>NC_044564.1:19819927-21019927 GCF_007565055.1 Rhinopithecus roxellana
TAGTTCCAAGAGGTTTTTCTTTTGTTTTTTGGTCAGCTCTTTGGGATTTGCTATATGGACAATCATGTCACCTGTGAACAAAGACAGTTTTATTTCTTCCTTTCCAATCTGTATACCTTTTATTTCCTTTTTGTATCTTATCACACTAGCTAGGACTTCCTGTTACTGGTTTATAATTTAATTCTATTGTGGTCTGGGAACATTAATGGCATGATTTCTATTCTTCTATATGCATTAAGGTGCATTTTATGGCCCAGAATGTGGTCTATCTTGGTCTATCTTCTCAAGCTCCATTTGGCTTGAGAAGAATACGTATTCTGCTACTGTTGAGAGAAGTGTTCTATAAATGCTTAGTTATTGTCATAGTCTTGTGTTCATATTTTCAAGACTTTTTTAGTTTTTGATACATACTAAATACAATTTTAAATTTTTATTCTGATAATTCTAATAGCTTAAGTCTGCAATTTTTGCGGTTCTGATCCGCCACCTCATTTTTTGTGTGGTACATTTCTGACTAAGATATTCATTTTTAATAGAACTTTATCTTTGGAAATCGTTTAGGCTTTATGTCCTCTTTCTCTTTTGTCTTCTAATGAGTGGAACTACTTTCCCAAATTTCTCTGTTTTCTTTCTACATAAAAGCCAACTTGTCTTTATATAAAGTTATTGGTACACAACATTTCTTACTCTCAAAAACTTTGTAAATGTTACTTTATTATCTTTCAGGCTACTTTTGCAGAAGACAAGTTTGAAGTCAAATTGAGTTTTGTTGTTTTGTGGTAACTTTAATTTTCTGTCTGTGTGGATTTTAAAAATTGCTCTCAGTTCTAAATGTTTTCTAGAATATATTTAGATGGAGCCTCTTTTATTGGTTTTGCACAGCACATGATTAAACCTTTCAATCCCACATACACCATTTTTTTCCATCTCTGTAATGTTCTATTTTCTAGCTTTTACATTGTCATGTGCTTCATTTATTCTAATCTCTTAAGGAACACCAAATAAGTGTATATTGGCTTTATGATTATTTTTCCTCAACATCTATCATTTTGTCTTTCACCAACTTATCCTATGTTGAACGTTGTCAGTGCTCTGCTGTGTCACATAGGAACCTACCTCTGTTCACTGGAGTCTGCTTACTGGGAACACCTATGACTTTCCTGAGGACTTTTTTCTATCTATGAAAGTATACTTAGCCTGCATTTGGAACAAAATGAAAGTTCCAGGAAGTTAATTCCCCCAGGAGTCACATAAAATGATGACAGATATAGAGTTGGTGGGTAAATACTCCAGCTTCCTCACTTGTCAGGTGGGGTAATTCTGAGGTATGATTTGCAGTGTCACTGAGGGTTCCCCTGTGGGACTGAGCCCCAATTGCCCATGGTGGAAACTGGCTTGATAACTCACACTTTACAAGCTTTCTTTCCTTGCCTGACCCACTGCCTTATCCCCCTACTGGTGCTTCCTAGGGTCACTTTTAAAATAAACTATTTGCATCCACAATCTTGTCTCAGGGTCAACTTCTGGGGAAACCCAGCTTAAAACAGACATTTGTTTCTATTTTTTGTTATTATAAATAATGTGGCAATGAACATATTTGTACAGGAGACTTTGCAACTTTCATTATTTAAAAAATAGATTCTCAGAAATGGAATTGCTAAGTCATAGGACATAAATATTTTAAATCTGTAGTAGATGTTGCCAAATTCCAGGTAGGTTTTAGACAGGAGTTGGCTAGCAATCATTCTATAGCTGGTCTCTCTGAAAGACACCAGTGTTGATAACTGCTTCATTTTTTTGTGCTTGCTCATGCTATCATTTGTCTGTCCCAGCCAAGAGGCATGTTGAAATTTAATTGCCATTGCAACTGCTGAGAGGCAAGACTTTTTTGTTTGTTTGTTTCTTTGTTTCTTTGTTTTTGGGACAGACTCTTGCTCTGTTGCCCAGACTGGAGTGCAGTGGGCGATCTCAGCTCATTGCAATCTCTGCCTCCTGGGTTCAGGCGATTCTCCTGTCTCAGCCTCCCAAGTAGCTGGGATTACAGGTGCCCGCCACTATGCCCAGCTAAATTTTGTATCTTTAGTAGAGATGGGGTTTTGTCATGTGGGCCAGACTGGTCTTAAGCTCCTGACTTCAGGTGATCTGCCTGCCTCGGCCTCCCAAAGTGCTGGGATTACAGGCATGAGCCACCACACCCGGCCGAGGCAAGACCTTTAAGAGGTGATTAGGTCAAGTGGGCTCCATTCTCGTGAATGGATTAATGCCGTTATTGCAGGAGTGGGTTACTTATTGCAAGGGTTGGCTCCCAATAAAAAGAATGAGTTTGCCTAATTTCCTCTCTCTGTCTTCTGCCTTGCACCCTCTTCCGTGTGATGACCCTCACCAGATGATGGCTGTATGCTCTTGGACTTTCCAGCCTCCAGCACCATGAGAAATAAATTTCTTTTAAAAAATTACTCAGTCTGTGCTATTCCATTATAGCAACAGAAATGAACTAAGATGCCCATATCCTTATAATCTTAAAGAATAGGGGCAAGATAGGCTTTTCTGGAGTGAGAAGAGGTAAATGCTGGCTGTATGTGATTTTGTTAGGTTGGCCTCACACACCAATCTTATTCAAATGCATCTATTCTTATATTGAATTTATTAATTCTTAGACTCCATAGCATCCTGCCATAGACACTAACCTTAGCCACAGACTTACTCATGTTCATGTTATTTATTTTATTTATGTGGTTTACCTTTGAAAGATCCTCAATTTGATAAGCACTGTTTCCCCCAGCATTAGATATGAACAGATCTCTTTCATGTACTCGCCAGTGTGTTGAGCCAGGACCCTGGGTTCAAAGTTTATAATCTTGGATTCCTCCCCTTTCCTCTCTTAGCCTCAGCTAGAGTTGATGAAAATGAGACTTAGAGAGAGATGGTGACTTGCCAGGATCAAACATCAGGTGAAACATAGAACTAGGTTCAGAATCTAGCCCATTTGAGATCCTAGATCTAAAAACAAAGCTAAACAAACAACCACACAAAACCCTTCTGGGGGCCGCGATGACTCTTCCCCACTCCCTGCCCTTGCCTACTTTTTCTAGCTCAAGCAGATGTTCAGTCTGCTACAAAGTTCCAGGGCCATCCTTACTGATCGGGACTCTTCCCATCTCTCTGGGCTCCTCCCCACCATGCCTTCTTACTTGCCCTTCCCCCAAATATCTCTCTTGCTTTACTCTTACCAGATCCCGACCTGCCCTTACTCCCCTCTCCCACCTTTCACCAGATGACTCCTCATGTGCCACCTCCTCAGGGAAGCTGTACCTGGTGACTGGTTTGTCTGTTTTCTGGACTAGACTAGAAGTTCTTGATGCCAGGAATGGCCACTGTATCCCCGACACTTGCCACACTGCTTGGCCCAAAGCAGGTACTGAGTAAATATCTGCTAAATGGACAAATATCTACTAAATGAATTAAAGAAAAAATGAATGGAGGGCATTTGTCAATCTCCTTGAATGAGAATTTGTTTGAAGATTAGCAGTTAAATTATTTAAAAACTCATCCCCACAGATAGGAAAATGAAACAAAAATGACAGGCAAAATGGCTGCTAAAAATACCAGTGCCTCAGGATCTTATTTTTCACACCTGGCGTGGTGAGTTTTGTTTATTCAGAATTTTCTTATTTCCATGTAAATCACATTCACTGACATCAATCTGGCTTAGATTCTATGTCTTCTTGTCCTTTGGTTTAAAAAAAATACTGTAGTTAGTAAGCTCCTGGACTTCACAGTCTGCTGTTATTAAGAGCTGCCATTGGCTGGGTGCGGTGGCTCACGCCTGTAATCCCAGCACTTTGGGAGGCCGAGGCGGGCGGATCATGAGGTCAGGAGATCGAGACCATCCTGGCCAACACGGTGAAACCCCGTCTCTACTAAAAAAATACAAAAAACTAGCCAGGCGAGGCGGCGAGCGCCTGTAGTCCCAGCTACTTGGGAGGCTGAGGCAGGAGAATGGCGTGAACCCGGGAGGCGGAGCTTGCAGTGAGCTGAGATCCGGCCACTGCAGTCCAGCCTGGGCGACAGAGCAAGACTCTGTCCCCCCCCCCCACAAAAAAAAAAAAAAAAAAAAAAAAGAGCTGCCATTTAGTAGAGTTTCCTATGTCATGGAGTGTGCTAACAGCCTCATATCTGACATCTAATTAAATCCTCCTGATACATGCTATCATCCCCCATTTTGTTGGTAAGGAAATGAAAATCCAGAGAGATTAATTTATTCATAGTTACCCAGGAAATGAGCAGTGAAGCTGGGGTTCGAACCCGGGTTGTATCTTTTCACACTCCATTTCTTATCTCCCTAACTGACAAAGTGATTTCACTTCTGTCATCTCAATGGCTCTTCAAAGCCCCCTTCAGGGAAGGAGAGCAAGGATCCTAATCCTACCTTATGTGTGTGGAAGGTGAGAAAGTCATTAGCAAATTTAGAACTTGAACCCAGTCCAGCAGATCCCACACTCAGTCTTTGCTAGGTATATGATTGTGGACAATTTACTTTCCCTCTCCAAGTCTCAGGTCCCTCATCTGAAAAGTGGGAATCACTGAAGAACCCATCTGCAAGGTTGCTGGGAGGATGAAATGAGATAGTGGGGGCAAAGCAACTAGCAGGTCCTGAGTTCTCTGCAGGAAACCTGAACCCCTCAGGCAAAGTGAGGGAAGACAGAACCCTGAGACACGAGTGGGTAGAATGAGCTGAAGCCTCAGAAGTAGCAAGGATGAATGGCTGAACTGTGCAGGCTTTATGGTGACCTCCAGCAGAGACCCACATGATGTTATCTGTGAGGGTTCAGAACTGCTGTCTAAGGAAATAAACAAGTCTAAGCTGCTGGGATGAAGCCAGTGAGGGCAGAAGTCCTCTGCCAGCTCCCTCTTCTCTGACCTTCTTTTTCTGTATACCTTTTGCCTCACATTTCCCTCACCAGCTTCTCAAAGGCTCCTGCCTCTTCCTCCCACCTTCCAAGTCCCACCTACAAACACACACACACAAACACACACACACACTCTCCTAGGACTCATACACTCTGTCCCAAGCACCAGCCATCACTTCTCCCAACAGGTAGCCTCAGCAGTCTCCTATACAGCTCTTCAGGGTCACTCATCCATTCACTCACTCATTCATTCATTCAACCAAGCATTTCCCAAGATTTTGCCTGCCCTGTGCTGGCCCCACTGAGTTGAACAAGTCATGCTCCTCTGCCTGGTAAAGGAGCTTTCTTATCAGATCAGCAAGCTCTCAGTGATGCTTTTCAGTTGCATACCCTAACTGCAGATATTTTTCTTTTTTCTTTTTCATTTTCTTTTTCTTTTTTTTTTTTTTTGAGACAGAGTCTTGCTCTGTCACCAGGCTGGAGTGCAGTGGTGTGATCTCAGCTCACTGCAACCTCCGCCTCCTAGGTTCAAGCAGTTTTCCTGTCTCAGCCTCCTAAGTAGCTGGGACTACAGACACCCACCACCACGCCTGGCTAATTTTTGTATTTTTAGTAGAGACGGGGTTTCCATGTTGGCTAGGATGGTCTCGATCTCTTGACCTCATGATCCACCCGCCTTGACCTCCCAAAGTGCTGGGATTACAGCTTGAGCCATGGCGCCCAGCCTTCAGATATTTTTCTACCCTGCTCTCCTTAGGAAATCTTATCATTGGCATCCTATTTCTTATTTTTTAAAATATTAAAATATTACTATTCAAATAATGTTGAATTATATTATTAATATTGTAACCCTTACCCAACCACCTGAACTTTCAGCTTTCATTTCTCCATGAATACCACTATGCTTATAGAGTTGATTTTGCTGGAAAGCAGTGTAACAAAGTGTTCAAGAGCTTGAACTTTGGGGTCAGCATAGATCACCTGGGCTTGAATAATGTCTGTATGTTTTACTAACTATGAGATCTTGAGAAAAGTTCTTTAACTTAACCAAATAAGTGAAGGATCTCATCAACAAAAACTGTAAAACATGGTGAAAGAGATTGAAGGGGACACAAAAAATGGAAAGATATTCCATGTTCATGGATTGGAAGAATCAATATTGTTAAAATGTCCATAGTATCTAAAGCAATCTACATATTCAGTGCAATCCCTATTAAGATACCAAGGACACTCTTCACAGAAATAGAAAAATCAATCCTAAAATGTGTATGGATTTTATTTTATTTGTTGTGATTGTAAATGGGATTGCTTTTTTATTTCTTTTTCAGAATGTTCACTCTTGGCGTACAGAAATGCTACTGATTTTTGTGTGTTGATTTTGTATCCTGCAACTTTACTGAATTTTTTTTATTAGTTCTAATACTTTTTTGGTAGAGTCTGGGTTTTTTCAAATATATGATCATAGCACCTGTAAACAAAGATAATTTGACTTGTTCCATTCCAATTTGGATGCCCATTATTTCTTTCTCTTGTTTAATTGCTGTAGCCAGAACTTCCCTAACCACATTTTTAAGGCCTCACAAATGCACACCTCTTTTTATGTGATATGTTAATAACCTCTTACAAAATTGAACATCCACCTCTTATATAATCCAGTCATCAGGAGGAGAAACAACATGGACACGAAAACAATATAATCAGCCACTTTCAACATAGGTTAGAATCCTACAATCTGGGACTTATTTTTCAAATCCTCTACCCCAAGCAACAGTCATCAGAGGGTCCGGGGAGAGAATGGAGCTGCAGCCTGTGAACCGAATTCTACATTAGGGAGAGAAGTCACATGGGTTGGAAATTTGAGTTATGTCCACTACATTTGTCCCAGTGGCCATTGTAATGCTCCATGTCCACTGTACTTCCCCAACATCATCCTGATTTTGTCCCTCCTCTCCATTCCTTCTGTCAGTCACAGACTGCTGCAATAATCTCCTTGCTGGTCTGCTTCTCCCAGTCTCTGCCCTCTCCAGTCTGCCTCCCACACTAGCTTCCAGAGGGACCTTTCTTGAGCATAGTCCCGATAATGACACCTCCCTCCTCAAAAACCTACAATGACTTCTCATTGCCTACATAATAAAATTCAAACTCTAAGCCTGCCACTCAAAGCTGTCCGTGATCTGGATTCTTCACCTCTCTCCAGACTTGCTTTCCTCTCCCCGCTTCATACATGCTTTACTCCAACCAAATAGGACTACCTGCTTTTCTCCAAACATAACCCCCTGGCTTTGCTTTTACTGTTCCTTCTGCCTGGAATGCCCTTCACAGAGCATCTCTGTAGACTTACTCTTTCCACTCTTCATCAGATGCCATCCCTCCATAAAGCCTTCTCTTTCCCAACTGGAAGTGATCTTTATTGCTTTGTGTAGTGGTCTTCGATGTATTCACCAACAAGGCCAGGAATGTTGCACTACACATCCCCGGGGATGGGGATGAGGGCATTCAGTTTGTCGTCTATGAGACTGGTTTTCCTTGGAGTTGTGCAGTAAGCACTGCCTGTGCAGCCCTACATGATCACTCTGGGCAGGGCCACTTTATCCACTGGAGACCAGAGGTATAGTCTTGTGAGTTTTCAAGAGCTTGCCCAGAATATATTGATTGCCAAACATAAAATGAAAACGGTAAAATTGAAATTAATTCTAAATTTTAAAAATTGCTGAAATCTCCTACCTTTTACAGGTAGGAGTGATAATGATAACCTTTTACAGGTGACGATGATAATGACCATAGGTAACATTCATTGGGTGCTTACATGCACTAAGCACTGTTCTAAGTGCTTTACATATTTTAAATTAATTTAACTTTTATAGCACTTCTGTGAAGTTATGCTGCTAATATCCCTTTTTCACAGGTGAAGAAACTCAGATGTAGTTCAAGAATGTCTTAAAATGGCTCTGTTTGCCTGCATCATCCTTTAAGTCCTGGAAGCATGGGTCATGAGTGATTCAATGCTATGTCCAGTTCAGGGCTTGGCATTGAGTAGGTGCTCAGGGCTATAAGATTATGGAATAAATAAATAGTTGAGTTGACGCCCTTCAACAACATTTTAGATGTATTTCATTTATGGAACACATTCCCTCCCTTATTAAATCTGAGGATTTTTGTTCATATATCCATCATCAGGCTCTTGTGAATTCAGTCACTTCTGTTGTAAGAAACAAGTTTGGGTTACTACTTTGCTAATGGACTATTGTAAGGATTCACAGAAGAAGATGCTTTTAACCTAGATATTCCATGCAAAGAGTGAGCTAAAGGGAGCTGGGATAGCTATTAATATATTATTGTCAAAACAGATTTTAAATAAAGGGTAACAGGAGACAAAGAAAGACATCATATACTGATAAAATAGTTAATCCACTAATAAATATAAAATTTTATAATAATTATAAACATATACATATCTAAAAATAGAGTCCCAAAATATATGAAGCAAAAATTGACAAACTTGAAGAAAGAGACAGCTCTGCAGTCATAGTTGGAGACTTCAACATTCTACTTTCAATAATGGATAGAACAACCAGATAGAAGATCAGTAAGGAAACAGAACACTTGAACAACACTATAAACCAATTAGACATAACAAACACATAGGACACTGCACTCAGCAATAGCACAATATCCAGTCTTCTGAAGTGCACATGGAACATTCTCCAGGATAGGCCATATGCTATGCCACAAAACAAGTCTTAATAAATTTTAAAAGATTAAAATCATAAACAGTATATTTTTCAACCATAATGGAATAAAACATGAAATTGATAACAGAAAGAAATTTAAAAACTCAAAAATATGTGGAAATTAAATAACATACTCTTAACGAATAGGTTGAAGAAATCACAAGAAAATAAGAAAATACCTTAAAACAAGTCAAAATGAAAAACACAACATAGCACAACTTATGAGATATAGCAAAAGCAGTGTTCAGAAGGAAATTTATAACTGTAAGTACCTACATGAAAAAAGAAGAAAGATCTCAAATCAACAATCCAACAGTACACATTAAGGATCTAGAAAAAGAAGAGCAAATGAACACAAAGCTAGCAGAAGGAAGAAAATAATACAAGATTAGAGAAGAGATAAGCAGAATAGAGAATAGAAAAATAGAGAAAAATCAATGAAACCAAAAGTTGGTTCTTTGAAAAGATCAACACAATTGACAAACCTTTAGTTAGACTAAGAAACAGGAGGCTGGGCACGGTGGCTCCAGCCTGTAATCCCAGCACGTTGGGAGGCTGAGGTGGACAGATCACAAGGTCAGGAGATCGAGACTATCCCAGCTAACACGGTGAAACCCCATCTCTACTAAAAATATCCCAGCTAACACAGTGAAACCCCATCTCTACTAAAAATACAAAAAATTAGCCGGGTGTGGTGACATGTACTTGTAGTCCCAGCTATTCAGAAGGCTGAGGCAGGAGAATCGCTTGAACCCAGGAGGTTGAGGTTGCAGTGAGCCGAGATCATGCTACTGCACTCCAGCCTGGGCAACAGAGTGAGACTCCATCTCAAAAAAAAAAAAAAAAAAAAAAAAGAAAAGAAAAGAAACAGGAGACCCAAATTACTAAAATCACAAATGAAAGAAGGGCCATTACTACTGACTTTATAGAAATAAAAAGGATTATAAGAGAATGCTATGAAAAACTGTACAACAACAGACTGGATAACCTAGGTGAAATGGACAAATTTCTACAAACACACAAACTTCCAGAATCGACACAAAACCTGCCAAGACTGAATTACGAAGATATGGAAAATTTGAATAGACCTGTAAGAAGTAACATAATTAAATCAGTAATCAAAAGTCTCTCAACAAAGAAAAACCCAGGACCAGAAGCTTTTACTGCTTTCACCACTTCTATTTAACATGGTACTGGATGTTCTAGCCAGGGGTAGTAGAAAAGAAATGGAAATAAAAGGCATCCAGATTGGAAATGAAAAAGTAAAACTATATTTTTAGATGACATAATTTTATATATGGAAAACCCTAAAAAATCCACCCATACACAAAAATGTGAGAGCTAATAATGAATTTAGCAACGTTATAGGATACAAAATCAATGTACAAAAATCAGCTGTCTTTCTGTTTACTAGCAATAAAAAATCCAAAGCAGAAGTTAAGAAAACAATTCCACTTACAATAGCATCAAAAAGAATAACATATGCAGGAATAAATTTAACCAAGGAGGTGCAAGATGTACACTGAAAGCTACAAAACATTGCTGAAAGAAGTTAAAGAAAACCTAAATAAGTAAAAAGATGTCAAGATTACCCAAAGTCATCTAGAGACTCAGTGCTTTCCCATAAAAAACCCCAATGGTTTCTTTTCCAGAAATGGAAAAACTCACACTACAATTTATATGGAATTTCAAGGGATCCAGAATCTCCAAAACAATCTTAACAAAGAATGAAGTTGGAGAACTCACTTGTTCCAATTTCAAAACTTACCACAAAGCTACAGTAATCAAAACATGTTGTACTGGCATGCAGACCAGGGGAAAAGGCTAATAGGCATATTAGACCAATAGAATAGAATTAAGCATCCACAAATAAACCCTCACATCTATTGTCAACTGATTTTTGAAAAGGGTGCCAAGGTCATTCAATGGGGAAAAACAGTCTCTTCAACAAATGGTGCTGGGAAAACTGGATATCCACATGTAAAAGAATGAAGTTGGACCCTTACCTTATGTCATACATAAAAATTAATTCAAAATTTATTACAGATATAAATGTAAGAGCTAAAACTATAAAAGCCTTGGAAAAAAATCATACGGGCAAATCTTCACGACTTTGATTTGGTAATAGTTTATTTTCTTTTGTTTTCTTTTCCTGAGACAGGGTCTCACTCTGTGGCCTAGGCTAAAGTGCAGTGGTACGATCATGGTTCACTGCAGCCTCAATCTCTTGGGCTCAAGTGATCCTCCCACCTCAGCCTGTCGAGTAACTGGGACTACAGGTGGACACCACCACACCTGGCTAATTTTTGTATTTTTTGTAGAGACAGGGTTTTGCCATGTTGCCCAGGCTGGTCTTGAATTCCTGGGTTCAAGTGATCCACCCAACTCAGCCTCCCAAAGTGCCGGGATTACAGGTGTGAGCCCACTGTGCGTGGCCTGGCAATGGGTTCTTAAGATCATTCTTTTGACATTAAAAGCATAGGCAACAACAACAAAAATAGATACATTGTACCTTCTCAAAAACCAAAAGCTTTCGTGAATCAAAGGAAACTATCAAGAGAGTAAAAAGACAATCCATGGAAAGAGAGAAAATATTTTCAAATCACACATTTGATAAAGTTTAATATCCAGAATATACAAAGAATTCTTACAACTGAAGAACAAAGAAACACCCAAACAACCCAATTAAAAATGGACAAAAGACTACAACAGACATTACTCTGAGGAAGTTATACAGGTGGCCAATAAGCATGTGAAAAGAAGCTCAATCTTATTGGTCATTATGGATATGCAAATAAAAACCACAATGAGATATCATTTCATACTTTCTAGAAAGGGTAAAATTAAAAATGTGAAAAATAACAAGTGTTGTAGATGATGTAGAAAAACTGGAAACCTCATACGCTGCTCTTGGGAATGTAAAATGGTGCAGCTACTTTTGAAACACTTTGGCAGTTCCTTAAAAAGTTAAATATAGAGTTACCATATGACCCAACAATTCCACTCCTAGGTGTATACCCAAAGTAACTGAAAACAGGTGGTGTTGAAAGAAACACTTGTACAAGAAGGTTCACAGCAGCACTATTCAAAAATAGCTAAAAGGTGAAAATAATCCGTGTTCAGCAACAGATGAATAAACAAAATGTGGTATGTATGTGTGCATATATATAGATATATATCTCCTATATATGTGTGTATATATATTCACATATATGTTTGTATATATTTCTATATCCATCTGTATGTATATAGTAATATTATTCAGCCATGAAAAAGGAATGCAGTGCTGATATATGTGACAAAATGTATGAACCTTGAAAACATTATGCTAAGTGAAAGAAGCCAGACACAAATGGACAAACATTGTATTATTCCACATATATAAAATATCTAGAATAGGCAAATTTATACAGACAGAAAGTAGATTAGAGCTTATCAGGGACTGGGGACCAAGGGAATGGGAAATTATTTTTTGGTGGCTACACAGATTTGTCTGGAGTGACAAAAAAATTTGGGACTAGATAGTGGTAACAGTTGTACAACACTGTCAATGTAATTAATGCCACTGAATTGCACACTTAAACATGGTTAAAATGGCAAATTTTCTGTTATATATGTATTTTACCACAATCAAAAGAAGAAAGAACTTACATGTCTCTGTCCACCCCTCCCAAGGTTAGTACAGCACCCGACACAAAATAAAAACACAGTAGGTGTTTGAACTGAGTTAGGCCTGAAGCTGGGAGTCCAAGAGCCTATGCAGAAAATGTTTAATGCTTCTGTTTTCTACAGAAATATTTATAGATTCACCATACAAAAGAGAATCAACCTTTTTCCTTCCTAGAGCTACCAGTGAATCTGGTGCCAAGGCAAGAGAGAAAAAGCCGATTTCTTATCTTTCTGAGACTGGGGGTGGCCCTTGCCAATTCAAGGTAAGTACATTTTTCCACAGAGCTGTTTTCCTCTCAAGGAGCTCTGAATGTATTTGGAGTGTTCTTCTCCAACTAGTTCAGGCAATACAGTCACTCAGGGTTGAAGAAGGAGAGCTAATCTCGGAAGGATGAGTCACTGTGGTTTTCAGAGCCAGGATGAAGGGGGAATAAGGGCAAATTCAAAACAAGTGGATGGGATGCTGCAGCACCTCTGAGATGGAGGGCCTGACAGTTCACTCCATACAGTCATAGGTATGAAAACAAATTGCTATGTTTATACCACCGGCAGCATGCATGAGAATCATTGCCTTTGTCCATAGCAGCTTGGAATTGGCTGGGATTTTTGCAGATAGTTGCCCTCATTTTGGAAGGGCATCTGGTCTCCATATGAAATTCCTCAGCCCCTTATTAAGCACCTACTATCTGCCAGGCACTGGCAGACTGCCAGGAATACAAAATAAATGAGGTAACGAATGAAGTACTGTACGTGCCACAACACAGATAAAACTAAAAAAAAATTATGCTAAGTGTGAGAAGCTGGACACAAAAGACCACATATTGTATGATTCTGTTGACATAAAATGTCAGAAAAAGCCAATCTATAGAAGCAGCTGGTAGTGGTTTGCCTGGGGCTGGCAATGGAAATAAAGATTGATTGCAAATGGGCATGACGAATCTTTGTGGGATGATGGAAAGACTTCTGAAACTAGACTATGGTGATGGTTACACAGTTCTGTGAATTTATTAAAAGTCATAGCATTGTACACTTAAATGGGTGAATTTCATGGTGTGTAAGTTATACTTCAATACGGCTTTACAAAAATTGTGAGGTTGGCCAGGTGCGGTGGCTCACTTCTGTAATCCCAGCACTTTGGGAGGCTGAGGGGGCTGGTTCACTTGAAGTCAGGAATTTGAGACCAGGCTGACCAACATGGTGAAACTCCGTCTCTACTAAAAATACAAAATTAGCCGGGTATGGCAGTGCACACCTGTAGTCCCAGCTATTCGTGAGGCTGAGGCAGGAGAATCGCTTGAATCCAGGAGGTGGAGGTTGCAGTGAGCTGAGATCATGCCATTGCACTCCAGCCTGGGCAACAAGAGTGAAACTCCATCTCACAAAAACAAAAACAAAGAAAGAAACAAAAAACAAAAACAAACAAACAAACAAACAAAAGCCCAAATCAAACAAACAAAAAAAATTGTGAGGCCCCAGACTCTTCTTTGGGGATGTGGGCCTTCCTCAGGGAGAGGGACTTGGAGGATGCACATTTGACCTTGAGGTGGAGCAAGCGTACGCCAGACTCAGTTCCAGCACTTAGGGGGAAGTAGGGGGAAAGGACAGGCCCTCTTCCACTGTGGGAAGCACACCGTGCCCCCAGTGCACATTCTGTACCTCCGCCACAGGCCCTTCTCACTCTTACCACCTTGGTCCTGGTCATCAGCTGCCCCTGAGGGACGCTTTGCTTCTGGACAGTTAGCAGTGGGAAGAAAAGCTGCACTGGGTCAGACGGTAGGAGACTGGTTATGGCCAGGGCCTGAGCAACTGATTCACCTGTGTAACTGTGGGCAAGATCTGTGCCTTTTCAGCATTGAGGAGAGGCTGTGAGGCTGGGCTACGTGTCTAGCTCTCTCTTCATGGTTAGGGGAGCTAGGGAAGAATGGCTCATGGAGATGGGCAGATGGACATCCAGCCGGTAAAGCAAGTCAGTATCTAGTTCATAACTACCCTGTGCAGGAGGTTGGGGGGAGCAGGCTGAGAATTTTTCCTTCCAGCTCTCTAAGTGGCCTCCTCCTGTTGTTCTGAGTGTGCTGGTCCCTCCCAGGACCCCTGGACAACCCCATCCCCAGCAAGCAGAGGACTAACACCCAGCCAGGAGGACTAACATTCCAGGCCCCTGCCAGTGTCTGCTCTGATTGGTCTTTGCTATCCTGATGGTTTTTCCAGTCAGCCCACTCCTACCCTTAGAACATGGAGGTCTGGAGGGAGAAAGGGCTGTGATGCTGTTCAGACAGCAAGGAATGATTTAAGCCCTGGTCTCCTGTTTCTTCCCAATAGGTGGTCTCTCTGGTCTCCTGCACAGCAGGCTTTTGAGTGGAGGCTGGAAGGGTCTGGGGCTGACTCCAAGACATGGTCTCTCTCTCCATAGATGGTGGAAAGCTGCACTTGAAGTCCAACTCTGACCTGGGGGAATAATTATGTTCCCTCTCTTGGTAGTCTTTCTTCAGGGAGCTTGATGGTTCCAACCCACCCAGGAGCCTGGGACATCTGTGCCCCTGGGCAATCCCCTGCAGGTGAGTCATAGGGAAGGAGGAGACAGTTTCATTATGAAAGGGGCCACCCACTGGGGCTTTATCATCTGGCATAATAGGAAAGTAATTGCCTCTATTTATCCAGGGTCTAACATGGGCCTGGCACTGTGGTAGGTGCGTCCTATGCTTTATCCCACTTAATCCTTACAGTAGCATAGCAAAAACATAGGAAACATTACTTAAATTTTACCAAAGAGGAAACTGAGGCTCAGCGAGTAAGGAAACCTGGTTTGCATTTCCTACCCTCAGCACCTGTTGAAATATTACTCACGGGTCAAAATCCATCTCTGGCGCCCGTGGCTCTCCTCGGAGTCATCTCAGGGCCTCCGTGCCACCACCTTTGCTTGTCTCTCATGGCATTTTGACTGTGGACTATGGATCTTTGAGACTGTGTTAGTTGCCCCACTCGGCTGGGAGCTCCTGGAGGGCAGGAAGCTGGTCCTACTGGGTTCTGTCCCTGGAGCCCGGCCAGGCATCTGGGAATGTGGGTTGCATTGGCCCCCGATTTACAAACTGGGTCAAGACCCAGGGGTAACAATAAGGAGGAGGAATGTAAGGACAGCAGTGGTGAAAGTAAGCCATAATCCTCATACCTCCCCACCCCACCACACACACCCATGCACCCCCTCCCATCCTATCCCTTCACACCGCCACCTCCTCCCCACCACATGAGGTTTGGTTAATGATCTCCATTAAAAGGTAATGAGGAGGAAACAATCTCAGAGAGCTTGAGTAACGAGGTCACACTGCTAACAAGTGGAGGAACTGGATTCAAACCCTGGCCTGATTCCAAAGCCCATGTTCTTTTCATTGTTCCAGGGAAGTTCATAATTTTAGTCTTTTGATTCTGCCTTTACAATTTTTGCCATATCTACAAACCACTTGTGAGAGTAATCAATATTTTTTTCTTTAAATTAACTCATTTAAAAAAATGTACATTTACTCTAAAAAGAAACTTTGGATGGAAACCCAGTATAATTTGCCATAATTAATTAAATTAATTATTATAACAATGAAGTTCACCCTAGTGCCGCCTACGATCACCTTTGGTGCTATGCACATATCTTCTGGGGAATCCACACCACACACACTCTGCATGCTTCACACTGCTGCAGGAACCCTTTAAATCTCTTCTCTCCTGCTCTCTTGTTTATTGTCCCTTTTGTCACATGGTGCTCAGGTTCCTAGGGGCTGAGTGTTGGAAGGGACATTGGACATTGGAGAAGTCCAATATTGTCACTGAGTCTGAGAGAGCTTGTGATGTGCCCATAGGCTTGTGGTCATGTGGCCCACATGTGGCCCCCAGGTCCCACTGGGGCTTTTCACCGCTCACATTTCATTGTCCAGAACTAGCCACATGGTGCCTCTTGCTGCAGGGGGCAGGAAGTGTAGATTCCCAAATAACTAGGAAGGAAAGGAGAACCAAATAATTGTGAGCATTTAGAATATCTCCTACATATCATTGCTTACATCATTCCTATGGGGGAGGAGGTTACTAAATATTATTTCTCTTCTATAAATGAGGAAACTGAAGCCCACAGAGGAAAATTGACTAAAGCCACACAGATGGAAAGAAAAGCGGCCATGATTTGAACCCTGGCTGTCTGGCTTTGGAGTTCATGGAAAAAACTCAATGAGAATGCTTAGCATACAGTCAGCAATCTATCTGTATTAGTTTCCTATAGCTGCTGAAACAAATGTTTACATTTAGGGCCCATCTGGATAAGCCAGGATATCCTCCCCATATTAGGATCCTTAATTTAATCATACCTGCAAAGACCCATGTGTCATATAGAGTAATATTCACAGGTTCCCAAGATTCATGGATGGACATCTTTGGCAACATTACTCAGTCGACTGTACCGTGAGAGCTCTAATTATCTGTGAGAGCTCTAATTATCTGGATGCTGGTTGTCTTTGTGGTCTGTCCCTTTCTCAGGGCCGGATCACTTTCTACTCTGTAGGCTAGCAATTTGTCATGTTTGCCTCCTGGATTTTGAGCACCCCGAGGGTAGGGAGTGTTGCTGATTCACCTTCCCTTCTACAGAGTTGGACACATACAAATCACAGAACTGTGGAAATTATTGATTCGAGTGAATTAAAATTTCTCTTGAGGGCATCAGAAATAGCTATGGTAAAGGAGGGGTCTGTGAATGGTGGTAACCCGATGAAACATCCTTTTGAGGATGAAGAGGGGGACCAGCTGTCCTCTAGGGCCCATGTAGAACTGTTTTGCCCTGCCATTGCCTCAGGCCTACACGCTGGGTGGGGGGAGAAAATTGGCTGGTTTCTCACCAGGGCCTTTGATTCACTGACTTATTCAGCAGAGGTTCATTGACCATCTCTCCACTTTAGTAACATCTTCAGCTGGAGAAGCCATGGCCTTAGGAACCTCTTTTTGGTGCCATGTGCAAAGATTTTGGGGTCACACCTATATGTGCAGTCCACAGGAACATTCCCAGTCAATAAGGTGGAACAGAAAAAGGCTCAGGATAACTGGGCTCAAGTCCTAACTTTGCTGCTGCCTTGAACAAGCCATGTCTACTCTCTGGAGTGTCCACACACATCACTGCTATTACATTTACCCTATTAGTAAATTGTAATCATACATGGTTTCTGTATCCTCCTTCCATAGGATGAGTTCCATAAGGAGAGGACAGTGTGTATGTCATCTTTGTCTTCCCATTCACTATCTTAAGACCCAGTGTATCACAAATTCTTAGTAGTAGTAATAATAGTGTAGCAATGATGATAATGACCCTGGTAAAAACTCTCCATTTATGAAGAGCTTACTATGTGTCAAGCAGTGTTTTATGTACTTTCATGTTGTAACTCATTTCATCCTCATAACACCTCAATGAATTAAGTACTATTATTATCCACACTCTACAGATGAGGACTCTAAGGCACAGAGAGATTAGGTAACTTGCCCAAAGTTGCACAATTAGTAAGTTGTTGAGCCAGGATTTCAATTCAGTTTCTCTGTCCAGAAGTCATGGTTTAAACCATTCTGTACAATGTGGTTTGTTTGAAAGATGGAACGAAATGTGAAATGAGGACCTACAAAGTCATTTTAGCTCCCATTTCCTGTGAGTCTCAAAAATGATTCCCTGCAACCTGTACAAAGGACTTCTGCTCTGGTCTGGCAGTGTGGACCAGGGAACACTGAGGTACAGGGTGTGGTGTCCTGAGAATGAGTGTTTGAATCCTGGCTCTGCCACTTATTGCTGTGTCTTTGAGAAAGTTATTGAACTTTTTTGAAGTTCAGTTTTCTCATAGGGCAAAAGAACACTAATACCTACATTGTGGAGTTGTTGGTAGAATAAAAGAATAAAATAAAACAAAATAAAAATAAAAAATAAAAGAATAACTAAGAAAAGTGGTTAACATCAAGGAAGCTCTCTACAGAAAATAGGGACTTTGGAATGTAATTGCCACAGAGTTGAATATTCCTCCTTAGAACAGAGCTTGGTGAGGGATTTAAGTTGGTTCACTTTTCTCAAGGATTAGTATGAGAGATCCCCATAGGAAATCAAGTGAATCCAAGATTGATCTGCTTTCTGAATGTAAAGACTTTGGATGGAAAAGTAGGCTGCTTGTGGGGTGTGTGTGTGTGTGTGTGTGTGTGTAGATTGTCTTGGGGTCAATTGCTGGGATGGGTAGGGACATATTTCAAAATGAGCAGGGACCACAGAGTGTGGAAACATGTTCAAATTCTGGCTCTGCCATTACTTTCCTGTGCCATCTGGCAGACAGGGACAGTAATCAATCACCTTTGGGTTTCCAGTTTCCTGATTCCAAGATGAGGGGGCGGAATCTGAAGATCTCCAAGGCCTTGATGAGTGCTACCAGTCTGCAAATTCCCAAGCCAAGTTCTTCAATGAATCAAATTTCCTCCAGTAGCCATTTCCACCGAAGGAGCAACTGTTTTTCCTTCCCACTGACATGGCTATGTATTCGAATCGGATATAGGTGAGAGGCATTTTTGTCCTGGCTTCTCGGGCCCCTCCAAGGAGCTCCAAGAGGCTTAAGGATCCCAGCCATGTTGGGAATAAAAATACCCAATCAATCAATAAACATTTTATTTAAAAATATTTACTTAAAAAATCACACAATTTGAGAGCAAATACAGAAAATATGAATTAGCAAAATGAACAAAATTAAAATCTCATACAATCGCAGGACACTGGGACCTGAAGTCTTCGAGAGTATGCAATCACTAAGTCATCGCAAGGGAGAGCAGGATGCCTAAAAGAGAGGGAGGCCTAAATTGGTTAGCCCCTAAGCACACCGACTCTTCAGGCATGTGTAAGGGAGTGGGAACCTGCAAAAAGACTGGGAAGGGGAAACTGGGAGTGCCTGTTGTCACAGAAGCAGAGGACAAGGAGGACAGTGGTTGGGAGAATCTGATGCGAGTATATCCCTCACTTTCCAAGGGCCACCTCATTATTTTAATCCTCCCAACAGATTGGTGAAGTGGGAACCATCATACTCTAACTTTTCCTTTTTTTTTTTTTTTGAGACGGAGTCTCCCTCTATTGCCCAGGTTGGAGTGCAGTAGTGCAATCTTGGCTCACTTCAACCCCTGCCTCCTGAGTTCAAGCGATTCTCCTGCCTCAGCCTCCCGAGTAGCTGGGATTACAGGCATGTGCCACCATGCCTGGCTAATTTTTTTTTTTTTGTATTTTTCGTAGAGATGGGGTTTCACCATATTGGTCAGGCTGGTCTCAAACTCCTGACCTCATGATTCGCCCGCCTCAGCCTCCCAAAGTGTTGGGATTACAGGCGTGAGCCACCACGCTTGGCCACTTCTCCTTTTTTAATTTAAAATTTTTCATTTTGGATGATGGGTATTTATTTTTATATTTTTCTTTGAGTCTTTTTGTCCTGCATACTTTTTATTTTTTTCAAGGTTAAAAAGGGGAAGGAGGAAAGTAGGGACTCTCAGGCCAGATCCAAAGAGTGGCTCCCCTGTGGAACCGTCTTTGGGCACCCCAGACTTGAGCCTGAGCAGGTGACTAGCTCTGCTTCCTTCCCAAGGTTGGACTACAATCTCATAGTGTTGGTGCAGAATGAGGCCCCACTGCAGGTGGCTGCCCCCAGGATCAAGCTCATCTGCCCTCCCCTAGCCTCAGTTTCTTACTTGTTGGTTGGGACAGCAACACCACCTTAAAGCCCTGGGGAGGACTGGCCTCAAAGGCTCACAGAAGGTGCTGGGTGACTGCAGCTACTGTCAGACCTCCATGGGTTATGTGTGCACCTGTGTGTAGGTAGTGTGATGTAAGTGTATATGTGTGTGTCTATGTGTGATCACACTTCTAGGGATCCTGGTGTAAGCTCAGGATACCCTGTCCCACTCCATCCCTCTCTAACAGCAGTTCCAAGGATCATGGCCCCAGGAACTAGGCGCAAGTGACAGGAGCCACCTGCCATGTCCAAACCCAGTGCACACTCAGCCCGGCCTGACCCTTTTTCAAGGATAGCTGGCACAGACCATCATCCTGGCCCACGATGATGGTAAGCGTCAAACTCCAATTTCTGAAGAGGAAACTGAAGACCAGAGAGGGGAGGTAAATGTCCCAAAGTCACCAGCAAGTCAGTGGCAGACACAACTTGAACTGGCAGTCTATGGGCATCGAGGCCACCATTTGCCATGTACCTAATGTGTGCCTGGCAATGTTCCAGGCCTCTCCTGCATAATTTCTAATCCTCTCAACCAGAGGCTCAGAGAGGTGGCGTTTTTACCCCTAGTACACAGAGGAGGCGCTTGGGGTTCAGAGGCACGGGTGGGACTCGACCGACGTCACGCACCCCAGCAGGTGGCCAAGCGGGATGGGAGCAAGGGTCTCCCCATCCCCAGCGGTGACGGGCTGCGGCTCTTTCCTGAGGAACGGGGCGGCGTCCGCAACGAGAACCGCTGGAGGCGCCCACCGGGACCCTGGCCCGCCCTCGCCCCCGCGCATGCCTGGCCGCTGAGGCGTGAGAGCCGCCGCCCGTGGCCTCCCCCCGTGCGCCTTGCACAACCGGCCCAGATAAGTGCTGCGTCTCTGGGCAATTATCGCCCTCCCGCCGCCGGGGCTGGCCGCGCACAGGGCCCACGGCCAAGGGACTCGCAGCCACCCAAGGAGAGCGGTAAGGTCTACGACGGCGGCCGCCAGCGCGCACGATTTCACAAGGCCCGGGCGCGGGGACAGGACGGGGCGGGGCAGTGGGGCGGCAGGGCGGCGACTTCACGAGCAGCCCCGGAGCGCTGGGCCGGGCCTAGGGAGGAAGCGGTGCGCGGGCGCCTGTAGACCTGCGCCGCTTCCTCTTTCTTCCTCCTCCCTGTCAGCTATTTTTCTTCTTTGTTACCGTCTCCCATCTCTTCCTTTTTATCTGTCGCATTCCTCCCTCTTTCCGTCCGTTTCCTCCTCCCTTCTCCATCTCCTTCCTTTTAATTTTCCTTTTCTCCTCCCTCCCGCCTTCCGTTTCCTTTCTCTTCCTCTCTTCCTCCTTCCTTCTCTTCTGCCTCCTTCCTTTCTTTCTCTTCTCTCTCTTCTTTCTCCTCCCTCTCCTTTCTTCCTTTCCTCCCCTTTTTCTTTTCTTTTCTTTCTTTCTTTCTTTTTTTTTTTTTTTTTTGACGGAGTCTTCTCTGACGCCCAGGCTGGAGGACAATAGCGCGATCTGGGTTCACTGCAACCTCCGCCTCCTGGGTTGAAGCGATTCTCCTGCCTCAGCCTCCCAAGTAGCTGGGATTACAGGCTCCCGCCACCACGTCCCGCTAATTTTTTTGTGTTCTTAGTAGAGAAGGGGTTTCACCATGTTGGCCAGGTTGGTCTTGAACTCCTGACCTCGTGATCCACCTGCCTCGGCCGGCCTCCCAAAGTGCTGGGATTACAGGCGTGACCCACCACGCCTGGCCTCATTTCTTTTAAAAATGTGTTTTAATATTTTTAATTGTGGTAGAAAACATGTCACATGAAATTTACCATCTTAACCATTTTAAGTGTGCAGTTCAGTAGTGTTAACTGTATTCACATTGTTGTGCAACAGAGCTCTAGAACTTTTTCATCTTGCAAAACAGACTTCATATCAATTAAACAACTACCCATCCCACCGGCCCTCCTAACCACCATTCTACTTTGTTTTTCTTCCGTTCTTTTTCCCTTTGGGGGCCTTTGTTTCTTTTCCTTTATCTCTCCCTTTTCTTCCCCTCCCTCTCTCTTTCTCTCTTTCACTTCTATAAAACCTAATGGCCCCGCTGCACCCTGGGCAGCCCTCTCCAGCCTCTGACTGGACTGGGCCAATGGGCCTGTCAGCAAGGCTGTTAGAGTCTGGTGAGTCATCATTCTTCCCTGGTGTGTCAGGGCCAGTAGGCGGCTCCTGGAAGCCTCACCTGGCTTTTCACTGGTAGGCAAACACGTCCAGCAAGAAACTTCTGCCAGGAAGAGTTAATTAGAGAGAGGCCCCTGAATCCCCCAGAGTAAGAGGGTCGGCCTGGGAACCCCTCTCTTCCCTGGGCCTTCTCCAGCCCTGGGGCTCCCCTTCTAGACAGTAGAAGACAGCCATGATGCTGCTGATGGGGATGATAACTTGGCCTGACACAAAACGCATTTCTATAGACATTATCTCATTCTTGTTCTCACAATAATCCTGGGAGGTAGGCGTTATCATTCCCATTTTACAGCTGAGGAAACTGAGCCTCAGAATTCCAGGTGAAGGGATTTGCCATGGCCACAAAGCTGCTCAGCTGCAGAGTTGGCAAGGTGGGGGACCTAGGTTTGTATCACAAAAGCAGGAAAAAAGTGGCTAGGTCAGAGTGCAAAACACTAGAAAAACGATTTGCTCCTTCGTCTATGTTCCCATAGTGCTTTGCTTAGACTCCTGGGTGTAGACCGTACCTGATGGGTTTCTCCATCTGCTGGGCATAGATGAGGGATATTGAATGAACAAGTGGTAGAGGTATCTGACTGTATGCATAGCAAGTGCAAAGAAAGTTGGTTTCTAGGCAGCTAAGAGACTTTGTTTTGTTTTGTTTTGTTTTTTGAGACAGAGTTTCGCTTTTGTTGCCCAGGCTGGAGTGCAATGACATGATTTCAGCTCACGGCAACCTCCACCAACTAAGAGACTTTTTAATCAAATAGAGCTGCCACCCAGATGTCCTTGGGTTTTTTGGAATTTTGTCTGTCCATACTGGGAATGTATTGAGAGGATAAGGTGTGGCAGGAGTTGCAGTTCTCCCACCTTTTCTGGGTAGGACCTCTGGTTCATGGGACAGTTCACATTCTTTGAGCATGTTCTGTTTTGATCTCTTTGCAATATGTTGGTGTGGAAATAATTTTTAGTATCACAGGTAATCGTGGAAGATAATTAATGTTCACCACTTATCCAATTCTCCTTTACTTCTAGGTATGTGGATGCATATACTCTTCTGTCCCCTGAAATAAAGCATGGTCATGTGACTTTTAAAAAATTTTTCAAGATGGAGTTTTGCTCTTGTTGCCCAGGCTGGAGTGCAGTGGTGTGATCTTAGCTCATTGCAACCTCTGCCTCCAGGTTCAAGTGATTCTCCTGCCTCAGCCTCCCGAGTAGCCGGGATTACAGGCATGCGCCACCACGCCCAACTAATTTTTGTAGTTTTAGTAGAGATGAGGTTTCACCATGTTGGCCAGGCTGGTCTCGTACTCCTGACCTAAAGCGGTCCGCCTGCCTCGGCCTCCCAAAGTGCTGGGATTACAGGCATGAGTCACTGTGCCCAGCCTCTATTATTTCTTTAAATATTTCTTTTGTCCTTTCCTCTTCTCTTCTCCTTCAGGTACTCCCATTTGTTTTAAAGTTATTTTGAAAACTGTATTTGAATATAATTGGTTTCCTTTGTATTCCTTTGTATTTTTAATACATTATTCTAAGAAGATGTCCATAGCTGTCACTAGGCTGCTAGAAGAGTCTTTGGCACAAAAATGTTAATAGAATATCCTTATTCTGGATAGTGTTATAGATGAATGTTTTCCAAACTGGTTTTTCAAAGAAAGCTATTTCTTAGGATATTGATAGTTACTGGAATAGAGGTATTCTTTGCTCAGATAAGCTTGGGAACACTGAGCGAAACAGCATCTGACATCTTTTTCTGCCCAATTTCTCCAAGTCTTTTATTCACTAAAATGCTTTGTATATATCTAAGAGGAGATAAAATGTGCAACATTTTCTAATTCAGTGTAGCACACAGTACACACTTTTGTTTATTTGTTGTTTAAAAATCCCTCCAATAATATCTAGTTCAATGAATTATGCAAACGAAATGCTCCAAAACACAAATTCCCTAAAAAAGGGCCATAAGTGCTTTTATATTATTATAGTAAGTGTTTCTCAAACTAAGAATAACAGACTAATGAACCCATTTAAAAGGAGAAAAATCAGAAAAATCTCACAGACTCCTCGGTACTTAATGTGTTACTTAAATGAGTTTTAGTTTAACATTATATAAGTATGTAGACATGTAAAACTAGATATAGCCTTATAAACAATCAAACCAAAACAAATTTATAAATTAAATACAATGCTACAAACAAAATCAAAATAGAAACCCATACATTTAATATGATGGATTTTTTTTTTTTTTTTTTTTTTTTTTAGTTGCTGACACTAAGTGGCTACTTGCAGTGTTACTATGGGGCTAACCTGTTAAGGGGCAGGTTCTTTGGAATTTGTCATGACTGTAAGGCTGTGTGTGCATGACTCAGTTTGAACTCTCTCTATTTGAACTTCTGAGAAAGCTTGCTTCTTATAGGGCAGTGATACTCTTTCATCTTTAGTTAACATGGCCATATTACACCTTGAGATTGGGTCTGCCTCCCTTTTCTCATTAATGTTACTGCTTGGTCCCAGTTTCATCATAAACAGTGCAAACATGAACACTGTGATGGTGAATTTGGTGTGTCAACTTGACTGGGTTCCGGGGTGCCCAGATGTTTAGTCAAATATTATTCTGCATGTTTCTGCAAGGGTAGTTTTGGATGAGATTAACATTTAAATCGATGGACTGAGCAAAGCAGATTGCCCTCCCTGATGTTGGTGGGTCTCACCCAATCAGTTGACACTTCACTAGAAAAAAAGGCTGACCCTTCCTTGAGTAATAGAGGATTCTTCCTGCCTGACTGCCTCCAAACTGGGAAACTGGCTCTTTTTCTGGTTCACAGGCCTACGGCCTTCAGACTGGAACTATGCCGTTGGCTCTCCTGGATCTCCAGCTGGTGGATTTATCCTGCAGATCCTGGCTCTTGCCAGCCTCCAAATTGTGTAAGCCAATTCCTTATAATAAATCTCTTTATTGTGTAATAAATATATAATAAATGCATACACACAGGTACTAACATCAGGTAGCAATAGCTATGAAGTATAATTTTTTTGGTAGAAATATGTTTCATACAATATCTGAGATATATTTATACTAAAAAAGCATTCACTGTTTATGTGAAATCTAAATTTAACTGGGAGTCCTGTATTTTATCTGGTAGCCTCACATTTAGAGGATGTAGAATATGATTTTATTATTTGTTAAGATTATTATCAATATAGAAAAATTAAAATTTTCCCTGATAACTTGAGGATGGGCCTGCAGACTCCAACAGAGAAATTGCAATGGTGTTTACACAAATGTCACTTGTGTGAAATGATTTGGGAACCTGCCTGCCACACCACCACACCACCCAGGAGCAAAGGGGCAGGCTCTGAGCTCCTTGTGCTCCAGAGCATCATAACACTGCACCACCTGAAGAGTTGGAAAAGTCATCCCTAGGGATCCATTTTCAGGGTAGATGGACCCTCCCCAGAAGCCTTCACAGTGAACTCCACTTAAGAGAACAATCCCTTGAGGGACTCATTCTGGCTTCTGCATTACTCACAGGCACAGTAGAGAATTGTTGCTAACGAGCATTGTGCCCTTTGTCTCAAGTCTGTCTTTCCCTA
Organism: Rhinopithecus roxellana; assembly: GCF_007565055.1. Classification (NCBI taxonomy): domain Eukaryota; kingdom Metazoa; phylum Chordata; class Mammalia; order Primates; family Cercopithecidae; genus Rhinopithecus; species Rhinopithecus roxellana. The sequence continues at coordinate 19,845,755 of NC_044564.1, forward strand.
AGAGACCCTCAAGACTAATTTCAGGATGCCTTTCATTCCTGTCCACCTTAGTCATCTCCAGAAACCCAGGCTCCTCAGGTCAAGGGGACCCTAACGCCCATGCAACTCTGAACAGTCTCTGTTTTGACTCAATTTTCCATTCCGTCCTACGCTCCCAAACCTTTTCTCTGTGGGTTTGTGAACTCATGGCTGTCAATTACACTCTTTCCAATATCCTCAACTACTTCTCTGAGTGCTCCCTTACTTTTTTGCATTAAATGAAAGTTGAATATCTGCTCATGACATTATTTTTTTTACAACCTACTGAGGTGGAAGGTGTCTTTCTCTTAAAAACTGGGTACCTGAGGGCCTAAGATGGGGAAGTTGGGTAAGTGGTCCTCCTTGCCTTCTGCAGTCACTTCCAAACCCATTCCTTCACTTCCAAACCCATTCCTTCTCCCTCTTCCTTCAACTCTCCACTCCTTTGATGCCCATATGAATGCTCTATTTACCCTCATTCGTGGGTGTCTTTAGCACTGGCACACTGTCTTCCTGTCTATCCTTTTTCCTCACACCATTCCTGGTAATTTCAGCATTCATACGGGCAAGACATCCAATACATTGGCTTCTAGGTTCCATGTCTCTCTTTGATCTTCTGATATGGTTTGGCTGTGTCCCCAACCAAATCTCATCTTGAATTGTAGTTCCCATAATCCCCATGTGTCATGGGATGGACCCAGTGGGAGGTAATTTAACCACGGGGACAGTTACCCTCATATTGTTCTGGTGATAATGAGTGAGTTCTCACAAGATCTGATGGTTTTGTAAGGGGCTTTTCCCCCTTTTGCTCAGCACTTTTGCTTCCTGCTACCATGTGAAGAAGGACGTGTTGGCTTCTCATTCCACCATGATTGTAAGTTTCCTGAGGCCTCCCCAGCCATCCTGAACTGCGAGTTAATTAAACCTCTTTCTTTTATAAATTACCCAGTCTTCGGTTATGTCTTTATTAGCAGTGTGAGAACAGACTAACGTATCTTCTTTTTAATTTACTCCTTTGATCTATCCCATTCCAGCCACTCATTACCTTTGTCTTGTCCATGACCATACCACCATTAAAAACCTACATTCTCTGACTGCTACCTCCTTTCATCCCAGCTCCCTTGGGGTAATATTTCCAATCCACCTCATCAAGACTTCTAATACACTGGCCCTTCCACTTTTCCCACTATCTGTCATTCCCCTCAGGTTCTCACTTCCTTCATTAACCAGCTTAATTTCTGTGGTTCGTCATCATAACTACTCTATTTCAAGTACTTCTAATTCCTGTATTCCACTCTTCTTCCTTCATATTTGTTCTCTGCTTAAGCCTACACATCTGACTGCTACAAACTTGAATTCAAGCAGGTAAATGTCATGAGAGAAAAACGTGTAACTAGACTAACTGGTCTTGCTTTAAATTCATGACCACAAATCTCAAATGAGCACTCCATCCTGCTCAGAAATCCTACCTTTCACTATGTGTTCCACTCCCCAGTCTTCGGAACAACTATTTCACATCTTTTTCCTCCTGCCTCCCTCACTTACTGGGGCCTCTCATCTTTCCCAAGGGCCATCCACCTCGTTATCTTCCCTCATTCTTACCTGATGACCTCACCTCATATTTCACTGAAAAAAAAAAAAATAGAAGCAGTTATATAGGTCCTCCTTGATATGGTTTGGCTGTGTCCTTGATAAAGGAGGAACTTTATCTTCCCAGCACACCTCCCAATTTGTCTGAATTTGTGTTCATATTTCCTTCCTATCTTCATATTGCTATGGATAAAGTGTCTTTGCTTTTACCAAGAGAAACCCCCTTCACTTGTGAGCTTGATCCTCTGGCCTCTTGGTTTTTTAAAGGACTTTGCTTCCGCAATTCTCCTATCTTTGCTGCATCTCTAGTTTCTTTCTTTCCACTCAGACAATTACCCCCAAATGCAGGCCTGTTCCAGTATCTCCAGGGTTTGCAGAGCCTTTTCCCTACCCTAGCTTTTCCTGCAGCTAATCTAGTTTTCTGCTGTCCTTCACAGCAGCCCTTTTCACGGAGTTGTCTCCTGTGTTACTTCCTCACCTTTGATTTTCTGCTAACCCCTCTGCCATGGGTCCTCTCTTTCTTCCAGCCCACTGAGACTGTTTTTCACGAGGCTGCTGATGACCTCCAGTGGTCACTTCTCTGTCCTTATTTGATCTCTCAGCAGCATATGATATGGTTGATACAATTGGCCACACCCTTCTTGAACTGCTTTCTTCTCTTGGCTTCTAGAATATCATATCTTTTTAGTTGTCCCTTTGTAGTCTCCTTAGCAGCCCTGCACATTTGCTGTTTGATTTCTAAATGTCATAGTGCTCTAAGTCTTGGCCATATATCTCCTTCTTTAGATCCATCTTCTCCCTGGTGAGCTCCTCTGGCCCAAAGCTTTGAATATGCTGCAGTGCCTCCCAAAACTACCTCCAGCTCTGTCTAGCTCACACTCATATATATCCAACCTTATATTTTATACCTCCATTTGGATGTCTAATAGTTGTCTCAGACTTGCTTTGTCCCAAATCAAGCTCCTGCTTCCCCTTTTGCCTCCAAACATGTTCCTCTTGCAGGTCTTCCCCGTCCCAGTAAATAACACATTCACACCGATTATCAGGCTTAAACCTTGGACACATCTTTGATTTATTTCCTCATGCCTCATACTTAAGTCCTGTTGAATGGCCCCCCTAGAACTAATCAAGAATCTGAAACTTCTCTTCATCATCACAATTACATCTTAGTCCCATCCAACATCAACTCTCACCTAGATTACTGCGGTCTGGTCTCCCTGCCTATCTCCTGGTCTCCCTTTATTGGTCTCCCTGCCTATGTTCTGTTTGTTTTTTTCCTGTACTTTCTATTGTCCACTCAGCAGCCAGGGTGGAAATCAAATTTAAAGGTGTATTTAAAAGTATAAATCAAATCATGCATACTGTGATGGTTAATTTTGTGTGCCAGCTTCACTGGGCTAAGGCATACCCAGATAGTTGGCAAAACATTATTTCTGAGTATGTCTGTGCAGGTATTTCCAGAAGAGATTAGCATTTGAATCAGCAGACAGTAAAGAAGCTCCACCCTCCCCAACATGGGTGGGCATCATCCAGTCCATTGAGGGCTGGAAAAGAACAAAAAGGGTCAAGGAAGGGTACATTCTCTCTTCTCTGGAGCTGGAACATCCATCTTCTTTTGTCCTCGGACATCAGCACTCTTGATTCTCAGGCCTCTGGGCTTGGATGAGAACTATACCACTGGCTTTCCTGGGCCTTGAGCTTGCAGATAGCAGATAATCATATAAGCCAATTCCTCATGATGAATCTTTTTCTCTACATTTATATATATCTTATGGGTTCTGTCTCTCCAGAGAACCCCGGCTAATGCACCAACTCTTCTGTTTATAACCCTTAAATGATTTTGCAGTGCTCCAAGAAGAAAATCTAATCTTCACTTGACCTACAGTGCTCCATGTAATCTAGCTCCTGTTTACTTTTCCAACTTCCCTTTGAACCAGACTCTTCCTTGTCTACCAACCTCAGTTAGACTGACCTTCTTTCCACCCCTGGAACATACTTTTTTCCTGCCTTAAGGCTTTAGCACTAGCTGTTTTCTGTGCCTCAAACATTTTTCCTCCAGCTTGTCCCACATGTATCCCCTGAAAGTCATGATTCCTCAAACCATGGGGAAGCCTTGGAGATGGCATTTTCAGAACCAAGCAAGGAAGTAGATAGTGAGAAGGTAACCTGGTATCCTCATATACACAGACTGTCTGGGAAAGTCCACTCCCTTGCTGGAGCAGGTTTTACGGGGAAGATGATGAGTACGGGTTTGGAGATGTTGAGACTGAGATACCTGTTGGGTGTTTGTAGGTCTGAAGCCCAGGAAAAGGTGCGGGCTGGGGCTAGAGATGTGGGGAGCATCAGCATCCACTCGGTAGTGGCAGCTGTGGTAGGGAATGAGATCATTCAGTAATGTAAATGGTGTGGCCATGATGGAGTCATGACCCTGGTTGACAGCTTGGAGATCTGAACTTCCATGAGACTCTGACATGTATTGGTATGGCCAAAATGACATCACTGATCAATGTTTCCATGGTAACCAACAATCAATGGGTGAATGAATGACTGAATAAATCAATACTATTCAGCAACAATTCAAGGTCTTCAATTTTAGCCAGGCTCTTAGTGCCACTAGGCTGTCTTTTTACTCATTCTTCCACTTCTTTCAACTATTCATACCCCATTTTTAGTTTCCCACGTCCATCTCTGTATGTTGCACTTCATAAAGCAATCAAGACCATCAAGTGTTACCTTCCCTATCTTTCCATTTTTCTATCCTCAAATCCAGTGGTCCTGATTCTGGGGAACCAGCTTATTCCCATTTTCCCAGGACCTTCCTGGGTTTGGCACTGAAAGTTCAACATCCTGGAAAAATCCCCCCATCTTGAGAAAACCAGGATGGTTGTTCACCCTACCTGAGACACAGATTGCATGGCTTCTCGGGGAACATTTCCATGAGATTGAATAATGAGGTGAATTTTGCAGTGGTCGTCTCCATCATATATCCTTGTATCCTCACTCTTGCCTGCTTCACTATCCTTGTTCCTCACTCCTGCTTCCTAGTAAAATACGGATGCTCCTTGGCTCATGATGGGGTTATGTCCCAATAAACCCATCGAAAACTGAAAATATCATAAGTTGAAAATGCATTTAATACACCTAACCTACTGAACAACATAGCTTACTCTAGCCTACCTCAAATGTGCTCAGACCACTTCCATTAGCCTACAGTCAGGCAAAATCATCTAACACAAAGCCTATTTTATAATAAAGTGTTAAATATCTCATGTGACTTACTGAGCACTGTACTGCAAATGAAGATCAGAATGGTTGTATGGGCTCTTGAACTATGGTTTCTACTGAATGTGTATCACTCTTGCACCATCATAAAGTTGAAAAGTCATAAGTCAAACCATGGTAAGTTGAGGATCATCTATGGCAGCTCAAAAGCCCTCTGCCTCAAGCTCTGCTTTCTGGGGAAGGTAGGTTAAGTCCAAGCAGTAGGCTGACTCCTACTCTGAGGATACCACTGGGTGTCGTGGCGGTGGGAATAGGATTGTGAATTATTGCAAGGAGGGAGGAGTTCTCTGAAATTCACATAAATTTTACTTAAGTTGATCCAGGGTCTCGTCTTCCAATCATGTGAGCTGTGTCCCTATTGACCCTTTTCTCTCACCGCATCCTACCCGCATTTTACCACCCAGTAACCCTGTGCCATGTGTAGTTTTTGTACATGTCATGCTGCTTTGGACTCTGGGCTTTCTAGCTCATTCCTGGAATGCCCTCCCCACTTCTTGTGAAGGATTTCTATTTGTCCATCCCTCATGAATCAGTTCAAACACCACCTCCCCCCAGGGCCTGCCAACCATCCTGGCCAAGGCTGGGGGGAGCTCCTTCCTCTCTACCTAGTGCTGATCTCTGCCACTTCATGTCCATATTGTTTATAAAGTGTCTGTTTACGCACCAGAACATAAGCTCCTAGCAGGCAGGGATTTTTTCCTGTTCAACTCCATATCCCAGCACTTGTCACACTCCCTACTTAATACGTATTAGTTGAATACTGAACGAATTCTTCCAGCAGTCCTGCGAGGTCAGTTGTGGTGGCATCATTTCCAGTTAAAATATGATAAAATTGAGACTTAGAGAAGGGCAGAAGTGGTGTGGGATGTTAGAGGTAAGCCAAGTCAGGGACTCGTCCACCTTACTAGTGATTTCTTTAGACAAAATGTGCATAGCTTTTCCAAGCATTGTATGCAGAGGGCAGCCAGGGACTCAGAATCACTCACAGAGTGAGACTGTCAGAGGACCTCCCAGCACAGTCCTTCCCAGGCTGTCCTCCTGCTTGGAAGCAACCTTGCAGTTCCACTGTTTCCCTGACATCTCCTGCTGCAAACTCTGCAAGGGGCTGCAGCCTTCTATCTGCTCCAGTGCTCAGCTCTCCCTTCATTTTGACCTTGAAAATGCCCTCACTATGGCGTGATAGACATTGGAGAGTTGGAAGGGTGGGAGGGGGGTAAAGGAAGAGAAATTCTTTAATGGGTACAGTGGACAATATTTGAGTGATGGCTACACTAAAAGCCCAGACTTCACTATGCAGTATATCCATGTAATGAAACAACACTTGTTCCCCCAAGTCTATTTTTTTTTTTTAAAGAAGGAAAATGCTCTCACTTTCCTGTAAGCTTAGCTGTACCTTTAAAATAATTGAAAAATTTCTTACCAGCATTTCTGAGTGTTTTGTAGCAGGGAACCTTCAGGTTGTTTCGTCTGACACTCTATGAGTAAACCTCTTTCTTGTGTTTAGCCTTCATCTCCACCTCTCCCATTCCACCGTGGTGTGGTTTCTCCAGCGGCGAAGGGCAACTGTGTTGAGAAACCTAAAGGGTGACCTCTCTTGACCCTGTCGTTGCTGCTGAAGCCACTGTAGAAAGAAATGATCCTGGGACTGAAAGATTTATAGCTGGGGCTTTCCAAATCTGGGAGTGTGCTGTGCAACATCCCATGAAAAGGTGTGGGGCAGGCATGAGTAGGGGAGCTTCACATATGCTTGGGGCCTCTTTCTAATCCCAGCTCTGGTCCTTCAGTCTCTGCTGCCTCCATAATCAAGTCCACTCTCCTTGGCCCGACCTTAAGGCCTTTTGCCATCTGCCCCATTTACCTCTCCAGCCCCACCTCCCAATTCAACCAACCAACCATTCTACCTGGTGTGATTCCAGTGCAGCCCATCTTTCCTACCTCCAGATTGTACCTCATACTGTTTCTTCATCCTGGGTACCCTCCTCCCAGTGTTTTGCTTCATTAGATCTTTCTTATTCTCCAAGGGCCAGGTCCAGTATCACCCTTCAGGAAGATGGGGCACTCTTCCTGACCCCAGTGCCCCATAGCCCATCTCTGGCCCTTCCTGTGGTCTTGATGACCATACTTTGCTGTTGCTGGGGTCTGTGACTGTGCCGTCCTGGGAGGAAGCCACCTTCAACTCACTCTGCTTCTGCCAGTGCTCCGTGCAACACCTTGTTCATGGTAGGGGCTCACGTTTGTGTGGAATGATGAGAATGGGTGGTGGGAGCCTGGCCGACACAGGGAGATGTGTGCAGCCTACCAAAGCAGCATGCTCCTTCCTGGTCACACGAGGTGGTGACCATCTCATGGCAGACTTGAAGTTGAAGGAAAGTGACTACTGAGGCTGCTCTCCGTTTTCTCATCCAGAACTGGGGCTAGGAGCTCAGAAGCAATGGAGGGAGCACAGCTTTGCTCTGAATAGAGGACAGTTTATGGCTTTCACATTCCAGGCCCTAGGAGGAAACAAAATGCCACTTCCTGAAAGATCCCTCAGCTACTATTACTCCATTGCCCAGATCATGCAGGCTCCCCACCCCCCAAGAAGCATCTCGCCAGCGTCACCTGTGAATGGGGGAACAAATGATTGGGTGGTCAGCTGATGATAGAGAGATTTCCAAGAGTAATTTTGAGTATGCTCAGTTTTTGCCTAATATGCTGACTTCAGCCCCTAACCCCAATACCAGGTATGTCTTCACCTTAGCACCAACACCTGACATACAATTTGTTGTATAAGTGAACGAATCCTCAAACATTAGAATTAGGAGGAGCCTTAATGGTTATTAGCTGCAATACACATTTTATGAAGAAATAAATATAATTGTAATAACTATTTATTGAGAGTGGACTCTATGCTAGGTACCACACTGAGCACTTTACATGCATTATCTAATTTTATCCTTTCATCAACAACGTGAGGTGGAAGTTATCATCCCTACTTTATAAATACAGAATAAGGCACAGAGAAGTTGCATGGCCTAACAAGGTTGCAGAGCTGGTGAGTTGCGGAACCAGATGTCTCTAGAGCCCTCTGGCTAACCCTATGCTATACTGCTGCTCACTGCGTCTGGAGGAAACAGAGACTCACAGAAAGACAGTAACTTGCCTGGGTCCCCCAGCCTCTCAGAAGCAGGACGGCCACTTTATCCAGAGGCGCCTTCATTCCTGGGCCTTCCAAGACACCTGGCCACAAAGACACCATGAAGAGGAAAAAGAATTTCAAGTGCATTCTAAGAGCCACGTCCATTCTCTTGTTGTATAGGCAGAAAACCTGCACTCAAAGACCCAACCAAGAAGAAAGATTTGATCGACTGGGCAGGATCCACTTCCCATGGCGACGCCTCCTTGAGTCGCAGCTCTGGTATGAAGTAAGACTTGTTTAAGGCAGTTAAAAGCAGCAGTCTCCATTGTGTCGAGTGGTGACAGTATAATCCTCCTTAAAAATTTTGTTCCCTCTCCAAACTCCCCTCCATTATGCATCCTTAAGATGTGACTTCAGATGCCTCTTTAGGTTTCTAGTCCTATGAATGCAGGAGGATTTGGTGAGAGGGGAAGCAGTAAAGAATGTCTTTACTGTGCTCAATCACTCAGAGATACTTCACTGGAAATACCTCCTGCCCCCTCTGCCCCCAATATTTTCATTGTTTGATCAGAGCTATTTGTTTTATTTTGAATGCAAATATAAATTATGTATTAAAAGTAGAGATATTAAAACCTCCACATCGACATCACCTTGCTTCAATAATACCAACATATGGCCAATCTTGCCTCCTTACACCCCGTCTACTCCTATCCCCTTACCACTGCATTCATTTGAAGCAAATCCCAGATATATCTGGGATGCATATATCTTTTTATCTCTAAATACATCTTTTATCTTTAAAAAAATATACACAATATTATATCACACCTAAAATTAAAAATAATTGTTAATATCACTAAATACCTAGTCTATGTTTAAATACACACACACACACACACACACACAAATGTATATATCAGAATCCACAAAGTCTACACATTGAATTTGGTTGATGTATCTCTTGTTTCTTTCTTTCTTTTCTTTTCTTTTTTTTTTTTTTTTTGAGACATGGTCTCATTCTTTCACCCAGGCTGGAGTGCAGTGGTGCGATCTTGGCTTATTGCAAATTCCACTTCCTGGGTTCAAGTGATTCTCCTGCCTCAGTCTCCCAAGTAGCTGGGATTACAGGCATGTTAGGCATGTGCCATCACAGTCATCTAATTTTTGTATTTTTAGTAGACATGGGTTTTACCATGTTGGCTAGGCTGGTCTCGAACTCCAGACCTCAAGTGATCCGAGAGCCTTGGCTTCCCAAAGTGTTGGGCTTACAGGCGCGAGCCACCATGTCCATCTCTTTATTTTTTTAGACATGGTCTCTCTCTTTCACCCAGGCTGGAGTGCAGTGGCGCAATCTCGGCTCTCTGCAACCTCTACCTCCTGAGTTCAAGGGATTTTCTCAGCTCAGCCTCCTGAGTAGCAGGGATTACAGGCACCCACCACCACACCTGGCTAATTTTAATAGAGATGGGGTTTCACCATGTTGGCCAGGCTGGTCTCGAACTTCTGGCCTCAAGTGATCCAGCCACCTCGGCCTCCCAAAGTGCTGGGAATACAGGCATGAGCCACGATGCCCGGCCCTTCGCCTCTTTTAATTAATATGATCCCCTTCTTCCTTTATTAAAAAACAATTATGTATTGAAGAAACTTGGTTGTCCTGTAGAATTTTCCATGTTCTGGATTTCGCTGACTGCATCCCCGGGGGATCATTTAACATGTTCCTCTGGCTCCTGGTAGTGAAGTCTAGAAGTTCTATCAGATTCAGGGGAACAGAATTTGAGGGCAAGAAAGTTTTAGAGGCGGTACTGTGTACTCCTTGTTGCCTCACATCGGAAGGTACATGCTCGCTGGTTTTCTCCAGTCTTGGCTTGTTAAGATATTGATCAGGGGATTCGGGTGTTTGCAGCCTGATCCATCCATTCTAATGTTCCTTGCTGGCCTTTTGCCTAATGATTTTAGCAGTCATTGATGATTATTGTCTGGTTTCATCAGAGGTTTCACATGATATTCTAATTCTGATATTCCTTCTTCCTTTATTAGCTATAATTCTTCTATACAGAAGAGCTTGGTCTCATCAACTATCTGGTTACTCTGAAATAGTTCATAAAGGAAAGGCAGGACAAATGCTTGATTCTTTACCTTTAATTTATCTGCTTTTGGAATAATGAGTTTATTCTCAAGCATCTCCCAAAGGTGATACGCTGGTTATGTATTGCTGCATATTAATTGCCCCCTCACTTAGTGGCTTAAAATAGCAACCATTTTATTTTGCATTATCATTTTGTGGGTCAGGAATTTGGGCCAGGATCAGCTGAGAGATTCTTCTGCTCCGTGTAGTATTGACTGAAATCACATAGAAGGATTCAGCCTGTGGATGGACTGATCTGGAGGATCCGAGACAACTTCCCTTGTATGTGTGATGTGTTAGTGGGAATGGCTGGAAGGCAGAGCTATGCAGGGACTATCAACCGGAGTTCCTACACTTGGCTTCCCCAGCATAGCAGACTTTTTATGTAGTAGTTCGTGGCTCCTAGAGAATGTTCCAAGAGACTCAGGTCAAAGCAGCAAGGCTTTTTCTGACCTAGCCTCAGAAGTCATACAGTATCACTTCTGCCATATTCTTTTTATTACAAGTGAGAGTTCTAGGACTGGCCCAGGTCCAAGGGAAGGGTAGTTAGTACACAAGCACGTGAACACTGGGAGGCATAGTTTATTGAGACCCTCTTACAGCTACCTGGAGCATAGAGTCAGAAGCCTTCCTAGCTTCTCCGATTGTACTCGACCCCTTCTCCCCGCTATGCGTCTGACCATCCTCTTAATTTTGGCTGGGAACTTGTTGCAGAAGACACATCCATACTCCAGGTGTCCACAGTCTCCTTTGTGGTCAGCAGAATGTGTACAGCCTCATTGTGAGCAAGGCCAGCAGTAAGTTACCAAAGCTCCTGCAATGCTGGAGTGCCCATTACTAACTCCTGCCAACCCACTGCCACATAGTATCTCATAAGCTGAACATCTTCACTGGGACCACCTTGGAGAACGTGGCCTTGACCTGCTTAAACACTTGAGCAAGGACCTATTCTGAGAGCTTGGCTCTTTCCTGAGACCAACAGGACTCACAGGGGTTTTGCAGATGGGACTAAGAGTGCCACAGCCATGCTCCCATAATGATTGGTTTTAATGGCTGTAAAATACTTCATACTGTGGACGCAACACACTCTGGCAAGCCATTTCTATACTATTGTAGTTGTTTGTTCTTTTTGATCATTTGCAAGTAATACAAATATATATATTTTATATGCAGAGCCTTTTTATTCTGCTGAATTATTCTCTTAATTATCGATTTTTAAGAGGAGAATTGGTTTTTGGCTCTTGATGTATATTACCAAATATACTTTCCAAAGAAGTGAACAGTCTATATACCAACAGCAGTGTATACACTGGTGTTTCTAATACCTTCAACTGCATTGGTGAATTACCATTTTAAAATGTTTTTGCTAATTTTATGGATGCTAAACTGAACTTAGGGTTGCTCTGGATTTCTTTTGTTTTCCCTATTCTGTTCTAAGATGTCAGTTCTTTTCTTTTACAGCAGTTATGCAAAATAATACATTTTGGCTCAATTTGGTGTTGATTTGTTTGATTTGGAGCCATTTGATATTGGTCGCTTAAGTGAAACAGGTAGTTTCCAGTAGTGCCGCCAATACAATTTGCATCAAAGATTCTCTTCGCCTTTTTAACATAAAAACATTTAACTTCTAAATCTTCTCAGGGATGAGCAACAGCAACACTTTTCTTCTTGGATTCTGCACCTACAGGAAATTCACAAGTGGAGGTGATACCTAGTTATATCAGGGATAAGCATGTGACCAAGCTTGACCAATCAGAATCCTTTCCCAATCCAGGATTTGTGATAATGGATCTAGGAAAGGGACCTTTTCCTGTCTGGTTGTGGCACTGGGAGGATGCAAGCCCAGAGCTTGGGTGGCTAGTCCTATGTCCCATGAAAAGAATGAGAACAGAAGGAAGACAGAGAGGGGAGAGGTAGCCCCAGATGGGGGTTGAACTACTTATTCTAGTCATCAAGGCATATTAATCCTGAGGGTTGTTTTTTTTTTTTTTTTTTTTTTTTTTTAATTCAGCTTAGCTCTTACCTCTTGTTGTTTTGAGACAGGGTCTCACTCTATTGCCCAGGCTGGAGTGCAGTGGTGCAATCAAAGCTCACTGCAGCCACCAACTGCCGGGCTCAAGCAATCCTCTCACCTCAGCCTCCCAAGTAGCTGGGACTATGGGCGTGTGCCACCATGCTTGACTAATTTTTGTGTTTTTTTGTAGAGATGGGTTTTCACTATGTTGCCTAGGCTGGTCTCAAACTCCTGGGCTCAGCGATCCTCCCCTGCCTTGGCCTCTCAAAGCGCTGGGATTATAGGTGTGAGCCACTACACCCAGCCTGTTTTGTCTTGTTTTTAAGCAATGATAATATCCTTCCAATAACCACCCTCTCTTCTTCTTTTCTTTTGTTTAACCAAGCTGGAATTGGGTGTCTCTTGAAGCCAAAGAATCTAGCCTGGTGTTTCTTAACAGCAGCACTAATGACATTTTGGACCAGGTAATTCTGCGTTGGAAGGAGCTGCTGTGTGCATTTTAGGATGTTTAGCAGCAGCCCTGGCCTCTACTCCACTATGCCAGCAGCACCCCACCCCAACTATGACAACGGAAAATGTCTCCAGAGAGCTAAATGTCCTCTAAAGGTAAGGGCAAAGTTGCCCCTGGCTGAGAACCGCTGGTTTAGTCTAATGCCCTTGATTTTTCTTGTTTAAATGAGCAAGCAGACAGATGGGGAAACTGAAGTTTGGCAAGATGGTGGGATTTTTTTCAAGGTAGCAGAGACATGACTCCCAAATCAAGCGGAAAAAAAAAAAAAAAAAAAAAAAGGATCCAGGAAGCGATACTAAAAAGAGATGTTGGTACATGCAGATGTTGGCTCTTTTATAGCTGTTGGAACAATAACAAACCTCACAAATTGATTTGGGATTTTACCCATGACACAGGCAGTAACTCTCTACTTAAGAATTCTCACACATCTCACTAGATAGTGAGACAAAGCAATGTCAATTCGTTTCATTTCTGTTGGTTTAGATCTTTCTGGTGAATGACTCGGAGGTTTGGGTTCAGCAAACTTTGGTGTCTCAGAGGGTTCACCACATGCCCTCTGAAGCAGATATCCAGGAAACCAAACATTGCTACAATTCAAATATAAGATTCCCGACACAATACTGCCTACATGAGATCAGTAAAATGACATGAAGAAGCAGCTTCATTTTTGTTAGAACTGTTTTTAAGGAAGTGCTCTTCAGAGGAGGCATGGTGAGGAAAAGAGTACTGACACAGGAATCCAGAGGTCGGGATGTGATCTTGGCCCTGCCACTAATGCTGTATAATACTGTGGAAGTGTCTGCCCATCTTGTGACCTCAGTTTCCTTCTCTATATAATAAGGACCTGGACCAGACAAACTCGGAGGGCCTTTCTAGCACTGCCCTTCAATGATTCTTGTAGGCAGACACCACACCTGTCTATCTCGGCTGTTCTATCCCCAACCCAGGACCTGGTGCAGCGTCAGACACAAAATAGGTACCAAGCAAATGCTTGTAAAATGCTCAGATAAATTATTTAGGAGATAAATGACAATAACATCCCAGCTTCCACAGATGCATAAAATTGAAAAGGGTCTTAGAGTTAAAAGGATAGGAAAGCTCATTTAGTTTAACTCCCTAATGAAGCTGGAACCTTCTACCTTATTTCTGATAGGCTGAGCATATAGTTTCTGTTTAAATACCTCTGTTAGATGGTGAGAGAACTGTATTTGCAGGGGCAGCCAGCTCCACTGTTGGATACTTCTAGATATTAAAAAATTCTTCCTTATCTGGAACCTCAGTTAGCCTCCTTGTAGCTGTTACCTGCTTCTAGTTTTATTTTTTAACATTAATTTTTGTTTTAATCAAGAAATACATGCAGTTTGAAAAGTCAGATAATACTAGAAGTCTTATTTATAATGAAAACTAACTCTCTTCCTTTCTTTTTCACTCCCTAGAGTTGAGACAATCATTTTCCACCCTTTCAGCTGTTTCTTCTGATACTTATATCTGAATTTCTCCCTTCCTTCCTTCCTTCCTTCCTTCCTTCCTTCCTTCCTTCCTTCCTTCCTTCCTTCCTTCTTTCCTTCCTTTTTTTTTTTTTTTTTGAGTTGGAGTACTCTATCACCCTGACTGGAGTGCAATGGTGTGATCTCGGCTGACTGCAACACCCCCTTCCCAGGTTCAAGCAATTCTCTTGCCTCAGCAGGAGTAGCTGGGATTACAGGTGCCCACTACCATGCCCAGCTAATTTTTGTATTTTTAATAGAGACAGGGTTTCACCCTGTTGGCCACACTGATCTCTTTGGCCAGGCTGGTCTCAAACCCCTGACCTCATGATCCACCCACCTTCCAAAGTGCTGGGATTACAGGCATGAGCCACTTATATTTGCATTTCTTTTTTTTTTTTTTTTTTTGAGGCGGAGTCTCACTCTGTCACCTGGACTGGAGTGCAGTGGCCAGATCTCAGCTCACTGCAAGCTCCGCCTCCCGGGTTTACGCCATTCTCCTGCCTCAGACTCCCGAGTAGCTGGGACTACAGGCGCCCGCCACCTCGCCCGGCTAGTTTTTGTATTTTTAGTAGAGATGGGGTTTCAGCGTGTTAGCCAGGATGGTCTCGATCTCCTGACCTCGTGATCCGCCCGTCTCGGCCTCCCAAAGTGCTGGGATTACAGGCTTGAGCCACCGCGCCCGGCCATATTTGCATTTCTAAATGATACGCTCATACTTTTATTTCTCGATTTATCAATTTTAAACACTATCTATTGATTTCCTACTTTTATAGAAGAGGATTTAACCCTTTTACCTAACCTTCTCCAACTTTCCCTCCCTTCATCCTCACACTATACTATCACAATTTTTGTTTTTATCAGTGTTCAATGTTGACACTAACATATCTGTGTAAATATTCTTCAGTGCTAAGCCAAGTAAAATACTATGTGTATTAGTCTGTTCTCACACTACTATGAAGAAATGCCTGAGACTGGGTAATTTTTAAAGAAAAAAAGCTTTAATTGACTCACAGTTCCACATGGCTGGGGAGGCCTCAGAAAACTTACAATCATGGCAGAAGGCACTTCTTCACAGGGCAGCAGGAGAGAAAATGAGTCCTGAGAAAAAGGGGCAAATCCTTTTATAAAACCAACAGATCTTGTGAGAACTCACTCACTATTTTGAGAACAGTGTGGGGGTAACTGCTCCCATGATTCAATTACCTTTCACCTGGTCCCTCCCACAACATGTGGTGATTATGGGAACAACAACTGAAGATGAGATTTGGGTGGGGACACAGCCAAACTATGTCATTCTGCCCCAGTCCTTCCAAAATCTCATGTTCTCACATTTCAAAACACAATCGCACCTTTCCAACAGTTCCCCAAAGTCTTAGCTCATTCCAGCATTAACCCAAAAGTCCAAGTCCAAATTCTCATCTGAAACAAGGCAAGTGCCTTCCACCTATGACCTGGCAAAATCAAACTCATTGTTAGTTCCTTCCAAAATACAATGGAGGTACAGGTATTGGGTAAATATACCCATTCCAAGTTGGAGAAATTGGCCAAAACAAAGGGGCTACAGGCCCCCATGCAAGTCTGAAATCCAACAAGGCAGTCATTAAATCTTAAAGCTTCAACATGGTCTCCTTTAACTCCAAATCTCACTTCTAGGTCATGCTGATGCAAGAGGTGGCCTCCCATGGTCTTGGGAAGCTGCACCACTGTGACTTTGCAGGGTACAGCCCCTCTCCAGGCTGTTTTCATGGACTGGTGTTGAACATCTGTGGCTTTTCCAGGTGCACAGTGCAAGCTGTTGGTGGATCTACCATTCTGGGTTCTGGAAGATGGTGGCCCTCTTCTCACAGCTCCACTAGGCAGTGCCCCAGTGGAGACTCTGTGTTGGGGCTCCAACCCCAGATTTCCCTTCTGCACTGCCCTAGCAGAGATTCTCCATGAGGTCTCCACCCCTGCAGCACACCTCTGCCTGGACATCCAGGCTCTTCCATACATCCTCTGAAATCTAGATGGAGGCTTCCAAACCTCAATTCTTGTCTTATGCACACATGGAGGACCAACACCACATGGAAACTGCCAAGGGCTGGGGCTTGCACCCTGTGAAGCAACAGCCTGTGCTGTACCTTGGCCCCTTTTAGCCACTGCTGAAGTGGCTGGGATGCAAGGCACTCTGCACACAGCAGGAGGGCCCTGTGTCTGGCCCAGGGAACCATTTTTCCCTCCTAACCTCTGGGCTTGTAATGGAAGGGACTATCATGAAGATCTCTGACATGCCCTGGAGAAATTTTCCTCATTGTCTTGGTGATTAACATTCAGTTCCTCCTTACTTATGCAAATTTCTGCAATGGGCTTGAATTTCTCCCCAGAAAATGGGTTTTTATTTTCTATTCCATCGTGGGGCTGCAAATTTCCAAACTTTTATACTCTGCTTCCTTCCTTTATTTATTTATTTTTGGGATGTTGTCTCACTCTGTTGCCCAGGCTGGAGTGCAGTGGCACAATCTCAGCTCACTGCAACCTCCGCCTCCCACAGTCAAGCAATTCTCCCTGCCTCAGCCTCCTGAGTAGCTGAGATTACAGGTGTCCAGCACTATATCCAGCTAATTTTTGTGTTTTGAGCAGAGACGGGGTTTTGCCATGTTGGCCAGACTGGTCTCAAACTCCTGACCTCAGATAATCTGCCCATCTCGGCCTCCTAAAGTGCTGGGATTACAGGTATGAGCCACTGCATCCAGCCTCTGCTTCCCTTTTAAACATAAGTTCCAATTTCAAATCATCTCTCTCAAGTTCAAAGTTCCATAGATCTCTAGGGCAGGGGCCAAATGCTGCCAGTCTCTTTGCTAAAGTATAGCAAGAGTGACCTTTGTTCCAGTCCCCAAGAAGTTCCTCATCCTCATCTGAGACCACCTCAGCCTGGACTTCATTGTTCATACCACCATCAGCATTTTGGTCAAAGCCATTCAACAAATCTCTAGGAAGTTCCTAACGTTCCCACATCTTCCTGTCTTCTGAGCCCTCCAAACTGTTCCAACCTCTGTGTGTTAGTCAATTCTGAAGTCGCTTCCACATTTTCAGGTATTTTTACAGAAGCCCCCCACTCCTGGCACCAATTTACTGTATTAATCCATTCTCATGCTGCTATGAAGAAATACCCAAGACTAGGTAATTTGTAAAGAAAAGAAGTTTAATTGACTAACAGTTCCACATGACTGGGGAGGCCTCAGGAAATTTACAATCATGGTGGAAGGCACCTACTCACAGGGTGGCAGGAGAGAGAATGAGTCCTGAGCAAAGGGGGAAAAGCCCCTTATAAAACCATCAGCTCTTGTAAGAACTCACTCACTATTATGAGAACAGCATGGGGGTAATGCCCCCATGATTCAATTACCTTCCAACAGGTCCCTCCTGTTGGAAGGTAATTATGGAAACTACAATTGAAGATGAGATTTGGGTGGGGACATAACCAAATCATATTACTGCGTCTCTCTTTTTGTACTTCTTTTTGTTTTTCCTGGAGTTAATAATTGCTTGGATGAGTCGTCTATGTACTTTTCTCTAATTCTTCCCAGACATTTCAACTAAACTGAAAACACCTATCAACACATGGTTTTTAAAAAGTTTTTATATTTTTCAAAGTTATACATAGCTTAAAGGTCAAATAACTCTACAAGGTTTGACACAAAAAGAGCAGCCCTGTTGGTTTGCCTTCTCCCACATCTCCCACCCAAAAGCAAATTTTTTCCACCTCTTTTGACTAATGTTTTTGATATTTTCCTTCCACA
Organism: Rhinopithecus roxellana; assembly: GCF_007565055.1. Lineage (NCBI taxonomy): Eukaryota > Metazoa > Chordata > Mammalia > Primates > Cercopithecidae > Rhinopithecus > Rhinopithecus roxellana. Next base: position 19,863,682 of record NC_044564.1, read on the forward strand.
TCTCTATATAACTCAATTAACTTGCTATTACTTGATTTTTAACAATTGAGATATAATTGGCAAATAGAAATTGTATATATTTAAGGTGTACAACATGATGTTTTGATGTGTATATACATTGTGAAATGATTACCACAATCAAGCTAATTAATATATTCACCTCACGTAGTTACATTTTGTGTGTGTGTGTGTATGTGTGTGTGTGTGTGAGAGAGAGAGAGAGAGAGAGAGATGAGAACATTTGAGATCTACCCTCTCAGTAATTTTCAAGCACATAACACAGTATTATTAACTATGGTAACCATGCTGTACATTGGGTCTTCAGAACTTATTCATCTCATAACTGAAAGCTTGCACCCTTTGACAAATACTCCCTTTTTCTGCCACCTCCCAGCCTGTAGTAAGCACCATTCTATTCTCGTTACTAGGAGTCTGGCTTTTTAATAAAAGATTCTACACATAAGTGAAAGCATGCAGCATTTGTCTTTCTGTATCTAGTGTATTTCATGTAGTATAATGTTCTCCAAGTCCATCCAAGTTGTAGCAAAATATCCTTTTTTAAAGGCTGAATAATATTCCATTGTGTGTGTGTGTATTACTTATTTATCCATTAATCTGTTAAGGACACTTAGTTGTTTCCATATCTCAGCTATTGTGAATAATGCGCGGTGAACATGTGAGTACAGATACCTCTTTGACATACTGATTTTGTTTCCTTTGAATATATACCCAGACATGGGATTGCTGGGTCATCTGGTAGTCACATTTTTACTTTTTTGAGGAACCTCCATTCTGTTTTCCATAATGGCTGTACCAATTTACATTCCCACCAACAGTGTACAAGGGTCCCTTTTCTCCACATCTTTGACAACACTTGTTATCTCTTGACTTTTGTGAAATAACCATTCTAACAAGCGTGAGGTAATATCTGATTGTGGTTTTGATTTGTATATCCCTGTCGTTTAGTGATATTGATATTCTTTTCATTTTATTTGTATTTATTTATTTAGATAGAGTCTCACTCTGTTGGCCAGGCTGGAGTGCAGGGGTGCAATCTCGGCTTACTGTAACCTCTGCCTCCCAGGTTCAAGCAATTCTCATGCCTGTGCCTCCTGAGTAGCTGGGATTACCACCATGCCCAGCTAATTTTTTTGTGTTTTTAGTAGAGACAGGGTTTCACCATGTTGGCCAAGCTGGTCTCAAACTCCTGATCTCAGGTGATCCACGCGCCTTGGCCTTCCAAAGTGCTGGGATTACAGGTGTGAGCCACCACACCCAGCTGAGATTATTTTTATATACCTGTTGATCATTTGTATGCTTAGGAAAAATATCTATTCAGGTCTTTTGATCCTTTTTAAATTTGATTATTTGGGGTTTTTTTGCTGGATCGTCTGAGTTTCTTACATGTTTTAAATATTAACTCCTATCAGACATATTAGATTTGGAAATATTTTCTCCTATTCCATAGGTTGGTTGTGTTTTTGTTTTGTTGATGGTTACCTTTGCTGTGAAGAAACTATTTAATTTGACATAGTCCCAGTAGTTTATTTTTGTTTTTGTAGCATGTGCTTTCAATGTCAGCTACTACTTAATATTTCAGATTTTGGGCTTAACACTATGGAAAATAAAGATTTAGCTTTCTTTTACACCTATTTCCACCATGTGTACCCATCCTTCCTATTACCCCATCCTCCTAATACAGTCATATCATAAAGTTAATTAGATCAGTAGTCAGTGTTTATAGTATTATGTAAATGCTTTCCACAGCTGAACTTAGTAGAATACTATTTATTTATTTATTTATTTTCATTTTTTAACTTTTGATTTTGTCTGGAGATAATAATTATCTGTGTTTTCATTTGCTGAAGTAAAAAAAATTATTACTAATTTAATCCTTAGTGCCCTTCCTCTCTGTGTTTTCATATGAACTTACCAGTTTCCGCTTCTTGCCTTCTGTCTTGCTGCAGTCTAGGTCTCTTGGCCTCTCTGATTTGGGCATGGCCATCACCCTAGGATCACCCTTCACCAACATTACAGGAATTCCCCTGATCTTTCTGCTGTGTTTCATGCCTTGCCCTTGTGTCCGTGTCTATCTCCTTGATTTTCTCCTTTTTTGAGGGAAGCACATATTTCAGTAACTTCCCAAGAAAGGTCATGGGAATTAAGGATGGGACTAGAGAAAGGCAAGTGAGGCACTTGCTTCAAGTGCAAAATGCAAAGGAGCACCCAAAATCTCAGTAATCACAGTAAATGGTATTTTAAACAGTGTTTTAAAATATAAAAATTGGTGCAAAATAATCACTATGAAAAAAATATCAGAATTTTAGATAATGACAAAGTCAGCATTACTGACTTTTCCTTTTGCTTTGGCCTCCAATGTGGCTCAGCACAGCCCTGATAGAAAATATTTTGAAATTTTGCTTGTATGAAATGTCTCTATTCTATTATTTCATTTAGCTGGAAATTGAATTCTAGGTCAAAAATAATTTTCCTTCAGAATTTTGTAGGCAATGTTCCATCATCTTCTCACTTCCAGTGTTACTTTCTGAGAAGTCTTTAGTCACTATAATTGCTGACCATTTGTGTGTGACTTGGTTTTGCTGTTTGGAACCTCATAGAGTCTTTTCTTTATCATCAGTATTCTTGTACTTTGCGGTAATTGTTTGGTGTGAGCTTTTTGTTTGTTTGTCTGTTTTTAAATCTATGGACCGATTCTCAAGGATTCCTTCATTCTGGAGACTTATGCCCTTGCATTCTTTCTGGAGAAATCAGTCTTTTTTTAAAGAAAATAATTTTTCATCTTCTTTTTTTTTCCACTGTCTGGAAGTACTGTTAGTCAAATTTCCTGAATTCATCCTTATTTTTCTTACACTTTCTCCACTATTTTCATCTCTTTGCCATTTTGTTCTATTTTCTGACAGACTGCCTTGTTGATAAGAGGATTAGTGCAGTCTTTCAGATCCATTTTCTTTTATTGTTTTGGAAATCAAAACATTTAACACTACTTGACTTTTTGCTACTTTTCCTTTTCTCTGTGAGTTGTTCTCAAAGATTACAGGGAGTACTTTCGATATTGCAGTTACAACTTTCACACACCGAGATGGAATTCATTGACTTGGAGACACACTTATTGCTTTACTAAAATGTAAATGCCTTTAATAATAATAGATACTATATTTTGAACACTTGCTATGTGCCAACCCTGTTCTAAGTGTTTCCCATGGCTTGATGTATTTAATCCTCAAAACGATTCAAAGCAATTCTATGAGGTGGGTGCTTTCATTATCCCCAACTTCCAAATAAAGAAGCTAAAGTCCAGAGAGATTAACAGCTAGTAAATTGCAGAAGCAGAATTTGAACACAGATGGCAAGACTCCAGAGTCCATGCTCTTAACCACCATACTGTGTTGTCTCTTGGAACTTTTATATCATCCAAAAGTCCATTTTTAGGAGGTACTTTTTGATTAGGATCTGAGTAGAGGGAGTAACTAGCATCCCATGATTATAGCAGTTCTGGGATGTTACTACTTAACCATTTCATGGCCAATAAAACCAGTTTCATAGGCACAATCTTAGTCTTCTAAGCCAATAGTTCTCAGACTTTTGGATTGACCAATATTTCAAGTAAAAATAGGGAAAATCTGCATGGAATGTCCATTTTTTTTTTTTTTCCAAATCAGGTCAAGCAAAGAAACTTATAAACCATCAAAAGCTAAGATCTGCCACCATTTTCCAAGAGAAGGACATTTTAATAGCCCCAAATAAAATAATTAGGAAAGACACACACTTTAAAACTAAAGGCCAATCAGTTCTTTTCAATAACAGTCATCTGATTACCTTATACTGACTTTTCCACTGTGAACTGATGCTTGGAAGCCGTAACTCTATTATTTTTCAGGAAACAGTAATAAGCCCTTGAATTTGTGCCACAGTATACATATTAGAAAGCATGTTCACCTAGCCATGAAAACCAGACATTGCTGGAAGTTATTATGTTTTGGTAACAGGTTAGGAAATGGAAGCCCAGACAGGGAAAATGACCTGTCTAAAGTCTCCCAGCAAGCACCCAGAGGAATGGAGACTTTTAACACAGACCCAATAGTTTCCCAGCTACACTTGAGTCTGGAAACTTTCCTTTGAGTCCATATCAGTCAATGGCAGAATGTGCTCTAAAGATAAGGGGCTCCTGGGATGTTAGTTATTTTAAATACACTGGAATCAATCACTTCTGTGCAAAGTAGGGCTCAGCAACTGGCACGACGCACTGAGGTTGGCAGCCATCCCAAGCCTCAGTGTGAAAGGCGAGAATGTCTCCACACCCTATAATCCCAGCAATAGGGTCTCTATCTTTTAAGATTCCTAAACAGTATTACACATAACCCTCCAGGGGCTTAAACTTGACACACAGACAGGTAAGCAGGGCCAGGTAGGTAATATCCTCACACGTCCTGTTGCACCTCCCTAGCTGGTAGAGAGCAGTGTCACCTTAATCCCCACCAGGCAGATCTCTTCTTGCTCCTGTTGGGAACCAGGAGAAGAGAAGTGAGAAATGGCCCCAGGCCTGAAGCCAAATCATTCTCTATTTTTTGAAAGTGAGCTCTGCAATATAGAACAGGAGCTGTGTTCAGAAAACACCAAAACAATCCCTGCATGATTAGGGCTGTGGTGAGGACCACTTTGACACGTGATCCAAGGGGTTGATGGAGACTGACTCCTAAGTCTTCTGGCGGTAGGATGCCCGTGTTTCCACTGTTTGTACCCAAAACAAGGCAGGGGGATTTGTCTCCCTACACGCTTAGGAGCAGCACTGCCAGAGAAGGGAGGACATGAAAATCTCCACGTTCTCCCGGAACAACACTAGGAGTGACTCAACTGAGCAGCTCTGAGAATGGACAGACTGGCTGCTGTGCAGATTCACACCCGAGAACATTCTGCAGCAGGTGTGTGGAGCCTGGGGGAGGGGCAAGGAGCCTGGTTAGAAAGGGAAACAGGGAAGTGTCACAGGTTCCCACCATACTTTCCTGATTCTGGGGTCCATTGTTTCATTTGGGCCAGGTGGTGGAGACTACAGGGCTCTAGAGTTAGAAGAAATCTTGGTGATGTCTCATTCGAGAGAGAAGGCTTAGCAGTTGAGGGCCTTGCCCACCTGGCAGGTAAGTGCTGGAGCTGCTAATAGCAATAGCAATAACAATAGCAATAATCGGGTGCTTACTGTATGCTAAGTATGGAACAAAATGTCTGTGCCCATTAGTTCACTTAGTAACTCCAACAATCTAGTAATTCCAACACTTAATAATTCCAACTGCAGTAATTTGCTAAAGCCGTGGGGCCAGTAAAAGTCAGGAGTAGGACTTGAACACAGCCCAGTCTGCTGCCAGGGCCTGTGCTTGGGGACTCCAGTGAGATGCTAGATTGGACAACACTGTGGATGGAAATTGGAATATTGCATTTCCCTCTGTTCCAGTGTTCATACTATGTTTTAAAGAAAAACACTCATTAAAAAAACTTGAGTGTCATGGTGGTGTGGAAGTCAGGAGGTCTTGTGCCCAGTCTCCTGCCTAACTTGCTATGTGACTTGGGATAAGCATCTTCCTTCCCCTCTCTGAGCCTCAGTTTTGTCATCTTGGGGCCTTGTGATGAAAGTACATTGTGTGCTACAAAGCAGGGATGGTCACAGAGTGAGGACATGTGTTGTGGACAGGCTTCTGTGCAGCCCTCAGTGGCAAAAGGGAGAAAGGCCACCAGAGGAGATTCCAGGTGATGGCTCAGGGCCTGGCCTCCCAAGAGGCGGGGCCGCTTCTAGCCCACCAGCTGGGCTGACACAAAACCTCTGCTTTTGTTTGACTTGGCTTCTTGTGCCTTGTTTAGTCTACAGAGCAGGGAGCTTATCCTCTGCCTTTGTCACAGGCCATTAGTATGCACACCATCCCTGGGGGCTTACAGCTGGCTGCTTCTCTAGGAATTCAGGGAGGGCCATGGAAGAAGCTCAGCTCTTAGAAGCCATTGCCCCAACCCCCATCGGAGCAGCCTCAGCTGAGAACTGATGGAGCTCTGCACTCCTTGTCTGCAATTTTGGCTGTGTGACCTTGGGCCAGTCTCTCTCCATCTCTGGGCCTAGGTCCACCCATCTGTGCATAGAGAGAGCAGGCCCAGATGCCCTCAGAGGGACCTTAACTTCATGAGGACCAGAAGCACCTTCCTGTGTGGTTCCTCCCCTTTGAGGCCTCCCTTGCTTCTCTGCTGCTCCTCCCCCAATCTTGAAGCAATTTGTAGTGTCTGTTGGGTTTTCACTGATCCCAACTCTGCCTGGAGCCTGGGACCAATCCCTCTCTCAGTTCTTCTCTCCTTCAACCTCCTGCTTGTAAATTGGGGCTAATGATACCTGATAACTCACTTTGCTGTTACAGGGATTAACTAATTAGTGGTTATTAAGGGATGGAGGAATGCAGTACTCTGCTCCCATTAAAATGAATTTCCTTCTCCAACTTCCTGCTACTGTGTGTACCATCTCAGTGTTAGTCAGAAAACCCTGAAAGTCCGGACTTCCAGCACCTACATGATACAGTTAAAGAAACTGAGGCTGAGGAGCAGGAAGGAGTAGCCTGTGACCATGCAGCATCTTGTAGCAGCGAGGGGACCAGAACTCAAGGCGCTGGGCTTCTGTCTAGTGCTCCTCCATCATCCCCAGTGGTAGTGGTCCAGGGTGATCCTTGGGCTAGGAGGGAAGATGTATGGAAAGGCTGCCACACCTGGTGCCTGGCTCACAGGGGATCCACAGTTTGGTTTTCGGGGAACAAAATTTGGCATCAGCCAGACCTAGGTGTCAGTCCTGGCATCTTGGCTTACTGGGTGACTTTATACATGTCACCTGCTTCCTGCTTAACCGTCAGTTTGTTTACTTGTAAGTGAGGATAATGACACCTTCTTCAAAGGTTGCTGTGAGGACTGGCCCCACGCCGTATTTGGAAAACAGTAGGCATCATGTTCTTCTGATTATATTGTTGTTCCTGTGGATTGCCGTGCTGGACAGAGCTCTTCGAGCCCAGAAGCAGAGCTTCCCTGAGGGCTCCTGGGGGCTACACCCTGGCCGGGGGCTTCCAGGTGCAGCACCTCACTTCATCCTCACCCCAGTCAGCATGGGACGAGAGCCCTTTTGACAAGAGTTGCACGTGGAGGCTCAGAAGGGAAAATAACTTGCCTGAAGCCATGCTTTCATTAGCAGTGAGATGGCAGCATTTTCAGTCTTTTTATTTCTATCTCCTCACTCTCTTTCACCCTTTATTTCCTGTCCATTGCCCTTTCTCTTTTCTGTAGAGAAGTTTGAGTGATGCCCAGCTCATTACAGGCCATGTCCCTGCAGGCTTCTCACACCCCTCCTTCATATAGCACATCTGCACCCACCTCAGGTTTCAGGCATTTGCTGGAAGGTGCGTGGGGGTGCAGGAAGCCACTGCGTCTGACCACGCTCAGTGTGTGTGTATGTAGTGGGAACAAGACTATGATGTGCACCAGCCTCAGCCCTGGGTATGATCTCCCTGTAATAATATTGATGACAATGTTGGTGTTAGCTTCCATGGCTGAGCACTGAGCCAGCATTCATTGTCTCCTTACTGCAACATGTGGGCTCCATACTACTAGCTCCCCGCTACTGGCTCCATTTTAAACATGAAGAAATGGAGGCTGAGAGAGGTGAAGTGACTTGCCCAAAGTCACACAATTGGTAAGTGGCTACAATTTAAACCCAAGTCTTTTGCCCCTGTGGTCTGTGCCCATAACCAGATTCTGTATACCTCTGAACTCCTCCATTTTCCTTGGGGTCTGGAGTTTTGGGACTGACACAGGTTCAAACCTGGGTTGTTCCTGGTCACATCCATCCTTCAGATTCCTGCAGTTGTCCCCTCAATCTAGAGTGACAGCCATGTATACATAGGCAGTCTAATGGGAATAATAATGCAGAGTTATTGAAGATGGAATACAAGCAGAGCACTCATTAAGGTGCCTGGCACATGGTGAACACACAGTGTATGGCAGTAGTTGTTATTATAGACATGACGTTGGCCTCCTGTGGAAATGTGGGGGTTCATTTGCTCAGGGGAAAGGGAAGCTAGAGGAAGTCAGTGCTAACAGGACAGAGCATCCTATCCCTGGTGACCTGTTAAGGCTGCAGCCAGAAGAAAAAGAAAACTTAGGGGCATGGTCGTTGTCTCTGAGGGGCTGCCCTGGGGCAGAGGGAACATATGTGGTCTATGGGGGCCCCAGAGGACAAAGCCAGTGGGGAGGAGTTCCGGGAGGGAGGCTGATTTTTAAATACCCAAAGAAAGAAAGTGTTGGCTTAAGTGGTGTTGAATCCTCCAAACTGGAGGTGAGTGAATAGAGACTGGAAGCAGGCCAGCATCGGTGTTGCAGAAGGCATTTGAATGTCTGCATGGCATGATTCCTGAGGTCTCGGATAGGAGTGTTACAAGAAGGCTGATTTTGACCCTGACTGAGCAAGTGTTTTCTGGCAGAGCTGTCTAAAGATGCATCTCACTGCTTCAGGGAATGGTAGTGAGGCTCATGCCTTGGGGAGTGTTTTGGCAGAAGCTGGATAGTCACTGGACAGAGATGTTGTTGAAGGCATTAGTATATCAGATAGCAGGCTGGATTAGATGACCCCTTAGTGAGAGGTGGCATGGCACTGGAGAACAAGAGGGGGCCTGTGTCTGAAGTCTGATCCAGGCTCTGAGATTTGTCAGTTGAGCAATCTTGGGCAAGTGTTTTCACCTCTCTGTATTCTGGTTTCCTCACCTGTAAAATGAACATCATAATTTCTACCCTCCTTGCCGTCTAGGATTGTAGCAAAGGGTCGGAGATACGCAAGCTGTAAAAAGGCTTTGTGAACTCTGAAGCTGCTGTGAGTGACTCGTTTGACTCACCTGACCCTGTTGGGGGACAGGAAGAGTGGGTTTTGGATCATAATCTGTAAAAACACAATCCCAAACACCGTAATCCTGAAAGCTGAATTCTGGAGATGGGATTAGTGGTGGTTTTGGTTGTGCACAGAGTAGTTACATTATGTTAGCTGCATCACGTTAGGTGGAACTATTACCTTGCTGTTGTCTTTATTTGCCTCTGGTGGAAAATTCAGATGAGTGGTTTGGCCAAGCAATATTGCAGTTATGAAAACTTCCGTTTAAGAATGTTTCCTTGGCCTGCATTGACATTCCTTCCAGCTGATGACATTCCAGGAGCTTTTAATGAATTAAAGCCACATTTGCCTGAAGAAGCCAGTGAAGTTATTGACTGGTTTGAAAACAATTATTTGCATGGTAGGATAAGAAGACAGCCAATGGTGTTACTGTTTGATCGCCATTATCGTTTCCACCAAATTTGTGGTCTGTATATGCATGCTTGTGGAATGGATTTTGGAGTACCCAAAACAACATAGAAGCAGGGCTCAAAAGATTGGAAAATTTAATTGGAAATGCTAATGTCAGTGTATATTGCATCATAGAAGGATTTCAAAAAGAGCAGTGCCATATAGAAAATACATGTGAATGTATTTTCCAAGGAGAGCCATGTCCAAAAAAAAAAAAAAAAAATCAGCTGTTTGTCATGATGCAAGACTTTAAAATATAGTTAATGATCATGAAAGTCAGCCAGTCTGTGCAATTGCCCATAATCTATCCCTATAATGCACTTTTCAATATGTCAAATTTTCTTTTTGGTTTTTAAATTTTTTTTTTCAGTTTTTCCACCACTGTTTGAAATTGTCAGCATTATTTTTTACAATTTACTACCCTTCATATCTCATCTTTGCATCATTTCCAATACTGGAAGTATAAATTTTATAGAAACTTTTAGAGTTCTAATTTCTTTTATGTGGTTTTTACAAATTTGACTCCATGAAAGTGCAATATTACAATGTTGGCTTGTGTGTAAGCATTGTGCACCTATGTAAAAACACTGAAACTCCCTCAGTGAAGGAAAATATGTCCTTTTTGTACATCTGCACTTGTGAAAACAACATTTCTTGATATCTTGGCCCTTTGGGTGACTGCATATTTGGTGGTGACCCCCCATGGTTTTTTTTTTATCTCATCAAAAGACTTAGGATGTTCATCATGGTATTTCAGATGACTGCCGTTATAAGTCTGAGTGCCTACAACTACTAACTATACTGGTATGCATTTATACATTTCCATTTGCTTTATGAATATAGTTCATCTGCTCGTAACTGTCATACTTACATAACTGTTATTAGTAGACCTGGGTATTTATGCTTGCAAAAATATGTATATTGTTGCCCATTTCATTGTGTAAAGTGGCCTATGTGTTTTTATGTTTCTCAAATAAATCCTCTTTTAAAGATGTAAATAAGTATCTGTTCAAGAATTTTTAAATTATTTTTCCCAGAATTATATTTTTTGGGATTTTGATCCTTCAGGATTTCAACATTTGGGATTATTGTGTTCAAGGTTGTCTCTTCCGGGATTATGATCTGCTCCTGAAAAGGGGTATGGAAAAAGATGGGTGGAAAGGAAGGAGAGAGAGGAGGAAGGAGGATGTGTCTGGCCTACTGCTGGGTGCTGGGTTGGAAAAGAAAGGAGTTTATAGCAGATAGTCTTCCCCTCTTAGCTCTGCAGCCATAGTTAGAGTTTCCAGAAGAGAACTTTCTACAACACTGGAAATGTTCTATATTTGTGTTGTCCAATCAGTAGCCAGTAGCTACATGGGGCTCTTGAGGCCTTCATGGCTACTGTGACTGGGAACTATATTTTAACTTTTATTTAGTTTTTTTTATTTTAATTTAATTAATTATTTATTTTTTTTTTTGAGATGGAGTCACCCAGGCTGGAGCACAGTGGCATGATCTTGGCTCACTGCAACCTCCACCTCCTGGGTTCAAGCAATTCTGTCTCAGCTTCCCGAGTAGTTGGGACTACAGGTGCATGCCACCATGGTCTCCTAATTTTTATATTTTTAGTAGAGACGGGTTTTCACCATATTGATCAGGCTGGTCTCGAACTTCTGACCTCAGGTGATCCATCCACCTTGGCCTCCCGAAGTGCTGGGATTACAGATGTGAGCCACCATGCCTGGCCCAATTAGTTTAAATTTAAATAGCCACATGTGGCTGGTGGGTACCATATTGGACAACTCAGCTCTAGAGGAGGTGGCAGGAGCCTCCCTTCTTTCCATCTTTCCTATCCTCCTTTCTTAGCAGGAGTTGTTGACTTATGCTGTGCTGGGCACTGTGGAGGCCACCACGATGAACAAAACATGGTTCCAGCTCCTGAGAGACCCCGGCTCATTCTATGAGACAGACAGACCAGCCTGTGGATAGAAACTACAACCCAAGGGAGGCATGCAGCCCTCCAGCTGTGTGGGAGTAGAAGGAGGAAGCTACTCACTCAGTTGGGGCCACAAAGGCTATACTGTGAAGGATGAGTTAGGAGGCCTGGGTGGGAGAAAGTCTTTTTGATAAGGGAACAGCAGAGCCAAAGACTTGAAGGCAAGAAAGAGCATAGAGTGTTTGGAGAATGCAGGTTGAGGTGAGGCTGGGGGAATCAAATCCCACACTCCCATCCCCATCACCAAGGAATGGCTGGCGAGCCGAGGGAGCGAAGAGCTTTAAGGGCAGTCCTAGTGAGGGTCTTGTTCACCCAACCTGCCTCACAACGTTCAGGACATGTAAAGGGGATGGTGCTGGGGACCCCCTCCCTCCACACCCAACTCACAGAGTCTTGTCTGCCCGCCTTTCCTGCACAGAAGGGCTCAGGGCCCCGAGATCCTCCTGTGGCAAAATCCCCAAGAATTCTCCCTCTGACAACACACCCTTCTTTTCTTCAGCCTTCTGACCGAAAACTTAGTTCTGACTCATGCCTTGGCGTTCCTGGGCTGGGCTGTCTCCTGGTTTTACCGGTGCTGGGCTGACAGCTGGACTGACGTCCTAGCTGGTGTTCCTGCATTTAGTCCCACCTCACTTTAGTCCACCCCCTGACAGCAGTCCAGAGAATCTTTCTCAAAGTGACTAGAAGTACAAATGTCGACACCTGAAGTTTGGTTCTAGACTTGGTGTGTGGATGTCTTATGATCACCATTCTCTGCCTGAGAATTTGATGTGGCCTAAGTTTAAGGAAAGCTTTGGCCAGGGTAACCATTGGATGTAGTGCAGTGCACATTATGGGCTACCTGCCAGTTCCGTTTTCCTTTTGTTCTCTCCTAACAGAACTCTAGTGTGATTGAGGTAACCCCATCATACACTTCTAGACACAGCCAGCTGCCCCTGGGAGTCTCTGACCCCACCCCCAACTTCAGAGGAGTGCTTGATTTGTCTAAGGAAAATCCGATTTCGCTTGCCAGTGTCTCTGTCTCAACTCACTGATTGAGGAAAGCCATGAGATCCGATTTTGGCCAATGAAACACAGGAAATACCTGCTGAGGACTTTGGGGAAGGTTTCCTTGCCTTACTCTTGAGAGGCAGACATAGTAAGAAATGGTTCCTCTATTTCCTCAGATTGACATCATGTGGAAGATTCCATATGGATGTGATGTTCAAAATTGATGTGTCCTTGTTTCTAGGCAGAGTAAGGAGCTTGGAAGAACCTGAAGACACCACTGAAGCCCTGAATCAACCTACCCTGAAGCCCATCCCAACTCCACACTTTTCTGTTTTGTGACATAATACCTTTCTGTTATTTGAGGCTGAATGTTTCTTAACCAATACAGGGAGATGCGGTGCACTGGTTGGGACTCTTTCCATTTTAATGATAGCAACACAATTCCAACTGGCATGAGCAGAAAGGGGTACATATAAGATGGATATCCATGTGGGCGGGAGAATCTGTGCAGATTATGTGCATTTGTAAAAATGTCTTTCTTCTGGTAGTCTAGAGTCTACACTGGCTTTGAGAATTGTTGTTTAGCTTTGAAAGTGTGTGTGTGTTCCAAATATTACCATTTGGGAGGTGGTGGGAAGAACCAGTGGCATTTTCATTTCATTTTGGTGAAGACACATAGAAGAGGACTGTCTTTCGAGCACCCAAGTTCACCTCATGTTGTTCTGCTGAGGCCCTGCATGACTATTCTAGACTTGGTCTTTGGGAAATTCCTGCTGAGTGTATTGTGTGCGATGGATTTCTCTGACTTTGAGTTAGTCTCATTCCTGTGAGGGCTCACCTGGTGAAGGACAGGCAAAGGGATTTTTCTCAAAGAGAAGGAAAAGCAAAGTGGTCTTCAAGACAAGAAACATGAGAAAATAACTCATGGAGGGTTTATATTTCTTTGTTTTTGTTCCTTGGAAGAGTTATATTTGGAATCCAGTTTTATGGCTGCAATTTTCGGATGTTCTCTGATCTTCAGTGGAGGCTGGTAGACCTATATGGCCTGGCAGGTGGGTTGTGGGGTGTTGAGTATGGGCCGGGGGCAGGGACTGGGCTTTTCAACAGCTCCTTAATGGTGAGGCCCTGCAGTGCTGACTATATCATACAGTCGATGACCAGAGCAAAGCAAATGGAAGCCCAGTGTGGAGCTGGGAGTGGTGGGCAACTGGGACCGTTGGAAATCCATTCCTCAGCCTTGAATGGGCCTCCAAATATCTCCCGTTTGGGCCTCAATGCCAAGTTAGGGTGGAACTTTATGAGAGTGGCCCAAGATCTAAGAAGATACACTCCCCACTCAGTGACTCCCCTGCCCTCTTGGGTCCTTCCTAAGCCATCCCCTGGAGATGGGGCCCCACTTCCCCTGTGAGGTCTGAGCTGGGGCCCGAGGTGCTTGCAGACTGGGGTGTCTGTCCTCTGCAAGGAGCAGCGAAGCCTATTACCTCCTCCCGTGTGTTGGGAGGCTTAGGGACTTAGTGCAGCTGTTGAGAAATAAAGCTATTTAAGTGGTGAGCTTTATATTTTGATCCACAAGGCTGTCTGTTTCCAAAATTCCCCTGTAGACACCATCAAGCAAAGCCTGGCAGATTTTGTTGTTGCTTTTTTCTTTCCTCCAAAAGCCTGCTAAAATTGCTTGTTTAGCTGTGATAAGAGAAGCCATTTTCTTCTGTGTTGCTGTGTTCTGTTCTCCTCTCTCCACTGAAGCCACCAGCTTGGAAACTTTCTGGGTGCAAGGGGAGGGGACTGCCTCTTAATTTCCCTGCCTTAGCCTGGCATTCAGGGCTCTTTTACAAGAACGGACCCTAATTGGCCTTCGCAGACTTAGCTCCAGCTACTCCTCGGCGTATACTCTTTTTTAAAAAAATGAAACAGTGGCAACTCTACTTTTAAAATCCAGGGACCCATAATTACCTCCTCTTTTCCCTCTCTATTTTATTCCCTCTGCCTAAAATGCCCTTTGTTCCCTTCCCTATCCCAACTTCACCTCTACATGCCCAAAGTCTACCTAGTTTTAAAGTGCAGGGCAAATGCTGCCTATAGTACAAAACCTTGCCACAGCCTTGGTTAGAAGTCACCAGAGAAACCGATGAGAGGAGATCATAATCCCCGCCTCACAGTATTGCTGAGCAGAGTAGACACAGTAGGGAAAGTGCCTGGCACATGGTGGTAGCTTACTAACAGGGAGCTTCCCTTTTTCCCTTCTTTGGAGAGTGGTTTGCCCAATAACATACTTGGCCATAACCCATTGGAGCTCCCTCCACATTCTACCTCTAAGGATCATGGGCCAGTATGCCTCAGGCTAGCCAGGGATGCTTGCCTTTCTCTCCTTCTTGTGTGGTTCAAAGTCTCACACACTGGCCATTCTGCCCCTGAGTGCTCGCCGTTACTTTCCTTTGCCCCTCCCCCTTTCTGGGCTCTTGATAGAAATAAAGTGGCTGGTCTACCAGCTGTTCAAGTTCTGGGTGATCTCATCCAGCTTGGGAAGGGGATGAAAGTCTGAGAAGGCTTCCTGGAGGACCTCGATGGTGAAGCTCTATCAACTGGAGTGAACATTTTTAAGCAAAGACAAGGAAAGCTTGAGGTCTGGGAAGGGGCAGGGCACTGAATGTGGCAGGGGTATTGAGTATGTGATGGAAAATGGAGAGAGATGAGGCTGGGAGGTTAGGGTGGTGCCGGATCATGAGGGAACTGGAGATCTGACTTTGCCCTGAAACAAAGGGATCCCCAAAGGTCTTGGTGCAAGGGAATGACGGTGTCCAAGGTATGTTTTGGAAGAGCACTCTGAGGTAGCTTGGAGGATGGGCTAGGGGAGGTGAGACTTGATGCAGGAGATCCAGGCAATAGTAAAGAGCCAGGGAAGAAGGGCCTAGAAAATACAGATTTTAGAATGCAGGATGGACAGGGGCCTCCACCCCAAGGGCCTGGACTCCCCTTTGGGCCTCTCAGCTTCCCAGACTCACACAGGTGGGAAACAGGAAGGTGGGCTCTCTCTGTCCTTCTCTATTCTGGTCCCACCTTGGCCCCCAGTTACAGCCTTGGTAGCTCCATTGCTGGTATCTTTAACCTCTTCTGTGCTGAACTGAACTTTCCCACTTCAAACTAATCTCATCTGAATGACTGCAATAGCCTCCTAACTGCTCTCTCTGCCTCCATTCTTACCCCAACCCTCTCATACCCACCCAGCAGCCAGGCAGGTCCTGTGAAAGAAGAAGTTAAATTACGCCACCTCTTTGATCAAAATTCCCCAGCGTCAATTCATCTTACCCCGAGGAAAAGCCAAGTCCCCACTGTGCCCTGTAGGCTCCACCTACCTGACCTGTGACTTCTCTTTCTTCCCTGCCCACTGCCTCTCTGAGGTCACCCACTCCTGCTCCCTCACCCCAACCCTGCACAGAGCCTCCATCCTCCTGCCTCAGGGCCTTGCGCCTGATGTTCCTTCTGCCTGAAACACTCTTCCCTGTGGGTGCCTTTGGCTCCTTCCTCCCCACCTTCATGTCCTGTGCACCTTCTCCAAGAAGCCCTCTTTGAGTATCCTGTCAGTCATAGCCACCTGGCCCTGCTTGCCCTCGGGAGCCTTCCTTCCTTTATTCTTTCCCTACACCTGTCACCTTCTGATATAATGCGTAATTGTCTCATTTGTTATGTTTGTTTTCTGTCTCTCCACTAGAAAGTAACAGAATTTTTTCTGTTTTCTGAGGTCTACCCCAGTGCCCAGAACATAGTAGGCATTCAGTAAACATCTGTAGAATGAATGAATGAGGAATGAATGAATGATTCCTGACTGCCCTCAAGTCCAAGCACCACTGAGAGCTCTCCCAAGTGCTGCACTGTCCTGGCCCAGTCCCTCCTTGTCCTATCTGCAGCTCTACACTGACCTCAGCTCCTCTGGTCACTGTCAGCTTCCCTGGCCCCTGCCCCTCCTCACTCCTCAGCTGCCGACTGAACAGTCAGAGCGGGGATGAGGAACCCATGAAGATGTAAAAGGAAGGGTATGCAAACCTTATGGGATCTGCTCTCAAGGACCCCCGGGAGAGAGTCCGAACTCCTTGACATGTGTCACAGGGCTCCTGCCTCCGTCTGCTGCCAGTCCGTGTACCACTCCTCCCTGCAGCCTGTGCTCCTGGTGTCTTTCTGTTCCTTAAATGGCGCATCTGTCATGTTGTGTTCCTCGAGCCCTTTGGACTCCAGACTCCATGCTGTTCCCTCCTCCCTGACTTCTTGTCTGGCCAACTCCTAGCCGGCCTTCAGATTTTATCTAAATATCACTGTCTCTGGAAGACTTTCTCAATTCCTAGATAAAGTTCACACTCCCATGGGGCCCTGTCTCTCCCCTTGGGTTAGAGTCATTATGCCTATAATTATTCTTCATTGCTTGTTCTCCCCACTGAGCTGTGAGTCCAGGAGGGAAGCCTTCAAGCCTGCTTACCTCTGTATGCTCAGAGCCTGGTACAATGCTTGTTAGAGAGAAAGGGTTCAAGAAGTCATTGCTGAATGAAAGAGTGAAGAGGATTTACCAGGGGCCATCCAAAAAGAAAGGAGAGGGAGGGGAAGAGAGAGAGGGAGAGAGAGAGAGAGAGAGAGAGAGAGAGAGAGAGAGAGAGAGAGAGAGAGAGAGAAAGAGAAAGAGAAATAAGGAAGAAAGTCCAGTCCAGAAAGAACATAGGCTCTGGAATCCAAATGTCCTGGTTCCAATCCCAGCTCTGTCAGTTACAAGCTGTGTGACCATGGGTAAGTCACCTTCCCTCTCTGAGCCTCAATTTCTCATCTCTAAAATATAGAAAATAATATAGCTGTACCAGGAGTGTTGGAAGAATGACATGCAACACTGATCAGATGCTTGGTACCTGGGAAGATGCTGAATAAATGGTGTCTGTGTTACTGATGACACTATGAAACTCTAGCAATCATCTCTCCCTATTCAGCTTTGACTCCAAAGTATGTCCAGGCCGATTGTCTTATTTTCTTCTTAGAGCAGCTCTTTGAGAAAGAAGGGTAAGGGTGGAAACGGAGAGTAGAGAGATTAAGCAACTTGACCAAGCTCACCTAGCACTGTTGGGCTAAGCTGATTCTGGACCAGGCAGCAGGAATCTGGAGTTCCTCTTCCAGGGCCCTGGCATGCTCTGTTTTGCATTTTGGCTATGTGAGCCCAAATCTTACTAGATTGTGAAGGGCAAACATAGTGCCTGATTCACTACAGAATCCCCAGTTCCCGGTGCAGTCTGACAGAGGGCAAGTCCATGGGGAATGTTTGTCAAGTTGAGTAAGTAAGTACAAAGGACAGGGGTTTATTCACAACTCTCAGCTCACGTAACTCCCTCTGGCTGCTCAGATCAGAGTAGAACCCCATGACTATTTCCCAGTGGCCCCTTTTGATAGGGCCAGAGGCAGGCTCCAGAGAGGCAGAGGGTGCTCTATGAGGGAGCAGCCATGGGTGTCACTGGAGCATGTCCCTGGCTCCACTGAGAGACATGTCAAGTGTGCCCTGGAGCCCTGGCCCCTCTTAGCAGCTCCAGCCATCTGGCCCTTCTTAGCAGCCCCAGCCATCTCTGCTTCCCAGCCCCTGCTTGGATGTCCACTCACCTGTGACAGTCGGGTCAGGAGCAGGGCTGGGGAGGGCACTGTGTGAATCCAAGCACCCTGGGGTCCCCATGCTTGGCTCCAGCCAGGGGATCTGGGACTCGAATGCCATCTCTGAGCCTCTCGGGCAGCAGCAGAGCAGCCGGGCCTAGACTCCTGGGAGACATTCCAGCTTTAGCTCCCCCAGGCAGGCAGAGCGCTGGGCTTGGAAACTCTTCTCCTAGTCACTGTCTAGGCGAATTTAATTTACAAGCGCTCTGAGGACTGGAAGTATTTCTTATTTTGTCAGTTCCAAGTACTCCCTGCCTTAGATCCTTTTGAATCTAAGGCACATAGCAGAATGAGAAAAGCTCGATGGAAAGAGTGAGAAAACTCGTATTTTTGCCCCAACTCGGTTCCCATTGTGCTATGCCCCTGGCAAGGTGCTTCTCTTCTTCTGAGGCTGAGAGAAATATTACTCGGAGGCTAGCTCAATGATGCTACCTTTTTTTTTTCCCAGTCAAAGATAAACAGACAGCTCATTAGAATGTAAAGACCATTGGATTCTGAACTGGGAGACTTCTGTGACCCTTGACAGTTGCCTAACCTCACAGACTCAGTTTCCCCATCCATAAAAATGGCGATAACTATTTTCCTAACTACCTCTCAGGCTTTTGGGGGCTTTGGGGATTTTATAAATGTCCAAGTGCCCAGTGAGAGTGCTCACAAGAGTATGAGGAGGTGACAGTGATCCAAACCTCAACTATCTACACTGAAAATCAAGTCACCTGATATTTCTTAAGCACCTGCTATGTTCACAGCACATCACTGAATGCCGAGACATGCAAATATATGTCCAAGAAGTCAGAACTTTAGGTTGCTGCACATTTTGCTTTCTACAAATCTCAACTACAATGATTTTTAGATGTCATTGCTGTAACAACCTAGGAGGCCTCAAACTGGAATACATTTCCAGAGGGCTCAGGTAAGTCAAGGAATGTATCAGGAGACTGAAACAAGGAAGAGGGCAGAGATCAGCCATCCCTGAGGTCCTACTGTGTGCCAGGTGCTGTGTACATGTGATCTCCTTCAACCTCCAAGGCAACTCCCAAATGACAGGCAGTGGCAGCCCATTCCACAAATGAGGAAACTGAGGCTCAGCAAGGTGATACAAGGGAGATGAGTTCAGACCTTGTAGTCTGATCCCCAGGTCTGATGCCTTGGTGGATTCATTTACTCATTCATCCCTCCTTTCCTTTATTGTACACATATCTGTCACACTCACATCTGTGGAGGGATTTGGTGTCTCTGCCTGAGCCTCATTTTTTGCTTCCTCCTCACTGGGATCTTCCAGCTGACTCGGTTTTTCCCCTCTCACAAGGAGATACGTCAAAGGAGATCAAACTGGGCGTAGACTCAGTGAGACTGGCTGACATCAGGAAGTGAGAGTGGATGCTTGTTTGCTGGAGCCTGGCAAGGAAAAGGGGCGGTCAAGGGCGGACTTCCACCCCACCTTCAATAATATCACTTTACACTTCTCAAGATCCTGTCACCTTAATTAGGAAATTTATAAGGCTGAGTGATGTTTCTATTTAGAAGTGGGAAGATTTTTGTGGTGAGGAGAGCTCACAGGTATTGGTGTGGCAGAGTCCTTGCCCATAAAGGAGCAGGGTATATAATGGGAAATGTACCAGACCTGGAGCCAGGAGACCTGGGTTAGTCCTGGGTTAGTCCCAGTTTAAAAACTTACTGACCGTGTGACCTTGGACAAGTCACTTTGTCTCTCTGAACCTCAGTGATTGTATCTGTAGAGGCAGTAATGTGTGGCATTATACAATTTCATACGTACAGACTCAGGTTATTTGGCATAGAGAAAGTGCTCCATAAATGTGACCTGTTATCTGTAACAGGGGATGAAAGTTCCAAATGACTGACATCACATGAAGAAACCGCTCTGTAAAAGGCACAGTCCTCTTGCTTATAAATGGCAAGGTATAATTATAATTTTTATTATCTAAGCCTCAACTCTACCTTGAGATCAAAAGACTAAAATAATATCTGGATTGGCAGCAACTTTTGTGTAGAGAATCACCCATTCATATTCCATCCATTCTGTAAGGACCTATAAAGATCATAAAGCCCCAGGTTATAAATTCTAATGAGAATGATGATGATGGTAATAATAATATCAATGAACATTCATTGAGCACTTACCTATGCCAGGCACTGAACTAGGTATCATATATACATTTTCTCATTTGAGTGCCATATCATCCCTGCGAAGTGGGCATTAATACGATTCTCATTTTCAGATGAGGACACTGAGGCACAGAGAAAATAAGCATTTTGCTTTATCACTCTCAACAAGAAACAGAATGCACCCAGATGGTTCAAATAGAGACTTCAATGAAAGGATCACTTACAGAGGAATAACAAAGTTAAGAGAGGAAACAAGAGATTACCCAGAGGCTAGCTCAGTGGGAAGAAGCAAAGGGAGGCATGCAGTTGCCAGCGCCCAGTGAGGTTGGGGACTGTTAGGGAGGGTTGCCCAGCAGAAGCCATGGTTTTGGGACCTGCAGCTCCTTCCAGAAAGTAGGTACTCAGGTGTGGAGGAGTGCAGTGGGAGTAGAGAGTGGTCCCTTTCTCCTCTCACCCTCTGATCTCTTGCCAATGCCTTCTGCAGCCAAGCCCACCTGGAAGCTAGCCAGCAAGGGAAACTGGGAGGTGCAGTCTACAGGTTCAGTCTCTCAGGACACAGAGCAGGACAGAAAAGGGTGGAGGTGGCTGGGCGCGGTGGCTCAAGCCTGTAATCCCAGCACTTTGGGAGGCCGAGACGGGTGGATCACGAGGTCAGGAGATCGAGACCATCCTGGCCTACACGGTGAAACCCCGTCTCTACTAAAAAATACAAAAAACTAGCCGGGTGAAATGGCGGGCACCTGTAGTCCCAGCTACTCAGGAGGCTGAGGCAGGAGAATGGCATAAACCCGGGAGGCGGAGCTTGCAGTGAGCCGAGATTGCGCCACTGCACTCCCAGCCTGGGTGACAGAGCGAGACTCCGTCTCAAAAAAAAAAAAAAAAAAGGTGGAGGTAAGATTGGGGGCTAGGAAGTGGTGCAAATGAAAAACAATCAGCACATTTGCCTGGAGACATTCAGCTAATAAGATGCGAAAGTGGTCTAAGTTCTTACCAGGACTTGGCAGGTCACATAAGAAGGACAGGACGGGATTGTAGTGCATGTGCCTCAATCCCTTGTACCCCATCCAAAGAGAGCTACTGCTATTCAATTCCCACCAATTATTGCCAGCTGGGAAGATAGACCCAACATCACCAAATCTTCGCATTCTTCAAGAGAATCTGAAAATCTGGATTTCAAAGTAATGCCTCTCATTCTTGAATGTTGGCAATAGTTCCAGCCAAAAAATCATACTGGTAAATGGGTAAATAGACTGTGGTACATCCATACAATGGAATATTATTCAGCACCAAAAAGAAGTGAACTATTGAGCCACAAAAACATATGGGGGGAATCTTAAATGAATATTGCTAAGTGAAAGAAGCCAATCTGACAAGGCTACATACTGTATGATTGCATATCATTTTTGACATTCTGGAAATGGCAAAACTATAGAGACAGTAAAAAAAAGATCAGTGGTTACCAGGGGTTTGGGAGGAAGTGAGAGGTATGAATAGGAGAAGTACAGCAGATTTTTAGGGCAGTGAAATTATTCTGCATGCTACTGTAATAGTGAATACATGACCTCATGCATCTATTGTAGCCTGTAGATCTGTACAGCACAAAGAATGAACCCTAATATGAATCATGGGCTTTAGTTAATAATGTATTGATGTTGGTTCATCAGTTATAACACTTGCACTATATTAATGCAAGATGTTAATAACAAAGGGTTAAACTGTTAAGGTGGGAGTGGGAAGAGTAACATATGGAACCTCTCAATACTTTCTGCCCATTTGTTTTGTAGGCCTAAAGCTGCTCTAAAATAGAAAGTGTTTTAATTTTTTAAAAAACATACTGAAAATGCTCTGTGGGCTGGCTGAATGGAACACATACCTGCTGGATCTGGCTACCACTTTGTGACGTATGATCTAATCCAACTCCCTCGTTTTACAGATAGGGAAGCTGGGAACCAGAAAAGGAATGGACCCTGACAGTCTTCAACACAGAGTGAGAGCAAAGCTTCCCATCCCAGGCTGTGGGGGTCTTCCAAATGAAGGAGAAGGCCCCCAGGAAGGCTACTGCTTGAGGCAGCTGAGGGAAAAAGCCATTTGTGAGCTTTGGCTCTGGACAGGCTGATTGGGCTGAAATGCTCCAGTGAGTAGTGAAAACCTCCAAGAGCTCAGATGCTCTTAATGTCTGTGTTTATTTAGTCAGAGACCAGCCTCCCTCCCAGCTTGGATCAGATTCACTGAGTTGGATGCAGAAAGGAGTGGATGTTTGTGTCCCTTGTATGTGCCTTAGAGCAGGACAAGACTCAAAGGGCAGAAACTGCCACGTGCAAGGCCCAAACCTGGAGCTCAGTGACAGTGATGTAATGATATTGGGCATTTGAGGGGTGCTAGGCAAGTCTTCTGAGCCCCTTTATATCTCCTATAATTCATCCCCACCATCAGGGCTATGAATCAGGCAGAGCAGAGTTTATTATTCTCATTTTATAGGTGAGCAAACTGAAATAAAAGAGAAGTTAAGTGTGTGCCTTATATCTACACAGCCAGTGAGTAGCAGAGCTGGGGTATGAATCCAAGCCTTGTTTTAAATATTAAAAATTGTATGTAGTTAAAGACAAAACAAGCCATTTATAAACACTGTGCTGTAGTTGGTAGATGTATATCTCATAGGAGTACAGGTTAGCATTCTGAAGCTACTTTATATGTATGTAAGTGTTCAACAAATAAGTAAATAAATGATAGATAATGGGAGCCAGGTTTCTCATTGTCAAAGAAGAAGTCACAATTGGTAACAGGGGAAAGACTAGTATGAACCCTACAGGGCTAGTGTCAGTATGAATTCATGTTTATTTTAATATATATACAAATAGATTCAGAAATAAGTATAGATACATGTATATTCATAGGTTACTATATGTATATATTTATTTATATTTCCTTGCTCTGTCTGCTGAGAAGGCCTAGAAGCAGTGACACTCCAGTAGCAATGGGCACTCTCAACCCACAAATCTTGGTTCCTAAATACCATTCTCCAATAAAAGGAACAAAGGCCTCTTGGAGAAATGGGTAGTTCTAGAGCTGAGTCAAGGAAAATAAATACAAGATGGTCCTAAATCCTAAAGTGCCAGCAAGAAAGAAAGTATATTTTAAAAATAAAGATAGGGCATGTCAAAAGGACATAAAAGTCAACCTGAAAGAGCTCCCAGTGCCTTAAGTTGAGCAACAAGGTTAATAAATGTGGTACTGCATTATAACCTAAAGAATAAAATAAATATCCATGAGTCCATATTGATATAAATAAAAATGGATTGAATAAATAAATAAACATGGAAGAAGAGACAAATCTTCCTTACAGAAGAATTTCAAATAGTAAACATAGAAGAAACTAAGAAAACAGAAGATCACCATTAGAACACTATAACAGTAATTGCAATATCCACTGACTATGATAAAATTGGTGGACAAAATTTTAAGAAGAAACTGGATATTTATATAGCCTCAGAGGACCTCCTCCTAAATATTTGTTAATCACTGTGAGGTAGGAGGCGGAACTCAACTCGAGGTGGGGCTTGGTTGGACACCGGATCAAATTGGGGACTACTTAAAAAAGGGATAGGGTAGAAGCAGCTTTCCATAACACATGCCCACCAGCATGCCATGTCAGTTTACCATTGCCGTGGCAACACCCAGGAGTTACTGCCCCTTTCCATGGCAATGACCTGATGACCCAAAAGTTAGTGCCCTTTTCCTAGAAATTTCTGCATAAAGTGCTCCTTAATCTATATGTAATTAAAAGTAGGTTATAAATATGACTGCTCTGAGCTGCTACTCTCAGCACACTGCCTATGGGGTAGTCCTGCTCTGCAGGAGCAGTCACGGAGCTGTAACACCACTGGAGCTGTAACACACTGCCGCTTCAAAAAAGCTGTTTTCTTCTACCTATCACTGACTTGCCCTTGAATTCTTTCCTGGGTGAAGCCAAGAACCCTCTTGGGCTAAGCCCCACTTTAGGGCTTACCTATCCTGCATCAACTGTGATAGTTTTAACATATGTCCACAAACCCTGATATTCCTCCCTCCAGGAGGTGGAGCTTAACTCCTTACTTCTTAAACTGTGTGTAGTCTAGGCTGAACTCAGTGATTCTCTTTTCTGAGTAGACTATGGGGAAAGGGAAAAAACAGTACTTTACTGTGGAGATACCTGGAAGACACCACCTTAACCACATGATCAAATTTGACATCACCAGTGATAACAGTATTATTATCATACCACTGCTATGATGCAATAAGAATGGAACTTCATCTCTGTGATATTCTTTCCCAAAATTCACTAGCTCTGTCAAGTCATGAGAAAACATCAGGCAAACCCAGATTGAGGTCATTCTGCAAAATACCTGAGTAGTATTCTTCAAAAATGTCGAGGTCGTGAAAAAAGGGAAGACTGAGAAACAGTCACAGATTGCAGAAGAGTAAAGTGACATGACAGCTAAATGTAATGTGGTACCCTGTGTTGAATTTTGGATTAAAAAAGAACATTAGTAGAAAAATTAGTGAAATCTGAGTAAAGTCTATAGTCTCATTACTAGTATTGTACCAATGTTAATTTCTTAGTTTTGAAAATTGTTCTGTGGTTATATAAGATGTTAACCTCAGGGAAAGCTGGGTGAAGAATATATGAGAATTCTCTGTTGTGTCTTTCGCAGCTCTTCTGCAATTTGAAAAGGTTTTTGAAATGAAAACAAAGAAAATAAATTACATTTGCTACACAGACAGTTAGCCACTACCGAAGAAATATAAGAGCCACTGAGAATTTGCCCCTGCTTTGTAGTTCTAATACATCAAACTGTCAAAAGGAGGCCTTCAGTTCTCAGATCTAGTTGACATCCCTCCATGTTGATCTAACAATCAGGAGGGTGGAGTGGGATATTTGTCGCAATGCCCACTGCACAGAGGAGGGAGCTGAGGCACAGATCATAGCACCCCATCATCTCATTGTACAGATGGGGAGACTTAGGGCCAGAGAGAGGGAAGATTTGCCCTTGGTTATGTAGCAGATAAAGGGGCCAATCCAGGGCTAGAACTCCTGCATCCCCATCTTTAAAACTATCTTAGCTGCTATTTCAGGGCAGCTGCAGACAAAGCTTAAATTTGAACTATGTAGGAAGGCAAAGTAGAGTAGTTTTCATCTTGCCCCCACCCCCTTCTCACCTTTGAGTTAAGCAATAAAGCTGAAAAGATCCTTCAACAAACAAATCCCTCCTCATTATAGAATCCACAGGCACATCGGCTCTTAGGAAACCTGAAAGGCAAGCTCCTCAGGAGGGAGGGCTGTTCATACACGCCTGTCCAGGTGCCCTCTTCCCTGCTCACTCTCAAGAAGACAGAATGTCTGTTTCAGGAGCAGCAGTGCGGTGGACATTCAGGTTCCCAGACCCCCGTGATGGAATAGGCTAGGGGTTGTGGGAGCAGTGGGATTCCAAGAGCCAGCTTCCAGGAAGGCACACTGGCCAAGGCATAATCTATACTTCCCTATTCCAAAGTTGGATTCCTTCTGGATGTTAGAAAATGCTCCAAAGTACTCCCGTTGATGAGAAAAGGCATTTGTGGAATCAGGCCCATGTGGTGATCAGATAGATTGTTCCCAGGCCAATGGATGAATCCAGAAAAAGATGAGCCCTTTTCCCTTCAAAAGAAAAGTGCAGCTCCATTGTCCCTTTTAAACTATGAGAAAACTGGATTAGTAGGATATAGTTTTGCTCATGAAATTGGGGCCAAGAATTCTGGGCAAGGTTTGGCTGTGCCAAGAGGTGGAATTGCCTTAGAGAAGGAAAATGCAGAGAAAAGATCCCACTTAGGCGTCTTATTTGAGGGATATAGAATAGTTTCTCCATTTACATAAATAAAATATTAAAGCTTTTTGTTCAGGAAGCCTATATCTCAGAGGAAAGGAATGCAATCATTCCAGTAATTAACAATTCCCCCAAGAAGTGTGGTTTACATCATACATGATCTTCTCATTTTGATCCTCTTCATTCCCAGAAAATGCAATGTTCTTTCTCCAGGGCCCCATGGAGGAGAGATGGCATTGACAAGAAGACTTTGCATACCTATGATGTCAGAGTCCAAAGTTTCAACTCTTGGCTGATCAGCTTTTAAGATTAGAAAACACAACATGGTGTAGGAAAAGATTCTGGGCATTGCTGTACATCAACCTGGGCTTAAATCCTCATCCTACTTGGTAGCTACATGGCTGAACTTTGAAGAATTGGTTAGCCTCTCTGACCCTTTGGTTTCTCCTCTTTGAGTACGATAATAACTCCTACTTGGTATCATACATGGTATTGTTGGGATAGCTGCCATCAAGTTCCATCATACAGTGGGTGCTCACAAGGTATTCTTGCTGAATATCTGTTGAATATCTTCTCTCTAATTTGCTTGTAAGGAGTCTTGTTTTGCAGGAATATGTGTTGATTAAGAATTTCTTTTCATTTCCCTCAGATAAATAAGAACTTCTTTCTCTCTGCTTTCTTTTTACAACTGCTGTATGGAGCTATGGAAAGGTTTCTTTTAATGACAGCTTTTAAGAAGTTCAGCAGATTAGCACTTTCGACTCTGACTAAGCTAATCACAGTGCAGTTCACTCTACCGCTATTTTGTAACCATTACTACCATTTTAATTGGCTAATTGTGAAATAAATTGTTTAATGATTATCTGTTTTACCAGAATGTAAGCTTTACGAGGGCATGAACAGTAGGGACAGTATCTGTCTTGTTTACTGCCATATCCCTCACACCAGGCATGTGTATGTGTGTGTACATACACATATATATTAAGCACAATATAAGTGTTGCTGTTACTTTTTGGTAGCAAATATTTATCCTTTGAGGGTGCAATCATTTTTGGAAGTAGCCAAAAGGTAATCCCAGCCCTGTAAATGATCAAGCTGAGAAATAGGGTTTTTGGTAAAAATCAAATATTTCTTGTATTCATTCCCTTCTTTTTTTTTGAAACAGACTCTTGCTCTGTTTCCCAGGCTGCAATGCAGTGATGTGATTGCTCACTGTAACTTCAAACTCCTGGGCTCAAGCGATCCTCCTGCCTTAGACTCCCAAGTAGCTGGAACTGCAGGCATGCACCACCATGTCCAGTTATTTATTTATTTTTTTTTTAGAGATGGGATCACACTATGTTGCTTAGGCTATGTAGAACTCCTGACTTCAAGTGATTCTCCTGCCTCAGCCTCCCAAAGTGCTGGGATTATAGGTCTGAGCCGCCAGGCCCTGCCTTCCTTCACTTACCAATATTTCTTTAGTCCTAAATGCCGGGAGCTGGGAAGTCAGGCATGAACCTTGCTCTCAAAGTGCCTCCGGCCAGGCTGAGGAGACAGACACACATATCAACAACTGCAGGAAAGGCGAGACAGAGCCTTGGAGCTGGAGGCAGGGGGCAGGACACTTGGATTCTAGTTCCAGCTGTGCTTTGAACGTGCTTTGTGGCCTTGAACAAGTCCTTCTCCTCTCTGGGTCTGTGTGTTGGGGGAATTAGGCTTGATGTGAAACATCTAGCTTTGTGGTCCTGGGATCTTGAGATTATTTTCAGTAAGACGGTGCTCCTTCCAGCAGTTTCCATCTCTTGAAGCCTGTGCGGCCTCTACAGGAAGGTGTGTGAATTCCATCTACTGAGAGCTTTCCAAAATGCCAGCCCCACCAGCCTGCCTGGAGTGAAAAGGCCATTCTTGGCCATGGTTCCTCCCCTCCTTGGCTGTGCAACCTGAGAACACCTGCTACTCTCTGGGTCTCAGAACTTCATATGTACAACAAAGAGGCTCTGCACAGAGGGCTCCAAGCTTTCTTCATGGCCTCCATCCTGTGCTCTCAGGTTGTCAGGACAAGAGCTGATATTTTTCAGGGCAGCACTTCAAAAAACTGTGTTCAGTGAAACGTTTGTATTCTGTGGTACAGGAATAGGATTCAGCAAACAAAAAAGTAGTGGTGGGGAGGGAGTTGTTCTAGCCTCAAATAGGTGTGAAAGATGCTTAAACTTTTTAATTTTTTATTTTTTTTAACAGAGTCTTGCTCTGTCGTCCAGGCTGAAGTGCGGTGGAATGATCTCGGCTCACTGCAACCTCCGTCTCCCAGGTTCAAGCGATTCTCCTGCCTCAGCTCCCCAGGCAGCTGGGATTGCAGGTACCCGCCACCATGCCCAGCTATTTTTTGTATTTTTAGTAGAGACGGGGTTTCACCATATTGGCCAGGCTGGTCTCAAACTCCTAACCTCGTGATCCACCTGCCTTGGTCTCCCAAAGTGCTGGGATTATAGGCGTGAGCCACCACACCTGGCCAATGCTTAAATTTAAACAAGAATCCTCAGGATGTTCAGCATGCTAATGGCATCTTGAATTTCCTCGAGGGACAGTGCAGTAGACAGAAAGGTAGACTTGCAAAGTGGCAAAATGCATAAGATGAGTTTGGAATCCTGTTGCACTACTGCCTAGCTGTGCAACCATGGGGAAGTTCATTAGCTTCTGTGAGCTGCAGTTTCCTCACAGTTCAGAGAAAAATATGGACCCTGCCTTTTAGGGATACTGTTAGGATGAAAGACAACATTGCATGTAAGATGCTCTGGGCATTGTTATTATGTATTGCTCATGGGTTTTTTTGTGGGAAGAATAGCTATAAGCATCTCTCAGGATTGTAGTATTCCACAAACACAGTTTGGGAAGGGCTGAGCCCTTCTGTGTGTTCCAAACACTTTGCTGTTTCTTCACTCTGACATTGCAAGACTTCGATGAACATCTGTTCTGCCTCTTCATCCAGTTGAATTGATTGTGAAGTCCCAGGATGCAATGGGGACAGAGTTTGGGCACCAAGTACAGGGTTCTTAAAACTCAGGTGAGCCCAGGTCCTTAAAGCTCAGGTGGATAAGCAGGTGTGGCTCAACAGGGGTATCTGAGAAGGAGTTTAAAGGATGAGGCTGGAGAGATGGCCTTGGGGTGGTCGTTATGCCAGAAGGAGGAATTTGGGCTTTACCCTGGGGCAACAGGGACTGTGCTAGATGTGCCTGGAAGCCCTGCCTTCTGCTCCACTTTGTCACAGATCCTCTGACCTGGGCATCCAGGGCTGGTCCGAGTGGGTGGCAGCTAGACCAGGAGGCATGAGTGAGAGGCTGGCTTCCCTCTCAGCATGGAGCCTGGGGCATGTCACTCACCCCTCTTTGTCTTAGCCTCCACATCCATAAAATGAGAGGCATCATGACTCCTGGGCAGCCTGACCCACAGGGCTGCAGTGAGGGTTCAGGGAGATAAAGTATTTCAACGAGCACATTAAGTTGAGATCCTACTATGTGCCATGCCTTGTGTTTAGGCCTGGGGGAGGCTGAGATGAACAACACATGATCCCTGCCCTTGAAGGCTCACAAGCTGCTGAGTGTGGTACACTGAAATAAGTGCTAAGATAAAGATAAGCCCGTGAAAGCGCCCTTCACCCAATGTGGGGAGTGGAAAGGCTGATGAGGGGAAGGAGACATTCAGGAATCTTCCCTGGAGGAGGTGATGTCTCTGTTGAGTTCTGAGATACCCTGGTAGTTAGTGGACGAAGAAGGAAGAAATAAATTTCCAGGCAGAGGAAACAGCATGAGCAAAGTCGTAGAAAAATGAAATGTCACAGTACATCTGTGCAAATGAGTAGCAAGCAGTATTATTAGGACATTCAATATGAGGTATGGAAGAAGACGTAATGGACACGGTTGGTGGCGACAATGCTTGTGTTTAGACAGACGACACAGTCAAAAGCTAAGGAAGTGAAGCTCTAACCGGACAACTCCAGGAATTAGCTTGTATAAAGCTTTTTTGTTTTCCCTGAAATTGCACCATGGTCTCTTTGCTATCCATGATAGGTTACCTCGGTGGTGTTGGGCAGACTACAGGCCTTGAGTGCCAGGCTGAAGGGTTTGCTCTATAGCTTGCAGACTAATGGAAGAATTAGCCATAAAAGCCAGGGGATTTAGAATGGAATCCTTGGCATTCTCTGCATGTGTGGGGCTGGCTAGGCAAGGAGGTTCCCAGAAGAAAAACAGAGCAACCTTTGCCCTCCTTCTGTACTTAGGTGAAAAGCAGAATTAGAATGGGGCTGACTGAGTGATGTGGTTATTGTGCCTTCCTTTTGGGCTTCAGTATCCAATCTGCCCTAGTGCAGGGGGCTTAAGGCATGCCACTCAGGAGGCCAGATAATAAGCCCCAGCCACGGCCTAGGCTTTGGGGAGCTACTGCACACAAACAAGCCTGTGCCAGGGAATTAGTACTGTTGTTATTAAGAGAAAGAGGCTCGGCTATAGCTCTCCAGCTGAGAACATGCACTGTCCAGCCTGCCACCACTGCGGGGAGAGTCTCTCGTCCTGCTCCTCCAGGACACCCCCCATCACTGCCTTGGCCTCTGTGCTTGACGGTTGGAACCTCCCATTGTGAGGTCCCTAAGGTGGAGAGAAGCAAGGGCTGGGAGACAGGAGTTTAGGGACTCGCCCGTAACCTACTGTGTAACCTTGGGTGAGTCCATTCACTTCTCTGAGCCTTTCTAGAAAGACTTTCTCACATTTCCGGAAGGAAGAAAGTCCAACCCTGTGTAGGGCCAAAGGCAGATATGAGCATTAGATGAGATAATGTGTGTGGGAGGGCTTTGCAGTGGAAGAGGTATTATTATTTTTATTAAAAGAGGCAGCCGGGGAGAGTAGAACAGTGATTGGAAATGTGAATTAAATGTGCTACCTTGTTATTTGGTAATCTTAAGAAATTATTGCAAAGTTTTAAGGCATAGCAATGGTATTTTAGTTATGTTTTTAAAATTGGCTTTGTCTTGTAAAGGCACATACTGAAGTATTTATGGACAAAACTATATGATATCTGAGATATGCTTCAAAATAAGGAAAGGGTGAAATGGATGTGGATTAGGATTGGCCAAGAGTTGATCAATGAAGCTTGGTGACAGGTGAGTGAGGATTGGTTACACTATTCTGTCTAGTCTTCTATATGCTTAAATTTTCCCATAATAAAAAGTTAAATTGGCTGGGTGTGGTGGCTCACACCTGTAATCCCAGCACTTTGGGAGGCCGAGGCGGGTGGAACACCTGAGTCAGAAGTTTGAGACCAGCCTGACCAACATGGTGAAACCCTGTCTCTACTAAAAATACAAAAATTAGCCAGGCGTGGTGGTTCACACCTGTAGTCCCAGCTACTCGGAAGGCTGAAACAGGAGAATTGCCTGAACCTGGGAGGTAGAGGCTGCAGTGAGCAGAGATTATGCCGCTGCAGTCCAGCCTGGGGGACAGAGCGAGACAAAAAAAAAAAAGTTAAATCAAAGAGCATGTCATTTAGTCAGACTGACCTGCCTTCACCACCTAAGATTTATGTGACCCAGGGAAGGTCACTCTCTGACTTTCATCTCTCTAAACCTCTTTACTCACCTGTTAAACAGGGTTACTAAAACAGCACCTGCTTCATAGGGCTGTCATAAAGACTATGTATGTAGAATTCTCAGACTATGCCTGGCAACATGGCAGGTGTATGGTAAATCATGATTCCCACTCCCTCTTAGAGATCATCATCCATCATTATATGTCATCTGATAGCCCTGCTGGATGTAGTCTGACATCCTGGGCCATGGTCTGACTCCTCAGGTGGAAGAGGAGGTCCATTGTGACCCTAGGCTTTCTCCACTGGTTGGGGCACATTTGGTATGCTGGAGCTCCGCAGTGGTGAGGAAGGGAGTTAATGTGGTGTCCCTCCCTGTCCTCCTTCCCATCCGGAAGAAATGGCAGTGAGTGAGTAGAACACACTTGGATTGGGCATTTTCTCTATGCTGACTACTAAGCTTTACAACCACCTTGTGAGGTTAGGGCTTTCACTCAGAGAGGTTAAGAAACTTGCAAGTGGTTGCACAGCTAGTGGGTGAAGAGGAAAGAGGGAGGAAAAAATAAAGAGAGGGGATAGGGATGGAGAGAGGTGGAAATGAGTACCTCCAGAGGAATGGAGGGGAGGTTGGAAGGGGATGAAAGAAGAGGAACAGGATGCATTAAGGCGAAGGGCACGAAGGGGCAGGAGTAGGAAGAAAGTGAGGGAAGCAGAAACATTCAGTCCCTCCTTCTCCTTTTCCTCCAGTGCCTCAGCTGAGAAAGTGTCTCCAACCCCTTCAACCACTGATTGGGAAGGGTAGGAGACAGGAAGGACAAATCCACCTCCCTGGAGGTCTCTCTTTTCCCAGCAAGGAGAGACCAGTCAGCACTGTGGGTCGGACAGCACCCTGGCCACACCTTTAGCTGGCGGGGGTGTTGCCCTCTCTCCTTGGATCTTATTGGACAGTGCTGGGTCTGCCCCCTAACTCCCTTCCTCAACTCCTCTCCTTCAGGCCAAGGTTCTCAGATAGCTTGGGACCTGACCTAAAGGACCAGGTGGAGGATGGGGTGTCTCTCCTGGGCAGGGCCTGACACATGGCAGGATATCTTTCACCTACTGGCCCTGGGCAGGTACCCAAGGCTTCCTAAAACATGGAAGAAAAGACCCTGCCTGCAAAGACTCAGTGTGCTTGGAGAGATAAGACGTATGTGTATGAAATTCCTGCAGAAAAATATGAGGCATTCGGATTTCACTCCCAGGCAGCATGCCTGGGAGATGTGTTCTTGGAGCCTCAGGGAGCCCCAGCCCTGCCACTCACCGGCTGTGTGACCTTGGGACAATCTCCAGAATATGAGCCTCAGTTTTGGCATCTGTAAAATTCAGATTACACTATCTGCCCTGCCTGGCTGTTTGAACATATGTAGGATGACAGATGCGAAAGCACTTTGTGAACTCTGGTGCACTGTGTCCGTGTGAGGGCTTATTCCTGGGTGCCAGCCTGGGTGGTCAGGATACTGAACTGTGTTTCTTTATTGGGCTGTAGTGTTTATGCAGGGATAACATGAGAACTCTCCATGTGAGGATAGCCCTAGATCTGGTCTGAGTCACTGTTGAGCATTTTATCTCTTGCCTTGTTCAGTGTCTACTGTGTGAAGACATACTTGCTCAGTTATTCCTAGAAGATAACATAAAGGAAAGATGTGTGTTTCTTGAAGAGCAGAACTGATTCCTTTTTATCAGAAAGTGAAAATTAGATCATCCACCCTGATTTTCATTTTACCTCAGCTATCTGGAGGCTCAAGGTAAAACTCAAGTGCGATAATAACAGTATAGGTGCTTACTATATAATTTGCTTATTGTATAATTTTCTTCCTCTCATTTTTACCTGATTTTATTTTTTCTACTGATGTTTCAGAGTCAGTTGATGCCAAGCTGATCCAAAGGCAAGAACCATGCTAACAAGCCTGTGTTAGTCCATTTTCACACTGCTAATGATGATACTACCTGAGACTGAGTAATTTATAAACAAAAGAGGTTTAATTGACTCACAGGTCCACATGGCTGGGGAGGCCTCAAGAAACTTACAATCATGGCAGAAGTCAAAGGGGAGGCAAGGACCTTCTTCACATGCAGCAGGAGAGACAGTGCAGAGGAAAGTGCCAGACACTTATCAAACAACCAGATCACGTGAGAACTCACTCACTGTCACGAGAATAGCAAAGGGGAAATCCACTGCCACAATCCACTCGTCTCCCTTCAGATCCCGCCCTTGACATGTGGGGGTTACAATTTGAGATGAGATTTGGGTGAGGACACAGAGCCAAACCATATCAAAGCCCCAGACAGACCATTCCAGCCATCAAGAGCAACTATGACAAACGGGGAGATAAAATATACTTTACCACTGGTATTAGTTTCTTGTAGATGCTGTAAAAAAATTTACCACAAACCTGGTGGCTTGTAACTACAGAAATGTATTCTCTCCTTTCTGGAGGACAGAAGGCCTAAATCAAGGTATCAGTGGGGCTGTACTTCCTCCAGAGGCTCCAGCAGGAGAATCCATTCCTTGCCTCTTCCAGATTCTGGTTGCTGCCAGCATTCCATGCTTGCAGCTGCATCACTCCAATCTCTGCCTCTGTCTTCATATCACCTTCTCTTCTATGTATCTTCTGTCTGTGTCAAAACTCCCTCTTTTAAAAAACACATGTGATTGATGCAGATCCTACCCAGGTAATACAGGATAAGTTCCTTCTCTCAAGATCTTTAACTTAATCACATTGTTCACCACATAAAGTAATGTTCACAGGTTCTGGGAATTAGGACATAGACATTTCTTGGGGGGCACCGTTCATCCCTCCACATCATTTGAGAGCCCTAGACTCATAGAATCATCCACCCTCTCTCATTTGTGATATAGCTTAAGTGATTAGGAATACAAGTTCTGATTTCTGACTCCTGGGTTTCCATCCTAGCTCTGTCATTTGCTGTGGGACTTTGGGGAAATTACTTAATATTGTAGCATCTCAGGTTTTTTTTCTTTTTTTTTTTTTTTTTGAGACGGAGTCTCGCTCTGTCACCCAGGCTGGAGTGCTGTGGCCGGATCTCAGCTCACTGCAAGCTCCGCCTCCCGGGTTCACGCCATTCTCCTGCCTCAGCCTCCCGAGTAGCTGGGACTACAGGCGCCGCCACGTCGCCCGGCTAGTTTTTTGTAGTTTTTAGTAGAGACGGGGTTTCACCGTGTTAGCCAGGATGGTCTCGATCTCCTGACCTCGTGATCCGCCCGTCTCGGCCTCCCAAAGTGCTGGGATTACAGGCTTGAGCCACCGCGCCCGGCTTTTTTTTTTCATTTGAAAACTCAAGGATAGTATCTACCTTATAGGGTTGAAATAAGGATTAAACAGAATACTCTGTAAAAACACAAAATACAGCAGCTCTCAAGATTTGAAGGGCACTTAGAGACTATATAATCCCATCTCTCTACTTACCACTGATGATTCTCAATCTGATTTTAGGTCAAACAGGAACAAATCATTTTTTATGGTTGGAAAATTATTTTTATTGTAGTAGGGACTACTAGTACATAAATCTCATTATTTCACAGATACAGCTTAGCAAAATTTAATAAGCAAGTTGATATAAAGTAAAACATTGAATCAGTAATACTACAGGCTGTGAATCGGGTTCACTGTGTACTGGTTACCAACTTGTCTGAGTGGGGTGAGATAGAACGCCAACACACGACAAGTTACATGAAGCGGGTTCACTGCTTACAGAGATGCAGCAAGGGACTGTAGAAGCATAGGACGCATTTAAGGCCTGAGCCCCAAGGCTTGGGAAACCTGCCCAGGGGAATGGAATCTCGACTGTGTGTCTCCCACTTGCGTGGCAGCAGAGGACCCTGGAAAGCAGCCTGTCCTGGGTTTTATACCCCGGAAAACAAGACTTGCTGGACTAAAGCGTTGAAAGACATTCTGTTCTCGGGAGGACTGGCACAGAGCCAGGCTGTTCCAGCCAGCCCCTCCCTATCTCAGGATGTTGCCCTTCCAGCATATTCTACAGTTATTCTTGAGAACTACAAGGGAGAAAGGGGGTAGAACTGGATGAGTCCAAGGCCTCCTGGAGAAGTGTCCCACTCAGGTGGTACACAGACATGGCCAAATTAGGAACGCGTGAAGTTCCAACACTCTGCAGTAGTCAAAGCTCAAATCCGGCAGGATCCCAGACAGTGAAAGCCCATCATTCTTTTTTCTTTCCTGGTTGCTTTTGTTTGTTTGTTTGTTTTTGTTTTTGTTTTTGTTTGTTAGTTTTGGTGAAACGAGATCTCTCGTTCTGTGGCCCAGGCTGGAGTGCAGTGGTGCAATCACAGCTCACTGCAGCCTCGAACTTCCAGATCCTCCTGCCTCAGCCTCCCAAATAGCTGGGACTAAAGAGGAGTAGGACACTGGACTTTTCTTTCTTTTCTTTCTTTTCTTTTTCTTTCTTTCTTTCTTTCTTTCTTTCTTTCTTTCTTTCTTTCTTTCTTTCTTTCTTTCTTTCTTTCCT
Source organism: Rhinopithecus roxellana (assembly GCF_007565055.1). Lineage (NCBI taxonomy): Eukaryota > Metazoa > Chordata > Mammalia > Primates > Cercopithecidae > Rhinopithecus > Rhinopithecus roxellana. The sequence goes on from NC_044564.1 coordinate 19,899,713, forward strand.
TCCTTCCTTCCTTCCTTCCTTCCTTCCTTCCTTCCTTCCTTCCTTCTTTCTCTCTCTCTCTCTCTCTTTCTTTCTTCTTTTTCTTCTTCTTCTTTTTTTTTCTTTTTTGTAGAGAGGATTTCACCATGTTGTCCAGGCTGGTCTTGAACTCCTGGGCTCAAGCGAGCCTCTCCGCATCGGCCTTTGGGAGCCGACAAGGAATCCCTGTCTTCCAGTAGCGTTCAAAGCCAGATCCAGCTTGTCTAGGTTAAGGATTCGATGTCTCCAGTGAGGCAGAGAAAATGAACATGCCCGTTCCCCCCAGGCCTTCAAGAGCCTAGAGGCTCACAGAGATTAACTCGTCCTCACCCGCCTGCCTGCCCTTTGTGCAGATCTCTACATTGTCCTGAAGAAAGACTCCGGCACTCGGCACTCGGCACTCGGGCTGAAACTCCGTGTGCCGATGACGGGGGCCTTGTCCCGGAGGCGCTGGAAGGGATGACCCCCATCGCACCCCTGAAGGCCCGGAGCCACCCGCAGCAGATAACCGGCAGCACTAGGCAGTGCGGAGGCGGCCCCGGGAGGGCTCAGCCCCGGGGTGGGAGTCAGGGATTCGTCCTGAAACCTTGCAGGCGCCCCCGTCAACGGGCGGCGGATTCCCTCGGGATGCGGCCTTTCCCCATGGCTGGGCCTCTCTTTGTGCCAGTCCCCAGCACAATGCGCGTCATCCCGCAGACCTGCCCGGCAAAGGCGGGCGGGCAGAAGCGCGCTTGGTTTCCTGTCTCGCTGAATGGCTTGAATGGGAGCTGGGCCCGCTCCTAATCCCCTAGCGGCTGACTGTCCCGGCAGGGGAGGAGGAGGGCGGGGAGGCTCGCAGCTCAGGCGTCTCCTCGCAGGCTGCAGGCAGTGCGGTCCGCCTCTCCCAGTTTCGCCTACCTTTCCAGGGTGAGACCGGCAAGGGGACCCTTCGCAGGCAGGCGCCCTCCTGGAACCCTCCACCCTTCTCTCAGGACTATTCCTGTCCAGTTGCGTGTGCTAAGATTACAAGCAGGGCGCTAGTGGTGGAGAAGAGCTTCAAGATCCAGCACAAGAACCGGAAACACCCTTACGGATTTCATCCCCCTTCTCATTTTACCAGTGGAGAAACTGAGGTTCTAATGGTTCAGGAACTGCACACAATGAGTAAATGAGAGACATAAAAGAGCCAAGGCTCCTGACTTCAGTCAGGTGGCCTTTCCAGTAGACCAGCTGTCTCCCAAACCTGTTCCCTGCAGCATCCCCAAAGACTAGGAGATATTTAGTGCTCCTGACAAAAAAAAAGTTAAGCGAAGGCCCTCAGAAGTCCTGCAGTGTGTTAACGTGGATGATGTTAATACGACCCTTTCCAAACTTACTTGGTAGCATCCTTCTTTTTTCACATGGCACCTTTTCTCACATAGAAGCAGAACTCTGAAGCACACGATCTGGAAATTCTGCACTAGACCCTGCTGTAAACTTTCCAGAAGTGACTGTGAAGATGATGAGGATATTTCTGTTTAAAATTTGTGGAGTGTCATCCAGGTGGAAGGCTGTAAAATAAGAGGGATCCCTTTATAGATTCAGAGTCACCCGGTGTTTATTGAACATCTGTTACTACCAGGTGTGTTCCATCTCAATTTTCTCTGCTAAGCCTCCTGACAACCCTGTTGGATGATTAATAGAACCTCAACTTTACAATCGTGGAAACTGAGGCACATGGAACTGAGTAACTTGCTTAAGGCCACACAGCTAACAGTCAGCAAAACTGGGTTTCAAGCCAAGTCTGAAATCCAGGGCCCTTGTTCTTCTGCCATGCCCCCTCGCTCCTCTTTCCATACATCTGTTAATGAGGCAAAAGTGCTGAACTGGAAATAAAAGAAAAAACCCTGAGGTCATGCCCCATTCCACTCCTGTTGCACTGTGTCACCTTGGACAAGACCTTGTCCTCCAAGGTCTAAGGCATCCCCCCAACAATGGGAGGGTTAGAACAAGTGCCCAGTCCCTACACGTCTCTCCTGCTCCAGCATCCCATGGCTCCACCACTCTGGTCCTCAGACCCAGTGGTCTGGAGGTTGTGCTGTCAGGGACATAGATCATCCTGGGGAGTCATCAGTTCAGGAACTGGGTGACATAAGGCTGGGCTCATGTCTGACAGACACCAGGACAGACCAGACCAGTAGCCTGTCTGAGAAGGCACAGCATATGCCAGCTCACTCCTAGCACCTTGTCAGAGCCATGGGAAGCTGTCAGCCAGGGGCTCAGGGATGGAGTCAAGCCCTGTATGGTTCTGGCTCTTGGTAGCATGACTTGTGACACCCTCACAGGTGTTCCCCTCCTTCGTGAGTAGTGAAGAAACTTGCAAGACTGGTGAGGGTGAGGCCGGGAAAGGAGCAGGCAAGTGGTGAGAGGGCATGGAGGTATAGACCTGACTTGGACTTATTTCATATAAACAATATTTGCCATTATGTAGCCCGCTGGTTCACCCACTCTGCCATTTTTTTAAGAAGGTGGTAGTCTTAGTTTGGGTTATTCCTGAAGCAGACTCTAAGACAAAGATTCAAATGCAAGAAGTTTGTTTGGGAGGGGATCCCAGGAAATGCTGCTAGGGAGTATGGAAGTAAAGCAGGAGAGGGGAAGAACAATCATGGTGTGTTAGCAAGCAAGCCTCCCCTGTGGGCAACTGGAGCTGCTCCTGCTGGGCGTTCTGGGAGCCAGTGTGGCCCATATGCACAGCCTCTGAGTTCCCAGGGGCAAGGCAGCTGGAGGGTGTGTCTGCCAACTCCCATCAGCCACCGGCTGAGGACTGCTCCCAACGAGGGGCTGTTAATTCCCCAGTACATCTGGCCTGTGCCAGAAATGACCAGCAGGAGATACCCCAGGTGGCATGGCAGGTGCTGAGGGCATGAGGATGAGGCAGCAAAGTGGCTGCCTCAGAGGTTTAGGGAGCCAGAAGCTGGAACACCGGGGAAGGGGTCTAAACTCCACAAATTACTAGGCAAGCAAGGCTCACGGAGTGCTTGCCTTCTTTAAGCTTCAGAGGAATTTTGATGGAACTTTTTCATCTGTTGAATGGGAGTGGAATGCTGTCCTGCCTATCACACACAGGACCAAATCATGAGTTATTAAAAGGCAATGATGAGTGTGTGCTGACCTCTCTCTAATCCATTCCTCCCATCTGCCTGCCCCAATACCACATACCAGTTCTCATTCACTTCAGCTAAGACTGTGCTCACTGACATCATCTCCATAACCTCCTGCCCATCCTGTCAAGGAGACATCTCCCTTAGAGCAGGAAAGGACTTTAGTCTAGAAATGATTTTTAGGTTCAAGGGGAAGTAGAATGATATAGCAGAAATAATACGGACCTGGATTTAAGTCTCAGTTCATTCATTCACCCAACATTCTATGTATGTATGTATGTATGTATGTATGAATGACAGGATCTCACTCTGTTGTCCAGGCTGGAGTGCAGTGGTGTGATCATAGCTCACTGCAGCCTCAAACTCTTGGGCTCAAGCCATCCTCTCACCTCAGCCTCCTGAGTAGCTAGAACTACAGTCATGTGCCACCACACACAGTTAATTTTTTTTTCTTTTGTAGAGAAAGAGTTTCACTGTGTTGCCCAGTTGCCCAGGCTGGTCTTGAACTCCTGGCCTCAAGGGATCCTCCTGCCTCAGCGTCCCAATTAGCTGGAATTACAGGCACAAGCCACCACACCTGATTCACTCAGTATTTACCGAGGACCTACCATAAGACAGGAGCTGAGGGTGCTTTTTTTAAAAAAAAAAAAAGTTTATTTTAGGTTCAGGGGCACATGTGCAGGTTTATTTTATAGGTAAACTCCTGTCATGGGGGTTTGAACAGATTATTTCGTCAGAGAGCGCTTGATGAAGACATAGTCCCAAAGGAGCAATGTGTTCCTGGGTAGGCAGGCACCTCGCCTTTGCTTGGCTTCAGTCTCTCCATCTGTGAAATGGGCCAGGTGGTTCTTGAGGTCCCTTCTAACACTATGACTGTTTTGTTTGTTTGTTTGTTTGTTTTGTTTTTGCTAATTACCGAGCTCCCAGGCTCATTGAGATCTGCAGGGAGTTGACAGAGGAAATGAGGCCAGGATCTTACTGAGGCAGGGGACTATGGGTTGGGGAAGGGAAAGCTCCACACGGAGCCCTCCAAGAGACTGCCACAGCGCCTGGGCTTCCTCTGCTGGGAACGCTGCCTAAGCTCTGCAAACAGCAGCTGAGGATGGTGGATTTGGTCAGCATTAAGCTGTATTAAGTCGAGCTGTTTCTACAAAGACTACATTTAGGATAAACATAGTACCAAAGCCACACTAAGATGATATGGCACTTGTAAGAAGGGGCTTCATGCCACCTTTAGCACCTAGTGCCGAGAACTATTCTCCTAACGCACCCACATACAGACTCTCTGAAGAGAAAATCCCGCAGCATCCCCTCCCTCTGTTCCTTACAGGAACACATCCCTTAGCCGAGGGAGAGGCACGTGACCCCAGCTGAGCCAATCAGAGGACTCCATCCTCCTGGCTACTGTGATTGCTCCAGAGGTGGTCATGTGACATAGCCAGGCAAATTAGAGTCCTTTCCCGGGATTTTTTTTAGCTGGTGAGGAAGAATCCTCTCCTGATGGGTCATGGCATGGGGAACTGAGAGCTTTTGGAAGTCATGTCCTCACCCCATAGGAAACCTCTGTGGCAGGGCAGAAGGAAGCCAAGAGTTAGAGATGAGAAGCTGAGAAGAGGGAGTCTTGTTGATGTCTAAGTCCCTGGTCCCAGACTGCCCTAAGGCCAACTCCACCCCTGCCCTTCTTGGTTATTTAAAACAACGAAATGACTCCTTTACTTAAGCTAGTGTGAATTTGATTTCCGTCACTCAAACCAAGAGAGTCCTAAATGAGACCAGCATTTTCCATTTATTGAGCTCACTTATGTGCTGGGAGCTTTTCACTGTATCACTTTATGTAATTTTGCACACAGCCATATGAACCATATGGCCATTTTATAGACAAGGAAGCTGAGACACAGAGGGCTGAGGGATGTACCTAGGGCCACCCAGCTGTTACTAAGTGGCCAAACGGGGATTCAAACCTAGGTCTGCCTAACACCAAACCCATGTCCCTAACTCTTGCCACAGTGCTATTCACACTATGCCCTGAAGCCTCTCCAATTCTCACTCTCTGGGATGGGTAGCTTCAGAACAGACTCAGCCTCCATGACTTGACCTTTTGTGTACTGGCTTCTTGTACTGCATATGAACTGCGAATAAAATTACTCCCATAAATAATTTTTCAATACAAGATCTGATGATGATTCTTAGCAGCTTAGTGGGTTAGTCAAAGTCTCCATGCTTGATCTCTCCTCACACCTTCACCAAACTAAGTAAATACTTTTTACTGACATCCCCTTTGGAAAGTGAGACTTTTCTGATCTGATCAAATCCTGGCCTTAAGAACGACAACCAATAATGTAATCTTCAAAGACTCAGAAAGGTGAAATGACTTGCCTAGGGTCACTCAGCTTGCCAGGGGCAGAAGAGAAATTGGAACTCAATTATTCATTTTGTTTAGTCCTAACAAATTTCTGAGTCATTATAGCCCTCGGGATTCCAAACCTGTCACAAGACCTCTGCATCCAGGCACAGATGACGGTGGTGATGATGCTAGCACTGGTAGAGAGAGGTGCCAGAGATCCCCACCTTTTTGCTTTGAACTGGTGAGAGCTTGTGCTTCCTTCATTAAAACCTCTTGTGGGAGCTCCTGTGGAAAATACTGTGGTCAGGAAATTGGGGTAGAGTACCTCCCTTCCCTCCAACAATAAAGCGTTCCTCCAAAACCAGTGTAGGCTGGAGGAGGCCATGGGTGAGCTCAGGTCTAGCCCTGGCACTGGCAATCACTGATTCACATTGAGTATGTACATCACCATCATCATCACCACCACCTACTCTTCTTCAAGAAAAAAAAATAACCACCACTTATATCAAGCAGTCTTATATGTGCAGACATTCACAACTGCCCAGTGGAGGAGGTGCTGTAGTCATCCCGCATGCTCTAAGGTACAGAGCAATTAAATGACAGGCCCTAGGGATTGCAACACAACTGCAAGTGGCAGAACTGGGACTTGAACCAGGCATTCTAGCTCCAGCGTCCATTCTATTAGTCATCTCACTACATTATCTTCCTTTTGAACAATGAATCAGGATATTCTCCAGCAACCAAACCATTCCAGATTTCGTGGGGAAAAGGGTACACTGGATAGCATGTTTCTGAGGCTGAAATCACCAACTTTCTATGAATAGACTAGGGTATTATCTATGTATTAGAGTAAGTTAATCCAATATCTATTTGGAGGGAGCCCACAGGGCTAATTTTATGATTTAAAGAAATGGGGAAAATTTCCGTTCTCTGCTATTTATATGGGCAGATGGAATGAGCATTATCTCAGCAGGGTCTTCCCAGTACTTTATAGTTTGTAAAGCAAACTTTAATGTTTCTGAACTCTAAGGATACTCTGGCAAACAAAGATAGTCTCCCATTTTACTAATTAGGAAACTAAGGCCAGAGAGGGAAAGGCACTTGCTCTGTGCACCATGCATGCATGCTCATGTGTATGTGTGTTTCTGTGTGCAAGAAAGGCCTTGAATGCTCCTGCAGACCTGGATCCCAGTTGTGAGAGAAGTTGTCAGTTCTGATGCTTGTCAGGCAGCGTTCCGGCCCACTGCCCACGTATGGAGTCACTCAGACTTAGCTAAGTACACAGCAGCCAGGAGCCTGCGTTTCAGCAGCTAAAATCAGTGGGCAGCACAAAAATGTAGGTGTAGCTCCCTCCCCGCTTCCACCTCGCCCCTCTTCTCTCCCCTCCCACAGGGTGGAACTGCCTGGAATAAGCTCAGTCCAGCTAACAAGTCTACACATGCAGCATCCAGGGAATAAGCACTGGGCAGCTCTGGGGCACACATGGAGACATGCACCTTCATACACAAGCACATATGTACACACAAATATACACACGCATGACTTTCTAGAAGCTATACTAGAAAGGTGTGAGCTCTGGGTTCTGATCTGGCTCAGCCTCTGACTCTTGGGTGACTTCTGATTCTTCCTTCCTCAAAGTCCTGACTTTCCACCTGTAAAATGGGAAGGATGATGTCTACCTCCCAGGGCCATTGCAAGTATACAAAAACAAAGATGGCAACATTTGAGAGCTCTGGATCTGAAAGAGCCCTGGGACACAATTAGCCTAAAGCTTTCATTTCAGACAGGGATGCTGAGGCCCAGGGAGAGACAGGGGCCTGCCCAGATCACAGAGCAAGTCAAGCACAGATTGCCTAGAACACAGGCCTCCTGACTACCAGGACCCATGCTCCAAGCTTGAGGCCTGGCCTTGAAAAGACCAAGGTGCTGTTGAAGGTGAGTTCTTGCTCTTGCCCCTGAACTTCCATGTGGATGTCATTTTGAAACCAAAATACTCTGTAAATACCACTTATTAACACAAGTTCACATGTACTCTGCCATGGAGGGAGATGCGTCTTTCTTCTTTGTGCAATATTAGCTCAGATAGGCATACAAAGAACTCTATGACTCTCAGTTTGCTTAACATATTTGATTTGCTTTATTCCTACAAGTTCATACTAAGCTCTTGCATATCCGCTGGCCTCTTTATTGACACTATATCAATCCAACTTTCCCTAAAAGATAAACTCCAAAATAGATGGAGAGATGCAGCCCTGGGCGACAGGAGAGCCAGGGTTCAGAGCTACTGGGAGAGCTTTCCCCAGTCCCTGCCTGTCTGCTTGCCCCTCTGTAAACTGCCAGGCTTGAATGCCTGTGGTGTGTTTTCCTGGCCGGAGTTTGCCCACTGACGTCCTCCTTGGCTCCTGGGGCCCGCTGTAAACACCACTTCCTCACCCCAGCTCTTAGTTTGCCCCCTACAGTGTGGCTGTACACATAGGTGCCTGTCTACCTGTCAGGTTGGGTGCTCCTCAATGGCAGGATGAAACCCCAGTGTCTCTCACCCAACCCTGAGTAGCTGCTCAACCATGTGTGTCCAGTGGGATGGTCCCAGGTGAACTTAGAGTTAAGGCTCGCAGATCACAGAGGAAGGAAGAACTTAAAGACAGCAGGTAAAACATTGGGAAAGTCAACATTCCCTCCTCCCTCTGCCTCTGCCACCAGCCTATGTAATATTCCAGGTAATGCAACAGGACTTTATGGGTGACCTAGATTTTCCTCATAATAATCACAGCCATTTACTCAGCACATCCCATGCACCCCACACTTCATGTGTGTTAGCTGTAATCCTAACACCAGTCCTAATTCCATTTTCAAGATGTGGGGCCTGAGATTCAGAGACCTCAAATTATTTCCTTACGAGAAGAGGAGCTAGGATTTGACCTCAGGTGTGTTTGATTCCAAGCCCACATTCTATCTATAATAACATAGATGTTATTATAGATAGATGTTCAGAATACTGATAGTCTCAGCAGGCTTGAGGCTAAAGCATTTCCCTCTGCTGGATGTTTTTTCTTAGTGTAGAGGGTAGAAGTAGTGAGAGTGGGGCTCTTCCCTGACCCTAACTCCTTGTGGCCATTTCTTCTTCTCCTGCCTCAATTTCCCCACGAGTGCAATGAGGAAAGAGACCAGATGCACTCAGACTTATTGGTGGTTCCAATCAACCATCCACATTTTTATTTTTTACTTTGGCTTTTAGGAGCAAAGACATGGAAGAAGATGGGGGTGGGGTGGGGTGGGGGTGTCAGGGGCAGAACCAATTGTAACTGCCGTCCTCAGAAGGGGACTGGGGAAGTAGGGGGAAATCTGGCTGAGATGGTGATAATTTGCTTCATTGGTCCATAGTCCATGGAAACAGAAATCAGGAAAGTTTCCACACCTGGCTGAGTGGTGGAATCACCTGGGGATGCTTTCTAAAAGACAGATTGCTGGGTCTTGCTCCTGGAAAGACCAAGGCCATAAGTTTGGGCGGGGGCAGGATAGTACATTTTAACAAGCCCTCCCGATGATTCTGAGACAGAAGTTTGGGAGCCACTGTCTGAGAGATCTGGGGCCCAGGATTCTTCTAAGTCCAAACACTAAGGGGTCGGGCAAGCTAAAGTGGGGGCAATGCTACTGTAAGTTAAAGTCCCTGATTTAGTTGGCATAGTCACACACCTTAAGATGTTTTATATCCTACCTTTATCCAAATAAGATTTAAAGTGGCATAGGGAAAAAAATTACCCTCAGAATCCCCAAATTAAAAGTTAATTAGGACTCCCGGTATATGCCTAACAGAAATGCACTTGTGTATTAAAATACACTTATAAGAATGTTCATTGGCCGAACACAGTGGCTCATGCCTGTAATCCCAGCACTTTGGGAGGCCAAGTCGGGTGGATCACCTGAGGTCGGGAGTTTGAGACCAGCCTGACCAACATGGAGAAACCCTGTCTTTACTGAAAATACGAAATTAGCCAGGTGTGGTGGCACATGCCTGTAATACTTGGGAGGCTGAGGCAGCAGAATTGCTTGAACCCGGGAGGCGGAGGTTGTGGTGAGCCGAGATCGCGCCATTGCACTCCAGCTGGGGCAAAAAGAGTGAAACTCCGTCTCAAAAAAAAAAAAAAGAAAAAAAATGTTTATTGCAGCACTGTTTTTAATAGCCATAAATTGGTAACAACCTAGGTATCGTTTAACAATAGAATAGATAAATTGTAATTGTGCAATGGGCTACTATCCCTCAGTGAAAATGAAATAAATCATTGCTACCTGCAAAAGTGTGGATGACTCTTACAGACGTAATATAGAGTGAAAGGAACTAGACACAAAAGAATACATATTGTATGATTCCATTTATAAGAATTTCAAAAACTTACAAATGGAAAAATTAATCATAATGTTACCTCTGAAGGGTATTGACTGGGAGGAGATAAGAAGTCATCTGTGGTGCTGAGAATGTTCTATACATTGATCCACATGGTGGGGACATAGATATATATTTTGTGAAAATTCATTAAGCTGTACACTTAATATGAGTGCACTTTACTGAACGTGTATTATACCTCAACTTAAAAATATGTTAAGAAAAAATAGTAAGTTGTGGAAATCTCAATGAATCCCAAAACACTACCATCTAATAAATCATATTCACTGATCAGAATACAAAGCAATTAGAACTAAATTATTGAAAGACAGCTTCCCTTTGCAAATCCATACACCTAGAAACAAAAATACACTTGAAAATGACTCGGGTTAAAGAGAAATCCAAATGGAAAATGCACATGTTAGAAGTGAATGATAATGAGAACACCATTTCTTACTTCCTGGCACATAGTAGGTATTTAATAAATATTTGCTGAACTTCATGATTTCACACGTGGAATCTTTTAAAAGTTGAACTCGGCTGGGCATGGTGGCTCACGCCTGTAACCCTAGCACTTTGGGAGGCTGAGGCAGGTGGATTGCCTGAACTCAGGAGTTTGAGACCAGCCTGGGCAATATGGTGAAACCCTGTCTCTACCAAAAATGCAAAAAAGTTAGCTGGGTATGGTGGTGCATGCCTGTGGTCCCAGCTACTTGGGAGGCTGAGGCGGAGGGTTGCTTGAACCTGGGAAGTGGAGGCTGCAGTGAGCCAACATTGCACCACTGCACTCCAACCTGGGTGACAGAGTGGGAGCCTATCGCAAAAAAAAAAAAAAAAAAAAAAAAAAAGGAGGGAATTCATAGTATAAGAGGGTGGAACAGTGGTTACCAGAGCCTGGGGAGTGAGGGGAGATATTGGTCAAAGTTTACAAATCTGTTATAAGAAGAATAAGTACTGGAGACCTAATGTAAGCATCATGACTATAGTTAATATTAATGTATGGTATACTTGAAATTTGTTGAATAGGCCTCATGTGCTCTTATCTCACATGCACATGACATACACACACACACATACACACACACACACACACAGTAACTATGTAAGGTAATGAATATACTATTAGCATTATTGTAGTAATCATTTGCCAGTGTGTATATATATCAAAACATCATGTTATATACCCAAAATATACATAATTTTTATTTCTCAATCATACCTCAATAAAGCTGGAAAAAAATTGTTGAATGAATGGATATCAGATCTATGGGATGTTGCCAAAGCAGTACTCTGAGGGAAATTCATAGCTTTAAGTGTCCTCACTATTAAAAGAGAAAAATTTTAAAAATAAGGAGTGGGACCAACTAAATGTTCCATTCAAGATGCAAAAAAAAAAAAAAAAAAAAAAAGAGAGAAAGAAAAAAAATAAACTCAGAGGAAGTAGAAGGAAGAAACCTACTTAAAAGTAGGGATATCTAAGAAACCAGCACAGATGATCAACAAAACAAAAAGCCGGTTCTGTGAAAAGCTGATAAAATCGCCGGCCTTAGGAAAAATTAAGGGAAAAATATATGTAAGACAAGTAATATCAAGTACAAAAATATGGCTAGGGGCTGAAGGAGAAACCTGACTACAGCCACTGAGGAGATTTAAAAACATATAAGAACAGTAAGTAATGAGGAAACCACAGTAAAAAGAAAGGAAGGACGGGCATGTACAGTGAAGGGCAGAGAACTTCTTGGATTTTCTATCTCACTAGGATTCAACATAATGGCAGGATTAGGCAGAGAAACAAAATTGGGCTGCAGCGTGTGTTCTTGAAGGGCAGAAGCACAGGTCCCCCAGTGGGTGTGCAGGGATCCTGGAATCAGCTCAGCATGCCCAGACCTTCCCTCTCTGCCTCATCTTCTCCTACTTGGGTTTTGACCTAGAGAGGGCTGGCATTGCATGAGGGGATCTTTTGGACCTCCTAGGTTTGCCTCCAGCTCAGGGATGCTTTGAAAATACAAGGTCCCCTCTCTCCAGTGGCTCCAAAGCATTTTCTCCTGGGGTGGTCCAGCTCAGCACAGCCTGTAGCCAGGCTCACTCAGTGGGAGGTTGGGAGTGGCCCCACTCAGGGCCTCCTCATTTCTCCTGAAAGCTGTTTAGGCCAAGGACCAGAGCCAGAGGAATCTAGGGCAGTGAGGATGCTGGCCCCCAGGAGATAGCAGCCTCCTCATCTCCTACAGTGTCACTCTGCTATAGAAGAACCCATTTTATAATCCCTACTGTATCTTCCTCTACCCTCTCCTGTCCTATCTTCCCCTACCTGAGTTCTTATCACAGATTCTCAAAAATGTATGCATATATATGTATATAAGTTAATATAAGTATACAAGTTAATTTATATGTATATGTTAATTATAAATTTTCCTAATGTAAAGACTGTGTAGCCCACAATGTAAAGACAATAACATGCAATACTCTACTATAAATTCCACACACCTTTAACTTCAGTGCTGCCCTTTGTTGTAAAATCCACTAGCAGTTGACTGGGCGCGGTGGCTCACGCCTGTAATCCCAGCACTTTGGGAGGCTGAGGCGGGCGGATCACGAGGTCAGGAGATAGAGACCATCCTGGCTAACAAGGTGAAACCCCGTCTCTACAAAAAAAAAAAAAATACAAAAAATTAGCTGGGCGTGGTGGTGGGCGCCTGTAGTCCCAGCTACTCAGGAGGCTGAGGCAGGAGAATGGCGTGAACCCGGGAGGCGGAGCTTGCAGTTAGCTGAGATCGCGCCACTGCACTCCAGCCTGGGCGATAGAGACTCCATCTCAAATGAATAAACAAATAAATAAATAAATCCACTAGATTTTTGTAATTCTATCACCAAAAATCATGTTATAAAATCAAACTATGAACAAATGCTTGTTTACTATAGGACTCAGCAATTAAGTCACTCATGTCATGGAGCCTAGTTCTTTCACGAATGTTGATTGGTATTTTCATTTACCCTAACAAGTAAGAAAAAATGACATATAATGAAGACATATAATGGAACTTCACTCATTTATCAGTGACACAGATATTACTTTCATTGACTCAGAATTCAATCAGGTATTAGTTTCAAATAGAATATTTCCTCATTTGTGGGTGCATTCACAATATGTAAAAGCTATAGACGTGACAGACTTTGAAATTTAATCTGCATTATTAACATTTTCTTCACCCCTTTCTTAAGTTCAGAGTCTAAACTTTAGACAATCAACAAAACACTAAATGGAGTCCTGATGTGTAGCATTTGCCCATTTCCATAGTGTAAATACTCCCACTGTGGCCAGTTTCAGCTACCAACATGGTGTCACTGGATACAGAGTTGGGAAGAGATGTATAGTAGCACACAGCTTTGTAGTACAATATTGAGAATGTTGCAATAGATGCAAACATTCTCAAGAGCATAGATAATAGTAAAATGTAGTGAAATAATTCAGATGTCACAAGTGTTGGGTATTACCTTTGTTTCAAATATTATTTATCAAATTGTAAATTTGTCAAATTTATTTTTAATAATGCCTATGTCTAAGCACTGGCATGTGAGATTCCTAAAAGCAGCTAGCCTCCAAAAGCTGGTACAAACTGGCTCCAGCATGCCACATGTCCTCACCCTGCTTTGAGATCCAAATGCCACTCCTGCTTGATGCCCTCCCTGATCACCTCAGGCAGAGATCGTCTCTTCCTCCCATGTGCCCCGTGAGAGAGAGCACTAGGTCAGGTCCGCCTCTCTTCCTCAGGGCCTGGCATTGAGTAGGCTCCATTGCTCAGTGAGTGTGTGCCGAAGTCATGTGTTGAACCAACTGTCTCCACCCCAGCTCCAGGTCTCTTTCATGACCTGATCCTCCTGGTGCATGGTCACCAGCTCCTCCACTCTGCCCCTGTGGGCCATATGGAAACTGTAGGGACAGGTTTTCAACAGCAGGAACAGCCCATTGGTCTCAGTTTCCTCATCTGTAAATGCAGAGGATGGAGGGGATGAAAGAAGGAAAAAACCCTGATATCCTTTCTAGTATCTTTTTCATAGGCATATGGCTGTGGGCAGCTGTATTTGGCCTGTACAATTTAGTGTCTTGTGGCTTCTAGAAGAACACATCATAAGCAAGTTTCCATGTTCCTGTATAGTTTCCACATTTTCCACTATTGGATGCAGAAGATGTCATATTTTATGTAATCAAAATTCGCTTTACCTTTCCTTTGAAACAATTGTGTAGTTTTCAGTTTTATGTCATCACTACTAGCATAGAGTTTTTTCATTTCAGAAAATATATGCCAATCATAGACTTTAATTGTTGTTTTCTGTGCTTTTTGTTTTAACTACTAGTGCTATTGGACATTTTTCTACTAGCTGTCCTTGCCCCCTTAGATCGACAGCACAGATCTCAAAGCCTGATTCTCAGCATCTGCAGTCATTACCAATACCTGGAATGTGTAGGATTTTGACCCCAGACTATGCTTTTGAATGAATACAGCTGCCATTTATACTCTTTTGAGCATTTCTCCTGTCAGGCTGTTAAATATTGCTTTTTGCTGGGGTCAGTGGGCCAACTTCTTGAGTCTTTGTTTACTTCTACTCTGAAAAACCAGACGCGATAACTAAGCTTGTTAGAATTGCTTAGAAGAAAACACATTCACTGAGTGTCAGAGCCTGGTTGTTTCATTAAAAGGAAGGTGCATGGGTTCATGTCATCTTGTACAGTTGCCCAGAGGCCTTGCAGGTTTATATCTTAACTCTTGGCTGGGGTCTGAGTGTCTGAGGATGTTGGATCAATTATCCAAAACAAGAGAAGTGACCACATTTGGTTTTATTAAAATCATGCTGGTAGAACGAATGTGGATAGCAATACCTTCACATGTGCATTGAACTTGACTTTTATTTTTTTAGACGGAGTTTCACTCTTGTTGCCCAGGCTGGTGTGCAATGGTGCTATCTCGCTCACCACAACCTCCGCCTCCCGGGTTTAAGCGATTCTCCTGCCTCAGCCTCCCGATTAGCTGGGATTATAGGCATGCGCCGCCATACACAGCTAATTTTGTATTTTTAGTAGAGATGGGGTTTCTCCATGTTGGCCAGGCTGGTCTCGAACTCCCGACCTTAGGTGATCCACCCACCTCGGCCTCCCAAAGTGCCGGGATTGCAGGCTTGAGACATTGCGCCCGACCGAGCTTGACATTTTATGAAGCCTTTTGATATATCATTTATCCTCACCATAACGTGATAGGGTAGGGGTAGTCTTCCTATTTTATGGATGCGGATGATCAGTCCCGAAATGTGTCTTACACAAGATCCCTCAGCTCATCTGTGGCAGGACCAGCCATCAAACTGGGGCTCAAGACCATTGCTCCCTGGCTACATGTGAGGTCTGCATGGCTTCAGCTTCTGTGTGTCTGGCTCCTTCACATGTTTGCTCACGTTCAAGATGCAGGATGTGGGGAAATTGCCTTTAAATACAATAAAAGAGAAACAAGCCGATGAGCTCACAAGGTTTTTTGTTTGGGATGGTACCTGTTTATCTAACCGACTCTCCCCAAATCACTCCTGGCCGTTGCAGGCAGGAGATGGGCCACCCTGTATCTGAGACATAGGCGTCTCTCTGTGGAGTTCATAAGGTCGTCATTTAATTTATCTTGATCCCTTATGTTGGACAAATTCAAGAGGACGGGGGTGATTATAGGGAAGGGAACATTAATGCCATCCTGGGGACACCTATGAGGGCTTTGGATTTCTGAGGGAAGATGGGGTGTGTAGGATTTTGTGGTACAGGAAGGATTTCCTATGGGTGGTCTTCCATAGGTAAGGCATTAACTCATGTAGTGAGACAGTAGGGCATAGAAAAGGGCACATGGGATTTGGAGTCAGATACACCAGGGCTGGAATCCTGACTCTGTCACCTGAGTGACCCTGGGAGGTCACTCAGCCTCTCTGGGCCATCTCCAGAGAGGCCTGTCCTATGTGTCTCTTGTTCTCATTTCTCGTGTTCTGAATGTCCAGCCTAGAAGGAATTAGTCCTTCTTTGAGCTGATGTTGTCAGTGCATATCCATTTAGATTCCTTTACCATTGTGGGCCTACCTGTGGCCAGCATCTGCATCTCTTTGTCAGAGGATAGAGCCCAGGGCTGCTGGCGACTGTTTTGCCTGCACACAGGACAGCTGGAAGTACCTGGGAGATTACTCACCCCCACTCACCCTTCTTCTGGTAATTGATGGGTGCTGAGGCATAAGTACTCCAGCTGCCGGCTCCTAACTAAGACGACTCAGGGGTGTGACCTTCACCAGAACTCCCTGGTGGGATTGAGCCAAAGTTCTCCTCCGAGTGCCTTGTGTGATACGGTGCTCCACTGCCTTACCTGTTTTTCTGGGAGCACTTCCTAATACACCACTTTCACATGAATCCTCCTCCACGGTTGCTTCCGGGGACCCCAATTAAGACGCAGCCATGCAGAGGCAGTTGCCCAGGCTGTAACACAGAACCCAAGTGGGCTTACTCAGACTGCCAAAGGGCTTCACCATCCAAATGCACAGGTCCTCCAAATTGGCTGCTTTTTTAAAAAACAAACTGAAAACATTTCAACAAAGCAGCCATTTTTTAAAAAGCTCTTTTATAAAACTAGTTACCTTTATAGCATTTTAAAGGAGTTTTCATATACATGGTTTCACTTGAGTCTCATTACATTCCTGATATAGCAAGAAGTTATTATCCTCTTTTTCAGGTGAGGGAGTTAAGGCCCAAATTGATGAAGTGATTAGACAAAGTAACCCAAGAGGTACACCGCAGAATAAGATGTAGAAACCCACGTTTTCCAACCCTCGTTCAGCCATAGGACTGACAGTTTTTGATAGTGTGACTGATGATGGTGAAGAGGTGTTTTCAGGCATTTTTGTTGGTGTTTTGAACATATTTATTTACCCTGTTGTAATGTCTCAGAGTTGGTCCACTCCATTATTCTTAAAAAGGAAAAACCTTTTATGTAATTTTTCTCATTATGAAAGTAATACATTCTCATTACATAAAATTTTGAATGTACAGAAAAAAGGACAATATAAAAAAACTTTTCATAATTCCAAGAGTTTCTTTTAGTCTTTTATTCTGGTCTTTTCTTTTTTCTGTGCAATTATTTCTTTCTGTGTTATATGCTCAAAATAATTTACACTTAATTACACCTATAATTGCCAATGCACAACCATCTTTGTTGATCTGTGAGGGTCCCCTTTGTTTTGTTCTAATCACACACTTCTCCATTACAAAATGAGCTTTAAATATCTTGTGCTGGAAAGTAAGGCAGTGCTCAAAAAAGTGATGTGGACCTGTCAAAAAGACAAGGAAATCAACTGGAAGAGGCTTCCACTGGCCAAATCTAGGGCAATTTAAGCATCAACATAATTAAGAAAATAAAGAAAATAAACCATTGAAAAATAGGAATCTGTGAGTCTGTGCAATAAAAAACAGAGCAATAATAAGTAGATAAGTAACAGGAGAGAGGAGAGGCCTCTTGCTTACAGTAAAATGCCAACCATTAAATATGAAAACAGTGCTAGAGTTGGAAGATCATCATTTTGCAACTATCATGGTAAACATTGATTTGAATAAGAATCTTCAAAGGCTGTGACACCTTAGGAGGAAATTTTTTATTTATAGAAAAGTTACAAAGGTAATGCAGGAAATTCCCATATACCATCACGAAGTATTCCCTAATGTTAACATGTTTCTGTTTTTGTGTTTGAGACAGGATCTCTCTGTCATCCAAGCTGGAGTGCAGTGGTGCAGTCACGGCTCACTGCAGCCTCAAACTCCCATGCTCAAGTGATCCTCCCACATCAGCTTCCCGTGTAGCTTGGACTCCAGGTGCATACCACCATGCCTGGATAATTTTTAAATTTTTTTGTAGAGATGGGGTCTCGCTATATGCACTAGGCTGGTCTCGAACTCCTGGCTTCAAACTATCCTTCCACCTCGGCCTGTCAAACTGTTGGGATCACAGGCATGAGCCACCACACCCAGCCCAGAATCCTTCTTGCCCCAACTCCTCCATGAAGCTTTCTTGATTATTTCCCTCCTATCAGAATTTTTCTGTTTCTGTTTTACATTATCTTGACTAAGTTATATGCACGTCTACTTAGCACCTGCCTCATTGTACCTTGTTTTTGAATTAAGTGATGATATGTCTGTCTTCCCCTCTTACAGAAGGGAAAGAATGAAATCTAATCCCTCCACCTGGCAGAATGAAGAGTGTACCTACTCTATGGGTAGGTTCTCAATGACTACTGCTGAAAGAATTCAAACTGAAATGGAAGAAGTTTCCTCATGGATCAAAAATCTTAACTGAAGACTTCATGTTTTCCATTAACTGCAGCCACTTACATCTATTTAAGCTTCCGCTATCAAAAATGGAAAAGCAGCCAGTGATTTCTGCTTTAACCAAAGCTGTCTTGTGTTTTTTGAAAACTTTTTGCTATTTTTTAATTTTTTCTAGAGAAAGGGTCTTGCTCTGTCATCCAGGCTGGAGTGCAGTGGCACAATTGTAGTTTACTGACTTCAAACTCATGGACTCAAACAATCCTCTTGCCCTAGCCTCTCAAGTAGCTCAGACTACAAGTGCAAGCCCAGCTACTTTTTAAGATTTTTTGTAGAGATGGGGTCTCGTTATGTTGCTATATAGCTGGTCTCGAACTCCTGGCCTCAAGCAATCCTCCTGCTGCCACCTCTCAAAATGTTAGGATTACAGGCCAGGCGCAGTGGCTCACGCCTGTAATCCCAGCACTTTGGGAGGCTGAGGCGGTTGGATAATTTGAGGTCAGGAGTTCAAGACCAGCCTGGTCAACATGGTGAAACTACTAAAAATACAAAAATTAGCCAGGTGTGGTAGTGCGTGCCTGTAATCCCAGCTACTTGGGAGGCTGAGGCAGGAGAATTGCTTGAGCCCAGGAGGCGGACGTTGCAGTGAACCAAGATGGCGCCACTACACCCCAGTCTGAGCAACAGAGTGAGACTCTGTCTCAAAAAAAAAAAAAAAAAAAGGTGTTCGGATTACAGGCGTGAGCACCTGTACCTGGTCAGTCTTTTGTACTAAAGGGAAGATGCTGATTTGGGTTGCAACACGCTTTCACACTCTGCCATCTGTGTGGGCATGCACTGTGGAGTGATGCTAAGAACTGGCCTCCACATTTGAAGAGCACCTCTGAGGGGCCAGGAGACCTCTCCAGGCCTCTCATTTCATCCTAGACCATTTAATCTGCTGTAAGTGAAAACTGATTGATTCCTTTACAGTCTACTAGGTTTATTATTTTTTTATGTTTTTTTTTTTTTTTTTTTTTTTTTTTTTTGGTGTCTCTAGGTATGAGAGAACAGAAATAGAGATTTGGGTAGCTTTAGCTGTTTAGAGTAAGGTGACCAAACCTCCTTTCTGCCTGTTCCTGCTATTTGAAACACCACTATTCTCCACACAATGAAAATGCCTTATTGCTTAAGGTAGTATACTCTGTTGTTTTATTTTTAATGATAGGAAAGAGGAAAGAAGTCATTTTATTTTGGATTGTGGTATTCATTGATTGGAAACCTCCCAGGTTGTTTTCTAGTTCTGTACAACTTGGAAAGAAAAAAGTACAAGTCAGGGAGACAAATATTTGCGAGTGATGTGTACATTTCAAGAATGTTTACCCAATTCCGGGAAGAACCATTTGCCACTAAAAGGCCCCGCTGCCTGTCCTCCTCACCATGTCACCCTGCAGAAGGTCAAGTGGCCTTATGCATGAGGCTAATTCCCTGCATTCCTGATCAAGGGGCAGAGAGGGCCAGGCAAAGTCACTGCTGTCTTGAGCAGCCAGTGGCCATGACGGAATTAGGACCAGAGGCCCACAGTTGCAAAGATAACTCAAATACCCTATAGGCTTCCTTGAAAGGCTGAAAAGTACAGGCTTGGGGCTTTGCTCACTTAGAACAAAACTTTATGAAAAGAAACAGGTACATTGAAGTCTAGACATCTTTAAGAAAAGTAACCTCAAATGACATTTACATAGTATGTTATGGTTTATTGTATACATCTCACCAGACTGCTAAAAAGAAAAAGGGTCTCTCCTGAAGGCTGAGTTCTGGCCCCAGCTCAGATACTGACTTGCTGGGTAATCTTGGGCAGGTAACTTAATTTCTCTGGGTCCCAAGTTCCTCATTTGTAAAATAAGGGATGGAGTAGGTCATGTCTAAATTGGTCCCCGATTCTTCCCTTGTAACCCAAATGATGACTCTGAGATAGGTAGGGAAAAGAACACTATTCTCATTTTACAGATAAAGAAAACAGAGGCTCACTGAGGAAAAGATTCCTGGCCAAGGTGGATTAGAATCCTCTAACACCTGTATTTTTTAATTTACACTGAAGACACCATTGCATATCTGCTGTGGCAATTTTTGTACTGGAGACAGAAGGCATTGTGGGTGAAGGACATCATGAACAAAGGCCCAGAGCCCTGTCTCTGCAGCCCAGGCTCATCTGCTTCCCTCAGGATGCTCAACCCTCTCTCTTTAGGGGTTCCAAAGTTGGCTTATTGATGTTATGTAACCTTGATTTCTATCAACACCTGAAAAAGATACCACAGGCAACCAGTCAGAAATAACCCTGGAATGGCAAGAATGCAGCCGTGTCTCTTAAGCATATCAGCAAAGGGCATGCTGACTGAGTCCAAGCGGAGAAACACCTGAGCTGAGAAGTAGCCTCCACAGGCCACATGGGCAGCAGAGACATGAATTCAGAAGATGGGAATTCCCTGGACAGCCGCAAACTGTCACCGGCTGTGAGTGGCAGCCAAGTCATCTCATGTACTCCTCACAGCAGTCCTAGAGGTGGCAAACCTCATCATCCCCATTTTACAGTGGAGAAAGCTAAGCCCCTCCGAGACTGGGGAGCCTGCCCAGAGAGTCTCTATGTATTGCAACTGGGGTGGAATTTGAACCCAGGTCTGCCTGTCTGCAAGGACAAGGTCTCATTCCATTAATTACCCCATGACCACATTCTACCTTCCAGATTATTTTGAGATACTTTGCAAAATTCTGTAGTCACATGCAAAAGATTGAATAGTCATCTTGAACAAGTGATGTCTGGATACCTCTGGGGTAGAAAACTATGTGGTTCCTGGGCATGGAAAGGAGGGAGATCTCTTCTTCAGCTGGTAACATTTTGAACCATATGCATGTATTACCTATTCAAAGGAATGAATGAATTTTTGTTTGATTTGTTTTTTGAGAAAGGATCTCACTCTGTCACCCATGCAGTGATCAGGGCTCACTGCAGCCTCGATCTCCTGGGTTCAGGAGATCCTCCCACCTCAGCCTCCCAAGTAGCTGGAACTACGGGGGCATGCCACCATGCCTGGCTTATTTTTTGTAGAGACAAGGTTTTGCCATGTTTCCCAGTCTGGAATTAATTAAATTTAACAAAAGGTAATCTAGTATATTCGTTTCTGGTGGCAACTATAACCAATTGCCACAGCCTGGGTAGCTTAAAACTACAGAAATGTATTCTCTCGCAGTTCTAGAGGTCAGAAGTCTGAAATCAAGGTGTCAAGAGGGCCCTACTCCCTTCTGAGGCTCTAGGGGAGAGTCCATCCCCTGCCTCTTCCAGCTTCTGATGGCCTCAGGCATTCCTTGGCTTGTGGCTACATCACTCCAACCTCTGTGGTCACATTGCTTCTTCCTCCTCTTCTCTGTGTGTCTGTCTTATAAAGTCATATGTGATTGCTTATAACACCACTCACGGAATCCAGAGTAAGTTCTGCTTCTCAAGATCCTTCACCACATCTTTGTCATATAAGGGAATAATCACTCTTTTACTATATAAGGTCATAGTTACAGGTAGCAGGGATTAGGATGTGAACGCAGCTTTTGGGGCCACCATCCAACCCACTACACTAGAAATTAGCAGGCAAATCTCCACCCCTTCCCTGTTTGCTGTTATTTTGTCTCTCTCAGTATATTCCTTTGGGTGGGACACTTGTGTCTAAAAACAGCAGTTGTCGGTTTGAATCTCATCTATAGCATTTCTCTGGCCTTCTTTTTTTTTTTTTTTTTTTGAAGCAGAGTCTCGCTCTATTGCCCAGGCTAGAGTACAGTGGCACAATCTCAGCTCAGTGCAACCTCCACCTCCTGGGTTCAGGCGATTCTTCTGTCTAAGCCTCCCGAGTAGCTGGGATTACAGGTGCATGCCACCATGCCTGGCTATTATTTTGTATTTTTAGTTGAAATGGGGTTTCACCATGTTGGCCAGGCTGGTCTCAAACTCCTGACCTCAGGTGATCCACCCGCTTTGGCCTTCCACAGTGTTGGGATTGCAGGCGTGAGCCACTGTCAGGAGTTCAAGATTAGCCTGGCCAACATGGTGAAATCCCATCTCTACTAAAAATGCAAAAATTAGCTGGGTGTGGTGGTGGGTGCCTGTAATCCCAGCTACTTGGGAGGCCAAGACAAGAGAATCACATGAACCCAGGAGATGTAGGTTGCAGTGAGCCAAGATCACGCCGCTGCACACCAGCCTGGGTAACAGAGCAAGAGCCTGTCTCAAAAGAAGGAGGAGGAGGAGGAGGCGGAGGCAGAGGCGGAGGCGGAGGCGGAAGCGGAGGAGGAGGAGGAGGAGGAGGAAAGAAAAAAAGAAACATACAATTTTGTTTCTCTCTATGCTCAAGCTGTTACTAGCAAATTGCAACTCTAATCTCACACTTGGCTTGGTTAGTGTGCACTTTGTATTTCACCCCAATTTTGTTGTTGTTGTTTTTTAACCTTTCCTTACTCAGCTTTAGGCCAGAACGTCCAGATTCAAAGTTTTGGCACTGTCTTGGAGAGTCCTATTTTCCCAGGGGAAACACAGCAGGAAAATGTAAGTTGCTTTACCTAACAAATCCTTCCAGTCATGTACAACCTCAGAAGGGCAAACCAGTCTTCATCAACACATCTTTGCTGTCTGGTAAAGTGTAAAAAGCGTGAAGCAGAAAGGCAGATTGGAACACCTGTGGCTATTATGAAACCCATGCCACTTCCCAGCCTTGCGTGTTTTCTGGTCAGAAAGTATGCACCTGTCAGCCACAGCTGAAAACCCAGTAATCAAGGGCCCAGAGCTAGGGCTCAGATGAGTTGACTGAGGAATTAGAAGGATTTCAAAATAAGCCTATTAATTCTGTTGGATTGAAATATCTTCCATCTTCACACAGCCAAAGATAGCTGAACTTTTGTTTGACATTTTACACAGTGTCTTATGCCTGCCTGAAAGAAGGGGTGCAGGTCTTCATAGAATGGGGAAAGTCCAGAGACGATCTGGACTCCAAAGACAACAGCTTGGATTCTGAGCTGTCACTTACCAGCCAAAAGGGAATCTTGGCCCGGCCACGGAAGTTCCCTGAGTCTCAACTACCTCGTCTGTAAAAGGGTCTCATCAGGCCCACATTAGATTATCTATTCGACCATCAGTTCAAGATCTAAGGTAATGTGTCATTGTTCATGTTATTACCAACTCGAGAGAAAAAGAAAAAGAAAAGCAAAACTTGGTGGTTCCGAGAAGACCATTTATCTGGATTTTCTGTGTTATAGAAAGGTCAACATCACCCATCCTTCCTAATCTTGGTCCTTTGATTTATGTCTGATTGAGGAAAGAGGTGGTCCCAGCACCTGGGGTGGGAAGAGCTTGCAGGGGGACCCAGGGGGACTTAGCTGCAGGAGGGGATTAGCTGACTCTCAGGGCCATCATTCAGAACAGCTGAATTGTCCTCTATGTTCTAGAAGGAACATCTTCATTCTTCCTTCTGGGCCCCAAGTATTTGAAACCACCACCATCTCTTGGAAGGCAGAAAGTCTTACCTAAAATTGTTTTCTTCATTTATACACTTATTGAATATAAAAACAAATGCTAATACTCTTGTGAAATGGAGGCCCAGATTTTAACTATGTAAAATCTGTGTATACAAAGAAGAAAAGACTTGATGAAAATGTTAATAGTGATTGTATTTGAGATAATAGATAATCAACTTTTACTGCTTTTCTATGTTTTCTAAAAACCTAAAAGTGTTCATCAATTGCTCTTATATGAAAAAGATATTCTATTCAGAAATATTTTAAGGCCCCAAAGGGATAATTCATTTATGTATTTTTATAAGAATTACATATACCATTTCAATAAAAATTAATGATACTATTAATAATACTAAAGCATCTGAAAGTAAGATGTTCTATGAATATTAATAAAGATACCAATTCTGAGTCACTGAAAAGGTACAGCACAGTGAAAATATATTATGATAAATTTCTTACACATTAAAATATCTGTATGATAAAAAAATTCACTTCTGAAAATAGTGCACTTTTTTTTTTTTTTTTTTTTAGATGAAGTCTTGCTCTGTAGCTCAGGCTGGAGTGCAGTGGTGTAATCTCAACTCACTGCAACCTCTGCCTCCTGGGTCCTGGTTCAAGCAAGTCTCCTGCCTCAGCCTCCCGAGTAGCTGGGATTACAGGAATGCGCCACCATGCCCAGTTAATTTTTTTGTGTTTTCAGTAGAGATGGGGTTTCACCATGCTGGCCAGGCAGGCCTTGAACTCCTGACCTCATGATCTGCCTGCCTCGGCCTCCCAAAGTGCTGGGATTACAGGCGTGAGCCACCACGCCTAGACAATAGCACACTTATAGTAAGGAATATTTGATACATTTAAAAGCACAGCACATGTTTAAAAGAATGTGGGCAACCTCTTGGGTTTTGTTTTACTAGAATGTTTCTTTTTGTTTTTTGTTTTTTTGAGACAGGGTCTATCCCTGTTGCCCAGGTTGGAGTGCAGTGTCACTAACCTGACTCTCTGCAGCCTCCACCTCATGGGCTCAAATTATCCTCCTGCTTCAGCCTCCCACGTAGCTGGAATGACAGGCTAATTTTTTTTTGTGTGGAGATGGGGTCTTGCTATGTTGTCCAGCTCGTCTCACACTCCTAGGCTCAAGTAATCCTCCCCTCTTGGCTTCCCAAAGTGCTGGGATTACAGGCATGAGTCACCGTGTTCAGCCTCAGGATTTAACCTGTATCTATTTAGGCTCAAAAACATTGTCAACATTTCTCAAAGTCATAAATAGGAATTAATGAAGGGATGTATTAATATTTTAAAATATTGCAATTGTTACTAGCAAACATATATAATAGAAAGGTATGTTCTAGAGCAGTGGTAACCAAAATTAAATTCCATGGGACCATCATTTGGTAAGAGGTCTTAGATGTTACCTGAGAAGAGGTTCAGTGGTCAGAGATGTCAGGTAAACCCTACATCCAGGTATTCAACAGGCTCATCTTTGCATGGCTTTTTGGAGCCTCAAGTATATTAATTTTCACTGTGACTCTCCAAAAGGAGTGCACAATGTATAGCATGTGCCCATAACATTTGTCCAGAAAGTCATTTTAAAAAATCTTAGGCTGGGCATGGTGACTCACACTCCAAGCAATTTGGGAAGCCACAGTGGGAGGATTGCTTGAGCCCAGGAGTTTGAGACCCACCTGGGAAACATACAGAGACCCTGTCTCTACAAAATATCAAGAAAATTAGCTGGATGTGGTGGCTCATGCAGGCCTGTAATCCCAGCTACTTGGGAGGCTGAGGTGGGAGGATCACTTGAGCTCAGGAGTTTGAGGATGCAGTGAGCTAAGATCATCCCCACTGGACTCCAGCTCAGGTGACAAACCAAAACCTTGCCTCAAAAATGAAATGAAATAAAATAAAATAAAATAGAAATCTTCCACAAAGAAGATTTCTCATTGGGATATGCCATGTCATAGGCATATAAAGGCTTTAAAAAATCTTTTCAATTTTAGTTTTGAGGCCATGAAGCAGAGTTTGTCTATCTCTGTTGTCACAAAGTGGGTATTTTGCTGAGTGCAATGGCTCATGCCTGTAATCCCAGCACTTTGAGAGGCTGAGGTGGGCGGATCACCTGAGGTGAGGAGTTCAAGACCAGCCTGGTCAGCATGGTAAAACCCTGTCTCTACTAAAAACACAAAAAGTTAGCCATGCACCTATAATCCCAGCTACTCGGGAAGCTGAGGCAGGAGAATCACTTGAACCCTGGAGGCAGAGGTTGCAATGAGCTGAGACTGTGCCATTGCACTCCAGCCTGGGCAAAACGAGTGACTCTCCATCTCAAAATACATCATACATACATACATACATACATACGTACGTACATACATACATACAAAACAAAGGGGGCATTTTATAAATTTGAAGCTCATGTATGGGTCACAATAAACCATTTAATGAGTCATATTACATGGACCCAAAGCCTAGTTCTCATTGTTGGGGTGCGTCTCATTCAAGTCATTCCCTGGCAGGAGTTCTACAGGTGCACACCACCAGAAAGCCTGAAGGGACTTTTGAGCTTCATCACAAGCTCCATGCTTTGACCTCCTTTATGAAAAGGCTGAGGAATGACATGCAACCCTGCACCTCCCTCCTGCCCCCCAACACACAAATGCACACCCTTTGCTGGCATGCGAAGCGTGCTTAGAAAGGGGAGGAAAAACCCAAACCACAAAACCCCGCATTCCTTTCAAGGGCTGTCTGTGTACACACCCTGGACCTTTGACTTCCTTTCCCTGGTGAACAGGGGTTTTTCAAAGCTTTGAGTCAGGAGTTAAGGACTGTTGAGATGCAACTCTAACATGTCCTGGCTTTATGATTTCAGCAGTTACCCTCTTGGGGCTCTGTTTTTTCTCTGTAAAATGGAGATAATGAGCCCTAGGACCTGTCTAACTTCCAGGACTGTTCTAAGGATAAAACAGACTCCACAATTCACTTTATCACTTATTTAGCCAGTCTTTGTCATCGCACTAAACACAGGGCATCCATTCTTTCTAAAGACCACAAAATGGCAAAACTAATGACAAATGAAAACAATCGTAACATTTCACAGAGGTGGTTCATATCCATAACACATGAGGAGTGCTTACATACAAATTTAATTATATATAGGCCATTAAAAAATTGGCAAAAGTCAAGAATACGCATTGACTTTTGCTAATAAATGTATAAACAAAGAAAATGATTTTGTGTTGGAGAAGCAGCACAAAGGCCAATAAACATATTTTTATGTTGATGCTCATTTTGAAATTTTGAAATTGCTTGGTTATTAGACTTGCTACTAGTTGTTGTGATTTAGTGTGTTAATGATAAAACCCACATTTTACTACGTCGCATTCTGAGACAGAGTCCTCAGGCTTTATCAGAGTGCCAGAGGTCTATGGCAAGGAATCCCTGATCTCTAGGAATCTGATAAAATGAAGTTTGGTGTATCCATATAATGAAATGCTGTGTTGATATTAACATTGATGTTTTAGGTAAAGATGTAGAGCAACTGCAACTTTCATACACTGCTGCAACCACTTTGGAGACTATCAGCTTTTTCCACTAAAGCTGAACATTATAGTCTAGAAATTGCACTCCTGAGCAGGTAGGTAACAGAAGTATATACCTATGTTCACCAAAAGACATCTAAAGAATGTTCATAGCAGCTGAAATAGCTGAAACCTGGAAACAGCCCCCATGTCCATCAACAGTAGAATGGATAAGTAAATTGTGATATATGTATACAAAAGAATACTATATATGTCAATGAGTGAATGAACTATAGCTATATGCAACAACATGAATCTCATTCATATACTGTTGAGTGAAAAAATATAGACAAAAATAAATACTGTATAATTCTACCGTAGAGTTTAAAAACCAGACAAGACCATTTTTAGAAATCAGAAGTCAGAATTATGTTACTTTTGGGCAAGAGGTGACAGTAACTTGGAGAGGGTCCAAAAGATTTTGGGGGATGCTGGTAATGTTCTCGTAGTTTATCTTGGTCGTGAATATAAAAGCAGAGTCAATATGTGAAGATTTACACCTATGATTTTTTGCATGTTTCTGTGAGATTTACACCTATGTTTTTTGCATGTTTCTGCTTTTATGTTCTACTTTAATCAAAAGTCTGCTTAAAAATGACATAGAAACATTTTCACGACATTGAAAGATATTTGTGTTGTCATGTTATATTAAAAACTACAGATTTGTATATAGTGTGCTTCCTCTTATTCCCCTTCAAGGTCATCATACATATGGCTTTTCAATACATGACATATCTTTAGGAGGATATATAAGCAATTGATGAAAGTGGTTGCTTCTGGAGATTGAGAATGGGAGAGATATTTATATTTTACTTCATGTCAGGGGTGTCCAATCTTTTGGCTTCCCTGGGCCACACTGGAAGAATTGTCTTGGGCCACACGTAAAATACATTAACACTAATGATAGCTGATGAGCTTTAAAAAATTACAGAAAAAATTTCATAATGTTTAAAGAAAGTTTACAATTTGTGCTGGGCTGCATTCAAAGCTATCCTGGGCCGTATGTGGCCCATGGGCTGTGGGATGGACAAGTTCGCTTTAAGCTATTTTGTACCTTCTGAAGATTTAACTGTGTATATGTATTGCCAATTCAATGAATAAATAAATCAGACTATAAAACTATAATCTCATTTTTGTGAAAATAAAGGACTGTCACTATCAATGTAAAATGATAACTATGTTTACCTCTGGGTAATGAAATTGTGAATTTATTTTTAAGACAGTGTCTAGCTCTGTCACCCAGGCTGGAGTGCAGTGGTGTGATCACAGCTCACTGCAGCTGGGAACTCCTGGGCTCAAGCAGTGCTCCTACCTCAACATCCTGAGTAGCTGGGACTACAGGTGCACACCATTGCACCTGACTGATTTTTAAATTTTTTGTAGAGATGGGTTGGGGGGTCTTGCCATGTTGCCCAGGCTGGTCTCGAACTCCCAGACTCAAGCAATCCTACCCCCGCAGTCTCCCAAAGTGCTGAGATCACAGGCATGAACCATCGCGTCTGGCTTATTTTATTTTATTTTTTAAATCTGATTTTCTCAGTCTTCTAGCATGAACATGTATTTCTTTTGAGAATGAGAAGTCATTATACCTTTTTTTGTAATGCAATTTTTATCAGTGTTATTGAGGTATAATTTGCAAATGGTAAAATGCACTGATTTTTAAGTTCATTGTTCAATAAGTTACAAATGTATATATATCTATGTCATCACTCAATCGAAACCTAGAATGTTTTCATCCACTAGAAAGTTCCTTCTCAGCCTTTGTGGTCAACCCTCCCATTGTGTAAGGAGACAACCATTGACCTAATTTCTATCACTGTAGCTTAGTTTTGTCTGCTTTGAAGAAATAGAAATTGTACAGTCCATACTCTTTTTATGTATGGCCTATTTTGCTCAATATAATGCTTCTGAGATGTATTTATGTTTTTGTGTGTATCCGTAGTTCATTATAATTTTTTTATTTTTTTATTTTTATTTTTTATTTTGAGACGGAGTCTCGCTCTGTCTCCCGGGCTGGAGTGCAGTGGCCGGATCTCAGCTCACTGCAAGCTCCGCCTCCCGGGTTTACGCCATTCTCCTGCCTCAGCCTCCCGAGTAGCTGGGACTACAGGCGCCCGCCACCTCGCCCGGCTAGTTTTTTGTATTTTTTAGTAGAGACGGGGTTTCACCGTGTTAGCCAGGATGGTCTCGATCTCCAGACCTCGTGATCCGCCCGTCTCGGCCTCCCAAAGTACTGGGATTACAGGCTTGAGCCACCGCGCCCGGCCCATTATAATTTTTTTAAATGAGGAGTAACATCTTAACTACTTCCTGCTTTCTGATCTGCAGGATGAGACAGGATCCACACAAAAATAATCCTCTACAGACTCTCCAAGCATGTCCGCTGTAGGCAGGAGTTATCCTACAACCTTCCTATCCTGGGAGGAGAGATAACAGCCACCCACCCCATTCCATTCTGGCCTGCCCCCTCCTCTGGCGGCAGCGCCAGTCTCAGGTGAGAGCCACCCTGCTTGTTGCCATTGTTCTGCAAGTGACAGCCTCGGGGGCAAATGGAAAGCCGTCAACCTGAGGGATGTCAACGGCAGACAAGAATTCCTTTCTTTGTCAGGGTGGGTGGTCTTCAGGGCTTCAGCATCAACCTGTACAAAGATGATAAACATCGTGTGTGCTTGCAGGAAAACATCGCCACCACCCAACAACTCTAACCACACTCCTTTGTGAGGCCAAGATTAGCCTGTATGTGGCTTCTCTTGACTGTGTACAAATCATCAAGTCCCAGCCCCAGTGAGGGCATCCAGAGGTCATTTATTCCATGTCCCCCCATGCAGTCCCCCGACCTGCTGCCTCATGATATTTATTTGTACCAGAATCTTAATCATAGACAGCTGGATGATCCCTTAGAGATCTTCTGGTTCAACGCTCTCAGGCTACAAGATGGGGTCCAGACACAGGCTGTGACTTGTCCAAGGTCACAAAGCACAAGGACTAGGGCAGGGCAAGAACCCATGTCCTGCAAGCCTTCCCCTTTGGAGTATCCTTTCCACTACTCCAAGCTGCTTTTGTTAATGTCACCCTCACCCCCAAGGTGCAATGTAGTGCAATTTCTAACTTTCCAATAAAAAAGGAGTGTGTGTGAGAGTAACCTACATACTTGAGGAACCTCCTGCTGTCTGGGGTATAAAGGCTTTCTTGCGTTTGTGGCCAGGACAATTGAGGCCGCTTCATTAAAGAATAGTTTGGTGCCCTCTAGTGGCTATCAGTAACAATGACAATCACTGCCCCTCTTCCTGGGCATCTCTTGAGCAGGACATTCAACGTGCAAATTTATTTCTAATTTTGAATCCAAACAACGGGCCTGGAGAGTAGGCAGTTTTATCCCAGTTTTATAGAGGATGAAATTGAGTCTCACACATATTAAATGATCTGCTCAAGATGATTGAGCCTGGATTCAAACCCAGCCATGTTTCTTCTTCCGCTCCTCTGTGTCAGCACTACTACTGAACACATGGGCAGGCCTAGGCTGGACATTAGTAGCTTGCTCAGGGCCACAAGTCCGGTAAACCCCATGCTTGCTGTTCACCGTGCCAGGCTGCTCCCCAGAAGGAAAGTGGCATACAAAGTGTCCAAGGAAACTTCTTCCCTGTGGTAGCGTTTCTCCAGAAGAGGAACTAGGAGGGGAACTAGGGTGTCTCTGGGCCCTTCTCTGTACCCAGGCATACGTAGGAAGGAAGTTCCAAGGGACTCAGAGCTGCAGAAAACACATTTGATCCACTTGATTCAACCATGCTGTGCAACCGAGCCCCAGGAGTAAATGCATGCATGAATGAATGAATGAATGAATGAATGAATGAATGGAGTGGCCTAGACATTAGGATGAGGACTATTGGCAGAGGCTGTGCAGGTCAGGGGTGGTTTTGCAGTTGTACTATAAAGAGATTGATCCCAATTTAATTTGAGGAATCCATGTCTATGGATCAGAGCAGTCCACAGATAGAGAAGGCTGCTCCTGTGGGGGTGAACTCCACATCCCAGGGATATGTAAGCAATTTGAGAAGACTTCAGTGGAGTTGTTGAAAGGGGATTTCGAGCCTGTGTGTGTTTTTGTTTTGTTTTGGTTTGGTTTTTTTGTTTTGTTTTGTTTGACACTCTGTTGCCAGGCTGGAGTGCAGTGGCACAATCTCGGCTCACTACAGCCTCTGCCTCCCTGGTTCAAGTGATTCTCCCGCCTTAGCCTCCCAAGTAGCTGGGATTACAGGTGTGTGCCACAACACCCAGCTAATTTTTGTATTTTTAGTAGAGATGGAGTTTCATCATGCTGGCCAGGATGGTCTCCAACTCCTGACCTCGTGATCTGCCCACCTTGGCCTCCCAAAGTGCTGGGATTATAGGCGTGAGCCACCGCGCCTGGCTGCCGGTGTGTGTTTTTAAACATTGGTGTAAACATTTAGAAATTGGAAGATTTCACATTAAAACCCAGATTTCTAACTCCTCTTTAACAAAGTGGGAGACTTGGCCTCACTGGGCCCGCTGCAGCCTGTTACTGCTGCCCCTCCCCTCCGCGTTGTCCCCCAGCACTGAGGACTACTGGTAGAGGCTACTTCGCCTCACACATGTGCTGTTGTTTTTCTTATTGTAAAAACAAATAAGAGTAGCTGGGACTACAGGCAAACACCACCACACCTGGCTAATTTTTACAGTAATTTTTTCTAGAGACAGGGTCTCCCTATGTTGCCCAAGCTGGTCTTGAACTCCTGGGCTCAAGGGATCCTCCCACCTCAGCCTCCCAAAATGCTGGAATTACAAGCATGAGCCACCGTGCCTGGCCTGAAGTTTTTTCAAGTGAAAAGAGAAATTTTAACAGGAGGAAAAAGAAAAATTGAGTACAATGTATTTATTTGTGTATATAAATAAATTTCTATACATTTTAAAGGCAAACACCCCACTTGCTTTTATTGCCAGCTTGGACTCCACAGCATCCTGAGTTTGCCAGCCAGTCGAGTCTTTGGCACCTTCTTATCTCTGCAGTGTGGACCTCAGGTCAGATTCTCACCCTGTTGTTGCTTCCGTCTTTAGCTTCTAAGAGATGGAGGATGTGGAGCAGTCCTGGGCCTTGTGGTCTGAGGGGAGAAGAAATCCTGCCCAGGCAGACTGCTATGAATGTCCAGGTAAGTGGGAACATAAAGGCCTGGCAGACCACATCTATGCCCTCTGTCCCAGGGGAGCCCTTTGGAGATGCAGTGCCTGATCATGAATCTGCACTTTCTTCTTGTGATAGGGTTTCTTAACACTTCCCTCCCAATCCTGGCCACCTAGATGGCTCTCTGATTCCCTGATGGTGTCTAGAACTGAACGCAAGCTCCAGATGTGGTTTCAGCAGCCCCAAACAGCGGAACAAACACCTCCCTCAGTTCAGGCACTGCTTTTGTTCTTGTCACCTCAGGTCACCCATCTCTTTTCAGAAGCCATGTCACACTGTTGGTTCCCACTTAGTTTGTAGGACACCAAGGCCATCAGATTATTTTATGAGCCCTTCTCAAGAGCAATCTACCCTTACTTAACATGAAAATCATAGACACTGAAGGTTGAACATTGTCCTAGAGGTCATCTAAGGCCACTTCCCACACATGCAGAAAGAGACCCTTTCCTCAAATACCCTGTATTACTCCGTTCTCATATTGCTTTAAAGAAATACCCAAGCCTGGGTAATTTATAAAGATAAAAGAGATTCAATGGACTCACGGTTTCACATGGCTGGGAGGCCTCACAATTATGACAGAAGGTGAAGGAGGAGCATTGGCACCTTTTACATGGTGGCGGACAAGAGAGCCTGTACACTCTTCCACGTGTGTACACTTCCCCAGTGCCCTTTATAAAACCATCACATCTCATGAGACGTATTCACTAGCACAAGAACAGCCGGGTAAAACCTGTCCCCATGATTCAATTACCTCCCACTGGGTTCCTCCCATGATGCGTGGGGATTATGGGAACTACAGTTCAATATGAGATTTGGATGGGGACACAGCCAAACCACACCGCACCCTTACAGTATTTTTTAACTGAAGTGAGGAATTTGTATTTTGCTTTTTGTTCCATTCCTCCAAGAATGGATGTTGATTTTGTCAAAAGACACATTAGTCATCTTTTCCAGTTCTGTGTCATTCATAAATTTGATTAGGACAATTTCTACATTTTTATGTATGTTGGTACATACTGGTTATGCATTCTGCTCATCAAAGTACCTCATAATCATTGTAGAAAATTTAGAAAATAGAGAAAGCGTAAAGAAAACAATAAAAAACCCTGTGATATGTAGAATATATAAAGAACACTTACAATTCAATAATTAAAAGGCAAATAAATCAATTTTAAAATGGACAAAGGATTTGAACACATAATTATCTAAATAAGATATACCGATGGTCAATATACACCTCAAAAGATGCTCAACATCATTAATCATTAGGGAAATGCAAATTGAAACCACCATGAAATACCACTTCTCACCCACCAGAATGGCTATAATCAAAAAGATACATGTTGGCAAAAATGTGGAGAAAGTGGAACCCTCATATACTGCTGGTGGGAATGTAAAATAGTGCAGATACTTTAGAAAACAGTCTGGCAGTTCTTCAGAATGTTACAGAGTTAAATATTCCCCAGCAATTCCACTCTAAGTTCTATATCCGATTAAAATGATCATATACATCCACGTAAAAACTTGTACACGGATGTTCACAGCAGCATTATTCATAATCACGAAAAAGTAAAAACAACCCAGTGTCCATCAGTGGAGGATTGGATGAATAAAATATGGTACATCCATATAATGGAATGTTGCTTGTCAATAAAAAACCAAAATATCATACAATACATATGAACCCTGAAAACATTATGCTAAGTGAAAGAAGTTAGACACAAAAGGCCATGTAATGTGTGATTCCATTAATGTGAAAAGTCAGGAATAGTCAAATTTCTGTCTATAGAGAAAGAAAGCAGATTAATGGTTTCCCAGGGCTGAGGAGGCTTGAGGGGAAATGGGGGTTTGACTGCTAATGCGTATGAGGTTTGTTTCTGGGGTGATGAACATGTTCTAAAATTGATTGTGGTGATGGTTGCACAACTCTGTGAATATACTGAAAATCATTGTACACTTTAAATGGGTAATTTGTATGGTATGTGAATTATATAATTCTATCTCAACAAAGCTGGGAGACACTACCTTTTATGAGTGCTTTGTGTAATCTCTCCAATTGCGTTCTCACCAATGGTGGATGCAGTGTCAATCAGCAGCATTGGTTGGATATGAGTCCACTGCAGGCCAGCTCCTCTGCTGGTCCCTGGATGCAAAGGAATTCCGCCTCAAGAAGTCAAGTACATCTTGTATCATCCAGGGGAAATAAGCATCAGTATCATTGTAATACAAGATGCAAGGTTGGAAAATGGGGGTCCTTAGAAGTTTGGGATGAGGGGCAAGGGATAAGCCTCAGAGGAGGGAAAAGATTACTTTCAGCTGAAACGTTGGAAAAAGGCTTCAAGGAGAGGGAAATTGTATCCTTTCCAATAAGATTGTGACAGATGGTCATGGATGTGACCAGAAGGAGTCTAGATTGGACTTTAAGCTCCTTGAGAGGAGGACCATGACTAATTCATTACTGGACCTGGCTTGAAGAAGGTGCATAGTAAAGTTTGTGGAATGCTTGAATATACAAATGAAAGAATGAGTGACAGTATAAACAAAAGATTTACAGGGAAAGAAAACAGCATGAGCAAAGCATGGAAACAGAAGGGCACAGGACAGGTCTAGAAAATGGAAACTTGTCCAGTGTGGCTAACACATAAGGTTCACGATAAAGGTTTATGGAAGGAAAGTTCCTAAAGGGCTGTGGGTACCAGGTGATGGGAACTTACAATTATCTACAACTGGGAATCAATAAATGATTTTTGAGCAAAGGAATGGCATGGCCAAAGCTGTACTTTAGAAACATGGAGCTGTAAGCCTATGTGGAAGATGGATTAGAGGGGTCAGCCTGGAGTCTGGGAGACCAGTTCAGAGGCTACACAGGTAAAATTTGGTGGGGGCTAAACCAGGACAGTGGCAGTACAGCCAAAGAAGGGATTAAGGCCAGAGACACTCCAACCCCTTTCCAAGCATTATAAAAACTACAAAAACAAGTGCATCTGGTGATAAATATTTCACCCGTTCAACAGAACGATACGTATTAGAGGATACACTTGCCAATAAAAATATTAGTGGTTTGTGGTTTGAAGCTGCAACCACACTTGTTATAAAGGCAATTGAAAGGAAAACCCCCATTGGGGGTAATAAGAGAGGTGGAAACCACAAGACCATAACCCCATTATGAGCAGAGTTCATCTACATAATGGGTGAACCCTGGACCACATTTATCCTCCCTTGGCCCTACCCACAATGGGCAACGATAACTCCAAGACTAAGCTTGAGGCAGAGACGCCCTCTCTGTTTCAAGCCACTTGGTTAGCCACGTAGGGTACTGGCAAGAACCTGCTCTGATTCCAGCTCTGTGCTAACCCATGCAGGACAATCTCTAGTGGAGGAAGTAAGAGGAGACTTGTTCTAATTCAGAGGCTTATAATTTGGTGGTTGAGACTATTAATGCTGGGGTTGGGCTGTGCATGCCTGAACCCAGCTCTGTCACTTATTAGCTGCATGATCTTGAACAAGTTGCTTAGCATCTCTGTGCTTTAGTTGCCTCATCTCTGAACTAAGACTAGTGAATATGCTTAAAAACCACCTAGTATGGCCGGGCGCGGTGGCTCAAGCCTGTAATCCCAGCACTTTGGGAGGCCGAGACGGGTGGATCGCGAGGTCAGGAGATCGAGACCAACCTAGCTAACACGGCGAAACCCCGTCTCTACTAAAAAAATACAAAAAACTAGCCGGGCGAGTTGGCGGTCGCCTGTAGTCCCAGCTACTTGGGAGGCTGAGGCAGGAGAATGGCGTAAACCCGGGAGGCGGAGCTTGCAGTGAGCTGAGATCCGGCCACTGCACTCCAGCCTGGGCGACAGAGCGAGACTCCGTCTCAAAAACAAAAACAAAAACAAACAAAAAAAAACCCACCTAGTATTACAGTAAGCACCATTTAAATGTTGCTATTCTTACTGTTATTATTACAATAAATAATGGCCAATGCTAGACAACCATGGAATGGGTTGTTCTCAAGTGGAGTGCTCCACATCACCAAAGGCACACAAGCAGAGACAAGGTGGTTATAAGTTTCAGCTTTGGACTGTGAGTTGTCAGTGCTAAAAAGATATGCAAGCAGTCTTATTCAGTATTATTCATCCAATTTATTTAATCCCACAAGCATTTGCTGAGCAGCTACTCTGTGCTGGATACCATGCTAAGCCCTGGAGATATTGGGATGAATCACACAGCCTTAGCTCTTAAGGACCTGAAAAACTAGTGAGGATGGCAGGTGGGTATCACTTCTGGTGGGCTAAGTGCCACAGCAGCAGCACAGAGGAGGATCAGGGACAGCCAGAGGAGGGAGTTGGGCTTCCAAAAAGCTGCAACGGGAAGCTAGGGACCTCTGGGCATATTCAGGATCTAGGGATGCAGAGTGGGAAGACGTGCCCTTGCTGGTCTGTGAGTGGTGAAGATTTTGACATCCAGAGCTGATGGCCCTGTCCTTAGTTGAAGCCGTTGTACACTCCTACTCCTTACTGCTTTTGGAAAGACAAATCTTGTGAGTCCTCGAGATGATTTTGAAACCTCTCCGCGCGCACATTTTGTTGATAGATGCTCCACTGTGATGTTTTTGCCCAATTCTTTTTTTCCTTTTGGTTCAGGGACACTGAAATCTAAGTTTCTTCAGAAGGAGGATTTGTCTGGCTGATCACAGAAAAAAGAGACTGCATTTCCTGGAGTACTAAATGAATGCAGCTTAAGGCAACAGGATCAGGCTAATTTCTATGTTGCTGCGTCCTCGTTCCAGAAAGATTCCCCCCTTAGTGTGCTTCTTCTCACAGATGTTTCCCTGTTGTGAATTGATGCCAATGATGTTCAAAGTGACCACATTAAGAAGTAAAGCCCCAGGGAACCAGGGAAGAAATAAAAACAAAAAAGAAAGCCACACACAGGTACTATGTACTAGATAATAAAGACAAATGTGTTCATACCCTGTCATCTCAGGCATGAGTCACCCCGGTAACGCACTTAGAGAGCAGGCCCTGTTAGGAAACCCTGCCAAGTTTCTCACTCTCCTTTCTGGCCTCCATTCTTATCTTCCTGCTCTTTTTGAGGCTTCGGTGAGGGCTTTCAATTCTTTCTGTGCTTTGTTAAGTATCCCTTGTTGAGCCAGGACCACAGGTGTGTTGGTAGGTGAGGGAGGTAGAAAGCAGGAAGATAAATGCAGTCACAGGTTTCCCCGAGACTGAATCAGGAGAGGCAAGAACACATCTACTGGTCTGTTTTCCTTGCCTGTTTTCCTTTTGTGCCCTGACCAAAATGACTCATGCTGCTTTGCTCTGGGCAAGCCCTCAAGCCTGGCACCCTGTGGGCTACATGGATTCGGGCATGCATTCTTCTTTTCTCCAAAGGAGTCATTTTAGCTCGGTTGACTAACAATGCAGACCCAACTATACGAAACTTGCTAACAAAGGTCAGTACACCAAAGAAGAGGGAGTTACCGGCAAAAGAAGACCACAGTTACAAAAGCTGCCAAGAGTTACAGAATCTAGGGCCTGTATGGCATCCAAGCTGTAGGTCACATTCTCCAGCACTGAGGCTTGGAATGCTTTGTTGGGGAGGAGGTTCTCCGGATTAATTATTTTCAAAAGGTTACCTTGGGGGAAAACTGTGACCTTGTCCTCTAGAAATATTTCACCACATTAGGATTATTAGGGCTGTGGGGACCATAGGGGCCATCTAGTATGCGGGCTCTCAAATTTGGCTGCCCATCAGAATGATGTAGGGGGTGGGGCTGGGGCTTTACAAAATCCTGATGCTCAGATCTCACTCTGACCCCCTGACATCAGAATCCCTGGGGGTGGGGCCTAAGCACTGGTATTTATTAAACACTCCGGGTGCTTCCCGGTACAGCCAAATTTGGGAACCTGTAATCTAGACTCTTACCATTCCAAGTGTGATCTGTGGTGCACACCACCAGAGATAATGGCATTTCTTATTAGACATGCACATTCTTTACTGTAATGGTAGACACATGCCGTTATTCATTTGTTCAAACTCAGAATGTACAACTCCAAGAGCAGCCCTAATGTAAACTGTGGACTTTGGATGATGATGACATGTGAGTGTAGCTTTATCAGTTGTAACAGATGCATCGCTCTGGTAGGGGACGTTAATAATGGGGGAGGATATGTATGTGTGGGAGCAGCGAGCATGTGGAAAATCTTTGTATCTTACTCTCAGTTTGACTGTGAACTTAATATTACTCCAACGATAAAGTCTAAAAAGCAGAAATGCATATTTTGGGTCCTACCATTAGACCTACTGAGTCAGAATATGCATTTAACAAGTTACAAGAGACTTCTACGTGCATTCGAATTTGATTTTTCCTTTTCTTGAAAGATTGAAAAATCTGGCAACAAGGGTCCCAAATTCTTTCTTTAAAACTACCAGCTGGAGTTGTACAGTAGCTGTCCTCTTTAAAGGGGATCTCCACACTCCAGTTTGTCTCAGCTTCACAACGGGCTAGGTTCATTAACTTCTATTACCTACCTGGGCCCGGAGAGATATTGAGGTTTTTTTTTTTTTCAATTGTG
This sequence comes from Rhinopithecus roxellana, assembly GCF_007565055.1. Lineage (NCBI taxonomy): Eukaryota > Metazoa > Chordata > Mammalia > Primates > Cercopithecidae > Rhinopithecus > Rhinopithecus roxellana. The sequence continues at coordinate 19,938,765 of NC_044564.1, forward strand.
GTACAATATACATAAAATAAAATTGACCATTAGTGACATGTGGTACATTCACAATGTCATGCAACCATCACCACCATCTAGTTCCAGAACATTTTTGTTGTCTCAAAAGGAAACCCCTTATGTATTAAGCACTCACTCCCCTGTTCCTCTTCCTTTCAGCCCATGGCAACTACTAATCTGCTTTCTGTCACTGTAGGTTTGCTTACTCTGAATGTTTCATGTAAATGGAATCATACACTCTGTGGCGTTTCATGTCTGGCTCCTTTCACTTAGCATTAATAGTTGCAAGGTTTATCTATGTTGTAGCATGTATTAATACTTCATTCTTTTTTATGGCTGAATAATATTTCTTTCCTTTTCTTTTTTTTTTTTTTTTTTTTTTGAGACGGAGTCTCGCTCTGTTGCCCAGGCTGGAGTGCAGTGGTGCGATCTCGGTTCACTGCAAGCTCCGCCTGCCAGGTTCACGCCATTCTCCTGCCTCAGCCTCCTGAGTAGCTGGGACTACAGGCACCCGCCACCACGCCCGGCTAATTTTTTTTTTTTTTGTATTTTTAGTAGAGACGGGGTTTCACCGTGTTAGCCAGGATGGTCTCAATCTCCTGACCTCATGATCTGCCCGCCTTGGCCTCCCAAAGTGCTGGGATTACAGGCGTGAGCCACCACGCCTGGCCGAATAATATTTCTTTGTATGGATATACTCTATTTTGTTTATCCATTCATCAGTTGATGGGCAGTTGGGTACTTTCCAGTTTTTGGTTATTGTGAATAGTGCTACGTGAACATTTGTGTGCAGGTTTTTGTTTGCACACCTGTTTTTAGTTCTTGTGGGAATATACTCATGAGTTGAATTACTGACTCATATGGTAATCCTATGTTTCGTGTTTTGAGGGACAGTCAAACTGTTTTCCACGGCAGCTGTACTAGTTTACATTCCCACCAATAACGCATGAGGTTCCAATTTTTTTTTTTTTTACATCCTTGCCAATACTTCTTTTCTTTTCTTTGTTTTGTTATTTTTTAAAATTCTAGCCATCATCATTAAAGGCCATAAGGGCCACTTTGATTCAGTCTTTTTGGGAGGTTTGAGGGCCATCTTCTAGTTTTTTAAGTTTCTTTCAGATGTCGGGGGCTGACTGGGAAATGAAGTATAAATGGGTAGGTAGATTCTGCCCTCATGGGTATCAGGGCTTAAGGTGGTGTAATTAGTTATGGCCCCTGAAATGAGGGAGAAGAAAAGAGCAGGGTGTTCACTGGGGCCTTGAGTGATGTCTTTTATTTCTTCATAGTTTATAGCCTTAAGGGCAGCTTTATCCATGCCAGTTAGGAGGCATGATATTATATGGCTTTGTTTCTGTCTGTCTGAGGAAATTGCCTCATAATCCCAACTGGGGTCAGTTCTGGGGACAGCTAGGGTCCCTATAAGGTTATGGGAAGCATCTTGTTGGTGGAGGGTGTCTGCATAGGCTTGGGTGGCTGTCCGGATACATTCCCTGTCCTCCGGGGTGAGGGAGGAGGAGAGGATGACATAAATGTCATGCCAGGTAAGGTCATAAGATTGAGTGACATACAGAAATTTCTTGCGTGAGGGAATGGGGTCCATGGAAAAGGAGCTGAGTCTCTTTTTAAGCTGGGAGAGGTTGGCTAGGGAGAAGGGAACATGAATTTGGACTATACCTTCGACCCTGACACTTTTTGCAAGGGAAGGACTTTGGAAAACATTTGGTTGTGCGAGTGACCTTTGGCAGAAGGGGGTTGGGTACAAGACGGGTGTGCGGTGGAGAAGGAAGGTTGGGATGGAGGACCAGGGTAAGGGGGTGGGGGAGTGGAGCCGAAGGAGAAGGAGGAGGGGATGGTGGTGGGAGGAGGACTGAGCGATGTGGGGGGGGGTTGTTGGCAGGGTTGAAATCAGACAAGGAAGGCTTGCCTGGAGGTGTGAGGTGGTATCTCACTGTGCCTTAATTTGCATTTCCCTAATGACTAATGATGAATATCGTTTCATGTGTTTGTTGGCCATCTGTACATCCTCCTGGGAAAAATGTCCATTTAAGTCCCTTGCTCATTTTTAAACTAGGTTGTCTTTTTGTTGTTGAGCTGGAAGTGTTGTTATAAATTCTGGATACTAGATCCTTATTGGATATCTGATTTGCAAATATTTTCTCCCATTCTGTGGGGTTTTTTTACCCCCATTTTCTTCATAGTGTTCTTTGATGCAGAAAAGTTTTTAATTTTTTTTGACCTCTGAACTTTTTATTGGCTTCCTGCTCCCCAAAGGGTATCCTACTTCTGCTGGCTTAATGTCTCAGAACTTTGGTGTCATTGGTCAGACACCACTTTGCCATCCACTATCCAACGCCATGGTTTGCATGGCGTTGCTGCTATCCAGGGCATCACCAAGATTGAAGTCCTCCCCATCTTCCAGCAGGCAGCAGAAGGCGGTGCTCTCAGCTTCCAGCTTGACCTTGATGTTCAGCAGGGCCTTGTACTCCTGGGTCTGGCATTGTCCCTCTGCCCAGGTCTGTGCCGGCTCTGACTTCTGGTGCAGCAGGATCCCATTGAGCTGCTCCCTCTGCAGCGCATAGCAGGCCTCCACTTCCCTCAGGCTATTCTCTAAGCTGGCCTTCAGATTTCTCATGGAAATGTCGATCCCCAAGGACTGGACTGTATGTCTCAGCTCTGTGAGCATCATCCCAGCAGCTCCAACTTCGGTGGACTGCATGGTGACCACTGAGGTGCTCTCCTCAATCTGCTGAGACCAGTACTTGTCCAGCTCCTCCTGGTTCTTCCGAGCCAGCTCGTCATATTACGCCTGATGTCTGCCATGATCTTGGCGAGGTCCTGAGATTTGGGGGTATCTACCTCCACAGTCAACCCAGAGCTGGCAATCTGGGTTTGTAGGCCTTTTACTTCCTCTTCGTGGTTATTCTTCATGAAGAGCAGCTCCTCCTTGAGAGCTTCGATCTCTGTCTCCAGCTGCAGCTGAGTGACGTTGGTGTCATCAGTGACCTTGTGGAGCCCATGGATGTGGCTCTCCACAGTCTGGCACATGGCCAGCTCTGTCTCATACTTGACTCTAAAGTCATCAGCAGCAAGACTGGCATTGTCAATCTGCAGAACAAAGCAGGCATTGTCCACAGTATTTGTGAAGATCTGAGCCCTCAGGCCCTCAATGGTGTTGAAGTAATGGCTCTAGTCTCTGACCTGGGGTCCCTTCTTCTACCCGGTGCTCCTGGATTTTGCTCTCCAACTTCTGGTTCTTGGTCTTCAGGCTCCTCACTCTGTCCAGGTAGGAGGCCAGGTGGTCGTTCAGGCTTTGCGTGGTCTCCCTCTTGTTCTAGATGCCACCCCATTCCTGCCAGACCCCTGACCATCCCCGCGGCCAGGACCTCGGAACCCATGCCACTCAGGAAGCTGGTGGAGCGGGACACGGAGATCCGGGAACCAGAGCCCTCTGCGCCTGCATAGACAGTGGCTTTGCTGCTGACCAGCCAGGCACTGTAGCTGGGCGCCTGGACAGAGCCCAGGGACTGGTAGTTGGTGAAGAAGGTGGAGTGAGTGGTGAAGCTTATGCTGTCCAGGGAGGAGAGTGAGAGGATAGGACTCAGGCTTTGCCAATGACTTTAATTTTTTTTTTGAGACAGGATATTACCATGTTGCCCAGGCTGGAGGGTAGTGGTGCCAACACAGCTCACTGCAGCCTTGACCTCCTGAGATGGGTTCTTGTTACATTGCTCAGGCTGGTCTTGAACTCCTGTGCTCAAGCAGTCCTCCTGTGTTGGCCTCCCAAAGTGCTGAGATTACAGACATGAGCCACTGCACCTTACCAACTATTATTTTTTTTAATAGTGATGGGGTCTCACTATGTTGCCTCAGCTTGTCTTGAATTCATGACAAGTGATTCTCCTGCCTTGGCCTCCCAAAGTGTTGAGAATACAGGTGTGAACCACTGTGCCCAGCCTAGTTTTTAACTTTAATGAAGTCCAGTTTTTTTTTTCTTTTGCTGTTTGTGCTTTTGGTGTTATGGAATTTGAAATATTTTCACCTGGGCAAGATCGATGGATAGGGAGAAAGAAGGATCTGAGGGGAAGGGAGATGTGGATGGCTTGAGATTTCTATCTCCAATTCAACCAGAAGATTTCAGCATGTAACTGCTTTATACAAGGTTTTGCAGCTTTATGTATGTATGACCGATAAACTAGAACTACTGAATTGTGTTTCTGAAACGTTAACCATTGAATATTAGTGGGAAACATCAGTGTGTCAGGTTGTCTTTCTAAAAGCCAGTCCTAAATGGTACATGCAGTAATTAGAAGTTAATGTTTTCTGGTTTCAAATAAGTATTATTTGTAACAAAGGGAAAGCATACATTTTTGGGGTAGCCTGCTGTGTTTCTTTTGTTCCACTAGCCACACTTTTGGGAAGTCAGGATATTTGGCCCAGATCCAAACCCACTGTCTACCTAGCAGCAGCTCATCCTCATTGAAGGAATATTCCATGGAAAAGATAGCCAACCTTATGCATATCAGCCCTGGACCAAGTGCTGCATTTGCCTGAGGTCACACAGCAAGTTAACTGGGAGTTTCGACCCAGGTCTTCTCATTTTAAGTCTAAGGCTTTGTCTCTAGGCCATGTATCCAACATGAAATCAGGACTATCATCTGTTGGGCTCTGTGACTGGCACTACTACTACTCACTGTTATTTTTTGAGGTCTTCTACGTGCCCGGTATTGTCCTGGCAATCTAATCTTCCCAGTAAATGGTTCCATAATTATCCTCATTTTACTACTGAAGAAACTGAACTCTGGTTAAATAACTTGCCCAAGGTCACACAGACTTTAACTGTCAAGAGTTCAGACTTAACCCAGGCCTGACTCCAAAGCCTATACTCTGAATCACCAAGCGAGACCTATTTTAAAGGTGACCAGGTCCTGACATATGATTTCAGCAGGGACTCTTCTCCCAGATGACAAGTGAGCAGGTAGGTAGGTGGGTACTCCGTGTCCGCGCATGCCCAGACTCCGCCCAGCGCCCCTGCAGGCCACGCCGAGGACCTTAACTGCGCAGGCGTTCTCATTCCGAAAGGCCCCTGGGTGCGGGGAATGCAGAGGCTGTGCCGGGGGGTCGGCTTGCCTGGGCGCGCAGTGCGCGTGCGTGGGGCTGGGAGCTGGGTCCTCGGAGTAGGTCGGACATGGCGGCGGCCGACGGGGCTTCGCCGGAGGCGGCGGCTTTAGAACAACCCGCGGAGCTGCCTGCCTCGGTGCGGGCGAGTGTCGAGCGGAAGAGGCAGAGGGCACTGATGCTGCGCCAGGCCCGGCTGGCTGCCCGGCCCTACCCGGCGACGGAGGCTGCGGCTACTGGAGGTTTGGGCCGCGGCGGCGCTTGCCCCTTCTCTCTCCCCGCCTCCCCGGTCCCCAGACTTGCTCGTGCGAGCCGAGTCCCGGGGCCCGGGGGTCGCGTCAACTCCGCTGGCGTCTGTGCGCAGATTCTTCCCCAGTCGTAGAGGGAATCCGCCCAGCCGCCTTGTCAGAGCGTCCTGTCCACGACCACAGAGCGTTCCGCGGTCGCGCCTGGGCCTCCTGGCCCCCGGGCCTTCTTTGCTGCACCTCGGCTGCTCAGCTTCGATTTTTCGTTTAGGGCTGCAGCCGCCCCGGCTGGGAGGTGCCAGCCACTGCCAGGTGTCAGGGCCTCAGCTGTCCCAGAAAGAGGAGTTAAGACTAGTTCTTGATTCTAGCCTATATCTTGGTGTTTGTTAGGGAGAACTTTCAGCTATTGGAGTTGCCAAAAGTCTAATGGATTGCTTCTCATGAGCTACCCGTTACTAGAAGTGCTCAAACAGAGACTGGAAGAACCCTTATGTGGAGGAGAGGAGATTCAGCAATCAGAAGAAGGGACTGGATAGTAAACCTTTAAGATTCTAATCCATAGATTCCATGAGTCTGTTTCTTGGACATGTGACCTGTACGATTTATTGGCAAAAGCTACATGCTCAAAACATGTTTTTTGATTGAAGTAAATTAAGGACTGATCTCTCATTGCAGATTATTCTTTTATGGAATTTGCCACTGGGGCCAACTAATAATTTTTTCCAGGGTACTTGAAATATAGGACCACCTCTATAACATGAAGTACATGTGTTCCTAAAGCTCTGTACTGTCCTGTGTCGAGCTCAGTTTACAGCTGTATTATCTGTTACTCTTTTTTATCAGCCAGATGTAGTGAGAGTGAGAAGAGTCTGAAGCTGGCAGCATGTCTTGATATTCGTACTAACACCGAAACTGCAAATTCCAGCTACTTTTGATGGTACTGGTCTCATTCTTTCTGCTTTATGGTGGTTTCCTTTTATTCCTTTCTCAACTTGAGGCACACTAGAATTGGACAAAAAGTTCATTTGCACTGATTAATTCATAGGCACGATTCCATAAAGGTTTCCATATCTATACTACATGGCTGTGGAACACAAGGTGCAAAATAGCAAAAACTGGTATTAAATTAAACTTTTGATCATGGAAAGCAAGGTAGAATGAACATTCTGTAAGATTTCTTAGGCAGTTCCCCAAGAACTGAACTGTATTGTAGCGTTGAGTACAACCCACCATGTTTCAAGAGTTAGGTAAGTGCCGGGATTTTTTATCTTTGTGATACTTTTATTTCCAGGTACTATACAATTTTCTTTTTCTTTGTGTGCCATGACATACGCCATGAAAGAGACTGAAAAAACTTGCTTAGAATACGAAGAGTGTTGCTAAGGTCCTGGGGAAACAGCAAGTCATAGCAGCAGAGAGAAATTGGGCTTTGTTTTGGGCATGAGTTAGCGTTGTTTAGGATCCTGCTGGAGTCATGGGCTCCACTACTCCAGCTTTCCCTGTTCTGAATTCTCATTGTGCTTACTGTCATTCCATTCATTTACTTTGCTATTTATATTACATATTCTGGTAGGTTCATTCGTTTCTATCCATCCAGTCGGTACTCATGGAATGTTTACTGTTTGTCAGAAGTATACAGGTAAAGGCACTCAGTCTAATGAAGGGGTACAGAGAAATGAACAGGCGTTATAGTGAGAATTGCTATTAACAGTGGAAACAAGCTTATAATCTAACCTTTCATTTAATAGAGGGAGAAATTGAGGCCAGAGAAGGGGAGTGACTTTAGCAGAATAAAACCTACTAAATTTGTCTTATTTTTAAAAATGGAGGTGTAACATACTGTAAAATGTACTCATCTGAATTTTACCTATGTGAATGCTTGTGTAAACACCATAGTGGTCAAGATATGTACACTTCCAGAACCTGAGAAGTTTTCCTGTTGCGCCTTCCTAGTCGGTGTCCACTCTCTACTCTCAGAAGTAATACTCTTCTGACCATTTGATTGGTATTACCTGTTTCCGAAATTCATGTACATTGAGTCTGTACAGTATCTGGCTTTTTTTTGCGCAACATGGTATCTGAGAGATTCAGGCATTTTGTTGCATGCATTGGTAGTTTGTGCATTTAGATGTTGTATAGATTCTTTTGTATTATGCTGCAATTTTTCTGTTTTCCTTTTGGTGGCTATTTGGGTTGTTTCCACTTTGGGGCTGTTAGGACTGAAACCTCTGTACACATTCCTGTTTATGTGCTTTAGTGGACATACTCACTTCTCTTGTGTATATGCCTGGAGATGGAATTGCTGGGTCATAGGAGAGGTGTAGTTATGCTCAGCTTTAGTAGGTATTGCCAAACAGTGATTATATCAGTTTCCATTCTCACCGGCAATGTATGGCAGTTCTGGTTGCTCCACATCCTCACACTTGGTATTGTCAGTCTTTTTCATTTTAGACATTCTGGTGAGAGTCTAATGATACTTCATTATGGTTTTAATTTGTATTTTTCTAATTATTAGAGATAATGAGAACCTTTTCATGTGCTTTTTGGCCATTTGGATATCCTCATTTGTTAAGTGCCTATTCAGATCTTTTGCCTGTTTTTAAAAGTTGGGTTATTTGTCTTTTACTGACTTGGAGGATTTTATTATGTATTCTGAATGTGAGTCCTTTGTCAGATATGCATACGTTAGTCCTCCCTTATCCAAGGTTTTACTTTCCGTGGCTTTAGTTACCCACAGTCAACCATGGCCCAAAATATGAAATGGAAATTTCCAGGTGAACGTGCGCGCGCGCACGTGCGCGCACACATACACACACACACACACATACACATACAACACAACACACCCCACTGCTGGAGTTCTGGCTGAGATCACCTTGAATCTTTAGATAAATTTGTGAAGAATTGATGTTTTCATGATATGGAGGCTTACAATCCATACACAGTATATTTCTCCATTTATTTAAGTCTTCTTTGATTTCCCTTAGTGTTTTGTAGTTTTCAGGGCAGAGGTTTCACACATCTCTTTCTAGGTTGTTATTTCTTAATTCTACTTGTAGATTCTTGTGGATATTTTACACACATAATGACATCATCTGTGAATAGATGCTGTTTTACTTCTTTCTTTTCATCCTTTATGCCTTTTTGGTTTTCTTGCTCTGTTGGACTAGCTGGGGCCTTCAGTATAATGTTGAATAGAAGTGGTGATCGTGGACATCCTTGTGTTGTGTGAGATATATTGAATTCAGAGGAATTTTCTCTTTGTGAACAAGGTAACAGACGGGCGTACCTACTTCAATTGTTGACTGCTTTTACTTTTGTAGGCATGGCTAATGTAAAAGCAGCCCCAAAGATAATTGACACAGGAGGAGGCTTCATTTTAGAAGAGGAAGAAGAAGAAGAACATAAAATTGGAAACGTTGTTCATCAACCAGGTAAAGTGAGTTTTTCAAAAATAAGTATCTAGATTGGTTATTTTGAGTAACATGCATAATTCTATGCAAACTGATGCTAAATAATGCTGCAGTTACTTTAATTAGTGAGTACATTATCTTTATAAAAGTGATAAAGTTTGGCAGTTTTGCTAGTAGATTAAAAAAAATCAAAGAAACAGCCATGCATATGGAAATGATTATTTAACTTGTGGCTGATGTGCTTAGGGGTTGATGCTCTCTGTTGTTTTATAATAGGCAGGGTTAGCCAGTATATTGATTGGTAGAATAAATACTCAGAATTATCTTGATAGGCTGAAATGAGGCGCCAGCATCCAGGAGATAACTGTGGAGAAAGAAAGTAACTTACAGAGTATAAGGTAGACCAGCATACAAAGAAGGATATAACTATGATCTAAGGTTAGTGCTTTGGTAAATCACTTATGTGTATGCATATCTTCACAGTGAGGGTACTTTCACAGTCTTTGGGAAAAAGATAGAAACACTTTATTTTTTCATAAGTTTAGTAGCCAACAATGCAATATAACAGATTTAAAAAAAACAAAAACCTATTTCAGTCTTGAGTTGCAGCTACAGAAGTGTTGTGCATTCATCAATGTAGGTGGTTGCCCTGCTCTAATCCGTGTGTGTCTATACTGTTGTTTGCAGAAGCTGAGACTCGAAGGATTAAAATAGTTGTTTTTATTTGCATCAGGGACTGGTTTTGTGGAAGACAAAACCTGGGGTGGGGTTGGGGGGTGGCCGGGGATGGTTTCAGGATGATTCAAGCACATTACATTTTACTGTGTACTTTATTTCCATTATTATTACATTGTAATACATAATGAAATAATTACACAACTCTTGCTTATGGTAGACCGCCAGTTTCTGAGTGGTAAATGTAAAAGGGAGTGACAGTTTGAAAATTATCATTGTGTTTATTTAGGAATTCCCATTATAAAGAATGTTTTAAATTAGAAAACTGCACATTTTAAACGTTTTAATTAATAATGCTATGTAATCGCTTCCTAATTGGTATTTCTAACACACTTTCTCTTCATTCTAACGCATCCTGGTAAATTTTTCAAATAGACCACTTTGGCTGTCACTAGCCTTGTTCTAAAATTTTTAGTTTTCCTTTTGTCTATGGATATGCTCCTCTAATATTCTACAAAAAAAGCATGATTTTTTTGTTTGTTTGTTTTCTTAAAGTTTGGAGATTAGTGTGTTATAACGAAGGAGGTAAGGGAAGGCAGTGATAGGAATATTTTGAAACAAACAATTAATGACATAATGACAATTCGCCTTTTCTTTTTTTTTTTTATTCTTCTTTAAGATGGAGTTTCACTCTCGTTGCCCAGGCTGGAGTGCAGTGGTGCGATCTCGGCTCACTGCGACCTCCGCCTCCTGGGTTCAAGCAATTCTCCTGCCTCAGCCTCCCGAGTAGCTGGGATTATAGGCATGCACCACCAGGCCCCACTAATTTTGTATTTTTAGTAGAGACGGGGTTTCTCCGTGTTGGTCAGGCTGGTCTCAAGCACCCAGTCTCAGGTGATCCACCCTCCTCGGCCTCCCAAAGTGCTGGGATTACAGGCGTGAGCCACTGCGCCCAGTCGACAGCTCCTCTTTCTTCTCATTGGAAATTATGGCAGCTCTGAGAGTTGGAGCATTCAGCCTAAAGACTTCTTAGTAAAATTTATTTATTTACATATATATGTGTATGTGTGTGTGTGTGTGTGTGTATATATGTATGTATGTAGGTAGGTTGTGTGTGTGTGTGTATGTGTGTGTGTGTGTGTATATATATATATAGAGAGAGAGAGAGAGAGAGTCTTGCTCTGTCACCAGCCTGGAATGCAGTGGCGTGATCTTGGCTTACTGCAACCTCTACCACCTGTGTTCAAGTGATTCTCTTACCTCAGCCTCCCAAGTAGCTGGGACTACAGGCACACACCACCATGCCTGGCTAATTTTTTTGTTTTTGTTTTTGAGACGGAGTTTCACTCTTATTGCCCAGGCTGGAGTGCAGTGGCACAATCTTGGCTTGGTGCAACCTACACCTCCTGGGCACAAGCGATTCTCCTGCCTCAGCCTCCAGAGTAGCTGGGATTACAGGTGCCTGCTACCACGCCCAGCTAATTGACAGCTGGCTAATTTTTGTATTTTTTTGTAGAGACAGGGTTTTGCCATGTTTACCAGGCTGGTCTCGAACTCCTGGACTCAAGTGATCCACCTACCTTGGCCTCCCAAAGTGCTGGGATTATAGGTGTGAGCCACTGTGCCCAGCCTTACTAGTAAAATTGCTGGCAGAAACAGTTCTTACAGGATTAAGTTTCATAGCTAGGCATTTGAAGTTCTTAAATAATCTAGCTTTATCTTACCTAGAGTGGTTTTTCTGTGCTGGGAGTTGAGGATACATGGCTGAATACAGACTCTCCTCTCAAGGAGTTTATAATCCAGAAGGTGAGACAGATAAGGAAGCTTTTTGCTTTGTTGGTAGGGAGTAGAATGGAGGGAGAAAAAAATTTTTCCATTTGGAAGTGAATGCTGTTGTTGTCTCTCTTCTGTTACCATGCTGTTTATTGCTCTTTCCTGTGTAATGTTGGTGCCCTGTCTGTAAGCAGATCCCTTTTCGCCCTACCGCTCTGGGACTAATCTGTTTTGTACTTTCAGCGGTGCTGTGGTAGGCAAAATAATGGCCCCCAAAGATGTCCATGCCTTAATCACCCTGGAACCTATGAATATATTATCCTTATCATAGCAAAAAGGACTTTGCAGACATGATTAAGGTTAAAGACCTTGAGATGGGGAGAATATCCTGGGTTATCCAGGTAGACCCAATGTAAGCACACAAGTTTCCTTAAAAGTGGAAGAGGGGCTGGGCACGGTGGCTCACACCTATAATCCCAGCACTTTGGGAGGCCAGGGTAGGTAGATCACCTGAGATCAAGAGTTTGAGACCAACCTGGCCAACATGGTGAAACTCTGTCTCTACTAAAAATACAAAAATTAGGACTGGGTGTAGTGGCTCACACCTGTAATTCCAGCACTTTGGGAGGCTGAGGTGGGTGGATCACAAGGTCAGGAAATCCAGACTAGCCTGGCCAACATGGTGAAACCCTATCTCTACTAAAAATACAAAAATTAACCCGGCGTGGTGGTGCGTGCCTGTAATCCCAGCTACTTGGGAGGCTGAGGCAGGAGAATCGCCTGAACCCAGGAAGTGGAGGTTGCAGTGAGCCAAGATCATGCCACTGTACTACAGCCTGGGCAACAGAGCGAGATTCCATCTCAAAAAACAAAACAAAAACAAAACAAAAATTATCTGGGCATGGTGGCGTGCACCTGTAATCCTAGCTACTTGGGAGGCTAAGGCAGGAGAATCGCTTGAACCCGAGAGGTGGAGGTTGCACTGAGCCGAGATCGTGCCACTGCACTCCAGCCTGGGCGGCAGAGCAAGACTCCTTTTCTACAAAAAAGTAGAAGAGGGAAGCCGAGAGTCAGAGGGACATGTGATTATGGAAGAAGTGAGTGATGCCATATGAGAAGCCACCATTGCTGACTGTGAAGATGGAGGAAGGGGTCATGAGTCAAGGAATGCAGGCAGCCTATAGAAGCTGGAAAAGGCAAGGAGATGGATCTTGCCTAGAGCCTCCAGAAAGGAACACAGCCCTGCCAACACCTTAATTTTAGCCTACTGAGACCCATGTCAGAATAAACTAGAGATCTGTGTGATAATAAATGTGTGTTGTTTTAAGTCACTTAGTCTGTGATAGTTTCTTATAGCTGCAATGTAGCACTAATACAGGTACCTTGCACATGGCTGGGATTCAGAAATACTTAGGGAATTGCTAGGTTTTTTTTCTTTATCTTACTTCCTTTTCTTTTTTCCTCTTTATTTTTTTTTTTAGATAAACATAATCAAGGTCCTATTTTGTCTTTTACTTGAATGTATTTATGTCAGGCATAACATACATGCTGATAAGCTAATAAAGTAGAGGAAAATATATTGTTCTCGTCATAAAAAAGGAAACTTAAAGAGTTCATTTTCCTTTTCTTAGGACCTGTTATGGAATTTGATTATGTAATATGTGAAGAATGTGGGAAAGAATTTATGGATTCTTATCTTATGAACCACTTTGATTTGCCAACTTGTGATAACTGCAGGTACGTATTTTAGATGATGTTCTTAATTGCTAATGTTTATGGGTAGGTTTAGGGCAAAACAAGTTATATCTGTTTGGATTTGATATTTTCTTAGTAATTATGATTTTTATTTTGGGCGTTTCCTAAAATTTCTATGGTTTCTATTTTGCCAAATACAGTAAATCTGTGTCTATTAAAGCTTGTGATATACCCCATAAAATAGGAAGGATGCCGATGGTTCTGCCATAGAAATTTCCTTTTCTTTTTCTGCTGGCCTGAGTTTTTTTGTTTTTGTTTTTTAACATCTCTCAGTAGCAGGCTCCTAACCCTTCTCTTCACCCAGCCCTAATGATCCCTCTATTTCTTCATTATTCCAGGGTGTGTTACATCTTGGTCAGAGGACTGGGGCCTTCAATGAGAGGACTGTAGCTCAGAATACCTTTTTCATTCATCTTTTGCTACCCTCATAAAGAGAATAGATGAGGAAAAGCCATATTCTTCCATTCTTTTTCTTCTAGACTTTATCCTTTTTTTATATCACCCAGAATAACCTTTCTCACTTCACATGGTTCTATCGCTAATGTTGACTCAGCCAGATGCTGTGCTGGTATCTTTTGCACTTTGAAGGCACTATCTTGGAATCTTAGTTGTCCCTCTTACCTGCTCCCTGTGCTTACTTTGTCCCTACAGCCCTAAATCAACTCCTCACATACCTGAAGGACCCAACCTTTTAGAGTCCCCCCTGCAGACATTGGGAGCCATCGTGATTGGCTTGTTGCTGAGCGGAGTCCTGGGTAGATAGAGAGGGAGGTGTGGTCCCTGGTCTCATGATCGGATATATGGCTGGGAATGTTCCGGCACCACAGCTGGAACTACAGATTACAAACTCATTTCCCACCGACACAGTGGTTAAGGTCCACAGTATTGTCATCATTCTTAAAAGCCAGTATAGCTTTTGGGAACTGAAACACTACATAGAATTTTATTTCCAAGAGAAAATGGAAGCAACTGTTGTACTGGTTTAAAGAAAGTTGTGAATATATTACCTTACCATAGCAAAGGGACTTTGCAGATATGATTAAGGTTAAAGACCTCGAGATGGGGAGATTATCCTGGGCTATCCAGGTAGACCGAATACAAGCACACGAGCTTTCTTAGAAGTGGAAGAGGAAAGCTGAGAGTCAGAGGGACATGCGATTAATGAAGAAGTGAGTGCTGCAATGTGAGAAGCCATCATCACTGGCTGTGAAAGTGGAAGGAGGGAGTCATGGTTAAGGAATGCAGGTGGCCTCTAGAAGCTAGAAAAGGCAAGGAGATAGATTCTTACCTAGTGCCTCCAGAAAGGAACGCAGTCCTGCCAACACCTTGAAAAGTCTGGAAACATTACGCTTTTATGTTTAATCATAATCAGGAACACAGTCCTCCATTCTTTTTCAACATCGTCAAAGATGATAGTTTTAGTACCATGTAGTCTACATGTCTCCTGTTAGTTTATACTTCTGAATTATTTAGCTTTCATACAGCTCTTCCCAGTTTTAACTTTTATGTGTTTGTGATAGAATCCTCTGATTGAACCTTTGATTTCTCCCCGCCCTGACCTGTACCTGCTCTTTAGTGTTTACCATTTCAGTAAAGCCAGCTTCATTCACTGGCTATGTCTCCACTCTCCTGTGTGTATTAATTCCAAACCTGTTTGGCTTTAGGTTCAAACCATATCCTGAATCCATTGGCATCTCATCCTCTCCCACTGCTGCCTTAGTCTAGGCTACCATCAGCTCTTGCCTGGACCACTGCCGTAGTGTTCTAACTGGTCTCTCCCCCACTACCCCTTTTGTACCCCTAGGGTCTCCTTTTCATATAGTATTTTGCTCAAAACTTTCTAGTGGTTTCTAAGCATCGTCTTCACCATTGCTTGCAAGGCCCTGATTGTCTCTGACTGTATCTCCCACCACTCCTCACCATCGCTTACTGCAGGTCTTCTAGTTACACTGGTCCTCTTGCTGTAAGCTCTCTTTGCAAAATACACCCATGCCCTAGAGCCTTTGCCCTTGCTGTTCCCTTTGCTAGGAATGTTTTTTCTCTAGATAATGTAACTTATCAGAATAAGTAAAAGATAAAGTATTTTTCCGTTAGAATTCTTATGTTGCTAATTTAACCATGAGAGTTGCAGGAAAAAGTATTTTATATGTCCTTTTTGCTGTGTGTGCCCCTAAGTTGCTGGGCCATTTGCAAACTTAGTTTATTTAAAATAACTAATTTATATAATGGACTTTATCTGTTTTCAGAGATGCTGATGATAAACATAAGCTTATAACCAAAACAGAGGCAAAACAAGAATATCTTCTGAAAGACTGTGATTTAGAAAAAAGAGAGCCACCTCTTAAATTTATTGTGAAGAAGAATCCACATCATTCACAATGGGGTGATATGAAACTCTACTTAAAGTTACAGGTCTCTAATAAGTTGTATTTATTATGTTTAACTCTGGTAAAGTCTTAATAACAAACTAGTCATAATTAGCTTGGTTTTTGCTTACAGAGTGTGAAAAAACTCTTTTCCCTAGTTTTGCATATGCATCACAGTCATGTATAATGACATTTAATAACATGTTTTCTCATTTTGCTTTTTTTTTTTTAAATACGGTAAGGTCTCACTCTGTCACTCAGGCTGGAGTGCAGTGGTGAGATCATGGTTCACTGCAGCCTTGACCTCCTGGGCTCAGGTAATCCTTCCATCTTAGCCTTCTGAGTAGCACCTGGCTAGTTTTTTGTATTTTTTGTAGAGATGGGGTTTTGCCATATTGCCCAGGCTGATCTCGAACTCCAGGGCTCAAGTGATCCTCCTGCTTTGGCCTCCCAAAGTGCTGGGATTACAGGCATGAGCCACCATGCCTGACCTCATTTTGCTTCTAATATGGCACTTTGAAACAAACATGTTGCTATGGGGTGATGTTAAGAGTACAATTTGGAAACTAAAAAAGGTTGGAATGGGAGTCAGGCCCCATTTCCTTACCCTCTTTCACCTCCATCTCCCACCAAAAAAGAAATATTAAAAAAAAGAAAAATTTCAGAAATACCTAAAATCTAACTCTACCCATCTGGAATGCTAGTGAGTGTCCATATAGCTCTATAATCTCAGAGCAGGTCTTCTTAGCTCCACTTGCTGCAGATGGGGTACAGCCGTGCCAAGATGGTGATCCACTTAGTGGCTAGGACTGCTAGTGCCCAGGCCAGTTTCTTTGAGTCACAAGCAGTCTCTTGTATTTACCTCAGAGTGGTACAAATATTGTAATATTCTTTTTGTGCTGTTAGCTTAAAATATTGGGAAGCATTGCTTTAGAGCACAGTTTTGAATATATACTATATTAGAAAATCCCATATCACCAAATAAAATTAAGAAGCCATATTGTAAAACAAAACATGTACTAAATTTCATTAAATACTAATACAAGTCTGTTGATTAGAAAATTCACTATTGTTTTATGTACTATTAAATATTTTTAAATGCCGCTAATTAAATCAGTATACACTTTCTTATCACTTGATGCTTTTATTTTATACTCGGTGAAATAGTGCCATTAGACTTTATTACAGTTTTTTGTTATATATCACAACTTTTGCATACATAAAAGGGAAAATGCAAGTGCAGAAGACTTATGAAGGTATTCCTAAACTTTCCATTCAAAGTCCAGTTCTTCACCACTTTTTGACTCAGAGTTGTTAAAGTACCATTAAGTGCACTGGTGATGCAGCATTTTCAGGGATGTTAAATTGTGGAAAACGTGATGTCCCAGAATATATGAAAAACAAGTATATCACTTGATTATGTTAAATTTGAGTTTGGCTACACTGATTAATATTATGGTCCTTTAACATATTGTGAGAGGTATCCTGAGCATAATCCTTAGTGGTAAATTCTCTTAAAATGTAAGTAAATACTATAAAGAGTAAAGGTATGTAATGTAAAGTTTTAAAAGTAGAATGAAGACTTTTTACATCATTTTGGTACCAAAATTTAAAAAGTATATATATCCTGCAGATTAGAAGTCAGGTCGATAGAAACAGTTACTGCTCTTGAAGGAGATGAGTAGTAGTAATTGGTAATTTCCTGCGGTTGGAGATTTTTGGAGATGACCTCATATTTAGGTCTGATGTGGCTAATCTGTCAACAAACTGTTTCTTTGGTGAGTCCGCTACAGTTGATCAAACTCACTGACCACATGTACTTTTGATTCCTGTGACGATACAGTCAGAGGACAACTTTTCTATTTATAATCTAATTCAGCATACGTTTACTGACAGTTTCATAGGTTTAGATAGATGTTTTATTAGAGTTGTTTCTGATCATTAATATTTAGAATCTTTACATTTCTCATAAGTATTTATAAATTTATACTTGAGTTAGATATTCTTTGGTACCTGTGGATTTTACAGTTGTAACTTTATAATATTTTGCAAGTCCGAATCACAACTTATTTAAATATGGATTTTGTGTTGTAGATTGTGAAGAGGTCTCTTGAAGTTTGGGGTAGTCAAGAAGCATTAGAAGAAGCAAAGGAAGTCCGACAGGAAAACCGAGAAAAAATGAAACAGAAGAAATTTGATAAAAAAGTAAAAGGTAGGTGGCCACATTTTATATCATGAAGGATTGTGTTTTGCCATTTTGCAAAAAGCCTTTAGCTAGATTCTTCCTGTTTAATGTCACCAATAGATTGGAATGTGTTTTTCAGAGGTTGAAAAAAAATGACTTAAGGTTTGCCTCAGTATGTTGGTCTTCAAGGCACTCAGCTCAAACCTCACAGTACATTTCTGAAAAACATGTACATCATCATCTTAAAGTGAATCATGTTTTTATATAGGAACAATGTGAGGATTGGGAGTGGTATCACTGGTCAAGCATTTGGCATCAATTAAATCTTAAGTATAATCAATAGTGTTATAAAAAAACACACCCACCAACAATTTCCTGTAATTGCTTAAAATGAAAAGCCATGCCCTAAGTCTTAGTCATCTAATTCAGCAGCTAGAAGGAACTTTTATTTTATATATGACCAAAAGACCCAGAAAGGTGGAGTGACTTGTTACATAGATAGTTACTGGCAGAGATGGGACTGGAAGCAGGCTTTTTTGACTGAAAGTCTCCATGAAGTAGTCATTTCTCTATCCATGCATCTGTGTTTGCATACATTCCCTTGTCCATCTATCTATGCATTAATTTGTCCCTGTTATCCATCCAGGTATGTATGTCTGTTAAGTCTGTCTGTCTTTTCATCCATCCATCCATCAATGCATCCAATGTTTACTAAGTGTCAATTATGTGCAAGGCACTGTGCTAACATAAATTCTGGAGTCAGAATTTGTCAGGAGAGAAACTTAAAATCGTACCGGTGTGCTAGGTACCATGATAGTGATGAGCGAGCGGTGCTGCAGGAGCACAGAGGTCACTTTCTGCTCTATCACAGAATCCCTGAAAGAGCCTTAAAAAAGGAAACATCCATATTCTTCATGCAGTAATTTTGCAGAGGCCCATTGTAGTGTACACTGTGTAGAGATAACACATACTTTATGTGTATATTGGGTTTTATATATATACTAAATTAATTCATTGAAAATGAATATCCTATCCATATAATTTTGCTTTTGTTTTTCATAATTGGCTTTGGAGTGGTTTGGATTGGATTCATAAGTGGTTTTGGAGAGTGAATAAGATCAGATGTCTTAAAAACAAAAAAGCAAAACCTAAAATTGAACGTAAGCCTTCCTCGTGAGGAACACAAGTTGTTGTAATTCTTCTTATTGTGAGGATTTGTTTTTCCTTTGTTGTTACAAGTGTAATTCAATTACAGTGCGGAAAAGTTAGAGAATTACAAAGAGCTCTTATCGCATTGATTTTCCTACTCAGAGACAATCATCAGCGACGTTTTAATTTTTGCTCTTCCTGTTCTTTTCTATCCTAAGATCCTTAAAATTTTTTAAAAATAAAAATGGAAGCACTATTTGACACGAAGTTAAGCCACCAACTCCTTGATCAACATCCGTATACACATCTTTTTATATAGTTACTTAGCAATTCCTGAATCACAAGGTAAAGCACACATTCATGGCTTTGTAGAGAGGTTTCCTGTAATAAGTTGTGTCACCTAAGAACATTTCATTAAAGACCTCCCTAGAATTAGCCACTGCTGTATTGAGAGGATTTGGAAATGGTTCTTAAATTTGGCCCTTTAATCTTTTCAATGCTTTACACCAGTCCTTCCTCTGTTCCAGTAGCAAGGAGAATCTTGAAAGATAAAGTAGTGAAAAGGCATTTTAAGAGGTGTGAAAGAGAGGACAGAGTTATAGATTAGTTATATACTAGCCTAGGATTTTTTAACTCCAGCTACCTGAAATCACCTCAACTCTTACCTCTCTGCTGCCTCCTTAAACCATTTCCAGGTGGTATTTTGGTGCAGATAATAATATATGGATAAAATACTAAGTATTAATTAAAAACCTGTATCTGCAAGGTGATAAAATATTTTTTGAAACGAGGGCTGTCTGTACTTTCTTAGATACTAATTCTGTAGTTTGGTCACAGTGTCATCTAATGGTAACAAATTCCTGTAATTTGACAAACTGAATGAAAGACGATGGCATCCATTTCATCACATGCTTTTTTAATAAAAATCCTCTGTGGCATATATATTATTAGGATGAACAGAACTCTTCAAAAAGGTTTAGTTTTCATTGGTATTACTTTTTAAAGAAATATAAACTTTAATGTAATTGGCTTTTTTTCTCATTACATTAAATTGGTGCTGTTAATCACCAGATAAGTTCATTGTTAATTGTCCTCATTTTTGAAGAGTTTGAACTTGCCCTGAAGTTTTTCATAGAGTTACACCTCTTGGGTCTGGTTTCTTTTCCAGTTCGCTTTTTATTTGAATGAAGCATGTCTTTTGAGGAAATTTTCCAAAGTGGTTACATGAGTCATATATTTTCCAAGTCTTTGCAAATAGAAATGTTTTTCTGCTTTTGTGCATATGAATACCTAAGTTCTGTAACATTACTCCACTGTCTTCTGGTGTTTAATGTGCAGAGAGGTCAGTGTGATGCCTTCTTTAATTATGGCTTCTTGTTGATTTACTTTAGAGGTTGTTCCCGCCTTCCTGAATAGGCCACAAAGGGCTGAGATTGGAGTAGACACTGTAGAGAGTAGACACAAGGAGCTTACTGTACAGTTTTCTCAGAGGCTCAGAACAGAGAGGAATAAAAGCAAGTCTAAAAGTATTTTAGTTGAAAAGAAATTGGAACCTGGTTCCTCTTGGTCTTCTGATTTTGATCCACAAAGAAGCTGACACAGTTTACTTCTTTATGGGAAGGTAAGAGATTATATTTACCTGCTTTGAGAATATGATCTTCTACTTTAGCAATTTGAGAATTGATCTTACTACCAAAAATAATTTTATAGTTTAAATAGTATAAGGTGTGTATATATCTCTATAGATCTATATCTATAGAGATATATAAAAATAGGGTGAAAGACAAAGTGTTTTCTTGTTAGTGAATTCAAATTTTTACGGATTTTAGATACAAGAAGGCAGAAACTGCTGTTCAGTTTTTTAACTGGTATCAAAACTCTGTATCAAAATATTCAAAGGACCGGTTGAGAGTATTTGGAAAGAGTTCTTTTGAATTTGGCCATTTCAGTGCCCTCCACCAGTCCTTCCTCTCTTCCAGGAGCAAGGAGAGCCTTGAAGGATAAAGTAGTGAACAGGCATCTTAAGGCGTGTGAAAGGACCGTTATACATTAATCAGTTATAGATTATAGAAATCAGTTTTGATTTCAAAACTTCAGGATGCACTGGCCTTAGTATTAGATGGGAACGTTCACTTGGTTCAAATGTAGAGAACCTTTTGGGTTTGCATGTCTACTCTATAAATAAGGTAGAGATAAGGCTTTTCTTTAGTTACACCAGCTTTCTCTTATTCAGTACTGGTAGAGGTTACCCTTCTAAAAAAAGGAAAATAAATTCATTTTCATTTTTTATTACTATGGACTTTCCTCCCAAAAGAGGTAGGTAAGAAATCTCTTATGGGGCCCAAGTTTGTGAACATTGTACATTGTGGGTCTGTGGTTATATTTAGGAGTCTTTGGAGTCATCTCTCAAGAGAGTTTGGGAGACTCAATTCTCTGTTACTCTGCTTTAGTTTATGGAGGACTAAATAAGACCAAAGCATCATATTGTCTTTGTGTCTTTTCCTTGTAATTTTTTTTCCTCCTGTTAACAAGGGGCACCATGAGTCAATACTTCCTGCTCTACCATGAAGCATTTAGAAGTATCTTGTCTGTCTCAGTTAGTTGTCTTATAAGTTGACCTCAGAAGCAGCATTGGGTTTCCTTGAATACAGACCACCTCTTTTGCAAAACCAAGATGTTAAACTGAATGCAAGTTTTAGATTGGTATAAAATAACATTTTCATTTAAAAAAGGATTTAGGAGAAAATTTTTTTGTGTAAAATGTATAAGCGGTCCCTGAATATATCAGTAACAAGACTGATTACCATGAAAATTGTTATAAATTTCCACAAAAGGCAGTCCTTAGTTAATAGCTTCCAGAATTGTGAAATTCTAGGCCAGTGGAACTAGGAGGCTGGCACATGGTAAACCACTATTTTGTCTCCAGCTTCAATTAGGCCTTCAGCACTGCGTAGGACCTGCACCCACGCCAGGTTTCCTTGGCTCCCCCAGTCGGTTTCAGACCTACAGATCTTTTTTCACTCTCCTAAAGCCTTATCTTGTTTTTACAACTACCTCCTTCCCATTCTCAGCAGTAGGTAGTTGATTTCTGCTTTCCTAAGTTTTAAGTTGTTAAATGTAGTGTGAAGAAAGTATTAATCTTAAATTTATTTACCTGATGTTGACATTTGCCATATTTACTTTTTCTTCCACACACACATATTTTGCCAAGCCATTTATGTTACTTGCAGACATTGTGATTCTTACAAATACTTCAGCATGTTTTTCCTCAAAACAATGGCATTCGGCCGGGAGCAGTGGCTCACGCCTGTAATCCCAACACTTTGGGAAGCCGAGGCGGGCAGATCACCTGAGGCTAGGAGTTTGAGACCAGCCTGGCCAACATGGTGAAACCTTGTCTCTACTAAAAATACAAAAATTAGCTGGGCATGGTAGCGGGCACCTGTAGTCCCAGCTACTCAGGAGGCTGAGGCAAGAGAATTGCTTGAACCCAGGAAGTGGAGGTTGCAGTGAGCTGAGATTGTGCCATTGCACTCCAGCCTGGGCAAAAAGAGTGAAACTCTGTCTCAAAAAAACAAAAAACAAAACAAAACAAAACAAAAAACAATGGTGTTCTTCTACATAGCTAAAGAACAATGATCATACTCAAGAAATTTAGCATTAATATAATGCTGCTGTCTTGTGTATAATTTAATATTCCCGTTATTTTGGTGTCCTTTACAGCTTTTTGTTGGATCCAGGTGCTATTCAAGGATGATGTATAGTGATAGTTGCTTTTAAACTAGTCTCTCAGCCTTTTTTGTCTTTCATGACGTTGACATTTTGCAGTGCCCAGGCCAGCTGCTATTCAGTGTGTCCCTCCATTCAGATTTATTAGCTGCTTGTTTCCTCACAGTTAGACTCAGGTCGAATGTTTTTGGTGGGAATACTTTCAAGCTGATGTGTTTGAGCATTTATCAGTAGACACATGGTACCAGTTCTTTTAAGGGAGTGGTAGTTTGACTGCTTAGTTAAGGTGGTGTCTGCCAGGTTTGTCCATTGTAAAGGTACCCTTTATCCTTTGTAATTAGTGAGAAATCTAATACTGTGTGAATATCTCATTCCTTACCTTTCACTCAGTGGTTTTATTTAGTACACAGGGCTGAGTCTTACTGTAGTTATTATTGTGGTGGATATAAATGGTGATTTTCTATTTCTGTCACTTTCTGTAATTGTTATTTGGCTTTTGGAAAGAGGAGCTTTTCTCCTTTTAAAAACTTTTTTTTTTTTTTTTTTAAGCATCAGCTGGACTCATTGTTTCTTATTCTGAAGTCAATGTATTATAGTCCATTCCGGTCATGATTCATTTTGGTGTTGAAATTGTCCAAAATTTGTCCAGTAGAATCCCCTTCAAACTAGCTCCTGTCTTTTTAAACTATTTTGTTTGGAAATAATTTCAAACTTATAAAAACTTGCAAGGATAATAATACAAAGGGCCACTCATATATCCTTTATCCAGATTACCTACTGTTAACACTTTATGCTATTTGCATCATTTGCATGCTCTTTCTATACACACAATTTATTTTTTTCTGAACCATTTAAGACTTAAGTTGTATACATTACCACCCTTTACCCATAAATATTACAGTGTATATTTCCTAATAGGGATGTATTTTGTTACACAACCAAAGTATATTGTTAACTCGAGTAAATGTAACATTGATTTAGTATTTATGTCTAATCTGCCCTCCATATTCTAGTTTTGTTAGTTGATCTAATACTCTTTTTAGTGATTCCTTTCTAGAACAGAATCTAGTCTGGGATTGGGTATTGGCTTTAGGTACCAAGTCTTTCTAAACTTTTCTGGGATATTTACACAGCTCTTATTTTTTATGACATTGACATTTTTGAAGAAAAGTCTGCTTCCTCTGCCCTTTCAAAACATGCTTCTCACTTGGGGCAGTTTCTGGTGTGTCCTGCTGGCTGGATGTAGGGTATGCATTTCAGGCCAGGGACAGTATGTAAGTGATGTGCTTTTCTCAGGGCCTCATATCTGGAGGCACTGATGTCTGTCAGCCCTCAGTGGTAATTCTGATTTTTGATTTGATAAGCAAAAAGAAATTGTATCCCCCTAGATTTAGTATCCATCCATTGATGGTTCCTGCTAGAACCAGTCTTTCTAATTCCAGCATTCCTTCTGCATTTAAGCAGTCGGCAGTCAGCATTCTGTAACATCCTTTGCCCCATTTACTTATTGGTATGAATTCATTAATTTGTTTTTCTCCAGTGGCTTTGGTTCTTTCTGTCCTTACTTTGTTGCTCAAATGGTCTGATTTGGCCTAGTGACTAGCTTTTGTATCTTTTGACATGTCATTTCCTTTTTTATTTTTATTTACTTGTTTACTTTTGAGACCTAGTCTTGCTCTGTCACCCTGGCTAGAGTGCAGTGGCGCAATCTCAGCTCACTGCAACCTTCGCCTCCTGGGTTCATATTATTCTCCTGTCTCAGCCTCCCAAGTAGCTGAGATTACAGGCATGTGCCACCATGTCCAGCTAATTTTTGTGTTTTCAGTAGAGATGGGGGTTTCACCATACTGGCCAAGCTGGTCTCGAACTCCTGACCTCAAGTTGATCCACCTGCCTTGGCCTCCCAAAGTGCTAGGATTATAGGTGTGAGCCACCATGCCCGGCCTTATGTCATCATTTCTTGAGCACTCCTGCTTTCTAGCACAACACATGTGTACCTGTATTTCTATGTCTCTGTCTATAAATGTATGTAAACCTTGAGTTTACACACTGATACATCCAGTTCTAAAATTTCATGGTTCATTTTAGTTTTACTTATACGGGCTTTTTGGATGATGAGAAACCTGGTGGCTCCCGTGATCCTTAATATAGTAACTTGATCAAAGCCATTTGTGTGACTAATTCCCATTACTCTTGCTGCCTCCTCTTCTGGAGGGAGCCCTCTTTTTCTTGGGCTCTCTCACCCTGCTGTGGATGCTTACTTGCTCCATAGGACTGGATTGTTCAGAAAGGGAAAGAAGGGTGAAAAAAACTCCAAATCTATCTATTTTAAAATACTTCCTTATGTTCTGTTGTTTTTTCCTTTGAGACAGGGTCTCGCTCTGTCACCTAGGCTGGAGTGCAGTGGTGCAATCATGGCTCACTGCAGGCTCAAACTCCTTGGCTTAAGTGATCCTCCCACCTCAGCTTCCCAAGTAGCTGGGACTACAGACACATGCCACCATGGCTAGCTAATTAAAAACATTTTTTAAAATTTTTTATTTTATTTTTTTTTAAGAGATGGGGGTTTCACTATGTTGCCCAGGCTGGTCTTGAACTCCCAGGCTCAGATAATCCTCCCAAAGTGCTGGGATTACAGGCATGAACCATTGCACCTGGCCCAGAATACTTCCTTTCTGGCACAAGTTTTTCCAGGAATGTCTAGTAAATAAATTAAAGATGTGGGTTTATTCTTACCATTAAGCCTGACACACTAGCTGAAGAGTGGGGAGAAAAAGTCAAAGTCAGTGTAAAACCTTAGGTTCAATTATGGCTAGAAAGAGTTTTACTACAAGTATTTTTTTTTTAGTATTCAGAAAAGTTTTCTTTGGTACCTCTTTTTAAGTACACATAATATTCAAATTAGGCAGAAAAGTTAGTTTAGCATGATTGCGCCACAGTAAAATTTTGTAGGATTTTCAGTGGGATAAGGTGGCCAGATGTCTTACATGAGAACCAAGTTGAAAAGCAGGTATTAGAATTCAAGTAGGCAACATCTTCCTTACATTATCTGAAACCAGGGGGCATCTGTGGAGTTCTGGTTAGCATATCATTTTTTATTTAGAAGATATCCTAAGGTAAAATTTAAAGGAAGGGGGGCATTCCAGATCTATATCTAGAAAAACCAAGGTCTTCAGAATATGAGAGGATACTGAAAGAAATGAAGAGTTTAGATGAACATTTTTTTCTTCCAGACCAAAAACTATCTAGAGGTATGTGCACTGAAATAATGTCAAAGTACTTTTCATGCTAGAAGTATCCATCAACTATACAAACTTGGGCAACTTATAACTTCTCTGTGCCTTGGTTTTCTCATCTGTAAAATTGGAATAATTCTACTTAGCTTAAAGGGTTGTGAGGATTAAATGTATTTAAAGTGGTAAGAACACTGCCTTACACATAGCCCTGTGTTTTCATCTTCATGACATAAAAGCTGAAAATAAGATTCAAGTAGTATTTTGATACTACTTATAGATCTAAAATGGATTAGGGAAAATATGTGATTACTTGGTGTATGTTGATTTTTATAGCTGCGATTATACAAGACAGCTATCATACTCTCCCTTAGGTAATGCCACTGTCAAAGACAATGATGAACTGTGTGGATCACTGGTGAGAACAGAAATGTAAAGTGTTGCTAAAATATGATTTACTTGGTTGCTTTCAAAGAACCCAATATAATTTTCTTTGTAAAATGATTTTGACAGGAAGTAGCAGAAAAACCTCCAAACATTAGAATATGACCAGTGTCCTGGCTTCACAGTTATCTTTGCTTAGTTTCTCAACCTGCAAATTAAAGTAAAATCAAAACTCTATGGTTCTTTCCAGCTCTTAATATTCTGTGATTCTTATTTTTAGTCCTCTTATAAGAACTTCAATAGACTTGAGGTCTTATTGCACAAGCAGTTTTTCTAAGATGAAAACATACCAGCATAGTGGTAGAGTTCTCTACTTTCTAGTTTTCTGGCAAACCTTGACTTGATGCTTATTGACGTAGCTCCTGACAAGAACTTAAAAATACTTTATATTTCAGCTGACTCATTTTCCTACTATGGCATTCTGTTATCTGAAGTCAAACATACCTGAATGTGTCCTATCTTGTTACTCAACTCACTTCTGAATATGGTTCTGTTTTGCATACCACCAACCCACATAACCATTTCTGAATCTCGTTTCACACTGCTCCAGTGAAAACTTGATTCACAGGCCAAACTAGTGAGGTAAGAAAGTAAGTTTGCCAAGTTTGTATAATCAACTTTGTTGTAAAATTAAGGTAAACTATATATGGTTTAAATACACAGACACACACACGCACATTGCTGAAAGCTTGATGGATTTGGATTTTTGGATTCAGCTGAATAGCACCACTGAAAAGATGACTTTAAAATTTTTTTCTCAGAATTGCGGCGAGCAGTAAGAAGCAGCGTGTGGAAAAGGGAGACGATTGTTCATCAACATGAGTATGGACCAGAAGAAAACCTAGAAGATGACATGTACCGCAAGACTTGTACTGTGTGTGGCCATGAACTGACATATGAAAAAATGTGATTTTTTTAGTTCAGTGACCTGTTTTATAGAATTTTATATTAAAGGAAATTGATTGGTCATGTTCAAAATTCAAAAAAAATGCAACGTCTTCTTAGATGAATGAAACCCTTGTATAAGTAATGCTTCAGTAATAATTATGTATGTTATGGCTTAAAATTAGCACATTTCAATGTGAAGGTCGCCTGGCCTGGTTGTGTGCAGAATGTCATGTCTGCAATTGCTTTCTTACAACAGAGATGGGAGCTGAGTGCTAGAGTAGGTGAAAAAGTGATAGGTCAGCTACAAATTTGTGGACAAGATACCAAGGCAAACCCTAGATTGGGGTAGAGGGAAAAGGTTTCAATAAAGGCCACAGCTGGCTGAACTGGATTCTTAACCAGGAAACAAATGGTGGTGTACCACTGTACCCTAGGTTCTGGTCATGTGTTTTTTAGGACGATTTCTGTCTCCACGATGGTGGAAACAGTGGGGAACTACTGCTGGAAAAAGCCCTAATAGCAGAAATAAACATTGAGTTGTAGGAGTCTGATCATGTTTTCTGTACTCTTGGGGCCTCTATTGTGGGCCCTAACATTAGTCTAGATAGCTTTTTAAATGTTGGATTAAAGTGGAAAAGAGTTGTTTTCATGGTTGAGTGTCTGATTGTTGATCAAAGAAGGTACTGATGTTTACTGTTAAGTAGTGCTAACATTTACTGAGCATTTGCCAACCAGGTGCCAGGCGTGCACCTAAGTGCCTTAGGAGTATGTTCATTTAGTCCCAGGCTTGCTTCCGTGCTGCTTTCAGATTTCTAAGGAAAGGA
Organism: Rhinopithecus roxellana; assembly: GCF_007565055.1. Lineage (NCBI taxonomy): Eukaryota > Metazoa > Chordata > Mammalia > Primates > Cercopithecidae > Rhinopithecus > Rhinopithecus roxellana. The sequence goes on from NC_044564.1 coordinate 19,966,559, forward strand.
AGTGACAACCCAATCTCACATCACCTCAGGCATGTGCAACAACTTTAGTGAAATTTTCCCGTATCTTGTCAAAACAATTATTGGGTCTAGGGATTTTTTTTTGACAAAACCAAATTCCAGTTAAAATGACTGGATATTTTCAAATTGTTTGACATGACATTTTATCCTACAAATAGAATAAGAAGTTTAAACATTTGTTTTTTCCTGTAGCGGAGATGCTTAGAGAAAGGCTAAGTCAAAAAAAGTCATGTCCAAATAATTGAGACTACACAGAAATGTTTATGTATTTTTCAAGTTTGATTTTTTTAAACACCTTCACACTCGATTAATATGTGCTATGCTAAATATTACAGCTCAGTAAAAACTGATTCTGAATGGGCAGCAAGATGCGTCTGGGGAAAAAAGCTTTCAGCTTGATGACAACAGAATAACTAGGGGTTCAGGTTGTTGCAAGAGCATTGTGGGGGGGGAAAGGAGCTCTTGGACCAAGTGGATCTAGGTTCAGATTCCACTTACTAGCTGTGGACCCTGGGTAAATTATTCCAAAAGCCTGTTTTTAATCTGTTAAGAGGGCATAATCATCTCTCAAAGGATTGTCTGAAGTAGTTAATAGGGTGAACCTATAGCACCTGGCACATAATAACCACTAGTTACAGAGCATGTTATTATCAAGGCCACTATATTACAGAAAATAGATCTGTGTGGTTAAGGGATGCTTCTATTCACCCTTTACACCCTTATCAGTTTAAGACAATCCTGGTATCCAGACATCACTAACAGCTAAATCTGCTCTACACAGGTTGGCAAGGCCCCTTCCTCCTCTTTCATTTTCAAGTGTAATTATAAATTAGGAAAACAGTATGTTTACTTTGACAAAAGCATGTTAAATTGCACCAACACAATTTAACAGAGTGTTTATTGCAAGGTATGATGTACAGTGACATGCCATCTTTTGTCTGTATGAACTTCATTAGTGGGGACAGCAACTGTCGAATGTTTGCTCTTACATACCTTTATTTCTTCAAAACTCAATTCCTAGTTCAGTTTTTCCATACACTTAAGCTGCTAGACTGGGACAGAGCAGGATCACATCAGTGAACAGCTGTTAAAAGCAACCATTATACATGAAGAGAGGACCAAGAGAAAAGAAATTAAAACCTACAAATTTCTCTAGAATGTGGATCAAACATAACTAGCCACACTTTTCAGTACATTGTGAAAAGATTACAAAGCAGTTTCGAGTCAAAGTTACCAATCCCTTAAAGGTTATCCTTTGGTTTTTTGACACAGGAGTCATTTTAAACTACAGTTGACCTTTGAACAACATGGGGTTAGCAACGCCGACACCCCGCACAAAAATTTGCGTGTAACTTTTGACTCCCCCAAAATTTAACCACCAATAGCCCACTGCTGACTGGAGACTTAGCAATAACAGTTTATTAACTCATTTTGTATGTTATATGCTATATTTTTTTCTTTTTTTTTTTTGAGACAGTCTTGCTCTGTCGCCCAGGCTGGAGTGCAGCTTGGCTCACTGCAACTTCCACCTCCCAGGTTCAAGCGATTCTCCTGTCTCAGCCTCCCAAGTAGCTGGGACTACAGACACATGCCACCACGCCTGGCTAATTTTTTTGTATTTTTTAGTAGAGACAGGGTTTCACCGTGTTAGCCAGGATGGTCTGGATCTCCTGAACTTGTAATCCGCCCACCTCAGCCTCCCAAAGTGCTGGGATTACAAGCATGAGCCACTGCGCCCAGCCCAAATGCTATATTCTTATGAAAATACAGAAAAAATAAAATCGTAAGAAAAAATATATTTACTATTTAATAAGTAGAAGTGGATCATCATAAAGGTCTTCATCCTCATCATCTTCATGTCGAGCAGGCTGAGGAAGACAAGGGGCTGGTCTTGCCATCTCAAGGGTGGAAGAAAACCCATGTGTAAGGGGACCCACACAGTTCAAACCCATGTTGTTCAGGGGTCAACTGTAATTATATATAATTACATAGTTTGTGCTGTGCTTAAGCAATGGGAAGGAGAAACAGTATAAATGAGAATATTTAGCCAAGAACCTGGTTTTAGTCCTCTACTAACCCACCACGCAACCTGGATTTTTCTGAATATTTTGTATTTTGTCTTAAATAGTATGGTATTTAAAAATCCTAGGAATTCCCGTCTATTAAGTGGACCACATTCTGTAGCCACTCAAATGTATGGTAAACCAAAGTGAAAATATATCAAAATATGCAAAACGCTTAATGCATCAACTTGGGATGTAATAAGAAAAAATTATACCTATTTTGTGCAAATGCACAACAACACTACCAGTAGTTGTAGGATTACTGGTAATTTTTTTCTAAGGTTTAATGAAAAAAGTCTAAAAATCCTCTAAATTTGGAATGTCAGACAATTCCTCATACTTGCGTATTATTTTACAAACAGCTGTCATTTCAGCATCAACACCATACATGAAACAAGCTCAGGACTTCGTAGTTTTTTGGATCAGGATCCACATAAACAAAATCTAAACTCACATCTAATTCAGGGTATGGTTTCAGTCAATCTGACCACTTCTACATCCACTTTAGTATTCTGTAACTCACTACAAGACCTTGGACAAATAACCCAGAGGCTAGAGGAAGTGAGTAGATGCTCTAAGATAATGGTGACCAAACCTGGAATCACCTGGGGAAACTTTAAGGATTACCGAGGATGTCTGCGTTCCACCCTCAAAATAACTTGAAAGATTGCCAGGTGATTTACATTAAGACAAATTTGAGAACTACTCTTCCAACTAGTAACACTTTTATTACTAACAAGTCGTGTCTTAAGATACTACTTAAAAATACTTTGAAGAGAAAATTTCAAATGGAGAACACCTTCAGTAAGAAACAACCAGTTTTAGAGTAGAGATGATAAATCATGAAATGCCAAAGTTTAAAAACCATACTTTTAGTTTTATTTCAGCCATGTTATCCCCGAGCTGTGAAAAGTTATGCTACTGGGTAGCTGGGTAAACCCATCAGTTCTATATACTATGTAAGGTTGACCTCTAGTGTTTCACATACCTCAAACCAATTATTTTGTGCCTTAAGGAGAAAAAAATACCAAACTGATCACAGAGAAGTTGTATCTGTCACATATATAATACATCATGGTCATCGTCACATTACTGCCATTAGGAAGTATTTGCTTTTCAGGGCAATTAAAAGTAATGCCATGCTATCCATTGTCCTCTTCCCCCTTTGTTTCCTTTAAGAAGTGAAAAGATACTACAAGAAAGCAAGCATTCAAACCATCAAAAAATAAGACAAATTATTTTAAGATATTAAAAAAAAACTTGACATGACGAAAAAACGACCCTTAGGCCTGCAGGGCACAGAACTGCTGGAACACGGCCAAGATATGAGGGTCTAATTCAGCAGTGAAGAGGAGGTTCTCCAGGGTCACCATGTACTGCTGGATTATCTGGTGATGCTAGGGACACAGAAAAGGGGGTAGTTAGGTCAGGAAAAAGCATATAAATAATCTTGTTGAACATTTCCTTCAGCAGCCCACCCATGCTGCAGAATGATGAAAAAAGGAAGGGGAAAATAAAGTGCTGATAGGAATAATGGACCCCTAAAAGTCCCTAACATTTAAAAAAAAAAAAAGGGGGGGGGGGGAATGAAAAAAAGGAATGCTCAATAGCTTTTTAAAAAATCCAGTTCTTACCAACTTCATGTAAATAGAATTCATGATTCAAGGCACTGGCAGCAATGCCTGCTTGCTGCTAGTACTATTACACACTAGGTTCAGCTGGCTCACTCCCCAATCAGGGCATAATACATTATGACTTTTTAAAAAGAAGCCAGACAAGGACTGACCGGAAGATAAAGAGAAAATGAAATACTCTTTTTCTATGTGTTCCTCTATAAGCCTTGAAAACACTCAGAGATTCCTGTAGGACTAGAGACTGTTAAAGCTTTTAAAACTGGCAGTAACTAAAATCAGGGAATTCCTATTTGGAGGCTCAAATAATTGAACTTACAGTGACTTCTACATTAATCATTCTTCTAGAATGAACAAATGAAGATTTAGGGGAGTAGTGTCTGAAGACACACTGAATTAGCTCCACTCTCCTATATACCTTTAACTTAAATCTAGGTGAGAATAGGTGCTGGCATTTTGCTTTTTCAGAGAGACCCTTGGGAGCTTACCTTGATTCTGTGTAGTTTACCACCTGAACCTTGGATTTTTTAGGGACTTATAAATCCAATTACTGTCCTCTTGATATTTTTGTCCTCTACATTTCATATTACAGCTAGGATCCCCAGCACAGAAAATGGTAATTAGGAGACTGGGCACCATGACTCATGCCTGTAATCCCAGCAGCACTTTGGGAGGTGGAGGCAGATCGCCTGAGGTCAGGAGTTTGAGACTAGCCTGGCCAACATGGTGAAACCCTGTCCCTACTAAAAATACAAAAATTAGCTGGGAGTGGTGACGGACGCCTGTAATCCCAGCAATGTGGGAGGCTGAGGCAGGAGAATCGCTTAAACCTAGGAGGTGGAGGTTGCCGTAAGCTGAGGTCGTGTCACTGCACTCCAGCCTGGGCAACAGAGTGAGACGCCATCTCAAAAAAACAGGTGGGGCGGGGGTGTGTGGAGGGGGTTGCGATTAGGAATCTAAGTGGTATAGAATCAGTTTAAGCCTAAATATTCTGATGAGCAATGGTAGCAGCAAATGGACATGAGCTGAAGGGTCTAACAGGTACTATATAGCCTCCTAACAAATTTGACAAGGTTTTTTTTTTAATGAAAAATCTTTGTGGCTGAGAATAGTATTGTTTATTATCTAATCAAAGTTCCCCACATACCTGTAGGAAGATCTGCTGTAGCCTCTCTATACAGTTCTTATACCACGGTGTTAATACACTGGTCCCATCAGTTTCGCATCGTACTAAGTGCTCAGTCAAGATCATGATAAACCGCTGGAAAGGGAGAAGTTAAAGTAGTACTAGAGATAGAATCTTATACTTCAGAAAAAAATTCATGACAAAGAAACCCCAAAGTATTGCTTGTTCTACCCTGTCTTTGTGGTGTGTGTGCCTAACTTTCATTATTCATTAAGTCAACCTAGAAAGACAGACTGGTAATAACATGAGTTGGTACATCCTTCCTGGCAATACATAAAGACCTTTAATGATCTTAAATTACTTATCCTAGTAATATTACTTCCTGGCATCTATTCTAATGAAATAATCAGAAATGTTAACAGGAATCTGTATTAAAATGTTCATGGAAGGAAAATGATCAGCAATGAGGAATAATTAAACGAGACATATATAACAAAAGCAACCCACAATTTTTTTTTCAAGCATGGAGAAATGCTCATGCAAGAATACTAAGTAAACAGCAGAGAAACTCAGAAACATACATGGTTGCCTCTGAGTAGTGAACTTTTATTTCCTTCCTAAATTTTTTTATTTTTAATCTCTTCTATAAATGTGATTTCCTTTTACAATGAAAAATAACATTTTTAAAACTAAAACTAAAGAAACGTATTATTTCCTTTTATGTATACATGTCCCAAGCCAAGATACCTGAAATATGACGAGGAAAAGATTCTTTTGTTCACTCTGAGCAGATTCCACTTTTTCCTGAAGTCTTTCTATTTGTTCCTCAAGAACCCCATCTTTCCTGTCACTGCTTCTGTCGTCGTCATCACTTCGCTACAGAAGGCAAAGGAACAAAAGGAAAATACCATTTAGATTCTAGTGTGTTAAATCTCCTCCAGGGGAAGCATTTTATTGTGTCTGGCCAAATGTTAAGACTTATTTTCTACAGTGAAAGTAGCCCCCACTCTGCCACCCACACACATATACCTCAAAGTCCTGTTGTGGTTCAGAGACACTGTCTTCTCACTCAGAAATACCATGGGTTCTTATCTAGGCCAGGGAAATTTAGTGGCACTTGTCTTGGTAACAACATGGGGGACTTGGCTACAATTTATTACTATTTGACCATTTGAGCAGTAACAATAGGGAGACAGCTTGCTAATCATTAATCTCCTCATGGGCCATATAGAAAAACTGAGCAAGTCCTACGGGCCAAGCCTGCTCATTCTTCTTATAATTTAGAAATGGCTACAGCCAACATATAATAATTCAAAGTGGGCCATTTAAGACTTTCTGCTGGCAATGATGGGCTCAATACACTCCCGTAAAGCTTTAATAATTCCCCCCTCCAGCTCACTCTGAAGAGTTTATAGAATTTTGATTTTTTTTTAAAGGAAAAGAAAAACAAGGCATGGTTTACTTCCATTTGACAGAGAAAGGAACCGGCTGAGAGGTTAGATGACTTTCCCAGCATCACCCAGCCAGAAAGTGGCAGAGCCAGAACGTGGCTCTAGGTGTTACATACCAAGGTACTTTCAGCAAGAAGTGGCATCACTGACTCTAGAAAGCCTGGTAATTCTTTGAGGTAATACTTAACTGCTAAGGCCCCAGCTACTGATCTCCTCTCCGCTTTAAGCAAAATTATCAGAACCCTGCTCTCGGATTTCACAGAATCTTGCTTTTCTCTCTATAAACACAGCCCATTTATGAGGTCTGCTTTATGTTCTAGACACATGGGTACATGACTGTCCTTTCCTAACACCACTCAAAGGTAAGGTTCTAGAGCACTACTACCTAACAGACCTTTCTTCAATGGGGCCAATGTTATATAAATATGTGCGGCCTGTTAGGACGGCAACCACACGTTACTACTGAGCACCTGAAATACGGTTTTGTGACCAAAGAACTGAATTTTAAATTGTATTTAATTTTAACTAAACTAAAATAGTCACATGCAGCTAGGAGCTACTGTGTTGGACAGCACATTTCTAGAAACAGTGTGGCATGAGAGAAAGTCTCTGGAGTCTGATAGACTTGTGTCAGAACCTAGATCTGGTCATGTACCAGCTATGCAACCTACAAGCTATGCTACTTAACTTCTCTGTGTCTCACTTTATAACATCTACAAAATGAGATGACACTATTTACCTTACAGATTTTAGGTCTGTGTTTATATAAATACACGTAACACTGGAAAATACTTTCATAAGGAAGAGTATCATGTTAAGTCACTCACTGCTTCCCTCCAAAATGGCTACAATACTAAATTAATACTATGAGAAGTATTATGTTAACTTGGGAATGACTGCCCCATTCCTCCTCACAGTATGGGGAAAGTGTTAAGTATCTATAGTCTTCTCCCTCTTCCCCCAGAGACTCCTACAGAAATACAAGTGTCCTCTTCCCTTCTGCTACTTCCCTTGTGCAAACATGAGGCTGACCCAGAGATGGTGAACTATGGAAAGTGAAGTTTGTGGCTTCCTGAACTGGTTCATCATGCAGTGTAACAGCACACAACACACTACCTGCTCCTTCCTCCTCTTCTGCTTCTGCAAACAGCTCTGCATTAATTTGGGCTCAGAAAAAAATGAAATACCATCAAGATAATGAACTCTGAATCCTCTCCAGAGTTTCTGGTATATTTTCTTTAACTATTTACAAGTTTACACAAAACTTACCCGTTTGTGTTGCCTAGCAAGTTTCTCTTTAGCTTCTTCCAGCTCTTTCTGGATCTTCAGGACATGTTTATTCATCTTACGAATTGTAGAGTGCAAGATTTCCCAAACGAACAATCTTAAAGAAATATGGCATTTGGTTATTTTATGTCAAGCTATGGTTATAGAAAATAAAACCTTTCAACCTTTATAATCTATTCATTCTTAACAGCTGATACAGCCTTCTGTCCTCTGGGCTGAATTAGTCATATTTCTCCAGCAATACTTATGAATTGGTCTTTTATTGTAAATTGCGCAAATATCTATCTTCACACCCATTAGATTCAGGTGAGTCCCCTGGGGGCAGTACTGTGTAGTCATTTTTCTTATTTCCATCCCTTACTAGAGGTACATACTCACTGAATTGAAATGGCAAACTATGATGGACACTAACATTAAAAATGGAAATACATTTTTCCTCTCCTAAATGTAAACACTATGTGTAGAAATTTTCTCAAAATGGTGACCTGAGACTGATTGCACATGGTTTACACTATTTACACTTTAGCACACACTCAGGCAATTATTCTCTTGGAACCTTTAAAAAACTCATTAGTTGATAACAGGTATCAACTGATAGGCTCTAAGAATGAGATAATTGTAAGTCAGCTTTCTTACTAGCAAATACATACTAAGATCACTTTGTAGGTGCTTTAACATGTTTGTTGCATAAGTGTTTCTTTTCTTTTCTTTTTTTAAAGTAACTTCTTAGTTACTTTTGTGTCTATAAACTAGGTCTCCTAACCCAGCACAGAATAGTACAGTTGGCTCTTAAACAATACAGGTCCGAACTGTGCAGGTCCATTTACACATGGGTTTTCTTCCACCTGAGACAAGACCAACACCTCCTCTTCCTCAGCCTACTCAATGTGAAGATAATGAAGATGAACACCTTTATGATGATCCACTCTCACTTCATGAATAATGTTTCCTCTCTTATAATTTATTGTAAGAATACAGGATATTAACACATACAACACAAATATGTGTTAATCGACTACGTTATCACTAAGGCTTCTGGTCAACAGGCTACTAGTTAAATTTTCCATGCAGTTAAAAGTTCCATGCAGATTTTTGACTGTGTGGGGGTGGGGGTAGGTGGGGGGAAGTCGGTATCTCTAACCCCGATGTTGTTCAAGGGTCAACTGTACTTCCTTCTACAAATTTTGACCCAAATAATAGTTTAAGTGGAAGATAATAAAACAATCTGTTCATAAAACTCCAAGTCTAGCATGTTAGGAAATAGGACAAAAGAGCAGAGCACTTTAACTCTGGAGGGGGTGGACTGTAGTCAGGGAAACGTTTGCAGAGTTACAAATATTTGAGCTAGGTGTTAAAGAACAGACGGAGTTGATGAGCACTACACCGATTCCAGAATGCCTGGTTTGAATGCTGGCTCTGTGCTTAGTTGTGTGACTTTGGGCAGGCTAAAGCACTCTGTGACACTTCCCTATTCTGTAAAATGTGACAATAGTGGAACCTCCTCTATGGTGATGTGGTAAGGATAAAATGAACTGAAAATGTAAATCACTCAGGACAACGGTTAAAACATACTCAGGTGGTTAAGTTTTCTGGAGTTTACAAATCTGAAAAAGTCCTTCTGTTGTCTTTATTTGTGAAGGCCAACCTGGCTGGTATGACAACCTTAGATCACACCTTATCACCCTAACGATTCAGTATATTTCAGATCAGTGTCCTCTGGCAATAACAGATACAGTGGAAAAGTTAAAGGTTGTGATGGATTTTTATGTTTTTACAAGTAATTTGCTTTAGTTTCCTGCTTTGTGTCAACTCCTGCTGTCCTGGTCCTATCAACTGTAAAGTCTGTGAACTTCACAAATAAGAACCAAACAGCAAAAACTCTTTCCTTTAGGGGGAATGAGTGCAGAATGGTCTTCTGCATTAAGCCTAAGATTATGACTGTGGTGACAACCCCTTTTCCCCCATCCCTCAGGTGTCTTGGTAATCACCAAGCTTTCCCAGATCCCTCCATGATTTAATCTACTTTGACTTTGGTTTCTCCTACTTCCTGGTATGCATTCCAGGTGCCATCCCCACTGAAGCTGGAACCCTTCCTGATTCCATCTAGACCAGCTGAGACTCTGCACATAGCTGGCTCTTGCTAGTTTTCTCTCCCAACAGTCTGGATCCTTCAACAGGATTTCTACTTCACTAGCTTAGTCTTGATTCAACTTAAGAGAGTCCCTGCTAAGAGATGCTGCAACCTGACAGGCTGTGTATGTTTCCACTGTCTAGGAATTTTTGCCATGTCCAATCCTACCAGATTGGACCATAGTATATTAATATCAACCTGGTTTGGACCAGAATTTGAAGCTTATGTATAAGAGACCACACATATATCAATTCTTAGAGAACACAAGTTTCATAAAATAATTCATATTACCTGGTAAAGTCACGAGACAGTTCTGAAGAGAAGATCCAATTTGCTACTGCAGCACAATCAACTATTTGTGTACGAATCATCTTATCCACTAGTACAGCAATCATCTACAGAGAAGAATTATTCAAGTAAATCACACACACACATACACATGTATATGTGCCACGACACTGCTGCCATAAAAGTAAAATAGGAGGGCTATAAAATTTAGTTTTGATGGCTGTAGAACTGATTGATCAATTTGACCATTAGGTCTTTTTTTTTGGAGACAGAGTCTTGTTCTGTCACCCAGGCTGGAGTGGAGTGGCACGATCTCGGCTCACTGCAACCTCCACCTCCTAGGTTCAAGCAATTCTCCTGCCTCAACCTCCTGAGTAGCTGAGATTACAGGTGTGCACCACCATGCCTGGCTAATTTTTGTAATTTTAGTATAGACAGGGTTTCACTCTGTGGCCTAGGCTGGTCTCAAACACCTGGCTTCAAGTGATCCACTCACCTCAGCCTCCCAAAGCACTAGGATTACCGGTAAGAGCCACCGCGCCTGGCCTGATCATTAGGTCTTAAGATTTATTCTCCCCTTTGCTTTGCTCTAGCACTACAAGAAACAGGTTGACTAAACAAAAACTCTGAATAGTAACAGTTAAAATTTGAAAAAACTGGCCAGGCACGGTGGCTCACACCTGTAATCCAGCACTTTGGGAGGCCGAGGCAGGTAGGTCACCTGAGGTCAGGAATTCAAGACCAGCCTGGCCAACATGGTGAAACCCCATCTCTACTAAAAATACAAAAATTAGCCAGATGTGGTGGTGGACGCCTGTAATCCCAGCTACTCGGGAGGCTGAGGCAGGGCAATCACTTGAACCCAGGAGGCAGAGGTTGCAGTGAGCCAAGATCACGCCACTGCACTCCAGCCTGGGTGACAGAGTGAGACTCTGTCTCCCAAAAAAAAAAAAAATTTAAATTTCAGATACTAATACCTATTCAAAAAAATACATAATTTTGATGAACCCCAGAAGATAAATGTAAAACAATGTTTTATCATTAAAAACTCAACTGTTTTATGAAATTTATTTAAATGTTTCTTTATAATACACAATATATATCAAGGTTTGAGAAATCTGGAGCTTGTATTTAGAAATTGGATAGACTAGATAAACCTCTTGCTGAACATTTAAAATATGTTGAGATATTATAGTTCAAAACCAAATCATAATAATGCTTGCTCTTTCAAGAATGAATCAAACATCATTACTCTCATAGCACTGAAAGAATTAGATCTAAAAACCATTATCTAGGCAGAGTCAAATTTCATGTTTTACAAACAAAACAACAGCAATTAACGGCCTTATTTTTATACCTATATAATCAGAGCTTCAACATGTCTAATTAAATAATTTTTACCTGTGGATGGTTCCTCCACACCTCAAACATAACTCTTAGCACATGTAACTTCCCTTCATCACTTTCAGCTAGGGTTTTGAAGACTTCATGAAACCTTTTGATAATGGTGGGAAAAAAATATCATATATACTTATTCGTTAAACATTTTAGTGTTTCCAAAGCCTTTTCAATGTTACTCAATTTATAATGTAATACACAAATGCAAAATAACTGTAAGTATTAACCATTAAGGATGCAAAAAGTGTGATTAGAGATTCATAGTTTTTAAGGAAGCTGTCACAAAATCTCAAGACATTTACAATATACTACCGTTAGCCCAGGGCTACAGTACAAGAATAGGTAAGGACTAAGGAACTGTCTTCAAACACGGTGGAATATTCAAACTGCATCTTCTGTGGGAACCCTGCAAGTAACATAAAGCCTTGGAAGCAGAGATGGGGTGAGATGTTCAGTTTCTCTGCTTGGTTGGAGGAAAATCTATGTGCTCTTTCTTCCTTTGGACCCTGTCTAACAAGTTAAAAATATCTGTCTTTAGATGTCAACCTTTGGGTGGCTCCCAACAATGTAGGTGATTCTAATTTCTTCCTACATTGTTTTGCAAAGATACTTAGCGTAGGAACTTCCAACTACATATGACTGTCCTAAAAATCTAGGTTTTTCACTACTTTAAATGTCTATATAAAAAAAGCGCTTACCATGTACATATGCCAACTGTACAAACAGACTGATGGAAACCTTAGGATATGGATTTTAGCTACCACAAACCCAAACCCACTGTATCCAATTATACATTATTAAGATCTTCATATTCAACAATCTTAGGTAAAAATTACTATACCACTGGCGTTCATGAAGCAAAGTTCCAAACCTTCAAGAAAGGCTCTGTACTCATACATACTTTGCAAGAGCACTGAAGGAGTGGCTGAATGATTTGGCTGCCAAGTGTAGCAGAGTCTGTACGAAGACTTCTATTTTCAATGGGTTAAAACTGAATCCTTCATCTGAAAAATATTTTATAGTAAAATAGAAAAATGTAAGTACAGCAATTCCTTGGTGCCTTACTTCAAATGCTAAATAGATGGTATGCTCACATCTATATACAGACATTTGTGTAATGTTTTTTAGTTCTAATAAACAATAAAAGACCGTCACTGATTTCAAACACTGCAAATATGAAACCACATGTAATTTTAATTCTTAGTTTTATGTGACTGTCTTAATTCTATCATCCATTCCTTGAAAAAAAAAAAAATCACACAGGTTTCCTTATTCATAGTCTCTATTGTATTAATACCAAAAAAACCCCCAAAAAAACAAAAAAACCCAGCAAACCCTTAACACAAGCTTATGTCTTAAGATGTCTGACAATGTCTAAATTTAATGCCATCATTTTGGCTTATGCTTTCTAAACTCATTTTCTCTAATATCATAACACAAGTTTCTTAGAGATATCCAAACAAAATCCCAGTAATAAATATCCAAAGGCCACTAATATCTTATTTTGATGAAGTAGTTTTTCTATGTGCATATCCATTTATTGATTCAGGGAACTGTATAAATTATTTTGTCAATTTTCCCACTCTTGCCCAGAAAAACACCTAGGATTCTGGTTGGAATTACATGGTATATAACTGAGTAAATGTTAAGCATTATTATTCTAATAGCTTGACTTGGAGAAAATGTCGAACTTTATAACACACCAAGTTCTTTCTATTCAGGAACCTATGGTGAAAGCAGGGGTTAAAAATCCTTGTGTGGTAACATATTTCACTTTGTATTTACGATGAAGTTTATATTCTTAAGGAAGGTATTATCACAGAAATGTTAGGATCTCTTTTTATATAAGGGGAAAACACCTGGGATGCTAAGAACAACCAACAGTCTGAACAGGTCAAACAGATACAGATATATTACTTTAAGCGCATCATGTTGCCAGAGTTATGTTTATGCTTTAACTTGGCCTATACATAGTTCCACTCAAGAAATACTGAATTCTACTTACCGTCATCATCATCCTGGTTAGGATTTGGTACATCTTTCAGAATGCTGAAGATTTCATCATTGGTTGCCTTACTTTTAAAGGCAACTGCTAAACAGAGGGCAACAGAATGTCCAGGAAGAGAATCTAAACACATAATTGGGGGTAAGGGAAATGACAGATCAGGTTTCAAGACTATTCTAACGAATAGTTAAATAACTGAGAAAAAAATTTTTTAAATTCTTCCTTTCAAAATAGGATGCTCTTTATCCCAAGGTCAATATTTAATCTGTATAAAAGTACCACATGTGTAAGCTTTTTCTAATAGGTTAATGGTTTTTCACCTAAAAAGGGACAATTCTCATTTCAACAATTCCTTAAGGACACTTAGCTAAGTAAAATTTTGAGTACAAGGTGCTGATCATCCTCAAGATGAATGGTAAGGAGAAGAGTGGACAAAGTTAAACTGTCTTTTAGTGCCCTCAACTCTCCCGGGCTCAAAAGCCCAGAACCAACGTACTTCTCTTTCATTTTGCCAACACCCATTTCCTCTTTCTTTCCTTGGGACCATGGAAACGAAGTCTGAGCCTCAACAAGGTAATGGCTGCCAAGTTTAGAGAGGTTTTTGTTTTTGTACTTTTCTTTTTTGCTGAGTCCACAAGCTTGAATCTATGTAAGTCAGATGCTCATGTGATAGGACTCCTTGTATTTACTATTGGTATCAGTTAAGTCCTTATTGTAAAAATTTGTGCTAGTATACACCGTAAGGCATCACCAGAGCAACAAGAAATCTGCTTTTAATGTAAGGCAGACAAAGAGGTAACAAAAAAGGCAATCCTGTCATAGAGTAGGAGTTACTAGAATGAATGAAGTAAATTACAACAGTCACGTGAGGATGGTCATATTACACCTGCTGTGAGCTTTTTCTCTAAAAGAAAGAAGGCAAAGAAGAACAGAATCCCCTGTCACCAGTCTACATTCCAGGTGGGGAACCAAGATATTCACATTAGACACAGCCAGGGAGCAATAGAAAACTGGCTTGCTAAAGGTTAAAAAGTATTTACAGCTATTGAGCTTTCTCCTTCTAGCTTGGGCTAGAATCTAGAAGGAGAAAAGGAAGTGGAGCTAGAAAGAGCTTTCCAGACTGGGATAATAGCAAAGCCAAGAACAAAGAGTATGGAAAAAATAAAAAAGGACATGGACCTGGCAGAAGTAGAGGCCCATGTGGGGAGAAGTGAAAAATAACAAAGTAGGAACAATGGTTATGAAGGCCTTGAATGTTAGGCTGAGTTATTCCTATGGGGAAAAAAGAAAGCTTAATCTTCAACAAAAGTCTGAGCTTTCTGACAGCAAAGACTGTACTTTATCATTCTTGGAACGAGTACAAGACAAAACTCAAAACCTGGCACTTCTAAGTGCTGCATGAACCTTTGATCTGCCAAAAAGCACAGTGGCTAAGAGCACAGCCACTCAGCAGTGCACCTACGCCTGAATTTGGGCTCCACCACTCAGAAGCAATCTCATTCTAGTTTGACCTCTTGGAAGCCATTTCCTCATTGTGGTTTTGATAATCATATCTATTTTTCAGAGTTGACATAATGAAATAGCAAATGTACCAGGACCAACACAGTTTATTTCAAGAGAAACAGGTACAGTCAGAGACAGAGGTGGAGAAACAGGCGTACAGTATGAAAAGCAAGGAACAGCAGAAAGTTGTGAGATGTGAAGAACCTCTACACAACATGAAATGGAAGGATCGTGGAGGGGCTGTGTTAAGTGTAATCTGCAAACGATAAGTTGGAAAAAACTCCACACCTAACTCTACCAGTGATCAACAATGTATAATACTCTACCTACATTAAGTGTAAATACTGTGCAAAGAGCAAAATGGCACATCAAATTACACTCCCTGATTTATGGTGCGATTTCAGAAATTATGTGACCAAAAGGTAAGAAAATCATAATTAAGAATTTACTTTTAAAGGCATACTGCCACAGAATATGGACATCTATGTTCTCAATACCACACCTGAACAAGATAATTAATTCAAGTAATCTCTATCACCATGACAAATACACATTTTCAGTTTAGTAAGTTCTAACTATAAATTCATCTTGCTATACTTAACACATTCAAAAGAGAAAGAAAAGATATGCCAGTATTAATTAATTTTATCACAACCAAATCCTCAAAATGATGATAGGGCAAATAAAACGTGGCTAATGCTAGACCACCCTTCAAATACAGGAAATATAAACCCCAAGAAAAGAAAAAGTTCAATTTCTCCACTTTAAACAACTAATTTAAATATACTTGAACTGGTACCTTTTAAAGACAGAGAAATTTGTTTCATTACTTACTGCTACTTTCATCTCCATACTTGTAAATGCAGGTTGGGTTTGCAGGACATAGAGCTGAGAAGGTAGGAGGAACAATATCTAATATACGCTGATGGTAAGACAACCTACAATACAAATAACAGCCTCAGAAAATATCTTTTATCAGTTCCATTCTTCAGTAACACCCAACTTACCCGGAAAGTCACAATCTCCAACAACTTGAACTCAGCTGACAACCAAGAGTAAAAGGAAAAAAAAATCCTTTGAGTTTTTGTCTAAGGCAGCACACCAAATCTCAGGCATACTGCGGAACTTACTGGCTTGCAACTGAGGTATGGGTGAGTGAGCTCATGAGCCTGGTGGCCAAGGATGTGGGATGATGATGGGGTGTGGTGAAGATGACAGTCCGTACACTTTGGAGACTGGCTACATTGTATCAAATAAATAAATATTGAGGATAATGGGAGCCAAGTTTCTTACTGCCTGAGAAGGTATTTACAAACCATGGTAGAGAATAAGTGTAGAAATAAGGTACTGAGTTGGAAATTGAGGCATATATACACACAGGTGGACTTAAAAATAGTTATGGATGGATGGATGTGTGCCCACCAAGAGGCTTAGAACCAATGACACCCCAATGGCAATGAGCACATCAAGTGCCCAGATCTTGGCTCCTAAATACCATATTCCATTAGTCCTTTACTAATAGAATATGGTATTTAGGAGAAATATGCAAGATGATCCTAAACATGTTATTCTAGAAAATAAGGAAATGCTCAATGAATGGCGGGGGACATTAAAAACAAAGACAAAAACAAAACCAAACAAAATATATGGAGCTTACCAGGACTCCTCATGTACACATCAGGGACAATTTGGGCATCAAAATAAATGATTCTCATAGTTTATAACCCATCGAATGAAATATAAATTAATTAGTCCCTACTGATATATAAATAAAGGAATAAATAAATGGGGGAGAAAGGACAGCTCTTACAGAAGGCCCATTAATAAATGTAGAAAAAATAATGGAATGAGAAAATCATCAATTGGCAACCATCTTACTGGTAGCTGCTAAAAGCAGGATGGAGATCTGATGAAGAACAGAGTAAGAGTAAAACTTCAGAATATCTCCCACAAAATACTGACCAATTCTACTAAAGAGAAAAATGGTAAGGTTAAGGTATAGAAAGCTGGCAGATATTGCCATGACCAGGTGGATCAAGATTAACATCACCAGGGGTGGGAATCACGTGCCTCTAGATGTGACACCCCAAGAGCATCAACAATTTAAGCATTAACAATTTCAATTTGCTCATGAGAAATATCAGAGCAATCCAAGTAAGGTCTAGACTCTTTCAAACTGGTAAAAACACAAAGACAGAAAAATAAGTGTTCAAGATTGAAGGAATCTGAGAGAATGACAACTCAACACTACACATATACCTGGATAAGATTCCAGACCAGGCCGGGCGCAGTGGCTCACACCTGTAATCCCAGCACTTTGGGAGGCTCAGGTGGGTGGATCACGAGGTCAGGAGATTGAGACCATCCTGGCTAACACGGTGAAACTCCATCTCTACTAAAACTACAAAAAATTAACCAGGCATGGTGGCGGGCGCCTTTAGTCCCAGCTACTTGGGAAGCTAAGGCAGGAGAATGGCGTGAACCTGGGAGGAGGAGCTTGCAGTGAGCGGAGATCACGCCACTGCACTCCAGCCTGGGTGACAGAGTGAAACTCTGTCTCCAAAAAAAAAAAATAAAACATTACAGACTAGACAGGAAATACAGACGTTGGGATGGCTGGCAAAATTTCAGCAGCACTTGTGAATTATGTGGTAGGATTGTACCAGAGCTAATTTCCTGATCTAGAAGGCTGTATGCTTGCTAGGTAGGAGAGTGGTTTTGTTTGGGGAAGATATGTAATGGAACATTAAAGGATAATGGGCTGTTACATCAGCTGGGTATGCAGCTGATTCTCAAAGGAAAACCAACGTAACGGGTCTCTAGAGAGAGAGGAAAAGGGAGTGAGCATGAGAGCGAACATGATAAAAATGTTAATAGCTACGGAATCTAAGTGAACAGGATACAGAATTCTTGGTACTGTTGTGCCAACTTTTCTATAAATCTGAATTCATTTCATACATAACATCCTTTTTTTTAATTTTTTTGAGATAAGAGTATCGCTCTGTCGGCCAGGCTGCAGTGCAAAGGCGCAATCTTGGCTCAAGCAACTCTCCCGCCTCAGCCTCCCAAGTAGCTGGGATTACAGGTATGTGCCACCACACCTAATTTTTATATTTTTAGTAGAGACTCATGTTGGCCATGCTGGTCTGAACTCCTGACATCATGTGATCCACCCGCCTTGGCCTCCCAAAGTGCTGGATTACAGGGGTGAGCCACTGTGCCCAGCCTGTAACATCTTTAAAAGAACTTACCGGCTTAAATTCACATGGAATCTGTATGGCATGGTTGCCTAATTATTTTAGCCTAAATCTTGATTAAAAATGGGATAGAAGATGAGTAAGTAGATTTTGAATCCAATATTCTGAACACATATCACAAGTGCAGAGAAGAGAAAGAAATCCTCCCGAAGAAGTTAAAAGACCTAAACAAAGGAGAAAACACAAAAAACTTACCTCATACATTTTTCTAGAACTTCTCTTACAAACTTTGGTTTGGGACTTTCAGGATCTTGACTAAGACAATCTGACCTGAGGAGGAAATGTAGTTTTATCAATTCTTATGTATCATCTGCACTTACACTCATTTGTACTATAATTATCTGTGAACTTATAACAACTTACAAGTTTTAAGTTATAATTGCACTTGTAACTATTTATACTTAACTACAAATAGTTTCCAAGAAATTAAATATTTCAGTCACTTTTATGTTACAGTTTTAAAAATTAGCAGTTTTTTGACTACAGAAAAGTAGGATAAAACACACCATCACTTACCAATCTTCCCAGCTCCAACGGAACTGGAAGTTACTTAGATGATGAGAAAACCAATTGATAAACCTATGTAGAGAAGGGGTGGTGGGGAGAGAAAAAGGAAGAATGGCTGGGATTTAGAACAGAAACTTACATAAGCCTTCAAACAGATAGATAAAACCCGATTTTACAGAGTTAATGAAAAGCATATTCCCCTACATGCAGCTGTATCTTCTACCAACTCTCTTTATCCTTTTTAGGTCAATGACAGATACAATTCTAGTATCTGTTTTGTGTGGGCACCTAACATGTTTATTATTTAATTCTCACAACTTCCAAGGTACATATTATTTTCCTCATATAAACGATGATGAAACTGAAGAAAAAAAAAAAGATGAAATTATAGGACAAGTACACTGGCTCATGCCTGTAATCCCAGCTACCCAGGATGGAGGCTAAGGCAGGCAGATCGCTTGAGCCCACAAGTTCAAGGTTATAATGAGTTATGCTCATCTCACGGCACTCCAGCCTGGGTGACAGAGCAAGACCCTATCTCAAATAAAAAAAAGAAATTGCAGATAGAACATTTTATAGATGGCAGAGCCAAAGTATAGTCTTTGATACTTGACTAGAGAATGAAATTAAAGAAAACCATAGCATGGACATCAAAAAACGTAATGTTACATTAAACAAGTATGAGTCTGGTTATTCTACAAAGGTTATTTTGGGAGGCAAGAAAAAAAACTAAACATGGAAATTCTTAAAAATGTCTTTATCAAATTCCTTTATGAAGTATAGGAAGTAAAAGCTGCTAACTCAGCTCAGCAGTAAAGCAATTACTGTACCTGTCTACACAGGTAGTGTTCATTGTGTCCAAACGCATGTATAGCATTTCAGTTGCCTGTGCAAGCTGTGAATTTAAGATAAGGAAAACTATTCTCCACTTTTATCCCAAATAAGTTGTAATAGACAAGAATAGAAATAAAACATTTCAAGTCTTTATAATGATTAATAACGTTGAACATATTCTAATACAATCGATCTTGTTTTTGATTTTTTTTTTACAGCTTTGAAATATCAGTGATGTATAATTAATCTGACCTCTACACACTCATGAAATCAAGATAATATTTTCATCGCCTCCCAGATTTCCCCATGCTCCTCCATACGCACAGGCATACATTGCTTCATTGTGCTTAGCAGAAATTGCATTTTTTTTTTTTTAAACAAACAAGGTTTGTGGTAACCCTGCAACGAGCAAGTCTACTGGCACCATTTTTCCAATGGCATATGCTTGCTTCACGTCTGTGTCACATACTGGTAATTCTTACAATAAAGCAAGCTTTTCCATTATTATTAATTGCTGCAATCCCATAATAAAACTTTAAAAAATAAAAAGCTGCTTTCAATGGATGAGCAAAGACAGTGGTTTTTTGAGATGGAATCCACTCCTTGGAACATTGCTGAATGACAACAAAGGATTTAGAATATCATAGAAACCTAGCTAATAAATCAGTGGCAGGGTTTGAGAAGATTAATTCCAACTCTGAAAGAAGTCCTACTGTGGGTAAAATGCTGTATCAAACAGCAAGCATCACATGCTTCAGAGAAATCTTTTGTGAGAGGAAAACCCAATCTAGGCAACAAATTTCATTGTTGTCTATTTTTGAACTTCCTGACCCAAACAGTGAAGCGTATATCTACATATTTAGAGGTACATATGTATTTACAGACATAAAAATACACACATGTAATCCACACACACACAACACACTTCAAAAGCCACATTTTTTACCTACAAAATTTAAACCCACAAGCAGAAATATTTAATAATCTTCTAAGACCCGGCCAAAAAGATTAAGTTTAAAAACAAAGGAAAGGATACAACTTGGGGTAGAGAGCCAGGTTGAAGTTTGCACAGTTCAATGAGGAGTGTTGTGTACATCACATCAATGTGAGGGGGTGCTGGAAGTTGAAACAGCTCTGCAAAGATCACCTACAAAAGAATCATGAGTCATAATTCAATCCAACTGCTATCTTTGCACTTCTATTAGAAAGACCTTAACATTCTAAATCTGAGCTCTATCATGGCATGGCATTCATAATGAAAATGGAATTACTTTTTAATATTTAAAATTATGCTCTTTCAAACACAAAAATCTAAAATTGAAAACTGTAAGGAAAATTTCTTCTCTCTATAATTCAATCAAATAAAAACATACCACACTAATGCTTATTTGATCTACATTCCTCCCAGAAAACTAAGCAATTAAATTCCAACTTTGAAAGCATCACAGTTGAGTCAGGATGTACAGCTTTTTTCTTGTTTACTGTCCCCAGAATCTAAAAGGATTTTTTGTTTTTTTTTGAGATGGAGTCTTGCTCTGTTGCCTAGGCTGGAGTGCAGTGACACGACCTCAGCTCAGTGCAACCTCCGTCTTCTGGGTTACTATAAGTAACAAGAACTCTTAGGCTGGGCGCAGTGGCTCATGCCTGTAATCCCAGCACTTCGGGAGGCTGAGGCAGGCAGATTACTTGAGGTCAGGAGTTCGAGACCAGCCTGGCCAACACGGTGAAACCCTGTCTCTACAAAAAATACAAAAATTAGCCGGGTGTGGTGGTGGGCACCTATAGTCCCAGCAACTTGAGAGGCTGAGGCAGGAGAACTGCTTGAATCCAGTAAACAAGAAAATCAAGTCATTCCACACTGTTACTTGAAATAGATGCCCAGATCTTTCCGGCAGTCCAAGACTTCTTTGCCATGCCTCTTATTCGGAAACTTCCTTCCCACTCTCTCTGTATAACTGGTGGACCACCTGCCTAGAATTCTAAAGCCCTAGTCTGCATCCTTTACTCTTACCCATCTCTCACACTTCTACACTTCGGTCTGATGAATTTCTATACATTATGCAGATTTAAAAATGACATTTTCCATTTCAGACATGTCACTGAGCCAAGTTCACAGCATTAAGCACACTTAAGTTTTATAAAGATAGGAAACACACAGCACTTTTTTAAAAAAAGCACAAAAGTGCAACATTAATAAAATGTGTATCTTAACACATCCTATCAGGCCCATCCAGCATCAGTCAGTAGACGATAAGACTCTTAATACATCCTATCTATGCTGTCTCTTTCATGAATACTATTTATTTATTTTCAGACGGAGTCTCACTCTATTACCCAGGCTGGAGTGCAGAGGCACAACTTCGGCTCACTGCAGCCTTGACCTCCTAGGCTCAAGTGATCCTCCCACCTCAACCTCCCAAGTAGCTGGGACTACAGGTGCATGCCACCATAACTAGCTCTCTTTCTTTTTTCTGTATTTTTAGTGGAGACAGGATTTTGCCATGTTGCCCAGGCTGGTCTCGAACTCCTGAGCTCAAGCTATCAGCCTGCCTTAGCCCCCCACATTGCTGGAAATATAGGTATGGGCCAGAGCCTGGTCCATGAATACTTTAATATAAAGAAATAATGCAGTGGGATGGGCACAGTGGCTCACGCCTGTAATCCCAGCACCTTGGGAGCCCAAGCGGGCAGATCACAAGGTCAGGAGTTCAAGACCAGCCTGGCCAATATGGTGAAACCCTGTCTCTACTAAAAATACAGAAATTAGCCGGGCGTGGTGGTGTGCGCCTGTAGTCCCAGCTACTCGGGAGGCTGAGGCAGAAGAATCGCTTGAACCCAGGCAGCAGAGGCTGCAGTGAGCCAAGATCACACCACTGCACTCCAGCCTAGGCAACAGAGCAAGACACCATCTCAAAAAAAAAAAAAAAAAAAATGCAGTTAACAGTTTGACTCACATGTCAAATGAACACTGTTTTTTTTGATATACATCTCTATAATGTATTCAACTGTATACTAACATCAACCTTTTGTATGAGTCAATATGAAGTCAAAAGTGTTGCTACTCTATTTCTAAACTGCTTGGCTCTTTAGATTTCTAAGTATAAATGATGATTCATCTATACTTGGTGTTACAGGAAATAATACACTAACCAAGTTTATGCTAGTACTGAGAGGCCAGATAAACACAACTAAAGATGTATTATTTATCTAAAATGGTATTTTAAAGTATTTAAGCCACTTACATATCTGTTAAGTGGATAATGTATTACCAGAGCTAGAAGTAACTTACATTATTTACAACAACGATCCATGAATGAAGACATACTATATAAATAGCTTATAGGCAACTCAAAATTCCATTTGGCTACTGGTTTCAATCTCCTTTTTTCTCTTTCCTAACATGGCTAATAGAGCACCAAAACTGACAGCAATTTCCTCGCTTCTCTGTTAATTTTGAATGCCAGATAAGTAGCAATAAATAAATAAATAAATAAATACATAAGCCAAGAGTAGATTATACTTTAAAGGCAACAGAAAGATTCTGAAATTCAAAAACAAGCTCCACATGGAATGCATACCTCAACTATGTGGTAGTTCAAGGGGATCTTGTTCTTCCCTGGATAGCTCACTAACTGTGCAGCACTATAAAAAGTGTAATTTAAGTTTAATAAGTATACGAAGACACATGAAAAGTCAAATAAGCAGTTTCAAAAGCAATGTGTTTAGATATAAGCAAAGAAAAATCTTCTTTGAAATGTCCTAGATTTCAGTTACTTCATTTAACTATGGCATAAATTATTCTGTCTACCACAAGGAAAATCTTTAATGCATCCAAAATTTCTTGAAAGATCAAAAGGAGTCTAGGTAATAATACTAAGGAAGCATATTCAGATGTACTAACCTAAAGAAGTTTTAATAGAGTAGATCACTCTCAAAATACTATACTCATTTCCACTTTAAAATCTAAACCAAACTTTCCAAAGTTTAAGAAAATTTTATTTAAAAAAAAAAAAAACTCCAAAGTTTGGGTGTTTTGAAAACAGAGCAAAACCACTGATATCCAAACCCAAAATAACTTGCCATTCAAGCTCTCCATAGCATATGCTAAATACCCACACCAAAAAGACTGGCATCATACACTTATTACTATAAAGCACCTTGAAAAGTACTATATAAGGGTGAAGAGCCTCAAGAAAGTAATGCAAGTGTTTTTAGAAATTGATTTTAGTGAGACAGAGAGTCAGGAGGATAAAATTTTCTTACACTCTCAACATACATTTTGCTCTTACTGAATCATCAAAATTGCTGCTTTCTCTCCCTTCTAAAAGTACTATGGAAAGAATCTTACCAAGTCTTCCTTTCCTTCCAGTGGGACTTAATGATGCAGTGAAGATTCTCTTCTATTACAAATCTTTCCACTGAATGACTCCCTGGCATGACAGGACCCTGGAAAGAAAATCAAATGTGTACACTACAGGCCTAGAACACAGATTTCTTTCACTTATTCAACAAATATTGGAGAGACTATAATGTTCCAGGCACTATACTGGGTGGTGGGGATAAAAGTTCTGAAGTGTTAAAGCTCTATATTTCAGTAAATTCCATTGCCATGTTCACTTATACCCCAGAGTATCAGCTATAGTGCTTCTTCTACTACATCTCATACCTAACCATACAACCACTGCCTACTTTACACACCAATTATTATATGAAACTAAATAACTTTGGATAATACAAGCCTTACAGAGTTTATTTTTTAAACCAAGGGAGTGAATTATTTCCATTAGTAACTATGGAGACAGAAAATTCTATTCAAATACCACATAGCCATAAAAAATCATGTATGAATTGAAAGATACCCATAATATATCGTCTAAGCTTAAAACATATTCCCGGCCGGGCATGGTGGCTCAAGCCTGTAGTCCCAGTACTTTGGGAGGCCGAGATGGGCGGATTACGAGGTCAGGAGATCAAGACCATCCTGGCTAACACGGTGAAACCCCGTCTCTACTAAAAAATACAAAAAACTAGCCGGGCGAGGTGGCGGGCGCCTGTAGTCCCAGCTACTCGGAGGCTGAGGCAGGAGAATGGCATAAACCTGGGAGGTGGAGCTTGCAGTGAGCTGAGAACTGGCCACTGCACTCCAGCCCGGGCGACAGAGCGAGATTCCGTCTCAAAAAAAAAAATATATTCCCCATATGGCATTATTTCATTCTTAAGCATATTCACAGCAAACAGGTTCAAAAAACACAAAACAGACCTTTAATAATGACTTTTGGATGATTTTAATCTTTTTTTACAATTTCTAATGTTTTTTAATAAACAACTTGTAAGAGGCCAGAACAAAAACAAAATCCTGTTCATTTTGAGAGTAGTAAGTATTTTATATATTTATACTCTTCTAGCAAGGGATGGACATGCACCTTACAGAGGTGATACCAATTAAATATAAATACAGGAGAAAAAAATTTTGAGGTCCCATTCTAGTTTCCCTTGCACAAAAAAAAAAAAAAAAAAAATCTGATCACAAACATTAGCAGTCTTAAATGTAAACCAGATTTTCAGTTAAATATATCTAAGTAGATCATTACAAAATTTTGACTAAAGTATTTGGTTACATATGGAATATAGCAGAGGGCAGTTGATAATTTTGTATATGTAACTGACTGACAAATTTTTATTCCGAAATAGATTGCATATATACTAAATTCCTACTGGTCATAAGCACTTTACCAGAGGACAGAAAAGTGACAATAGGAGAAAGAAACTCAAATTTGACTTTAGGTGGTAATATTAATTTTTATGGCAATAGTTTTCAACTGGGGTTAATTTTGCCCTCATGGGGACCTATTGCACTCTCTGGAGATATTTTTGGTTGTCAAAACTGAGGCAGGGAGAGTGCTATTGGCATTTAGAGGGTAGAGGTCAGGGATACCACTGAGCATCTTAACGATACACAGGATAGCACCCACAATGAAAATTGTAAGTTTTCTTAATTGTACAATATACAATTTTAATAGTACCATGGCTGCCAGGAAACTTGACTTTGAAATAAAGAATACGTATATTAAAAACGATAAAGTCAGCTTAGACTAATCTTTGGAACTTTTTAATTAAAAATACTTTAAATATTTGTTTTCAAATAATCATACAATACGAATAATCACAAGACAAGCTGTGTTGCCTAAAGAAAGAGGGACCATATCTAAAACTAGGTGGTTTTCTTGAGAAATAACTTTATTAAGTATAATTATGGCCAAGTGCAGTGGCTCATGCCTGTAAGCCCAGCACTTTTGGAAAATGAGGCGGGCGAATTGCTTGAGCCCAGGAGTTCGAGACCAGCCAGGGCAACATGGTGAAACCCTAACTATACAAAAAATTTGCCAGGCTAGGTGACACATGCCTGTGGTCCCAGCTACTCAGGAGGCTGAAGTGGGAGGATCACTTGAGCACAGGACGCGAAGGTTGCAGTGAGCTTAGATCTCACCTTTGCCCTCTAGCCTGGGCAACAGAGTGAGACCCCATTTCGAAAAGAAGAAAAAAAAAAAAGAAAGAAAAATGGCCAGAATGACTGAGCATTCATCATGTGACAGACACTGTTCCTGTTCTATGCATTTTACATGTTAATAATAATTTAATCCTCATAACATGAGATATATACTATTAATATTACCTTCAGAAAACGAAAGCACAGGGAAGTAAACAACTTTCCCAAATTCACACAGCTAGTATTTGACTAAACCAAGATTAAAACACAACCCAATGTAGCTCTCAAAATCCAAAACCCACACTCTTAGCCTGCAAACTGTGCATGTCTCTCTAATCTATTTACACATGCCAAATACAATTTCTTGCATAATGAAGTGATATCATTCACTGAATTAAAAAGTTAACTTCATTGCTATTGACCTTCTTAGACAAAAAACAACTCAAAATTAAAACACACCACAGGCATAATTCGAGCGGGATTAACCCACACGCACAATGCAACACAGGTCGTATCTAGGACTTTTAGTAGGTCACCTACCTCGGGATCATCTGTGTAATCAAACATTCTGAAGATGACCCTTGGCATTGGGTACACCGAATCTTCAGTGTGAGGAGGTGGTGTAAAAGGAGGCAGATTGTGCTGCAGTGCTTCACACAGGATGCTGTCAAAGGCAAGATAAGGTCTTAGGATGTGCCGTTCCTGCCAGCGATCCTTTTTCAATTTCTGAATCTGGGCCCACAGGCAATCTAAATACTAAAGACAGATTAATTTTTAATCATTAATATAATTAACATTTTGACTAGACAAAATGAAAATATCACTACCCTTTAAAATACAGGATACAAAAGTAAGCTAACTTGTAAGACGGTACAAAAAAGGTGCTAAGTTTTTGTTTTTATTTTACTTATAAAGTCTGTTTGGAACTGTTTGTTTTTACATTTTTCAAATTGAGCATTTACATAAGTATATGTCAACTCTGTAATAGCTGGCATCCCAAAGAACAAGGGAATATTTCAATTACATTCTATCATCTATTAAAAATCTACCGTACACCTAGAGCTATGAAAAGGCGCTATCATGAAATGCAGAAACATAGCCAAGGGGTAAAATGGAATGGTCTAAGTATCTTACAGAGATAAGAATCTATTCAAGAGCTGACTGAGTTTGTACCACAAGAGATTGAAATCAATTTACCTCTTCTTGTGGATGTGGTTTATCAGCAGTCCATACCTGTAACATGGGTACATGAGTCTTTTGGCGTCTTCTAAAGATAAAAATGAAAATCTACATTTAGGCTTTTACAAACATGAGATGCTCAGTCACCTTCATAGTTATTAGAACGCAAATTAAAGCAATGAAATAACATTTTACCTACTGGAGCGGCAGATATCAACAGTTTTGATAATGTACTGTGTATCATCAAGATGCAAGTCGAGATTCAGTCTCAAACATCGTTGACAAAGAGGTTAACTGGTATAATCTCTTTGGGAGAGTATAATCTCTTTGAAAGGTAATTTGACTAAATCTATCAAAATTAAAACTGTTTAGAACCTGCAACCCAGCAATGCCATTTCTAAAAATTTATATCCCCCATAAATATATCTGCACATGTACACAAAGACATACACACAAAGATATTCACTGAAACATTGTTTATAATAGCAAAAGACTGAAAATAACCTAAATGTCCACCAACAGGAGACTACAGAAATCATGGTACATTAAAAAGTGAAATATCCTACAACCGTTAAAAAGATTTATGAAGTATTTTTATGCAACAGATACAAGTTATAGTAAGAAAAAAAAAAAAAGCCAAGTGAAGAACAGTGTGTATATTGGGCTATCACTTGAATAAAAAAGAGAAAGGATATGCATACACACACAAAAGATTCTTTCTTTTTGAGACAGAGTCTCACTCTGTCGCTCAGGCTGGAGTGCAGTGGCGGCACCATGTCAGCTCGCTGCAAACTCCGTCTCCTGAGTTCAAGCAATTCTCCTACCTCAGCCTCCCGAGCAGCTGGGATTACAGGCACCCTCCACTATGCTTGGCTAATTTTCGTATTTTTAGTAGAGATGGGGTTTCACCATGTTGGCCAGGCTGGTCTCGAACTCCCGACCTCAGGTGATCCACCCGCCTCAGCCTCCCAAAGTGCTGGGATTACAGGCATGAGCCACTGCACCCGGCCAAAAGATTCTTATTTTTTAAGCTTCTTTTAACTTTACTTAATAATCAACTAAGTAGCTATTAACAGTTATCTAAAAAAAGTACTTAAAAAAGAGAAAGTGAAATTTAACAACAAAATCAATCTGTAAAAACTTAAGGGCCACATAACCATTACCATGTTGCTGGATAGTTAAGCATAAATTTACTAAAAAGACCTATTTATTATCACTGTATCTAACAATATAAACCAAGCTTTTACATTGGCTTGGGAGAGATGGGTAATGGGAAGACATGTAACTATTTTAATTGAAATGTGTCATATTACTTAAGAAGTACCGCCTGGATGGAAGGTTAAGGACCACTGTTTTAAGAGCTTGATTTAGGATTAATTTACATGAAACAAACACATTGTATGTGCTAGGGCAGTGGCTCTCCACTTGTGAAATGTGTTAATAATACAGATGTCCAAACCTCTCTCTCAAACTGTATAATTTATTAGGTCTGGGGGTTGGGGTCTGAGCATTTTAAGTACCACAGGTAATTCTTATCCACGCTAATATTTGAGGAACTATTGCACTAGGGTGTTTTATGTCTTTTATAAACATATAAAAGCAGCTTAAAAGAAGCTATATTACCAACTGTCCTTTGCACTGGCAAAAGTAAGCAAACCGTATCTGACTACTTTGAGGTCTCAGTGAGTTAAAACAGCAGGAGAACAGGATTACCTAGAAAATACCTTCAGGAACTCTACAGCTTATTTTTGAGAAACTCAAATGATATCACTGATATAAGATATCCTTTACCTAAGCAACAAAGAGTACTATGAGCTGTGCCCTTACTTAAGATAGCTTTCAGTGTTGGCAAAGATGCGGTCCATCTCTGCATCTTTCTTTTCGTACAACTCCTTTCCAACCCAGGGCAAAGATGACAGAAATGCATACACATACCAATCTCGCCGCACCTAAAGGATTTTTAAAAAGTTAAGTTTAAAATATGCTTTAATTATATTCATTCATATTTTATTTATTCTTGAATGAAATCCTATGGAAGCTATTTAAGACATCTGGTTTATACAGAGCATTTCCAGATATATTAGTTCTAATCTTACTGGACAGCATCATTTAAACCAACATACAGATATTATGAGAACCCACCAGTGTGCCAGTCAACTTAATTTTTAGATAGTAAGAACTTACAGTGTGATAGTCTGCTGTTATTTTTTCTTTATTGCTAATGGATTATCAGCGAAAGATTTCTGGTACTATATGGAAGTACCAGGATTCAGTAACCCCTCAAGAACCCCTCAAGATTCAGCATGAGGGGTTCTCTTACCTGAGGCACATCTTCTTCCTGAGTTACGCTTACAAAATTTTCAAACATGGCAACCATTGACGGGGCGGCAATCACATGACAATTCACAAGATCAGATAAAAAACGGACCTGTTGGGGCAAACAATTTCTGCTATTAAATCTAAATGTTCTTCATAATAACTACAAAACAAGCAATCTTCTATAGCCTAAACTATTGGTCTGAAAAACTATAGCCTAAGGGCTGGATCTAGCCTACTACCTGTTTTTTGCATAGCTGGGAACTAAGAATGGTTTTTACATTTTTAAATGCTTGAAAAAAAAAAAAGAGTATTTTATGACACATACAAATTACATGAAATTCTAGTTTCAGTGTCCATAAGTAAACTTTTATTGCAGCAGCCATGCTCATTCAGTTACATATTGTGTATGGTTGCTTTGTGCTACCATGGCAGAATTGAGAAGTTGTAACAAAAACTATATAAAGGACAGCAATCTGTGAGTTCATAGGTTTCTATGCTATACTACATCAACAATCCAGATTGTAAAATATTCCACCTACTTCAACCTATAACCTTCTTTTCTGTTTGACTGTACTTTTTACTGAATTACAGAAATGGAAATTACAGAACACATTTATTGGGTGTGCTTAGTGTGCTATTGCTAAACTACTAAAAGTCAACTGTTAGGGGACCCATTCTAGTGGAATAAGCACAATCTTAATACAAATGAGTGACTCCCACACTAAAAGGCAAATTAAGTGTTTTCTGGGAACAATGACAAAGGGAGTTGGGGAAAGCATCACAAACGAGGTAACAATTAGGCTAGGTCATAAAGGATAAGCAACAGTCTCAAGTAGTGAGCAATGAGGGCAGTATAGGCACAGAGCTTCAAAAACGAGGTGTGTTTTGGGATCTGCAAGTTATTCTGATATTGCTGGAGAGTGTATGGGAGACAAGAATAGAGAAACAGACTGGGGAAACCATAAAGGGTCAGGCTAAAGAGTCTGGACTTTAATCCTACAGCCTGATGGGTGTCCAAACTTTTTTGATTGCATACTCAGTAAAAAAGAATTTGATCACACATCTTCAACACATACATATTTATTTATGATATACACTGGATCACCATTCATCTATGTATTATTAGTAAGGCTTAATTTCATTTCCACTTAAATAAGAGTTCTCAATATTCACTTTCTGCAATCCAAGGAATCATCTTGTGCACCAGGCTTTTAAGACCACTCACACTGTCATGGGAAGGAACTAAGGGTTTTTTAACCAATAACCAACATGTGCAGAGCCTAGTTACAGAAAGACCAGTCTGGTGCCACTGTAGAACACAAAGTGAAAAACAGAATCTAGATGCAAAAAGATCAGTTAAGAGGCTATTAAGAACATCTGGAGGAAGGCATAGACTATGGTAGAGGCCCTGGAGACCAAGAAAGGACAGACTTGAGAGAAATTAGGGAGACAGAATTGACAGGGATTGGGAACACGTATGGTACAAGAAGGCAAAGGGAAGACAAAAATTAAAGCTCAGCTTTATAGATGGGTTATTCAGTACACAGTGGCCACTGCATGAGCTGGGGAAAGGGCAGAAAAAAGGAGGTATGAATGCTGCATTAATTTAGGTACTTCCTGGTAAGATATCTGAAGGCTATACAGCTAGCATCTGGAATACTGGACTGGAGCTCAGGAGAAAGGATGGAGATACAGTTACAGATTTGGGGGTATCATCAAAATAAAGGTGGCCTATGAAGCTATCAAAGTGAATGAGAATGCTTCAGGGGAGCATTTTAAATTATTTGGTCGTAGCTCACCTTTTCCCTCCATCCCAACAGTAAGTCGTAACATACCAGCAAACAAACTTACCAAATATACGGCTTCATTATAATTGTTTGCTTTCAATGACTCTTTAAGTTGACGAATCATGGCTTCTACAAATTCTCCACCGAAGTTGTAATTCCTGGCATTCAGCAGTCCAACTAATGTTGTATAAATTGTCAACTTCTCAGGTAACAGACGTGCACTGATTTAAGAACCCAGTATAACGAGAAAACCCCAAAACAATAGCGTTAAGTTGCTGAATTTTATATTAATCTTTTTATCATTCCATTAACTTTGGAACAGGATTACTTTTAGCTATGTCTTTAAAAATACTTCAGAAAAAGCATGTCACTGAGAAATGTTTCAAACACAGTCCCGTAATTTTTCATTTTAATTCATTAATTAATCCAAGAGTTAAGTAAATGATTTAATTGTAAAGTTATCTTACTGAAATAAATAAAACTAATGCTAAAACAGTTTTTCTTCAAGTGTGTTTAGTGGAACTGAACAGCATTTCCACAGAACATGGTTTCCATGGTAAAACGTCTCAGAAATCCTGGGTGAAACAAGCCTCTTTAATACAGAATCATTAAGGGGGGTGCGGCATTCAGAATTTCTAAACTTAGCTAACCAAATGTCATGGAACTAGAATTCTACTTTGAGAAACACTATTCTAGTTGCTTAGAAAAGATGCACAATTAAAACGGGTTTCATCTAAGTTCCTACCAACTTAATTATTGAATTTTTTAAAAATGTAGTCTGATATAGTTAAGATTTGTTTACATGTCAGTTGCTTACTCCAAGTATGTTGATTTTGTTAAAGTTATTTGAAAAGTATGGGAAAGGATTACAATGAACCTTTAGAAAAAGCAATTTTTCCTAATTTAGGCAGCCTTTACAATTAGCTCAAAAAGCAAGTAAGAACTCATAATCATTCAGTGGGCAAGAGATTCTCTTTGACTTGTTTTCCTAAAGTATCTAGCAGAACATCAGGGACAATTAAGGTCTTCAAAAAAATACCTGTGTTGATGGTAACTGTACTCCCTGAAACCCTACCAAAACCAAAAATTAAAGAAGAATACTTCGAAGCAATACAAGTTCAGCCTTAAACAAACAAGGTTTCCAACAGTTTAAGTATAAATACTACTCCATTTTAATAAAGGATTTCAGAAGATTTCCTTAGTAGTTTCTTAAAGTTACCTTCACTTGATCTAAACTAAAAGGCTGAGAAGTGATAAACGTCACCTTCATCATTTAAAAACACCTCATGGATATGTTACAATTTCATGTAACTACAAAGACTCTCATTTATTCAGAGAGTATGCCTATTAATAGTGGCTTCCAAAGCATCTTCAGTCTTCCAAGAAGAGCTATTACTTGAGTTACCAATTCCCAAATTTGTTTGGTACTACTAATTTTAAAATCTAAGTATCATACATTTAAATGTACATGCTTAAAAATATGTATCTGAAGGAGACAGTACTCTCTCTATAAAAAGTCAACTAAAATGATTCTAAGGTTCTAAGAAATAACACACAAGGAAAATGCTCAATTTTAGTTTTATCCCTAAGAAAAAGAGTTCATTAAAGGGCCAAAGGTTGGCTCATTTGTACAAATTTCCCCATAGAAGGAAAGCCAAGGACATATAGAACATAAACATGTATTTTAAACATTTCCCAAAGCATTTAAGAGTAGATAATACATTATCACCTGGATTCATAAATCTTTTGCATACATACACTGTACAAAGAAGCCTTAAGATCTTGCTCTTGTAGTTAGGAAGATCAGCTTCCAAAACACCAGCCAAGCCTTCGAGGTTGCTCTCCAAAGAGCAGGCACTCTGTAGAGGACATCACATTAAATATCTGTCAAGTACTCAGCAATATAAATTTATTGTTAAAAATTTATTTAAATGTAAATATATATTTTAAAATCGATCATTTTAAAATCATTACCAATCAATCATCTGTCCTTTTAATTGCTCTTTTAGTGTACTAAAATAATTTCTACACGATCATGAAAATAGTCTTACATGCATACAGAGCTATAATGGGTTTAGTATAAATCAATTCAGATAGTTATTGTTCTTTAGAAATCCATGAGAAGTTGATGAGTGAAATTTAAAAACTAAGCAGTCTATGACAGCAGGTAAGTATTAGAAATGGGAGGACACCATGGGCTCCATTTTACCTCTTTTACTAATTCTCTCTGTTACTCTGGGCAAATTACCTCAAGTATTCAGGGCTGATTTAGTTCATGTATAAATTAAGGGGCTATACTCTAGGTCCCTTCTAAGGCTCACCTTCTATGAAAATTATTAATTACTAAATTACTAATAATAATCAATTATCTGCATCCCAGGGGCTTCAACATGGATTCAATTTGGGATACAGATGCATGGTAATACCAGCTTTACCAAAATGTAGTTCAAGTTTTCAGCTGCAAAAACTAAAGCACAGTCAACCACATTCTTTTAAACCCATCACAGCCTGTGCCTATTGTGTGACATACCTTTTCTCCTACTTTGCATATTAAAGATTCCAAATGATCTTCAGTTTCATTTGCATCAGAGGTCTTTCTCCTTTTGTGAGGCTGCCCACCTATTTCAGCAACATAAAAAATTAACATTACATGCTAAATCTGCTATCACAAATTTTATTTAACCTTTTTAGGTTATAATCTGTTTTCTACCAGGCCCTATTTTTCTTACAGAGTAGAAGCTCTTCACAGACCCTCCATTTCTCAGACTAAGCTAGATTAACCAACACCTCCCATTCCCAGAGTCACTATATACAATAACTCCAGGAGGCATTATTTATGTTAAATTTTGTGTGAATAGTGCCCATGGAGCTAAGCAATCAGTAGCCCTGTGCATTTCTGTGGACAAGCTGGAAAGCTGCCAACAACGCATTAAACACTAGTAGTTAGAATACTCATGTACTGCTACTTCCATTCTTTCAACTTGAGTTGTTTACTGATCCTCAGTTGCTTGTTCCGAAACCTGTTAGTACCAGTAGTATTCATTAGTCTAATAATGTAATTATTATGTAAATGACAAAATAAGGGTGCAAAACCAAGTCCAATGCTTTGGAAAGACTTGATGGGAAAAAAAAAAGGCTGTTATCTGCTATAAAGAGGAAAGCTTCAAAAGATGGGAAAAAGGAGCATAAAACATTAGGATTTCTCACTTGCTTCACATGTTTCTAAGCTCTAATCTCAAGTCTTCAATGAACAATTTCAGTTCTGCATATGATGCAGCACGATGGTATAGTTTATCCTAAATAATGGGAATGACAGTCAGTATATACATATTCAAAGAAAAGTCCTGAGCACTATATCAAATCATTGGTGGAAAAAAGGACATGTTTTACAATTCCTGCTTTAATTAGCTTTTATTAACTGAATTACTGATACTGATTTATTTAAAAACCATATCATTTGAATAATCTCTATGTTTTTTAAATCTACCATTCTAAAATTACCAAGCATCTGTCCTTTTGATTGCTAAACAATTCAAGTTGAATGAAGCTGTGCTAAAAACTAACCTCAAACACCTGTCTATTAAGACCCTTGCTGTTTGTATCTCTTATCACTTTGTTTAAAGCCTTAACACACTCACCTAAGTCCTTTTGTGGTTTAACATAAGGCTTAAAAAAATTAAAATAATAGTGTTAAGTATGGAACCTGATGCTGCTGCTAAACACTTTTGGCTAGTCTAATACAATTCAATTTTTGATTTCCATTGATTCAATTATTTGGTCAGCATATGGGCAAGAAAGCAAGAGTCTGTAACTGTGCTGGGAATCTGTATCAATGAAAATCGGCAGCTGGATATAGGGCTACACAGTAGTAAGTTATATATAACTTCAATCTTCAGACTTGAATGGCCAAAGGAATTATTTTTACAAAGTTCATAATCACTTACTTGCCTCTGGAACACTTGGCTTGAAATGATGTATGGTGATTCTCATAAAACACAGCACCTGGCTAGTCTAAGCTTGGAATGTTAAATCTATCGAATGACTGAAATGATCTTCAGATACCACATGAACTGAAGCTGAATAAAGCGAATCTATTACTATCCACATAGGATCTGAGGGGGGTATTACAAAGGTTACAGGATAAGACACTCTGTGCTTCAACTTCCCAACCCATTAATTACCATTATAAACTGACTGAATGTCCACTGACTATAATTTTGAAGGGATAATGCCACAAAAAGTATAATATGCATGTAGCGTAAGAGCTGAGATGTACTGATTCCTGGCGATATCTGCCTGTGTAAAGTTGTAGACATGTGTGGCACAGAGGTTCAGGGACCTTGATTCTTAAGTATGTATCAAACCTAAGTCACAGGACCTATCAAGGTTCTACCACCCAAAGTACCAACTTTCACACAAAGGTCTTTTATTTCCAAGATTCATTTATTGAAAAAACAAAGCACAATTGATGTAATATTTACACAAGCCACCAGCTACGACATTCAATAGCCTTCTTCTAGAGCAGTAGTTCTCAACAGGGTGTAGATTTTGCCCCCAGTGGTCATCTGGCAATCCTTGGAGACATTTTTAGTAGTCCCAACTAGAGGAGGCAACTGGCATCTAGTGGGTAGGGGCCAGGGATGCTGCTAAATATCCCACGTTGCATAGGGCATCTCCCAAAACAAATAATCTGGCCAAGAATGTCAATAGTGCTGATGTTAAGAAACCATATTCTAGAAAGCAGAGCTCCTCAGAACCAAATTTCAGTGAGGTTGGGAGGATGGCGATGCTGAAAAACTAGCTGAATGAGAGCAGTTATTTTTTGTTGTTGTTTTTTAAACCTTAAGCACACTGTTCCCTTCTTTCTGGCTCATATATTTTGCCAACCCTTTATTCCACCTCTACAGTCTTCCTAACTTAACTTTCCAGGTGGCTTGTTCCAGTTTAGAATCATACCACAGCCTTTAAAGCAACCCTCTTAGGCCCTCTTATAAGCTTGAAAAGGGGAGAATAATGCTGTAGGAAGAGAAGGTATGATTTCTGAGAAAAAAACTAGAAAATACATGTACATAGTCACATGTCTGAACTGCAAACCCTCTGTTCATTTTGGCTATATTAAAGGATAAGATTTGTCTGGAGAATGGGAGGAGGCAGAAAGTATTAAGAAGTAAGAAATGTTCCACTCTCACCTGATAGTTGAGAGAATATGAAGGGGGGAAAACTACAGACACAATCTGAACTTACGAACAGAAACATGATATTGAACTCAGAAGAGAACCTGGGTAAGGGAACAGGGAAATGAAATAAAACAATATGAATACAATTTGGGGAATTAGCTCAATGTACCCTGAAGAAAACATATCTATGGTAGCTCCCAAGCCAAGAACAGATTTTTTATTAAAATTTAACTACGTAAAAGATTTAAAATGTAAATTAAAGATAACATTACCACTTCACTTGGACAGACTTGGCTAGTATAGAGAAGCAGGTATAAAATCCATCTGAAAGGATCTTAATAAACAAATAAATTTCCCCTCTATAAGGCAATCCTAATTTTATATGGGCACACTGTACATCTTATAGCCTTACAATAAATTTTAGACCCACAAAATGGAAAACAAAAACCAACCTTGTAAAATAAGAAAGTAAAGTAACTAAAACCAACAACTTGAACATTACATTTTTAAACCTTAAGCACACTGTTTCATTCTTTTTGGCTCATCTATTTTGATATTGAACAACTTCAAAGAAAGATAACATGCCTTGATCCTGCAGATTTAAAGCAGAGGCAATCATCACTTCTGAAATAAACTATACTCTCCCAGAATAACAAATCCTTTCACTTCTATTCATTTTTTTCTTTAGTTAAGTAAAAATATCAGCCACAGTCTAAACGACAAGGACCTAATTCTAAGAAGCTTAAATGGGGCTAATACAGCAAATCTGAAATTTTTGTAAATTGCCAAAATTCCCAAAATTGTATTCGTACTGTTTCTGGCTAAGATTTTGAACAATCTAAATCCTTTCTTAAAAGAACAAACAATGGACTGCATATCCCATAGTAACTAAAAAGCTTCGGAGACATTTTTAAAGCAAGTCTAAGCAATTAGTTAAGATTCAGCACTGGACTAGTATCCATACACATTACTTTTCATTTAGCATTTCCTGTTCCTTGTTTACAAATGGACTACTACGTGAACTTCATTGGTATAGCCTCCTAATCCTATCTCCCTGAATCTTTGATAGTCAAGTCTCAACACAGAAGTCTAATTTTATAATCTCCCTATAAGATGTGACCCTCTGCTATCTCTCTAATCTTATCTCCTACAACTTCCCCCTCACTCTGCTCCAGCACCACTGGCCTCCTTGCTGTTCTGTGAACATGACAGGAACCCTATAGTCTTAAGGCTTTTGCGCCCATGGTTCCCTTTGTTTGGACCACTGCTTTTCCTCATACAGCTATATGGCTGCTACCTTACCTCTGGCAAGTCTCTGATCAAATGGCATTCACAATGAGGCCTTCTCTAACCAACTTACATAAAATAGTAACTTCTCCCTCACAGAAATCTCTACCCTCTTTACCTAATTATCACTCCACAGCGTCTGTCACTGTATGATACACTACACTTTACTTGACTGTCTTCTCTCTACTCTAGAGGGGAGGCTCTATCTTTATATTGTCCACTGCTGTATTGCAAGTAATTAGGACAGAGCTTGACACTGTTAAGTATTTGTTGAATAAATGATTTTTTATATATATTACTTTCCATATGCTTGCTTCTATATATAGAGTATACACGTTATAATTACATATATGTAAAATATATATTATAGAGTATATATTTTACATAAATATAAATGTATATAATATATAAATATATTATATATTCCATTATAGTATTTTATAGAGAGAGAGAGAGAGTGTCAAGCATATGGAAAGTCAGGGCAGAGACTGACAACAGCTGACAACTGTCCAGAAATGCTCAGATGTACCTATTTATTTCTGACTGTAATAATTCCTAGCCTATTTTAAAATAGCCTTCTAAAATCCTTAAGCTTCTAAGAGTTCTCATTTTTTAAAAAATAGATGTTTAACTAAAAGGAAAGCATCCAAAATAATCTGATTCAGATCACTGTGTAGGGTAAACTCCAGCTGATCGTTATCCAAATTGTGGCAATTTACAAAAATTTCAGATTTGCTGTATTATCAAACATGAACTGTATCTGCCTCTCCCATACTAAAATACCAACCATAAAAACCTTTGCTTAATGAAGGCCTTGTTTTACTTGTCTTATTTACTCTGAGGTTCCTGCAGCAAGACCCAAATGGACAGTGATTTGGCTGCAAGCTGGTGTTAAAAAGAAGCCAACTCCAAGAAAGTTATGTAAGTCTCCCAATAACCAAAGCAAAAGTTATTTTTCTACATATTTGCATTCCAATTCTCTAGGATGCCCTACAATGACATTTCCTCTCTCTTTAGGGATTACCTATAAGTGAGAAAATGAAAGCATAAGGACAACAAAGAAATTGGAAAGAACAAAACCCTCAAGTTCTCTAACCCCCAAGTAATGACTTGAGAAGTATATTAGTTTTTGATTAGTCAATTACAAAGCATAAGAAAATTATATTTTTTCTTATATTTTTCTTATATATATATATATTTTCTTATATATTTTCTTAAATATATATATATTTTCTTATATTATACTGCGGGCGCAGTAGCTCACATCTGTAATCCCGGCACTTTGGGGGGCCGACGCGGGTGGATCGCCTGAGCTCAGAAGTTCAAGACCAGCCTGGGCAACGTGGCGAAACCCCGTCTCTACAAAAAATAGAGGAAAAAAAAAAAATTAGCCGGGCGTGGTGGCCTGCGCCTGTGGTCCCAGTTACTCAGGAGGTTGAGATGGCAGGATCACTTGAGCCTGAGAGGCAGAGGTTGCAGCAAGCCGAGATCGCGCCACCGCACTCCAGCCTGACAAGTGTGACACTCCGTCTCAAAAAAAAAGGGGAGGGAATTGTATTTTCTGTGCCTTGCCCAGAGGTTACACAAGAAGCCTCTTGTGTTAGATATCAAAGCATGCAGCACAGTTATTTAACTTATACCTGGGTAGTGAAGAGAGCCCTGGACTGGATTTGCTATTGCTGGTGTTTGGGAACTGACAGCTGTCTCTCGTGTTATGCTCAGTCTCTAAACCCTTAGGTGTCAGATGAGAAAGCTGGACTAGAATATCCTCTCAAACCATGCCTTCGTAGAAATCTGGTGTTTCACTATTAAAACTAAATGCATGCGATTCTGCCTCCACCTCAACTGCCACAACACTCAAGGAGAGACAAACGTCAGTGGATAAAACTTACTCAATTTAAAATGTCTGTTATGGTTTCTTTTCTTACATTGACAGCACCTGCTAACGTTTACCGCCTCTTAAGCGCTGGCAAATGATTAAAACATCATCGTTGCTGATGTGTATTACCTCATTTAACTTTCACAAAAACCAGAAGATATAAGTATCATTACGTCTATATTACACACTAAAGTTTAAGGAGATTACATAACCTATAAAAGATCACCAAGTAAATGGTAGGGTCTGGCTTTGAACCTAAACCCTCTGGTTCCAAAGTCTCACCTCTTAACCACTACTATACACTCTCTTCAAAAAACAATACACTAAAACGTTAAAAGAATTACTCTAAGTTTCATTTTTTTGGTGTGTGGATTTGTGTTTTTGACCGATTGTAAGGCTTATGTATAATATAAGCATTTTTTTGTTGTTAAAACTAGAATTATTCCGTCTTTATGAAGACAACACTATGATCTCCACGAGCACCATCATCCAAATGGAGATGGGAACCCCTGTTCTAACTCGCTGAGGCCTGAAGTTAGTTTTCTAGCACTCTCTCACACGAGGGAAATGCGCTTACGGCCAGTTCAAAATCTGCAGTAACCTGTGTTTGTTTATTAGGGACCTCTTGGGCGTGAGTAAGACAATATTCTTTCTCTGCAGCTCGAAATAAGGGAAATCAACGGATGACTACTACCGGAACAGAGTTCAGACTGCAACTCATGAGATCTCTCAGTTCTTTCCTTCAGTGAATTCTTCCGAGCCCTTCTCAGGTGCAGCTTTGAAGGTTAAAACGAGACACTGGGATCAGTGGGTCCCTAAGAGGCGGCAGCACAGACACAGGTGTGCTTCCCTGCTCGGTGGCGCTAAGGACCAAATTCTGAAGCGTCCTCAGAGACCAAGGGTCTACCCATGGGGTTCACCAGGCCTCCTTTCCCGAGGATCGGCCCTTGACTCAAAGAACTGGGGCGGGAGAGAAAAAGTTGCTTTCTAGAAGCCGCCCGGTCACACCGCCACTGTATTCCCCTTTCCCTCCGAGGCTCCCCGCACGTTCCCGGGGAGAAGAGCTTCCAGTCTCTTCCATGGACACCCAAAGACGCCGAGCCTCGGTTGCCAACCGGGAGCGGCCTCCGCGGCCGGGCTGCAGGTACTCACCGTCGTTCTCGTCGCTGTGCCGCCGCCGCGACATGCTGCCCTCCGGTGCGCAGCGGAGCCCAGAAACCAGGCGGTAAGCGCGGAGGAAACTGTCCGGCCGCTGGCCGGCGCAAGGACAGCTGCGAGGCGCGCGGATGGGCCGGCACGCAGGCGCACTCGCTCGCCACGGCTCCCGGAAGCGCA
Source organism: Rhinopithecus roxellana (assembly GCF_007565055.1). Taxonomy (NCBI): domain Eukaryota; kingdom Metazoa; phylum Chordata; class Mammalia; order Primates; family Cercopithecidae; genus Rhinopithecus; species Rhinopithecus roxellana. The sequence continues at coordinate 20,007,508 of NC_044564.1, forward strand.
GGAGAGGCCGCCGGGTGGGCTCGGCGCTGCGAGAGCCGGCGTGAGGAAGCTCAGTGGGCTACAGGCGTTGGGCACACACGCAACCGCCCCCTCAGGCTGCCCCCGCCTGCCGGCTGCTTCTTTCTCCCGCCTTCCGCCCTGTGTCCTTCCGGGGCCACGCAGAAAGTGCAGCCGTTTCGGCCAGTCAGAGACCCCGAACCGCGGTCGTCGTACGCCTGAAGGCGGGTGGTGCCGGCTGCCGCTCTAGTCCCCGCCTCCGCTCAGGCCGGTCCTCCGGGGCTTCTCAATGGTTTTCCCGGGGGCCTCTCAATGGTTTTCCCGGCGGCCTCTCAATGGTTTTCCCGGCGGCCCTTGCGCCGACGTCCAGGAGACTTCCGGAGCCTGGTGACGTCACGAGCGAGCATTTCTACCCAAACACGCGGCAGGGGAATAGGCTCCAGGGCGGTGAGCAGTGACAATTGCTAGGTGGAAACAGTGCAGGGAAGAGAGACCTAAGAAAGGATCAGGACTGGCGGGTATGTGCTCGTCTACTCCCACTTTCCGGCTTTTGCCGCCTTGGGAAAAGTGGGCGGAGAGGTTGGGCCAACCTCGGCAAGCGGGGTGGGGCCTGGGCGGGAGGCGGTGCCGCACGTGCCTCTCCCTGGGATGGAAAGGCCGGCCCTGACGCGAGCGTGCTGCTCCCGGCTTGCCGGCTGGCCGTCATTTTCCCTAAGTTGTTTGCTTAAGAAGGAACAAATGATTGTTTTAGTAATCAAGGGTTATTGGGTACCTGTATGCTTGTGTGTGACCGTCCTCTCCCCTGATGTCTTTATGAGTACCATACTGGCTTATCTGCTTTGTCCATGGCCATCTGAAATTTCACTCTCCCGGCCTAATTCTCTTTCAGTCTTACCCATTTCAGTAAATGACGTCATCCATCGGCTGCTTAATCCAAAAATTTAGAGAGTCTTTCTTAGCTCTTTTCCCTCACTTTTTACATAACAATTATCTGTAAACCCTGCCTGCTCTGCTTTCAACACTAATCCTGAATCAGATCGTGTTACTGCTTTGTTTAAAAGTCTCCTATGACGGCCGGGCGGGGTAGCTAACGCCTATAATCCCAACACTTTGGGAGGCCAACGCGGGCGGATCCGCTTGAGCCTAGAAGTTCAAGACCCACCTGGACAACGAGGCGAACACTGTCTTTACAGGAAAAGAAAAAAAAAAATTAGCCGGGCCTAGTGTTTGGCTCCTGTAGTCCCAGTTACTCGAGGGGAGGGTTGGGGGCAGAGATGGGAGGATCCCTTGAACCCAGGAGGTCGAGAATACGGTGAGCCGTGATCACACCACTGCACTCCAGCCTGGGCGACAAAGTGAGACCGTGTCTTAAAAAAAAAGTCTGGCCGGGCGCGGTGGCTCAAGCCTGTAATCCCAGCACTTTGGGAGGCCGAGACGGGTGGATCACGAGGTCAGGAGATCGAGACCATCCTGGCCTACACGGTGAAACCCCGTCTCTACTAAAAAATACAAAAAACTAGCCGGGCGAGATGGCGGGCGCCTGTAGTCCCAGCTACTCGGGAGGCTGAGGCAGGAGAATGGCGTGAACCCGGGAGGCGGAGCTTGCAGTGAGCTGAGATCTGGCCGCTGCACTCCAGCCTGGGCGACAGAGCGAGACTCCGTCTCAAAAAAAAAAAAAGTCTTCTTCGACTTTCCATTGCACACTCCATACCATGGCCTGTGGAGTTCTACCTCTCCTCACTGTACTCCAGCCACTCTTTCTGTTCTTACAATAAGTCAAGCTTGTTCTTGTTCTAGGAACTTATACTATTTCCTTTACCTGAAGATCTCTGGTTCTAAATCTGCGTGACTGGCTCTTGGTCACTTAGGTCTCAGCTCAAATATCAGGTCCTTAGTTAGGCCTTCTTTGGTTACCCAATTGCTGTTTTATTTCATTCAGCAAATACTGTATTTATTAGCATTTAGCACCTCCTAGGTGCCAGGCAGAGTTCTGAATGCTGAGGATGTCGAGGTGAACAAAGGAAAACCCCTGCTCTGGTGGCGCTGATATATTCTAACGATCCATTCAGGAATAGCCCCAAATAGTGCCATCATAGGTAGTGAGCAATGGGAGAGTAGTAGATGAGATCAGAGGGTAGGGAGAAAGTGCTCTGTAAGGACTTTGAACATTATCCAAGTAAATTGAGAAGTCATTGGAGTATGAATTTTTTCTTTTTTTTTCTTTGAGACAGTCTCACTCTGTTGCCCACGCTGGAGTGCAGTGGCACACTCTTGGCTCATTGTAACCTCCACCTCCTAGGTTCAGGCAATTCTTGTGTCTCAGCCACCCAATTAGCTGCAATTAAAGACATGCACTACCACACCAGGCTAATTTGTGTATTTTTAGTAGAGATGGGGTTTCACCGTGTTGACCAGGCTGGTCTTGAACTCCTGGCCTCCCAAAGTGCTGAGATTACAGGCATTAGCCACTGTGCGGGGCCAGTCTGACTTATTTTTTAATAGTTACCTCTCTGGCTCCCAAAGGAGGAAGATAGTTCTGCTGTTGCAATAATTCAAGCTGCAAATGATAGTAGCTTGAACTAGGGTGGTAGTGAAGATGATGTTGCAAAGTGATCTGATTGGATTGTACTTCAAAAGCAAAGCTGACCAGGCGTGGTGGCTCACGCCTGTAATCCTAGCACTTTGGGAGTCCGAGCTGTACTCCCAGCTGCTACTCAGGAGGCTGAGACAGAAGAACAGCTTGAACCCGTGAGGCGGAGGTTGCAGTGAGCTGAGATCATGCCACTGCACTTCAACCTGGTGACTGAACAAGACCTGTCTCAAGTAAAAAAAAAAAAAAAAATAGGATTTTCTGAACAAGTGAATGATAGTGTGAGAAAATAAGGAGTCAGGAATCATCCCAAAAGTTTTTTTTGTCTGAATAACAGGAAGAATGAAATTGTCTTTTACTCAGATAAGGAAGACTGGGGAAGACCAGAGTTTGGTTTTGAACAGTTATATTTGAAGCTGAAGCTAGCTAGCTTCACACACAGTGGGGTATGTGAATTTGTAGTTTGGGAGAAAGGCCTAGGTTGAAGATAAGAATTTGGAGTCATTTATTGTATAGTATTCTAAACAGAAATTTCCTTTATGTTTCCCTTTTTTCTTTTTTCATGTAATTTTCAAATATTTACAGAAGTAGGGAAAATTTATGATGTGTCCCCATGTACTCATCATCAACTTCAGTAATTCTTAATTCATGAATATTCTGGTTTCATTGATATTACCTCCTCTCACCCAATTATTTTGAGGCAAATATAGTTTTAAGTCCTTGAAAGTAGATGAGATCACCTGTGGGGTAAGTATAGATATAGAGTAGTTCAACATTTAGAGGTTGGGGTAATAAGGAAGAGCCAGCAAGGGAAACTGAGAAGCAGGGACCCTTATCCCTAGCTGGTATTTTCTTTTCTTTTTTTTTATTTTTTACTTACTTAATGTCTCTCCTTACCAGAATATAAGCTCCAAGAGAGCAGGGACTTCAACTGTTTCATTCATAGCTGCATTCCCAGGACTATTCCATGGGCCCGGCACATAGTAGAGGTGCCACAAATAATAATAGTTCAGAGTATATACGTAAATGAAAATAAACAGACTGAAAAAAGATGCAGAGTCTGAGGAGATCATTTTGGGGTGGTGGGAAAGGCGTGCTACACTCAGGTGTGGAGACCTTGAGTCAGGAAAGAACAGGGCTCATTTGTAGAACTGGGCATGGTCCAGTGTGGCCAGAGTAGGATATGTGATGGGGAATGGGGAGCATAGTCAGAGATGAGCCTAGAGTATAGAGAAACTAAGTTTTTCAGGCCTTCAAAGGAAGCAGTGACACGGGGTAGCAGACAAGACATAAGTGAAAGGTAACACTTGAGCTCAGTCTTGCTACACATAGTAAGCATATGGGGAGAGAAGGAGATGAAAAAGTAAGGGAAACAAAGCAGTGGAAAGCATAAATGCTGGGACAGACCACATCAGGTCATATAGAGGGAGATTGGGAAAGATGCTGGAGGTGGAATCGGATCGGATAGTAATTCCTTTCTACAATGTTACCTCCCACATGCACTGCCCTTATAAGTGAGTAAGTTCTCTGTTTCTAGAACGATGCCTGGAACCTAGAAGACCCTCCATAAATATTTGCTGAATGAATTTTAATTTGGAAATGATATATGTTCTTTTTCTACCTTTACAATAAAACAGCTTTGAGCATGGAGGAAGTGTGTTAAATAAGATTCTTCTACTTATTTTTCTTCTGCCTGGGAAGCTTATAGGTTTGTGTAGAGTTAGAGATATACTTTTTTCAGTGGGACTTTAAATGAAAGAGATTTTCATGAGAAAGGAAAGAGAAACCAAAGAAGGTAGTGTTTCTTCACCCAGTCTCTTCCACTTATTTTTCAAATACAGGAGAATTTGGGTTAATAAATCTGTATTACCTTGCCTTACCCTTAGAACAAAGCTCATTTTGAGCCCCATGGAAGCACCACTTAGCTGATTCAGATGCATTTTATGTGGTGCAAGTGACATCTTCATTTATGAATCCAAGGAACAAAGGTCCTTCATAAGGAAGTTGGTATTGCGTGTGTCTGTGTGTGTGTAGTCTCTATCAATCCCATCCAGCATTGTTAACAAGCAGTGTGTGTTCCGCCAGACCTAAACTGCTGCTCGTTGCCTTCTCCTGGTTGAGGTACCTTGTAGACAGAGTTGTGAATTGTCAAAGTTTGTCACCAGTGTCTCCCACATTCTTTTTTCTCATTCTTAGGGGTGCTTTTTCTGCTCCTTTTTGTGGAGCGTAGGACCTCTTTGCATGTTACTATTTTCACAACCTTGAGTGTCCACGTCTGGCTGCCTCCTTCAATATTGTCTTCAAGAAACTAACTTTGCCATTTCACTAGTAATATGAAATAACCGGTTGTTATGCTGTGGGGCAGGAATTTGGACAGGGCACAACAGGGACACCTTGTCTCTGCTCTCAGCTCAGAGACCAATCTGGAATCTGAAGGGTCTAGTGGTTGATGCTGGCTGTCAGCTGGAGGCCTCCTCCGTTCCTCTCCACCTGGTTCTCTGTGTGTGGTCTCTGTATGGGTTGGATTGGCTTACTCACAGCACAGTGGTTGGTCTCCTCAGCCTGAGCATCTCAGAATGAGAGCTAGTGCTGGCATCTCCTTTTGAGGACCCGACCTCAGTCATACAGCATTGCTTCCATCACATTTTATTTTTGGGAGCAGTTAACAAGCCTGCCTAGGCTTAGGGGAATGGACCAGAAATACTGCTGCAGCCATTTTTGGAAAATATAATCTGTCACAGCTAATTTTTAAAGAAAATGTTAATGTTAAATTTAAAATACAGCATTAAATTAAAATATTACTAATATTACCATTCATTGAACCCTGGTATATGGCAGACACTATGTATTAATATTTCTTTCCAGTCCACAGTACAGTACTGTAATGTAGATACTACAATGCACAGTTTCCACAAGAGAGATTTAGAACTCAGAAGTAGCTTGCCCATGTTCACATGCTTGGCAAACTGCTACAGCACAAACCAAAGCCAATGCCTTTTCTCAGTGTGCCTCTTAGTGCTTGTCACCTGTAACCTTTGCTTTACAAAAGAACCAATGCAGTATGATGGTTGTAGTGTGTCCGTTTTGACAGGATTTGGCCACAGTAGGGATTTTGACATTTCTTCTGGCTCATTACGGTGGGGCTCTCTTGGGAACTATTTCTTTTAAGGAAGGAAATTTGCATAGCTCTGAAATTAGGGGGCAAAAAGAAGAAAACGTTTATAACTGAAGGTACTGGCACACAGCTTGATTGATTTGGGTTGTACCTGGTGCTTTTCTGGTATTATGTACCCTAATGTCTGCATGGCTCGCTCCCTAATTCAGGTTTCTGCCCAAATGCTATTGCTGCAGAAAAGCTTTTCCTACTCTCTGTGTTTGAAGGGCTCCTCCATCACTGCCTCCCTACCCTGCTGGTCATTCTTTATAACCTTTTCACCATCTGACTTTAAAAATAAAAAATCAATTTATCCACTTGTTTACTTCACCCCACTGGAATGTAAACTCTAGGGAGACAGAAACTTTTGCTTTTGTTTACTGCTATATTCTTGATGCGTAGAATAGTGCTTGACTTAGAGTCGTTGCTAAGTAAATACTATTGATTTAGTAAGTAAATGAATGCTTAGCTTGGACTACTTTGCCCATGCTAATTTGCATGATTGATTAGCTTCATATCTTCTTCAAGAAGTAATCAAAGACTAGCATGGCTACTTCTTTCTTATTTATATTCTAGGAGATATTTAACTGAAAGGAATATCTGCTTCACTGTTGCAACCAACCAGATGCCTTCTTCTACTTCACCAGACCAAGGAGATGACCTGGAGACCTGCATTTTAAGATTTTCTGACCTGGATTTAAAATATACGAGTCTTATTAATCCCAGCAGCAGTCTCAAAGCAGAATTAGATGGCATTACAAAAAAGAAATACTCATTTGCAAAGAAAAAGGTAGAATTCCTATGAATGTTTCATGATCATATATGTGTGGTTAATGCGGATACATTTGGAAGTAGCTTATCAAGGTTGCTGTCCAGCTCAAGGTCAAGTCTAGTCAGGGACATTAACCAGCGATGTTAATTCCATCCCAGGCAAAGGGTAATCATAGGCAAGGTGTGGCCCTGGAATAGCCATGGTGGAGTACTTGAGGAGGGTGAATCCTAGACAGATGGATTAGTTTTCATTCCCCACCCCACAGGTTAAAAAAAAAAAACCATAAAGTTGAAAACCAAATGACAAGTGAAGAAAAAAGTTGGTAACTGTGATCAACAAAAGATCACTAAAAACACATCCATCTCAGTAAGAAGATAAATGCCATAATGGAAAAATAGGCAACAGATGTGAACAGACAAGCCAGAAATAAACAAATAGAATAAGCAGGAAAAAGTATTCAGCATTACTACTAATCAAAGATATTAAAAAAAAAAAAAAAAAGGGTAGCATTTCTTTTGCCTTTTATTTGGACCAGCATTAAAAATATTGATGATACTGGTAGAACTCAGTGAGGCTGTGGATAAAATGGCACCCACATACTTTTCTGATTAGAGTATAAATTGGTACGTTTTTCCTGGAAGTCACTATTACAGATTAAAATTTAATGCTCTTTGACCCCTTGATTTTTATTTTAGATATTATAAGTAGGTGGTTAAAGATGTAGGAAGACGGATGCATGGAATGCTCATTCAACATTGCTTTTAATTGCAAATATTAGAAACAATCTAAATGTTCATCAGTTGGTAACTGGTTAAGAGAATTTTCTGTTTGTTTTACAATAAGCATAAATAATTTTTATAAAAACAGTAATATTATTTTCTAAGAAAGAAGACATTTTGGTACGTTTCTTCCCAGTCTTTTTCAATGTACTTTTTAATGTGGTTGAGATTACATTACATAAGCAAATTTTATCCAGTTTTTTTCACTTAATATTATATCATAAATATTTTTCCATATAACTTAAAACTGACTGCTTAATATTCCATGGTAAGCATACTTCATAATTTACTTTCTGTATTCCTTTCGAAAATAGCTGATAGTGTTATTCGTAATATTTTAGACCAAACTGTATTATGTATATTCCAGTGTAACTTAGAGTCTTATATCCTGAGAATAAAATTATGCTGAGAGTTATTTAACTTCCTCAATATAAAGCCTAGTTTTAATTTCTCTAATAGTCTCTTCTAAAGCTTACTAATAAGAGAAGTGTTACTCCTCAGATAATTGTATAACATAATGGAACATAAAACTGGAAGCCCCTGTGGAAAGATAATATAAGGAATCTCAGTGAAACTTCTATTAGCCATAAACCTAAGGTTATTTAACAGTGTTAGTGTTTGAAATCTAATTGCAGGCCTTTGCCCTTTTTGTCAAAACCAAAGAAGTTCCGACAAAAAGGAGTTTTGAATGTAAAGAAAAATTGTGGAAATGCTGTCAGCAACTGTTCACAGACCAAACCAGCATCCATAGACATGTGGCAACACAACATACTGATGAAATTTATCACCAGACAGCTTCTATTTTAAAGCAACTGGCTGTGACATCGAGCGCCTCAAAGAGTCTTTCGTCTGCAGATGAAAAGAATCCTCTAAAAGAGTGCCTTCCACATAGTCATGAAGTGTCTGCTTGGCTCCCTGATATAAGCTGCTTTAACCCTGATAAGCTGATAAGGTAAGATTTTCATTCTGTATTTCGGTTTGATTTAAAGTATTTTTCCAACCACAATGAGATACTACAATTCACTCATTAAAATGGCTGAAGTGAGAAAGACCAACTCTGTCAAATGTGAATGAGGATGTGGAACAACTGGAACGCCCAGTCACTGCTGTTGGGAATGTAATATGGCACAACCACTTTGGAAAAGTGTTCGCCGGTTTCTTAAACATGCATCGTTCCTGTGGCCCCCTCCTGGATATAATACCAACAGCAGTAAAAACATGTCCACAGAAAGCCTTGTACAAGAATGCTCATACCAGTTTTATTCATAATAACAAAAACTGGGAACAACTGCAAATATCCATCAACAGGAGAATGAATAAACTGGTATAGTCATGTAAGAATACTGCACGACAATAAAGTGCTGTGAACCGCTAATATTCAAGAACATCTATGGGTGAAAGAGAAAATCCTTATGCTGAGTGAAAATAGCCAGACAGCACAATACATATTTTCTGATTTCATGTACTTGAAGGCAAAACTAATATATGATGATAGAAGGGTTCTGGCAGAGAGTTTGGGAATACACAAGAGATTTTTTGAGGTCTTGGAAATGTTCTGGTTTTGATAGTGGTGTGGATTACACAGGTGTACCTGTGTCAAAAATGATCAAACTTTACACTTAAGATCTGTGTATTTCACTTGTAAACTGTGCCATGCTTTAAACTTATTTTTAAATAAATAGGACAGGAAAAACTAAGCAAAAAAAGGGGGGGTTTATTTTAAGCTAGATATCATTATCTGTATGATTTCAAATGTACGTATCCAGAAAAATGCATCATTTATTAGGTTTATTGGGGAATGTAGCATTGCACATAGTGAATTTTTCAGAAAGCAGGTAAATGTAGCTTACATTTTAAAGCATCTAAACTTTCTTTGATTTAACCTTTTTTTTTTTTTCCTGGAGTCTTTCAGACTGCATTAGATACCTCTTTAGTTACATAATTAAATAGAGTATAGTGAATGTGATTGAACTTCTTCTGAATGCTTTAATGCCATCAGGAAGGTATAAAAGTTTATCTTTTTACTAAGAAGGCTCAGACTTACTATTCTGTTATCTCTCCTCCCTGTCTTCTAATTCTAGATCCAAACCCTCTGTATTATTGCTATGTAACAAATTCAGCTTAAAACAACAAACAATATTTCAGTTTTTGAGGGTCAGGTATCCAGCCGCAGGATAGTTGGTGGTACTAGCTCAGAGTCTGTCATGAAGTTGCAGTCATCTCATTGCTTGACTGGGGCCAGTAAATCTGTTTCCAGGTTTGCTCATGTGGTTGGTGGCAGGCTTGTTTTTTCAGTGGCTTTTAGTCAGAGGCCTCCATTCCTCTCTATGGGGGTCTCTTCATAGGCTGCCTGAGTGCTCTCATGACGTGGCATGTGATTTGTGAGAGACAAAGACACCAAAACAGAAACCACAATCTTTTATGACCTAATCTTAGAATTGCCATACCATCACTTTTTATTGATGCTGTTGGTCACATAGACTAACCTCAGTACAGTGTAGAAGAGAACTACACAAGGGTCTGAATACCAGGAGGCGGGGTCATCAGGGATCATGTTGGAGGCTGGGCACCATACCTCAGAGTTGTTACTTTTTAGTGTGTATTACCTAGCCTGCACTTTACCCATTCTGTCAGGACCTTAACTACTGGCAACAGCTAGATCCTTAAGGCACAGAATTCTAGAGGCCTAAGTTAGGCCAATAACATACATACTATATGTAGCCACAGACCGTAGTCTGTGCAACAGCATATACCCCGTCAGTTGACATTGTTTGCGAGGTTTTGTGTTTTTTTTTTGTTTTTTGTTTTTTTTTTGAGACAGAGTCTTGCTCTGTCACCCAGGCTGGAGTGCAGTGGTGTGATCTTGGCTCACTGCAACCTCTGCCTCTCAGGTTCAAGTGATTCTCCTGCCTCAGCCTCCCGAGTAGCTGGGATTACAGGCACGCACCACCACACCCAACTAATTTGTATTTTTAGTAGAGACAGGGTTTCACCATGTTGGCCAGACTAGTCTTGAATTCCTGACCTCAGGTGATCTGCCCACCTTGGCTCCCAAAGTGCTGGGATTACAGGCATGAGCCTCTGCATCCAGCCTGTTTGCAGTGTTTCTTGGAGACCATTCTATATGTTCTCTAGGGAGGAGAGGTAAAGAAAGAAAATTACATTATTTTCAAAAACAAGTGGGAAGACACAGAGACATTAATTATTCCTCTACCCTGTGTAATGTCAGAGCTTAAAAAAGGGTTTTGTATTAGTCTGTTTTCATACTGCTGATAAAGGCATATCCAAGACTGGGCAATTTACAAAAGAAAGAGGTTTAATGGACTTACAGTTCCACATGGCAGGGGAGACCTGACGATCATGGTGGAAGGCAAGGAGGAGCAAGTCACATCTTAGCTAGATGGCAGCAGGCAAAGAGAGAGAGCTTGTGCAGGGAAACTCCTGTTCTTAAAACCATCAGATCTTGTGAGACTTACTATCACAAGAACAGCACAGGAAAGACTCATCCCCATGATTCACTTGCCTCCCACTGGAGTCCTCCCATGACACATGGGAATTGTGAGAGTTACAATTTAAGATGAGATTTGGGTGGGGGCGCAATCAAACCATATCATTCTACCCCTGGCCCCTCCCAAATATCATGTCCTTACATTTAAAAACCAATTATGCCTTCCCAACAGTCTCTAAAGTCTTATTTCAGCATTAACTCAAAAGTCCACAGTCTGAAGTCTCATCTGAGACAAAGCAAATCCCTTCCGCCTATGAGCCTGTTAAAAGCAAGTTAGTTACTTCCTACATACGATGGGGGCACAGGCAATGAGTAAGTACAGCCATTCCAAATGGGAGAAATTGGCCAAAACAAAGGGGCCACAGGCGCCATGCAAGTCCTAAATCCAGCGGGGCAGTCAAATTTTAAAGCTCCAAAATGATCTCCTTTGACTCCATGTCTCACATCCGGGTCATGCTTATGCAGGAGGTCGGTTCCCATGATATTGGGCAACTCTGCTTCTGTGGCTTTGTAGGACATAGCCTCCCTCCTGACTGCTTTCACAGGCTGGGGTTGAGTGTCTGCAGCTTTTTGGTGCACGGTACAAGCTGTCAATGGATCTGCCGTTCTGGGATCTGGAGGACCGTGGCCCTCTTCTCATAGCTCCACTAGGTGGTGCCTCAGGGGGAACTCTGTGTTGGGGCTCTGACCCCACATTTCCCTTCCGCACTGCCCTAGCAGAGGTTCTCCATGAAGGCCCTGCCCCTGCAGCAAACTTTTGCCTGGGCATCCAGGTGTTTCCATACATCCTCTGAAATCTAGGCAGAGGTTCCCAAACCCTGATTCTTGACTTCTGTGCACTCACAGGCTCAACACCACCTGGAAGCTGCCAAGGCTTGGGGCTTGCGCCCTATGGAACCATGGCCTGAGTTCTACATTGGCCCCTATCAGCCACAGCTAGAGCAGCTGGGATGCAGGGCACCAAGTCCCTAGACTGACCCCAGGTTCAGCCCATGAAACCATTTTCCTCCTAGACACTCAGGCATTATCAGGGGAACCAGCCCCCAATATTTCAACGTAGTTTTTTTTCTATTTTCCCTAAGTGTTGGCTGATCTGAGAAATAAAGAGAAAGAGTACAAAAGAGAGAAATTTTACAGCTGAGTCTCCAGGGGTGACAGCACATGTCAGCAGGTTCCGTGATGCCCACCTGAGCCACAAAACCAGCAAGTTTTTATTAGGAATTTCAAAAAGGGAGGGGTGTACGAATAGGGACTGGGTCACAGAGATCACGTGCTTCAAATGGCAATAAAAGGTCACAAGGGCAGAAGGGCAGAGCAAAATCACAAGGCCAGGATGAAATTAGAAATACTGATGAGGTTTCATGTCCTGCTGTGCACGCATTGTCATTGATAAATATCTTAACAGGAAACAGGGTTCAAGAGCAGAGAACCGGTCTGACTAGAATTTGCCAAGCTGAAATTCCCTGATCCTAGCAAGCCTGGGGGCACTGCAGGAGACCAGGGTGTGTTTCATCCCTTATCTTCAGCTGTATGAGGGACACCCCGCAGAGCGGCTGTACGTAGGCACCCCCGGGAATGCATTCCCTTCCCAGGGTTATTCCTTACTGGGAAAAGAATTCAGCGATATTTCTCCTACTCGTTTTCTGCAATAAGAAAAATATGATTCTGTTCTGCCCGGCCCTGCTATTATCCAGTTCTTTTTCAGGGTGCCCAGATTTCATATTGTTCAAACACATATGTTTTACAAACAGTTTGTGCAGTTAATGCAATCATCACAGGATCCTGAGGCAACATACATCCTCAGCTTATGAAGATGATGGGATTAAGAGATTAAAGTAAAGACAGGCATAGGAAATTATAAGATTATTGATTGGGGAAGTGATAAATGTCCGTGAAATCTTCACAATTTATGTTTCCTGATTGCAGTAAAGACAGGTGTAAAAAATTATAAAAGTATTAATTTGGAGAACTAATAAATGTCCATGAAATCTTCACAAGTTATGTTCTTCTGCCATGGCTTCAGCCGGTCCCTCCGTTTGGGGTCCCTGACTTCCCGCAACAAGGCATGTGATAGGAGGGGCTGTCATGAGAACCTCTGACATGCCCTGGAGACATTTTCCCTGTTGTCTTGGGGATTCACATTTGGCTCCACATTACTCATGCAAATTTCTGTAGCCAGTTTGAATTTCTCCTCAGAAATGGGATTTCCTTTTCTACTGCATTGTCAGACTGCAAATTTTTTGCACTTTCATGCTTTGCTTCCCTTATAAAACTGAATGCCTTTAACAGCACCCAAGTCACCTTTTGAATGCTTTGCTGATACCCTAAATCATCTCTCTCAAGTTCAAAGTTCCCCCAAATCTCTAGGGTGGGGCAAAATGCCACCAGTCTCTTTGCTAAAACATAACAAGAGTCATCTTTGCTCCAGTTCCCAAGAAGTTCCTCATCTCTATCTGAGACCACCTCAGCCTTAAGTTCATTGTCCTTATCATTATCAGCATTTTGGTTAAAGCCATTCAACAAGTCTCTGGAGAGTTCCAAACTTTCCCACATTTTCTCGTCTTCTTCTGAGCCCTCCAAACTGTTCCAACCTCTGCCTGTTACCTAGTTCCAAAATCACTTCCACCTTTTTGGGTATCTTTTCAGCAGCACCCCACTCTACTAGTACCAATTTATTGTATTAGTTCATTTTCATGCTGCTGATAAAGACATACCCAACACTGGGCAATTTACAAAAGAAAGAGGTTTTATGGACTTATAATTCCACATGGCAGGGGAGGCCACACAATCATGGTGAAAGGCAAGGAGGAGCAAGTCACATCTTACATGGATGGCAGCAGGCAAAGAGAGAAAGCTTGTACAGGGAAACTCCCATTTTTAAAACCATCAACTCTCATGAGACGTATTCACTGAGAACAGCATGGGAAAGACCTACCCCCATGATTCAATTACCTCCCACTGCATTCCTCCAGTGACACGTGGGAATTATGAGAGTTACAATTCAAGATGAGATTTGGGTGGGGACACAGCCAAACAATATCAGGTTTTTATTGCCAAATACAGTTTTCTGAGCTGAATATGTTTTAGGAAGTATATTAACTTTTAAAACTGAATCATAGGATTAGATGTTTAGATCCTGGCTCTGAAAAACTCACCAAGTCATATTGCAGAATTCCAGAGGACAAATTTCTGACTTTAAGCAATTCTTGAACTATTCAGTAAAGAGAAATACAGTTGACCCTTGAACAACGCGAGGTCAGGAATCCAAGGATTAGGGGCAGTTGAAAATTCACATATAACTTTTAACTCCCCCAAAACTTTACTAATAGCCTCTTGTTGACTGAAGCCTTACCAATAATGTAAACAGTCAATGAACACATTTTTCTGTATTACGTATATTATATACTGTGTACTGTATTAAAGTAAGCTAGAGAAAATGTTATTAAGAAAATCATAAGAGGCCAGGTGCAATGACTCATGCCTATAATTCCAGCACTGTGGAGGGCCAAGGCAGGAAGATCACATTAGGCCAGGAGTTCAAGACCAGTCTGGGCAACATAGCAAGACCCTGTCCCTACAAAAAAAAGGAAAAGAAAATCGTAATATATATTTACTGTTTTTTCAGTGGAAGTGGCTCATCATAAAGGTCTTTATCACCCTCATATTGAGTAGACTGAGGAGGAAGAGGGATTGGTCTTGTTGCCTCATGAGTGCTAGAGGCACAAAAAGATCTGCAAATAAGTGGACCCACACAGTTCAAACCTGTGTTACTCACGGGTCAACTGTAGTCCAAATTTGATAAATTTTTGTAATTACTACTCAGTAGCACATTCTCTTTTGCTTATTGGAAAGCAGAAAGAAAGCAAATTTAAGTAGAAGTCACATTTGAGCTTGTCACTAAAACTTTCTGTACCTTCATTTCCTCACCTCTAAAATTGGAATAATAATGCCTGCCTTGCCTATCTCCCAGTACTGCAGAATGAGTTATATAATAGGATGGTGATAGTATGAGCAGTTGTGAACTACACTGTTCTATACAGATATGGCCTTTCCATTTCATATGGCCACACACTTCAGGGAAGTTACTTAGTAGTTAGAGAAACAAAGAAAAAGACACATGAGATAATTAGCAGATGATACAGGTTACATAATTATCAGTTGAATTGTATGGTACAGAGAATAATTTGTTATAGGAACTTAGAGAAAGGCAAATAGGGTCTAAAATAGACAAGAAGGTTTCATGGAGGAGCATGGAAAGCATGGAGGAGATTAGGTCCTGAAATATGATGAGGCTGTTGATGAGAGAATCAGACTCCAGAGCTGGATAGTACCTTAATTGTCCTGTACTGTAACATTCCCTAAAATATGTTCTGTGGAACACTAGTTCTAGAGGATGCTAACAAGGTATTGAAAAAAGGGGTATTAAAGACAAATTTGGAAAGCACTCAGTCAAAATGTTGTTACTGCAAGACTTCTCAGAGCCTTTAAGAGGCTTTTGCTGGGATTCTTAAGTAGGGAGATGCTGTCTGTAGGGTTTCCAAATATGTTTTTATAGAACAGCTTCGTAACACACTTTGGAAAATATAGTTTATTTCCGTTCTCTCATTTTACATACGAGGAAACCAAGGCCCAGAAGTGATGAAAGACCTGCCCAGCTGGTTAGTATGACAGCACAGTGCAGTAGAAGGAGTATAGATCTGGTGTCAGAAGACTGGCGTTTAAGTCCTTACTATCACTTTCTGGCTGTCTGACTTGGGAGGAATTGGCCTTAATTTATTCAGCTGTAAAATGGGGATAATAATAACCTGCATCATAGAAAGAGGGTTATAAGAAAAAATGGGGGCCAGGCGCGGTGGCTCAAGCCTGTAATCCCAGCACTTTGGGAGGCTGAGACGGGCGGATCACGAGGTCAGGAGATCGAGACCATCCTGGCTAACACGGTGAAACCCCGTCTCTACTAAAAAAAAAAAAAATACAAAAAACTAGCCGGGCGACGTGGCGGGCGCCTGTAGTCCCAGCTACTCGGGAGGCTGAGGCAGGAGAATGGCGTAAACCTAGGAGGCGGAGCTTGGAGTGAGCTGAGATCCGGCCACTGCACTCCAGCCTGGGCGGCAGAGGGAGACTCCGTCTCAAAAAAAAAAGAAAAAATGGAAGTGAAACTTTTTTGTATGATGATACATACAGATACTGCCTTATGTGAGAGGATAAGCCAAAATAGAACCAAATTTCTAACTTTTCTGTGAATTGGAGTTACTGATACCTGTCTCTTGGATGTGACCATTAAATGAGGGATCAAAGTAAACTCACTTTTTGTAAAGTAAGTTCAGTGCAGATACTGTCTTCTGTAGAGCAAATATAAAAAGAAGTTGCTTTTCGTTTCAGGAGAACAATAATCAGAGCAAAGGCAGGCATGAGTGTCTTCATCTTAGCCTTCCCTTGTGTACTGTATGAATTATGACTTTCTTATGTCAGCGACTCAAATGCTCTTTGCCTCGGATTTTCATTTTATAGTGGCCAGGGCAATGAAGAAGGGGAGGTGCTCCTTTATTACTGCTACCGTGACCTGGAGGATCCCCAGTGGATCTGTGCCTGGCAAACAGCTCTGTGTCAGCACCTGCACCTCACAGGCAAGGTAACACCTTCTCCTATATTCCTTCCTTCACTGGGTTCATCTTGCCTGCCAACCTTGGATTGCAAATGCTGTGCTCATTATAAAAAAGATTCACTCTTGAGTTCTTAGAAGTTAAGGAAATTCTACTGGGCATTTAAGTAAAATATTAGGCAGCTATTAACATCATGTTTTATAACAATATTTACTAGCATAAACCAGGAGTCAGCAAACTTTTTCTTGAAGAACCAGATAGTAGATATTTTAGGTTTTGCACAAAAAACTATTCAGTATTATTATAGCATGAGAGCAACTATAGATAATATGTAAAAGAATTGGATGGCTGTGTTTGAATAAAACTATATGCAAAAGCAAGGATAATTTGCCAAGCCTGGTATAGGGAAATGTTCATGATATATTAACTGGAAAAACATTTTATAGAACATAGAGGTGTGATTCCAAGTTGCTTCTTATTTTTCTAGAACCTGCCAGGGTCAGGTACCAGCTCAGGGTACTGACATTTGCTGTTTGCTTCCTCTCCTAGAGTGCTCTTCCCTTGCACCTTCACATGGCGCACATATTGTGCTCTTCCCTTGCACCTTCACATGGCACACAGATCTCGGCTCACATATTGTCTCCTTAGAGCTCCAGTCTGAAGTAGCCCTCTCCAGATCTCATCACGTTCTATCCCTTTCTGCTTTTCAAAGAATTGATTAGTATCTGAAAGTATAATTTTCATTTATAAGCTTCATGAGGACAGGAATTTTGGTATTAATTAATTGATGTATTCTCAGTGCTGAAACAGAGCTTAGCATGTAGTAGACCCTCAGTAGATATTTGGAGAAGATAGAATGAAGGAATGAATGCATGTTCATGACAAAACCAGAAGTGCATGTATAAGCATGGAAGGTTGTGTGTACCAAGATGTTAGTAAGGATTATCTAGGCATGTAGGGTTATTGATGGTTTTTATCTTCCTAAAATATTCTCTGATAACATTACACATATGCATATGTCTATGTCTTTTATATGATTTTCAAAATTTAAATCAAAAGGAAGTGAACTAGTTTCCCCCTGAAACCTCCTTTGGTTATGACACTGCGCTGCTTTGTTTCATCTTTCCCAACATATGGCCCAGGTCTGAATTGATCAATCAGTGATATTTTTCACATCCATGTTTTCTAATAGATAATGATTTCATTTACCTCATTCAGTTCATCACCAAGTCCTGCCATTTCCACCTCTTCAAATATTCCTTAATTCCATTCCCTTCTCTCTTCCACAGTCATCACTTTAGACGAAGCCACCACCCTCTCTTACCCAGTCCATGCAGTAGCTTTCAAATTACTTGCCATCCCTGCCTGCCACTTAATCCGTTCTCCACACAGCCATAATGATCCTAAAAGGTAAATAAAATCATATCACTCCTTCCTCAAACTCTTTCAGTGGCTGCCACTTCCAGTTCATGTGGAGGAAAACCAGTGCCTTAAAAATGCCCTTAGGTTCCTGCGTGAGTTGGCCCCTTCTTACTTTTTCCTCTCGTCTGATACTGTTCTTTGCTCATTATACTCCAGCAACATGGTCTTTCAGTATTTTGGGACCCACCGAGTTCTTTGCTGTCCTTGGGCCTTTTTACAAGCAAACTATCTTCAGGGAGCTCTGTTACACCCACTCTGTTGCTTAGTCTGGCTTTTACTCAAGCTTAGTTCTCAATTTTCACGACACTTCCTCAAAGAGACCTTTCCTGTCAATCGAAATTCATTTCTCCCAGTGCACTCTCTCATGGCATCTTGTAATTATTTTTCATAGTATTTGTCCATTTGTAACTTTTATTTTAATATCTGTGACCTCCCATAGTCTGTAAGCTCCTAAAGCGAAAAGCTATATTTTTTTCAACCACTGTATCCCTAATTCCTAGCACAATTCCTGGTGTAAATAAATAAATAATATTTATTTGTAGAATGAATACATTCATCACCATTCCTATTCAGAAAACTTCCACACCCTGAAAGATGGATACTCTCACAGTAAACCTGAATGTACAAGGTATGAAAACAACCTCTTGGTTTAGAGGCAGATTATTATTCTTGGCCCAACCCAAGTGCTAAATTAGCAATGAGGGATCTTACCCATAAGGTGGCAGTACTTGCCTAGATCTCGGATACAAATTCCTAGGTGTCAAGGATACATGCCCGTTTAATGAGAGTTTTGTGTTTGGAGATTTGGCAGAATATCGGTGCCTAAGTAGTGAAATAGAAGAACTTGACAGTTGTGAAATTATGGGAAAAAAGCCTCTACCCTATTGCTGTGTATTCCTTACTGCCTCAAAAAATTTGAAGGGGTACATTGAAGGCTTTAGAAAGGAAAAGTGATAAGATTGGGAGCCAGTAACATCTGGTTTTGAATCCCAGATTTACCAGCTATCACCTGTACCTTTGGGCAAGTTAATTGATTTCTCTAGCTTTTGTTTCCTTTTCTGTAAAATGGGGATTATGATATCTGCCTTTCAGGATTATAATGTAATGCTTCTGTCTCATAGCAAGTGCTGAATAAATGCTAATTGTTCTCAATTTCTTTCATGTAAGGCCTTCCTCACTAAGGAGCTTTGAAGGATTTCTGTTAGAGAATCCTGGGGGTTCAAAGTCTAGTGCATGAGTTTAGAGCATGCTCTGCCCTAGCTATGTAGGGAGCAGATGTACTTGTCTTTTCTTTGGGTTCTGAGATTAAAATAAATTAGAAAAGAATCTACTAGCCTACCCAAAGCGAGGTGCTTAGATGTACATACTTCGTCTTACCTGCTGTAGTCAGAAACTATTTTGGAGTGGGTTTTCTAACTCTTACACTGATTGGGCTCTATTTTTCTATGTAGTCCACTTTAAGTTCGTAGTGGGGACAGTAGCCTGTGTAGCAGAGATGTCATGGGCTTCCTGCTTCCCTCTCCCGTGCCCAGAACTGGCTTTACTAAACTGCAGCACTGTTTCTCAAGGAGTCTGGATGTGATCTGGAATCTTTGTCATGGAACTCTGGAAAACATTTTACAGTACTGTACATAGAGGTGTGATTCCAAGTTGCTTCTTAATTTTCTAGAACCTACCAGGATCATTTATCGGCTCAGGGTACTGACATTTGCTGTTTCCTTCCTCTCTAGAGGGCTCTTCCCCCGCACCTTTATATGGCGCATACCCCACTTCAGATCTCGGCTCACATATTGTCTCCTTAGAGCTCTAGTCTGAAGTAGTCCTCTCCAGATCTCATCACGTTCTATCCCTTTCTGCTTTCCAAAGAATTGATTAGTATCTGAAAGTATAATCTTCATTCATAAGCTTCATGAGGACAGGAACTTTGGTCTTAATTAATTGATGTATTCTCAGTGCTGGAACAGAGCTTAGCATGTAGTAGACCCTCAGTAGATATTTGGAGAAGATAGAATGAAGGAATGAATGCATGTTCATAACAAAACCAGAAGTATGTGTATAAACATGGAAGGTTATGTATACCAAAATGTTAGTAAGGATCATCTAGGTATGTAGGGTTATCAGTGGCTTTTATTTTCCTAAAATAGTCTCTGATTACATTACACACATGCATATGTTTGTGTCTTTTATGTTAACTTTCGAAGTTTAAAATTATATACGACTACCAGTGAGTTGGCATTGGCTTGTGCCATGAATCTTGTTTTATATCCATACCTTAAAGAGTTGATCAAGTGAGGCATCAACTCATGTGTCTTCTCTGGACCCTAAAAAAGGGCAGCCATTAAAAATTTTCAAATTACCAAGTACTGGTAGATACCAGTATTATATGACTAGAACAATATAGGACCTTGAGTTAAATCATCTCTTTTTCCAGACGGTGCCATGATGCCACATGTGCTGCGCTTGCTAGCACTTTTCTTTAGAGAGCTCAGTTCCCTTTAAAGATGATCCATCTTTAAACTCATCCACAGGATTTTGTAGTATGAAAACAACCAACTCTGCAGGGCCCCCAGAGCAGTGCCCCTTAAGGCTGGGGCCTTACCCCAGGCTCTAATGTCCCCTAACCAGGGCAGCATTTCAAAGAGAATATGGGGCTTGAGATGCCAAAGAGCCCCAAATACGAATACACATTCATTTATTCAACAAATATGTATTGAGTGCCTACTGTGTGGTGGGCACTGTTCTAGGGGATATGCTGGTGAGCAAACAGACACAAACCCATGTGGAACTTGTATTCCAGTGGATGGGTTTGCAGTGGTGGGCTGTCCTCCAAACACCATGCAGAGATACATGCTGATGTATGCCCTCTGCCCTCAGATGTGCTCTGTGCTTTAGGATTTTGGTAGTATCTCCTCAGCAATTCTTTTAATTTCTGGTGCTCTTTAGTTCCCTTTTTACTCATATAAAGAAATTAAGGTTCAGAGAAGTCAATTAACTTTCTCATAGCTACATGCAAGTGAGTGGCAGAGCTTAATCTTGGTCCTAGATCTGCTGACCTCTGTGGAGGACTCTGTTGAGCTACTTGGATTTAGATTAAGCTCAGAATTCACTTCTTTGGCTGTTGGACCATTATAGCTCCATAGCAAATGGGGCTTTCCAGGAGTTTTATTCACATTCTCGTGTTCAGCACATATGAAACAGAATACCTCATCGGAACTGTAGGCTATGCCATTTTAGAAAAATACAGGTATCCAGCTGGGCACGGTGGCTTGTGCCTATAATCCCAGCACTTTGGCACTTTGGGAGGCCAAGGCGGGTAGATCACTTGAGGCCAGGAGTTTGAGACCAGCCTGGCCAACATGGCAAAACCCTGTCTCTACTAAAAATACAAAAATTAGCTGGGCTTGGTGATGCATGCCTGTAATCCCAGCTACTCAGGAGGCCAAGGTAGGATAATCACTTGAACCCAGGACGTGGAGGCTGCAGTGAGCCAAGATTATGCCACTGCACTCCAGCCTGGGCAACAGAGCAAGACTCTGTCTTAAAAAACAAACAGGTGGCCAGGCGCGGTGGCTCGCGCCTGTAATCCCAGCACTTTGGGAGGCCGAGGTGGGCAGATCACGAGGTCAGGAGATCGAGACCATCCTGGCTAACACAGTGAAACCCCATCTCTACTAAAAAAAGACAAAAAAATTAGCCAGGCGTGGTGGGTGCCTGTAGTCCCAGCTACTCTACTAAAAATTTTTGTATTTTTGGTAGAGACGGTGTTTCATCATGTTGGCCAGGCAGGAGAATGGCGGGAACCCAGGAGGCAGAGCTTGCAGTGAGCCGAGATCACGCCACTACACTCCAGCCTGGGCAACAGAGCGAGACTCTGTCTCCAAAAAAAAAAAAAAAAACAGGTATCCATCTCACACCAGTCAGAATGACTATTATTAAAAAGTGAAAACATGCTGGTGAGGTTGTAGAGAAAAAGGAATGCTTATGCACTATAGGTGGGAGTGTAAATTAGCTCAACCATTGTGGAAGACAGTGTGGTCATTCCTAAAAGACCTAAAGACAGAAATACCATTCGATGCAGCAATCACATTACTGGGTATGTACCCAAAGGAATATAAATTGTTCTGTTATAAAGACACATGTATGCATATGTTCATTGCATCAGTGTTTGCAGTAGCAAAGACATGGAATCACCCTAAATGTCCATCAGTGATAAACTGGATAAAAAAAATGTGGTACTGGATAAAGAAAATGTGGGAATACTATGCAGCTATAAAAAAGAACAAGATCATGTCCTTTTCAGGGACATGGATGGAGCTGGAAGCCATTATCCTTAGCCAACTAATGCAGGAAGAGAAAACCAAATACTACATATTTTCACTTATAAGTGAGAGTTAAATGATGAGAACGCATGGACACATAGAGGGGAACAACAAACACTGGGGCCTTTTGGAGGGTGGAGGGTGGGAGGAGGGAGAAGATCAGGAAACATAATTAAGGGGTACTAAGCTTGATACCTGGATGGTGAAATAATCTGCACAACAAACCCCCCTGACACAATTTTACTACAGAGCAAACCTGCACTTGTACCCCGGACTTAAAAGTTTAAAAAAGAAAAACACAGATATCTTTGTCCAGTAACACTTTGGTGTCCTCAGCAGCGTCTGCTTTTCCTGTTAAACTTATTGACACACATGAGCCTGTTGTTCTTCCCTGGAAAGATAACCAAGCTAAGAACAGTCTGTTCTCTTTCTCACCATCTTGTGTCTCAGATTCGAATTGCTACAGAAGGAATCAATGGGACAGTTGGTGGAAGCAAATTGGCTACCAGACTCTATGTGGAAGTCATGCTTTCCTTCCCATTGTTTAAGGATGACCTGTGTAAAGATGATTTTAAGGTAAGAGAAAATGAAAATTAAATGGATCTAGAGCCATCTGCTTCTGCCTCTGTGCATGTTATTGAAGAAGAGTTCAAAGTAGAGAAATAAGCAGTGCCAAGTTAAGTATCCTTTCCCCTTTATTTTTTGGGGGCTTGGGGAGTTGTTTTGTTTTGTTTTGTTTTTTGACAGGGTCTTGTTCTGTCACCTAGGCTGGAGTGCAGTGGCGTGATCATGGCTCACTGCAGCCTCGACCTCCCCAGGCTCAGGTGGTCCTCCCATGGTCTGGAACTCTTGGGTTCAAGCAGTCCGCCCACATCAGCCTCCCATAGTGCTGAGATTGTGGACGTGAGATACCGCACCTGGCCCCCTTTCCCCTTTAAATGCGCTTTTCCCTTTAGGTTACGAGACAGTACAATAGAAGGAGAATGCTCATCCCCATGCTTCCATTGAGTCTCCATGTGATCTTGGACCAGCTAGTGCTCTAGACCTCAGTATCCCTTCTTATAAAATAAGGATGTTACAGCTCATGCAGTCTGGGACTTCAAATCTTGGACATATTAACTCACTTGAGAGACCACCAGCCTGGTCAGCAGATCACTGTGTTTTTAGTAAATCTGGAATTATAAGATTAACACTTCACACCATGTAGGGGAATAAAGTTGTTGCTCTCACTGCTTTGTTTGAGTGACTTTATACTTTGTCATAATAAGTGATAAGGTGATGGGAAATGCCTTGCTAGCATTCATGCTGGCAGTGATAGGAAAAGAATGAAAACTGGGCATAATCACGTTAGAATTGCTCGGCAGTGTTGCAGTTTTACAATTAAATGCTTATACCTAAAGAAACACCTTTTCAGCTTAACACTCCTGCACATGGCAGATATGCCATAAGTATTTATCAGTGTTGAATTATCTGGAACGTTCTGGGCCCTAACTAGAGGTTTTTTAAGACTTCAACTATCGTTATTACAAAACAGACCATCATTCTTATATTGGCACTTGTCTTATACCTGGAGATGGGACAGCAAGACTGTATTCTGTTTTGTTTCTCATTGGCTAGACCAGCAAAGGAGGAGCTCACTGTTTTCCAGAATTGCGTGTTGGTGTATTTGAAGAAATCGTGCCCATGGGGATCAGCCCCAAAAAGATCTCCTACAAGAAACCTGGTATGCTTGCTTTTAGAAGATTGTGCTTTAATTCACAGGGACAAAACTTGATAGACAAATAAGAAAGCTGGGCACCGTGATCAGTAGCAGTCATGAGTCCTCTCTAAAGCAGCTGTGGGGTGGCTAACACTTGGCAGCAGTCATGAGTCCTCTCTAAAGCAGCTGTGGGGTGGCTAACACTTGGCAGCGTAATCCAGTGCTTACGCTGTTTCTCTGTGGTGCTGTGGTGATTGAAGACTCACCTCTTAGAGTGATCTATCTTATTCTTCTTGGTGATGGTTCAGCAAGTAGTTGTTTTCTCTTTCCAAAGACAGCAAGCAGTTTGGGAAGAGTGTAATTATTACTTGTAAACAGTTCGTCAGCAGAATAGAGTACGCAGGCCTTTTGCTACAGGAAGCAAGTTGCTTTCAACACCAAAGCAGTTTTCACTGTGCTCTAGAATGTTCTTTCCCCATCTTCTCCATGGTAAATGGTTGAAAGACATTTGTTTGGCAGGTGTTTTGGAGTTTTATTATACTTTTTACCATGAAAAAATTTAAACATTAAAAAAGTAGAGAAAATAGTATAGTGACGTTCCATGCACCTATCATGCAGCTTTAGCAGTTAACTGATTCATGGCCAGCCCTCACCTATACCCCATCCCTTCTCCCATCTTGGTTATTTTGAAGGCAACCCCAATGTCAGGCCATTTCATTTATAAATATTTTTAGTAGATAGCTCTAAAAGATAAAAATATGTTTTAAAAGATGTAAAACGATATCACATCTTAAAACATTTTAACTGATTCCTTAACATGTTATCAAATATCTAGTTGGTTTAGTCACTCAATTCCCAGTTGTCTCATATTTTTTAAGCTTCGTTTCTGTTAGATTTAAATAAGATTCATTCATTGTGATTCATGAGTATGTCTCTTTAAGTGTCTTTCAACCTATAGATTTATTTCCGTTTTTTCCCCCCTTGCAGTTTATTTTTGAAGGAACTGGGTCATTTGACCTTTAGAGTTTCCCATAATCTGGACAATACTAATTGTATCTCCAAGATATATTTCTCTGTCCTCTTTATTTCCTGTAAGTTGATGATTAGATTTAGAGTAGCGCTAATAGAAATATAATATGAGCTACATAATTTTACATTTTCTAGTAACCACATCTTTAAAAGTAAAAACTAGATGAGATTAATTTAATTAATATGGTTTTCTTAATGCAATATATCAAAATATTATTTCAACATGTAATCAATAGAAAAAATTATTAGTTTGCTTTTTGTTCATGCTAAGTCCTTGAGATCCAGTATGTATGTCACCATTATAGCACAAATACTTGCCAGTCACATGTGGCTAGTGGCTACTGTATTGACAACTCAGGACTAGAGACTTGATCAGATTCCGATTTGATTTATTTTTCTCCCGCCACCAAGACTACATAAGCACTATTGTCTTCTTTGATCAGGAAGCACAAAGGTCTGGTTGACTCCATGGTGTTCATTTTTAATATGTAAAGATTTGAAAGAAGTCTGAGAGTGAAGCCAGGGGGAAATGGATACAGGCATCTGGGAAAGAGACTCATGCATGGGGAGATGAGGGCCAGAAAGAGCTGTTGTCTGCTTACTGTTCCCATCTTAGCAGGAGGCAATGTGACTACAACTTTTCCTAGGCACTGCAGGACATTGCAGGCAGAGAGTGGGCTCTAGACAGTGCTGTCGTGTTTTCACTTGAAGGAAGTTATTTAAAGGGTAAAGGGACCTCTTTTTTTTTTTCTTGAGACAGTCTTGCTCTGTTGCCCAGGCTGGAATGCAGTGGCATTATTTCAGCTCACTGTAACCTTTTCCCCTCCGGGTTCAAGCAGTTCTCCTGCCTCAGCTTCCCAAGTCGCTGGGATTACAAGTGCACGCCACCACACCCGGCTACTTTTTGTGTTTTTAGTAGAGACGGGGTGTCGCCACACTGGCCAGGCTGGTCTCAAACTCCTCACCTCAAGTGATCTGCCCACCTCAGCCTCACAAAGTGCTGGGATTACAGGCATGAGCCACCACACCTGGTAAAGGGACCTCTTTTAAACACATCCATGCTGGTCACTGTCCCAACAATCCTTCTCAGGGCCAGTAGAGCAACTGCAATCATAGCCTAAGAAGGGAACAGGTTTCATTTCCTGCGGCTCCCTGCAGGTAGGAGTCTTAGCAGATTTCCATGCTTTTCGTCCCATGTTTGTTTGTTTGAGATGGAGTCTCACTTTGTTGCCCAGGCTGGGGTGCAGTGGCACAATCTTAGCTCACTGCATCCTCTGCCTCCCAGGTTCAAGTGATTCTCCTGCCTCAGCCTCCCGAGTAGCTGGGACTACAGGCATGCGCCACCACGCCCGGCTAATTTTTTTTTTGTATTTTTAATAGACAGAGTTTCACCATGTTGGCCAGTTTGATCTCCAACTCCTGACCTCAAGTGATTCACCTGCTTTAGCTTCCCAAAGTGCTGGGATTATAAGCAAGAGCCACCTCGCCCATGCCTGGCCTTTTTTTCAGATGGAGTCTCACTCTGACGCCCAGGCTGGAATGCTCACTGCAACCTCTGCCTCCCAGTTTCATGTAGTTCTCCTGCCTCAGCCTACTGAGTAGCTGGGAACTACAGGCATATGCCAACATACCTGGCTAATTTTTGTATTTTTAATAGAGATGGGGTTTCACCATGTTAGCCAGGCTGGTCTTGAACTCCTGACCTCAGGGGATCCGCCCGCCTCAGCCTCCCAAAGCATTAGGATTACAGGTATGAGCCACCATGTCGGGCCTACGTCCCATGTTTGAATCTCCCTTTTTCCCCCATTCTTTTTGTATCCATGTAATTATGTGACAATACCTTATATAGAATCTGGCCTTACTACATTCTCTCTACAACTGTAAGGCAGGTAGCAATCCAGATTCCTTGGCCTGGCTGTGGGCCCTCATCTCTCCTTGGTGTGGAGCAGTTTCGTTGGTTGTTGGGGTTCTTCTCTAAGGGGAATGAGGCTCCTTTGGTACTGTAAAGCTTTATCATGAATGGTGGGTAACTGAGTCACCAGAGACCCTGCCCATGAGGCATGGCTACCTCATAATGCAGATTCACCAAAAGTTCCTCACTATCTACTGAGATGTCTGGACCCCCAAAGATAGGGGAATATTTCTGTTCTAGAGAGTTACAAGGCAAAGAGCCCCAGGAGACTGAGGTTCTCTCCTATTAGTCCCTTTGTATATATATTTTTTGAGACAGGGTCTTGCTCTATTGCCCAGGCTGGAGTACAGTGGTGTGATCATAGCTCACTGATGCCTCGATCTCTTGGGCTCAAGGGATCCTCCTACCTCGGCCTCCAAAGTGGCTGAGACTATAGGCACACACTACCATGGCCAGCTGATTTTTTTCAATTTTTTTTGTAGAGACAGAGACTTGCTATGTTCCCCAGGCTTCCCTT
The DNA here is from genome assembly GCF_007565055.1 of Rhinopithecus roxellana. NCBI lineage: Eukaryota > Metazoa > Chordata > Mammalia > Primates > Cercopithecidae > Rhinopithecus > Rhinopithecus roxellana. The sequence goes on from NC_044564.1 coordinate 20,034,809, forward strand.
TGTATTTTAATACTTATCCATCTTCTAGCTTTCTTGTCTTTTTCTCTACTTTACTTTCTTTCTCGTATGTCATTTCTGTTGTCCACCCGTCTTGCCCTTTTCTCTTTCACTTATGCACACACACTTAGACACATTCTTCTTGCCCCTTTGCATTAAAAATGTATCTATTCCAAATTTATTCCATAACTTTTTGTGCACACCTGCCTCTGCCAGGGTTCTTAGCCTTCAACGTGGGTTCGACCTTGATATAGAACAGTTTACAAAGCCTGTAGTCAGCCACATACATGCCCAGCTCCTCCATGTACAGTGACAATAGAGCAGTGGCCATTTCCTGACCTACTAGTGACCATACAATGGACCAGCAAATTCACATGGCAATTTAGATCCCAGTTGCCTGGTTTTTATCACTAGGATTAGGCCAATTAAGAGGATGCAAAATTCTTTGACTAGTTATTTCTAAACTACCAGGTCTCCATCGCCTTCATTTTAGGAGGAGGGAAATTGAGGATACCTGGAATTACTGGAATTACTAAATTATTTCATCATAATCATCAAGTAGTGTTCTTTTCAGACAGTTGTAATTATGAAGGGAAGAGGTTAGGGTGGAAAGAAACAAAGCAACATGTAAGTCAGGTTGGGTGAGTTGTGATTGGGTTTTGGGTTTTTTGGTTTTTTTTTCTTTGTTTTAACATAATTTTTTTGGTTTGATTTTAGGAATCCATTTATCCCCGAGTGAATTTCATAAAGAAGTAGAAAAGTTTTTATCTCAGGCAAATCAAGAACAAAGTGATACTATCCTTCTTGATTGCAGAAACTTCTATGAAAGCAAAATAGTAAGTAAAAGCCGGAATTGAGTTCTCTAAATTGGTAGATCTCCCCATTCCCAAAGTATGGTATATTTCCCAAGGGGACCTTGTGTGTGCCCACCTGTGGCCACATGGATCTCCTGCCAGTACTAGCAGCTTCAGAGAAAACCCAAGTCCTAAAACTCAGAATCTAGTGAGAGAGTCTAAGAAAATATGAATTAAAGACATCTAGGCACATAATATACTTAGTGACTCCCATGAGCCTGCCTTTGACATGTATCAAGGATCTTGCAAAGTTGCCTTTTGGCAGCCTCTCCAGTTCCCCTAAGGACCCTGGGAAGGTGACCCACAGCCCACCAGCCTCGGTTTCAAGTTCAGATCTTGAAGTTGAAAGGTCAGAGTGGGGATGAGAGTAGCAACTGGCAGGAGCTTCTTTGCTAAGGTAGGGTTTGTTAGGTACAAAAAGAACCTTCGTTCCTACCAGGTATGTTTTTGTGATAATTTTCCTTTTGTTGCTCCTATGTTACAGGGACGATTCCAAGGCTGCTTAGCCCCAGACATCAGGAAATTCAGTTACTTCCCTAGCTACGTTGACAAAAACCTAGAACTTTTCAGAGAGAAGAGAGTGCTGATGTACTGCACTGGGGGCATCCGCTGTGAGCGGGGTTCAGCCTACCTCAAAGCCAAGGTGAGCCACCACCCCGGGGCACTGTGGGCATGGCGGTGAAGGAGACGGCTCCACCAGCAGCATATGTGGAGCTATCTGCTGCCCGCAGTACTCCCCACCCCCAGGCAGCCAAAGCATGCCTTCACCCCTCGTATGGCTGTAGCATGGAGTTCATAAGTACAGAATCTGAGGAACTTTAATCTCAAGATACGAAAAACACTTAACAGTCTTAGAGACTCATCAAATGTAAAAGGGAGAGATTAGTTAACATCTCCCTTTTCCTAATCCTTTTGCTTGATCCTGAGAAGAGCAAATTCAGTAACATTACATGTCCCAACAGGTGTCTTCCTATATTTAGGGGGCAGCAAAAATAGTTGGGCTTCCCAGGATCTAGAGGGTGAAGGCCCTGCCTGCTGTCATCACCCATCCCCCTAGGAGGCAAGATCTAGCCAGTTGGTGCCTTGACCCCTTGGTCAGCAATTCCTTAGTGTACCGTAGTGGGAGCCAGGAGCCCCTAACTAATAGCAGTGGCCATGAGTCCTCCACGTCAGCGCTCCTCGCCATGCGCCGCTCTTCCGTGGAGCATCTTAACAGGTCTCTCTGGTGGCTCTTCAGATTTCCTGTTGTTTTTCCACACCTAGGGAGTGTGCAAGGCGGTGTTCCAGCTCAAGGGTGGCATCCACAAGTACCTGGAAGAGTTTCCTGATGGCTTTTACAAAGGGAAGTTGTTTGTTTTTGATGAACGCTATGCTCTGTCCTACAACAGTGATGTGGTGTCAGGTAGGTCAGCATGGGCTCCGAGCCCAAACTGAAATGAAGCACATTGTCAGTTCACCATTCTAGAAAAATGACACAGGGAAGACAGGCCAGTGCTCATTACTGAGCACTGAATAAGCAGGGAAAATAAGTACATTGTGCCACCATTTTCCTAGCATTGCAGCTGAGAGAACCCTAGCCCAGGAGTCAGGAGGCCTGGGTTAGGATTCTGGCTTCACCATTCCTAGCTGGACAAGCCTATTAACATGGGGATCATCTCACCTGCCCTGCCTGCCTGCCTGTCTGCCTGTCAAGAGTTGGACTACTGGGCTAATTCAGGGCTCTTAACCTGGAACTGGTACGTGTAATTTCAGGGGTTCTGCGAATTTGGATGGGAAAATAATTGTATCTTTGTTTTCAATAACACCTCACTAAAATGAAGTGTTTCCTTCAGTTATGAATGTAGGCACCAAAACCAGTTGTATTAATGTACCTGTGACTTTGTCTTCAGTAGGATTTACAGTACTTTCATATCATGTTTCAGTTGCCTCAGATACCTCAAAATAGTATTTATACTCATCACTGCTTCAAAATGAAAATAGTTATTAGGCCCACCACTAAGAGTTGATATATAATGTGTTAATAAATGGCACGTCTTATTATGTATCACAGACTTTGAAAAATACTTTGATATTTTGTATTTCTGTATAGTTGGTTTCCTTTGTGATCTTAACATGTTTATGCATTTAAAAATATTTTTCTTGGTCAGGCACAGAGGCTAATGCCTATAATCCCAGCACTTTCGGAGGCCAAGGTGGGAGGATCGCTTGAGCCCGGGAGTTTGAGACCAGCCTGGGCAACATAGCTCACTATGTCTCTACAAAAACTTTTTTAAATTAGCTGAGCATGGTGGTGTGTACCAGATACCCAGGAGGTTGAGGCAGGAGGATTGCTTGAGCCCAGGAGGTTGAGGTTGCAGTGAGTTTAAATCACGCCACTGTACTCCAGCCTGGGCGAAACAGCAAGACCCTGTCTCAAAAAAGTTTTTCTAGGCCAGGATCTATAGGCTTCACCAGACTACCAGGTAAATCCATAGCACACATGACTGTAGGAACTCCTACCTCTCTGTGGACACAGGTGGCATGCACATTTGAGTAAGATTTGAGTTTGATTGTCCTCTCCCTTACTTTCTTGGTCTTATTTTCATTTTAGTGGTTTTATCTCTTATTGATCACTACTTCTGATCTGTTTTGGAGCTAGATGGAGTATAAATTCTCAACAAGTAGAAAGAGTAGATTTGATTTTATAGAGGTTATATTGGCTGAACTCGATGGGTACCTGCGTGTGAGTATGAAGGAGAGAGAGAAGGCTCAGAGGTAGCTTAGATAAGCAAGGTAAGGAAAAGTGAGGAAGAATGATGTTATCAGTGGTAACAGGAGGTCATCAGGGAAAAACAGGTGGAGAAAGAAGATGGTGTGAGTTTTAGGAATCAGATGGTCAAGTGTCCTAGCAACAGCAGGAGAGACGCAGGCCTCGGGGAGAGGGGTGTGGACTGCAGATGCTCACTGTAGGTGGGTTATTGCCTGTATTTAGGTGTGTTGTCCCCAGTGGAAAAGGGAATGATCAAAGGGGAGAAGGCCACTTAACAAGGGGGTTGGGAGGTGGTTGGCCAGCTTTGGAATAGCTGGTGAGAGAGAGAAACTTTCATTACCATCTAGTTACCACCTGTTCTCTAGATGGGAAAAAGGAAAAAAAAGTAAATACTGGAAGCAGACCGTTCCCAGAAGTCACCCCCCAAAAAAAATAAGCTGGGTGGTGGGAGTGGTGGTTAGTTGTTATTGCTGGAAGACAGAAGACTTACTATTTGGAAACCTTCCCCGGGTTCCACAGATCTTTGAGATTCTAGTCAGCAGAGGGAGCAATGCCTGTCCACATGTGTGTGAACGCATGTGTTTATAATGATGGTTTTCCTTCCTCCCCAGAGTGTTCATACTGTGGAGCCCAGTGGGACCAGTATAAACTCTGCTCCACTCTCCAGTGCCGCCAGCTCGTTTTGACCTGCCCTGCCTGTCAAGGACAAGGATTCACAGCCTGTTGTGTCACATGTCAAGACAAGGGGAGCAGGAAAGCTTCAGGCCCTATGCAAGACAGCTTTAAAGAGGAATGTGAGTGCACAGCCAGACGGCTGCGCATACCTAGGGAACTTTCGCGGCACATGCAACGGCCTGTGAGCCCAGAGCCAGGGCCTGATGCTACTGAGGATGGGCCAGTGCTTGCGTGAGCAGCACCTTTGGCATTTTCCCAGGCCCTCGGTAAAAGTAGGTTTGGGGTGACCATACAGAGAAAGCATGGTGAGGCTGCAGAAACAGAGAAATCGGGATACTTCAGTGCTGACTACTGCCAGTATGGCAGCCGTCTACACTTCACAGCGGGAGGGGAGGAGTCGTGTTGTCTACCACGTACCTGAGACATTCTGATTTGGATAATGCTAGAGCACAGGAAAAAGGTGAGCTGCATGGAATCCCAAAGCTGCTGAGGGATAGAGCCTGAGCCTGGTGGCCACAGCATCCCCTTTCTTTGCCATGCAGCTGGGGCTGTTAGTAGTCATTGTCCTTGTCAGCAGACCTTCTACCCTGGTGGCAAACATGTGAAAGCTGTGGCCCTGGGAGTGGCCTCCTAAAACAAACCACTAAGGTCATCTGCCATCTACCCTTAATCTCTGTCTCTCGCCTGAGGGGAATCTGCAAGCTGTGCATTGGGCTTACCTCCTGCTTTTGTAGAAATAACCATCCTTTGGTATACATGGAGGATAGTTCCAGAACGCCTGAGTATACAAAAACCCGTGCATACTCAAGTGCCACAGTGGGCTCTACAGAACCCACATATGTGATAAATCAGCCCTCCATGTACACAGATTTCGCCTCCTGCCAGTACTGTATTTTCAACCTGCATGGTTGAAAAAAAATCCATATATAAGTGCAGCCATGCAGTTCAAACCCATATTGTTCAAGGGTCAACTACAGTTTATTGGAACAGCCACACCCATTCCTTTACACATGATCTACGGCAGAATTGAATAGTTGCAACAGACATGATGTGGCCTGCAAAATCTGAAATATTTACTGTCTGGCCTTTTACTGAAAAGTTTGCCAGTCCCTGGTCTAGACCAGCAACTCATCTGATAGAGGCAGAGGTGGCCTTAAAGATGTGGCCTTCTTCATTTTCTGTTGGTTTGGTTTCTATGAGAGGTTTCCTCTAATAGCTCTGCTTTCCCCCGCACTTACTCTCTTAGCTTTTAAATGTTCTCTCGGAGCTTCATATAAGCTCGATGACATTTGAGCCACAGTTTTTAGATCAGCACCTGGAATACATGACACATTCTTACTGAGGTCATCCAGCACTGCCATGGTGGCTGCCCAGTCTTCTGGCCAGTGTGCCAGGCACATGTCCCTGTCACACAGGTTCCAAGAAACACATACGCAGCCATACATAGACCAACAGATTTAATATTATATTGCAGTTTTCAGCGATGCAGAATGCAGCTGCAGTTGTGTTTTAAGGAGAAGCCAAGTGGGGATGCTTGTCCCTGCAACATGGTGCCACTTCTGGGCCATGTGCAGCCTCAGTGGACACTCTTCCATAGTGCTGAGGCCCTGGCCCCACCTCCAGTTACCCTATACTGCCTACTGCCTTACAGTTCAGTGTGCAGGCCTTCACCTTTTCATTACCAGCCGCTCTGCTCAGTGCTCTGGAGTTCTTGACCTTGTCCTTTATCATGAGATTTGCTGAACTCACTAATGAAAATAACTCCCGAAAGCAACAAACAAAAATACTAGTTTAACTGGCACTGTGGTATATTAAAAGGCACAAGGGCATTGTGGCTTAACACTTTTGCTGGATCCCAAGAGACGCACATGCTGTTAGAAACAGATCTGGCAGCAATACTAGTATTACGCTTCAGTGTAATCATCTTGGGGTGGTTTGGCTAGGATTTCCTAATTCCTTGATATCTGGATTTTCTTCAGTGTTGTCCTGCAGAGGCTTAATATACAGGTGTAAGATCAGCAGCGATTTGTCTAATAAGTGATGAGATCAGTAGCTGAAGTCTCTAAGCTGGGCCATTGCTAAATACCATGGCCATGTTGGACTAGAAATTTATCCCTCTAGTGTCTTACCTCACATAAGCCATTTGCCCACTGTGCAATATAGAAAGGTGTTTTCAAGTATTTGGTCGTAGATTTTCACATCCATCATAAGGTTGGCATTCAATAAGGCAAAAGTTCTTTCTAACTCCAGTATTCAATCTTACATAAATCCCAAACGTTTAAAGAACACTCTGGGACATGTTTGTTACCTGGGATTGGTAATGAAAAGTTGGTTTTCAAAACTTGAAATTTCACCATTGGTTTTTTTCCCTATCATTTCTGCATATCCAGCAAAAGGAATCTCATGTTCTGTGATTCTTGGCAGAGTTCTGTGGCTTTAGTCTGTCTGTCTGTCCTGAGGGGAAAATTGTGTTCTTGATCCAGTAATCAATTTGGCAACTTTAATCTTGAGGTTTTTAAAATTCCAAGGAGGGTTAATAAAGAATGATAATCTGTTTTATTTGCTAATAGCTAAGACAAATTTGTAATAAAGTGTTTTATAATACTTCAAAAGCATGTGGAAGAGTGTGCTGTTTCTGTCACACATTTTAAATGCACTTGAAACACCACACAGCAAGGCCATTGAAACTGGGCTCCTGGGGCTAAGTCGCTGCTTCTGGAACATCATCTTCAGTAAGATCTGCTGGTTTGGGGACTTCTAGTTTTTAAATAATAACCAGACTCAACTTCTGTGACTAAAGAAAAACTTCACATTAACGATATTTTATAAAATTTTCAACTACAACCACTAGTCAGCCTAAAACCTTAGTGCATAAAGAACTGAACCACAAAAGGGTTTCGTGCTGCCAGCATTTTGCCTTCTGGTTTCCCCTGCAGAGTACAAGTCATCACTAGAACACGTCCAGTTCAAAGGCATGGTCTCCACCGCCACACACTAGACACCACTCCGGCACTTGGGAATGATGGGCCCAGTCAGGTCCGCAAGCCTCCTCTTCCTCACTGGAAAGGAATGGAGATAAGATATAAGGCACTTTTCCCTGTAGACCAGGGGCCACCACTGTTGCTCTGAGAAAGCACTGTGAAGCCTCGCACTAATTAGTTAACAGAGTCTGACGTCTGTTGTTCTGAAAGGACAGTGTATGTGAGTTGTACAACAGCCCTCCAGTTTGTCAGTGTTCATTGATGAGGGTCTGTGGTAGTGGGGATTCATTCACAGGTAATCTGCTAAATGGCTGACCACACAGTCCCAGTTTATAACTTGGCTATTTTCTTTGCTTACAGAAACCCCAGTTGAAGATCTTTACTCCAGTTCAGATAAGAGTTAAAAGTTTAGTTTTCTTAATGAGATTAGGGTCTTAACCAGGTGGAAACATTTCCCCCAGCTATGACTGGGAGCTCCTGGCCTACCTCCTGCCTATGTCAATGAGAGTTTCCACCCCAACGATTACCCTGCAGTATCTGTATCCCCTTATGTTCAACCTTGCCATTTTCCCCAGGGGCAAGACAGTTAAGCTCAACACTGTTCAAGTGACAAAGTAGTTAAATGCCATAAAGAGGAAAGCACTAGCCAGGAGGTTGCAGGCTGGAGACGTTAGCTTAGAGGATGATGAGGATGCGGGGAGGGGCAGGAGGGGCTCTTTTGTCATAAAAAGGGAGAGTGTTTTGAAATTAATTGTAGTGTCTGCAGATGAAGACCAAGCAGCAAGCTCCATCAGCCACAAGAGAAAGGTCAAAGAAGTCTGTACAGCCAGTAGGTGGCAGTCGAGAGGCCTGCTGGTGTGGCAGAGACAGGAAGCTATTGTGGAGGGAAAGAAAGTCTGTCTATACTTAGATGTCTTCAGGTTCCCGAGCTGAGGCGGTAGACCTGCAGCCACCAGATCGATGAATACGAGCTGCAACAAAAACCGAATCAGCTTGTGCATGACACTGGCCATACAAAGCAGACCCACACGGGCGGTGAGGCCAGCCCAGTTCCTGAGATGATCAGAATGTCCAACTTCTTAGGGGTGGATGTGCAGGGACAGAAACCAAAACCCAAAGAGCACAAGAGGTTTGCTCAACATGACCACAGAGTTTACATGAACCAGACTTTTAAGCATCTCCATGGTAGCTGTGCAGGCATGCCCAGCAGGGCCATCCTCATTGCCTCATTGGAGCCCCTCCAACACTGCTGGAATGTTTGTTACCATTCCCATTTTATGGATAAGGAAAGTATGGCAGCGAGGGTATATTTCTTTCTTAAAGCAATAAAGCTAGTAACCAAGCTTTTATTTTTTATTTTTTATTTTTTTTGAGATGGAGTTTCACTCACCCAGACTGGAGTGCAGTGGCACAATCTTGGCTCACTGCAACCTCGCCTCCCAGGTTCAAGCAATTCTCCTGCCTCAGCCTCCTAAGTAGCTGGTATTACAGGTGCCTGCCACCACATACGGCTAATTTTTGTGATTTTAGTAGAGATGGAATTTCACCATGTTGGCCAGGCTGGTCTCGAACTCCTGACCTCAAGTGATCCCCCCTCCTCAGCCTCTCAAAAGTGCTATGATTACAGGTGTGAGCCACCGCGCCTGGCTAGAACCAAGGCTTTTGACTCATCTTGAGCCTCAGTCCAGTGCCTCCCTCAGTAGATTTGAGCCTTGTGTGGGTAGGGTTTCCATATCCATTTCTCATCTGATTCTCACAGGGAGGATTAGCTTCATCTCTCTGCAGAAGAAAAGCCCCAGTCCCTGAAAGCTGGCAGCAGAGCCAGGACTGAAATCCAAGTCCCTGGCCTATGGTTGAGGGAACAGAAAGGACTCCAGGGCTTGATGCGGGCGTTCTTTTCCATTACTTGCCGTCATTGTGTACACTGGGTCAGATCTGTGTGCATGGTTCCCGGTTCCCCTGGCACTGGCTTTTTTTTTTTTTTTTTTTTTGAGACGTAGTCTCACTCTTGTCACCAGGCTAGAGTGCAGTGGCCCGATCTTGGGTCACTGCAGTCTCCACCTCCTGAGTTCAAGCAATTCTCCTGCCTCAGCCTCCCAAGTAGCTGGGACTACAGTTATGCATCGCCACGCCCAGCTAATTTTTTTTGTATTTTTAGTAGAGACAGGGTTTCACCATGTTGGCCAGGATGGTCTTGATCTCCTGACCTCGTGATCTGACCGCCTTGGCCTCCCAAAGCGCTGGGATTACAGGCCTGAGCCACCCCTCCCGGCCACCTGGCACTGGCTTTTTCAGGGACTGGATGGAGAGAAGGGAAAGGCATCCATTTATTCGGGTATTATTTTTTTCCCTTTTTGATGATGAAGGAAGTTGAGACCAAGAGAGGGAGGTAACTCATTCCAAGTTACGAATAAGTCACAAAACTGGGAGTAAAAGCTGGGTCTCCCAGTATCCTTCTTAAATTCTGTCTGCTCTTTACTTTCTTTAAAAAACTCCTCACTGCTTATTGCAAGAGCCAGAGACTCCTTTTATTGTGAAAGCCAGAAGGGCTCTCCAGTCGTCCAGACCAACCTCCATCTGCTGCTTGAACTCCTCTGCCACTTCTTGCCAAATTTGAACATTTCCATCATGTTTTTGGAAAGCACTTTCTATTCATTTAAATATTCAGCAGCATTTACTGAGTGCTGTGTGCCAAGCACAAGAATCAGAAGTAAAGACACAGCATAACAGGGACCAAGATATACAATATTTGAGAACTACTGTTGGATAAATATGAAGTATTAGAGATGCCCTGGCAGATCTCTGAGGTATGAGAGGCATAAAGAAGGAAGTGGTCAGACCTTCCCAGGATGGCAGCTAACAGGTCAACTGAATTTTAAACAACAAAAAGGTAGAGGATAGGAAGGTTGGGGGCATTGGAAGTAACGACTTTCTAAGGGTAAGTTTTTCCTTGGTCACTTGGGGGCACTCAGGCTACCTGGAATGGTACTAACATGGCAAAGGGATGGCTTCTTGAGGATGTCAATAGATGACGTCCTGATGGGACCATCTCCCAATGTGGGGCGCCCAGGCACTGGAGCCAGATTGCCAGTTCAAATCCTGGTCCTGCCCACGGATTGTGGGTAACGTTAATTGCCTACTTCTCTAGACTTCTGTTTCCTTCTTGTAAAGTGTGAATAACAATAGCACCTGTCTCACCTGGTTGTGGGGAGGACTACATGAGCTAATGAGATGGGAAGTGTTCAGAACAGTCTCTGACACACAGTAAGTGCCATGAAAGAGTCAGCTATTAAAAGACTTGGGAGTCATTTCAAGGGGCTGACTGAGAGCAATGGGAGCCCAGTGATGGTTCTGAGTGGAGGGGTGACAACACAAGCTTTGGAAGGAGACTTGAGATGAGTGCCAGGGGTGCCTTCCCTGGAGGAGCTGGGGGCCTGAGGACGTTGGAGGAGATGAGTGTGATGAGGGCTCAACATGCGGCAGGACACTGGGACTGGCAAGGAGGTGACTGGCTGACTGGGATGGAAGCAACATTTAGGAACAGGCCCAGATTTCTGGCTTGGGTAGCTGTGAGGAAAGGAATAGCCTTTTCTTTTTTTCTTGCCTTTTTTTTTTTTAGATGGAGTTTTGTTCTTGTTGCCCAGGCTGAAGTGCAATGGTGTGGTCTCAGTTCACTGCAACCTCCCCCTCCCGGGTTCAAGCGATTCTCCTGCCTCAGCCTCCCAAGGAGCTGGGATTACAGGCGCCTGCCACCAAGCCCAGCTAATTTTTTTCTATTTTTAGTAGAGACAGTGTTTCACCATGTTGGCCAAGCTGGGCTCGAACTCCTGACCTCAAGTGATCCGCCTGCCTCGGCCTCCCAAAGTGCTGGGATTACAGGTGTGAGCCACCGTGCCTGGCTGCCTTTTCTGAGATAGGTTGGGGTACTATGATGAAACTGATTTGGGATCCAGCAATCCGACTTCTGGATATTTACCCAAAATATTTAAAATCAGTTGAAAAGATGTTTCACTTCATGTTGATTGCAGCATCATTCACAATACCCAAAATAAGGAATCAATCTGAGTGTCTATCAACAAGAATGGAAAAAGAAACTGGGGGATATATGCACAATGGAATACGATTCGACCTTTCCTTTAAAAAAAAGAAATTTGTTCATTTGCAGTCACATGAATGGAATTGGAGAACATTATACTAAGTGAAATAAGCCAGGCACAAAAAGACAAATTATATGTGGAATCTAAAACAATCGAACTCATAGAAGCAGGGAGTAAAATTGTCATTACAAAAGCTGTGGGCGGGGGAATGGGGAGATAATGGCCACAGGATACAAAAATCTCAGTTGGACAGGAGGAATAAGGTGTTTTTTAAAGCTCTATTACACAGCATGGTGAATATAGCTAATAATAGTGTATTATACTTTTCAAAATTGATAAAAATAAACGTTCTCACCACAAAAAAGTATTTGAGGTGATGATATGCTAATTCACTTAATTTTTCCACATTGTATTCATAAATCATAACAGCAATTTGTATCACATAAATATACACAATTACAAATTGTCAATTGACAATACATTTTATTAGAAATTGCTTTGCAGTGTGCTATGTCTGGGCTGCTTGCTGCAAAGGTCTTCCCTGAGAATATTGTAAAATGGTGACTTTCCCAGGAAGGGATGTTTTCTGCTTTTAAACACGTTACTGTCCTTCCACACGATACCCCAACCCACACAACTGTCAACTCAGAGGCTGCAATTCAGATTTTCTAAGTAGAGAGAGCTGCAGTGGCAGATACAGAGGACCTGAGTACCATGCTTGGCCTGGCTTTTTGCTATAAATAGTGTGGAGATGACAGTCATCTGAGGTATTGCTGTGGGAAAACGCAGATGGGATCCACAGCTTAGCTCCTCCCTGGGCGCCCTGCAATCACGGAACACTCTCTTTAGAGCTTGGTGCACAGGGTGAGGAGGACCAAAAACGCACTGGTCAGCATGCATCCTGGGCATACAGCCTGTCTGCAGAGCCAGTCCCTGTCCCCATAGCCTTGGGGACAAATGTCCCTCAAGGAGGAGCCCAAGTACTGCAGAGGCCCCAGCCATGGGCAGAGGGCCAGCAGAGGCAGGTGAGAGTGAGCAGGAGGCCTGAGAGGCCTGCTCGCTTCCCAATCTGTGCTCCCTGCTGCCAGGCCTGCTAACAGCCTCACTCCCAAGGAGGAGCTGGCAGGAGGCTTTTACGATACAAATATTCAGTTGGAAAACATGAAGTCTGTCTACTTCATTGTGGCATTAACGTAGGATGCAAATAATCTGTTGTAAAGTCAGGAGGAAGCTGATGCACTGCCATAAACAAACATTTCTCTTAGAAAAATTAGCAGATGGGCGCAAATTTCATTTTAAAGCTAGAGATCCTACATCACCAAGTAGCACCCTGTTCCCTGTAATCACTGAGATGATTCATCTCTAATTCCTTCTGTAGGAAACCCCAAGGGAGCAGCTGCCCACAGTTCCCTGGGGTAACCCAGAGGCCCATTTTTATCACCTGGCATCACCATCCAGGAAACTGCCACAGTTTCTACTTCCCGTCTGCTTCCAGCACCAGGTCCCTGAGCTTGACATTAAAGGCCTTGGGCTGCAGCCACCCACACACCTACCCAGTCCCATTCCTTGTGAACATCCCATATACTTTCAGTTGTCCTGCCTTTGCTCATGCTGTTCCCTCTGCTGGGAATGCTCTTCCCGTCCTTCTTTGTGAACTCCTATTTTTCCTTCTAGCTCTTACTCCTTATAACAGTTCCTCCAGTTCTTTTAGATCCTTCTGTCTCTCCTTTGTACCCCCAGCACTACTTCATAATACTTCTAGAACCCCCAGAGGGATGCCTCTTGACCTCCTCCATCAACCTATCTCTTCCTTTCAAGGCTGGCTAAAGCCCCATCCCCAACCAGGATGCTTTGCCTAACTGGCCTCTGTCTCCATAAATCATTTCCTCACTTTGTTTACATAGAATTTGTAGGCATTCTTGAATTTTTAGGCATGCCTTTGAGTATTTTTCTTCCCCCTAAAAGGTTATAAAGCTTCTTCAGTCAGAGGTAGCCTTTCTGCTACCTCTGATTATCACCTAGCACGGTCCTAGGCACACAAAAGTTGCCCAGAAAATACTTACTGTCACTAACAGCTGGTGTGACCTGACTGAGCTGCTGCCTAGACCCCTACCCCCACTCCAGGCTCCAGTTTCTTTCTAAGGGAGCTGGAGGGATAAGCTCTAAGTCCTCCTGGCTCTACCATTCTACATTCTTACAATGGCCTCTGAAAGTTCTTGGTGATGGGAGTCAGGCCTGAATTTTGGACTCTCAGATTCACAGGACTGGGAATTTTCAAAGGCCATTTTGTCCAACTCCTAGATGATTCTGGTATCCCCCTGCAGCACCTGTGACCTCTGCTCATCTAGAGCCTCTGTCCCAGAAACAAGACCTCCAGACCATCATGCCATTGGAGGACAAAAACTGGGTTAGCCCAGAGATAGGAGCCAAGGGGCACAGAAGAAACTTAACTGAGAGGGAAACAAATAAGAGATTATTGCACATAGAGTAGAAACTCAAGGCTTCTCCATGCTGGTACTGCAGCCAGATCACACCTGGACCAACAGAGGCTTCATTGCTGGCCTTCTCCAACAATTCAGTTTAGCTGTGACATCTGTGGTACAATATAATAATTATGATTCTTATTTGTGTTCGTTCTTATTTTAAGTAAGGACACTTCTGATAAACCAAGACTATGTGGACATTTTTTAAAATGAGCTTCTCTAAACCTGAGGCTCTAGAAAATAGTGGCACTTGGAGTGAGCAATGAATGAATAGCTCCTGGGCTGTGACATCCTTACAAGCAGGAACCTATAGAACTTTGGTATATGTTTGTGGAATTTAATAACTCAATCTAAAGTGTGTGTGTGTGAGTGTGTGTAGTCCTGTGGTTATCTGCGCATGTGGGGTCTGTGCACACCTGCCTTGAGCATACACCCCTCCGCACTCATCTCCATTCTTCGAGGGCTCCCAGGTAGTGACCTGGCCTCAGATAAATCACCAGGAAGCGACATACTTTGAGTGGAACATTCGTATTAAGCTCTTTGCGTTTTATTGAGGATTGGAAACCATTGTGCAGAGCAGGTTTGAACCTGATGAAAAAGTCACTGAAGACGCTGTCCTTTAAAACACAAGTTTATTTCACAATTTAGTCCCAGAAAGAAGCTTTTTTTTTGTTATTGTTCAAACTCATTATGCTTCCTTCTCTTCTGTGATAAGAATACTGTAACTTGGTTTGGCTTCCTCCTGCCTTGGTTCTAGGAAACTCAGGGCTGAATATAATCATCATTCATGTTAATGATATAGACCTACTGCTTTTCTTGGTTTTTTCCCCTCTTGTTTTCCTATAGCCTTGTCAGTCACGCTCCCTTTGTTGAATGCTATATCAAATTCTTTTTTGGCAGCCAGCAGGAATATACATAAGCGATAACTATACAGAGCTTGTGAACAACTGGCATCTGCAAGTAAGATCATGATTGCTCAAACTTTTCATTCAGTTGACTTATATGCCTATTTGTTCATATAGGTATAAGTGTTCATCATCAAAAAATATTGTGATACTTTCATTTTCTTAAATTTTTTTCTTTTTAAACATTTCCTGATGTCTCCTTCATAATTACTTTCCCTTTTAGAAGAAAAACTATGCCTTTAATTGAGATTAAATTAATATACCCTACTTTTACTTTACTATGAAGTTGATGTTTTTAACTTTTACCTTAAAATCAATTTGAAGTCTCCTAGGCTCAGGATTTTGGTAGTCCTGTTGGAAGGTAGTTTTGGGATTTGGGGCTAAATCTAGACTGTGTGACCTGGAGAGGACGCCATGAGTTCAGAGAAGGGTATTCAGAAGAGGAAATACTCCCAGGGAGCCTTGTGCCCTCCCAAATTTCAGTTCCTTCTGCGAACACACTTACGTGTGCTCTGGGCCCAGCCTGTGCTGAGCTGTGCTTTGAGGAGGAGAGGACTCAGACTTAGCTCCTAAAGTCAAGGAGTTCATAGTCTAGGGTGGAGATGAGGTACAAACACAGAAAACAAGGAAGACGTGATCAGTGTGAAAATCAAGGCTCAAGAAGACTCAGAGAGGCATCTACAGAATTTTCCTTGACATCCCCAGCACAGGTGGAGGGAATAACAGGTCTGTGGGCAGGGCAGGGAGTATATTTCTACTCACCAAGGTCATTGTTGTTCATCATTGCGTTGGATGCCCGAAGCCGGGGTCCCTGCTGGGTAAAGTGGTAGCCGAATTTGAGAAGCGTTGCGTTTTTTTCCAACATGCTCACGATTTCCATTTCCACTTTGTTGCCCAGGGGCTGGCTCTTTGGTCAACAAAACAAAACAAAACAAAAACACAATAATCACCACTCATTCCACGTGTACGGTGCCTAAACCACGTTTACCTGCGGAAACTCTTGAGTAGTGGGAGGGGATTTTGGCCTCCTCTCCAAGGTAGGGAAACGGAAGTTTAAGAGGTTGAAAGGTCACACAGCCAGGAGCAAATGAGCTGGGATTCACATTCAGGTCTGGATGTCAAGAACAGATCTTTTCACTGCTTTACAACAGCCTCTCTCTGAGCAGGTGCCCAAGTAAGAGCTCCACGACAGAAGAATATTTGAAGGAGGACCTTCAATCACCTAGTCCTAAGGAGACTTTCCTAAGGAGTCTAGGTTACACCCCATACTATCTGAATCAGAATCTCTGGGCAGTGGGACTCTGATGGCTGTGTTTTTAAAAACTTCCCAGGAGATTTCAATATGCACCCAAGTTTGATAAACAGTAATTTAGTCTCTTCAAATCATAAATGAAAAAAGTGAGGCCCAGAGAAGGAAAAAGGGTTTTCCCAAGATCACATAGTAAGTTGACAATGCCAAAGTTAGCTTTCTAAAGCCCAATTCTGATCATATTATTACTAGTTCCCTGCCCCCAAATCTATAGTGAGCATCTGACAAAGATACAAAGAAAAAAAATCAGAACAATCCGACAGTGTTGGGAAGGATATGATGAGGATGTTCATCACAGTCTCAGTTATAATAGTGGGAGGAAAAGGGAAATAATTCATTAAGAGGCCAGGCCCAGTGGCTCATGCCTATTATCCTAGCACTTTAGGAGGCCAAGGCAGGCAGATTGCCTCAGTTGAGGAGTTCAAGAGCACCCTGGGCAACATGGTGAAACCCCATCTCTACTAAAAATACAAAAAAAAATTAGCCGGGTATGGTAGCGGGCACCTGTAGTCCCAGCTACTCGGGAGGCTGAGGCAGGAGAATCGCTTGAACCTGGGAAGTGGAGGTTGCAGTGAGCTGAGATTGTGCCACTGCACTCCACCCCAGGAGACAGAGTGAGACTCTGTTTCCAGAAAACAATAATAAATAAATAAAAATTGAAAGAAAAAGAATTCATCAAGAGAGTTGCTCACATAAATGATACTGCAACCTTACTAAATAGAATATGGGCAGCTCTAAAATAATGGTGCAAATCTTTGACCATGAGCATGGAAAGACGGCCATGAACCAATATTGAATGGAAAAAAAAACCCTGGTTACAAAATAGGTGATTTGTATGTAAGGTTATCTATATTTTCCACATATGTACATAATGCAGAGAAAAAACTTTGAAGTATACTGATAATGGTGGGATTTGGGGAGAAAGTTTTTGTTTTCTCCTTTATATCTTATTGTATTGTTTAGATTTTCTATTACCATATATAATAAAATAATAAAACATAAATATAATCTTAAACAGGTTGTAAAAGACAGACAGCTAACATCATACTTAATGATTAAAGACTGAAAGTTTTTCCCCCAAGATTAGGAACAAGATAAGGATGTTTGCTTTCACCAACATTTTACTGGGGGGTCTAGACAGGATAATTAAGCAAGAAAAATAAATAAAATGCTTCCAGACTGCAAAGGAAAAAGTAAAACTATCTGTATTTGCAGATAATATAATGTTGTATATAGAAAATTCTAAGGAATACACACACACTCCTACACAAAATTCGTGAGTTCAGGCTGGGCGCAGTGGCTCATGCCTGTAATCCCAGCACTTTGGGAGGCCGAGGTGGGTGAATCACGAGGTCAAGAGGTCAAGACCATCCTGGCCAACATGGTGAAACCCCGTCTCTACTAAAAAAAATAAAAATACAAAAATTAGCTGGACGTGGTGGTGCACACCTGTAGTCCCAGCTACTCGGGAGGCTGAGGCAGGAGAACCCGGGAGGCAGAGATTGCAGTGAGCAGAGATCTCACCACTGCACTCTAGCCTGGTGACAGAATGCGACTCTGTCTCAAAAAAAAAAAAAAAAAAAAAAAAAATTAGTGAATTTGGCAAAATTACAGAATAGAAGATCAATACACAAAAATCAGTTGTATTTCTATACACTAGCAATAAGCAATCTGAAAATGAACCTGAGAGAATAATTCAATTTATAATAACATAACAAATATTAATTCTTTTTTTTTTTTTTTTTGAGACAGAGTCTCACTCTTGTTGTTTAGGCTGGAGTGCAGTGGTGCGATCTCGGCTCACCACAACCTCCGCCTCCTGGGTTCAAGCAATTCTCCTGCCTCAGCCTCCTGAGTACCTGGGACTACAGGCGTGCACCACCATACCTGGCTAATTTTTGTATTTTTAGTAGAGACAGCGTTTTGCCATGTTGACCAGGCTGCTTTCAAACTCCTGACCTCGGGTGATCCACCTGCCTCAGCCAAAGTTCTGGGATTACAGGCATGAGCCACTGTGCATGGCCATAAAGAATAAAATACTAATTCTAACTTCTTTTGTTAGAAATAAATCTAACAAAAGAAGTATGTGTATGACTGTATATATAAGTAAAGACTTGTATATTGAAAACTACAAAACAACACTGAAATACATTAAAGAAGACCTAAATAAATATAAAAACATCCTATGGATCTTAAGTCTTCATGGATCAGAAGACTTAATATTGTTAATATTGTAATATTACCAAATTGATTAAAAGAGTCAATGCCATCCTTATCAAAACTCCAGGTGCCTTTTTTTTTTTTTTTTTTTTTTCAGAAATAGACAAGCTGATCCTAAAATTCACATGAAAATGAAAGGAACACAGAATAGCCAAAACAATCTTGGAAAAGAGGGACAAAGTTGAAGAACTCACATTTCCTGATTTCAAAATTGCTACCAAGCTACAGTAATTAAGACTTTGTGGTACTGGCATAAGGTAGATATATAGATGAATGGAATAGAATTGAGAGTCCAGAAATAAACCCACACATCTACAGACAATTTCTTTTCAAAAGAACATCAAGACAATTCAATGGGGGAAAATTATCTTCTCAAGAAATGGTGATGAGACAACTAGATATCCACATGTGAAAGAACGAATTTAGACACTACAAACAATACATAAAAATTAACTCAAAATAGATCAAAGACCTAAATGTAAGTGCTAAAACTATGAAACTATGATGAAAACATAGGTGTAAGTTTTTTGTGACCTTGGCAATGGTTTTTTAGATGCAACACCTAAAGCACAAACAACAAAAGAAAAAATAGATGTTATGCTTCATCAAAATTTAAAACTTTTGTGCTTCAAAGGACACAGGAAAGTGAAAAGACAACTCAAAGAACGGGAAAAATATTTTGTATTGACATTTGTAAAAATATCTGGTAGATATAGGATTTAAATATGAATATATAAAGAACTATTAGAACTCAACAGTAAAAACACAAATAATTTATAAATGGGCAAAGGATTTGAATAGACATTTCTGTAAAGAAGATAAAAATGGCAAATAAATGTATGAAAAAGTGCTCATCATCAATAATTCAAAAAATGCAAATCAAACCACAATGAGATTCCACTTCACACACACTAAGATGACTGTAATAGAAAAGACAGACAGTAACAAGTGTTGACAAGAATGTGGAGAAAGTGGCACCCTCATACGTTGCTGGTGGGAATATAAAATGGTGTCACTGCTTTGAAAGACAGTTTGGCAGTTCCTCAAAAAGTTAAACATAGAGCTACCATATGGCCCAGCAATTCCACTCCTGGGTGGAAAATAAAAACATAAGTCCACATGAAAACTTGTTCATGAATGCTCATAACAGCATTATTCAGAATAGCCAAAAGAAGAAACAACCCAACTGTCCACCATCTGATGAATGGATACACACAACATGGTAGATCCTTACAGTGGAGTATTACTCAGCTAGAAAGGGAATAAAGTTCTGATATGTGCTATTATACAACACGAATGACCCTGGAAAACATTGTGCTAAATGAAAGAAGCCAGACACAAAGCCATATATTGTATGATTCCATTGATATGAAATGTCTAGATGAGGCAAATCCATAGTGATGGAAAGGAGGTTAGTGGTTGCCAGGGGCTGGGGGAGGGGATAAAAGCAGAATGAGAGCTAATGGGTACAGAGTTTCTTTTCTGAGTGATAAAAATTTTCTAGAATTAGATAGTGCTGATGGTTGCAGAACCTTGTGAATACATCAAAACCCACTGAATTGTACCTTTTAAAAGGATGAATCGTGTGGTGTGTGAAGTACATGTCAATTAGAAAAAATTTCACAGTAAAAAAAAAAAAATTAGAAAATGGGGAAAAGGTATGAGGAGACATTCACTGAAGAGAATGTACATATTGCAGATAATCACATGACATGATGTTCAACATCATGACCTATCACAGAAATGCAAATCAAAATCACAATGAGATATCACTACATACCTAACAAAATCTCTAAAATAAAAATTAGCGACAACACCAAATGTTGGTGAGAATGTAGAGAAACTGGCTTACTCATAAACTATTGGTGGGTCTAGAAAATGGCACACTGTGCACAAGAGTTGAGTTTCTTAAAATGCAGTTGGACTCCTGGATATTTATCCCAGAGAAATTAAAACATATGTTTACATAAAATCTGTACATGAATGTTTATAGCACCTTTATATGTAACAGACAAACCTGGAAACAACCCAGACGTCCTTCAACAGGTGAGTGGTCAAACAAACCATGGTACATCCACACCGTGGAATACTACTCACCAGTGAAAAGGAGCAAACTATTGGTACACGCAACAACCTGGATGAGTCTCCATAGAATTATGCCAAGTGGAAAAAAAGCCAGTCCAAAATGGTTACATAGCATACGACTTTCATTTAGATAACATCATATATATAACATTCTTTAAATGACAAAATATTAAAATGGAAAACAGGTTAGTGGTTGCCTGGGATTAAGGAGGCAGGAGGAAGAGACAAGTGAGCTTGACTACAAAAGGGGAATATGAGCGATCCCTGTGATGGAAATATTTTGTATCTTGACTGTATCAATGTTACTATCCTTGCTGTGATATAAAACTACAGTTCCCACCTAAACTCCATAGAGTACAAGGGACCTCTCTGTTCCCTCCCTCCCTCCCTTCCCTCCCTCCCTTCCTCCCTCCCTTCCTTCCTTCCTTCCTCTTTCTTTTCTGAGACAGAGTCTCACTCTGTTGCCCAGGCTGGAGTGTAGTGGTGCAATCTTGGCTCACTGCGGCCTCTGTCTCCCAGGTTCAAGTGATTCTCCTGCCTCAGGCTCCCAAGTAGCTGGGACTACAAGCATGTGCCACCACACCCAGCTAATTTTTTGTGTTTTTAGTAGAGACAGGATTTCACTATGTTGGCCAGGCTGGTCTCGAACTCCTGGCCTCAAATGATCCACCCGTCTCAGCCTCCCAAAGTGCTGGGATTACAGGTGTGAGCCACCACACTCGACTCCTCTGTATTATTTCTTACAACTGCATACTAGTCTGTAATTATCCCCAAATTTTAAACGTTTAATAATTAAAAAAAAAAAAAAAAACAGAAATAGAAACCAAACAGAAATACACAACCACCTCTAATGGCTCCCCATTGCCAAGAATTGCTGCTATTTACTGTGTTCCAGACCCTGCCTTGTGCCCCACTTGCATGATCTCAGCTCAGTCCCCCACTAAGCCAACAGGACGGAGCCCCATCTCCTCAGCCTGGCACTCAAGGCCCTCACAAATGATTCCTTGCTTTCCTTCTCTCTCTCCTTCCTTACTCAGCCTGTTTATCTCTGGCAGTCTGATAATGGCACCTGGTGCAGACAGAGGTCTACTCCTAAAAGCTTATGTGCCTCCACGTGGAATGCTTTTAGCCTCCCTGTATGTATATCCCTATTGCTTTAATATGCACTGCAAATTCCCCCTCCCCATGAGGCTTTTCCTGATCCTGACCCCAGGAAATGATCTCTCCCCATTCCACACTCAAGTGTACATTGGATGTCCCTCCCTACACCTAGCAGAGTCCATCTGCCTTACTTGAGTCACCGGCCTCTAGCTGTCTCACCAATTAGAACTGTATTGTCCAATACAGTAGCTACAGTAGCTACTAGTCACATATGGCTCTATATATCTAAATAATTAAAATGAAAACGATGTATAGTTCAGTTCCTCAGTCCTATTAGCCACATTTCTAGTGCTTGATAGCCGCTGGTGGCCGGGCGCAGTGGCTCGCACCTATAATCCCAGCACTCTGGGAAGCTGAGGCAGGAGGATTACTTGAGACCAGGAGTTTGAGACCAACCTGGGCAGGCAATATAGAGAAAATTCGTCACTACAAAAACCAACAAACAAATAGCCACTGGCTAGAGACTACCATGTTGGTTAGTGCAGATACGGAACAGTTCCATCATCAAAGAAAGTTCTACTGAACAGTGCTGCTGTAGACCATGAGCTCCCGGGTAAGACATAGTACCCAGTTTCTCTCAGTCAAGGTGTGTGGAATTGAATTGAATGGAGGAAATAGAAACATGCTTGGGAGGGCTAGAGGGGGCATCAGCCCAGTATCCACATGGACAAGCACGAATTGCAGCTGAGACTCTTGATTGAGAACTCCCCCCAGGTATTCTGAGTTCACCAGAGCTCATCTAGGTTCAGACTGGGCTCAGAAAGCTGGCCACAGCAGGCAGAGGGACACTGGTGAAATTCCACCGGCCCCTCTGGCAAGGATCCTAAGAATGCCGGGAAGAGGTTAGGTCTGTCCTTGGAGGACTCAGCACAGCTCTGGAATCTGGCTGTTTTGGCCTGGAGATGGTACAGCAACCATCTGAGGCCCCAAGAAGGAACTGGCAGCTCCTCTACCCACCCTACCCAGTTACCAGGAACCCTTGCCTCGCTTTGAGGTCACTTGCTGGAAATGCCCTGCTAAAACTCAGGATGGGCTAGTCTCAGAAAGTACTGGTCTCCCCTGAGTGAAGGGGCTACCAGGGACTTCAAGGGCTGCCTCTGCAAAGTTGATGCTTTGTGCAGAGTACAAAGCCCCTTGACACGCATTGCCCCATTCAACCTGTCTACATCCCTGGGAGGTGAGCAGGGCAGGCAAGAGCCAGCTTAGAGATGGGTAAACTGAACTCATGCGTAGATGGAAGCTGAACCATGCTCCCTCGACTTATTCATGACAGAGCCAAGGTTTGACCTTGACCTGGGGCTGGAAGGACTGCAGAGGTTCCTGTAGGCCCAGTTCTCACATTAGTGTCCAATATCCTGGGATACACACAGATGTGTCTGGGTGTGTGCGACAAGGTACAGGATTCCATTAGATAATCATGATCTTCCAGGAGTGTTCATCTCAGACCAAACCCCATTCTTTTTACACTAGGGAGTAAAATAGAACATGTGCATACATCTTACAATAAGCCTTAAGATGTCAAAGAAGCTTCATCCTTCTCTGACTCCGGGGACCCTGAGACTAAAAGGACTCAATCATTTTATAGATGAGAGAAGCAGTGGCTAGGGAGCCAGGACTAAAAACCAGTTCTCTTCCTTATTTTTCAAGTAACTTATTTAGTGATTACTGCGTGCCAAACAATGTCATAAACATTTTACGAAAGCTAGTTCATTTTCTCCTATCAATCCAAGGAATATGTACTACTATCATTATTTTCATTTATTTTATTTTATTTATTTTTTGAGACAGAGTCTTGGTCTCTCGCCCAGGCTGGAATGCAGTGGTGCGATCTCGGCTCGCTGCAACCTCTGCCTTCTGGGTTCAAGCAATGCTCTTGCCTCAGCCTCCTGAGTAGTGCCACCATGCCCGGCTAACTTTTATATTTTTAGTAGAAATGGGGTTTCACCGTGTTGGCCAGGCTGGTCTTGAACTCCTGACCTCAAGTGATCCACCCGCCTTGGCCTCCTAAAGTGCTGGAATTACAGGCATGAACCCCTATGCCCATCCTCATTATTCTCGTTTTATAGGCAAGAAAAATGAAGCACAGTGGTATTAAGAAAATTTTCCCTAATCCCAGAATGGGTCACTTGCAGAACCAGGATTTGAACATAGGCAGTCAGCTCCAGAGTCTGTGCTGGTTTCCACCTCACTTAAGTGCCTCTGAGAATGATCAGAGGCAGAAGTAGGACTGACGAGAGGAACTACGGGCAGATGGTGTTTGGCTCAGCATGGAGGATTGCCTCTGACCGTCTGAAGTGTCCACACACTGAGGAACTGCCTGGTAGGGTAGTGAGCCGCCTGTGCCTGGAAGTATGTAAAGGGGGAGAGACCATGGGCTTGGTCATGCCCGGACTGGCAACAGTCTCTGGGCAGCAGAGCCAGGGACAGGGTGGTTGGGGAAGAACTCTTGTTCCCCTTCAGATTTGCTTGAGAAGTAAATAAACCACTTGTGAATAAATATAACCTCATTATTAAAAATTCAAGTGATACTAACACAGATTGAGTAAAATAAAAGAGTCTCCCTCACCCCATTTATTCCCAGTCCCACCCCTTTCTGTAGAAGTAACCACCATGGTCAGTGAGTTGTGTTTCTATGCATGAAGTATATGACAGAAATGTACAGGGGTTTGTTTTGTTTTGTGGTACTTGTTTCTTCTTTAAATGAATTCATACTATACTTACTGTTCTGCAACTTGCCTTTTTCATTTTATTTTTATTTTTATTTATTTATTTATTTTTTTGGAGACAGGGTCTCACTCTGTTGCCCAGGCTAGAGTGCAGCAGTGCAAAGCAGTGCACTCATAGCTCACTACAGCCTCCGACTCCTGCGCTCAAGTGATCCTTCTGCTCAGCCTCCCAAGTAGCTAGGACTACAGCCATGTGCCACCATGCCTGGAGAATTTCCTTTATTTTTTTTTTAACAGAGATGGGGTCTTGCTATGTTGACCAGACTGGTCTTGAATTCCTGGTCTCTAGTGATCTCCCTCCTTGGACTCCCAAAGTGCTGGGATTACAGGTATGAGCTGTCATGCCCAGCCTGCCTTCTTCATTTAATATTTTACAGAGCTCTTTCCAAGTCAGTACACAGAGAATGACCTTATTCCTTCCATTGGCTTCACGGGATGCCCTGGTGTAGATGGATATTTAGGTTACTTCCGTTTTTTCCTGTTACAAACAACGTGGCAGTGGCAGGGGTGGGAGGGGGAATTCCTCAGGCTCCCCACGGAGATCAGAATGGCTGGGTTGAAAGATAGGCACTTCCAAATTAAAATTGAGACTGCTCTGCCTAAAGGATGTAAAAGTCGGCGTGCCCTTCAGCAGTGTGTGACAGCTGTGTGTCCTCACACCTTTACCGTGTCAGAGCATGACCCATCTGATGAGAAAGAGATCAGATTTGCTTTTGAACAAAATGACCAACCAGCACCTTAGGTGTTACAAGCTGTATCCTAGAGCCGGTAGCTCTGTGGCCCCCTTTCTAGCCAGAAGCACCAGGAACATGTGCTCACTTTGGATGTCAAATGTCCAAAGAATCTCACTTTAGACATTTGATGGGGCCAATTCTGGCCATTCCCAGATGATGTGGACAACTGGGAATACTTCAAAACACAACAGAAAGGAGCTCTCGGAATTATGTTGTCCAATTCCAGAGTCCCAAACCCTAATTGACATTAAAATTCCCTCCATCTCCCAGCTGTTTACACACCCCCAGGATTGGAACTCCTCCCCCTTTGAGGTACCTGCTCCATCCTGGGGTAGCTTTGCTAGTTACAGAGGTCTTTCTGGACAACTCCTGTGACACAAAATAATACAGATAATTCTTACTATGATAACTTAATATCTGCAAAATTCTTTGATCGTCCTCCCTCCAAAAGGTGGTGCCTGATTTCCTTCCCCTTGAGTGTGGGTTGTGCTTTGTGACTCACTTTTAATAAATAGAATATGGTGGAAATGACTTTGCGTAACTTCTGAGGCTGGGTCATAAAACGCATTTGAGGCTTTCTTCTTTCTCTGCCTTGACTCGCTCATTCTGGGAGAAGTTAGCTGCCATATTGTGAGGACATTCCAACAGCCCTAGGCCGGGTGCACACAACAAGGTGCTGAGGTCTCCTGCCCATGCCATGAGGGAGCCACGGTGGAAGCAGTTCTTCCACCTTGGGTCATGTGCTCTGGGCGAAGTCAGCCGGCCACACTGCTCCTGGATTCCTGGCCCTCAGAAATGGTGAGTTAATACATGTTTATTGTTGTTTTATGCCAGGACTCTGAGGCTGTTTAAGTTGCTATATTTGGGGATAATTTGTTACACAGCTACAGATAACTGATACACTCACAATGTTGAGTAAAAAAGGCCAGACACAAATTATCCAATCTGGGAAAACAAGACAGCACAATCCATCTACTTTAACTTATCTTCAAAATATTACGTACATCCTCATTGTCAAATATTGGAATAAAAAGTGGGGAAGCGGCCACTACCCCAGACATTATACATATTCTCATTTGTGGGGCTCACCCCAGGCCTTGTCTGGCCTGGGGAGCAGGGTCCCCCTGTGCCCTGGGGGTCCTGGGGAAGAGCAGCTCTGTGGGGATTTTGGAGAATTTGGTGAGAGCAGCAGAGAAGCCATGCATGGAGATGGCCTGCTTGGCCTGGGCCGGGCCTGCAGGCTCCCTCGGGGCCCACAGGGTCTCTCCCATCCATCCATCAGTGCAGCCAGGATACTGCAGCTCCAACCCAGCTCTGCCACTAACCTGGCCCGTGGCCTCGGGCTAGTCCCATCCCTTCTCTCATCCTCAGCCTCCCTGCCTGTGAAAGGAGGACTGGGCTAGACGTCGTCTCAGTGCCTTCTGGCTCTGGGGCCTGCTCTGCCCTTTTCCAATTCATCGTGGTCTTGGCGCAATTGCAGGCGGCAACAGAACATTGCTGGAGATAGACTCTTTGAGTCAACAAACAGCTTCAAAGTCCTGGTTCCCAAACTGCGTCCTGAGCCAGCACCGTGTCACCCTGGGCAGAACTCCCCAAGTCCCTTTCCCTGGCCGTATAAGGAGAAAAAAGGACAGAGACTTGCTGCCACAGGTTATAAGCACAGGACTGAGGAAAAAGCTCCCGTCTCCGAGGACCTCGGTGACTAACCAGAAATGAGGAATAAAGGAATAAATCAAATGCCACTCACCACCTCCTCTGTGTCACACTGCCCTGCCTCCCCCCAGTGGGGCTGGGACACCTGAAGGGGAGGCACAGGTGGCCTCCTCCTGAGCCTGAGTCAGCAGAGGCCCCTCCCTGAGACCTGCCTTCAGCCCCTCCCCTGCTGGACCCAACTCCAGTTAGGCAGGAGCACCTCCCCACAGCCCCCTGGTCCTGGGGGCCATAGCCCCTGGCTGATCTCCTGGGCCCTGATACCCTCTCCTTGCCCCCAGTCCCCTCCCATCCAGCTGGAACCATCTTCCCAGAGCACAGCCACAGCCCACTTTCCCTAAACCTACCCATTCAAAGCTCTCTGACTTCTAATCCCCTTTCTGGCTTTCCTCTGGGGGTACTGTGAGCCTGTGTGGATGGGCTCCATGGCTTTCCCCACTCCTCTCTGCACCTGGGATGCCATGGCCTCCATGTCACCTGAGATACTTTTCACCCTGTGGGTGGGAAGTCAGGGTTAATCTCAAAATCTGCCTCCTCCAAGCAACCCTCCCTGATCCCTATTCCTGACTGAGACTGCTCCCTCTGATGGACCTCACAGCCCACTGTCTGGCTGCTGGAGCACCTGGTATGATGGTCATTTCTGCAAACATCTTTCCTCCCATCTAGTGAGGAAATTTCTGGAGGGCAGACCTGGAGCCTCAGTCCCACACACAGCCCAGCACAGTCCTGGCAAGCAGCCAGCATTCATCAGAATGTCGAGATGAACCAGAAAAGAGGCTCATTGGATGGGGGTGGTGCTGACCAGTGCTCAGGCCCCAGGCCAGAGGACAGATGAGAAAAGCTAGGCTGACATCACATGAAACTACAGCTGCTTCAAGAACCCAGACAGGCATAGCATTATACATGGACTCTGGGGTCACACAGACCTGGGTTTGAATCTTGCCCCTCTTGCTTCTTGTGTGGCCTTGGGCAGGCTGCATAGCCTGCCTGGCACTCAGTTTCCTCATCTGTGATATGGGGATGGGTTGTAATGCCACTTACAGAGTCTTTGTGAACATTAAATTAGATAATAGACACAAAGTACCCAGTCCGGTTTTGGCTCATGATAACCTGCTCAGGAAATCAACTGTTAGAATAGCGTGTGAATCCCCTAGATCACCTTCCCAGTAATTCTAGAAGTTAACAACTTCAGAGTTTACATCTGTTATCTCCTTAGAAGCAGAGATTCTTATAATCCCCATTTTACAAGCAAGGAAAGTGAGGCTCAAGGAAGTGAATGTTTTTGAACCCGGGTGTTCAGCTAAGGCAAGGGCAATGGTTAGCATGGGCCCCATCTTGGACTCTGGGGGGATAGCGTGTGGAGGGAAGGGGCAACTCCCTGGCAGCTGCCACCACAGTGACCTGAAGCCAGTGATCCCAGTCCTCTTTGGCTGCCATTCTGCCCTGGGAGTTAAGTTTCAGCTGACTATGGGTAGACCCTGACTTCCTGCCAGGCCAGGCCGGGATTCACATGAGTAGCCAATCCCAGGGCCTGGCCCAGAGCTGCTGCCAAGCATGCTGCATGCCTTTGTTCCATCTGCTCTGCCCCTCTTGCCTCCAATGGTGCAGAGTCAGCAATGGCTAAGGGAGGGCGCAGAAGGGGTAGGGGTAAGGATGGCCTGAGAATGAGCGAGGCAGCAGCAAGACCACCGGCACGCGAGAGATGCAAGGAGTCCAATGCAACAAATGCACGTGACACAGCTGCTGCCAGCTCATGTGACTGCTTTATATAAACTAGAAAAAGTGCCCTCTCTGGGTGAACAAAGCCCCATACTGAGGCACACAGCTCGGAGAGTGGATTCCGGGTTGAATTTTGCTCTCTGCTGCCTCATTGTGCTGTGAACAATATGCACGACCATCCAGGGCAAACTAACTTACCAGGCACCCTTGAAGGGCGAGGTCCTGAGTGGGGCACTGAGATAAGGAGATGCCTCAGACATAGCACCAGCTTCTGGGAAGCTCAAGGGAAGCCACGGTGCTAGGGGAGCCCAGAGGAAGAGGTATCTAACTCTCTTTGGGCAGAGGTTTGGAGGAGCTATGGCAGACTAGTGGGAGAAGACAGTAGTAACCCGGATCTCAAAGAAAAAAAAAAGCCCTGATGCATGATGTGCCTATTTGCCAATTTCCATAGTGTAAATACTCCCACCTGATGTGCCATCGTTGGTCTCGGGAAGAGATATCCACAATCAGCTCTTGCAAGCTGGTTCAAGCTGTCTCTAGAACACCACTAAGATAAAGAGAAGCCTCAACTAAACCCAGAAGGCAGAGAAGAGGGTAGAGGCAGGGGAGGACATTCCACAAGGAGGAAAAGGCATGGAGGCATGAAAGTGAGTGGGGAGCAAGTTGTGAATGGGTTTGAAAGGGTTATGGTTGGGGAAGGGACGCTCAAAGTCTTCTGGAAGTTGGTAATGTTTTGTTTCTTGACCTGGACAGGGGTTACATGCCTGTTTTGATTCCTTAAGTTATGCATTTAAGTTTTATGCAGTTTTCTGTATGTTTGCCATATTTTACAATAAAAAAGTTAAAAACTTGTGACAGTCTCACTCAGGTATAACCACTGTTTAGAATTTTGTAATATTTCATTCCAATCTTTTTCTCATGCATACATTTATACAACCATTCAGCAAAAAATTTCATGTAGTGGAAAAAAACAACTGAGTCCCCATTCATAAAAAAGAAAGCATTTTAACATCAGAAGCAACATGCTACACTGGAAGAAGTGCGAGTTTTAGAGTCAAGGAGACCTGGATTCAAATCCTGCTTCCTAAATGCTGACCCTATGACCCTAAAAAAGGGGCTTATCTTTGGCCTGTCTGGACTGTTTTCTGAAAACTGAGACTGATGATACCCACATTCTGTAGCGTTGTTGTGAAGATCAAAGATGACGGATGTCAGATGTGTAGCTCAGAGCCTGGCCCACAGGAGACCCTCAACACATGTAACATATAAGATATTGTTATTAGCATCCTCTTAGAAAGTCAGAGTTGAAAGAGTGGCTCTGCAGATAAATGACTGACCCACAGAAGTTACAGAGAAACAGTAACTCCATAAGAATAAAGACAAACTGGAATTTGCTTAGAGAGTAATCTGAATGGTGAGGAAACTCAAAAGCCCCACTGAATGGGGGCGAATGAAGAAAACTGGGATTCTAACCTGGAGAAGGAGAGCTTAGTGGTTCATGAGATCTGTGCAACAGATGTTGCACAGAAAACAGAGCTAAGCCCAACAAACAGGACTTACAGGGAGCTGACTTCTACTGGATATAAGGAAGAATGTGTTCATTGCCTAAGAATGGAAGTGATGATGTTGGTAAGAAGTGTGTCCCCCATCATAAGAGGGACTCAAGCAGAACTGGAAGAGCACACAGTGGGAGCCATGAAGAAGGAAGGTGAGCATGATAGAGGGTTTGAACTTTGGGGACCTTGGAGGTGCCTCAAAGCTGGGCTCTGAGCTTCTATCATCAGCAATCTCAGCTCCATTCAGCAGCATGGGAAAACTGCAGGCCAGCGAGCTGCATGTAGTAACAGAGCGGAGGAGACCCTTGCCCATCTCACCTGGTTGTCAATTTTCAGTTCCACCAGAGAAGTGTTGTATGGGAGGGCTTCCACCAGGCGCAGGATCCCAGTTCCAGAAATGAAGTTGGATTCCACATTCAGTGTCTTCAACACCTTGTTCTCCTTGAGCATCTCAGCAAGGGCCTTAAAGCACAAGAGAAAGCAAGGATACACATGAGTCACCCTGAGCAAGGCTGGAGGCCCCTCTGGGTAGGTCCTAAGACACCTAGGGGAACAGGAGGATGATCCCCACCACGTCCTTCACCAAGCACAACTCTGACTGTGTCTCTCCTCTCCTGCAACCCACCATGGCTCCCGATCCCCCGCAGGAGAATTCTATGCTGCTTAACCTACATCCAAAGCTTCTATGACCTGGGTCTACTCCCCTGTCCAGAATCAATTGTCACTGCTCCTCTTCAGTGGGGCTACTTGCAGCTCCCCATGCCTGCTCAGTGCTTTCCCACTTTGTCTCTGCCCTTTCTATCCCCCCCACCTGGAATTCCCTTCCCTTTCTGCTTCCCTGTCCAAGCTCTGCCCATCTTTCCAGGCCATTCTCAATGTCCCTTGCTCCAAGAGCTCTTGCTGACATTCCCCAGCTAGATGTAGCCTACCCTCTCGAATCCTCATAGAATGGAGCCGTACTTCCCTCATTATGGACCTTGGATTCCTCTGTTCGGAGTTGCTTTCACACCGGTGTTGCCTCTGCCATTAGACTATATACTCCCGGTGGGCTGAAAAGGCATCCTATCTATCCCATGTTGCCCACAGTACCCAGCACATAGTAGGCCTCAGGCATTGTTCATTGAGTGACCAGTGGAGTCTCAACCTCCCGTACATACTCCCCACTTGTCTCTTTATTGGCCTGTGGAAATTCCTTGGAGACATGGTTTTCTTTATCTGAGCATTATAGAGCGGAAGAGGGAAGCCTGGGAAACCATCCACTGGGCAAGTGACCAGGGCAAACTGGAGAAGAGGAGCTTAGGTGGCCCCTAGCACGGTTCAGAAGAACTCAGCCAGGGGGTGTAGATGACAATCAGAGCCTCTGAAGGAAATGAGGTAATTAGCAGTTGGTGGAAACGATGTGTCATGGAGGAAAACAGACACCAGCAGCGGATAGGACATACTGAGCAGTGGGCCCCACTGCCTGAAAGGACGCTCCGAGCCAGGAATGCCTACCCCATCGCCCCTGCCTTGCTGAGACCTGCTGAGAGGCTAGCTCCCAAAAGCCCTCTGTTTTGAAATCATCACCCCCCTCCTCAGTGCCCTTCACTTCAGTGTGCCCCTGGGATGGCATGTCAGCTTTCTCTATGATGGTGTCTCTGATTTGGCTGGTCCTCCTGAGGGAAAGGACCCAGCCAGAGTCTTCTCTGTATCCTCCACCAGAACCCTCCTACTCCCAGGAAAGGCCTGGCCTGGCTTAATCAAATCTAATTAAAAAACAAAAACAAAATAACAACCAGTAGGCAATCCGCTGGGCTGATCCAACTGGACATACTGGTGGCTGAGCAGGTCCTGGAGGCCCTGTCTTGCCAGGTGTTAACTCCTTGTATGCTGGGTCCCAGTGGAGGAACTGGGGCCCAGGAGAAAAGCTAAGGCAGGCAATGGGGGCACTGACAGAGCTCTGGCAGCCTGATTTACCAACTGGCCCAGAAGCATCTGAGTGTTCGACATGGGCATACTGGTATGCACGGGCTGATATCAGCTGTTGGTCTGGCAGAGTCCATGCCCAAAAAGCATTTGTGGACTTGAGCTGAGGGCCAGCGGGGACGTGTTTGGTTTCTGACCCATGACATAGTAGCATACAGGGCATGTGGCTTTGCCAGCTGTGTTCCTATGGGCAAGGAACCATGGAGATCTGAGGTCAGAGGTCATCAATCCAGAGGTTCCCCACTGACAGCAATGAGAGACTGTGAGCTATTTCTATTATTTCAAAAATATGAAAGAACGCTGTCCTACCTATTTTAAGAATCAGAAAAAAATTGATTGCTACAGAATGGTTAATTGCTAGCCCTGATAAATTAGCTTCTGCCCTTCTTGCAGGAATCTAGCTTTGCAGTAATCACACTGTACTGTTATCCTTCAGTTGTCTGCTTGGCCAAATGGACCAGAATCTTTATGAAAGTGGAAGCTGGCCGGGCGCGGTGGCTCAAGCCTGTAATCCCAGCACTTTGGGAGGCCGAGACGGGCGGATCACGAGGTCAGGAGATCGAGACCATCCTGGCTAACACAGTGAAACCCCGTCTCTACTAAAAATACAAAAACTAGCCGGGCGAGGTGGCGGGCGCCTGTAGTCCCAGCTACTCGGGAGGCTGAGGCAGGAGAATGGCGTAAACCCGGGAGGCGGAGCTTGCAGTGAGCTGAGATCCGGCCACTGCACTCCAGTCCGGGCGACAGAGCGAGACTCCGCCTCAAAAAAAAAAAAAAAAAAAAAAAAAGGAAAGTGGAAGCTGAGACTGTTCAGTCATAATTGCATTCCCAGAACCTAATTCAGTGTTGGACACAGGGAGACTCTTAATACATACGTGCTGGATGTTTAAAAAGAAGAGTTGATGGCTACTTCATAGTAAGTACAATTTAGTTTGATCAGAAATATCTTTTGAGACTTGGTAAAATAAAATTGGTCACTGGGACCTGCTGATGAAACCACTGTTTTTATTTTTTTAAATTTTTATTTATTTATTTATTTTTTTTGCGATGGAGCCTCGCTCTGTCGCCCAAGCTGGAGTACAGTGGTGCAATCTCGGCTCACTACAACCTCTGCTTCCTGGGCTCAAGCGCTTCCCCTGCCTCAGCTTCCTGAGTAGCTGGGATTACAGGCGTGCACCACCACACCCAGGTAATTTTTATACTTTTAGTAGAGACAGGGTTTCACCATATTGGCCAAGCTGGTCTCAAACTTCTGACCTCAAGTGATCCACCCATCTCGACCTCCCAAGGTGCTGGAATTGCAGGTGTGAGCCACAGCACCCAGCCAAAACCATTGATTTTAGAGATGGAGAAACTGAGGAACAGGGAAGGGCAGGCCCTTGTTCTAATATGATGTGCCGAGTGAAGAGAGAGACAGATGTGGGGGTCATGTGACTGCACTGGAATTGCAGGTCCACCTCTCACTTGCTGTGTGACTGGACAAAACAAGTTGCCTGACCTCTCTCAACCCTAGATTCTTTAAGTGCAAAGTGGGGAGACCTGCACATCTGAGACCAGAGGCAGTTGTGAGGATTGGCCAGGTGATGGCCATTCCCTCTACACCCCCTCATGGCTCCTGGTCCAGTGCCTTCCACCGTACCACATAGAGCTCTTTGTTAGTGGGATACAACCAGTCCTGAGGCCACATATTTCAACCCTTCTGTTTCAAGGCCCCCTATCCACAATGCAACAGAACATAAAGGTACATACATACGCCACAGGGTCATTACTCCGTGTCCCCACGATGCTGAACTTCTTCACATATGAGTTTTCTTTCAGGGCTTCTGCATATGCCTTGAGAGTGGGGATGGGGATATTCTGCACAAAGAAAGACAACAGAGAGAGTGATCAGAAGCCTCACCTGGGACAGGCTGAAGCAGGTGGATAAGCCTGATTCCTCACTGATTCCTGGCAAGTCTCTGGCCAAAAAGCTGAGTGGGCAAAAGATTCAGGCTTTGTCCCAGATGACTGAGATTTGGGGAGAACTTTCTGGTAAACAAATTTGGAAAATCCTCCCTGAAATTTTCAGATAAGACCTGTAACCTCTTTCTTTGTGCACTTGGGGTCCAGAGAAGAGGCAAAAATTAAGGCATGTAGTATTGTGCAAAGAGCTAGGACTGCGGGTGTGGGGAGGGGCTGGAACCTGGCTTTGGTCCCAGCGATCGGCCATGTTTCTGACTTGCTGTGTGTCTCTGTGAAAGCCTCTTCCCCTCTCTAGCCCTGTTTCTGGAAAACAGGTAAGGAGGTTGCATATGATGCTCTTTAAGAGACCTCTATCCCAGGGGGTCTCTGCTCTGGCTGCACATCAGAGACTCCTGGGGAACTTTTACAAAATGGTGATGCTTGGGCCGGCCCAGAACAACAGAATCAGAATCTCTAGGGTCGGGCCTGGGCATTGGTATGTATTTTTTAATCTTCTCAGGTGAAAACCACTGATCTGGTTCAACAGGCTCACAGTGCAGAGGGGAAACTGAGGCTCAGAAGAGGCTGGGGCCTCACAGGGGGATGCCATCCCTCATGCGGCCCTGAGGCAGCATTTGCTGCCAGCGTGCAGCATTCTCAATTGTGCCAATGTCTCCTACTGGGCATATGAAAGCAAACATGGCTGTGTTTTTACCAATCTCATTTCAGAGCGTCACTTTAGCTCCCGTGGGAGCAGAGCATGGGGAGGCCAGGTGGGGGTGAACACTAGGGCATAGGTTTCCAATCTGATGGTGCTGTGGGGCTGGCAGCTGCTTAAAAGAAAGTGGAGAAGGAAAGAAATGGAACAGGCACATGGGAGGCTGGCTTCTAGTCTTACCCTCACCCCCTCCCAGAACTAATCCGCTGTTCTCCGGGCAGAGCAGGTGGGTGGGCAGCTGCATTTGTCTCTGAATTCTTCCTGTGGCAGCCTGTTCAGGGTGGGACTGCCTGCCTACCTGTCCCTCCCCTACCCTGGGATCATATAAGGAAATGTCCACAGAGAAAAGGGCAGATAGCTTGGGATATTGCTTTAGACATTTTGGTCAAGAGCTCCCTTCTGTGGCTGTAAAACGAGGCTGAATATGAATGTGATATAGCAGCAGCAATGGTACAGGGGAAGGACCTGCCCAGGGCCTGTGTTACCCCCGAGCCTAGTGGGCACTGGACTTTTCCAGCCTTGAGATCCCGTGCAGCAGCGTGTGTCTGACTCATGATTTTATCTCGGAGAATCTCTCAGTGTTTTGAATAACGTGGCAGGTTTCCAGATCGAAGCCGGGTTGGCCCATGCGAAACATCTGGGCCTGATATCATCCTCAGAAAGAAACCAGGACTGCCAGATGCACTTGTTTACACTGCCCACTCTCTTAAAGGCTCCCATTTGCAAAGGTTTTGTCCCTATTCCTGATGCAGAAGCACCCAGAGTCCAAACAGGACCTTGTTTACTCTGCACAGCCAACCCTGGACCACTTGCGTTTGGGTGACATGGTCCCCCCTCCCCCACCCACATGCAGGTAAAGTGAAATAAATGGACCTTACCCGGATATTATTGAGGTTAACTTCTTCAAGTTTTGGGTCGTTGTTCTTTATCCGTTCCAGCGTTTCCTCTACGTCTGTTGAATTTGGTTCTTCGTCAGGCACAGGCTTGTATTGTGTGGGTTTAATCACACCTAGAGTGACCAATAAAAGGGAGGTGGCTCACAGAAACAAGGGGCTCACTTTCTGCCAACACAAAGATACTCTGGAAAGGAGCATGTGCAGACTTAGGGCACATGAAGGCTGCACATCGCAAGGACTGGGTGGGGGTAGGGGGCACCACTCAGAAGAAGCCCCGCAAGGGAGCCAGGAGGCTGGGGTTCTACTTGGACTCTGCCTTTGACGTGCTGCAAGAACTGGGTGAATTACTGACACTCTCTGAACCTTGGGTCTTCATCTGTAAAGCAGGGCTAGTCATTTTACCGGGGCTTATGACCTCAGTGGGCTCCTGGGAGGCTAAGATGAAGCCCGGATGGGAAAGAAATGCATCAATCTTCCAGAGGGAGGAATAATTATATTTTGGCAGCCTCATTTCTGTTTTCTGTTTGGGGCCAAAATGCCAGCTTTGGAACAATGCAGTGGAGTAATTAAGGCAATGCAATATTGGCACAGGAAAGGACAAAAGGACTCATGAAACAGAGGAGGCACTTAGAAACAGACCCATGTGGGTGATAAAGGCTGGGGCCCAAACCAGTGGTGAAAGGATAAAGCTTGCAAGGAATGGTATTGGGACCACTGGATATCAATTCACAACCTGAAAGTTTGATCTCATCCCACAGCACACACAAACATGAACTCCAGGTAGATTAAGAAGTTGAATATAAGGCCAGGTGTGGTGGCTTATGTCTGTAATCCCAGCACTTTGGGAGGCTGAGGCAGGAGGATCGCTTGAGTCCAGGAGTTCGAGACCAGCCTGGGCAACGGTATGACCTCATCTCCGTACAAAATAAACAAAATTAGCCAGGCATGCTGGCATACGCCTGTAGCCTCAGCTACTCAGGAGGCAGAGGTGGGAAGATCGCTTAAGCCCAGGAGATCCAGGCTGCAGTGAGCCAAGATTGTGCCACTGCACTCCAGCCTGGCTGACAGAGCAAGACCCTGTCTAAAAAAACAAAACGTTGAATATAAAAAGCAAATCTCTAAAACGTTTAGAGGAAAATATAGGAGAACATTTCTATAATATTGGGATAGAGAAGGCCTCTGTAAACAAGACACAAATCACGGGAGACTCCAAGGAAAAGATGAACAGATTTGGCTACATAACGTGTTAAAACTTCTGCAACGAGCCAGAGAACATCAGTGAGTGAAGGAAGCAAGAAGCATGAGGTCCCTCCAGGGGGTGGGTGCATACTCACTGTTGAGCCCCTCCTTGTTCATGATGGAGCTGCTGCTCAGGGCTTGGTAGTACTGCTGGTTGCTCATGAGCGTGTGCATGCCCAGGATCGCTGCAGGGACAAGGGAAGGGTTTGTGATGCGCCTCTGCAGACAGAAGAGCCTCCTAGGGACCCACACCCAAACCCCGGAAACTCTGGCTCACAAAGGTGGCAAGAAACACTTGCACGAAAACTTCAACATTTTATTTTACTTTTACTCTCCCCTCTATTGATGTGACTCTGAAATCCCCAGCTCCAGCCCAGGCTGCTCTGCCCCTGGCCTCTGATTCCCTGATGTCCTGCTGGCACATCCAGCTTAACGTGGCCAAACCAGAATGGCTCTTTCCAGCGACAGCCTCTTTCTGTAGAAGGCTCTCTTTCCATCTTGTCATCCTGCCTGTCCCTCAGGGTAAAACCCCAGGGTATGTGGCACCTTCTCCTCACAAGCCCATTTGACCATCCCAGTGTCTCTGAGATCTGTCTCCCTCCCATCCCATCATCTCCATCCTAGTGGAGGCCTGATCATTCCTCGGCTGTATTGTCACAGCTGTGTCATCACTGGTGTCCTGGTCTTGGCCTTTTCCTATCCTCTACCTCCCAGCATGCAGCACAGAGCAGTTGGAAAGGTCTTTCTGGAAATGCCAACCTGACCTCATTGCTCCCACGCTCAGCCATTCTTTCATCCATTCATTTTTTCAACATATAATGAGGCCCACCCCAGCATTGTGTGCCAGGCTCTGGTGGGGACAGCGGAGAAAAAGAAAGACTGGGTCTCCATTCATGGAGCTGAAAGTATGCTGGGGGAGAGAGGAGCCAAGCGAGTTTCCGCACAATGAAAAACCAGCGCAGGATATGGTGAGTGTGGCAGAGGAAAAGTTCAGTCCTAAGACAGCATAAAAGAGGAACTTGGGATGGGAAGGAGGAGTAAGTGTTGGTCAAGTTAAGAGAAGGGCTATATAGAACATTCCAGGCAGAGGAATGCAGGTGGGAAAGCCTCGAGGTTCAGAGAGTGGCAGGCCAGAGAGGTCAGGCATCTCCAGAAAGACTTTTCCAGCTGTTCTGTGCTGCATATTGGGAGGTGGACAGTAGGAAGAGGCCAAGGCCAGGACACCAGTGATGACACAACTGTGACAATCACTGCTGGGGGAAACAGGATGGAAGCTCGATATGCGGCGGTAATAATCACAAGCATGGCAACGCCACCGCTCTCACTAAGCACATGCTTGGTGCCAGGGAAGACACTTTATATCCATCATTCCCAATTTGGTTGCACACTGGAATTACTTGGGGATCTGTCGAAATTCCTGATGCCCAGTCCCACCTCAGGCCAATTAACCTGAAATATCTGGGGATGGAGCTCAGGCACCTGCATTTTTAAAGCTCCCTGGATGGTTCCAACGAGCAGCCAAGGTTGAGAACCATTGCCTGACTCTCCCCTCCTTGATCTGCCCAATAACCCTCTGGAGTAGATTTTCTTCACCTAGGCAAGGTCAGAGTCTACAGGGTCTTCTAGGCTGAGTAAGGAGTTCGGGGGTCTTTTCCTAGGAACAGCCTGAGAAGCCATCGAAGGCTTGAGCAGGAAGTGGGATGGTCTGACCTGAGTTCTGACTACTGTGTTGAGAACTGACTACAGAGGGGAGAGATGGACGTGGCTGCAGAGCCGTGAGGCTGTTGCAGCTGTCCAGATGGGAGAGCGGTGACTTGTAGAGCCAAGTCCAAATCCAGAGCCTGGCTTCACAGGCCCTCCCTGGGCCCGTCCCACCTCAACAGTGTTGTTGCACTCCCCCTCTCAACAGCTTCTCTGCTCCAGCTACACAAACAGTCCCTGCTCATAGCTGCTCCTGCTTTTGCTAGTGCTCTCCCTTCTGCTGGTGATTCTCTGCACCCACTTGACTTGGAATTTTAGATAAACAACAATTTTTTTTTTTTTTTTTTGAGATGGAGTCTCACTCTGTCACCCAGGCTGGAGTGCAGTGACGTGATCTCGGCTCACTGCAAACTCCGCCTCCCGGGTTTAAGGAATTCTCTGCCTCAGCCTCCTGAGTAGCTGGGATTACAGGAGTGTGCCACCGCACCCAGCTAATTTTTGTATTTTTAGTAGAGACGGGGGTTTCGCTATCTTGGCCAGGTTGGTCTTGAACTCCTGACTTCTTGATCCACCCGCCTCGGCCTCCCAAAGTGCTGGGATTGCAGGCGTGAGCCACCTCACCTGGCCAACAACAAATTTTTTTTAGCTAAGTATGCCCCATTCAATATTGGGACATATTCATTGTTCTCTGAAATTTGAATTCAATTGAGTATCCTATATTTTATCTAACAACTCTACCTCCCTATCCTTCAAGACTGGGAGTAACTCTTCCTCCTCCAGGGAGTCTTCCTGGATTCCCCCTCTCCCTCTCTAGTCCTCCCACAGCACCTGGTGTATGCATCAGAGTCTATCTGGCATTAGATATAACTAGATACACCTGTGTTTCTGCTACTAGACTGTAGGCTTCTGGAGGTCAGACAAGGATATTCCCTCTTCCACCTCTCCCTGAATATGGTATTTGGCAAATATTTGGTGATGATTTTTAAAAAATACCCAAGTCATTTGATTAGATATGGTTTCCTGTTAGAGAGACAAATGGGAGCCCTTAATGAAGAGTCAGGAGACACAAGTTCCAGCCCTGACCATGCCCCTGATGTCAGTGTGACCTTGGGCAATTCCCCTCCCCTCTCTAGGCTTTAACCTCCTCTTTCCAATGAGAGGTTGAGACAAGACAAGTGGCTCTCTGTCAAGGCTGCACACATGGATCACACAGGGAGCTTTAAGACCATATCAGTGCCTCTCTCCATTCTGGACCAACCGATCAGAACCTCCGGATTTTTTTTTTTTTTTTTTTTTTTTTTTTAATTTTTGGGACAGAGTCTCGCTCTGTGGCACAGGCTGGAGTGCAGTGGCGCAATCTCGGCTCACTGCAACCTCCACCTCCTGGGCTCAAGCAATTCTGCCTCATCCTCCCAAGTAGCTGGGATTACAGACACGTGCCACCATGTCCAGCTAATTTTTGTATTTTTAGTAGAGATGGGGTTTCGCCATGTTGCCCAGGCTGGTCTTGAACTCCTGACCTCAAGTAATCCACCTGCCTTGGACTTCCAAAGTGCTGGGAATATAGGCATGAGCCACCATGCCCGGCCAATTTTTTTTTTTTTTTTTTTTCAAATCTCCTCAGGTGATTTTGTTGCTGAGTGAGAGTCAAAAACCACAAGATGAGATGATCTCAAAGTCCCTTCTGTTTCTCACATTCTAAGATTCTTCTCTGCTAAAATTAGACTTGCTTGTTCATCACTAAGAGAACTGGTGGGGAGAGAGGCATCTGCATTTTTTCAAGCTCTCAGGGTTTTAATTTAAGCTGCATCTACGTGGGCAACAGGAGCTGAGGCCCGAGTCAGCAGCAGG
Source organism: Rhinopithecus roxellana (assembly GCF_007565055.1). Taxonomy (NCBI): domain Eukaryota; kingdom Metazoa; phylum Chordata; class Mammalia; order Primates; family Cercopithecidae; genus Rhinopithecus; species Rhinopithecus roxellana. The sequence goes on from NC_044564.1 coordinate 20,075,081, forward strand.
TGAATCAGATCACCACGAAGGAGTCCCATTCTGGGGCAGGCTCTCCAACTCCCACAGAGCAGCTCAAGGGGGTTCTGGGATGTGCTAGGTTTTAGGCTTGGAAACACAGTTCGTACAGGTTTTGGGGGATTATATAAAAGACGTAGCCTCATATGGCTGGCTGGTGTGGCTTAAAGTGGAGAGAGGTGGAAAATAGAAAGTGCCTTTGGCACACAGATGCCAGCTTCCTGTGATGGTCTAGAAAGAGGGATGGAGGTGGTGAAGTTATAAGAGACTGCCAGGAGACCAAGAGGAAGGAGACCTGTGTTTCAGTCTGAGCCTTGGTATGAATTTTCTGGGTAACCCTGTAGTCACTTCCTTTTTGGGGGCAGGGGGGGCTCAGTTTTCTCACTTGTAAAGTGGAGTGTTTGAACTGATCTCTTACCTACCCATAGGACTTAGCGACACAACAATTTCTTATGTTTTTATCCTGTTTGACTTTTACAGTAAGTATCCAGGGGCTGGGCATGGTGGCTCTCATGCCTGCAATCCCAGCACTTTGGGAGGCCGAGGTGGGTGGATCTCTTGAGGCCAGGAGTTCGAGACCAGCCAGACCAACATGGTAAAACCCTGTCTCTACTAAAAATACAAAAATTAGCAGGGCGTGGTGGTGCACACCTGTAATCCCAGCTACTTGGGAGGCTGAGGCAGGAGAATTGCTTGAACCTGGGAGGCGGAGGTTGCAGTGAGCCGAGATCGCGCCACTGCACTCCAGCCTGGGCAACAAAGTGAGACTCTGTCTAAAAACAAACACACACACAAACAAACAAACAGCATCCAGAGTAGCTGACGTGGACCCCCCATCCCCAACTTTTCCAGCAAACTCAAGACGGAAATGTTTTGCCAAAACCATACAGCAAGGACTCTCGTGGCTTTTAAGTTCGTATTCTCATTCACTAGCTCACTAGCAGTTCTAAGGTTCTAAAACTTCCCCTTGACTTTGGCATCTTAAGGACAGATAACATATATTCATTCTAGGAGGTGATTTATGTTAACAGCAGGGCTAAGAAGAAATAAAACAATTTTACAGCTCAGAGGAAATTAGAATTCCAAAAAGGAAGGATGAAAAGAAGAAAGGAGGGAAAGAGGAAGGAAGGAAAGAAGGAAGGGAAGGGCCCAGCTAGATTTCCATTGATGGGCAGAATGCCTGGGGCTAGTATTACCTCTGTCAGCCCTAGACACAAAATCGCGACTTTCCCTCTCACTTGGTTTTGTGCCACACTCCACATCACTAGGAATGAGTGACGGGAGAAAACGGCACATCAACATCGCCTGTTGCTTCATTCTTTGTAGATACTGGCAAGGCTGAATTTAGCACTGGGGAACTTGATTTTTTTTTTTTTTTTTTAAGTCTAGATCTTCCTCAAAACTCAAAAAGGACTATTTTTGAACTCTGAAAAAGAACATTGAGTTCTGTTTCCTCTCTCTGCCTTGGCAGAGTTCACTCATTTGGTAATTCCACTCAGGACGCGGGGAGATAACAGCACACGTCCCTGGCTCCTCCAGCTGCCAGCTGCTCGGGCTGGCTCTGGGCAGATGGCTGGAAGATGTTCTCCTGCATCCCAGGGACAGGTGGGAGAAACTGGCTCCAGTCCAGGACTTGGATGCAATTGAACTGCTCCTGGATAAGATACACCCTGCCACTGGTAGGGTGGCAGGACAGGTGCCTAAGCACACGGAAGCAGCCAGAAGCCAGGGGGTGGTCTGGCTAAGCCTGCCTCTGATAGCCGCAAGACCCCCAGGTTGCCAACTGCCCTTGGGGGTGAGTGGCCCGAGGCTGTCCTATCTAAAGGATGAGTCTCCCTACCCCACTTCCTTCCTGGGTCCTGCCCCATCTGAAGGGTCCCTAAAGGCCAGCCAGCATCACCTCCCTGGGTGTGCAGAGGAGGAACTGGGAATTTTAAGTGCTTGCTGACTCCCAGCAGCCTCTGATCTACAACCCAAGGCTATGTGCCAAGAACTTAGCCCTGCCAGGAACATGTGCACTCTGCTTGCCACCCAGCAGGGACACTTTTAATGTTGAAATCTACACGTTTAAGTGATAAAAGATTTTAAGGTTAAAAAAAAATGCATGTTTCTCCTCTGTCTTCCTCATCACCTCCTGGGCCTCTCAAAGGCAAGGACTGGCTCTGGTTCATCCTAGTATACAGTAGGAGTTCAATAATGTGCACTGGCTTAATGAGCAGTTAGGTGAATGCATGAGTGATGCACCTCACCTGTGTCAAACGTGAGTTAGGAGGGCACACCTGAGCATGCCCTCCAGGCTCCTACCATCACCAGATAGCAAGCTTGCCATGCTACTCTTGCAGAGCACACGTTTCAGAGGGGCCTGCCCTCCCCGGCCCGGAACCGCTGCTCCTGCCGCTCTCCAGCCCTGGACCTTCTCCGCACTTTCTCACTGCTACTCTTCTGCTCCTAAGCTCTTCTCCATAGCTCTTCCCTGGTCTCCCCCAGCCCTACCCCAAGTGCCCGCCTCACATACTGCACTGATTCTGTTCAGACGCTCATTCTCATTTGTCATTTCATACTTACCTGATGTTTGTTTAACGTAGACTCTGTGAGGGTAGAAATTGGGCTGTTTTCTTACCATTCTTTTCCCATGGCCTAGTCCAGAGACAATGGATGGCGCTGACTGCGTGTGTGAGTGAGCAAGCCAGAGCTGAGCTGATGGAAATGTTCCACCTGGGAGACAGGCCATACCACTCTCTGGTGGGCCTGCTCCGCCCAGCACCTCCAACACCATGTTCGAAGTCCAGCCTTCATCTCATGTGGAGTTTCTGAAGTCAGCTCTCGGCAGAGCACTCCTCATCAGCCACCCAGCCTGTTTTCTGTTGCCTCAGGCCAGAAAGCCTGGAACCATCTCAGCTGCTCAGCCTCTGAGCCGGCACTAGGAACAGCTGGGCTCTCGGTGAAGCTGCATCTCAGATGCAGTCCCACAGCTCTGCCCAGGCCTCGGCCTCATCCAGGGCCCGCCTCCTCCATTCGCCCATCCTGCAGAACACCCCTCCACTCCACTGAAACCCCTGCTCCCATCTAGCTTTCCCTCATGCCCCTAGTCCAAGTTGCATCTCCGTGGAGTGGCATCCATAGCCTTTCCTAATGTGACCCCCCCAGTCCCCAGCCAACTTCTCCAGCCTTGCCCATCACCCTCTGTTGCCTACCCTCTGTGCTCTGTGTCCTCCCCTACCCTGAAGGGCTTTGCTTAGGTTACACTGGGCGATGATGCTGCACATAGGCCCTAGAATGAAGCTGCCTGGGTTTAAATCCTTTGGGCAAGGCATTTAACCACACCTTGCCTACTTTCTCCATCTGTAAAATGGGGACAGTAATAAAATTTCCTTCATAGGATTGTTTTGGTCAATAAATGCAACAAGGTCTTGAGAGCAACTCACATAGAACCTGGGACATGGTAGGTGGTCAAAAATGTTCAGTCCCTACTTCCCCAGAGATGCTGCCACCTTTCAAATGTCCAACATCAAATGACAGGCATCCAAGGTTAGCCAGTTAACACTGGTATAGACTCACAGCTCCCCTCTCCTTCTCAGACATTGGCAGGGTATTGTATGGTTACAGATAACAACAAATAGCCATGCCAACAAAAATAAAGAGAAATCGTTTCAAGAAAGCAACACAGAAACATAGCACACGGTTGCAGCTCTGATTTGGCACAGGAAACCGCAGGAGCCGGCAGTTGTGACAGCAGTCATTTGGTGATCCCTTTGAGCCGCCTAATGAGGGGAGTGACATCATGGAGGGTGATTGGAGGAGAAAGTCCAGGGTAAAAACAGCCCCAGTCCAAGTGGAGATGCCGCACCAAGGCATCAGCCACCTCCCTGCCTCACAGATTAACCTGAACTCAAAGGACACCCTTCGGGGAGATGGTTTGGTTGAAGTGTGATACATAATATATGGGCTCAATGAAGGATCTACTGTGACTCGTATGGCTTCTGACAGAATAAATCCCTACCCTAGCAAACTAGATTCCAGAGTTAAGTGCTACCTTCCCATCTGGGTGAAGCACTCACTGCTTCTGTACTTCATAGTGAAAAGGAAAACCATTCTCTCTCAGTGCCAACACCCTTCAAGCCATGCCCTTTGTCCTTCAAATTCCCTGTCTCCTGAGGAAAGGGCTGTCTGGACTTGGAGTCTGCACACTGGCTGTCCGCATTCACTCCTCATGTCCCCAGACCTGGCTTCACCTGTCACCACCCAGAGTGCCCTTGGTGTATAGTTGAGTCTTCTCACTGCCCCTGCACATCCCCCAGTGGCTCCCCCACCCCTGCACGCATGTCACCAAGGTCATGCACAACACCACTCACAAGTCGCAGAAGGCAGCTGTGGCCAGCCGAGTCCCTGGTGCTGGTGCCCTCCCACCTCCGCCGTGGCCTCTGGCCTCACATGCCTCTGAGTCTCCTGGCCAGCCCTGAACCCTCACTCTGTCTCTGTGGCTCCTGCATCCGATTCTGCCCATCTTGATTTGGCCTTTGGTTCTCAGCTAATTTGTGGCTAACTGATCCACATTCTAGCTTTGCCCCATTTCTACGACTTGGCCCCCCCCATGCCCTCCCCGCCCACTGCCAAAGGCTTCTATGAGGGCCATGTATTCTTCCTCGAGCTTGACAACACTAATAGTGTCCAAATCTCTGCCCTGAATGGGAACCCCCTGTAGCACTCCAGACCTTCCTATACAATTGACCCCACTTGGGTGCCCCACAGGTGCCTCAAGTGCCACAGGTTGTAAACTGAACTCTGTGTCTCCCCTCTTCCTGCTCCTCCCTTGCCGTCTGTCACTAATGGCACCGACACCACTTAGTGTCTGAGGTTACCCTGCTTGACTCTTCCAGCTCGCTCTCACAACGAATCAGTCACAGGCATCTCCTTCTACCCTCTCCCCTGCCCACCTGCCTTGAGGCTTTCCCCACCCCGCCCACCCTCCTGCCATCACCTGGGCTATGATTAGCAGTCTCCAAGCTTGCAGAATAAAAACCCACCCACTCCCTGTGTCAGGGAGCACAGTAGGTGGGGAGGGAGTGTACAGGGTGCCGGATGTAGCCAGAGCCTGACCCTCCTGGGGATGGAACACCACCGGCAGTGGGACAGAGACTAGACAGGAGCAGCAGGGAAGTCGGGGGAGGTGGGGAGGGGGGCAAAGGGCTCTGAATATCAGGCCACCTTCTGGAGTTTCGGGGGTAGTTTGTGAAGATCCTATGGAAACACATATGAAGATGGAGGGCGTGGGGCAAATATGCAATATACAAGGGTGACCCCTCAAAGCCCGGCTCGCTGAGCCGACTGCAGGCAAAATGCAAAGTTGTAAAAATCGAGCCCTTAGTGAACCTCCCAAGCCAACGACACCAGAGGCCCTCTGTCTGTTTTCCCTCTATCCTCCCTTCCCAAGTGGCTTGGGCAGGATTCAATGCAAATGGCTGGGAAAGGGCATCTGTGGGCTCTCCCTGAGATACATCCACATCCCTCTGGCATGGGGTCTCATGGCAACAACAGATGGCTCCCTGGTGTGGTGGGTTTGTGTGGTTTTATCTCTGTTTTCCTTGTTTTGTTTTTTGAGAATGGATTTTTGCTTTAACACTCTTGGTCTCCTCTAGTTCTTAGAAATAGAGAAGGTGTTCATGCTGAAATGAGCCCTACAAGGCTCCCTGCAGATGTGGGTCAAATCCTTCTGGAGGATGTGGAAAGCTCCTGGAACGCCTCTTACCTGCAATGTCACAGAGTTCTGCATCTGAAGCATTTGCCAAGGCTTCCTCCAGCTCTGGTTCCAGCGTCACACTTTCCAGCACAGGATCCATTGGCTTCTGCTTAGGAACCCAGACCTTTCCTGCAAACACAGAGGGGACCTGTTACGGGAGTGGTTGCAACGGAGCAGCCTCTGGCGATGGCCCTGTGTGGACCAGAGCCCTGTGGGTCCCTCCATGCTGACAGTCCCTTCAGGTTTCTCCCTCTGGGGACCAACTTCCCCAAAGAACAGGAATCAGGGATCTCCAACACAGCACCCCTCACACTTGACAAGAATGATTTTATAACTTGGTCCAAGCCAACTACCCTCTATCAAAAGCATTGGTCATGACCAAACAATCTGTAAGTAGGAAAAAAATATCACAGAAAAATTTCATAGAATGCCAGGGTCTGAGATACCCTAACCAAAGGTTCTGAGACCTTGGGGAAATGAGAGAAAAATATATAAACATTTCTAAACAAATAAATAAAATATGAAAAGGGAGAAAAAATGCATCCCTGCCTCATTATCATATTTTTAAAGTGTCAGATTCATAACGGAATGAGGGGAGTAAAGAGGTACATATGAGGATGGTCACTGTCATGCCCACCCACAGGAATTGGCGAAGAAATTATGGTGCATCCATACAATGGACTTCTAGCAGTTAGTATAAAGGATGATGGCGATTGCTACTTACTAAGAAGGAGAATGCCTAGGACAAACGTTGTTTGAAAAAGGCAAACTTACAAAGTAGCACGAACAATTTAATTCCATTTATATGAAATTGCATATGTGTATTTATTTACTCAACAACATTTATTGAGTGCTTCTTATGTGCCAGGCACCTTCCTGGGGTCTAGGGGACAGCAATGAGTAAAATCCTCAAGAGTTTCTGATGTAGTGAAAGGAGACAGATAATAGACTTACAAAGATATGGAATGGTATTAAGCATTATGGAGAAATATAAAGCAGGACAAGGGCCTAGAAGATGACAGGGTGGAATGTGGGTGGGGTGGGCACCGCTGTTTTGGGAAGTCTAGTCAGAGGACGCCTCACTGAGATGATAGCCTGTGACCTGGGACCTGATAGAAGTAAGGAAATGAGCCCCTAAGATCAGGAACAAGACAAGGGTGCCCACTTTTACTGCTGCTATTCAACATTGTACTGGAAGTTTCAGTCAGAATAAATAGACAGGAAAAAGAAGTCAATGGAATCCAAACTAGAAAGGAATAAGTAAAATTGTTTCTGTTTGTAGGTGACATAATCTTATGTATAGAAAACCCTGAATTTCCATACAAAAAAAACCTATTAGAACTAATAAAGTCAGCAATATTGCAGGGTACAAGATCAACATGCAAAAATTAGTGGTATTTCTGTACATCAGCAATGAAAAATTTGAAAAGCAAATTAAGAAAACAATTTCATTTATAATACATCCAAAGAATAAAACTTGGGAATAAATTCAGCCAAAGGGGTGAAAGACTTGTACAATGAAAATTATAAAACATTACTGAAGGAAATTAAAGACCTAAGTAAATGGAAAAAACACTTGAAGTTCATGGATTGGAACACTTCATAGTGTTAAGATGGCAATGCTACCCAAAGCAATCTACAGATCCAATGTAATCCTTATCAAAGTTCAATAGTCCTTTTCCCAGAAATAAAAAAGGTGATCCTTAAATTCTTATGGAATTATTTGGCCACAAATGCCAAAACAATCTTAAAAAAAAGAGCAAAATTAGAGCACTCATACTTACCGATTTCAAAACTTACTAAAAAGCTAAACAGTGTAGTGCTGGTGTAAGGACAGATAGATAGACAATGAAATAGAATTGAGAGTCCAGAAAGAAACCCAAACATCTATAGCAAATTGATTTTCAACTAGGGTGCAAAGTCCATTCGATGGGGAAAGAATAATCCCTTCAACAAATAGTATTGAGACAACTGAATATCCACATGCAAGAGAATGAAGTTGGACCCCTATTTCACACCATATGTAAAGTTGAACTCAAAATGGAATGACTTAAATATAAGTTAAAACTATAGACTGGGCGCAGTGGCTCACGCCTGTAATCCCAGCACTTTGGGAGGCCAAAGCAGGAGCATCACCAAAGCGGGCGGATTACGAGGTCAGGAGATAGAGACCATCCTGGTTAACACAGTGAAACCCCGTCTCTACTAAAAATACAAAAAAAATTAGCCAGGTATGGTGACGGGCGCCTGTTAGTCCCAGGTACTCGGGAGGCTGAGGCAGGAGAATGGCGTGAATCCAGGAGGCGGAGTTCGCAGTGAGCTGAGACCGTGCCACTGCATTCCAGCCTGGGCGGCAGAGCGAGACTCCGTCTCAAAAAAAAAAAAACACAAAAAAAGCTATAAAATTCAGGCCGGGCACGATGGCTCATGCCTGTAATCCCAGCACTTTGGAAGACTGAGATGGGCAGATCCCCTGAGGTCAGGAGTTCGAGACCAACCTAGCCAACATGGCAAAACCCCCTATCTACTAAAAATACAAAAATCAGCCGGGTGTGGTGGTGCGTGCCTGTAGTCCCAGCTACTCGGGAGGCTGAGGTAGGAGCATCGCTTGAACCCGGGAGGCGGTGGTTGCAGTGAGCCGAGATTGTGTCACTGCACTCCAGCCTGGGACACAGAACAAGACTCCATCCAAAAAAAAAAAAACTATAAAATTCTTAGAAGAAAACATAAAAACATAAGGGTGTGTCTCCATGACCTTAGAATTGGTAGTGGAGTCCTAGATATGATAACAAAAACACCAGCAACAAAAGAAAAAATAGATCAACTGGACTTCATCAGAATTTAAAAGTTTTGCGCATCTAAGGATACTATCAAGAAATTGAAATGACAATATACAGAAGGGGAAAAATATTCACAAATCATATATGTGATAAGGTCTAGTATCTAGAATACAGAAAGAACTTTTACAACTCAACAACAAAAGGAAAAACAACCCAATTTTAAAATGGGAAAAAGATTTGAATAAACATTTCTCCAAAGAGGATATACATATGGCCAACAAGCACATGAAAAGATGCTCAACATCATGGCTCGTTAGGGAGATGCAAATCAAAACTACAATGAGATACCACTTCACACTCATGAGGATGGCTACAATTTTAAAAAATGGAAAATGCATGTTGGCAACAATGTGGAAAATTGGAGCCCTCATACGTTGCTGATTGGAGTGTAAAGTGGTATGGTTGCTATGGAAAAGAAGTTTAGCAGTTACTAAAAAAATTAAACATAGAATTACTATATCATTCATCAATTCCACCCCTAGGTATATACTCCCAAAGAACTAAAAACAGGTATTCAAACAAATACTTGTACAGGAATGTTCAAAGCAGCACTGATCACAATAGCCAAAAGGTGGAAATAACTGACATGTCTATCAGTGGATGAATGGATAAAAAATTGTGAAATATCGTTCAGGTATAAAAAGGAATAAAGTACTGATTCGTGCTACAACATGGATGAGTCTGGGAAACATTGTGCTCAATGAAAGAAGCCAGACACACAAAGTCACATATTGTATGATTTCATTTGTAGGAAATACACAAAATAAGTAAACCCATAAAAACAGATTGGTGGTCACTAGGGGCTGGGGCAGAGGGAGTGGGAGAGTCATTAACTGTAATAGGTACAGGGTTTTATTTTGGAGCAACAAAAGTGTTTTGGACCTTGATAGAGGTGGTGGTTGCACAATGTTGTGAATTGTTCATTTTTAAATGGATAATTTTATGTTATATAAGTTTTACCTCAATTTATAAAAACCTACACAGCTCACAGTAGCTGTTGACGGAGGATAAGCTGAAGGGAGTACAGGTGGAGGTACAGAGATGATTAGGAGGTCGGTGTGGGTGCAATACCAGGGTTGTAGTGGTAAAGGTTGAGAGGGAGTGGGAAGCGCATAGAGAAATGTCCAGAAAGATATTCCCTAAAATGGGATCAGTGCTTATTTTCAGTGAAGGAAATGATTTTGAATTACTTAGCTTTATTTTGTAAATTGTTTACAGCAAATATCAATTACCTCTATCAGCAAAACACACAACAGAATCATTTGGGGAAAAAAATGTATCATAGCTTCTATTAATATCAGATTCCAGGGATCCAGAAAAGAGGAAAACATAAAAGGAAAATAAAATCCCTAAAAAGGAACTCAAGTATTAAAATGACTAAAGCAATGGCTGAGATGAATATTCAATAAATATTTAAGACCTGTGGTGTATTATACCCCATAACAGGTTCCTCCAGTGAGGATGGCAACTCTGAGCCACTGTAAGAGGTACCTAGACTTCTTCCCTTCATCTTACTAGTGGCACGTGAATGTGATGGCTGGAGCTTCAGCAGCCAGATAGACCATGAGGACAAAGACAGGTTGTAGGGGTGGCAGAATGAAAAGCTGGAAAGGGTTGTGATCCACGATGCTAAGCAATATGCCTTGCTAGCCCTGGAATGCCTAGGGCAGGACTGATTTGTGTACCGCTCAGACTCCCTTCCCCATCCCTCACACCATCCTCCAGGTCCTCCCCTGGGAGGGGTGTGGGTACGTGAGGAAGTGGACGACAGCAATGACTCACCTCACTAGGTATCCACCCAGGTCTGCTGCCCATCCCCACTCCCTGCCCTTGTCCTCACCTTCTCTCCTGCCATCCCCTCCAAGATCCCTCTGACCATGCACTCCTTTCAAAATTCAGAAGTTCTATAATCTAGATGCCCCTGAAGCCTCCCTGGACTTCCAGCTTTCAGAGAAACCCGGACTGAGCTCCAAGTCCAGGGTTTGGAATGGCTCGAAGTCCTCTACACAATGTCTACCCCCTCATTTTATGAAGCAGCTACTTAGTGCCGGGCACTGTGAGAATACAACAGCGATACAGGGGTGCCAGCCACAGACGTGGACCCGGAGCTCACAATGCTTGCGTTCTTAGGGGTGGAGGGAATGGAAGAGACTGAAAAGAAATAATTAATTACACAATTAATTAGAATTAGTGCTTTCATTCAACAAATATTTATTAGGTGCCTTCTATGTGCTACAGATTTATTAGGTGCTGGTGATGAACAAGACAGATATAGTCTTTGCACTTGTGTAGCTGATATTCTAAGGAAGTAGTGCACAAATCCAGTAAACATTTATTTAATTTTAGCTCATCTATTCATCCAACAACTCTCTACTCAACCCTACTATATGGCAGGCCTCGCGCTGGCTGCATGCTGGGAGTACCACTTGAGCAAAAACAGCCCAAGTGGTTGCCCTCAGGGAGTTTACAGGCTAGTGAGAGAGATAGATGAAAAATAAAGAGGTGCTGATAAGATGTGAGTTGCTCTGAAGAACACACACAGGCTCCTGTGTTGGAAAATAACCAAGCGGGGGAGTTGGAGAGGGACTGCCTGTCCTGAACAGAGTAGACAGGGATGGTTTCCCTGAAAGAGAAGACTGTACAGTTGAGACCTAAAGGTCAATAACAACTAATACTTGAGTAGCATTCACTTCCTGCCAGATGCTGTTCTAAGCGCTTGACAGACATCTGAACTCACTTAACCTTCATTACAACCTCCTGAGGCTGGTATTTTCATCATTCCTGTTTCACAGAGAAGGAAATGGAGGCACAGTAGGTTAAAACATTTACATATGTTCACATAGCTAGTAAGTGGTAGTGCCAGGATTGCAACTGAAATAGATCGAGCTCCAGGCTGCTTCTGACCATTATATCTTACCAGGCAGGAGGAACCAGCCATGAAGAAGACAGCATGGAGCTGGGCAGCAGGATCAGCACTCCAGGCGTAGGGAGTATGTGCAAAGGTCCTGAGGTGGAAAGTTTGAGAAGAGCAGAAGGAGGCCTATGGGACAATGGGATGAGGAGGGTATAGGAGGGGGCAGAGGGTTTGGAGAGCAATGGGAAGTCCTAGAAGAATGGATGATTAGGGAGGCCCTCTCTGTTCGCCCGGGGCCTTCAAGATGGCTTGCCTCAGGCTGGAGCAGAGAGTATAAAGGGACAGACGAAGAAAGGGAACCTGCAGCTGCCAGAGAGAGGAACTTTGGAGAAAGAGCAGAGAGAATCCGGGTGGAGATCGTTAGTGCGTCTCTAGTCCCTGGTTTGCATAGGATGGTCCCTACTTAGGCCTTATGCTTTTTTGTTTTTGTTTTTGTTTTTGAGATGGAGTCTTGCTTTGTCGCCCAGGCTAGACTGCAATGGTGCAATCTTGGCTCACTGCAACCTCCCCTCCGTAGTTCAAGCGATTCTCTTTCCTCAGCTTCCTGAGTAGCTGGGACTACAGGCCTGTGCCACCATGTTTGGCTAATTTTTGAATTTTTAGTAGAGACAAGATTTTCACCATGTTGGCCAGGCTGTTCTCAAATTCCTGACCTCAGGTGGTCTGCCTGCCTGAGTCTCCCAAAGTCCTGATGTCATTATTAACAGTTTCTTCTTTTACTCTCAAAACTGTCTAGGTTTGCATTTAAAAAAAAAAATCAGGGCATCCTAGTGAAAGAGGGTTTAGGGAAAAGTTTTGCTGATTTGAGTGGATAGGAGTCTTTCCTCAGTCTACCCCCAAAACTTCATGAAATCTACATCATCCATAGATGCTTTTGAAGTTGGGTTTGGGTGTTTTGGCCAGGCAGGGATGAGGACAAGGAGGCCCAGTCACATTTGGCCCAACACAGGGCCTGGCAGGGCCTGGCATACAGTCAGCACTCAGTGGTGCATGGGGAGTGGCATATTATAACAGCAACATTGTTCAGTACCTCGTTTCTCCCCTGTGTAGGGAACCAGATCTTCTCGGTCCTTAAACTCCTTTGCTTGCTTTTCCAAGTGATCCAAGAGCTCCTCTCTTTTAAAGGGGCCCGTGGGCGCCTTGGTGGTCTGATCCTTCTGCCTCAGGCCTGCAGGCAGCAGTGCATTCTACAGTGGAGGTTGTGGGGGGCAGGAGAGAGAGAAAGAGAGAGAGAGAAAGAGAGAGTGGTCAGCTGCTGAAGACTTGCACTTCTCCAGAAACTCATCATCGAACAGCAGGAAACTCAGAGCTCATGGAATCCATGGTGTCCCTCATTTTACATGTAAGGAATCTGAAACCCCAGGATGGGGAGGGACTTGCCCAAGGTCAAAGGCAGACAAGGGGCAGAGAGAGGCTAGGACTCAGGTCTCTCAATCCTCCAGCACGTCCCTGCCTCTAACATTTTTGAAGGAGAGGAGGTGAGGGGTCAAGCAAGGCAGTCGACTCCAGCCTGAGCACAGAGGGCACTGAAAGAGCATCTGTTGAGTGACGAATATGATTGAGTTGTTGTTTGGATGCATAAAGATATTTACAGGAGTTGAGTTGAGTATCAAGTGGTTGGAGAGAGAAGAAGCCAAAAGGGGGTTGAGCTGGGGCCCTGGATGGAGAATCAGGCAGGAAGAGGCAGACCAAAAAAAAAGCTGGAGAAAGGCCCAGGAAAGCAGCGAGGTGAGCAGTGCCCTGCAGAGCTAAGAGGTGGACGGGGCATGCTTTCTGGCCACAGCCCCTGCTGGCTCTACCCGCTGCCTTCCAACCTCCTGACGGGTCTGTGCTCACGACACACTGGTGGTTAAATATTTTGAACGTCGCCCTTGGAGATGGGTATCTCAAGAAACATAACATCAACCAATTGTTCCCTTCTCTTCTTCAAACATAAGCAGGCTTCTAGGTGTGGGCTTACTGCTAAAGCAGATTCCTATTAGGGGGGATTGGAGTTACTCTCATGGGCTTCACTTTAACTCAGGCCCTGATACCTTAGGGAGTCAAAGAAGTTTATAGCTGCAAGGATGCTTGGAGACCATCTAGTACATATGCTCTCCCATTAGGGGAGACTGAGGCCCGGAGCAAGGAAAGATTTGCCCAAGGAGTTTCAGGACAGATCTAGAACAAAAACCAGGGTTCTTCTTCAGATCTACGGGAGCAGGATAATCTTCATTTCTAATTGTTGTGCGCTCCCTGTTCCCTGCACTTGCAGAGCTAGTGGGGAATACATGGGCGGCTGGTATGGGGAGAACATCACCCAAAAGATATGCACCTTCAAACTGACTAAATTGAAGTCATTCCACCTCCAACCTCTTTTTTCTTTTTTGAGATGGACTCTCACTCTGTTGTGCCCAGGCTGGAGTGCCGTGGTGCGATCTCGGCTCACTGCAACCTCTGCCTCCCGGGTTCAAGCGATTCTCCTGCCTCAGCCTCCTAAGTAGCTGGGATTACGGGGGCCCGACACCACACCTAGCTAATTCTTTTTATTTTTAGTAGAGACGGGGTTTCACCATATTGGCCAGGCTGATCTTGAACTCCCGACCTCAAGTGATCTGCCCACCTCGGCCTCCCAAAGAGCTGGGATTACCATTCCCAGCACCACTTCCAAACTTTGTACCATCAAAATGCATATCTTCAGTCACTCTCACAAACTCCAAATCCTTTTCTGAAAGCCGCCTCTGTGAGGGGAACGTTATCAGGCATATGAAGATCACTGTGTGCCTGGCACATAGGGGGATACAGCTTGGGAGGGAATACTACTGTTTAAGGAATCCTTTTTTTTTTTTTTTTTTTTTTTTGAGATGGAGTCTCCCTCTGTCCCTCTGTCACCCAGGCTGGAGTGCAGTGGCGTGATCTCAGCTCAATGCAACCTCCATCTCCCAGGTTCAAGCAATTCTTCTGCCTCAGCCTCCCGAGTAGCAGGGACTACAGGCACACACCACCACACCTGGCTAATTTTTGTATTTTTAGTAAAGACGGGGCTTCACCATATTGGCTAGGCTGGTCTTGAACTCCTGACCTCATGATCCACCCGCCTCGGCCTTCCTAAGTGCTGGGATTACAGGCATGAACCACCACGCCCAGCCTAACTAATGCATCATTTTTTAAAAGGTGTACTATGCTTAACACCACAGTGCTGTTTCAGTAAGAGTCGTAGCTGTAAGATCAGGAGACCGGGGTGCGATCCTGCCTCTGGGACGGTTGTAAGTGAGCAGGGCCCACCCAGCACAGAGACCAGACAGACAGACAATGGGCTTGGCAGGTGGTGCTGGTGTACTTGCAGACAGATTTAGGCCACGGATCAAAAGAGACACTGGGAGTTGGAGCTTTTTATGAGAGGATAGTAGGTAGCAAATCAAGGCCTGACTGACTTTGGGGTGGGGGGGTATCAGGAACATAAGTGATGCTTCACACATCCCAGTTTTCCTTAAGCAGCAGTTCTCAAGTATTATCCACCATGATAGGCAGGACAGGTGATGCTCCCAGGTGAGCCATGCTTCTGTGGGCATGTCCCAGGTTTGATGGGACTTCCTGTAGCTAGCTGTGTGTGCCCATGCTTTCTATTCCACATCAGGGAGCTTACTGTGATGCAAGAGAATGAGACAATACCTCACTGCCCTGCAAACATCAATGTGTGACTGCCCATAATGAATAATCCAAAGTCTTTGTGACATACCTGCACTTCACATTTGACCCTACATCAGGCTTAAGCCCTGACTTGGAGTAATAATGATCCAACTACACAATCTTGGGCAAGTCCCCTCAATCTCATCGTGCCTCAGTTTCCATGGCTGTAAAATGCAAATAATGAGAGTTGCTCTTTCATAGAGTGGTTGAGAAAATTAAACTAGATAATGCAGAAAGTGCGCTTAGCACAGCACCTAACACAGTGAACGGTCAGAAATGTTTACTTAGGATCACTTCTATTGTTACATAATCAGGTAAAATATATGTTAACAGGAGATTGGTTACCCAAATATATATATTAAGCAGGGAATGCATTATCCAAGGATAAATGCAAAAAACTAAAATACACAATTATAAAATGAATTAAGCACTGAAAGCAAGTGCTCATGCTTCTTAAGGATCCCCACAGGGAAGGCCTACAGATTTTCATTACCATAAAGGGTTTTAATGGCAGTAAGATGCTGGGGCATGTTCTGGCCCCAGAAAGGCTAAGTATTGTGATAGAAGAAATTCAGGGGTTGTAACTGAGGGGAGAATGGTTTGCAAACTCTCATCTCTTTTCGAATCTATCTGGTAGAGGCCACGGATTTAGTTAAAATACAGTTTCTCAACCTCAGCACAACTGACATTCTGGGCTGGATACTTCCTTGTCATGGAGGCCGCTCTACCCACTGGAGATTGTTTAGCAGCCTCTCTGCTCTCTATCTCCTAGATTCTAGTAGCACTGTCCCCCCAGTTGTGACAACCAAAAGTGTCGCCAAACATTGCCACATTTCTTTTATTTCCTCCCTCCCTCCCTCCCTCCCTCCCTCCCTCCCTCCCTCCCTCCCTCCCTCCCTCCCTTCCTTCCTTCCTCCCTTCCTTCCTTCCTTCCTTCCTTCCTTTCCTTCTGTCTTTTTTGAGATGGAGTCTCACTTTGTTGCCCAGGCAGGAGTGCAGTAGCGTGATCTTGGCTCACTGCAACCTCTGCCACCCCAGTTCAAGCAATTCTCCTGCCTCAGCCTCCCGAGTAGCTAGAACTACAGATGTCTGCCACTACGCCTGGCTAATTTTTGTATTTTTAGTAGAGGCAGGGTTTCACTATATTGGTCAGACTGGTCTTGAACTCCTGACCTCAGGTGATCCACAGGCCTCAGCCTCCCAAGGTACTGGAATTACAGGCATGAGCCTTCGTGCCCAGCCACCAAATTTCATTTGAGGGGCAAAATTGCCCCTGATTGAGAACCACTGCATTAAACAAAAAGTCATGTAATTATTACATGTTATATAATAAAGATGTTTTTAATGTATTTCAAAAATATTATTTACAAAACAAAAATATGGCTTCATTTATTCAAGTTTTTATTGAAAGCAGTTGATTGACAAAAACAAAAATGTCAAAGGCCTTTTCTAATAACTCAAAGCTTATCACATTTTTAAAGTAAATATTGAGAATATCAGCCTCATTAGAGTTTAAATTTTGTTTTCTTTCTATTAAATGGTATGTTTAACAAAATATCACATGATTGTCAGTAAAACCAAAGATAGTTGCATATTTTTAAACTCCTGACTGTTTATCACACTAACTCGTTTTCAAAAACAGCATGTGATCTCCCATTATATATAAAAATTAACTCAAAGTGAATCAAAGACCTAGATATAAGAACTAAACTATAAAACATTTGGAAGAAAACATAGGCATAAATCTTTCTGACTCTCGATTAAGCAATGGTTTCTTAGATAAGATATCAAAGCGATAAGCAATGAAATAAAAAAGTAGATTACTTGGACTTCATCAAAATTAAAAACATTTGTGCTGCGAAAGACACTAGTGAGAAGACAATCCATAGATTGGGAGGAAATATTTGTAAATCATATATCTCATAAGGGTCTCATATCTGGAATACATAAAAATCTCTTACAACTCAGTAGTATATGACAAATAACCCAATTTAAAAATGGGCCAGGCGTGGTGACTCACACTTGTAATCCCAGCACTTTGGAAGGCCGAGGCAGATGGATCACCTGAGGTCAAGAGTTCGAGACCAGCCTGGCCAATGTGGTGAAACGCTGTCTCCACTAAAAATACAAAAATTAGCCGGGCATGGTGGTGCATGCCTATAATTCCAGCTACTCAGGAGGCTAAGGTATGAAATGTGTTGGAACTCCGGAGGCAGAGGTTGTAGTGAGCTGAGATCGTGCCACTAGACTCCAGCACAAGCAACAGAGTGAGACTGTCTCAAAAAATAAATAAATAAAAATTTAAAAATAATAAATAAAAAATAAAAATGGTCAAGTGGCTGGGCACAGTTGCTCATGCCTATAATCCCAGAACTTTTGGGAGGCTGAAGCAGGCAGATCACCTGAGGTCAGGAGTTCAAGACCAGCCTGGCCAACATGGCGAAACCCCGTCTCTACTAAAAATACAAAAATTAGGGGGGCGTGGTGGCACAAATCTGTAGTCCCAGCTACATGTGAGGCTGAGGTGGGAGGATCTTTTGAACTTGGGAGGCAGAGACTGCAGTGAGCTGAGATTGCGCCAATGCACTCCAGCCTGGGTGACAGAGCTCCATCTCAAAAAAATAAAAATAAAAATAAATAAATTTTTAAAAACGGGCAAGTGATCTGGATAGACATTTTTCCAAAGATTATGTAAAAATGACCAAAAAGCTCATGAAAAAATGCTCAATAATATTATCCATTAGGGAAATGCAAATCAAATCCAGAGTGAGATACCATTTCACAGCCAGCAGGATGGCAATAATAAATAAACACAGATAATAACAAGACTAGGTGACTTAAACAACAGAAACTTATTTTTGCACAATTCCAGAGGCTTAGAGTATGAGATGAGAATATAGAGAAACTACAACTCTCATACACTGCTGGTAGGAATGTAAAATGATACAACCTTTTTGGAAAATAGTTGTGCAATTTCTCAAAAAGTTAAACATAAAGTTATCATATGATGCAGCAGTCCTGCCCCTTGGTGGAAAAGAACTGAAGATGTATGTCCACCCAAATGCTTGTACATGAATGTTCATAACAGCATTATTCATGATAACTAAAGTATGAACAAGTGTAATGTTCACCAGCTAATGAATGGATAAACCAAATGTGGTATATCCATACAATTGAATATTATTCAACTATGAAAAGAAATGTAGTATTACAACATGAATGACCCTCAAAAACATCATACTAAGTGTAAGAAGCCAGATACAAAAGGCCATGTATTATACGATTCCATATAATATATGAAATGTACAGAACAGTCAAATCTGTAGAGATAGAAAGTAGATTAGTGGTTGCCTAGGACTGGTGTTATGGACTGGAATGTTTGCCTCCAATTCATATGTTGAAGCCCTCACCCCTAGAGTGACTATAATTGGAGACAGGGCCTGTAAGGAGATAATTAAAGTCAAATGAGGTCATAAGGGTGAAACCCTGATCTGATAGGATTGGTGTTCCTATAAGAAGAGATGCCAGAGAGCTGCTGCAACACCTCCTTCCCCAACCAGTGACCATGAAAACACACAGATGGAAGTTGTTCCTTGACCAGAAACTGACCCCTCAAAACCCTGATCTGGGACTTCTAAGCCTCCGGAATTGTGCAAAAATAAGTTTCTGTTGTTTAAGTCACCTAGTCTGTGGTATTTTGTTAGAGCAGCCTGAACAGGCTAATACAGCTGGGAAGGTTGAAGGGAGATGGAGAGTCAAACCAAAGAATGGTGCATTTTTTTTCTTTTTTTCTTTTTCTTTCTTTTTTTTTTTTTTTTTTTTTTTTTTTTTTTTGAGATGGAGTCTTGCTCTGTCACCCAGGCTGGAGTGCAGTGGCACGATCTCAGTTAACTGCAAGCTCTGCCCCACCAGGTTCACGCCATTCTCCTGCCTCAGCCTCCTGAGTAGCTGGGACTACAGGCGCCCGCCACCGCGCCCGGCTAATTTTTTGTATTTTTAGTAGAGATGGGGTTTCACCGTATTAGCCAGGATGGTCTCGAACTCCTGACCTCGTGATCCGCCCGCCTCAGCCTCCCAAAGTGCTGGGATTACAGGCTTGAGCCACCACGCCCAGCCTGAATGGCGCACGTTAAGTGAATGATTGTATACTATGTGAATTGTATCTCCAAAAAGCTATCATTTTTTAAATGGCATATGTCATCTATGGGAGAATGATACAAGTGGCTAATGCAGTAACTGCACCAAATGGTCATGGAATGCTGAGGACAGAAAGCTCTTCATGTGCCAGTGGTTCATGGTGATGCTGAGATCGGCCAGGCTAGAGCTGGCCAAATTTCAAATGGTGCCTGTTTTACAATGTAATTTACCTTATGATGTAAATTAGTTGTGGAGAAGTTAAATGAACCTGAAGATATCGCCATAGAGCTCTCACGATTATTAGAACCTAATACTGACTCTCAGACCCGGGCTACCCAATAGGTGAGGAAAAGAGTTCCCACAACCATTCTGTTGTTGGCTCTGGCCAGGAGAGAGTATTTGGTGATCATGTATGCATAGAAAAGCACCTCTCATTCCCTTATTTCTTATTCATTCAATAAACATCTGCTAAATGAATGCTATGTGTCCAGGCAGTGTGTTAAGAGGTAGGGTTATGACCCCACAAAGAGAAATTTAAAAATTTGGAGTAACCAGGGAGATGAGAGGTGAATGGAGAAAGGAGAGTAAGATCAGAGAAAAGTTTTTCTTTGTTGATCTTTTTTTGTTGTCGTTTTGTTTGTTTGCTTTGCTTTGTTTTGTTTTTTGAGATGGAGTCTGTCTCTGCTGCCCAGGCTGGAGTGCAGTGGCGCTATCTCAGCTCACTGCAACCTCCACTTCCCAGGTTCAAGTGATTCTCCTGCTTTAGCAGCCTGAGTAGCTGGGATTATAGGTGCGTGCCACCATGCCCGGCTAATTTTTTTTTTTTTTTTGTATTTTTAGTAGAGATGGGGTTTCACCGTGTTGGCCAGTCTGGTCTTGAACTCCTGACCTTGTGATCCACCCACCTTGGCCTCCCAAAGTGCTGGGGTTACAGACATGAGCCACCGCACCTGGCCTAGAGAAAAAGCTTAATTACACATAGTTATTCACTAAACACATGGTAATCAAGATCCTAAAGGGAGGGGAAGGTCTACTTTATTGAATAGCAAAGAAGAATCTATAACAAGCCTATACATTACATTTAAAGGTATACTTCCATGGTGCCTGTGGGAAATTGAACTCATTTAACCTATAAGGAATTTAAATCTCAATCTTAAAATGTGCACAGGATAAATTTGCTGGGCAAGTGGCTTTTTTTTTTTTTTTTTTTTTTTTTGTAGTTAGTTCAAAGGGAAGCATCAATCTGACTCCACCAAAGCAGCCATCAATTCATTAGGGGCACTGAAAGTCACATGCACTTGTCACACAAACATCCTTACCCCAAAGACAGGTTGTGAGATTTGTATATAGGAGTCTGAGGAAATCTCCACGTCGTATTTAACAACTGGAAATTTGCTCATCTGAGGAGGGCAGTGACTAATACCTGCATGATCTTTTTATCATTACCAGACAGGAAATTTAGTGTGGGTTTTAAGGAGGAGGATATTCTAGATTATCTCTGATCTTAGGCTAAAATTATGTAATAGCTGTGAGTTACCTGGGAGTGGTGCGGACTGGGGCACACTGGAGCGTTCGTGCCGCCACACTATCCAGCTCCAGCGAACTGTTGACATGTAGGAATGTGGATGTTGTTATTCGATCTGCTCATTTTTTTGTGTGAAATCTCTTGATTTTAAAATATTGACACATAGTCCAAATATTTTAAAAACAATGTTCAGGCCAAATAAAACATATCTGCTAGGCAGACTCGGCCCATAAACTGCCATTATGCCACATCTGATCTAAGGTTCCTAGCAAACTAAAATTCCATGTAAGAAAGCCAAAATATTCATTCATTTATTTCACGAATATTTACTGTGTATCCTGCCCATATCAGGTGTTGGGCTAGAGAAAGCGAGAGGTATACACATAGGTTTTAAATTTGGAATTTTTAAAATTTTGAAAATACAAAGTTTAATTTGTTCTTGAAAATGACTATAGAGGTGGAAATTCGGCAACCTTTCCTGTATTCAGTTCCCATCTCTTGATTTTTAAAATGGTGACTTCCCCTTAAATGTTGTAGAATTAAAACTCGGATGTGCAACTTGGCAGGCTAACATCGCAGTCTAATTTTCACACCCACACTCTGGAGTCCAGTTGTTCAAAGGACAATGGAAACTTGGACAGATCCTTAACTGTGCCATTAGGAGCTCTAACACCCTGCGGATAGGTGCCAGTAAAGCTAAATATCAAGTATCTGCACAGTTATCATTGCTATAGATAGGGCTTCGTGAGAAGCCATCCTGGCTAGAACCTTGTGGGCTTGTTCAGATGTTCACACATAGATAACACACAACTCACACATGTACACATACACACACAGATGTACACACGCACACATGATCACACATGTGCACACACACGTGTACATATGCATACACACAATGCAATAAAAGGATCATAGATTCCTGGCAGCTCAGAAATATAAAGCCCTAAGAGATCCTCTAGACCAATGATTTTTTTCATTTTCCAGTGGAGAAACTGAGGCATAGAAAACTGAAGTCACTGGCCTAAAGTCACATAGCTTGTTAGCCTCACAGCTGGGAAGGCTGAGCTTACATAAAAATGATACTGTATATAATTAGCATATATATATATTAGCATGGTCAAGGATCTATATAACTATCTTCAGACTGGTGGCTCACCGTGCATAAAACCATGCAAAACCCTTAACCTGGTTCTTCACAGTGACAAAAAACAAGGAATTTTTATCACTTTTCCCAAATATATCAGCTATATCTAAGGACGAGGGAATGCAAAACGTGACCCCTGGGTCTGGGCTCTGGGGTCCCAGGTTGCTATTCTGTGACTGAATTACATACAGCTTCTTGGAAGAGGACAGGACAGGTGGTACAACCGCTTTATCGGGGATTGGAAGAAGCCAAGGGCTGGGAAAGGGAGGCGCCTCGCCTGAGGTCATACACTGGACCGAGAGCCCGGGACTCTTGACTTCCATCCCACAAAAACTTTCCATCCCACCTGACTGCCGTCCTCTGGGAACAGATCCTGGGAACCAGATGTGGCCGCACATGAGAGCCAGGTCTCCTCCCCAAGTGTTAGAAAGCCAGCTCTCCACTCCCCTGCTTATCAAATGAGTCTCAGTTTACACATGGAGAAACCGAGGCCCAGGGGCATTGAGTAACTGCCCCAGGGTAGGAGTGAAACCAAAGTGGCCTCACTTTTCAAAGTTCCAGCTGACTCCTCTTCCCTCCTCCCATTTCAAACAATTTAACCTAAGTGTGCCCTAGACACCCACCCAGCTCCACATCAGGCCAGGCCATGCCAGGCCAAACCTTTCACAGGCCAGCAGCTCCCCTAGTTGCCTTTTACAAGGGATTTGACTGGAAAAACAAAAGTTTTTAACTGGCTTGAGGATTTATTTTCCAGTTATCTGCCAGGTCTGTTTCTCCTTATGTAAAGCTTAGGCACTTATGGTCCCGTCCTGATATACAGATCTCTGCCTCTGCATTACTGGCCAGCAGCTTCCAGATCCCACTGGAAATGATTCAGTGGAGCGCTCTTCTCACATACTTTAGCCTGAGAGTGTGACAGGGACAACGGGGTGAGCCCACTCTTGCCCCAGTCACAGCGTCTTGACGTTACAAAGGGACCAGCTGGATCCAAACCTCTAAGAGCCCCACCCCCTCCAGACACAGCCTCTGCCCCAACACACACACTCTGGGACTCTTCCTCCCCCTCTTTGCTTTCTCTCACAGAGCTAGGCCTTTGGCTCAGCGGCCCTGACCTTGATGCAGGGCTGATGAAACTCAATAACTGCCATTTCCCCAGTCAACTTTATAGGGCATTAATGCCGATGTCCAAAGGCACTCCTGTAGCCCGAACCCAGTAATTACTTGTGGTGGTACCTATTTATCATAGCAGCACGGTCTCTCTCTGGTATTCACAGTACAAGGTGGGGACAAACCTTCCCTCCCTGGCTTTCCCCTAATCCTCCTTTCCTGCCTCATGTGCAGGGAAAATGTTCCCTGTTCCTGTTGTGCTGGGGACTGGGTGTCCTGAAACAATGACGGTGTGATCCCGGCCCAGAGAGGCTCGCAGCCACAGGGGAGATACACATCTCAGTGGTGTAGTCACCTTACTCAGCCCCAGGCTTCCTGGAGGAGGTGGTCCTGAACTGAGTCTGAGGGGCCAGGGAGGAACCAGCCAAGTGAGGAGAGGGAGTGGAGGGGCATCGCAGGGAGAGAGAAAGCACGGTGCAGCAGAAGTCCAGCAGATGAGGGTGGCATGGCCTGCTAGGGGAGGCATTAGGATCTGAGGCTGCAGTGTTCCGAAATGTCTCCTCCCATGGGCATCACCCTTGTTCCAGCCCTTGTGACTCTTGCCGGGACCACCAGAGCAGCCTCCTGGCTGGTTCCCTGCTTCCAGGTCTCTCCACCTCTGCTCCTTAGACGCCACCGACATGTACACCCGATCACATCACTCACCAACATACTCACAGATGCCCAACCACTTCCCTTACCTACGGAATCTCGACCAATTCATCAGCCAGGCATGAAGAGCTTTCCATGATTTGACTCCAACCTACTCCCACCTCTCCAGCCTCCTGAGCCTCTTCCTTTCATCAAGTAGCCCATGTTCTAGCCACTCCAGGCTGCTCCACATTCCACAGCCATGCCCTGCACTCTCCCACTGACATGCCTTTGCTCAGGCTGTGCCTTCTACTTGGAATTCCGTCACTCCAGCTCCCCTGCATTAATCTTTCAAAGCCCTTCCCTGGAGCACCCTGTTCAGCTTTTGCAGGGTTCTCCATACTGATCTGGTGAATCTTGCTCCGAACTCCCCTAGGCATGTTGCCAGCTCTTGTATAATGCTCATCTTACTCTGTGGAGCATATCTATGCCGTATGTCTCTCCCCAAGGATACCAGGTGCCCCTCAAGGGCCAGCTGGGATATATCTTAGACTTCTCTGAATCCCCAGCACCAAGCCCTGAATGCTAAGAGAATGTGGTCTGAGTTGTCCACAGTCACACAACACTGATGCTCCAGCTGGGAACAGGGTGATATGACTTGGACTCCCTTCAGGCCCACATCGCACCTGCTGTCCCAAGCCATTGGCTTTTCCACCCAGCTGCTGTTCCCAAGTGGGTTTTGGGGAGAGGGACATATTATGAAAGGTGTCAGAGTTGGGGAGTGTCTAGTATGAGACCAAGGTTCACTGTTGTGGGTTTTGGAAAGTGCCAAGCTAAAAAGTGAGACTTTTACAATGCTTTCTTTGAGGACCTAGATTTGGTTAAATTCCTGCCAACTCCTCTCAATCCATCTCAGGGCTTTCAGCAGAGCAGAACATCAGGCCATCACACTAGTGAACTCACAGTGATAGACTCCAAATCGTCCCTGATTCCAGCTTCCCCTTCTTTAGCAATAAAAGAAAGCCTCCACTTTTTAGTTGAGTTCTTGGCTGCTCAGATTAAAGGCTACACTTTGTAGGCTCCCTTGCAGCTAGGTTGAGTCATATAATTAAGTTCCAGGCAATTATATGAGAAGTGTCCAGTGGCAATTTCTGGTAACTTTCCTTAAAAGGGACTTGAATCCTGGCTTTTCTCCTTTCTTTTATCCCTCCCCCCTCTCCACCCCTTTTTCTCTATTTGGATGCCTGGAATGTGGCTATTATGGCTATAGGGCTAAACCTTAGGAATGGCAGAAAGATGAGCTAGACAGAGTCTAGGACTCTGAGAAGTCTGGGCAGCTGAGCTGCATCCCAGCCCTAGATTGCCTACCTGTGGACTTTTACCTGAGGGATGGATAAAACACTGCACAAATCACATTTATCTGAGTCTCTGTTACTTGTAGCGAAGCTGCACCCTACCTGATAACCTGGGTTCTCAGCCAAGGGCTGTGAGGCCACAGATGGGGCACGGGTTCTCTCTGGTTTTGGATTCCCTATCTGTAAAATGAGGGTTAAGAGCCCTTTTATCTTGAAACCTCAGAATAAGGGTTTAACTCCATACAGAAGCAGCTTCTTGCCAGTCAGTTTTACCATCACTGGGTATGATCATTCACTTTCATTCAACTGAACAGACACTGCATTATGGAGGTGCTCTGCCAGGGCAGTCACATCTGGTTGTGCAGGTTGTGCACTGCACTAAGCCAAGGACATGATTCACTCTCTAGTCTATGTGAACAGTGTCTCCTGGAGTACAGCGTGCAACTTGCACAACTATACCTGGCTGCACTGTATCTGTGGCCATACAGTATGGTTCCCAGTCTCAAAATACT
Organism: Rhinopithecus roxellana; assembly: GCF_007565055.1. Lineage (NCBI taxonomy): Eukaryota > Metazoa > Chordata > Mammalia > Primates > Cercopithecidae > Rhinopithecus > Rhinopithecus roxellana. Next base: position 20,100,660 of record NC_044564.1, read on the forward strand.
TAGATTCTAGTGGACAAATCATATACTCAGGCTCACATTTATTAAGGACCACCATGTGCTAGGCACTGGGCTAGGTGCTTTTCATCTAATCATACATGTATATGTTTGTGTATGTGTCTATTTTTTATGCTAAAACAAACATCTGCCATACGAGGTAGAACCAGAGCTGCAAACCGAGAGGCCTACAGGCAAATTAAATGCTAACACTCGGTTGGGTTTGTCTGGCCCGTGCATTTAAATGAGCTATCAGCATTTTAAAATAAGGAGCTTACACATTTTTTTAAAATCCAGATTTCCAACATCTCTGGAAACATTAGGTGATGTGGCAATACCAGGTCTGTACTCTCATACTGGCAACAATTAGTGGAGCTGAAAATGGTGGGCCCTTTAGACAAACTCCCATTTGCCTCAGTCCCCACCACTCCCTGTTGCCTCTGACACAGAGGCCAAGGTCAGTTACTACACAGCACTGGTTTTGCAGTTGCTTTTATTTCTGAAAATGTAGATGGTAAGGGAAACTTTTCTTACATATACCTATCTTTAAAAGTGAGAAAGTAATAGATAAGCCAAGATGACCACATGGCTCAAGAAAACTGACCCATCTTCCTTCCTTCATGTAGGTCACTTACATGACGTGTGGGTACTCGGTTTGCTGCCTCCCAGTAGAAAGTGCTCAGTAGAGTGGCAGCGATGGTGAATAGAAAGGGAGACAGAAAGGCAGGGTTTAAACTTTATCTGTAGCGATTTCTTTTTTTTTTTTTAAGAATGATCAGAACCAAATAAGGCAAAATTTTAACGTTTGCTAAATTCAGATGATGACAACATAGGTGTATACTGTACTATCCTATGTGTTTACAATGTTTCCTATTCAACATGTCAAAATCAAAAAGGAAACAGCTCAGTGTCGTCAGGGCGGAGCAGGTGCTGTGCTAGGGGTGTGAAGGTAAAAGAGTCTAAAAGGCTTCTGAGGGAGGGGAGGAAAGGTCAAGCCTTGAAAAATGGGAGGAAGTGAGGGGCTTCAGGTCAAGGAGGTTCCCCAGCCAGAGGAGGGGTTGGGAGAGGTGGTCATGGGTCCAGAAGGCAGAGGATGGGATGGGGACACACAGACGCCTGGCCTGACTTGCCCTCACCCCGCCAGGCCCGTCCTCGTCTCTGTGCACGGCAGGCAGTGTTTCTAAGGATGTGTGCCTATTTTTAGAGGAGAGATTTATTTCTTTCCATTTCAACTGTTTACTTCTATCCTGGGCTTGCGATTCTGCCGGTTTGTGTTACAAAGGAGAATCATGGCCCTGTGGACCAAACTTGGCTGCTTCCTGGATGGCCAAGAGTGTCTTTGCCTTAAAGGATATGATTTAGGACACAAGTAGGAGGATTTTATGATCATCTAATGGGAAGCCATGTGGAGTGACAGGAAGTACCAGGTGGGCGCCTTGGCTCTGCCGCTGACTTGCTGTGTGACCTTGAACGAGTCCTTTCCCGTCTTTCCACTTCAGGGTTTTGTTGATGCTTGGATGTTTCATCAGTGAAATGGTAATAATGACACCTCACAGGATGGTATGAGGATTTGATGAAATACAGAAAACACCAACTGTGTCCAGGACAGACTCCAAAATCAGGCTTTCTCTACTGGTACCACATATGTAGATGCCCGGTGGGGTACTGTTAGATGATTTCCAAGTGTCCTTGGAGCTCTGGGATTCTCCATTTCTGTTTTCCATTATTTCATCCTGCAATTCATGGCCCTTTGTTCTCAGAACTCTTTTTTTTTTTTTTTTTTTTTTTTTTTTGAGATGGAGTCTTGCTCTGTCACCCAGGCTAGAGTGCAGTGGTGTGATCTTGGCTCACTGCAACCTCCGCCTCCCAGGTTTCAAACAATTCTGTTGTCTCAGCCTCTCAAGTAGCTGGCATTACAGGTGCACACCACCACGCCTAGCTAATTTTTGTATTTTAAGTAGAGACAGGGTTTCTCCATGTTGGCCAGGCTGATTTCGAACTCCTGACCTCAAGTAATCTGCCTGCCTTGGCCCCCAAAAGTGCTGAGATTATAGGTGTGAGCCACTGCACCCGGTCTGTTCTCAGAACTCTTGACACATTATGGACTAAGGAAGGCAGCATCTGTCTGAATTGTATCAATAGCTGTGTGATTCTGGGCACCTATTTCTTTATCTACAGAATGACATTAACCTCATCCTATGAGGATCAATCTTATAAGATCCTTGTAAATATTTTATGAAATGATGCCCATAAAATGCTTAGCACAGCACCTGGCATGTAAGAACACCTTAGCAGAGGCTGGGTGCAGTGGTTCACGTCTGTAATCCCAGCATTTTTGGAGGCCAAGGCAGGTGGATGACCTGAGGTCAGGAGTTCGAGACCAGCCTGGCCAACACGGTGAAACCCCCACCTCTACTAAAAATACAAAAATTAGCTGGGCCTGGTGATGCACACCTGTAATCCCAGCGACTCAGGAGGCTGAGGCAGGAGAATCACTTGAACCTGGGAGGCAGAAGTTGCAGTGAGCAGAGATCACACCATTGCACTCCAGCCTGGGCAACAAGAGTGAAACCCTGTCTCAAAAAACAAACAAACAAACAACAACAACAACAGAAAACACTTTGGTAGAAAATCATGGTTATTATTATCCAGGCTTTGCAGAGGGTCTGTGGTTTTCCATTATTGTCTGTATGGTTATATTGTGTTGCAGATTCCTGACAGCTGACTTTAAAATCAACTCTTAGGACCCAGTTTCTTTACAAGGTTGAATTATCTCTACCATCTTCTCTCCTGCGAATATTTTGAGGCTTTTGGTGAGACAGTTTAAAAAATGTTCTGCCTTTTCCCCAAAGCCTCATTAACCATCAATATTTATGGTTAAATTCCTTGTGTTTGTGGATTCTTCTTTTCTTTAAAGATTAGTCTTTATTGTGAAAATAACATAACAACTTCAAAAGAAGTCAAGTTGGAAATAACAATTTGCTCATAATTCTCCAGTCTGCTCTCTGTGAGTTTCCTTCTGGGCTAGTCTCAGAGGTGCTCCCAGGGGCAGTTAACAGCACAGGTTACCGGGCCAAGACTATCCAGGTTGGAATCCCAGCACCACTCAGATTGCATCCTGGGCAGGTTACTTTATATCTCTAAGCCTCGGCTTCTCCATCTTTAAAATGGGGCTAATGACTGAACCCTCCCAGAGGACTAAATGAGATAATCCACATAGGGCTTTGCTCATGGCACACCCAGGAAGTATTGAGTGTCTATTGCTCATAAGAAAACTGTACACTGCTCCCTGCAGAAGTCACAATGACTTGTCATTCTTAAAACCTCTCTCTGTGTTGCTCCCACCACCTGGTACAAAGGCAATCTGAACTGAGGAACTGGCTCCGCTTCAGAGCAGCATCCACTTAACTCCAGAGAGACGAGAAAGGGCAGATCCTCTGGGGAATCAGTCAACAGAGGATACTTTTAGCACATGAAGCATTCCTTTCCCGAGGGAGTCCAAGTGCAACAATCTCATGATAAGCTCGAGTTTTTCCAGAGTGAGAGATAGAAAGTTTCGGGGACTTTTTTTTTTTTTTTTTTTTTTTTTAATGTGCACAAGTTTGGAATCCTCTGCTGCAAACAGAGCTGCTTTCCAAGTCCTCGTACTCCATTCTGTCACATGACACTGGGGCTTAACAATTGCATAACCAGAAGCATCACCCTTTGAAGTGTTTGTTGAATTCAGGTACTGAGTGAGGCAGCCAAGAATGGTTCAAATAAATCATATGTGGTTAGAGCTGGAGGGGGCTTCCAAGGCCATCTAGGCCGACTGCATCCGTTTTAGAGGCAGGAAAATTGAGATCCAAAGAAGGAAAATCATATCTGGAGCAGAGCCAGGACTGGAATCTGGACTTCTGTACCTCAGGCTCTTTCCCAGAAAAAAGAGGGATGATTTTCATACAGCAGCCCCCAACCACAAAACTAGAGCACATCTGCAGCCAAACTCTCTCCCTGAACACTCCCATGAGAACTTGGAGTGGCATAGCTAAGTTGTGAACTCCAGACCCACACATAGTGGCTCTGCCATTGCCTAGCTGTGGGACTTTGGACAAGTTACTTCACCTCTCAGTTTCCTCATCTGTAAAATGGGGATGATAACAGGGCCTGCCTCCTAGGATCATGATGATGGTCAAATGAGTTAATATTTTCAAAGTCCTTAGAACAGCACCTGCAAATAGTGTCATCTAAGCACTCATTAAACAAAAATAAAAACAGGAGGAATATGGACTATAACAGAGAGGGCAGTGGCCTTGGTGCCAAGGGACCAGGGTTCGGATCTGGTTCTGCTTGGATGTATGACCTAGAGCAAGTTCTTTCCCTTCTCTGGGCTCTGCTCCTGCTCTGAAGCGGTGGGAGGGGCGGACACCTGCTGGCCAGCTAGGAGTCTCTCATTGTCTGCATATCTTTGGCCTCTCCCTGTGCTGTGATTTCAGAGCATGGGCCAAGGGAGGGCAAAACTAGAACTGGAATGTTTGTGCTCTTCAAAAGAAGGGAGGCCCTCTAGGCCTTTTCGAAGCTCACATACTGTCTTGCAAATCAGGTAACAGAGCTGATCTTAATGAAGGGGCCGATTGTGTGACTGGGACAGAAACCCACTGGCCTCCATTATCTCCTATCCTCTCTTTGGTTTCTCTTCTCTTTTCTTTGAACTGAAAGAGAAAGGGGTCTTTGAAAATGCCAACTGGGAAACCACAGTGGTGTGAGAATCGCAGGTCTCAGATGGCCCATGCCCGCCCCACACCCCTGTGCTCAGTTACTTTTCTCCTGCCAGAGAGGGAGGTGCACACACTCTGGAGCCTGTTTGAAATCCGAGTCTCCATGCCTGCCCGGGTCCTGTGACCCTCAGCAAGCTGAGCCCCAGGTGCCCTGTCCCTCCAGTAGCACAAGTGGAGTGTCCCTTCCCTGCTAATCACCTGGGCGGGAGAGCTGGCTGTGTGAGAGCTGCAGGGGCCCTGGGTATTTGCTGCTGAGCCTGGATGCTCTGATATGTGGGGTGGCAGACCTGAGGGAGCTCTTTGCCAGTGTGGGCGTGAAATGGAATGCAGTTCCTGGTGGATGCACTCTGGGTTCTGAGAGACCTCCTCCATCTGTCCCCCTCCACTCCCAGGTCTGACGCTTGGCTCTGACCCTTGTCATCACCTGCCTTATTTGTAGCCACAGCCTGACCTGACCTCATCCCCATGCAGCAGCTCAGGGCAACTCAAACAGCCCAAAAGGCCCACGGGGCCCTCAGGTGCACTTCTCCCTGGGAGTGGCAAAGATTTCCCCATGGGAGCGCCTCCCCCCTCTCACCCATCTCCCTGACACCCCTCCAGGCCATATGTCCTCAGTGTCACCTCCCAAAACCAACGAACTCTTTGAGTCTCTGACCCTTTGGGCTCCCTGAATCTACTGAGCAAAGTCTAAACCCTGCCATCCCCTCTTCCCCCACATTATCTATCCCAACCCTCCTTTCTAATCTCATCTGACCCTCCACAGAAACCACACTAAGATTCCCATCCCCAATTACCTTCCCTACACAACACTCTCCTTGTGGCCTTTCTCAAGGCCTTCACTCTGCATGGAATTAGAAAAATCCAGGGCCCAGTTCCAGTGTTACCTGCTCTGTGATGCCTCACACCAGTAAGAGTTCATCTCCTGGCAGAGCTTCCTGTCTGCTCCGTGTTGAGCGCAGTGTATTATGCCTGTGTCCCCACCAGCCTGTGCTCCTGAAAGGCAGAGTCCCAGCCAGGCTCCCCTGTTGGTGCCCAGTACAGTGCTTGGTGCTCGGCAGGTAACCAAGTCACATTTATTGAGTTAACTGGAATTGGCTACATGCCTCTTTTGTTCTCCCTTTATAAAGCTGTTTGTTCTTGGAATTCTGTGTGACAGTGATCTAGGATAGAATTAGAACAGAATAATTTTACAGCTTGATTTTTTCTTGCCTACATGGCTTGTTTTTACTGAAACACAGGCTAATGGGGAGAGATGATGCGGGGGAAGAAAGAAACGCAAGGCTCTTTCCACCAATGCTGACTTCTGATCAACTTGAGCAGCCTCATCAGGAAACCACGTTCTCGTGGCAGGCAGGGGAAGGTCGTGAATATCAGGAAGAGGAGGACACACTGCTGGAGGGATGTGTAATTCCATGGGGCCTGGGACCCAGGAGCCCAAGGCAAGGATTCTGAGTTATCTGGAATGAAGCCACTTAATCACACCTGGGTATAAGACCAGATTATAAGTCAGGTTAGTTTAACCCTGAAAATGACCAGCCAACTCTGTTATTCCATGACTAGGGACATTGAGGTCTAGGAAGGATGGCAGCTTGGTCCACGGTCACATGGAGTGGAAGAGACAGGGCTGGGATTGGAAGCAAAACACCTAACTTCTAGTCCTGCATTTTTCCATCTGCACTGTGCTCCCTGGATGTTAGCAGTGGCCATCTGTGTGTGAGTGAGATTGAAGTGTTGTTTTCTTTATGGATCACTATGAAACCAGAGTTGAGCAATGGCTGGTTTAAAAAAAGGATGTGATACATTCCATATTTAATTAAAAATATATAACATGGAACATTTACTCAGCTCAGTAACTTTCATTATCTACCTTCTCTGCGCTGGTCAGTGACCTGGGTGCCTGGCATATAGCTGTAGGATGAAGACCCCTGTCTAGGAGGCCACCTACGAACCCCTCTATGTCCATGCTTACAGTTCTAGTGTGACTTGCTAAACCACATACACAACCAAACAGACTTTTGACTCTTAACACTGTGTACCCTGACTGCAGGGATGAATTCTGAGCATTAAACACACTTCTAAATGTGCCAACTAAGAAATGCAATGATAAAACATCAAACATTAAATGAGAAGGATTCTTCTGGTCCTTTATTTCTCAGCTCATTCATTCCATGACACATGTTCTCCACCATCCTGAAGCTGCTGGCTTGATACAATGGGGTAATGGCCTTTTGAAGACACAGTTACAGTGCCAGCTAGGTGGCCACACCTTACAGGCTGGGGCAACATTCTCCAGAAGGCGGTATATGCTCTGAATCAGTGGCAGTTGCTGATGCCATTTCTCCCATAGCTAGGATTCGTGGGTCAGGGAATCAAGGTTGGAAACATGAGTGGCGCCACTCACCATTACTCCTAGCGATCCACTAGCAAAACTTTCACTTATTGTTCCCATGACCCTATGGTCTGCTGGCCTAGAAGTCTTAGTTTCAAAGGAGGAAAGTTCCACTAGGAGACACAATAATTCCATTAAACTGGAAGTTAAAACTGCCACCAGCCCGCTTTGGGCTCCTCATGACTCTGAATCAACGAGCAAAGAAGGGAGTTACTGGGGGTGATGGATGCTGACTACTAAGGAGAAATTGGATAGCTATTGCACAAGGGAGGTGAGAAAGTGTATGTCTGGATAGAGGAGAGCCCTTAGGGCATTTTTAAGTATTACCATGCCCTGTGATTAGGGTCCATGGAAAACTACAACAAACTAATCCAGGCAGGACTACTAATGGCCCAGGCCTTTCAGAAATGAAAGCTTAGGTCACCCCATTGGGTAAAGAACCACAACCAGCTGAGGTGCTTGCTAAAGGCAAAGAATGGGTAATGAAGCAGGGTAGCTATCAATACCAGCCACAACTACCTGAGTAGTTACAGAAATGAAGACTGTAATTGTCATGAGTACTTCCTCCTTATTTTGTGAACACTTGTGTTGTGTGTGTGAGTGTGTGTAGCAAATATCTTTGCTCTTTCCCTTTCTTATTCCCTTATCACGTAACACAAGATTGTTTGATACTGACTTTACTGTTGTTGATTGTATTGGCTTTGTATAATAGGATTTAAGTATCATTAATTTTACATTATAGTATTTAAGTTACAGGACAGCAAGGAGAAGAATAAACATCACTCATGGACTTTACCTCCTCTTCTGGGGAAGGTGATAGTGTGTTTTCCTAACATGATAGTTGTATCATGTTAGGCAGAATTATGACATCATTACTGTCTTTATTTGGAAATTAAGTATGGTTTAAAGAGATGTACATGTGTGTCAAGCTGACAAGGGGTAGACTGTGATGGTTAATTTTGGGTGTTGACTTGACCATGGGATGCTCAGACATTTGGTCAAACATGATTCTGGGTGTGTCTGTGAGGGTGTTTCTGGATGAGATTAATATTTGAATCAGTAGACTGAGTAACACAGATTGTTCCCCCTGATATGGCGGCGGGGGGGCATCCAATCAGTTGAAGACCTGAATAGGGGAAAAAAGCTGACCCTCCTCCAAGTAGGCGGGGATTTCCTCCTGCCTGACTGCCTTGAGCTGGAACACTGGCTTTTTTCTGCCTTTGGATTCAAACTAAAACATCTTTTCCCAGACCCAACTCTTCCTGGGTCTTCGGCCTGCTGGTTATTTGTATTTGTATTGGAACTATACCATCGGCTCTCCTGGGCCTCCACCTTAGCAACTGCAGATCTTGCCGGTCTCTACAGCCTTGTGAGCTAACGCCTTATAATAAAATCTCTCTCTCTCTCCTTCTCTCTCTGTCTCTACACACACACACACACACACACACACACACCCTATTGGTTCTCTCTTTCTCTGGAGAACTCTAATACAACACATTAAAAGAAAAATCTGCAAAGACAAAGTTATTCTAATGTCATTGCCATGGAAGGAAAAAGGAAGTGGTGGCTTTAGGAAGCACCCACCTGTCCCTCCCCAGCTCCCCTCACTGGTGACAGTGTGCTCCCCTTTAGCACCTACTCACATCAGGGTCCAGCTCATCCAGCTCATTTTCCAGGGTCCTGAGCTCTTCCTCTGTGAGGGCTCCAAGGATTTCATCTTCATCCAGGTCACGGTATTTCTCTAGTTCTCGTCTGTACGACATCGTGGAAGAACTTGTCTGTGTCTCCTGAGTTTCTGCGCTGATTAATACCTACCAGAGAGACAAGAATCTTAGAAAGACCTATCTCAAATTTGCTCTCTCAGAGCAAATGGAGGCTCATCATTCACACAGCGGCCTGGGTACATTTTATGAATCACCAGGATAATCATGACTATGGTGGAATACTACACTAAGTTTGGCTAATTCTCTAATAAAACTGTGCAAGGTAAAGTCCTGAGAGCATGTAAGTTAATGAATTGTAATTGGTTATAATTGGCATGGACATTAATTACAAGTAAATGGGTAATTATAAATGGCTTATGAGTGCCTGAAAACAATGTTATTCTTCAAGGAGTTCAAATACTTTTCTGTATAACTCTCCACCCTTCACCCTACACACCAGAGGGAATCATGAATGCTGGAAACTCTGCCAAAACTGAGTTTAAAAGGGGCAGGGGAGTATCGATGGTTAATTGAGCACCTACTGCACACAGGTCCGTCACCTATACCATCTCATTCAATCCTTACAAAAGGTAGTTTATAGAAATAGCTAACTTTAACTACTGTATGTCAAGCTGCGTGTTAAGTACTTCACAAGGACTTTCTCATTTAACCTATGAGGTAGGTATTTACTATTATCCCCATTTCATAGACAAGGACTTAGTGAGGTTAAGTGACTTACCCAAACGACACTACTAGGAAGCAGCAGCTCCACATTTAAACGCAGACCTTCTCTGCGGAGTCACCCAGTGGCATGGCCAGGGGGCTGCCTAGTCCAGAGTCCCCATTTCTCCCCAGAGGGAGCCAGTTCAGAGGGAAGAAGTTCAGAGGGTTCCCCATCAGGACCTGGGGAACCAGGGTTCACCTCTGCTGCTTCCCAGACTGCTCTCTCTTGCTGGAGAAGCCTACCGTTCATTTCCTGTTTCACAGATGACACCTAACGCCTATGTTTGGACCCTGTCTCTGCTACATCCCATAACCACGACATTTTCAGACCTGTTAACTCATCTGAGCCTCTCCACACATCCTGGAGGTTCATCTTTTTTTTTTTTTTTTTTTTTTCCCCTTTTTTATACCTTGAAGATCTTCCTGGATACTAATAGGTCTTTTAATTAAAATATTTTTATTAGTGAAAAAACTGAGGGATGGCCTAGGGCTTGACTCAGGACGCCTGACATCAGTCAGAGGGTGCTCTCTACTCCACCACACCACCTCCCCTGAGCTAGGATGGACAGCAGGACCTCGAGCCCTATTGTCCTCCAGCTTAGCTAAATGTAGTACCGTGCATAGAATCAGTGTGATGAGTTATATTGTGTCTCCCAAAAACTCATATATAAGGCTGGATGCGGTGGCTCATGCCTATAATCTTAGCAATTTGGGAGGCTGAGGTAAGAGGATTGCTTGAGCCCAGAAGTTTGAGACCAGCCTGGGCAACATAGTGAGACCCCATCTCTACAAAAAATACAAAAATTAGCCGGGCATGGTCGTGCGGCACCTATAGTCCCAGCTACTCAGAAGGCTGAGGTGGGAGGATCCCTTGAGCCCAGGAGGTCAAGGCTGCAGTGAGCCACGTTCTCACCACTGCACTCCAGCCTGGGTGACAGAGTGAGATCCAGTCTCAAAAAAGTAAATAAATAAATAAAATAAAAATAAAAGTTCATATGTTGAATTTCTAACCCCCAGTATCTCAGTAACCTAGTATCACATTGCAAGTTAGAATGTGACCTTACCTGGAAATAGGGTCATTGCAGATGTAAGTAGTTAAGTTTAGACACGGTCTTACTGGATAGAGTGGGCCCCTAATCCAATATTTTACCTGGGATTATAAACAGGGGAAATTTGGACACAGACACAGCGACTAAGAGAACACCATGTGACAATGAACGCAGAGATTGGGGTGATGCTACTACAAGCCAAGGAATGCCAAAGATTGCCAGCAAGCCACCAGAAGCCAGCCCCAGAAGGAACCCACCCTGCCAACACCTTGATCTCAGACTTCTAGCCTCCAACACTGTGTGACAGTACATTTCTGTTATTTAAACCGCCCAGTGCTGGAATTTTGTCACAGCAGCCCAGGCAAACTTATGTAACAGATATGACCTTTTTCACAGCAATGTACGTATGTAGATCTCCAAGCAAGCCAACCAGCCAACCCACCCATGGCTTATCTGTGAAATCATGATGAAATTTTCTAGAGTAGAGAAAAATGAAAACTAGGAAAGGACAATCAACCAATCGATCCAAAAGCTGGGATTAGTTGTTAATTAAAAATAATTAAAGTCATCTAAAATAAATGAAAACCAAAGTTCACTAAGCTAATAGAAAAAGTCTCTGTCTCAGAAAGCAGAGAGCACATTTTATCAGTGTAAGCCTGTGCATGTGTGGGCCTATTTGCAGGAGAAGTCCAAGTATATGACAGCTGGCTTGATAAGAAGGACTTGCTTCCCAAATACAGAAACCCCAGTGCCACCCTTTTCTCTAAGAATGGCTCAGCTTGGCCTAACATCCTCCTTTGACCAGGCCCCAAGAATGCAATGCTCAGACCATAAATGGCCCCCCACCACTTGATCCATTTCTATTACTTCCAAAGAAAGCACAACCAGCTGACAGTGCTCTGGTATTGATGAAAAAACCTTCCTGAAGGCCATCAGAAAGCAGCCTAATTTGGCTTTTCCTAAGTGAAGCTAGGATGGGGAGAGGATCCATGATCTCTGTGCTGGGGCCAAGAGGGACTCTAATGAAGGGCTTGGAGTCTTCCAGAACCAACTCACAGAGATGTCCAGAACTGCCTTAAAACTGCATCTCTTAGAGGGGCTGCAAACACAAGCTGTTGGTGCTCAAGCGGGTTTTGGGTTATATGAAGTTCCCAAGGACTCTGGACTGCAGGACTTCTCAAAAGTGTTGGTATATGGGTATACAATGGAGTCTCCAAAAGGAATAGGTTGCAAGCAGAATTACCCCAGTCTTTTTTTTTTTTTTTTATCATAAAAGCACATGTCTGAGAAACTGCACCCAGAAATGGAATCTCACAAAACCAAGTTTGGAAAACACACTTTGCTTCACCTCTGGGTCACATCAGAACCACACAAGAAGGGACACAGGGACAGGACCAACTGGGACACACTTCTGGGGAGCATCAAACAGGTTGGGAACCCTGTGAGCTTCTCATACTTGTTACCTCTTCCAGCTGCCTCATTTTCTACATACTTTATAGTAAAAGCCTTAGAAAAAGAGTCATGGACAGACCCTGGAGAATGACCAGCCAGGCTGAGGAAGCAGGGGAGAAAGAAATCCTTTATCAAAGCCAGCTTGAGGAAAAGGGGCTGGGAAAAGAGCCAGAAAGGAAAGGAGGTGACAACTGTGAGGTCTGCTGAAGGAGGGATATGTGGTGGGGCATTCGGTCTCCCCTAGAGATGCCACCCTGAGGGGTACAAATCATGAAATTTCCTAAAGAAGTCTCCTCTTACTGCATCCAGGAAAGTTAATGCACCACTTACACACCCCAAGGTGCTGTTGATTTCTAAAATCCGATTTCACAGGATTTAAAAAGCCCTTTCTAATGTCAAGAGTCCTGTGAATATTATGGAGCAATGAGGCACAACATGAACTAAACTAAGAAGAACCAAAAACTCTAAGGTAAACTATGAAGCTGTCAGTTTCAAGCCACACTCATCGACTTGGCTCACAAGGACGGTTGCTACGAAGCAGGATTCTCCTCCTGTGGTTGAGGAAATGGGAGAACTGGAGGTAGGGAAGAGACAGGGTGGGAGGGAGGCGAAAACTGTGTGTTCAGAGAGCCCACTGAAAGCTCGGTCTTGAAATACGGCTTGGAAGAGATTGTATTTTATAGCTGCTAATAAAAGGCCTCCGTTTCCTGAGAGAAGAGGTGTCAGGGATGGAGCACAGGCCTGAGCTTCATAGGACTTGTGGTTGGAGTGCTAATTGTGACAGTGATTCCCTGGGTGACCCTTGCTAAGCTCCTTCCCTCCTCTGGGCCTCTATTTGCTCCTCTGAAAAATGAAAGCATTGACTCCCCGGCTGGTTTTTAAACTATGCCAACAGGAGATCTCAGGCTCTGAGAAAGTGCCTCCAGGCCCCCCGCAAAGGGTTAGGGATAAGTGAGGGGGACTCACTCCCGATTTTACCTGATGTAAATTTATTTGGGTTCCATATAAAATTTCACTTGAAGAAAAGATTCTGTGGCTCAAATAAAAAGTAGAAAATCCATGGACTGGTTTTCTTGGTCTGCATAGTGAGAGGCTAACCGTATCACACCCGTAGGGTGTCGTGAGGATCATGGGGCAGCAAGCAGGTGAGGCTGTAGCCTGGGGTTGAGTGGTGCAGTCAATCGGCTTCACAGATCTCAGCCATTATTATGAGGCTGTCGCTGCTGGAGTCTCTAGCTTCTCTCCCCGAGCCACGCTGCCGTCAGGCTCCGAGGTCCCTCAGGAGAGGATCCATGTTCTATGTGTCTTTGTGTTCACAGTGCCTCGCCCTGTGCCTGGCCCAGCCGTGTCACCCAGGAGCGGGGAATGAGCACCCGTGGGTCAGGGTCTAGGGTTCTTGGAACCCTGGGCAAGTCCCTTATCTTCTCAGATGCTTGGTTTTCCCGTCTTCACCACGGAAAGACTGGACCAGATCTGGAGGGACTGAAAGTCTGAGGGGGAGGGATGGGCAGGAAGGGGGTGATGAAGCCGCTGGGGTTCCCAGCATGGCCCACCTGCAGCAGCATCCCTGTGACCCTGAGCAAGAGTTGGTGACTGCAATAAAAGGACAGGTAAATATATTTAAAACACAATCACAAACTCAAGTCTTCCAAATCTGGTGTCTATTTTACACTTACGGCATATCCGGCCACCCCACTTCTCTGTGGCAGAAGCCTTAAGCCTCCGCTAAATATGAAAAAATAGAATTTACAAGTTGTGCCAGGAAGTAGCACTCGGCAGGTTGAACAGTAAAAATGAGGGAGTCAAAGGCTGAGGCCATCCATCAGGAAAGCCTCAGAAATGAAAGCTCCGAGAAGGGGCAGCTCCTGGAGTACACAAGGCTCTTTTAAATCTTTCACGGGCAGCCGGTCCAGTCACTTCTGCTAATGGCTTCTCCAGCATTGCCCGCCCATGTGGGAACACTCCAGAGGAGGCACTTATGCGGCAGCATCTTGATTTATGGACTTCACTTCCTTGAGCTCAGGAAGAGCTGAGTCACAAGTTCAAATAAATATTTTCCAGTTACACTGACTTGTTATTTCAGCCACAGTGAATATCTTGAGGATGGGAAGGCAAGGTTGACTTAGAAAGTCCATCCTTTATGCCCCAAATATTTGTGGATTTGTCCCTCTCTTTTGGAAGACACTTTGGCCAAAGGGATTTTATGTCAGTTTCCCTTGTCACCAAATCCTGTATCCCAAGACAATGCCATCTACCTCCCTCTCCGGAATCTCTCTTCCCTCAGCTTCAGGGATGCAAAAGCACCTGCAATGTCCCCTGTCCCTCCTGAGAGAGCTGTCTCCCTGTTACTCCCCTGCCCCCTTTAAGGGGCACCTCTCAGGGCAGCCATGCCCCATATCACAGGTCACCCCTCCACTGTCAGATGACTGGGCAGAGGGGTGCCTGGCTCAAGGGTAGCCAGTTGATTGGAAGGCCAGTGACAATGTTCCTAGGTGGCCCAAGACAAAGAAAAAACCAAAACCCAAAAAGAGGAGTTGGGTAAATAAGCTTGTTTGTTTCTTAGCATTTGTATTTGTTTCCTGGGGATGCCCCCAACAAAGCCCCACAAACCAAGTGACAGAAACAACAGAAGTGTGTTGGCTCTCAGTTCTGGAGGCAGAAGTCAGAAATCAAGAGTCAGCAGGGCTGGCTCGCTCTGAGGGTGAATCTGTTCCCAGCTGCTCTGCCGGCCTCGGGTGTTCCTTGGTCGGCAGAGGCTCCTTTCCCTGTTTTTTCCTTTGCAGTGTCTACCCTCAGTACACGTCCGGGTCCAAATTTCCCCTTTTTCTGAGGACAGCAGTCATATTGGATTAGGGCTTCCCTAAGGACCTTATCACACTCACAGGTGCAGTTTTTTGGGGGACACAATCCAACCGGTAATAGCATGGAACTGGGACAGGAGGAGAAGATGGGGCAGGTGTTGGGGCAGCCGTGGTAAAGGGAAGCTTGGGGAACCACGGCAGATGTGTGGAAGCTGAGGCGATGAGGGATGAGACTGGGCAAGGGAGCAGAGTCCTGAGGGAGACTTTGTGCTGCCCTTGAGAGACGGAGCACATGAGATCCACCAGTGTCCAGGCCCCCCTCCCCCAGGCCTGGATGGTATGGCTCAGCCTGTTTCCCATGAGCCCCCTGTCCTCCCACGAGCCTGTCCAGGCCCACCCATCTGGCCATGCCCGCTCGCTGTCCTAAGGGACCTGAATGAGCTCCCACTCCTTGCAGCGAAACTCTCCTGGTTTCCCTGCTTCCTTTCTGACTCCTCCCAGGTCTCCTTGATGATGCGTTATTCTTGGCCCACCTGTTTCTCTGGGCTCTGCCCTCTTCTCACGTTCTCCCTGGCTGGTTCTCATCATCTCCCGTGTGGGGCCTGCTACGTGTGATAAGCCGAGGACACTCAGATGGTGTCTGTCCAGCCCAGGCCCCTTCCTGAGCCCTGCTCCCCATTGGGTACCTCTCCCTGGAGTCCTCAGGCCCCATATGCCCAACCCAACCCTGTGTGCGTGTCCAGCTTCCGCACCACCACCCTCCCCTGGCCTTGTTTGCAACTCCTCTTCTGCCTGTCAGTCACCCAGGCCAGTCACCTTGGGGTCAGCATAGACTCCCACGCCCGCTCCCCAGCTCAGGGCCAGCCTGCGCCTGACAAGGCTCTTTCTCTTTTTTAAACTTTTTTTTTTTTTGGCTCCGTCAGCCAGGCTGGAGTGTAGTGATATAATCATAGCTCATTGCAGCCTCCAACTCCCAGGCTCAAGCAATCCTCCCTCCTCAGCCTCTTGAGCAGCTGGGACTACAGGTGTGCATCACCATGCCCAGCTAATTAAAATAAAAAAAATTGTGGAGATGAGGTTTTGCTATGTTGCCCAGGCTGGCCTTGAACTCCTGGCCTCAAGCAATCCTCCCTGATCAGCCTCCCAAAGTGTCAGGTTTATACATGTGAGCCACCATGCCCGGCCTCTCCTCCCCACCCCCACAGGCCCACTATCTTTTTGTTGTTATAGTTGCTTTTCAAATTGTGGTAAAATACACATAACATAAAATTTACCATTTTAACCATTTTTAGTCGCACAGTTCTGCGGCATTAAGTACATTCCTGTTGTTGTGCAACTGTCACTACTATCCATCTCCTGAACTTTTTCATTTTCTCAAACTGAAACTCCATCCCCATTAAACACTAACTCCGCTTTCTCTCCTCCCCCAGCCCCTGGCAACCACATTCTCCTTTCTGTCTGTGTGAATTGGACTACTCTGGGGGCCACCTATGACGGGAGGCACACTGTGTTGTCTCTTTGTGACTGGAATCCTGTCTCTTTAACATCCTTGGATCTGTCCCTCCTCTCCCTTCTCACGGCACTGCCTCTTATGATCTCAGTGAGTGCAGCAGTCTCCAAACTAGTCCCCTGCCTCAGTTCTCCCTCCTTCCTATCCTTACTCAACTCAGCCTCCAAATGATCTTGGTGAAAATCAGTCCTCCTGCTACTCCCAAGCTGAAAACTCCAACTGCTTCCCAAGCTCCAACTCCCAAGCTCCAACTGCTTCCCATGGATGGATAGAGAGCATGTCTTTAAGGCGCACCCCTCCACGCAGACTCCCAGCACCCCTGGTTGGGATACTGCCCCCCTCTCCTCCCACACCTCTGTGGGAAGCTCTAAGGAAATAACACTGCCCCTGCCTAGTGGAGGAGACTAGGGCTTCCCACATCTCTCTGTGTCCCCAGACTGAGCCAGGCAAGGGCCAAGATCACATCTGACATCTGCACATCTCAGCACCCAGCCCCTGCTTGGCTCAGAGTGAAGGTGAAGTAACTGCAGATCAAATTGAATGGTCAGTCAGGAATACAGACCCGTGGGCAAGGGTGGAAAACTGAATCCTATCTCAGGTCAGTGACCGGCAGGGGAAGAAAGTCAACCAGCAGTCTATTGGGTGGGGCAGGGGTAGGGTAAGATGTGGAAGGAGTAGACAAATGGTAATGGAAGTTTGAGGGGGCTTAGCTTCCTTAGTTTTTAAGGCTGAAATCAGGGTCATAAAAGGTGGTGCAATAATTATGCCAATAACCACTCCTCCGATGTGCAGAGACCTTTGCAGCTCATAAAAATGTAACTACTTTTATGCTTGCAGTTTCATGCCCCTGGGGGTGTGTTGTCACCTGTGATGGGTTCCGGATAGAAGAGAGCGAGGAGAAACAGGGAGAGGGAGAGAGCTGAACTGAGAGGGCTGAGCTCTCTCAGTCACCAATGTCTTGATTCCAAACCATCCCGCTTCCCCTAAGGATCCCCTGTGTAAAATAGCCTCAGCTTCTCACCTGGCTTCTCACCTGCCACCCAGGCAGGACTGGCTACATAATTTGCTGGGTCCAGTGCAAAGTAAAACAGTGGGACCCTTTGCTCAAAAGGCAAGAAAAAAGTGCCATTAAATGTACCAAAATAGGCTGAGCGTAGTGGCTCATGCCTGTAATCCCAGCATTTTGGAAGGCTGAGGTGGACAGATTGCTTGAGCTCAGGAGTTCGAGAACAGCCTGGGCAACATGGCAAAACCCTGTGTCTATAAAAGATAGAAAAATTATCTGGGCATGGTGGTACGTGCCTGTAGTCCCAGCTACTTGGGAGGCTTAGGTGAGAGGATTGCTTGAGCCTGGGAGCCAGGGGTTGCAGTGAGCCAAGATCATACCATTGCACTCCAGCCTGGATAATAGAGTGAGACCCTGTCTCAGAACAAACAAACAAAAGGATAAAAATATAAAGCTCTTCCTTTCTCCCATGGTTTCTCTCTTGATCTGGCATGGTGATTTCTTTATTTTTCATTTTTGTTTTAGTTTACAAACTTTTGATAGAGACAGGGTCTCGCTATGTTGACCAGGCTGGTTTCAAACTCCTGGGCTCAGGCAATCCTCTTGCCTCAGTCTCCCAAAGTGCTGGGATTACAGGTGTGAACCATGGTGCCCAAACTGTCATGGTGTTTTTTATTTACCATTTAATACCATGATCCACATAGGTGTCCATGTACTGCACGAGAAGCCCACTGGCTGCCAATTTCTCTCTCTTGTCACACCCAGGACTGACACATCTGCCCTGGTAGAGGGCCAGGAAGTCATGCCAGGCATTTCCCCTTCCCACAGGCCACTGGCCCAACACAATCTTCTTGTCTGCCCCTGATCCAGGCAGCGAATGTCCTGGTCCTAACCGCTGCTGCAATCCTTTTGTCTCCTTCTAATTCAGATTACCTAATGTCCTGGCACAGAGGCTGCAATAGCATGGGCAATTCCCAAAGGTATTACAACGCCTGTGCCAGGACATTAGGTATCTGGATGAGCAGTGGATGAAAGGCTTGCCCTGCAGAGTTTCCAGCTGAATACACCAGGGGGCCTCACTGGTAGCCCAGCAGGAGTGGGAAGGGGGAGGCTGAATGGATCCAGAGGGTGCCAGGGGCAAGGGAGTTCTAGTCCAAGAACCCATCTCCAGGAAGCAGTGAGGCAGCAAGAGGTGGGACCTCATGCAAGCTGAGGTTCTGAGCCCTGGCACGTACTCCACTGGAATTTCACTTAAAAATATAAATTCAAATATAAAACTATTAAGAATTTCGGCCGGGTGCGGTGGCTCATGCCTGTAATCCCAACACTTTAGGAGGCCAAGGCGGACAGATCACTTGAGGTCAAGAGTTTGAGACTAGCCTGGCCAAATGGTGAAACCATGTCTCTACTAAAAATACAAAACAAACAAACAAACAACAACAACAACAAAACCACTAGCCAGGTGTGGTGGCAGGCACCTGTTATCCAAGCTACTCGGAAGGCTGAGGCAGGAGAATCACTTGAACCTGGGAGACAGAGGTTGCTGTGAGTCGAGATCGTGCCGCTGTGCTCCAGCTTGGACAACAGAATGAGACTCTGTCTCAAAAAAAAAAAAAAAAAAAATTCAAGACAGTGACTGCAGAACATTCCACCAAGCACAGGGTGCCTCTGAAAGCAGGGCTCTGTGCACCTGCACAGGTGTACAACCTGTTTCCAGCCTTAGCCCCGGGGCACACACTCTGAAGGCCCCAGGGCCAGACTCAGCCTTGGCTCACATGTGATGGTCCTTTTCCTCCCTAGTGTCTTCCAATCCACTGAAATTTATAGTCCCGGGGTCTAGAGGACACTAGGGCCCCTGTGCAATGGCAGAAGGAGCATTGCCATAGAAGTCAGGGGGCCTGGTTACAAGTCCTGACTTTGGTTGAAGACCTGCCATATGACCTTGAGCAAATTGCTGTACTTCTCTGGATTTCAGTTTCTACAACCTAATTCACTGGGTGAGTATTTACTGGACACCCACTATGGGGAGGGCATGCTGGGTCTTTTTGAGAGAGACAGAAATTAATAAGAGGTCCTAGCTCTCAGGCGCTTGTAATTAACATGGGGAGATAAGACTCATACAGAGATTCCTGGGATAAGGTCACACCCATCATCTCTTCATCCACCACCCTTGGAGCAGAATGGATGCCCTGGGCCCTTAGTTCCCTTTACAGGTGAGACCTCACCTTGGGTCAGCCTGGTTAAAGATGAGAGCTTGAACTAGGGGTCATGCAAACCTGGGCTGAAATCCCTGTCCCTGGCTCTAGCTGACTGGGCAGCCTCAGGCATACCACTTTGCGCCTCTGAGATTCAGGGTTTCTTCTGCAAAGTGAGAGCAGGACACGGACTGAATGTTCTCTCAAGGGGCACTGTAAAGGGGACATGAGAGAAGGGATGATACAGCTCGATAACCAGTTTCCTTCACCTTCCTTCAGGCCCAGCCTGCAGCCTGCAAGCACCGGTTGAATGGATGTGGCTGAGCAGCCATGAGAAAGATGTGGGGCTCTCTGGTGACTGTAGACCCAGCATAAATCAACAATTCGAGGTGTTCATCCCCAAAGCCATGGTGAGACCTCAGCTGTTGCAATAAAAGTGTAGTGCCAAAGTAAGGGCAATGACAGTCTTGCTTGGCTTTGCGCTGGAGCTCTCAACTCTGGGCCACACTGTTTTGTGGGGGGCAGGTGGTAATAATTTTTTTTAAACAAGACACTGGCTATATACAGTCAAGTGTGCAAGGCTTAAGTATGCAACCCATGTGATTTTCCCACATTTCTATACCTATGGAGACACTCAAATGAAGATACTAAACCTTTCCAGCCCCCAAGAAAATTTTCTTGAACTCCCTCCTAGTCTATCTCCCTCAAAAGTAACTATTTATAACATATATAAAATAATATATTTATAGTACTATTCTGACCTTAAGACTGTATATTAGTTTTGGGTTTTTGAACATTGTATGGAAACGTATAGTGGATGTGTTTTTGTGTGTGTGTGTGTGTGTGTGGTTTCTGTAATTCAACATTGTATCTGTGAGATTCACCTGTGCTATTGTGTGTAGTAACAGTTTGTTCTTTCTCATTATCTGAAATATACCATCATTATCTTATTTACTTTACTTTTAATGGTCATTTAGGTTATTTCCAGTATTTGGTAATTACAAACAGTGCTATGAATATGTCTTTTGGCAGAAATAAGCACTTCCTTCTTTTGGGTGTGTACCCAGGAGTGGAATTGCTAGGTCATAGAGTAGGCATACGTTTACTTTCAGTAGATATTGTCAGTTTTCCAAAGTAATTTTACAATTTTACATTTCTACCAACAATGCGTGAGCATTCCAGCTGCTCCACAACCTTGTCAACACTTGGTACTGTCAGCACCTTCCTGTTAGCCATTCTGGTGGGTAGGGAGTGGGAACTCATTGTGCATTTCCCTGATGACTAATGATGCTGAGCACGTTTCATATGCCCTCCTGGACATGGGGATGACCTCTGCTGTGAATTGAGCCTTCTCTCTTGAGTGGTGCTGAGTCCAGAGAAGGTGAACAAGGCGTCATATGAGGAACAGCTGAAGGACCAGGAGGAACATGGTCATACTCTCCAAACCTCTACTGGGCTCATCTGGGGAAGAGGGAACAGAAGAGGTCTGTGGCTCCCCAGAGGGCAGAAGACATAGATTTATTGAAATTACCAGGAGGTAGATTTCTGGTCAGTACAAGGGACTTTCTAACAATAAAAACACCCGAGGGCTGGCTGGGCACAGTGACTCACACCAGTAATCCCAGCACTTTGGAAGGCAGAGGCAGGCAGATCACTTGAGGCCAGGAGTTTGAAACCAGCCTGGGCAACATGGTGAGACCTTGTCTCTACAAACAATTCAAAAATTAGCTAGGTGTGATGGCGCACTCCTGTAGTCCCAGCTACTCAGGAGGCTGAAGTGGGAGGATTGCTTGAGCCCAGGAGAAAGAGGCTGCAGTGAGTCCTGTCTGCACAACTGCACTCCAGCCTGGGTGAAAGACAGACTTAAAAAACAAACAAACAAGCAAGCAAACAAACAAACAAAAACTGCCCAAGGGTACACTGGGCTAGGCCAGGAAGTAGTGAGCACCTGTCTCTATAGGCTGTGAGCAGCGATGGCAGAGCCCTGGATGAGGTCTTCCAGAGAGGGTTGATGTCTTAATTGATGGTGGTTGTTGGGGAGTTGACAATATAGGATTTAAGGCCCTTTAAGGCCTAGTTCTATTATGACAGATGTGTGTGGAGCCCCGGAATGGAGGAGGATGGGGACTTAGAGACCAGCTATTGTTAACAGGCTTGTTTTCTGGTTCATTTGCAGTTATTTTCCCTGGCTGATTTCATTCTCTTAGTCATATGGGAAAGTACCTTCTAAAAAAATAAACACACTAAACATAGTGTTTGACTCCATCACTTTCTGCAGTTGCTATGAGCTTCATCCCAGAACACAATGAGCCATGCTCGATGCTCTAAACGTCAAAGTTGTCAAGTGGTTTAAATTGGAAAAGCCTGTGCATGTGTGTGTGTGTGTGTGTGCGCGCACGTGTTTTCATTTTGCATCTCTTGGTGTCATCATGATATCTGAGTCACCACAGCAATCATTTGTAAGCAACAGGGTTCCAGGAAAAGAGTCTGAAGACATCTCCCTGTCTCAGCTGGGCCTGCCCACCTGCCCTCAAACCATGCTGCACTCCACTCCTCCCCCATCTCTGCAACTTTTCTGGTTCAGGTCACACTTAGCTCCCCCATGGTCTGCCCCTTCCATTTCATTTTCCTCCACACCAGCAGAAGAGAGTTCTAGGAAGCCAAAGATTGTAATACAAACAAGAGAGGCTATCAGAGTTCTCTGGAAGTTATTGCATTACCTTACTCCCACAAGACTAAAAGTTACTTGAGGACAGACATCTCTGTCTCCCATGGTCCTTCACAAAGCCCTGCACCTGTCCAGTGCTGAAGACATATTCGTTGAATGAATGAATGAATGAATGAATGAATGAATGAATGAATGCCTAGCATTATTATTAGCTTTGATAGCCATAAGTCAAAAGCACTGGTAGAATAAAAGCTAACCTGCAGGCTGGGTGTGGTGGTCACGCCTGTAACAGCACTTTGGGAGGCTGAGGTGGGCAGATCCCTGGAGGTCAGGAGTTCAAGACCAGCCTAGCCAACATGGTGAAACCCCGTCTCTACTAAAAATACAAAAATTAGCCGGGCGTGATGGTGGGCACCTGTAATTCCAGCTACTCAGGAGGCTGAGGCAAAAGAATCGTTTGAACCTGGGAGGTGGAGGTTGCAGTGAGCTGAGATCATGTCACTGCACTCTAGCCTGGGTGACAGAGTGAGACTCAGTGTCCAAAAAAAAAAAAAAAAAAGCTAACTTGTAGAAAAGCTTGTGGAATTCATTCCTATCCTCAGTCTCCATTTTACAAACATGAACTTCATCACGTTGCCTCATAGCAGGAGTTAATGTAAGGTAGAGCTTTATGAAACATGTTTTTGTATTTTCTGAAAAACCAATATGAAAATTAATATGAACAATACCAAAAAGCACATGGCTAACTGGGGGAACGTATATTTGCTTCATATTAAACAAAAGGCCGATTTGTTTCATAGACAAAGAATTCCTCCAATAAAAAAACAGAAAATGTGGGTAGAGGAAAGGAATGAACAATTTGCACAAAAGGAAATGTTAACGGCGAGCACACACACAATAACAAAACTCACGCGTCATTATCCAAAAGCAAATCGCGGAACGAGACATCAGTTCTAGCAGATTGACAGAGATTTGAAAGTCTGAGAATTCCCAGTGTTGACAAGATGTGGGGAGACCAGTGTCCTCACACAGAAGAGAAGTTATATTGGTATAACCTTTTTCAGTTCGAGACCAGCCTGGGCAACATGGTGAAACCCCATCTCCCCTAAAAATACAAAAACGTAGCCACGCATGGTGGCGTGCATCTGTGGTCCCAGCTTCCGGGGTTGGGGGGAAGACCACTTGAGCCCGGAAGGTGGAGGTTGCAGTGAGCCACTGCACTCCAGCCTGGGTGACAGAGTGAGACCTTGTCTAAACAAAACAAAACAAAATAAAACTCTGTTAGCGAAAAAGAAAACCCAAACCCCCAAAACCTGGAAATGGCAGAAAAATTCAACAAGGCATTGAGTAAATAAATTAGAGACATATAACAGACGGCTATTAACACCATCCTTGAGGCTACTGTTGGCCACTTGTCACTGTACCTTATAATAGCAAGCTTTGTTTTGTTCTTACTGCATACCAGGCACAATGCTAAGCTCTTTACATGGATTATTTCATGCAATCTTAATAATTGTGAAGCAGATACTTTTATTATCCCATTCTACAGATGAAGAAACTGAAGTGCAGACTATGTTAGTTTTATAGGGCTGCCATAATAAATGACCACAAACTGGATGGCTTAAAACAACAGAGATTTACTCTGTCTCAGTTCAGAGGACCAGAAGTCCAAAACTGAGGTGTCAGCAGGTTGATACCTTCTGGAAGCTCTGACAGGGAATCTGTTCCATACCTCATTCCTACCTTCTGGTGTCTGCTGGCCATCCCTGACATTCCTTGGTTTGCAGCCATATCACTCCCATCTCTGACTCCATCATCATCTGTTCTTACTAGTTATGCTGCCTATATAGATTGATTTTAAGCCATCTCAAGCCTTTTTAATGGCGTGTGTCCACTCTTCTTCTTAAGACACCAGTCATAGGGTAGTTAGGACCTACCCTAATCAGTGTGACCTCATTTTAACTTCATTAATTACATTTGTAAAGACCGTATGTCCAGATAAGGTCACATTCTGGGGTGCTAGGTGAGCATGACTTTTGGGGGGACCCTGTTTAACCCAGTAAGTACACTGACCAAAGTCACAAAGCTAACAAGTGGTAGAGCCAGGATTTGAATCCAGGCAGGCAATCAGTACCCATTACCAGCACTCCATGCTGCCACCTTCCCATGATATAACAGCTCACACTTACATAATGTCCCAGGCACTGCCCTAAGCATTTTACATGTAAGAACTAATTTCATCCCCACAACAACCCCACTTTATAGATAGGGACACTAGGCACAGAAATGTTAAAAGTTGGCTGGGTGTGGTGGCTCGTGCCTGTAATTCCAGCACTGTGGGAGGCTGAGGTGGGTGGATCACCTGACGTCAGGAGTTCGAGACCAGCCTGACCAACATGGCGAAACCCCATCTCTACAAAAAAAATACAAAAATTTGCCAGGTGTGGTGGCGTGCTCCTGTAGTCCCAGCTATTTGGGAGGCTGAGACAGGAGAATTGCTTGAACCCGGGAGGCGGAGGTTGCAGTGAGCTGAGATTGCCCCACTGCACTCCAGCCTGGGCGACAGAGCGAGACTCTGTCTCAAAAAAAAAAAGAAAAAGAAAAAAAGTATTAAAATTTACCTGAGAGTAGCAGACCTTAGATTTGAATCCAGTGAGGTGGTCTCCACAGTCTGTGTGTGTGTGTGTGTGTGTGTGTGTGTGTGTGTGTGTGTGTGTGAATCAGGAAGATAGATTGTGTCTCATTACGTGTCAGTTGCTATTTAAGGCCCCCCAAAGGACTAATGAAGGATTTGAGTCTGCCCTTCATTGCTCCTGGGTTCCCTGGCCTCGCACAGACTGATCTGGAGTCCGTCCTAACCACTATACCCTCTGTCTAGTGGCCTGTCTTGACAATATACTGAGGACTGGGGCTAAGAAAATAGTTCCCTCTCCTGAAAGATTGATTGATGTTCTTCCTTCCACAATCAGACACCAAGAGTTCTCCCATTCATCTCGTGCCCCCTTTCCCCTTGGCTGCCATGAGTCATCTCAGAGCCGATTTGAGTATCCAAATACAGTTGTCATCTTCAGCCAGGGCACTGGTATCATTTTCTCTCTTTATTCTCTGTATCGGGTGTTCTTAACCTGGACTTTTGAATAGGCTTCAGGGCAATCACACACCCCCTGAAATGATATGCAAATGGTTGTGTATATGAATATATTCATTTTTGTGGAGCAAGAATTCGTAAGCTCTAATCAGATTCTCCAGGAGTTTCGTGTGCTTAATCTTCAAGGTTTCTGCCCCGTCTTTTTAGAATTTCTGTTCTTACTAGTTACATTGGTCATGTAGTTTATTTTTAAGCCATCTCAAGCCTTTTTAATGCTGTAAGTGGAATACAATGTAAAACCATAATAAGCAAATGCGTGCAATGTTGCTATCCATCCTGAATTTTTAAATCTCTCTTGGTTTGCATGGAGGAAGTCTGTCCTATGTCTCCCTCTCTCTCACCTTCACTTTGCACACCTCTGAGTGGTTTTGATGTCTTAGGGTCTCAGGTGTCTCAGGTTTCCACTCCAGCACTAGCCAGGCACCCATCCGGTGCTCATAGATCCAAACTTGCAAGAAGTTTGTTGACCAGAAAGAGCCCTTGATTTTGATCCAGGGCACAAATGAATTCATTCATAGATTTTAAAAGCCACTATCTTAATGCAATGGCCAGGAGGAAGCTTTGTGGCAACTAGCACTCACCTTGTTGTTCAAATTGTGGTGATTTGTAGACACTAATCAACACTACCTTATTGGATGTTTATTAGAGCTTATTAGGAATTATTAAGCTTATTTTATAATCAACTTGTTAGAATTTATTACAAACAAAGAGCTTTTTAGAAACTCAAAATCTCAAGCCCCATCTCATACCTACTGAACCAGAATCTGCATTTCTGAAAAGATCCCAAGTGATTTCAATGCACATTAAAGTTAGAGAAGCACAGATATAAAACAAGAAGACTCATTTCTCAAGTTTGTCAAACCCTGGAGAGCACTTCAGTTTTCTGGAATTGGATGACCTGGGACAATTGGATGACCTGGGACAATTCCTACTAGGGTGCCCTGTCTTATTACAAAAGGTAGGTAACAACACTTGCTGTTCCTGCCTCATGAGGTTACTGTGAATTTCAAATGAGCTCATGGATTCACACACTAGCTACTTATCCTGATGGGGCTGGTAGGAGCTGGGGAGCTGGCAGTGGGGAGCAGAGTAGGCATAGTCTCTGCCCTCACAGAGCTGATGATTTGGTTGGGTAGGAGAACATGCTGTAAATGCTGGTTGGTGTTGTGTGACTGTCACGGTTATCACAGAGCCTTCATTCATTTATTTCATGCATTCCTTCATTCATTCATTCATTCATTTGGTGGTCAGCCATTTATTAAAACCTGAAGTGCCTGTACTATGTCAAACATTAAGCTCTGAGCTGCACATGGGGAAGCAGAAATAAACGAGCCAGAAACTTGGTCCTCAGGGAGCTTTCAGTCTAGCCAGAGACAGAGATACATCACTGGGTGATTCCATTTAGAACACACTCTGGCTGGTGCTCTAAGTTGGCACAGGGGGCTACGGGGGTACAGGTAAGTCAGTGAAGAACTTTGCTTTTAAGGGTGATTACAAGTTCATAGGCTGAGAGGAAGGAGAACAGCACTGAAGGCTGAAAGAACAGCAGGGGAAAGGCAGGGAGGCATGAAGGCACAGCATGCTTTTGCCATGACCAGAAGGTAAAGAGAATTTGGAGGAGTGCCTAGAGATGATTTTGGAGTAGTAGCTTGAGGCCTGGTCTTAGAGGCTAAGGAATCTGGTCTTTATCCCTTAGGAAATGGGGAGTTCCTGAAGGGAGAGAATTGATGCAAGTGAAGATCTTTTAAGAGCAGCATGGAAGAAAGAATTAATGACTTGAGGCAGAAATACCTTTAAGAGGCTCTGAGAGCAGCTTACGGGAGAGATGAAGTCCTAACTGGGATAGTGGATGTGGCGATATAAACGGATGTAACAGAAATTAAGGAAGGTAGCATTGACAGGACTTGGTGGGCAAATGAATGGGGTGGTGAAGAGAAAAGAATCAGGAGGCAGAGACGTCTGTAGATGAGGAGCGCAGTCCAGCTTGATGCAAGAATTAGGGAGTTGTGAGGTGATTGGATTGTGGGAGTGAATGAGACTGTGAGAGAGTGTGCGGTGGAAAGAGAATAGGGGTAGGAGTAGCACCAAGGCACCAACAGCAAAGGGATGGGCAGCAGCGATGAGTCTATGAAGGAGGTTGAAGGATGCCAAGAGGCAGTTCTGCTTTCCTTCATTCCTTTGGGCATGGAGAGCAACAATGGAGTGGTCACAACTCATCGCCCTCCAGAATCATCGCTAGAAAGGGCCCTGGGGTCACCACCCTTGAAGCCCCAGAGTGAGTGGGGCCTGAGGCTGGGGCCCCTGAGAACATGAACTGAGACAGGGATGGACGTGGGTGGATGGACGAAAGCCCTTGTCTCCTTCTCCCTCCCTCTTTCCTCCTCACAGATGGTAATGTCCAACCCGTTCACAAATCATTTTTTTTCTCCGAAAGAAAACCAAAAGGACATAAGAGAAGGAGAAACAAAAGGCATGCTTGAGTTTGTTTAGTTTTTCAGATCAGACAAAGACCCACCACCACCTAACACGAAAGAAAACCTCCCAGACCGTGTCCTAAGTTGACTCCAATGAGCTCATTCTCTCATTGTCATTAAGAGCAAAGAGAATCAGGTTCTATCATGATTAGCCAAAGGAAGATTTTACAAAACAAAACAAAAGAGAGGAAATGGTCCTGGAATTGTGCTATCTGGTTCATGCTTTTCCATAGAAAGAGGCCTGTGGTTTTAAACTGATAATGGCTCCTAGCAGCCCAATAATTGATGTATCTGGTGTTCTGGCTTTAAGGGAAGAGTGAACTGGCCTCTTTAGAAATGTTGGCAGCCTGGCTGGTCCATTAGTAAGACCCAAAACTCAAAACATTGACTGGAAAAGGCCATTATGACTGGGCTCAGCAGGAGTCATCGATAGATGATGTCATTTCAGAAATAAGTAAGCCAAGGTCATGAAGCCCATGAGCAGGGTCAAAACACCCTTCACGGCCCATCACCATCCTCCATCGCAGATACTGGTCTGCCAGAGACACATGGGTCTGAGCCAGGATCTCCTTCATTTTACCTTTTTTTGTTCATTCCAGGGGATGAAGGCCACCTGCAGAGTCTGTGACATTCTGCAAGTCACTACAGAAGGTCCCCAATCCTCATTATGGGCACACCTTTTAGATTCTCCTTTAACTCTCTCCTCTCTACTGGGTTCTTCTCACTTCTTGCCATACTCTTTATCCTAGAATGCCTGCCTCCCTTCTGTCCCTTGTCCTCAGTTCCTGCTGCCTTGCCTCTCCCTTCCTGTCTCGTCCAAGCTTTTAGAAAGAGTTGCAGGCTCTGTGGAGAGCCTTCTCAGCCTACAGCCTGAAGAAGTGGAGAACTTCTTCAGCTCCCGTTAGCACCTGCCTTTGCCCCTCACCACAGCTAATTATATCATTGCAATATCAGGCTCTGGGCTGAGGACTTACCCTGAATCATCTCACTTAATTCCCACAAGCAGCCCCTGTGAAATGGGGCTACTGTTATCTCCATTGTATAGAGGAGGAAACGAGGCTCAGACAGGCTGGGTCACTGGCAGATCCCATTTTTTGAGCCTGCTGCAATGCCCTGGTCAAAGTCACTCATGATCCCTGCCAATCCTGATGGTCCTTTCCCAGTCCTCATCCCCTACTCCTGTCTCTTCACAGCAAGTGACACTGCCCATTTCAGTCCTCCCTTGGCACTTGGGAAAGCCACTCTCACTCCTTCCCCAGCTCCTCCTTACAGGGTGGGTCATGCTAGAAAGGCTTCCAGGGGGGACTCCAAGCCCTCCCCACTCCAGGTCCACTAGAGACCATCTTGTCCACCCCCTTGTTGTTCAAGGTTGCTCTGAGTGAGTGGCAGAACTGGGACTGAAGCCGGGTATCCTAACCTCCAGGCCAGTCCACCTCCCAGTGCTCAGAGCTGCCACACCTACTTTGTGTTTTCTGTTTTTGCTGAGCTGCAAGAATACGCCCTACCCTGGAGGAGGGAGAAGGTGTGAGACCCTGATAAGGTGGGGCGGAGGCTATTTTTAGAGGACACTGGCTTTCGTCTTAGGCTGGGAGGAACTCAAGGGCCAATGACTTTCTAAAACACGGGTTTGTAAGACTAGCTCATTAAAGATAATACACCAAAGTGACAGTGTTCTTGTT
This sequence comes from Rhinopithecus roxellana, assembly GCF_007565055.1. Lineage (NCBI taxonomy): Eukaryota > Metazoa > Chordata > Mammalia > Primates > Cercopithecidae > Rhinopithecus > Rhinopithecus roxellana. The sequence goes on from NC_044564.1 coordinate 20,130,208, forward strand.
TTCACTCTGCCTGTTGGTTGTGTGGCTCTAACTGATGGAAACTATTATTTAGCTCCGTTTCCCGTTAATTCTTTATCTGTAAGTCTTTGAGATGGCTTTAGAAAAAAAAACATATAATACAACGTAAAGTAGAAGCAAAAAGGAAACTTCAGGACGAGGGCACTATTGTCTAGACAAGGTAAAGTCCAGAAGAGCAGCAGATTCAAGAAAAGGGGGCATTGATCAGGCACTGCCAGAGCTCCCGGACCTGCCTGAGCAGTGGGAAGGGTTCAGAAAGAGATGGGAAAGGCTGGGAGACTGCAGACTTTCTGGCGTGACAGGTCCTGTGTGACCTTGAGCAGGGGGCTCTGCGGCCCTGCACGGAGGACAAAATGGCAGTCACCTCTGGAAGAGAGATGGGGTGGGGTCCCTAGGGGTTCTCACGCTGAGGGCCCAGCACCTGGGTTCAGGGTCTGGTTCTGCGATTCAGACACGGAGGAGCTTGGGCCAGGTGGTCTCCGAGAGTCTGAGGACATAGGGCGAGGGCCAGAGACAGGGTCTATAATAGCAGCGGTGGGTGAAGGGTGTAGGAGGGGGCGGCGCTGCGCAGGTTGGAGGACGCATCATAGGCGCGGTAAAGACCGGGAAACTGTGGCCAGGGAGCGGCTGGACTGGAACCCCTACCCCTGCCCAGCTCATCGCATCTGAAGCTGTGTGGCTCACAGGCTGCTTTGCCAAGGCAATGGCGGCTACGCAGCAGAGAGATGCTCATAGGCACCCCAAAAGTGCCCTTCCTAGGATTGTACGGCTTAGGATATCCGAGGGCCTTAGTGGGTCCCAGGATACGATCGGGTCTGGGGCAGCCAGTCTCCGATTTCTGCAGCCTCTCCGGATGTGCGCGGTTGGGACCCCAGCGTCCCAGGCCCGAGCGGGTGAACAGGTGGGGGGAGCGCAGGCGGTCAAGAGCGCCCTGCGGCTCTCACGGCCCGGGCTCCCAGCTTCATCGCGGCTACCAAACCTCGCCCCTACAAATGGGAAACCGAGATCCAGAAACAAGAGGGGGATTGCCAAGGCCTGGCCAAGAGCCGGCGACAACCTGGGGCTCCCGCCTTCAAGCTCTTTCCAGCTCCACTTGGCCGCGTAGCGCGTGTCGTGGTGCTTTAAACCTTGTCTCCCACAGTTTGGGAAACTTCTCCTGCTCCAAACACTCTCATTGCGAACCTGGGCTCCACATCCAGTCAAGCCCTTACGCCCCCATTCCCACCCCCAGACTCTTGCAGGCGGAAAAGAGGCCGCGCCCCCGAGCCCCGCTCGGGCTGGCACCTGTACCCAGCAGAGCGCCCCGCGGGCGCAGAGCCCCGCCGCGCTGGAGTCCTGCGGGCAGCGGGTGCGCCCCTCCGCCAGGACCCCAGCCCGGGGCACCGCTCCTCCAGAACCCCGGGTCTTTCTCGCCTTCACAGACGCGGTGCGGAGGTCCAGAGCGGAGGGCGCCCTGGCCAGGACTGCGAGCTCGGGGAGGCGGGGTCGCTAGCGCCGGGCTCGGGACCCCGAGACCCGGGCTCCCCAGCCCCAGAGGCAACCCGAGGCGGCAGCTATTTATAGAGGGAGCCACGCTCAGTCCCTCTTGGCGGCGGCGGCGACAGCTGAATATTTTGCCCAGATATGGCTGAGGCCCCGGAGCGGGGGCAGGGAGCCCCGCGAGCGCGAAGGGGACCCCAGGCGGGGTGGGGGCTTACCCGGACGCAGAGCGGCGGGGCCGGCGCGGGCGCGGGCGGCGGGCGGCGGGACGGGCGCGGGCAGCGGGCAGATGGACGCGGGCGGCGGCCGCAGTGCTCCGGCGGGCAGCGGGCGGGCGAGCGCAGCGCGGGGCTGGACAAGCTCCCGGGCGGCCGCGGGCGGGCGGGCGCTGTGGGCTCCGGGGGTGGGAGCCAGGGGCGGGCCCGGCTCGCGCTGTCACCGCGCCCCGCCCCGCCCGCCGCCGGTTCCCTCCTTCTCTCCCCCTCCACTCGGGGGCGCCGGGGCGCAGCGCACCTCCCCGTCCGGACGCGGCCCTGGGAGGGGAGCGCCGGGGAGTCCGGCTGCAGCCGAGCTAGCGCCGGACCCTGCCTGGGTCTGCGCTTCCCCGCTGGTACCAGGAAGAGTTTGAACAACGGTAGAGTTTTGTGGGAAAAGGTGGGCAGATTTGCATTCCTGTGGGGTCCAGAATTCAGATTTTGAGAATCTGAAGTCCCCAATAGTGATGGACCAAAGCCAGCTAAGCGGCCGCTGCACCTTCACCTCTGATTGAAGCGCCGCTCCCTCAGTCTCAGAGCAGCGCGGCCAGGTGGGCTCTGAGCCGCAAGCTTTAACGGCGATCGTTTTGTCAACACGTAGTTTCAACACGCAATCCACGCAATCGAATGCATTCTCTCTACACTGAGAGCGAGTGGAGTGTCTAAAATACTGATTTTAAATGACCGCAACAAAATGACCCACGTTCTTAAAAGGCTTTTTATTTATTTTTTCAGAACAAACCACTTTAGGTAGTTTATCCCAAACACAATTTTAAGTGTTTTAATAAACAAATGGCTCATGCAAAGGAATTTATAAAGAAATAGGAAAACGTCTTATTTTGGATTATTATGGGAGAACTTTTGGTGGGATAGACCTTAATAAAATCAGCTCTTAATCCTGATGTATAGATTACTAATGAGAGCCACTCATTAACCAAATTTTGTTTCTCAAGAAAATGAATTCCTCTAAAGTCCTCACAATTATAACAGAACGCTGTTTTCAAGGGGTATATGCCATACATTTTAAAATAAGCAATGATTTAGTATTTCAGATTATTTTAAAACATTTTTGTTGTGAATCAAACATATAAGAACACACAAGTTATGTTGTATGTGTAAACAAAATAAACGTGCAGCTTCATGACTTTTTACAACGTGAACACCTGTGCAACCATCACTCAGAGAACACTGCCCACAGCCCAGAAGCCAACCTGTCCCTCCTGGGTCCCAACTCCTCTCTAAAGATGATCACTTCCTTGACCCTTATGGCCATCATGTCCTTGTTTTTTTCTTCCCTCTGTAGTTTGTCTTCATTTGTTCAACTCTGTTGTTAATCTGTGGTTTCGTGCAGCTGTGGTTTTCCATTGTATGAATATACCACAGTGTTTCAAAAAAATCCATTTGACTATTAATGGGCATTTAGGTTGTTTGCAGGTTTTAGCTATTACAAATAGTGCTGCTGTGAACATTCCTTGCCAGAATCCTCCTGTCCACGCACACAGCCTGCTTTTGGAAGTGCTGGGTGATAGAGAAAGCCTAACCTCAACTTCAGCAGAGATAAGGCTGAACTCTTCCAAAGTCGTAGTACCATTGTACAGTGTAGTTTCTCATCTTCAACAACACTTGGAAGTAACAAAAATTGAAACACTTTAGAAATTTAGGTATGTGAGTAACGGTATCTCATTGAAGTTCAAACGTGCATTTCCCTATATTCTAATGGGTTGAGCATCACTTCATATTTACTGGCAATCCTCCCGCCTCAGCCTCCCAAAGTGCTGGTATTACAGGCGTGAGCCACTGTGCCCAGCCTCATGTTTAGGTTTTCTTTTCTTTTCTTTTCTTTTCTTTTTTGAGACAGGGTCTCTGTCGTCCAGGCTGGAGTGCTGTGGCGTGATCTCAGCTCACTACACCTTCTGCCTCCTAGGCCCAGGTGATCCTCCCACCTCTGCCTCCTGAATAGCTAGGACGACAGGTGTGCACCACCACATCCAGCTAATTTTTTGGTAGAGACAGGGTTTTCCACGTTGCCCAGGCTGGTCTCAAACTCCTGGCCTTAAGTGATCCACCCACCTCAAAGTGCTGGGATTACAGGCATGAGCCACCATGCCCGGCCAATGTTTAGGTTTTCAATCCACCTAGAATAGACTTTTGAATATGGTATGAGGAAGGGTTCACATTTGTTTGTGTCACACTGACTTAGCACTAATTTTGTGGTTACCTCAAGAAACAATTTATTGCTTTATTTTAAAAAGTAATGGAAACATTTCTAAAGTCAGTGAAATAGAAACTACCTTTTCCTAACTTGTAGACAATTTGAGGATTTTTGCATTTTTTTTGTTAGGGAATGAAACAATTATTAAAAACATAACAGTTTATTTCACTTAAACATGTCTGTGTTGGGATATTTTTATTTCATCATAAATGATTAATCACTGGCATTCAGTATTCCTGAATTTTCAATCACTTGTTGTAAATACTGAGTTTTAAAAAGCTAGAGATAATTCTGACATGTTTAAAATGAAAAACTTCAAACATCTGGTCTCTACCTTCCTCTTTCTGTTCTCATTTTTTTCTAGATTTTTCTCAAATAAAAACAAACAAGTAACTTCGAGAATTTTTATTTCCAGCCAGGTTTTTGCCCCTGAAGTTTATTCCACATTTCCAAGATTCTGCATATCTTCACATGGAAGTCTATTAGCTCAAATTCAGTGTGTTCAAAATCAAATTTTTAAGCTTCCCACTCCCCCACTCCATCTGAGTAAGGTCCTAGGCTCTCATACCTTAAGACTTGGCTTCACTCTTCCCAATCTGTATCTAAGCTGTGTAATAATTATAATGAAAACCTTTACAAGGTCATCAACACTTTTTCTTCAACACCATTGCTCCACTCTTAGTCCAGGGCCTCCCCACCTCATCTCTGGACCACTGCTAAAGCCTATAATCTGTCTACCAATCTATCTGTCCATCAATTAGCAAGCACAAAAGGAGTGCCTGATGTGTGTAAGATGCCATTCTGATGGCTGTGGATGCTCAGACGGTGATATGCTGGAGAGCCTGTCATATGGGGTCTCAAGAGCTGCTTAGGTGAGTCTCTTCCCAACTCCACATTCAGTCATGTCATATTATTAGCTGAAAATCAACAATGGTGGGACTATTTACGATATGAGAATTTTCAGACACTACAAATCAAGGCTCAGCTCCCCACCCAACAGAACCAGTTGTCAAACATTTACCAGTATATCACCGGAGATGACTAAGACCCGTCCCTCTTTCAGGGGGGCCATGATCTAGCTGGGATAATCGGTGCACAGACTAGTCATATACTATAAAGCACAGTGACATATGGGCACCAAGAAAGGCATGATCAAAGTACAATGGAGTAGAAAGAGGCACCAGAGAAAGCTTCATGGTTGGTCCAGGAGGTCAGGCAGGACACTGACAAGCAAAAATGATGGGAGGAGAATGAGATGCAGGTTGACAGAATGGAATGAGCAGGGGTTCAGTGACCAAATAAAGGTACAGTGTGGCAGGGAGTAGTAGATAAGGAGGTTGGGTAGGACTGTGGAAAGCCTGGGTCCTAGCCGGACTCTGTGGGCAATGAGAAGAGAAGCCACTCAGGATTCAGGTTGAGGGTCACGCTGGTTTGCCTGGGCTGCTCCTCTAGAAATGCTGATGTGTGAAGACTCAGGATAAGTCCTCACATGCTTTGAGGATCACTTACTTTGAGATACACTACTACATCAGGGTAGAGTTCAGTCATAATAGGCTCAGCTTAACTGGAGAAGAACCCAGCTCTGCAAGGAAGACAACATGAAATGGAAGCTTTCATCTTAAGATCATTAAGCCTAGAAATTACAAGGTAGTCAGCTTTTATATTGATAAACATTTTTATTCTAATATTATAGTAATAATTCAAGTACAATTTTCTTCGAAAAGTCAACTCTGTTAAAACAAAACTTGTTAAATATCTTTCATCAAACATAAGCATATTCTTTTCAATCCCCCACAGCAGTCAGAGCCATGTAGCAGAGATAAGATTTTTTTTAAGCCTACTACATTTTGTTATTGCTAAAAAATCTGAATTAGTTGTCAAGGTTTCAGAGCAGTCATTAATTAACTTTTGAAAGCCCTATCAGATACTCTGACATAAAATCATGAATCCAGATATCGGTGTCTGGCAACGATGTGTCCACTAAATAGACCACTACTTTCCGGTCCCAAGGGTTAGCATTTTCAATGACTGTCTGCACCAGTGCCACCAGAGGTTTCTTCTCCACATGATTTCGAAACACCATTGAAGCCTCCTCAGACCACTGGTTGCACTTCACTCCTAGGAGGAAGACAGGAAGAGGGGGCAGTGAGGAGTCAAAGGAGCTTTTCTTTGATCCATTATGATGGAAAATTGTTTAGTCAATCCAAAGTAGCTTAAGCATCCCAGGTTAGACTTGCCTCAACTGAAAAACGGTTACTAAACAATCTTAAACCACTCCAGCTTATAGTTTTTCTACTCTGAATGGAGTCACTCTGGAAACCTTTAACTGAAAAACAAGTTTCACTTGAGACTTAACATTGTATTATAAAATGAGGTAATAATGACTACTGCACAACCCCCATACATAAAGTATATGCATATTTAAACTAATAACAGTCAGAATAAAATGTATCATATTAAATGACATTTCTCTCATTAAAATTTTTTTTCTGATGGACCAAATATCGTAAAAAAGAAAAAAGAATTATTGTATGATTCATTTACGGTATAGTTATTTAAAATTATACACAGCATCGTGGGAAAAGCACTGAACTGAAAGTCAAGAGACTGAGTTACTATTCCCAGCTCTTCCTCTATCGGGTGGTGTGGTCTTGGGCAAATCAGCTGATCTCTCAGGCCTCACCTACGATAAAAGAACCTGGTTGGATCAGATCACGAGAAATCAAGTTAGAGAATTCTAAATTAGATTTTAAAACAAAGTTGGGACAAGAAAGTATATATTGGCCAGGCACAGTGGCTCACACCTGTAATCCCAGCACTTTGGGAAGCCAAGGCGGGTAGATATCTTGAGCTCAGGAGTTCAAGATCAGCCTGGGCAACATAGCCCCAGTCCTGTCTCTACAAAAAATACAAAAGTTAGCAGGGTGTGATGGCCTGTGCCTATAGTCCCAGCCACTCAGGAGGCTAAGGGAGGAGGATCATTTGAGCCTGGGAGGTCAGGGCTGCAGTGAGCCATGATTGTGTCACTGCACTCCAGTCTGGGTGACAAAGTGAGACTCTGTCTCAAAAAAAAAAAGTATATATATTTCAAGAAATACAATTAAAATTAAGTCCACATATACTGGATTACATAAACTGTAAATTATGCCCCAAAGTAATGAAGGTATGGAAGTTTCAGACATAATTTTTTAAGACTTGCTATCTATATAGCAAATGGGCTAAATTCTTTGATTATTAATCTCTCACAAGAGAAGCCTAGAAATTTCATTTTATCTGCAGCAGCCCTGACAATCTTTGAGCCATGTTATATAAAAGAAAAAAGTAACCCATTGGCAAGGTAAAAGATGATTCCACAGTATGGCTCCCTTTCTTTTAGGATTCAGCAAATTTTATGCACAGCCATGGTGCACTGATGCAAAGAATGCCCGTGTCAAGGCCAGATGCAATGAAGCAACAGCTCACTGGGAACCCTGAGAGGGTGGGCATCCAGTGATCCCATTTGTGAGCGGGTAAGGGGTAATGCCAAGGTCCCTGGAGAATCCTTAAAGCATTCCAATTTAAACACTCAGGGCATTCCCATGGGTTCCACTTAGAGTCCACAGAACTCCTTTGCATCTAGAGATATTCCTAAATATGTCAAAGGGCTTGGCTAGGTGTGAACCAAGTCTACCAAAGTGATGACTCCAATGGCCATGTCACGACCGGTGACTTCCATGAAACTTCTAGTCTACGTCACTTCTCTCTAGTGGATGCCTATGTTGGCCCAAGAGAGACGTACTCTTCACCACGCATAGTTTAATAGTTCCGGTACATATGATTTCAATTAATTATAAAATGGAGGTCCTCCCTTCAAAATGGATAATGTTATGCCCAGGAAGACTTTGTGACTTAGGAGCAAGTCACTAGGAAGAAAGAAGGCTTGGCAGGGGTTAGCCTAGAAAAGGAACTGAGTACACGGATGGGACCCAACAGCAACGCTGTTTCAGATGTAAGTAGACAAAGAAACTTTCATGCATTTGGACTATGTGTTTTAGTTCACAAGGCAATTTCATATTCACTTTTTCATCTGATCCACGTATTAGTTCAGTCACACAGGCAGGATAAGGATTTACTGGTAATTTTATAAATAATCATGGGGTAGGTTTAGAAGTTAAATGACTTGAATCTCGGCCTTTTGACTTCAAAAATCACACTTTTCATGGAGAAGGAAGTATACAGTGAAGAAAGGCACACACTGAAAGGGCAGAGTGCTGAGTTTAAAGCTGTGGGATCTTGGACAAGATATTTAACTTCACTAAGCTGCTGTTCCCTGATGTGTATGATAGTTACAGTAACAGTACCTAAGCCTCCCAGCATGGGGAGAGTTCAATGAAATAAAGCAGTTGGTAGAACTCCTGCCTACCCATCTGGCACGTAAAAGCTTAGAAGTTGCTACTGCCTCTTTACAAGAAACAAAAAGTTGAACAAACAGAATATCAACAACTATTGCTAGGTCCATCAGAGAAGGAAGGTCACAAGGCAATTCACTGTCCCCAAAACCAGAGAGACAGGAAGATACTGAGCGTCAAAGCATACTACAGCAGAAACCAAGGAGCAGAGGCCTGGAAACCGGAGGCGGGAACCCTAAACTGTAATTGACAAATTGCTGGGGGTACATGTAAATAAGTCTGAGAGTTAAAAACTCCAGGGGAACCCAGTTATAGGACCCTGACTCCCACACTTTTGAGAGTTTTACCTCCAGAAGCACTACCTGGTACTCACAGTGAATATCAGGGAAAAATCACCTCATGCTTCCAGTTGGTGGAGGAGAAAAGGAACATTTTTAAATACACCAGAGCTTTCTGTTTTTCTTAACAAGCCCTGTCCTCAGAAGAAACTATTTTACCAGAGCCTGACCTGCCAGGGTTTTATAAAGCTTAACTTTCCTGGGGGAAGGGAAATACCCAACTCCACTCCCCTCTAGCTATCCTGCTCCACCTAAGCTGGGGGGAAAAACCCTAAGGAGTACTGGTGAAGTTCCCAGTCCAGGGGCACAGGCTCAACAAAAGACTGAGACCTAATCATAGGACGACAGAACATCCCTCACACCCTAGACACACATTGCTGCTGCTACATTACAAAAGTCTTATTTACCCAGATTTCCTTTTACCCAATGTATCATGTCCACCTTTCAACAAAGAACAACAAGTGATATGGAAGGGAAAAAACACAGTTCGAAGAGACTGAGCAAGCATCAGAATCAGAGTCAGATATGGCAGGAATGCTAGAAATAATCAGACCAGGAATTTAAAACAACTACGATTAATATGTACCATTGTTAATGGAAAAGCAGACAAAATTTAAGAACAGATGGAAAAGGGAAGCAGAAAGATAGAAATTCTAAGAAACAATAAAAAAGAAATGTGGGCTGGGTGCGGTGGCTCACACCTGTAATCCTAGCACGTTGGGAGGCTAAGGCAGGAGGATCACCAAAGCTGGCGGATCACGAGGTCAGGAGTTCTAGAACAGTCTGGCCAACATGGTGAAAAGCCTGTCTCTACTAAAAATACAAAAATTAGCCGGGTGTGGTGGTGCGCGCAGATAGTCCCAGCTGCTCAGGAGGCTGAGGCAGAAGAATTGCTTGAACTTGGGAGGAGGAGGTTGCAGTGAGCCAAGATTGTGTCACTGCACTCCAGTGTGGGCGACAGAGTGAGACTCTGTCTCAAAAAAAAGAAATGCTAGAGGTCAGAAACACTATAAAAGAAAATAAGAATGTCTTGGGCTTCTTAATAGATTGGACTTGGCTGAGGGAAGATCTCTGAGTTCAAGGATATGACAACAGAAACTTTCAAAACTGAAAAGCAAAGAGAAAAAAGACTGAAAAAAACAACAAAAATCTAAGATCTATCAAAGGTGTAACAAATGCATAATGAGAAGGAGGGAAAGGAACAGAAACATTTGAAACAATAATGACTGAGAATTTCTCCAAATTAACGTCACACACTAAATCATAGATCCAGGAAGCTCAGAGAACACCAAGCAAGATAAATGCCCCCAACCAAAATATATCTAGGCATATCACATTCAAACTTTAGAAAATCAAAGATAAACAAAAATCTTGAAAGAGGCCAGAAGTAAAAAACCACCTTATCCATAGAAGAACAAAGATTCCTATCTTTGTTCTGACTTCTCAGAGAAGCATCTGACTTCTCAGAAATCACACAGCAAGAAGAGACTAGAGTGTTGAAAGGAAAAAACCGACCAGCTAGAGTTCTGTACCTTATGAAATTATCCTTCAAAAGTAAAGGAGAAATACAGACTCTCAGACAAACAAAAATTGGGAGAATTTGTTGCCAGCAGACCTGCCTTGGAAGAAATATTAAAGAAGTTCTTCAGCGAAGGAAAATAATATAGGTCAGAAATTCAGATCGACACAAAGAAAATCAGAGAATGAATAAGTGAAGGTAAAGTAAAACTTTTAAATTTCTTTTTCTTAATTCACCTACTAGATAGGGTTTATTCAAAATAATAGCAAAAATGTATTTGGTTCTGTATGTGTGTGTGTGTGTGTGTGCGCATGTGTGTGCGTATGTGCTTATATGTAAGTGAAGTAAATGACTGCAATGATACAGGAGCCTGGAGGAAGGAATTAAGATTATTTTGTTATTATACAGTACTTGCACTGTCTATGAAACAGTGTAATGTCACATGAAAGTGGACTTGGATTAGTTCTAACTGTATATAGCAAACTCTAGGGCACCCACTAAGAAAAAGAAAAAATTGAGGTATAATTGATATCCTAATAAAGGAGAGAAAGTGGCATTACTTAAAATTCTCAATTAAAATCACAAAAAGCAGAAAAAGTGTAGAAGACAAAAATAAGCAAAGAACAAGGAAAACAAATAGAAAACAGCAACAAATATGGTAGATGTTAACCCTACTATAATAATAATCACTTTAAATGTCAATAGTTTAAATACACTAATTAAAAGACAGAGACTGTCAGAGTAAATAAAAAAATAAGAACCAACTACATATTATCTACAAGAAGACTACTTTAACTACAAAGACACATATAGAGTAAAAGTAAAGGGATGGAGAAAGATATACCATGTTAACACTAATTGAAAGAAAGCAGGAGTAGGTATATTCCTTTCAGGCAGAGCACACTTCAGTGCAAGAAAAGTTATCAGGGCTAAAGAGGGGCATTACATAACAGTAGAAGGATCAATTCTCCAAGAAGACATACCAATCCTTAATGTACATGCACCTAACAACAAAGCATCAAAATACATGTGGTAAAAACAGATAGATCTGCAAGGAGAAATGAAAGCATCTACTCTCATAGGTAGAGATTTTAAAACCCCTTTATTAGAAATGGACATATCCAGAAGACATAAATGTAAGTAAGGACATAGTTGAACTCAACAGCATCATAAGTCAACCGGATGAAATTAACATCCGTAGACTACTTCATCCCAAAACAGCAGATTATACATTCTTCTCAAGCTCACATGGAACATTCACCAAGACAAACCACATTTTGGGAAATAAAACACACATTAACAATTTAAAAATAATACAATGTTTTCTCTGAGACCACAATGGAATTAAATTAGAAATCAGTAACAGAAAGATAGCTGGAAAATCCCCAAATACTTAGAGATTAAGCACAATTCTAAATAACACATGGGTCAAAGGATACATTTCAAGAGAAATTAAAAAGTATTTTGAGCTAAATGAAAATACAGCACATCAAAATTTGTGCGATGCAGTCAAAGCTGTACTTAGAGGGAAATTTGTAGCACCAAATGCACATATTAAACAGGAAGAAAGCTCTAAAGTGACTGGTAGGTTGCTTAGCACACCATAAGCACCAACAACTCTTAGCCACAATGCTGGTGATGGGGATGATGGTGCCATGCACTCATTCTTCACAGAGAAGCCTTCTCTGGGGAGTATAACTGTCATGTTTAACAAAACGTGTTGTTAGGAAAACCTGAACATTAGAAAGTGAAAACGAAAAAAAAAAAAAACACATTAAATCTGAAGAAGGTTTGAGTCTAAAGCAGACTAACTGGTGGTCATGCTACATGAAAGTGTTATTTTTTCTTTATATCCAATTACCATGGGCATTTCCCTTGAATTCTAGTAGGAAGACACAGAGAAGCTGGCAAATATTTCAAAATAAGGCAATATATAGCCTTCCAATAAAAGCTGGTCAATAAGTAAAAGAAGAACCTATATACACAATTTCTTTCATTGCTGACATCACATCACTTCTGTCACTGTGTTCCACAGATGGGGCAAGGTGCTGAGGACTGTGAGCAGCAGCAAAGGTATCAGGGAGGCACCCCTCAGCAATTTGGGCCTCAAAACCCTCTGCTAATGCTACAGGCCTCTGGGCTGAGCTTCATCCAGCTGCTCATGCTACATAATGGTAGGGTGCTCACGGGGGAGCCATCAACAGTTGCACTGCTTTCCCAAAAGGTAAAAGGGAAGTCTCATTAGACCACATTACAAAGAGGTGTCATTGTATGTCTGTTAAATTGGTTATTCACATTTTAATGATAATCAAGAGGCTGATGTGAATGTGGTGAAATTGCTCACTTGTATGCTGTTAGTTGTGCTGCAAACTGGAAACTCACTTGGTCATGAAAATGGTCATATATTCCATGACACACGAATGTTTTAAGATTGCATAATACTCTATCATGTATTATAACTTATGCAATAATAATAAAGTATGATCCTCCCATTGGTTATTATAATAGGTTGTTTCCATTGTTTTTTGGTTCATTTTAGCTAGTATAAAGATGCAGGGTTTTTCTTGATATTACAATAAAAATGTTCATCAATAGGGAAGTATTGATTAAATAGAATTTTTGCATCCATTAAAGTAGGAAAACCAAAAAACCACCCAGAAAGTCATTAGAAAACAATACTAGATGAAGAAAAGCAGAATGCAGTGTTATACCTGTACTAAGATTACAGCTTTAGAAATATACTCATGCTTGAAACCAGAGACAGAAGGAGTAGGGAAAAGAGAAACAGCAGATATAATGATAGAGCACGACTGTAAGAGATTATTAAAATTATCTCCATTATGGTTGCAATATTATTAGTACAAAAACACAAAAACCCAACATATCTAAACTCAAGAGGCCAATGATTCCGTACATGCTAAGTACCCAGGACAAAATGACAATATTGTATTGTTGTAGCATGAGTTCAGATTCCACAGAAATTACCTGCAAGTTGAGCTGTGACTGCTTGGAAGGGCAGCTTTCGGAACATGTCCACTAGGGGCTGTACTTTTCTTACGTTGACTAATTCGTGTTTGCCATAATCCAGCTCATACACAGACACCAGTCCATTGGTCAGGATTCCTTTTAAAAGCACCCTGTGCCACCTAGATGTACATTAGATTAAAAAGGAAGAGAAAACACATAAACTCAATACCTGCTTTAAGGGCAAGAAATATTTTATAAAAAGAAAAATTAATGCAAATTATATTTATCAAAATGTAAAACTATATTGTCAAAAAAGTTTTAAAAGCATTTCCTGCTCCTTTTTCCAAAGCTTACTATTCTCTGCTTTGCCACTGTCTTATTTGATAGCATTTGCTCATTCAAGAGACTTTTACGGGCCTCACGGAGTTAGTGAAGGAAACAGACACATAAACTGCCAACCATCACTAAGTAGAATGAAACTAACGCCACGGAGGGTGACCAGGACAAAGCCAGACAGCGTCCACTGAAGGAGGGTGGACAGAAGGTGGCCACATGTTTGGATATGGTACATGCTTGGAAGATGGAAAGAGAGAGGCAAGCAGGACCAGCTGGGGATGAAGAAACGCTTGAGAAGAAAAGCACAGAGGACTGGAGAGGGCATGGTGTTTTGGAGCAGAGCAAACCTTCCAGTATAGTTAGAGTGTGGAATGCATGGAAGAATGGAAGAGAATTCAGACTAGGAAGGCAGGCTGGGGACAAATCAAGTAAGTTTTGGACAAAAGAAGTTTGCAATTTTAATTATGACAAGTAAGGACATTAAAAAAAGAACTAAACACAGGATTCAACCCACCACCTAAAATAAAGAACCTGGAAAAGGTAGGAGGGAAGTGGAGTATGGCTTCAGATCTGGAGCTCAAGGCACCAGAAGGAAAGCCACAGGAATCTACTTAACCCTGCTGAAACTACATCAACATCATTAAAATGAGAAAAACCCAGACTTCAACGTTAACATATGAAAGATCATTTTAAAGTCCTACCTACATCAACATCATTAAAATGAGAAAAACCCTAGACTTCAAGGTTAATATATGAAAGATCATTTTAAAGTCCTATAGTCTCAAATACATGATTAAAAAGTATTACTACATGAAGGAAAGGAAGATTGTTCACAACAGCTAAAAGAAAGTGTCTATGGAGGTGGTCTCTGCTGCTAAATGGCGTAAATTGGCCTTTAGTTGAGGTGGCATGGTCAGTCATTCTCTGGAACAGGTTTACTAACCATAAGCCTTCAGAAGCCCACCAGAACAGCAAGCCCTGTACCACAACACACTTCTGGACTGGGGTTGGCTGGAATGGACTTTTTCTCCAGCGCGTAAACCCCTAGTATAGGAAACCCATGCAGCTGCTATAGGATGAACTACAGAGAAACCCCAAAACAAAAAGGTCAGCTTTCAACACTGTGACTGGGGGCTTCTGAGGGAACTCCAGAAATTTTCAGACAGGCTCAAAGTGCAGCAAGCAATACTCCATGAGTCCCAGCGACAATTGGGACACAGAAAGGATACATAATATGTACATGAGTTTTGGGGGCCAAACAGACCTGAATTAGAGTCCCATCTGGGCCATTTTCTAGTTGTGTCACCTTGGCTCTTTATTTAAGCTCTGGGCCTCGATCATCTCATGTTTAATATTTAATGTAAATTCACTTACAGAAATAATATATGGAAAGTGCCTGGGACATTACTTGGCTAATAATAGGCACTCGGCAAATGGTAGTTATCATCATTATTATTAAAATGAAGACAAGCTACTATAAATAAGAACTTGAGATCAAACTGAAGAGAAATTTTCACATGTGGAAACACTTTTGGTATAGGTTGCTAATTTGTGTAAGCACAAAAGGGGGTAAAAGCACTTAGTTTCCACCAATAGCATCATCTTAATATTGTACAGGGCAAATTGGTGGTGGTCTGTGTTTTTAGTCTACAAATAAGTGGTATAGAGCAGTGAAGAGAGAGTCACCAGAAGACTGATGTGTTGTATTTCTATTTAGTTTTCAACTTTCAAAACTAATAGCTTAAGTGAAGACTTCAGTTTTGACTAGTTTACTAAAGTTCAGTACCGGCATCACCTGAAATTTGTTAAAAACAGATTCTGGAGCTCCATCTGCAGAGATTCTGATTCAGAATGCCTGGGGTAAGGAAGAATAATCTGCATTTTTAATAGGTTTTCCAAGTTGTTCTTATGCTGAGATAGATTTGGAAACCACTGTAATAAAAATATGTATCTAAAATTCCTAAGTCTTAACTTACCATAGTTGGGAACAAGGTTTAGTAAATAGTCCTGAGTCTTAAGAAAAACAGAAGCTCTAAACATTTTATACTGACTCAGTTCATGAAGTTTTTAAAAAATCAGATTATCTGTTTTTATATACAAAACATCCCTGGATTATCTGGGGCAAATTAACTAAAGTCCAAGCGTCCTGGGGCAGAATGGTTCAAAGACATGGAGGGCAGAGTGGGGACTGTGAGGGCCCATACTGTAGGTCTCCAGTTGATGTGTTCTCCTTCCTACCCAACCCCTTTCCTCCAAGGAGGATCTCCTTACCTGTAATCATCATTAATCTGCACCCCCAGAAAATGATGAACATTAGTTTGGTTTTTAACTGTCATTATCTTACAACGAGTTCTGATTGAGGCAAACCTATACAAACTGAATTAAACCTATTTATGTTTGTGGTCATAAATAACACAACAGTAGAAATGGTTTTTGAAAGAAGAAAAGCTTATGACATACAAGTGGTATGTTTTTCAAAATGAGAGCTATTATACACTTCACTTTGAGAGTTAAAAATTAGTTTTCATCTTCCATGAAAATGACAAAACTTTATACACGCCTATGTTTGCTATCTTAAAGAATTAAAACATTTCATATAAAAAAAAGCAGTTTGACCTTTTAAACTGAGTTTTGGGGTGGGTGTGTGTGTGTTGGGGAGGGGTGACTGTTCTTTGTGTTCAGCATCAACAAATAAGCTTGTTCATTTCTCCTAAGCAAGCTGGCAAAGGAACAGGATGGGCATTGTGCCATTTCCCAGGGCTTCATGGCCTGAGTGGAGAGTGGAGAGTGGAGAATGGGGTGTCTGGGCTTCACTTGGAGGAAACCAGCACATCCTGCAGGGCTTTGGGGAGCAGGGGTGTGGACCCAAATGTGAAAATATTAGAAAAAAGACTGAAGTGCTAAAGAAATGTAAGAGAAAATATGTTCTCAAAACCCCAAGGTCAAAGAGTAGTGAAATAAGCATTGTTGCTCCTTATGAAAGATGGCACAGATGCCAGGATACAGCTGACAACATAAATCAAGAGTCTTGCCATCTTCCAACAAGTGATTTTTCTTCTAGGAATCTATCCCATAAATAAATAATCAGAAATGCAAATATTTATATTCACTATTATTTATAATAGTGAAAAATATAAGGAAAAAACCTTACATAACAAAATAGAATGGTAAGTAAATTATGATTTCATTGGGAGAAAGGAATTCCGCATATCATGATTAAAATAGCCATTATAAAGTTTCCTGAAGAAATTTTATCACATGGAAAAATGTTTACAACATAATGTCAGGTGAAAAAAGCAGGTACAAAATTATATATACTAATAATATACCAACTATATAAATATGCACATATAAAATTAGAGGAAATACATAAGTAGTTTAACAAGTGTTATGTGTGGGTGGTTGATTTTAATTTCTTATGCTTTTTTATATTTTAAAAATTTTCCACAATATTTTCATTTTTAAAATAAAAAGTCATTAAATGAAAAAAACCTATTTTCTGAATAAAAATATTTTTCTAATAGAAAAACAGAAAAAACATTTAAACATTCATTTTAGATATATAATTAGGTTTTAACAGTAATATGGCCAATAGATTTTTTGACAAATGACATCATTTTAAATACTAGAAAATCGCGA
Organism: Rhinopithecus roxellana; assembly: GCF_007565055.1. Lineage (NCBI taxonomy): Eukaryota > Metazoa > Chordata > Mammalia > Primates > Cercopithecidae > Rhinopithecus > Rhinopithecus roxellana. The sequence continues at coordinate 20,147,358 of NC_044564.1, forward strand.
AAATTACTGGGTTTGTTTCACATTCAAAATTCCCATTAGTACAGTTCAAAGTCCCCCTGCCTAGATTAAGACTCTGGCATCATTTTACACATTTTTCTTAGGAGTAGAATAAAATGCTTTGTCCAAGAACCTACTTATTTTCCACTTTTGCAGCATACACTTGGTCTTTCTCCACTGCTATGTGGCGCTCTTCAGACACACTGTAATATAGAATCATCTCTTCCATCAGAACTTCCAACTTATGTATCTCCTGCCAAGGCTGGATGACAAAATAGCCTGGGTGACAGGCTACAGGCACGTACACATCCATGTGTTCCCCTGGCTTTGATAAGTGGACAGGCGGTGGCAATTCCTCCGTGGAGAAAGAGCTCGTGTGGTCCACCATGGACTTTTTGATGACATCTTTTAGGTTCTTTCTGAAATTCTCTCCAGTGTTGCCCGACACGGGCATGTTGCCATTTTTGCTGTCGGGAGAGCCAGCTCCACTGGATACGGCACTCAAAAACACATCCTTCTGATGCTTCCACAAGTCTGCATTTGTAATCTGGCGATTAATACTGCGATGAGGATCAGGGAAGTTCTTAGGGGTAAATAAATAAACATGTGCGATCCCTCTGGTTTCATCTACTTTTGTAACCTTTGGAAAACACAAAAAACAACATAAGAAATACAAGTTCACATTAAATTTTGAGAGGCAGTTATAGTAACCGTAATCATTAAAACACAGTATTTTGCCAAAAACCTTGCTAAAATCCATTTTATTTAAGGAAAGATAAATGATCACAGCTTGGCAATGAATGGGCTCTGAAGTCAAAATAGTCTAGGAAACAGTGCAGCCTTATGGAAATAAAAGATTTACTAATCTTTAAAAAGTCTGAGAAAACTTTATAACCTGCTACAGGTCATTATCATTGAGAGGAAGGGATTCTACATATCATGATTAAAATAGTTTAATGACATTTCAAAACACTTAAAGTATAAATTATAAGTATGACGAACCCCCACGTACTCATCACCCAGCATCAATAATAAAAAACAATCACAATGATGGCAAAATGATTCATAAGTGTTCTGCTTAAGGCTGGTGTGTCCTCAAGACTGGGAAGGGAAGGAAAAAGCTCTGGCATCCACCACATCTGTAAGCACCCCTCTATCAAATTCCTTGTCTGGTCCTAGTATATGTTCTTACACCCTTCCCCATCTCCATTACATGGGAGGAGACAGACCTGGGGAGAAAAAGAGGAAGCAAGTTCCACAGAACGGGTCAAAATCAGTTTTACACTTTTTGTCCGGGAGACCTTCTGACTACCTAACCAACTTTGCTCTTTCGGCCAGAGGTGTGTTTGTATGGAAATACCATATATTAATAATTAGGATTGTACTGCTGTATGTCGCAAGGAGCTAGGTGACTGTTGGTTATTCTCATCAGCAACTCTGGTTTATCTTAGTAATGATAAAAATAAGATACTTCCAGCCACATCTATCTTTTACCAAATAGGGCTAGAAATGAAAGGCAGGTACACAGGCCTGAAGAGTGGGAGATAACAAGGCAATCCATCTACAGTAATTTACTTAAAATGTTTTTTCTTTTTTCCAACAAGATGCCTCTATTACATTCATCCTCTGAAGTACTAATCAAATACTGACTGCGAATTCATTTTGATATTTATAATACAGAAGTACAGTTTTAAAAAGTAACAAAAAGTATTTTTATTGAGTAACCATCCAATATTCTGGCTTTAGGAGCTTAAAGAGTAGCTGAGAAAACAGTGTTATCATGTGACAATTGAAGAATATGAAATAGTATATAATTAAGCATGTAATTGTACATTATAAACCCCAGAGGAATACAAAGACAGAACAATCAGTGCTAGCTAGAATAATTTAGAGGTCTTCATGAAGATATTTTTCAAGGACATTTCATTTTAAATGTTTATATAAAACAGTCATACAATCTTCATTAGTTAACAGGGAAAAATTATCTTCTTAAATTTGTATTCTTGGATATAGGAGCAATGTTTTTGATTTAAAGATACAAAAGTACAGAAAAAAAAACAAGAGCTAGTGAAATAAGTACAGCAGATTAAATAAACTTTAGGAAAAAGAGGCTAAAAACCACAACTATAAACAAATGATTTGTTTATAATCTATGCTACTTTATGAATAAAAAAGAAATAGAGGACTTATTTAAATGATCTTTAGAAACATTCATCAAGAGATCTGTGGTCCCTCTGTTGGGGACTTAATTCCTTACCATGAAGCAAAATAGAAATGAAGAACCATCTCTTCTACATTAATAATGGGAAAAACTATAAGAAGAGTTTAAAAATAATACTGGAGACATAGGATGACTTCTTAAATAAAAAAGAATTAAACCATAAAATATCTTACAGCTACACTTGTAGCCAATTTCCTGAATATAAAAAATGTGTTGGATGTGGAAGCATCCATTTTACAGTGAGATAAAATTCCTTCACAAAATCTAAATGAGCCCTGACAGCTGCCGGCTCCCTTTCTAAATGTATCAGGCCCAATAAGATAACTAACCTTAATGCTACAGTCCGAGCAATTCAAAACAGAATCTCTTAACCAAAGCACTGCATCTGGTGTCCACATGCCAATAGATTGTGGAAGATCTGCTAAACAGCACTTAATGGCCTGAAAAGAAAATATGACGGAAAAGTAAATACACCATGTTAAAATATCTAGTTATGAGTAATGTTAGTATTATTTTCCTACAAATCAAATGCTACCAAGATAGACAGCAAGCAACAACAGCTAATAATAATTACAGTTCCTGGTTTGAGCATCTGCTATGTTCCCAACTCTATTTATGTAACTACTATTGTCTTTACTCCTTTATGAGCCAGGGCTTACCCCCAGCACTCCATATACTTCCCACCATACAATACTTCTGCATGACAGGTGTTGCAGCCCCATTTCACAGATGGGGAAATGGACTCAGAAAGACTGCATAAGATACCAAAGTTGCAAAGACAGGGTTGGAACTTTTATCAAGGTCTACCCTCTACCTCAACTTAAAAAAAAAAAAAACAAAAAAAAACTGCCATTTGGAGGAAATCTGACTCCTGCTGCTTCATTCAGCACTTCCTGAGTACCTCGTGGATACCAGGCACATTTGTTTGCCCTTTGAAGGAAGCTGTAATGAGAATTAAGGAGGGTGAGAAAAACTGAAATCCACAGGTCTCTAAAAGCCTCATTTTCCCCAGTGTTTTTTAGCTCCTACTGTCATTATACAAGCATCTGTAGAATGGCTACAGCAGAGGCTAAAAAGTGAACTCAGGGATTTCCTTCAGCTTCAAGCAAACCCTTGAATCAATGGAAGCAATTTTGTGAAGGGGATGAAACTCAGTTCCAGGATTCCTTTTCCTCTCTGAGCCCTTCCTGTCTTCCTGCTTTCCTCCCTCAGGAGCTCTAAGTCCGTCGCTCTGCTGGCTGGATGTGGTACCTTTCTTGTTGGAGAGGGGGTCACTCAGAGCAGAGACAGCACACTTGAATATCTGCAGGGGCTGGGCAGGCAACGAGGGAGTGAGGCAGGCCCAATGGGGCCAGCAGAGGAGAAGGCCCCAAGCTCCTTAGGAGCACTGCCCCACAAGAACAGTGCTCAGCAGAGTCCGATTTTCCAATTTGTCAAGAGAGAAGCTAGAAGCAGGATTTTTTGTGTGAAATTTTCTAATTTTAAAATGCTGGCAACCAATTCACATTTTTAAAATCCTGTAAGAGCCAAGAGCCAAAACTCCGTATTTAAGGGTTGGCTTTGGCTGACAGTCCATTGGTCTGGTACTCTGATTTAGACTCTTGGAGAGATGCTGTGAGCCAGAGGCTTGGGCTAGCTGGTTTTTAAGGTTCTCCCAACCAATAGTCTTCATATTTCTCAAATAATAAACCTAGATAAGGTTATGAAAAAAAACTTTAGTAATTGCTAATGCCATAGCATACAGGTGGTACTGTTGCGGACTTCAAGACAGTCGCAGTGATGGGACAGATTCCCAACTGCCCTCCACCCCAGGGGATCTTTTCCAGGTAAGGCTGGCCCTGCCTGGCTGTTCCAACAAGAGGTATTATTAAGTCAGAGTAGCACTTAAAGGTCTATCAATTTCCAGAACTATGGCTGAGCAATGGACAGTAAAAATGATTTTGAAAAAAGCTTCTCTGTAATAGTCACGGCTAGAAAAAGCAATGGTGATGGGAGGGAGAGACATATCAAAAGCCATGCTAATTATGGACAATGTTTTATTCACTGAGTTTGATGGCAGAAGATGTCTTCTTGAAAATATTAGTAAATAGGCATCTTGAAGTTGTAGAATACTGAATAGTTTTATTTTTTAAAAGATATTAATTTGTGCACAAAACCCTCTACTTCTCTTAAAGGTAGTGAGTAGTTCTAAAAAATTCAAAATATTCAAAATCCTTATCATCTGAACGTTCACGAATAAAGAAAGGATTGACTGAAGTTAATCTTTTAATTAAAATGTATGGTGGGGAAGTCACTGAGAAAATGATTATGTCTAACCAGATTTCCACAGAAAATGGTTACCTAAACTAAAAACTCTAAAAATAAACATTTATACACAATATTCTGGAACTGTATATAAGTCAGTACTGGCATCTAATTATCAAAATGGAACCTGTAACTGGACAACACAGCTTAATGACTAGATGTTCTTGAAAACAAACATTTCTCAAACAACAGTCTGTAAATATGACTGGTCTTGTCTAAGTCAGCCACGTTTTACTTCTGAAAACTAGTAGACAACTACATTTGGACAATTTCCAATTTTCTTAAAAATTAATGAGATCAAAACTGAGAAGGCATCTTACAATAAGATTATGAACACATCCAAATCTGTTCCAGCAAATCTCCCAGGCTGGTAACATAGTACCTGAGGTGGTATTGCAATCATTTCTTGTAGGAACCGAGGTGGAATTTCCCTGAGCTCTGACACTTTCACAGATGTCACAGTGCCAGAGTCCAGGAACTGAACATCAAGAGCTCGGCTGCTGTGAACGTTTGTGATCTGAAATGAGATAAGTGTTGGCTAATTTATTAGCATATTCAAAAGACAAAAATGCTTCTGTGCAATTATATTTTGTACAATCCTGAATTGCATATTAAAAGCAATAGACTAACAATGTTAAAATTTTCCCTTAATTTAAAATGTATTTACTTATTATTATTATATTATTATTATTATTATTTTGGGATGGAGTTTTGTTCTGTCGTCCAGGCTGGAGTGCAGTGCTGCAATCTCGGCTCATTGCAACCTCTGACTCCCGGGTTCAAGGGATTCTCCTGCCTCCGCCTCCTGAGTAGCTGGGATTACAGGTGCCCACCACCACACCCAGCTAATTTTTTTGTATTTTTTAGTAGAGATGCAGTTTCACCATGTTGGCCAGGCTGGTCTCAAACTCCTGACCTCAAAAGGTCCACCCACCTTGGCCTCCCAAAGTGCTGGGATTACAGGTGTGAGCCACTGCACCCAGCCTACTAAATACTGTTTTAGAGTAGAATTGCTTTCAACACCTAGTTAATCAGTAATAATCAGCAAACTGATAACAAACTGTAAAATAAGTATAGTAATATTTATTATTTCTCCAATTCTAGGACATGATTTATTATAAAATGATTTGATACATTATTATATACTGCTGATTAAAAGATACAGTCTGTTCTCCAAAATATTACAATATAAAGGAAAAACTATTGTTTTGGGGTCAAAACAATAATTACCTTTGCAATTATTTGTATAACTATCAAGAATAAATACATGATTAAACATAGGATCTGCTTTTCACTAATTATTTTTCCTTCCCTGACTTTCCATACATCACTAAGAGAATGAGTACTCAAACCTTTTGAATACCTTGAAGGTAGACAATATACAATTTGATAGTAACAAAAATAATACTAGATATTTATCTAAAGTATTTGGACATACACCAAGAAGGCTTCTTTTTACCAAAAATGCATAACCAAAATTTAAACATGAAGATACTCAAATTGTGAGATACTTTACAACATAATGCTATTCTTCAAGAAGTCAGGAACAGCAAAGAAAGGCTGGAGTATACTAGCCAGACTGGAGTATACTAAGAAGGCATGACAACTAAAGACAATGTGGGATCCAGATTGGATGCTGGAGCAGAAAAAGGACTTTGTGGGACAATTTGGGAAATGTATGCTCTATGGATTAACTAATGGTTTTGTATTAATATCAATTTCCTGGCTTTGAAAATTGTGCAATGGTTATATAGATGTTAACATTTGCAGAAGGTAAAAAGCCAATGAGACCTCTTTGTGCTATTTTTGCAACTTGTAAAAAAGGAAAATTATTTCAAAATAAAAAGTTTAAAAAGTTGGTATGCATACACTTATATATTTTAAACTAAATTACACAGAACTTTAAGATCTGAAGAATGCCATGATCTTTTCAACGAGTCATGTTTCTGAAGCTTATCCCTAGGCACATATCCCTTGGTCATATGACCCGAGATTTCAGTCTTCTGACATACATTCACATTAATAGCAATAATTACTTCAAAACTGCTACTCTCATTAAAGTAGACATGACCAAGTTTTATTTAAATAATGAAAAAAATCAATTAAGTTATCAATATGTTGCTGCGTAGCATTTAAAAAATTCAATAAAGCAATGATTCTTACCTTTTGGGGGTTGATTTGAGAATCTTATAAAATTATGCATACTTTTCCCCCAAAATATATAATACAAGCACACAAACAATTTGCATACAATTCCAGGAGGGTTGAGGGACCCCCTGAAAGTTGAGGTCCTTGCATCTAGGTTAAGAACCTCTGTATCAAAGGAAAAAAAGAAAAAAAAAATCAAGCCAATGTTTTTTCTTATTTTTTAGTTTTTTCTTTTTTTTTTTTTTTTCTCTTTGGTTTTGTAGAGATGGTATCTCACTATTGTGCCCAGGCTGGTCTCAAACTCCTGACATCAAGTCATCCTCCCGCCTTGGCCTCCCAAAATGCTGGTATTACAGGTGTGTGCCACCTCAAACTAGATGAAGAAAGACAGAGGGAGGGAAAGCAACCACAAAAATCCAAAATCTGCATTTTTTAAAAACATACAGAAACACAGGATAAACCATAACAAAATTCAAGTTCATAACTGAGCTTGCAAGAAAATAAGACAATTGTTAGTGACTAGACATAGAAGAGTATGTGAACATTAAAGCCAAAATAGTCCTGAGCAGGAGACATGGCCTTAATCCAGGCAGGAGGGAGGGAGGATCTGACACTGCCCCATGAAGCCATAGCTCTTAAAGGGATATACTCTCAATGGAAGGGCAACTTTGGACAGCAATTAAGCAAGATCTAGTAAAACTGAAGATATGCATTCCCAATACCTAGAAACTCCATTCCTATGTATGTACCCTGGAAGACACGGACAGGAAGGTTCAAAAAATTAGGAACAATCTAAATATCCATCATCAGGAAGATGGAGTGATAACGTTGGCATATTCATAGTGTTGAATCATACAGCAGTAAAAATAGATGAACTAGAGCTGCACACATCAACATGAATGAATCTCACAAACATAATGAATGAAAAAGCATGACCAATACCTCTTACTACTTACATAAAGTTTGAAAATATTTATTCATTTAGTTATATTTATTCATTTACCTTTATATTCCATACACATATTCATTAATATATTTCCACTATTTATATATAAAAATACACAGTAAAAGTGTGTATCTACAAGTACAAATACAGTAAGAATACAAACCAGTAAGAATGAGAAAAAACAAATGAAACTGGGGTGGAGGCAGAAGAAAGGAGATGTAAACTTTCTTCGACCATAACTTCGACCAGGAAACTTCAACCATACTGGTCATGTTTTATTTCATAAACTGGTGATAAGTCTGTGAGTATTTATTCCATTTTTTAAAAAACCTATGTGTATATTTCAAATATTTCACAATAAGTTAAGATTAAAAAGCCAAGTGACTGATTTTTACCTCTACTCGTAACCATTTTCCTTTGCAATGGAAGAGGCAGATTTTCCCACAGAAGGGTAATGAAACAAAGCACTCGGAGGTCATGTGCTACAAAACAGAAATGCATGATACTCTTATTACTCTTAGCAAAGAGCATATTGCTACACCATTAGAAAAACAGATTGCTGTGGCACTGGCAGACTTAACCGACATGTTATCAGACTTCCTGTGAGCCCTTCCCCTGCAGGAAGCACACTGCAATGGATGCAGCAAATACACAGGGTTATAAAACTTTTGTCTTGTTACTCATACATTTGTTGACATCAGTAGTTTACTCTCCCTACATGCACATAGCTCATATATCAGCATTGTTAACATTTCTAAAAACATTAGCCTAATATCATTATGATTCACTTAGGTACTGGCTCCATCAGTTACACATGAAGAGAGGTGTTGAATCTGACAAAAAGGAGAGCAGCATGGATGAAAAGTGAGGAGGGTGCACGAGCTGTCTGTAGGCCTATTCTTTTCATCTCTTCACATTTAGATGCAAAGATAACAGTTTTCTAAATTAAATGTTTTCTAAAGAAAACATTTTTCTAAACAAATTCTAAAAACAAAGAAATGTTATCAATACGAATATGTATGTCAGTGCCAGTTAAATACCAACAAATCACAGCTGTAAAGATGAAGTCTCCTCATCTTCCTCTTCCGCTGTAGTTTGAAGTTGGGGGTATCTGCCCATGGTCTCTTTCTGTTCAGGGTGTGTGTTTCTACTCTCCCCAAAGGCAATGTCTCACTTAGGTTACGAGTGCAGTAGGAAATATCGAGTCCTTTTCACCACCATAGGTTACAAGGACAACATCCATACAAATGAGTCACTGGAGTCAGCTAAGCTGGGGGTTTCAGATTTTTCAAAGATAGACTTAAAATTAAACCTCTGTAACACAGAACAAGATAAAGCTATAGGAATGTCTCAGTTCCAGACTGTACTTTGAACGCGGGTTTAAACTGATTCAGTGCATATTTTGGCGTGCCTAATCTACATAAGACACTAGATTCGGTAGTGTAAGGGATACAGAAAATTGGTAAGGTACAGTCTACGCCCTCAAGAAGCATACACTCTAGAAAGGCAAATAAGTACCCAGATAGCTAACATGCAAACTGAACATGAATGCCCTGAGGGGCCTGATGTGCTTTGTGGGTCAGAGGGAAGGGTTCACTTCCAGGGACGAGGGGGTAAGGGCAGAAGTGGCAGTAGGGTTTAGTGATTTGGAAAGCACAGCATATTCTGAAATATGACCATAATGTCCTAATGGAGGTAAGGAAACCATTTTAGAAACTTAAAGCACAATAAAACCTCTGCAGAGCTTGATTCAGAAAAAAATACTATAATTAAAGGATATGGAGCTTATTAATACAATTTGGACTGCAGAACCACATTTATCAGGTGGCACGTTCTCAGGTCCATAAAGAGCTCAAGGAGTGATGTCTGAGGAGGAAGATGAAGGCAGAATTGAGGAGGAAAGTTTTATTATCCTCCTAAATTCCAAGGTTTCTCCTTGCCTGAGGCAGAAGAGTCAGCTGGCTCTAGCAGACAGTCACAGGCAGCTGCACTGTGGCATCATCAACTGCATGTTATAAATAACACATCTACTGTATTGCTGAGCACTTACTACATGACAGGCACAGTGTCCTCAGGACAATCCTATAGGGTACACACTATTGCTATCTTCGTTTTACAATGAGGAAACCAGTGTTGTGTTTTTCTTTTAAAACTCTGAAGTCTGGAGCTCTTTACCTACTATTCTAGAGATTCCATTTCGGACTACTAAGAAATTGTTCATACTTACGCAACTTAGTAAATTACCCTTGTTTGTAATTTTAGGGCTAATTTTAGAAGTAGAAGAGGTTCTGCTATACCTTGCAATGGAAGTAGTCCTCTATCTTATGTAGAAGGTCGTTGAGCTTGTTCAGACCCTTACAAGGCACCTGGCAGTAGAGTGTCCCATCAGAGCAAATATTAGTTACTTTGACATTTGTGTACATGGCGTCAACCTATAACAGACAAAGGATACCTCGTGAATGCTTGAGAGCAGAATGCAGCTCTTACCTACCTAAAGGGTGTCTACCTAAACATCCCATTACAAGTCTCTGCATTTTAAAATCTTTAAGTTAGAGTATATGTAAGATGAAATGCAATTTATAGCTTAAATGTACAAAACTAATCTAGATTCTTTTCTTTTTAAAAGAAATGTCTAATATCATTTATGTCAAGCACAAAATAGACATTGTGCATACACTCCCACACTCCATTGTCTGAAAGGCCAAGACTATCTTTAATGTTGGTTTATTTTCTTATCATTTATTTAGAAAAAGAATTACATAAACCATGTTTTGCAACATTAAGAGAAGTGAAAATAAACTCTCACAAAATTAAATCCTTCATCAGCCTACTTTCTAACCCATGTCCTGAGGCCACATGAATTTGGGTAATTTTAAAAAACCATAATCAAAATTAATATTCAAATTTATCCATTTTTAGTCAAACCATAATAAAGACATTCACAGTGGTTCTACTTACTAAAACAGAAGTTTCCCATTGTTTCTATGAAGTCTTTAAAATGACCATTTTAAACATCTCATCCTATTCTCCTGAGTAGATATTCTATAATTTATTTAAAGGCTTCCTTCTTTTGGGGCATTTATGTTCTTCACATTAAAAAAATGTTAAAGCTAATAATAAACATCTTCATGGACCCAATTTTCCCTTCTTTTGTGTTATTTTTCCTTATTATCTTTACAAAATAATCTCATATAAAATCAATAGATGCTCTTTGTAGGAAATGGAAAATAAAAAATCCAGTTCCTAAGAAACAATTACTCTGAACATTTTGGTATTTTTTTCCCTTCTAGCCCCACTCCCTCCTTTTTCCCCCTCAATGTAGATGTAATCTGTCTCTATCAAAGCCTAAAATGTGTAATATTCTGGTGATTTTTCTCTCATACAAAATGTGTAACAAGCAACAACAGTGATCACAGTGGTACCTGCAGGTGAACCTCTAGTGACTTGTCACATATAGCCTTCAAGCAGGTGGCATTGATATTGATATCATCTTCTCCTGAGGTATCGTATAGAACAACAAGTGGAATGTCAGCTTTGTCAAGTATTTCCACTGCAAAGATCTTTCCACAAGTTAAAGACTCAACCACCTTCACTAGATCAGGGTCATCACTCAGGACTTCCAAGCCTGAAAAATATTGGATCTTTTAATTTCTACTTAATTAGCAAAATCATTAAAAGATGAATAGATGGATTGTGTCTGTTTTGACCATTATTAAAATTATAAGCCTACTGCAAAATTATTAAATTTTATATGAAAGCTTTGCCTTATAATCTTTATCTTACCTCTTAGGTTTTAAAAAAATATAATGTAAATGCCCTTTTGAATGATACACTAAGGCAGGCAATCTTAAAACAAGCAGAAAAATGGATAATCAATCAGAATTTCCACCTTGGGAGAAACAGTCTTCACTTTATACACGAACACATATTTAAAACCAAAAACCTAATACATATGAGAAGCCATCAATCATGTCTTCCAGTCATATGTTTGTAATGCACTTCCTACATATATACAATTATTTTTCTTATAAAATGAACATTTATTGGAAATTGAGACAACCATGTTATTTCTTTTTCACTGACCCTTAGGACACCAAAGAATCTTCTGATTTATCGAAGAGAGATTAGGTAGTGCTTAACATAACACAGGTATTAGGTGAATTTTGTTGTAGTCCAACTACTCTTTAAATTCTTAGAAAACTGTAGTCCCACATAACATATATGACAATTCTAAGTTAATGTATTAAATGAATTAAAACTAGCTCATATTTTCCCCAATGGTACTATAATGCCTATTTCCATATTTTCCTACTTTAAATCTACAAGCTAAAATTCAGACTCCTCCTGAGTTTTTTTTTCTTGTTCTGTTCTCCAGACATAGAACTTTGAACTTTTCTCAAACATTTAATTTCAACACCCTAAATCCTGTTCTATGCTCTTGATACATTCTTTCCAACACCAACTTCCAAAAGTTGTTAACAAGTTTTTAAAATTTCTTCAGGTTTATCTCACAGACAGATAAGAGCCAAACCCAGCTCCTGTGACATAAGAATTCATCCCACTGAGGAGGAGGCATTTTTTCAGAGTACTCATTTTCATGAAATAATTATGATCATTTTCTGCATTTGGCTCAAGTCCCCCTGGCATTGTGCATATTTCAATGCCTTTCCTTATCACGAACATGACCAATGTGTTCTCTGTCCTTTAAGTTTATCCCTACACGGCACTCTCATACATGTGGATTCCTCTGTTTCCTTTAGGAGGAAGGAAAAGAACAATGATACATCTACTATGCCAGAAACTGCAAGTGACCTGTGATCAAACTCATGTTTAGGCATATGAGGGTGCGTCAGTCACACCCTCACAGCATCACCACAGTCCATCTCAGCAGGAAAGGGGCTGAGAGTCACCTCACAACACGCTGAACAACGTATTGAAACTGATCAAATGTCATGAAACAGGGCCTCCATCAATTGTTACTAGGGCAGTTAGAACAAGAAAAATCCCTTTAAGATGGCTAAGACATTTTTATAAGAAATTATAATACATTTTTATATATAACATAAAATATAAAAACATTATAACATTTTATAATGGTATCTTATAAAGAACACATTCGACATGAATTTAAACCTTTCAAGAAGTAACATATTATAACACGAGATACTTAGTCCATTTTAGGATTCAACCATCCAAATATATAACCATCCAAATATACCTAAAAAAAAAAAATAGGTAATAACCTATTGAAATGGAGAGAATTTTTAAAAAAGTTCCTCTTACCTGCAAGCTTACATTTTGTAGCTTGAAATGAGAGTGAACAAAACTTCGGGTTTAATTTGTATGCTTTGTTTTTTTCAACATTTTCACTAAAACCATAGTCAACATAGCATACCTAATGATTAAAAAAACACAATGTTTAGTTCTTTATCCTCTCTTTAACAAATCCATTTGATACACTTAATTGGCTCAGTCTTATTCCATAATCAGCAAGCTGAGTGGCACAGTGGCACCTGGAAAAAGCTAGGGAGGTGCCCCTGACTTACCACAGAAGAGAAAGACTGGAGCTGAGACCAAGGAAACCAGAGCTCCTGGTTCCAGGTCCCAGTCTTCTACCTCACCCTACCCCTTCAAAGGGAAGAACAAGACTGCTCAGCCCCACCACCTTGCTGTTGCCAGTCTCTCAGCAGCCTATCTACCTGGTTCTGCCAACTCTGCTCCCCTTCCCTTCGGTACTTTCATTATAATGCCTGCATCAGCTTATTCTTTTTTGAGTTACACATTTCCACCTGTTCCCTGGACAGCAGTGTTTGTTTCTATGGCAGGCATCATCCTTGTGGTATCTATCAGATTCTAAATCCCCAAAGCAGCATTTGTGATGGTTGCTCTCAGCTACAGTGCTTCCAGGGACCGAGATGCTTCATCAATGACAGCAATGGTATCACTGCTGAACAGCATGGAATTCTAAACTGGAAAACAGGTGTACCTACTTTTTTCAAGGGTGTGAAGCTGGGTTAGGCCTTCTTTCAGCTCAGCAAAAGGCCCTAAGTCTGCTGAACAGAGGTCTGTGTTTGCAGAAACCTGCACAACTTTTCCTCACCATTAGCACAGATTGTTAAGAGCCTGGATATTATTTTTAAGAATATTTATAGAATCTTCAGTTTAAAAGGATTATATAAACACAAAGCCTTTTTTTGAGAAAAATAAAAATCTAGAAACATTAAGCTATGGTTTAGAATAACCAAGAATCTAAGGGAAAATGTTGAAAACCTAATATGCATCTCTAATTAAAGCAGATGATGGTTATTAAAAGAAACAAAGCAGACAAAACAACAACAAAAACCAGGGCAAAGTCTTGGCCTTAATACCAAGTAACATGAAGTAGGCTCCTTTCACTGCTTCCCTGAAAATAAAGTCCACAGGCCAGCTTCTTAGTACCTAGATCATGGTACTAAACACACGAAACAAAAACCCTCCCCAGCAGAGAATCTAAGGGAAAAAAGCAGAAGACACCACTAACTCCGTTTCCTGGCCATGTGATAATGTGATAAGTGGGCCTGTGGGGCCTGTCTACCTTGTATCAGAAAGATCATCTCTTAGAATCCACATCTGACTCAACACTGACTTAGGCCTAGATCGCTGGCAGGGCTGCATGTCAGGCAGCTGGCCATTTAAGTGCACAAGTCTATTTCTCCAATCCCAAATTAGCACCTGTTTTTGCTTCTCATAGGCCTCAGGAGTCAGACAGCTCTCATTTCCTTTAATAGCTATTGCCACCTACAACTGAGATTCTGTTCTTCCAGGCCCAAAACGGAGATAACGTGGTCTGACAATAGGACATAGCATGTGAAATCATGACTCCTGGGAAATTCAGAACATATTCTTAGCACAAGAACAGATTAAAGAATAACTGCTCCAAAGCTTCAAAGTGTTTCTGAACTGTTTGTAGCTTCTTTTGTTGTTTTTAATCATACATGTTTGTATGGCAACTGCAGTTTATAAAACACTCGTCCATGCACTGTCCAGTGTTGACTCTCACCACACCCTGCCCTGTGTCCTTTGCTCTGTGAGGGCTCAGTAGCCTCTCTCTCTCTCTAATGTCCTGGGATCAGGGTCAGTAGTCACATAATCCTGGCATAAGGCCCCAGTCCATTCCTGGTTCTCTGGCACCATCAAGTGGCCAAAGGTCTCCCAGCACTACCTATCACCCAGCAGACTGCCCTGGGACAAGGGCCTGGGTCAGGCCAAACTGGCGCCAGCCTAAGCGGGTGACCACATCTCCTGTTTCTCCTACTCACCAAAGATCTGACAGGGAAAGCAAGGAGGGAATCAGTACTTACCACCAGACAAAGTTCAATTCAAGCAAAGCAAGACTGGTGCTAAGTAGCTGGGGTTTCTCCAAATAAAGGGAGAAATCGTCTTTGTCAGCTTCATGGGGATGTGGGGAACAAGTTCAGGCCTGGATTGCTACAATCACTGCTGTCCCAAGAGCTTGCTGCTGCACAAGATACCAAGCTACCCTTTTCATTCTTCGCATCCAGCCCGTAATTCTCAGCAGCAATGACGAGGCTGGTCATTCCCTTCGTCATGAGATGCTTTCTTTTTCTGGCTTCTGTGACACCACTCTCTTGGTTTTTCTTCTTTGACCATCTTTATAGGCTTCTCTGCTCCCCTTATGCCTCCATGTAAATACTGAAGGGTTTCAGGACCTGGTCCCAGGCCCCTCCTCCTCTCTACGTGTATTCCCTCTCTAGGTGATCTCACCTCGCCCTGTGATTTCACACGGCACCTATATGCCGATGCTTCCCAACCTGACACATCTCCAGTCCTAACTGCTCCCTGAGCTCCAAACTCATCCATGTGACATCTGATAGCTATTCTCAAACCTAGCAGGTCCTATGAAATTCTCAATTGTTCTCCACAATGGTTTTTCTGACGTCCCAATTTCAACAAATGGCACCAATATCCAATTGCTCAAGCCCCAAACCCAGTAGCTATCTTGAATCTTCTCTTCTGCTTACCATCCACTTCCAACAAGTTAGTGTCCTGTCAGTTCTATCTCCAAATATATCCTGAATCTCTTCCACTACCACCATCTTCACTAATCCAGGTTACAAGGTAGCTGGCTATTACAACAGCCACCTAACCAGTATTACTTTCCTTCTGTGCCCTACAATCCATTCCCAACAACAGTCCTAGAATGATTTCTGAAGCATCTAAATGAGATCACATCACTCTGCCTATCTCTTGCTTCAGAGTTATTTTCTATCATAGTGCCTTGGTTATTTCCTTCATTGTACTAAAATTGTTTTGCGTGTTTACTGTATGCTTGTCATTGCTCTTTTCTCACTAGAATGTAAGCTTCTTCAGAACAAGGACTTGTATGTTTTGTTCTTGGCTCCAGGAAAAAGTGAAAAAGTGTATCAGGCAGATACAACATGATGAGAGTATCTGATTTTACGGATAAGCAATCAGGGAAGTTAAATAACTTTCCCAAGGCCACGCAGCTAGAAATGGCAGAGCTGAGACTCAGTTCTATCTGACATGAGAGCTTGAATTCCCGAAGTAGAAGGAGGGAGGGAGGGAAGAAAGTGACTGCCCTATAGACTTTAGACTGGGAGATATCCTTGTGGAATATCTGCAATATTTATTGTAAATATTGTTCCACTGTTAATGTGTCACTAGGATTTACGTATGATTCTTCTCTTCATAAGAAATCTCTGTGCCTTAAAATAGCTTAGCTTTTGCTGAACTTCCTAAGGGCCAGGGGAGTGAAATGGCCAGGAAATAGTTTATCTAGGAACGTTTAGGGATAGTTATCTCCTATTAACTAGAGACCTAGAGGAATGGAGGGACTTGACCAAAGGCACACACCCAGATACAGGCAGACTCAGGACTAGTGTCCAAGTCCTGTGTTCTCCATTGGCCCAGTGATCATCGTGGTCCTTAGCTTCTTCCAGGTGTCAAACTTTAAGTATAATTTATACTGAATAAAAGCTACCCGTTTACAATACAGTTTGATGGGCTTTGACCAATGTATATATCCATATAATCATCAAAATAATCAACATATAGACCATTTACACCACTCCAAAAGTTTCCTCTTGCCCTTTGCAATTAGCCCCCCTCCATCTCCTGTCCCAGGCAACCACTGATCTGATTTCTATCACTGTAGATGAATTTTACCTGCTCTTAGACATCATTTACACGAAATCATACACATTACTCTCTTGTGCCTGACTTCTTTTGCTCAGCACAAAATCTGTGAGGTTTGTCCATGAAACTGTTTATATCTGTAGTTAATTCCTTTGTATTGTTGAACAGTGTTCCACTATATGAATAAACTACAATTTGTTTTTATGATTCACCTGTTGGTGAACATTTGGGCTGTGTCCAGTTTGGGGCTATTAATAATGCTACAACACTCATGTATGTACAAGACACCTTGTGGGCCTTAGGGGTCATATGGTAAGTGTTCATAAGAAACTGGCAAGCTATTTTCCAATTTTCAGATTTTTAAAGTCAGTCAAATTACTCAGAACTCGTGCCTCTGTAGATTCAGCTAGGAAATTTCCTAAATGCCTCTGCAGATGGGAAAGGGTGGGTGGGTGGTTGGGTGAGCTTACTTCTGGAGAGGGTCAGGGCCTCTCCTATTGAGCAATCTGCTAAGAAACAGCAGTATCCCTTTCTGACCTCCTAACTCCCACTTGTAGCGGGGGGTTCAGTGGCCAGTAACTGATGTACTTAAGCCTGGGTTCAGGGACTGGTCATTTGCACTCAATGACACATATAGGATTACCAGCTGGCAGCTGATAGTGGCACACGGAATAAGGTTTTGTATTATGGAACAGAGCCTGCAGAAATAGAAACATATTTCCCTGCTTGCAAAATCTAGAGAAAACCAAAAGATCTTAGATACATTCCCCTCATAGTCTAAGAGTGCTCTGTATAAATACAAGGGACTATAGAAGTGGGGAACAAGGGCCACCCTTCTACACAGTGTCCTTCCCATCATGAAGGACAGAAATGAACCCAAGTCTTAAAAAGCATTTTCCTTTAGGGAAGGGAGACATCTTAACACTCGAGAAAGAAAAGACTTTTTCTCCCTCCAAATTCTCTATCAAGTAGCAGGCCCATGATTCAAAGGATAAATTCCAAATAGACATACAGCTTCCACCCAGATAGAAAGAAGTGACACATTAAAAATACACCAGTACAACTGACAACACAGCACATGGAGCTAATACATAATTTCTCTGTATGTTATTTGGGTGTTCCAAGGCCCTGAGACACTACCCTCAGGGAAACTGTCCTTCTTGGTCTCTGCATTGACAGTATGAAAAGGCAAAGGGCAGAGGCTGATATCCACGAATGGAGTCAAGCCCAGAAGAGTCTGCTGATGGAAGAGAGTGGCAAACGGGCCCACTGGCCTTTTCAAGAGGGTGGAGAAGGCTACGCCGGGAGCAGCTGTGGAGAAGGACCTGTGTCTTGGCTACAGAATAGGGAGAAGAAGAATTGTCTCCTTTGGTCTGTATGGCTTCCCTCACTCCAAAGTACTGGCCTTGATAAGAGGCCCACAGAGTTCTGGTCAGTATTCATTATACATCCCCTAGGAATAGGAAGTACCCTTCCCTGATTGGATAATGGGTTATGAATACTCCCATGGGGAATTTATTTTTCTTAATTAAAACTCTTGAGATAATATGACTACCACAAATTTAAAGGTTGACAGGGATAACCTTTTACAGATATTATCTTTTCAACTTCCTCTGAAAACTACATATAGTTATAGGATACAACATTTAAATTTGAAAAATGTAAAAACTATTTACATTTGGAAAATAATAAGGTATTTGTATCCATAATGCTATGACAAAGTAAACAGTGCTTGCCTTTATTTTGTTCTCTTCTGTTGAGATGACCTGTGCTCGTAACCAGGCGTCCTCCTCGGCATTTACGGCCAGCAACTGCCCAACATTCACAGCCTGGACTGGTATGACCTTAGGATTCTTACTGTAATATTCCTTCATCTCATCTTCCATTAATTCCTGAGCAGCAGAATAGTCTTTGCCCACATACCTGAATCAGTTAAAAGAAAACGCAAATGAAGTAACCTAGAAGAAGAAAAACAATAGGAATTTGTTTATGTCCTTCTGTTTTCTCTGCTGCTGTCTTTGGTTCCAGCCTCGGACTTGCTTATATCAACAGGGAGGAGAACGTGTATTCAATGAAATACTTATCTCTTGAAAAAGAAGATAAAGGGGCTGGGCACAGTGGCTCACATCTGTAATCCCAGCACTTTGGGAGGCCGAGGCGGGTAGATTACAAGGTCAGGAGTTTGAGACCAGCCTGGCCAATATGGTGAAATCCCATCTCTACTAAAAATACAAAAATTAGCTGGTGTGGAGGCAGGTGCCTGTAGTCCCAGCTACTTGGGAGGCTGAGGCAGGAGATTTGCTTGAACCCGGGAGGTGGAGGTTGCAGGTTGCAGCGAGCCAAGATCACACCACTGTACTCCAGCCTGGACGATAGAGTGAGACTCCCTCTCACCCTCTCAGATAAGGGATAATGGAGATCGCACAAAACACACACCAAACAACACAGCAAACGTTTGGTCCAACATATCCCACAACAAAAAAACATGGAGCAATCCAGACAACGAGAGGGCATAACAGGAAGCAGTGATAGTGTCCTCAGGAAGGACAAAGCTGAGAAGAGTCAGGAAGGGGAGAGAGAAGGAGACATGGAAAATGGAGACACCAAGGGAGGCCTGGAGGCCAGAGAAGCGAGGGTCGACGCTGGATCTTGACTAAGGCTGCTGGAAATCTTTACAGATTACTAAGAAGAGAATCTAGAACACAGTTTTGCCCTGACAAGGGCTGGGTCAAGCTTTGAAACCGCAATGAAATTTTACTAGAGAAAAAACAAAGCTTTAAGTACACTAAACACAACAATGTGACACCTCCTCCAAACTTATTAAAGAATTTGAACACATTACAACAAAATGTTGACTTCTGATACCCTTAAAAGAGGTACCATATTCTAGTCAAATATCTCTAAAATTGTATGCTTGTTGAGAAACATTTATTTTATTTCCTTCTACAATTTTCTATTGTTGACAACTGTGGTCACCTTGTTCCAGTTCATGTTATCAAAACAGGCTACTGTTTTCTTGCGCTTTAGTCCTCAGAGATGATTTCATCCAGGGTCTCCTTCTAGGGTGTAAAACCTGGCATATCAAGTTTGGGTCATGTAACAGAAGCTGTTCCAGTCATAGGATCAAGGCCTTTTTAGCTGGAAGGCTATACTCTTTTTTTTTTTTTTTTTTTTTTTTTTGAGGCGGAGTCTCGCTCTGTCGCCCGGACTGGAGTGCAGTGGCCAGATCTCAGCTCACTACAAGCTCCGCCTCCCGGGTTTACGCCATTCTCCTGCCTCAGCCTCCCGAGTAGCTGGGACTACAGGCGCCCGCCACCTCGCCCGGCTAGTTTTTGTATTTTTAGTAGAGACGGGGTTTCACCGTGTTAGCCAGGATGGTCTCGATCTCCTGACCTTGTGATCCGCCCGTCTCGGCCTCCCAAAGTGCTGGGATTACAGGCTTGAGCCACCGCGCCCAGCCAGAAGGCTATACTCTTAACAGCACCAGCATCACTTGGCCCAGGAGACGGGGGAGATGCCACAAGAATCTTGTTCTTTGTATTGTTCCAGGTTTTACCCAGGCTCCAAGTGGGCCTGTACAGCTCTAAGAAATGGTTCCTTTAGGACTATTTCTATGTATTCTTGGTAATTATCAGCAGGGCAGAAGATGCCATAGTCAAGCTATTCATTACGGGGGGGGGGAGGGGAGTGAAAAACACCTCAGAAAGTCCTACACAAAATGGAAACCATGTGCAATGGCTATTTTAAAATGAAATATTATGTGCATATTATTGGCTTCAGAAATAGCTGCAGAAGCTTTGCCATAGTCTTATAGTTTAAATTTAATTTTTTTTTTTTTTGAGACAGGGTTTCACTGCTATGCTACCTAGGTTGGACTCTTGGGCTCAAGCAATCCTCCCACCTCAGTCTGCTGAGTAGTTGGGAGGATGTGTATGTGCCACTGAGCCAGCTACCATCATTTAAATGTATTCAGCTTTGCAAATACTAAGGCATTGCCTGGAATGCAGTTGCACTCTTGGCTCTGAAGTCCTCCAGAAGGTCTGCAACCGCACCCAAGTGCCCATTTGCTGGGACCTAGAGTCTCACTGGGCCTCCCCCTAGCTCTGCTACATAGCCCTGGGTGCTCAACTGGCAGAGGCCTGAGCTGCAGCCCTGACATGGTGGTCTGCCAAACACAGGCTCCTGCCAGAGGGGAGGATGGTGATGAGAAATGGCTAGGCATCTGCAGGCAGCTTCTCTTCTCTTAAGCAGCCAGGAGAGAAGGAGGGCTGCACAGATAGGGGGAAGAGGGAGGGTGTTGGATGAGGCAGAGTGCAGGACTGACATTACAGGTGTATGAGAGTGAGTAATGACGAGAATGAGGTCATATATTATCCTCAAATTACCTGAGCAAGGGGGGAAAAGAATGATGGATAGGTCAGTTTAGGGATGCCCTAAATATGAAGTTTTACAAAGTTAATTTTTGAGACAAGGGATTCCCATATTTGAGATGAGGGTTCTGCCCCAGTACCCTCCAGGCGCTAATGAGCCAGAGATTCAGCTTCCAGTGCCTACTGCCTGCCTGGGTGAAGATGAGGGTACAGAACAGGGTTCAGTCTGGTGGAGGTCTGCAAAGTCTTGTGGGGAGGGCAGAAACCAATAACCTAGGGTCAGCCTAATGGCAGACATTACCCATCTTGCTTGCTGGTTGCCAGCCACTCTGCTGAACACATAAAATGCTGACACCAGGATTTAAATTCCTACTGGGAAAAGGTATTTAAATAATCTGAAGACCCTGGATACAATCATCCTGGAATAGATTAGAACCCTTCTACTAAAGTCCTAGAACTGATCCAGACTCCTGGCAAACCTTAGTGTGAACAACAGAAACCATGTTATTGGTATGGCCTGGTGCTTGGTCTCTGACTATGGCACCAACAATTACTGGTTAACAGATACCAAAGGATCCTGCCATGGAAGTTTCTTTATAGTATAGTCAAATGGAGAAAGGTGGCAACGTGGCCTTCAATATCTGTCCCTTTCCTTCAATACAATAGTGAAACATATTGGGACCTCTAACCCTCAGCAACCTATTTATATCTTCAGGCCACACACCTTAGAATAAAAGCTTTATCCTCTCTAAACTTTCTGGAGGTTCTTCTAGTTTGAGCATCTGAAGATACTAGGTTCACTTTATTATCTCCTCAGATTTCATTTGTTCAAATGGAAGAGCTTTAAATTTTTGAGCTCTTCTTTCATTGAAGGATTCTGATTATTTTTTGTGGTTCTTCTTTGGGCCTTTCCATTCCAGTTAGGGTCTCTGGAGGAGTGACAGCCCAAATCAAAGGACCATTTGGTTGAAGGAGCGCAGATTCTGTTTGCTTCAGCATTTTTCTGATCTGCCCACCCATGGCCACACCCTGGACTGGTGCCTCCAGTGGTTCAGCTACATAGGTTCCCATTCTTTTTCCCAAATGGAGACTGCAAATTATAGTCTTTCTATATTTTCCATGTATTCTGCATTTTCTCCAAAAGTCCAAGACAGGTGCCTGGAGCTGGACTGCTTTTTGTTATTCTAGTTACTGTTAGCTACTTAGGCAATGATGCCTCCTCTCAGGCAACAATACTGAAAGACTCAAACAACAGATCCCCTTTGGGTCCAAGGTCTAATCTGATGTATTATACAAGGAAAGCAGCTCTGAGCTATTTTTACTTTTAGGAAATACTACATAGTCCCGGATTAAATAGTATTATGTAGTGTGTGGGGCACTTGCTTTTTCTGCAAACTAGGTATTGCTTTTGACATAATGTAGTTACCATCATGTTTTTGACATAAATCTTTTTTCAAGTTCATATTATCATTCCAATTTTTAAAGTTATTAGTAATCTTAGGATAGTTGTATATTTTGAACATTTAACAAATATTAATACATTATTAAGCCTCACTATAACTCTATAGAACTAAGAATATATTATTTTTCCTTTAACCCTCAGCATCCATGTGAAGAATAGTCAAGTGACAACAGTATATCAGAATCCTAAAGAATTAGAAAATGAAACTTGCCTGATAACCACTTCATTTGTGTTGCTCAGTTCAACCACCAACACAGATGGTGATGCTTCAGTTGGAATCATTAAAGGAGGAACTGCTATGTCCTCCATAAAGGTATTAGCGCTTTCAGCCATGTTTTCTTCTATCTGCAAATACTCTTGTTCAACCATAGCCTTGATATCATGATCACCATGTGCTTGCCCTGCATCCGTTTGGATTTTGTCAGTGGGCAATGGAAGTTTAGCATAGAGAATGGCCTTCTGAGGATTTCCAGAAATGTAGTCTATGGTGCATACATCAGAAAGTGAGGAAAGATTTTTTAAGGCATCCTCAGGGAATTTCACTTTGTACATTTCCTCAAATGCTTTTGGGAGTGCACTGGCCCAAAGGCCACTTGTGTATTTCACCAGCAGCTCTGCCACTTTTTCTTTAAAGTCTCCTGCCACAACTGTTGGACACCCTTTCAATGGTGGTGTTTGTTTGGGAGCAGGTAGTGGGGATGGAGGTACTTTCTCAGTGTCCAGTTCACTTCTCAAAAGCTGCTTTCTCTTAGCTGGATACAGAAGTAAATCTTGGCCACCGCTGCAAGGTTTCTCCACCTGAAATTTTTAAATAAAGCAAATGACAGATATTTCAGTGACTATAAACAACCCACAAGCACATTAATGTATTTTAAATTTGAGAGTCGTGCTATTTTCAAATTAATCAAGTGTACATTTTACTCTTTTCAATTGCTAGGAATTTAATGCATTATCTTCACCTGCAAATAACATGAGCCACATTTCAGAAATAAACAGGAAAATAAAAGAGTATTAAATTCACTTGTGCGGCATCGAGACTCCAGCTGCCCTAGAAAATCATGAGTGCTCTGCCCTGCAACGCGTACTCTCATTTAGTTGTCTCTGCCAAATCCAAAACAATAGCTTACAAAACTGACTGAAAATAAGTTGTGAAAAGGTATTAAAACTGTCAGGAATAAACCACTGGGAAGAAAACTAGAAAATATTTAGACAAAATAGGAGTGCCATCTCTCTTCTTCCTGCAATAGCCTGAGAAAACCCTTAGCTTTCCATTATTTAGAAAAAGATGCTCCAGAGATAAAGTACAGTTTTAAAACAACCACAGCAGAAAGTTGAGCTGCAAGTGTTGTCACCCTAACAAACAAATATTAAAAATACCTGGCACTTGTATATCATCCAATCTTGAATTTTTGTTTGCATGCCATTCCTGAGAGGCACAGCTTGATGACATATTTTTACGTAAGAGAAGAAAGAGAAGAGAAACTGATGTATGGTATCATTTTTCTCCCTGAGTTTTAAGCCTTTCTACTACTAGAGCAGGGGTCAGCTCTACTATTAGAGCATGGCCCAATGCAGTTCATGGCTCATGAGCTAAAGAATGATTTTTATATTTTCAAATGCTCAAAAAAAATCCAAAGAATTATTTCATAACTTGTAAAAATTATATGAAACTCAATATACATAAAGTTTTATTGGAACATAGTCATGCTCCTTTATTTACATATTCTCTCTGGCTGCTTTTGCTCTACAGTGGCACAGTTGAATAACTGTGATGGACTGCATCTGTCAGTTGCAGCTCTTGGCCTGCAGAGCCTACACATTTACCATGGACCTTTACAAAAGCAGTTTCTTGAACCCTGTACGAGACCATTAGACTGAGGTTAAAATTCCCTGCCTTCCAAAATGTTTCTATTTTGTCAGATCCTATTTTACCTACTCTTTAGCTGCAATTTAAATTCTTAGGGTAATAATTACAAGTTTACAGGAACCACGGTCCACCCAGAAAAACAGAATATTAAAGTATGCTGGTTAGGGAGTTTATTAGTAAAGAACACTGACTTTTTACGTCGCTCTCCTCTTCATTCCTTTGCCAATGTATGCTTAAATTTTGAGGACTGAGGAAAACTTCTACACCGGGAAAGCCTAAAGCATCACTGAAAGTAGAGGTCTTATGGCACCTCCTGTAATCTGTGATGGTCTCCTGCTGGCAGTCTGTGATCCCTCTAAATGGCATGTTATATGATTGGCACAGTTTATGTCCCTTATTTTAAGCCATAGGGACACAAACAGTTGGAGTATTCCTCATCTTTCTCTTGATGGTTAGTCTACTTCTCTAGAGACCCATGTTTTAAAATCTGAAATCTTAAAATGCCAATCTTTGCTGTGCTTTATGACACTCAATAAGATACAAGAATACAGATTAGGTATTCAGAGGTTTGAAACGCACACTTTTGGAGTCAATGGAAAAAGAAAACAGCATTATAAGTGAGTGATTAACTTGTCATATAGGATCCCAATTAGTGTGGTCAGTCATGCATCACTTAATGATGGGAATACATTCTCAGAAACGTGTCGTCCGTTTGTTGTGCAAACATCATAGCGTGTACTTACACAAACCTAAATGGTATAGTCTACTCCATTATACAGGTTCATTATTATTTTTCCTTCTAAAAAAAATGGGATAAATGTGCAGAACGTGGTTACACAGGTCTACATTTGCCATAGTGGTTTGCTACACCTATCAACCTGCCCTCTAACTTCCCTCCCCTCAACCACTACCCCCTAACAGGCCCTGGTATGTGTTGTTCCCCTCTCTGTATCCATGTGTTCTCAATGTTCAACTCCCACTTAGGAATGAGAACATGTGGTGTTTGGTTTTCTGCTCCCATGATAGTTTGCTGAGGATGATGGCTTCCAGTTTCATCCACGTCCCCGCAAAGGACATGATCTCATTCCTTTCTATTGCTGCACAGTATTCCATAGTGTGTATGCACCACATTTTCTTTATCCAGTCTATCACTGATGGGCATTTCAGTTGGTTCCATGTCTTTGCTATTGTAAAGAGCACTGCAATAAACATACTTTGTGGCCGGGCGCGGTGGCTCACGCCTGTAATCCCAGCACTTCGGGAGGCCAAGGCGGGCAGATCATGAGGTCAGGAGTTCAAGACCAGCCTGACCAACATAGTGAAACCTCATCTCCACTAAAAATGCAAAATATTAGCTGGGTGTGGTGGCAGGTGCCTGTAATCCCAACTACTTGGGAGGCTGATGCAAGAGAATCACTTGAACCCGGGAGGCGGAGGTTGCAGTGAGCCGAGATCATGCCATTGCATGCCAGCCCAGGTGACAGTGCGAGACTCTTTCTCAAAAAATATATATATGTGTGTATGTGTGTGTGTGTCTTTATATAGTAGAATGATTTATATTCCTTTGGGTATATATCCAGTAATGGAATTGCTGAGTCAAATGTATTTCTGATTCTAGATCTTTGAGGAATCACTGCCATAATGTCTTCCACAATGGTTGAACTAATTTTCATTCCTACCAACAGTGTCAAAGTGTTCCTATTTCTCCACAGTCTCACCAGCATTGTTTCCTGACTTTTTAATAATTGCCATTCTGACTGGCATGAGATGGTGTCTCATTATGGTTGGTTTTGATTAGCATTTCTCTGATGACCAGTGATGTTGAGCTTTTTTCATGTTTGTTGGCTATGTAAATGTCTTCTTTTGAGAAGTGTCTGTTGATATCTTTTGCCCACTTTTTGATGGGGTTTTTTTTTTTCTTGAATGTATGTTTAAGTTCCTTGTAAATTTTAGATAATTATTAGACCTTTGTCAGATGGGTAGTTTGCAAAAATTTTCTCCCATTTGGTACGCTTCCTGTTCACTCTGATGACAGCTTCTTTGGCTGTGCAGAAGCTCTTTAGTTTAACACCATTTATGAATTTTGGCTTTTGTCGCAATTGCTCTTGGTGTTTTTGTCATGAAGTTTTTGCCCAGGCCTATGTCCTGAATGGTGTTGCATAGGTTTTCTTCTAGGGTTTTTAAGGTTTTGGGTTTTACATTTAAGTCTTTAATTCATCCTGAGTTATTTTTTGTATAAGGTGTAAGGAAGGGGTCCAGTTTCAGTTTTCTGAATATGGCTAGCCAGTTTTCCCAGCATCATTTACTGAATAGGAGATCCTTTCCCCATTGCTTTTGTCAGGTTTGTTGAAGATCAGATGGCTGTAGATGTGTGGTGTTATTTCTGAGGTCTCTGTTTTGCTCCATTGGTCTATATGTCTGTTTTGGTACCAGTACCATGTTGTTTTGGTTACTATACCCTTCTACTATAGTCTGAAGTCAGATAGTGTAATGCCTCCAGCTTTGCTCTTTTTGCTTAGGATCATCTTGGCTATATGGGGTCTTCTTTGTTTCCATATGAAATTTAAAAAGTTTTTTTCTAATTCTGTGAAGAATGTCAATGGTAGTTTGATGAGAATAGCACTGAATCTATAAATCACTTTGGGCAGTATGGCCATTTTCATGATATTGATTCTTCCTCTCCATGAGGATGGAATGTTTTTCCATTTGTTTGTGTCCTCTCTTATTTCCTCGAGCAGTGGTTTGTAGTTCTCTTTGAAGAGGTCCTTCATGTCCCTTGTTAGATGTATTCCCAGGTATTGTATTCTCTTTGTAGCGGTTGTGAACAGGAGTTCATTCATGATTTGGTTCTCTGCTTATCTATTGTTGGTGTAAAGGAATGCCTGTAATTTTTGCATGCTGATTTTGTATCCTAAGACTTTGCTGAAGTTGCTTATCAGTTCAAGAAGCTGTTGGGCTAAGATAATGGGCTTTTCTAAATATAAAATCATGTCGTCTGCAAAGAGAGACAACTCAGCTCCTGCTCTTCCTATTTGAATACGCTTTCTTTCTTTCTTTTGCCTGATTGCCCTGGCCAGAACTTCCAATACTATGTTGAAAAGGAGTGGTGAGAGAGGGCATCCTCATCTTGTACCAGTTTTCAAAGGGAATGCTTCTAGCTTTTGCACATTCAATATGATACTGGCCGTGATTTGTCATGAATAGTTCTTATTATTTTGAGATATGTTCCATCAATACGTAGTTTATTCAGAGTTTTTAACATGGAGGGATATTGAATTTTATCAAAGGCCTTTTCGGCATCTATTGAGATAATCATGTGGTTTTTGTCTTTGGTTCTGTTTATGTGATGGATTACATTTACTGATTTGCATATGTTGAACCAGGCTTGCATCCCAGGGATGAAGCTGACTTGATCATGGTGGATAAGTTTTTTGATGTACTGCTGGATTCAGTTTGCCAGTACTTTCTTGAGTATTTTTGCATTGATGTTCATCAGGGATATTGGACTGAAGTTTTTTTGTTGTTGTTGCATCTCTTCTCAGTTTTGGTATTAGGATGACGGTAGCTTCATAAAACGAGTTAGGGCAAAATCCCTCCTTTTCAATTGTTTGGAACAGTTTCAGAAAGCATATCAGTTCCTCTTTGTATTTCTGGTAGAATTCAGCTGTGAATCCATCTGGACCCGGGTTTTTTTTTTGGTTGGTAGGCTATTAATTACTACCTCAATTTCAGAGCTCGTTATTGGTCTATTCGGGGATTTGACTTCTTCCTGGTTTAGTCTTGGTAGGGTGTGTGCATCTAGGAATTTATTCATTTCTTCTAGATTTTCTAGTTTATTTGTGTAGCAGTGTTTATACTATTCTCTGATGGTAGTCTGTATTTCTGTGGGGTCAGTGGTGATATCCCCTTTATCGTTTTTTATTGTGTCTATTTGATTCTTCTCTCTCCTCTTATTTGTCTATCTAGCAGTCTATCTATTTTGTTAATCTTTAAAAAAAAAAAAAAAACAGCTCCTGGATTCGTTGATTTTTTGAAGGGTTTTTCGTGTCTCCACCTCCTTCAATTCTTCTCTTAGTTATTTCTTGTCTTCTGCTAGCTTTTAGACTAGTTTGCTCTTGCCCGTATAGAGCTCTTTTGTGATGTTAGGGTGTCAATTTGAGATCTTTCTAGTTTTCTGATGTGGGCATGCAGACTATACATTTCCCTCTTAACACTGCATTAGCTGTGTCTCAGAGATTCTGGTACATTGTCTCTTTGTTCTCAATGGTTTTAAAGAACTTCTTGATTTCTGTCTTAATTTCATTATTTACCCAGGAGTCATTCAGGAGCAGGTTGTTCAATTTCCATGAAATTTCCATAAAATGGTTTTGAGAGAGTTTCTTAATCCTGAGTTCTAATCTAATTGCACTGTGGTCTCTCTTTATTTGTGAGGGAGTCTCCCTCTGTCCCCCAGGCTGGAGTGCAGTGGCACGATCTCTGCTCATTGCAAGCTCTGCCTCCCCGGTGCATACCATTTCTCCTGCCTCAGCCTCGTGAGTAGCTAGGACTACAGGTGCCTGCCACCACACCCAGCTAATTTTCTGTATTTTTAGTAGACACGGGGTTTCACTGTGTTAGCCAGGATGATCTCAATCTCCTGACCTCGTGATCCACCCACCTTGGCCTTCCAAAGTGCTGGGATTACAGGCATGAGCCACCACGCCCAGCTGAGACTTTTTTATAATTTCAGTTCTTTTGCATTTGCTGAAGAGCATTTTACTTCCAATCATGTGGTCAATTTCAGAATAAGTGCCATGTGGCACTGCAAAGAATGTATATTCTGTTGATTTGGGGTAGAGAGTTCTGTAAATGTCTATTAGGTCCACTTGATCCAGAGCTGAGTTCAAGTCCTGAATATCATTGTTAATTTTCTGTCTTGTTGGTCTAACATTGACAACGGGGTGTTAAAGTCTTCCATTATTATTGTGTGGGAATCTAAGTCTCTTTTTAGGTCTCTAAGAACTTGTTTCATGAACCTGCGGGCTCTGGTATTGCATACATATATATTTAGAATAGTTAGCTCTTCTTGTTGAATTGTTCCCTTTACCACTATGTAATGCCCTTCTTTGTCTTTATCTCTGTTGGTTTAAAGTCTGTTTTGTCAGAGACTAGGATTGCAACCCCTGCTTTTTTATTTTTTCGCTTTCCATTTGCTTGATAAATTTTCCTCCATCCCTTTATTTTGAGCCTGTGTGTGTCTCTGCATGTAAGATGGGTCTCCAGAATATAGCACACGGATGGGTCTTGACTCCGTATCCAATTTCCCAGTCTGTGTCTTTTGATTGGAGCATTCAGCCCATTTACATTTAAGATTAGTATTGTTATGTGTGAATCTGAGCCTGTCATCATGATGCTATTTGGTTATTTTGCACATTAGTTGAGGAGTTTCTTCATAGTGTCATTGGTCTCTATATTTTGATATATTTTTGCAGTGGCTGGTATCAGTTTTTCCTCTCCATATTTAGTGCTTCTTTCAGGAGCTCTTGCAGGTCCTGCCCTGGTGGTAACGAAATCCCTCAGCATTTGCTTGTCTGGGAAGGATTTTATTTCTCCTTTGCTTATGGAGTTTAGTTTGGCTGGATATGAAATTCTGGGTTGAACCTCTAACCTTTTATCAAGGTTCTTAGCTTCTTTGTGTTGGGTTAGAACATGCTCCTTTAGCTCAGCATAGTTTTTTATTACCCATCATCTAAAGCCTACTTCTGCCAATTTGTCCATCTGATCCTCCACCCAGTTCTGCGCCCTTGATGGAGAGATGCTGTGATCATTTGGAGGAGAAGAGACACTTTAGCTTTTTGGGTTTTCAGCATTTTTTCATTGATTCTCATCTTGGTGAGTTTGTCTAGTTTTAGTCTTTGAGGTTGCTGACCCTTGGATGGGTTTTTTGTGGGGGCCTTTTTTGTTGTTGATGCAGTTGCTGTCACTTTCTGCTTGTTTGTTTTTCTTTCAATAGTCAGGTCCCTCTTTTGTAGGGCTGCTGCAGTTTGCTGGGGGTTCACTTCAGATACTATTCATCTGATTTGCTCCTGCGCCTGGGGATGTCACTCAAAGAGGCTGGAGAACAGCGAAGATGGGTGCCTGCTCCTTCTTCAGGGACCTCTGACCTCAAGGGCACCAACCTGATGCCAGTAGGATTGCTCCTGTATAGGGTGTCTGACAACCCTTGTTGGAGGGTCTCACCCAGTTGGGTGGCACAGGGAGCAGGACCCGTTCAACGAAGCCCTTGTTCCTTGGTGAAGAGGGTGTGCTTCGCTGGGGGGAAACCCATTTGTCTTGGCTGCCTGGATTCCTCCGAACTACCAGGAGGAGAGGCTAAGTCTGCTGGTCTGTAGAGACTGCGGCCACCCCTCCCACTAGGGGCTCAGGCCCAGGAAGATCTGAATCCTATCCCTGAGCCTCTGGCTGGAGTTACTGGAGATCCTGCAGGGAAGCCCCACCCAATGAGGAAGGATGGGTCAGTTTAGGCCTGAAGAGGAACTCTGACCGAAGACTGCCCCAGCCACTGTGTTGGGCTGTGGGGACAAGTCTTGGGACCAAGCCATCCAGCCTTCCTGGCTCCAGCAGGGGAAAATCGCAGCCTGGAGCTATAGAAATGGGGGCCCTCCTTCCCCTGCCCAGGGAGCTTAGCATGTTAGGCAGTTTTGAGTCCCAGTGTTGGCTGTTGCCCCTCCCTCAAGGAGCTCCAGTAGCTTAGACAGCAGGCAGCTGCAGTCAGTGCTGGTCGCCCTTCCCCTCAGGAGTTTGGTAGGCTTAAGCAGATTCCAGCTGAGAGGCTGTAAGAATCTGCATGATCTGGCGTTGGGACGGTAGGCCCCAGTGGTGTGAGTTCATGGGTGGGATCTTCCGATCTGTGGGTTGCATAGTTCTATGGAAAAAGCACATTTTCCCCTGGCTGGGTAGCACACTCACTCACTGCCTCCCTTGGCTGGGGGCAGAGGGTTCCCCTTCCCCATGTAGCTCTCAGATGGGCAGCCATACCATACTGTTCTTGCTCTTCTCTGTGAGTCACACCAGCCTTCTAGTCTACTTTGATGAGAGAACCTGGATACCCTGGCTGCCAATGAAGGATTCACACACTTATTATGGTTTTTTGATGGGAGCCTCCAAAAGCCGCTGCTTCTAGTCAGCTATCTTGCCCCCCGCCCCCACCCCCAGCTCCATTATAATCTTATGGGACCACCATCATGTATACATACAGTCCGTCATTGACCAAAATGTTGTTATGCAGCACTTGACTAATTTTAGATTTAGATGTGGTGGTTCTCTGCTGCCAAACCCAGAGGAGCCCGTAGAGCCCACCTTAAAACTTTTCTTCAGTTTTCACATATCAATCTCAACACTTTCTCTGAAGTGGGTGGTAGAAACTAATTTCAGTGGACGATAAACCATCTTATCTAAAATAACTTCCTAAGCCCCATCCCCTCACTGTCCACATAGCTTCTTCTAACCCAAAAGAGGGTTCTTCGGCTTTATTATCTTTTTCTTTCCAAGGAGTGTATTGAGAATCTGGGATACTTCAATGTTTAGTCTCCCCTCTCCCAGTCCCAAAACTGCCACTCCATCTGTGCCTTAGATGTGATTAGTGCCAATTACCTAATAACATACCTATCAAACCTATAACAATGAGCTCTGACATGACCAGCACAAGTTCTTCCAAATAGGAATTGCTGTCTTAACTGAAGTTAGGGACATTATGTCCACTTTAGTCCAGGGCAAGAGCAGAATTCCCATTTTTCCAGCTTTTATTCCAGAAGAATACTTAAAGATCATCTGGAGGTACTAAGCTTCCAGGGCTGTGTCTGCAGCATTTAAGTCAAACTTTGCCAGTCAGCCTATAAAGTGAATTTTTGACCAATAAGCCTGAATTTACCCAAAGTACAAACCATAGCCAAATAATCATCTGAATTAGAAGACAGATTTTTTTCCCTCAGCAGTTTTATGTCATTTTTATTGTTTAAAGTACATAACCATATCCCACTCTAATGACTGGTTCCTTGAATTGTAAGCACTTTCCAGTCTTTAATAGCTTCTTCTTTTATCTCAAAACGGTTGCTTATGTGCCTACATTCCACTTGTTCTCCAATGATTTGGCTTCCATACATTCAAATAAACATTTACTAAGATTAAACATAGGCCTAACAAGGAACCGAACCTGACTCTACCTGGAGTTGATTCAGATATCCTTCAACCCTTCAGGCAAATATTCACAGATAAATTTAGTGATATGGAAGATATGCCTGGTCCACATACTTCATTCCAATCTTTGGGGTTTCGTTTCTTTTTCTCTCTTTTGTTTAAGGCTGGATCTTGTTCTGTTGCCCAGGCTAGAGTGCAGTGGCACAATCTCGACTCACTGCAACCTCCACCTCCTGGGCTCAAGCAATCCTCCTGCCTCAGCCTTCTAAGTAGTTGGGATTACAAGCATGAGCCACCATGCCAGGCTAGCTGAGGGGTTTCTCAATTCAAAGGCAACAATTCATGAAACTCCTTTTAAAGTTAAAAAAAAATACAATTTAAAGCAAATATAATTCTTTTTCAGTTATGAGTATGGAAAACACAAACATGTTTTCCTATTTTCTCATTCAACAACAATCATCAACACAGAAGACTTTTGTGACCAAATGAGTGGGAGTCCCCCCACTCCAATCAAGCAATCAATTCTGCATTGGATATCAGCTGAATTCCACCAATTCAATTCTGACACTATCTACCCGGAGACAGCGTCAGATCCCACAGGTTGAGGGCTCAGTCCCACAAGACTGTCTCCTCTTCAGACACCAGTTACAAGCCTGGGGCTCTGGAACTTCTAACCAACTGGATCAAGCTGGGGTTCCCAAGGGCCTCTCTTTAGTTTTAATTTGCTACAGTGGCTCACAGAAATCAGGGAAACATGTTCACTGGTTTACTATAAAGGATATGGCTGGGTGCAGCAGCTTATACTTATAATCCCAGCACTTTGGGAGCCTGGGGCAGGAGGATCACTCACTTGACGCTAATAGTTGAAGACCAGCCTGGGTAACATAGTGAGAATCTCCACAAAAAAATTTTAAAAATTAGCTGGATGTGACAGTGTGCACCTATAATCCCAGCACTTTGGAAGGCTAGGGTGGGAGGACTGCTCGAGCCCAGGATGTCCAGGCTCCAGTGAGTTATGATGGTGCCACTGCACTCCAGCCTAAGGGACAGAGCAAAACCGGTCTCTAAAAAAATACACGTGTGTGTGTGGCAGATATATGTATAAATTAAAGGATATTACAAAAAATACCAATGAAGAGATGCTTAGTGTGAGGTATGCCGGAAGGGGTATGGAGCTTCCATGCCCTCTCTGCTACCCTACAGGAAGCTCTATATGTTCTACTATCTGGAAGCTTTCTTTCTGCTTTGGGTTTTTATGGAGGCATCACTCCACAGGCATGACTGATTAAGTCATTGGCCACTGGTAATGATCAACCTAATCTTTAGGCCCTCTACCCTTCCCAGAGGTTGGTTGGGGCTGAAAGTCCCAATCCTCTAATCAAGCCTTGGTCTTTCCGGTGACCGGCCCCATCCTAAAGCTACTAGGGGTTGCCAGTCATCACTCATTAGTTTAAACAAAAAAAAGACATTACTCTGGAGAGTCATTTTGGATTTTAGGAATGGTATGCCAGAGAACAGGGAAGGCCAAATATATATTTTACAATATCACCCAGCTCAAACTCTCTAAATTTTCATACGAATAGAAATTTGCTTTTCCTGGGCATTCTACTGTGATCACCATCTGTCATCTACAAAAAGTGCCACCTCTTTTTAATTTTCTGGCAAATGGGTTTAGGAAAGCGACCTACTACTATATCTATCCCACAAGAACCTTGCTAAAGATAAAGAATTGCTATAATGTGAGTTACAGTGTGGTGTCCATTATTTACTGGGCTCTGGTGCATCTGACAAGACTTACAAGTTCATCTCCTGCATCATCTCCCAAGACAGAACAGCCGTCTTATGGTCTTCACAAATGACCAAGGCAAGCCAACATCTACTTGAAACATGGCTTTTATTATTTCCTTAGTGTGATAATCTACTGCTAACCACTTCAGGTAGATCTCTCAAAAGGGAACTTTTACGGCATCTAGTTCCTTTAGTCCACTTGATTCAGGCACATACCTGAGGAGGGAGTCAGAAGGCTTCCTCTACTGTGGGGGAAGACTCAGGACCATACTCCTATCCTTGTCCTTCATGTTTTCTTTGTTTTGTGGCTCTGTATTTTTTTCTTTGGTTCTGAATGTCCACCCAAAAAATCCATCAGTTCAATGACTGGGAACTAGCATGACTTGTAACTTCACAGAACATGTGTACACTCCCACCCCCACCTCCAACAGGAGAGACAGGGAACATAAAAGATGAACTCTCTACACCATGCAGTCAAGCCCCTTCCTCTGCTGATCATCAGAAGATGCTGTACCTAATATGCCTTAAACTTTCTATTCTTGTAAGTTCATTATAATCAGTTTGATTTCTGCCACATTTGGAATCACAATTTGAATGAGGCACTTCCCTCACACCACTCTGGGTTTCTGTAAGTTTGGAGCAGTTATACTAGGCTTGGCAGATGTGAGGCTGTGATACCATGAAATATATATTTGGTTTTCCTTCCCAGTTTCCTAAATACTATTCCTAAAATCCTTGGAATCTCCAAAGAGCTTATCTTTTTGTATGCTAATACTGACTGAGAGCTTCAGGGTGGGGCTGCTTACCAGAAAGACCAAGGCAGGATTAGAGGGTTGAAACTTTTGGCCCCACCATTCAACTTCCAGGGAGGGAAGAGGCAGGAAGGGAAGGTCAAGCTGATCACCAATGGTCAATGGTTTAATCAATCATGCCTGTATAATGAAGCCTCCACAAAAACCCAAGAGGACAGGTTTGGAGAGCTGCCTGGAGGGTGGCAGGCCCATGGAGGGCATAGAGGCTCCATGCTGCTTCCTCCACTTACGCATTTCTTCATCTGTATTCTCTGTAATATCCTTTGAAATAAACCAGTAAATAGAACTGTTTGCCTGAGCTCTGCAAGCCACTCCAGCAAATTAATCAAACCCAAAGAGGAGGTTTTGGGAACCCCAATTTTAAGCTGGTCAGTCTGAAGTTCTGGAGGCCTGGATCTGCGCAACTAGTGTATGCGCAGAGGAGCAGCAATTTTGGGGACTGAGACTTTACCCTGTGGGATCTGATGCCATCTCCAGGTAGACAGTGTTGGTATTAAATTAGAGGGCACCCAGCTGGTGTCCGCTGCTTGGTTTGTGGGGAAAATGCCCACACTTGGTCACAGAAGTCTTCTGTGTTGATTGTTGTGGTGTGAGAACAGAGGAAAAACATGGTTTGAGTGTTTTTCCGAAACAGGCCCCAAAACTTAAAATATGAATTTCTTCAGGAGACTGTTTGTTCAGACAAATGAAAGTCTTCATCCTACATGCCTAGAAACTTGCTTCCTCTTAACTCTAAGGGTCTTTAATTCTTTCTTTCTAGTTTTACCTGTGCTGTAAACTTAAAAATTCTTGAAGCCAAACTCCTTTGCGTCTATGAAGACTTACCTGCTAATTCTTTAGCATGGGCCTCTGAGGTAAGCTTACTCTTTCTTCTGAAATTAGAATATTCTTTAGGGTTCTATAACAGAATTGGTATTGTCCAATTAAATCAAGCTTTCCAAACCATTTGTATGGGCACAGTTTTGTTTCCACAGAGTAGTAGTCCTTTTTGTTGAAGCTTTAAATTAAGTTCTAAATTTCATTTTATATGGTCACCACCCAATACAAACCTGAGACAGTACAGCAAAATCACATTTACCTAGAGACCTCCTTTCTAGCACTCCAAGCATTAATAATAGTTATGAGCTCGAAACAAACCAAAAACAACAAAGAAAAACAAAACAAAAAATAATCCCATTTAAAAACTTGACTTCAGTAGTGAATAAAAGATCCCTGAGTGCCTAGCAACAACTAAAACATCGAAGTCACTGCCCAGAAGCTTGCACCCTACGATCAGCCAGTTCACAGAAAGGTTGACCAGCTGATGACTTAAGAAGTGGCCTTTTTATGCTAAAGGTGACGAGTGCTGGAAAAGTCAGACAACTGAGAAAAGAGATAGGGAAATGGTCCCCAATGGCATCACTGTGTCACAATGCAGATGCACTGATCAGGACAGATATGAAGTATGTAAGGGCAGCTGGTGTGGTGTACCTTGTATGCAGGAGCTAAACCCATTCAATCCACTATTCAATTCCCTATCACTTACAACCACAACCATCTCTGCCAGAATGTACTGAGGCTAGTGACGATAAGTCCAAGATATTCAGAAATGGTTACAGTTTTTCAGTCAATTCTCTTTGAGAAAGTTAAGGTTTTGTAACATATTCCACAAAGACTTAATCAAAGGTAAAGGTAAAAAGATCCTTGTAGAGGGTAACCCTTGACTGCTGACAAACCATCTACTCAGAGAAACTCTTCTCCACCATCGTAGATGAGTCATTTAATAGAATCATGTACTTCAAGGTCAACACTTCCACTTACTCCACCCCTTTAACTAGGAAAGACCTTTCACCAACGCTGTCTTTAGACACACATTGCAATTATTTATATTAGGATAAATTTCAAGTCATCTTCCTTTAGCATGGCCTGAGGGTAGGCCTCTTGCTCATGTTCCTTCAGGAAGATAATGGAGTCTTCTCCTAGTTGAACATGTGCAGAACTTTTTGGAATAGCTATTGGCCAGTGGCTGTGGCTTTCCATGTGCATTGGACACGTTCCTTGCTCTCATTATTCCTTGCTCTCATTACCTCTGGCAGGAGTTGGGGCAGGTGCAGGGAGGGTAGGGGGACTGGAATTCATTTGTGGACTGTTAAAACGTCAGGAACTCTCTTTGGCTTGGAGTTTATTTTGACTTCATTTCCTCCACTGCTCTTTATTTCTTTTCAGGTTAAAGTTTTGTGTTTCCCTCCTTAGCTTTTCCTCTGTTTGTATTCAGCTCCTTTGTAGAGCTTGCTGGGCATGTCCCTGATTGAGCAGTGGGTTTTGGCCTGCTTTAGGCTGGGGTGCCTCTCAAAAATTAAGAGCAGTTGCCTTTTACTAAAGACCTATTATGTTTCTGATGCCACATTAATAGCTGCTTTATATATTTTATATAATTCTCACAACCACCCTATGACATGGGTAGAATTAGTGACATTTTAGAGCAGGTTTTGGCACTGAGAGGATGGTCTGTATGCTGAAAGGTATACAGCTAAGAAATGACAAGGTAAAAATCTACCTCAAAGCCCAAACTCCTAGTGTACTATGGGGCCTTATGGGTAGTTTCTGTTTCAAGTTCCAGAACAGCAACTTCTCATTATTCCTCAACTTCGCTATTCTGATTTTACAACAGTGTTATTTTATCTTTTTTCTACTCAGATGTTCACTGAATTTAAATTTAAAAATTGTTCCAATCATGTGTTCATCACATATTTCTTTTCACTGGTGAAAAAATGGAAAATAAATTAGATTCCACTTAAAAAATATTATGATTATACTTCCAAGTCTTCAGTTTACCTCTTCACTTCTGCTTCTGCTGGCATTGCTATTTAGAATATATTCAATACATAGAGTATATTCAATACCATTAAGCCTGAGGATATTGATTGTTGTTTATGTTCCAGTTCCTTAGAAATCCAAGTTGTTTGTTTTTACCCCAGAAGGTCCAGGCTTTTTAAAAAGGCAATTCATTTCACATGGGCTAAAAGGTGCTTTATTATGTCATACAACTAATTACCATAATTAAAGTTAAGTTAGATTCCTGAACATCTCAAAATATAAAAACATCTCTATGTAAGTGACAGAAACTCTTGTCTCCTTTGATATTAGAGAAACTGCTGTACTGATGCAACTCAGAATTTTAAGAATTTTTAAGAGTCTGCAGGATTAGATACGAAATAACTTAAAGCTCAGTGATTTCTAACAAATAGGAAAATGATATATAATAAAAACAGATTAAGAGTAAAACATCCTTGTAGAAGCTATGAATAATTAGTGTAATTAAGCAGTTTTTCCTCATTCACAACATTTGATGTTCTATAATTTTGTTGTTCACAAAATGTTATGTTTTATAATTAAGGCTTGGTTTGCCTCCAGCCCAACTTAGAATGTTTCCCAGCTACCTGCTGGTTGCCTATCAGTAGGTTTTGGGGCTACTGACAGAAATTCTCCTTAGCTGAGTGTATCTAGTTCTGTCCACCAGTGAGCCCCTCAGCTAACAGCTTCAGGCAAGATGTGGGAGAAAGATATTGTGGCTAATGTAAGAATGGAGAGGTTTCTTTATCAGTTTCAGAGAGTAGAAATTTTCAACAAAATCTCTGGTGTTCAGCAGTCATTGTTGCAAGATTTGGAATTTAAGACAGGTCTCATGCTGTCACCCAGGCTGGAGTGCAGTGGTGCCATCATAGCTCTGCAACCTTGAATTTCTGGGCTCAAGCAATCCTCCCACCTCAGCCTCCTGAGTAGATCTACAAGCATGCATCACCATACCCAGCTCATTTTTTTAAATTTATTTTTTGTAGAGATAGAGCCTTGATATGTTGCCCACGCTGGTCTCAAACTTCTCACCTCAAGCAATTCTCCTGCCTTGACCTCCCAAAGTGCTGGGATTATAGGCATGAGCCAATGTGCCCAACCAAGATTTGTAATTTTTCTAGAAATCAAAGTTAGCCAGAGGCCATGGATCCTGGGTGACCTCAAGGCTGAGACCTGCTGTTTCCACCAAATGATGACTCAGTGAAGTGACCTGACCTCTGCTTGCCTCATCAGCTTCTTCATGAGCAACTCTCTTCTTAGTGAATTTCTTTCAGATTCCTGAAAATACTATGCTTTTCTATCCCAGGGCTTTGGTGCAATCTGTTTCTTTTGTCTGAGGTGCTTTTCTCCTCCCTCTTTACCTAACTCACACTAACCCATCTGTCAGGTTTTAGTTTAACAGCCACCTCCTCTGGAAGCTTTACTTGACTCATCAGACTATGTAGAGTTTCCTGTTTAGACATTGCCTCAGCATCCTGTACTTCTCCTTCATAACCACTGCAGGCTTATCATTATTTGTTCAATGTTTATTTTCCCCATTGGACAGAAAGTTCCATAAGGGCAAGGACCATGTCTGTCTTGTTTACTGTTTTATCCCTAACACCCAGGTCAGTGGCTAGCACACAGAAGCATTTTATAAATACTAGTCAAATACAACAGTTAAACAGGAGCATTATTAACAAGACCACTGCTCTAGAACAGCCAAGAGGTGTTGCTGTCCTCCTAGGACCCAATGGGAACTCTTAGAGTGCAGTGTCCTTGATCTGTAGGCTTACTGTCTTGGAATCTTTGCTTTTTCAAGACAGCTTCTGCACAATTTCCACTTCCTTCACAAGTTGTCTAGGAATACCTTGGAGCTGGCTCATCATTGTGAATAACTCTGTGTTCTCCCTAGCTTTGAAAACTCTCAGTACACATTTTGCTACTGGACAGACCCAAAAGGTTAAGGACAACAGATTCAAAGCATCCTTCCACCTGCATCAAAATGTTTTCCAATATCCATGTGAAGTGGCTTACAGCATACTAATTAGAACCTCCCTGAAGATAAAATTTCAAAGCTGCTATTTGGTTCCTAAAGCTGATGCTGTGTATTCTGATATTCAAATGGAAATTCCTGTAAGCAGTACTCTGGATGGTAGAATGATGGGTGATTTTTATTTCTTTTATAACTTTATTTTTCAATATTTTAATATAGAATATTTTATGATTGGAGGAAAAAACGCTTAAAAAAAAAATAAATGCACTGCACTTAGATTTCTCCTTCAGTTACATGACAAGCCATGCAGAGAGACAAGTCATATAGAGAGATACCCATTACCAACTTCTGTCTTATCCTGAACTTTGTGCACTGCCTTTAGACTATCTAATCTTGCTTGTAGTAACATCTGTCCTAGGCATAGTATCAGTGCTTCTGCTTTGCAACAAGGTGAAAAAAAGGAGTTATAAGAAGAGGAAAAATAACCGTTGGGTAAGTGTTTAAAGCTGTTTAAAAATAACCATGGTTTAACTGTCTAAAACTGTTTAATGACAGTCTGTTAAAAAATATTCAGAGGTTAAACAGTTTTGAAAGGTATCAATAGACATCAATATGATTAGTGTTTTCTGGCATCCCACTTCACTAAGCAAATTACCATAACCTAATACTTGGTACTGATTACATCTGAACAAAGGTAATAGACACAGTATATAGATAGGAAAGTTATATTGTGTTTCTGCTTCTGACCCTCATTGCTTGGATGGAATAGAGTGATACACTGCCCAATAGGCTTGGGGGCCAAAATATATGATAAAGAAATAAAAGCCCTCTACCAAAGCATACATAATCCTCATGCATATTTAATTCTACAAGCCTAGAAGCATCGAGTAGCTGTTAATGCGACCACTTAAAACAGTTATATTTTAAATATATTTTATGTAAGCAAAAACATTAAGAAACATCTAATGTTAGTTATTTTGGTGTAAGAATCCAGCTGTCTCTATCTCTGGCTGACCAAATATCTTTAATAAACTATGCTGATCTATAATCTTATAGTCACAGACTCTGAAGTAGGAATAGAAATGGAAATTGATAAACCATTTTTAATTTTTTTCTTTTTTCTAATTTCCAAATTTCTCTCTAAGGATGGCTTGTAAAAATTTTAATGTAAACACTATATAATTTCAAAATAAAAATTAAGAACTCTATACATAATTAGTCAAAATAACTAAAATTTGCTCAGCTAAAAGTCTTTAAAAATGCTCAAGAGCAAGCAAATAAAATTTGAGGCTAATAAAACAATTCTTCCCAATAAGTTCAGGTTATTAAAATGGCAGTTATCAGTGTTTACTGGTAACAGTTTAATCATTATAAAATGGTTTACATATTATCACATATTAAATGCATTTTTAAAATGACATAAAACAAAATACATAAAAATAGCAATTACAAGGTAGGAGAGCCTTCAACTTTGACATACTTCTATAAATAAGAACTGACATACGTTAATCTTAAGACTTAAAGATTAATGAGGTAACATATGTAAAGTGCTTTGTGTTCCGGGGATAAAAGTGATATGACTAATAACTCAAGATCTCAAAGTT
This sequence comes from Rhinopithecus roxellana, assembly GCF_007565055.1. NCBI lineage: Eukaryota > Metazoa > Chordata > Mammalia > Primates > Cercopithecidae > Rhinopithecus > Rhinopithecus roxellana. Next base: position 20,189,015 of record NC_044564.1, read on the forward strand.
GGGCAGGGAGGAGGTATCAGAAGGGAGGAATAAGGAAAAACGTACCGTGCAAATATGAGGCCAGTGTTCAAACTGTTGTAAAATTCCTTGATTAAGGTCTTCTTTATATAACTCTTTGTAAAAATGTGGAAGCTTAGATATCCAAATGCCATTTTTATGCTTGTTTAGTATTTCCTTTATGCGGTTTTGAACCTCATCCATTTTATAAGTGTAAGAGGCAGGAGGCGTGACATTGGGTTTTTCAACAGTCTGATTTAAATTATCTTTAAATTAAAAAAATAATAGAATTAACCAAAATGCTTAACATTTTAGATTATCCCCATTACCTAATATTTGCATCTTCAGGTTTTGCTATAGTGTGGGCTTGTGGTAGCCAAAGGACTTAGAAGGGAGCAGGATTAGGCAGAGCAGCACGATGACAACCTCATTCTAAGTTTTAACCCTGAATCACCAGCAGTGTTTCTTGTAGGTCAAGAAACACCCAAAGAAGGAACCTAGTCCCTTTATTTTGCAAGGATGTTTCATAGTTTAAACATCAAGATGATCTTGCTATGTAAAGAATAATTAAATTATTTAACCACCTGTTTTCTACCTGCTGAGGAAGATTACATTTTATATATTAGTTTACAGGCAATAGTGAATTTAAAGCTATATTCCACAGAACATAGGAATAATGCCTTAACAGATCAAATAACTTTTTGATCTTATACAAGTTTTGTACCAGATAAAAAACTGCCTGAGTTTGAATATTATGATCAATATGCACCTTTATTAATGGAAAACAAATAATTTAGCAATACACAAAAGTTAAAAAATTGATCCATCTACAATAATCATCATCCTAGCCTCAGTTTATAAATATAAATAAAAGGTTTGGAACCCACAGATCACTTTTATTTCCCCAATATCAATCATTTATCTTTCATAAGTGTGTATTTACAAAGTTTTGGCTTTATAGCTCTTTTACATTTCATTTGTACTTAAAACTTAGAATGTGAGAGTAGTATCCCCAGACAATAAAGAAATCTGAGTGTTTACTATAGCTGACAGTCGTGAAATTTTAAGAACTATGAAATTTATTCCAAATCTCTAGGAAATTACACTGAGATACAGATCTGAGTATATTAAATATTACCATCTACATGCAAAATATCTGCATATTTTAATCAGATAGTATCTCTGCTGGGATTCAGTAATTTTTATTTTAATTTGCAGGTAGAGACAGTGTGATTTGGGGATGCTGCCTCTGAGAATGCCAGGAAGCCCAGAGTGAGCTATTCCTTGAAGACACTTGGATGCTGACTCTGCTCTTCCACCAAAGGGCAAGATCTGGCCTTGCTAAGTCTTAGATTGGTACACAGAAAAGAAGGTTCCAGGATATCCACATATATTTCCTATTAAGGGTATAGCTAATTTATTTAAGTTCTTCCCAAATAATGATATAAAAGGACTTGGAAGGAGGAAAAGATTAAGTTTCTCATAACTGGCCAGACCCTCCCATAATGAGAGTGTGTCAGCAGCTGACCCACAGTTGTGTCTGCAAACGCACTTGCTCTGTGGGGCCACTGGGGCCATCTAAGTCCCTGCACCTTTTGTTAAACAAATTAAAGTAGTAATGGAGCTGTCAATCATGTAGGAGAGGTTGTGTACACGTGTGCATATCAGCTCTGCCGGGTGAACTGCAATCCTCCTGAAGTAAGTCCTCTTGTTTCTGTAGAAATAGTTTATACTAATTTAAGCTTCTAAAAGGATATTCAACTTTACCATGTAGTCATGTTTCAGAAAATGCCTATGTAAAAATAGTTCATGTAAACAAAAATCATATTGTTCAATTAACTTCCATTAAGAAATACTGGAGATGTGTTCTTATCAAAAAAAAAAAATAGGCCGGGCGCGGTGGCTCAAGCCTGTAATCCCAGCACTTTGGGAGGCCGAGACGGGCGGATCACGAGGTCAGGAGATCGAGACCATCCTGACTAACACAGTGAAACCCCGTCTCTACTAAAAATACAAAAAAAAACTAGCCGGGCGAGGTGGCGGGCGCCTGTAGTCCCAGCTACTCGGGAGGCTGAGGCGGGAGAATGGCGCAAACCCGGGAGGCGGAGCTTGCAGTGAGCTGAGATCCGGCCACTGCACTCCAGTCCGGGCGACAGAGCGAGACTTCGCCTCAAAAAAAAAAAAAAATAAAAAAAAAATAAAAAAAAAAAAATAAAAAGGATTTCAACTAAGAATCACACTTAAACCAGCAAATAATGTAAAATCACACTTACATTTCACACACCATAAGCACTGATACGAAAACACTGTCTCCCTGGGTGGGTCTATGAGCAGGGGATTTACACATTGGTTGGAGAAGAAAAGGTAACCAGTGGTTGCATTTCTAACCTTCATATTCTTTGACTTATACTATGTCTCCTATTGTTTTCTTAACAGCCCGCCTGGATTCTATAACCCAAATAATTATTTATATTCATATTTAGATGATTAGTGGTAACTGCACACAGTTTAGGGTGCTAGCTTTTAAGTGGTGGAGTATCTGAAACTCTTTTATAAATTTAAGTACCATATTTATGCACTTTTGATCTACAGCAGATGTTTCCTTTGTGTGAGGCCTCAGTCTCCAAAGTCTCAGGGGTGCACCCCCTAAGAGGTGAGAGGGTAAGGGACACAAGCATCTTTGCAGGCCACACATGGAGGTGACACAGAGTAGGGCTAGGGCGAGGAAGGCCTCAAGTCAGTGTAATAACGATATCTTTGGGAGGCACCATTTTCTCTTAAGATCACTTCGATTCATGATGTAAAGAAATTAGGAAAAAGGGGAGGAAAGATATATTCCAAACAGCAGAAGGTGACAGCAAATGTAAAAAGCCACCACCAGACATTTCTTGGCTCCAGAAGCCAATACGTATCTCAAAAATGTTTAGAAAACATACCACTCATTTCCTTAGTAGAGGTTCTTGAGAGATGAATCTGCAAAGGTGGCTGAAGGGACGCCTTTGGGCTAAACCTAAGGTATTTTAAAAAAAAATAGTAAAATAAATGTAAATAGCAAAGTCTATACCAAGTTTTAAACTCTATACTTTTCACTTAAAGTCTCAGTGGCATTTAACAGCAAAACAAGTCATTCAAATAATTTAAAATCAGAAAAAATAAAAATAAAACCTGGCATCATCTTTCATGTTTCATATTCACTCAGAGAAAAGTATGTTAAAAGCTAAATTTAAACTAGGTCTTTGAAAGCCTCTTTCAAAACTTGGATGTCAGAATTCCAATTAATCACTTATAAAAAACTGGTAAAACAGAATAAAGAAGACCATGCAAAAATAAACAGTTGGAAACAAAGAGCATTTTGGAATACAACCAAAAAATGAAGGACTTGCATCACCAGATATTGAAATGTATTATGAAGTTACAATATTTAAATGAGCTGTACAGATAAGTAAAATGGTAGAGAACTTAGAAATTTGCATTATATCTTGGAACATAATGAAAGTGGCATTTCAAAACAGACAGGTGAGGGACTGATCAAATAGCTATTTGAAAAAAAGAAACAGATCCCTACCTCATACCCTCACTAAAAATAAATTTTATATAAATTATACTGGATATATGTAGGAAGATTTTTCCAAATATGAAGACAAAGAAATAAACCCCACACATATCATTTATATTCATGTCTGTTTCCCACACTAGACTCTAAGTGTCTTAATTGTTTGTGTTCCCAAGTGCCTGGGGCAGTGCTTGATACATGCAAGGCAAATGAATACTGTAAGAATGACTGAATGAATCATGACTGAATGAATAAATGACTACAACCTGTCCAGCAGTGGGTACGGGACTATAGTGGGTGATAGTGACACGGTACATATAGCTGCCAGTTTTTGAATAGTATGGAACAGTCTAAAAATTAGATCAATTCCTTGAAATAAAGCACATTTTCTTATAATATTTTAATTCTAAAAGAAATGACTAGATTCTAGGCTACAATAAAAGCTTACTTGGTATATGCAATTATAAGACCATCCTATTTGTGTATTAAATATATCTGTGTAATAGCAGAAGATGCCAAAAACATTTCCAACTCCTACTTTTGCAGAACTGGTAGGGAGACAGTCCTACTTCCTGCACACCAGCCCAAAACATGTAAACTGGAAGCTTCCCCTGCTTTAAGTAAGCACTGAAGGCTTCAGTAGAGGGTAGAGGGATATGAGCAAAGAGTGAGAGTACACAGAAACTATGGAAGGGACTGCTATGGTTCAATCATCACCATGTCTACCGGAGAGGAAAGAAAAAAAGTGTATATAGCAAAAGAAAGCTCTTCAAAGGAAATTGCTGGGATGCATGAAAAACAAACATAATAAAATAAGATGACAGAGGTCTAAGCAGTTTTATAACACTAAGAATAAAATATATTGTTTCTTAAAAAACAAAGAGTTAGACTGGTCCAGAAAAAACCTTCCAAATCTAAACATATGTTGTTTATTAGAGACATATTTATAGTCCATAAATATTTAAGACATACTATGTGCCAGACATTGTGTCAGACAGTAACTGTCAATGATCAGCAAGATAAACATGCCCTATTCTCTGGGACTATACAGTATAGTTGAGAAATGGAGCATGGTAAGCAGCTACTGAGATACCTTCAAAGATTCTTCCCTCCAGGTATTCACAGCCTTGTGTAATTCCTTCCCCTTGAGTAACCTGCTTCTAATCAATAGAAGACTTGAAGGCTGAAGGGATCACAAATAACTAGATTACAAAAGACTGTAGTTTCAACTTTGCTAGTATAATCTCTCCTTTGTGGCTTTGATGAAGCAAATGACCATGCTGGGAAGAACCATGTGGCAAGAAACCGAAGATGGCCTTTGGCTAACAGTCACGTAGGGACTAACGAACAACCCAGAAGGAAGTGCATTGTGCCAATAACCATGTGAGTAGGATTGAAAGCAGATTCGTCTTTAATTGAGCCTTCAGGTAAGACCCCAGCCATGGCTGACACCTTGACAGCAGCCTCATGAGAGACCCTGAAGCAGAAGACCCAGGTTGACCATGTCTTCCTTCCTGACCCACAGAAACTATGAGGTAAGAAAATATGTCTTGTTGTAAGCTAATAACTTTGTGGTAATCTGTTACACAGCAATAGATAATTAATGCATTGACAAAATCTAAGAACAAAGTCTACTAAGTGTTATGATAAGGGCAGTAGGTGTAATAAAAGCACACAATGGAACTAATAAACCAAATTAGGAGATAGAGGAGGAAGTAGAGAGTAAAGGTTATTAGCACTTATTATGAAGTTGTAATAATGTGAATAGCTTGGTACTACTGCAGAATAGAGAGGTAATCAATTATTCTGAATGGCAAGTCCAGGAACTGAATCATATGTTTATAAGGCCTTAGTACTGGTAAAGATAGAATTACAAACCAGCAGAGAAAGAAAGGATTGTGTAATAACTGATACAGGACATCTGGCTAACAATAAAAAAGGACTCCAACTCTCACACTGTACAATAAAATAACTTCTGGATGAATTAAAGACTAAAATGTAAAAAAATGAAGCCACAGTTACAAAAGAAAACAGAAGACATTTTACATAATATTGGGTGGAAATGCTTTTCTAAGCATAATACCTAAAAGTAGAAGCCACATAGTAAAAGACTGATAGCTGTAAGCATGCAACATTTTAAAGTTTTTGTATACAAAAAATACAATAATTAAACGAACTGAGGGAATACTGTCAAGATATCACAAAGGGCCAACTTCTTTAATTTATAAACCACTTTTAGATGTTAAAAGAAAAGAGCCAACAGAAAAATCACGCAAAGGACAAAGACATGAAATTCACATAAGACCTATAATGGGCTAATAAATACTATGACAAAAATGTAACTTCCTTAAGAATCAAAATCAAGGAAATAAAAATTAAAAGTTTTTTTTCACTTTTCAAAGTAGCAAAGCAAAAAACAGATGCCCAAAGTTGGCAGGCATACAAGAAAATAATCACACTCATACTCTTCTAGAAGAAAACAAATTATTATAATCTGTTTAGAGCATAATTTAATAGGAGCCTTAATATATATACCCTCTTACCCACACATTTTATCTCTATTAATTTATTCTACAGGAAATTAGCCATGCCATTTTTCTAGAACTTTTCAATTTGTTAACAGGCAGGCATGAGTTCTTAACTGGAATTCTTGAGAACGAGCTTTGAGGGCTCATGAATCTACTGACTGGTATGAGATGATGTATGCATATGTATATGTACATGTGTGAACTTTTCTGAAAAGATCATTTATAGCTTTCATCAGCTTTTCAAGAGGTTGGGTGACCTCAAAAACTTTACGTGTCCTTTATAACAGGTTTAACTGCTTATTACTACATTAATATTTCATAAGTAGATATAAATGTTTTTGCTATTGCTCCAGTTTGATATTTCGATTTTATAACTACAAATGTTACCCTAACATCTGCCACTGGGTGGTATTTAGATTTCTCTTAAAAGGTATCTTTCAAATTGTACTATGTGCTTAAAAAAAGACTTGATTAAAATGTTGTACAACATCTCAAGCAATCTTTAATTAAAATATGTAACTTTTTTTTTTTTTTTTTTTTTTTTTTTAAGAGACAGGGTCTTACTCTGTTACCCAGGCTTGAGTGCAGTGGTGTGATTACAACTCAATGTACCCTGGAACTCTCGGGTTCAAGTGATCTTCCCACCTCAATCTCTCAAGCATCTGAGACTACGGGTGCACACCACTATGTCCAAGTAACTTTTTTTTTTTTTAAGAGATGAGGTCTCACCATGTTGCCCAGGCTGTTCTTGTACTCCTGGGCTCAAGTGATTCTCCTGCCTCAGCCTCCTAAAGTGTTGGAATTACAGGCAGGAGCCATGGTGCCTGGCCTGCTGTCAATTTGAAAACTTTGTATTCTGAAATACCAATAAATTCACGGGAAATTTCAAAAAGTGTACTTAGAGGTCCCATGTACCCTTCACTGTTTCCCCTAATAGTAAAATCTTGCATAGTATATATCAAAACCAGAATACTGGCAATGGTACAATTCAGAGCTTATTCAGATTTTCAGTTGCATATAGATGTGTGTGTGTAGTTCTGTGCAATTTACCACATGTACGGATTCAGGTGCCCACCAGTACAATCAACATATAGAACCATCCCATGGCTAAAAGGGTTCCTCTTGCTCTCCCTTTATAGCCATACCCATCCCTTAAATCACCCAAATCCTTAACCTCTGGCAACCACTAATCTGTCATCTATCTTTATAATTTTATCATTTCAAGAATGTTATATAAATAAAATCACACAGTATGTCGCTTTTTGAGATTGGCTTCTTTCATTCAGCATGATTCCCTTGAGATCCATCAGAGTTGCTGTGTGTTTCAATAGTTCATTACTCCTTTTTACTGTGGAGACATATTCTGTGATAATGAATGTACTACAGTTTGTTGAACCATTCACTTACCAAAGGATGTCTGGGTTGTTTCTATTTTTTGGCTAATATAAATAAAGTTACAGTGAACATTTGTGGACAGGTTTTTGTGTAAACATAAGTTTTCATTTATCTGAGATAAATGTCCAGCAGCACAACTGCTGGGTCATATTATAGTTGCATGCTTTTAGTTGACAAGTAAAAATTGTATATATTTATGGTATGCAACATGATGTGATGTTTTGATAAGTGTACACTGTGGAATGGCTAAATCAAGCTGCTTACTTAACACATGCATTACTGCACATGCTTACTTTTTGTGGTAAAAACACTTAAAATCTACTCTCTTAGCAATTTGCAAGTACACAATATATTAACTACAGTCACCATGAAATACAACAGATGTACTGAACATATTTCTCCTAACTGAAATTGTGTACATCCACAACCCCCATCCTAACCCCATTTCCCTACCTTTGGTAACTGCCATTTTACTGTTTCTATGAGTTCGACTTTTTTAGATTCCACATATAAGGTCATGTGGTTTTTCTTTCTGTGCCCAGCTTATTTCACTTAACATAATGTCTTCCAGGTTCATCTATGTTGTTGCAAATGACAGGATTTCCTCCTTTATGAAGGCTGAACAGTAAGTATTCCATTCAGTAGATATAATGCATATTCTTTATCCATTCATTCATTAATGGACACTTCAGTTGATTCCATGCCTTGGCTATTGTGAATGTTGCTGCAATGAACATGGGCAAGCAGATATCTCCTCAACTGATACAATGATTTCATAGCCTTTGAATATATACCCAGTAGTGGGATTACTGATAGTTCTTTTTAAGTTTTTGAGAAATCTCCATACTGTTTTCCATAATAGCTGTACTAACTTACATTTACCTCAGCAGTGTATTGGGGTTCCCTTTTTCTCCACATCCTTACCAACACTTGTTATTTTCTGTGTTTTGATAGTGGCCATACTATTGGGTGTGAGGTGGTATCTCACTGTGATTTTCATTTACATTTCCCTGATGATTCGTGATGTTGAGCATTTTTCCATGTACTTGTTGATCATTTGTATGTCTTCTTTTGAGAAATCTCTGTTCAGGTCCTTTGCTTGTTTTTAAAATTAGGTTGTTTTCTTGCTACTGAGTTGAGTTCCCTATAGTTTGAATATTAAGCCCTTATCAGGCATATGGTTTGCAAATATTTTCTCCCATTCCATAGCTTGTCTTTTCACTCTGTTGACTGTTTCTTCGGTGGTGCAGAAATTTTTTAGTTTGAAGTAATCCTGTTTGTCTATTTTTGCTTTTGTTGCCTGTCCTTTTAGAGTCACATCCAAAAAAATCATTCAAAATGTATTGCTGAAATGTAGGCACACAACCAGAGAAGACAATGATACTTCTGTCACATACATACTGGATTCAACAAGTACTTTGGGTCAAGATCTGCGTTTTAACTATGTATTTTCTAGACCTTATCAAAATTATAACTAATTATATATAACATTAAATGTATACCATTATAAAAATATTTTACGGTTACTTTATTAAAAATTCTGTAATATAAAAAATAGTACCAGTTCTACCTAACTTTTTAAAAAAATTAATTCTTCCTAAATATTCTAGTATCTGGGGGAAAGTTCCGGGGGGAAAAATTATCTTTCACAAAACAGAATTTTTGAACACCGATTTAAAGGAATATAATACAACAAAATTTGTTTTGAAAAGGCACAGGTAGGATAGAAGAATGTGATCTTGATGCATCCACATCAGGGGTCAGCAATCTTTTTCTGTAAAGCGTCCACCAGTGCACTTTTGCTTTGTAGGCCATCTAGTCTCTGTACGACTACTCACTTCTGCCACTATTTTGCAAAAGCACCCAGAGGCATATGCAAACAAAGCAAAATGGCCACGTTCATATAAAATTTAATTTACCAAAACAGGCAGTGGGCCTGATGTGGCCCATGGATTGTAGTTTGCCATCCTCTGAGCTACCTTATAAAACTATAGTTTTGAGCCAGAAAGGAACTTTGAGATCATCTAGTTTAACACTTTCATTGGACAAATGAACAAACCAGAGACCCAAGGATGAAATAACTTATTTTACCTGACTAGTGAATGGCAGCACCCAATCTAAGACTTATAGGTTGTCTTTTACTGCCAGTCTGGTATTCTGCTGCACAGATGTCTGGCGCTACTAAATAATTATGGGCATGATACTTGCAGCACAGTGGAGTGTGTAAAACTCCATCAGATTTTACTTAAACCCACAAAATTGATTGTTAAAAACAAGTTTTCTGAAAAAGTTATAAGTTATACTGAAATAGTATCTCAAAACAATTTGTGAGAGCTTTTAAATGAACTTTACAAGGAGAGACTGACAACAATGCAGATAAAATACAGAACAGAGATGCATTTAGAGAACGATGTTCAGGCAGCTAGGAAAAGCGAACTTAACTGGTAATAACACATGTCTCTACTATATGTGAACTTAGATAAAATAGAAAGCATTTCCTTTTTAACCTGAAAATACATTTGTAACACTTTTTACCTCAGATTCACCAAACTTCTGTTAGTCAAAGGCCAAATACCTGTTGTTCGTGGACATGGTCACATGCCTTTGCACTGGAGTGTCTTTGAATGCTTCATTTCCGAGAGTTGTGTGTAGCATATAAGGAGACATTTCAGCCTCAGGCTTAACTCCAGCAGAATTTCCTTTATCTCTTAATGGTGCTGGATTAGGTTTTTTGCCAACAGAAAAATTTGAAGCAAATCCTGGTTGTCTGAGGGTTGCTTTTGGTTTTCCTATGAAGTTAGGCATACATAATGAAATTAATTAGCATCCCCAAACCCCACTTTCATTATGACATTCCCCTGACCAGATGTTTTCTGTGGGTGTCTATTCTCAGAACAGTTTGTAAGAACATGAAGAGGCTGCCACTAGAGGGTTGGTCAACAGGAAAAGAATAGATTGGTGAGTATTTGGCAGATAAGGTTCTTCATCCATTAGACTGGCCAGTAACTTCTGCTTCTCACCAATTGAACACTTCAGTGGTAGCCACCTCATTTTCTCGCAAATATAGCACACTCAGCTGTATCTTGGTCCTTCCATCTCTTCTCCATAAATCCAAATTCTACCCATTGTTTGAGGTCTGGGCTCAAGTCTCCCTTTTGCCATTTTCATTCAAAATGATTGCTCCCTTGTCCTAAATGTTCACTGTGGCATTTAGTCATCTACTGTTTTGTATCATTATTGAACCACTTCATGGGAATTTAGTTTTAGAACTGATCGTAAGCTCCTTGAGATAAGTGTTCGGTAAACACAGGCTGAGTTGTCTATAACATTTTTGTGTACTACATAATTCATATATTCCTGAAACTAGAGGTTTTCTACCAGAAGACATAACTTGTCAAATAAGACATAAAATCATAGGTTCTTGGTGCATCCAACATTCTGGACAAGACATTCCCTGAAATAAGCTCAAAAAAAAAATAAAACTACATATTACCATAACAAGCTCAATTACAATCTGTTCTGAGTTATTTCCCACTGTGTAATTACTTCACTTAGTAAGTCATGCTCATCACATTCACTTAAGAATTTCAAATGGAAATGCTATCTTCAGGATTTTTCCCCTGACATATGTATGTTAACAGATACAGGTATTTATCATAATACAAACAATATTTCCATAATTCCCTATGACAATGTATTCATAGACAGCCTTAAAAATGTTAGCATATAAAAAGCTCCTACCTTCTAGAAAAAATGGCATGGTTTTCTTCACTCTCATCTGACAATTAACTTGACGCCCGGTTTTCCTTTTAGAACTCCTTTGACGAGCCACAAGCTGAGCAATTCTTGCAGTTTCTGTGCAGGCCATGGCATAGCAGGTAATCTATTCATTAGAGGCAGGGGGAGAGGAGAAACATTTCTTAGGTTCCGTGTTGCCTAGAGGCCAATTCTTAGAAGTGGATCTTAGTGAGCCTACATACCCCAAGTCAAGCGGTATGCAAATATTCATGTGTCTCGCTCCTTGATAACACTAGAAGAAAACTACATTTTCTGGAGGAGGAATCGAGCATAGTCTAGTACACTGAATCATCTTTCCCACACTGAAAATTTCATATATTTTTAAAATAGGTATTAAGCATCTACAGTGTACTAGGTACAAATTACCAAATGAACCAAAAGCAACTATGATCAAACATATAATAGCATATAATCTGTGAGGTACATTTCATTCACACTTTACACATGGGAATGCAGAGGCTCGGGAAAGTTAAGCAACCTTCCAAGTCACATGGCGAGGCTCTTTGAGTCCAAAGTATGTACTCATAACTACTATGTTGAATACAAGATTACTAAATCCTTCTCTTGCCTCTGTGATGGATATACTGGTGACTCCGGGAAATCTAAGTATTCTCAGCTGTAACACAGGGGTGTTTTAGACCTGGTGTTTTCAAACTGTGTTCATGGGAGCCATAGAGTTCCATGGAGAGGCCTCAAGGGGCTGCCACTGGCAGGGGCATGAGAGCAAGGCAGGGCAAGCAGGCTTCCACATCTCTGAAAACATTGCAGCTCAGCTCTGTATCTTTAAAAAAAAAACTGGTATGATACGATATTGAAAAAAGATTTGAAGATAGAGACTACTGGGACAAGATGATCTCTACAGACCTGTGTAGTTTTCAAGTCTTTGACTCTAATTTGAAATAAAAAACAGGAAAACAATGAGGCTTTATATCACAAGCTAAAATATGCTCCTATTCTTTGGCCCGGTATTTCTATTTCTGAGACTATAGTACAAGTATATAATTTGAAAAAACAAATGTGACCTACCCAAGTATATGCAATGAGGGTATTTTAATAGTCAAAATCTGGAAACGTTTAAAATGTCCAAAACAGGGGAACAAAGAGTTGAGTAAATTACAGTATAGTAACTCTATGAAGCATTAATTTATTAATTCATTTAGCTATTCATTCGTTCATGCATTCAACACAGATTTATTAAGGCCTTCATCCTTAAGAAACTTATGAAGGAAAAAGAGAGAAGCAAGAAATTAAACAGAAAACAATGTGTCAAGTGTCATAATGGATGTATTACAAGGTGCAAGTAGACAGAAAGGAGGGCTTAAGTCTGTCTGGAAGGATCAGGGATGCCAAAGCATATTTTAGTATTCATATAATATTTAATTAATTTATATCTTCTCCTTAGGAAAATTATTAACTATAAGGTGAACTTCCCCTTTGACCACTTTCCTGCTCCTGGTTCCCTTGTACTCCACCACTGCCTCCTCATCCCCCATACAGAGAAACCATTAAGAGAAATACATAGATCACTCCAGAGCTGATCTATGTATTTACACATGTAGAAATATACCCAGGAAACTATAGTGTATGAGGGGGTATGGGTGTTTTTGTTTCTCTTTTAGTTGGTGGTCTGTCTACATCTACTATGCTGTACAACGGGTAAGTACCAAGAAGCAAAGCTGCTAGGTCACAGTGGAAGAGCAATGACAGATCAACTGGCTACCACTAAATGGCCCATTCTATAAACTGCTTTCTTCCAGAGAGGCAGAAGGATTTAAAATGGTATAATGATATGATCATATTGGTGTGAAGGAAAGGAAAAGAACAGAAGAGAAGAGAGAACAGCAAGAAGGCCCTGGTAGTTACGAAAAGTGATGACGGATCAGCTCCGGACTGACTAGGTCCAGATAGCAGGAATCAACATGATGAGAATTTATTTATTTATTTATTTTATTTTATTTTATTTTATTTTTTTGAGACAGAGTCTCGCTCTGTCGCCCAGGCTGGAGTGCAGTGGCCGGATCTCAGCTCACTGCAAGCTCCGCCTCCCAGGTTCCCGCCATTCTCCTGCCTCAGCCTCCTGAGTAGCTGGGACTACAGGCGCCTGCCACCTCGCCCCGGCTAGTTTTTTGTATTTTTTAGTAGAGACGGGGTTTCACCGTGTTAGCCAGGATGGTCTCGATCTCCTGACCTCGTGATCCGCCTGTCTCGGCCTCCCAAAGTGCTGGGATTACAGGCTTGAGCCACCGCGCCTGGCCCATGATGAGAATTTAAAACTGCCTATTAGATTTGGTGATCATGAGGTCATTAGTGACTTTGGCAAAAACATTTGTAACAGGTTTGTAATGGGCAGGTGTGATATTTATGCACTTAAGGCCTCCAGTACAACTATTTTGTTTAGATGTTGACAATGGGTAAATAATTTTTAATTTTGTGTGGTTAAAATCTTATTTTCAAAATGAAAAGAATTTGAGGAATAAGACAAAAGACATAAGAACGTAGGCCGTGATTTAGATGCTGTTTTCTCTGTCACTACCAATTGCAAACAACTAAGCTAGTACTTTCACTTAGAATTCTATCACAGGTAGGAGGTTGGAAGTGCCAGACAGGCAATTATGAATTGGTTTGATTCTTCTGACACGCACAATTACCTGCTTACCTCTCCAGATCTACTAGTCTCTATCCTGACCACTGCTGGCACACTTCTCAGATAGGCTTCTAGTGTAGGGAAACCTAGCTGTTTGAAGGGGATCCAGTCTCCAGTCAAGGATCTGTACTCTCCTTGGAGCCGGGGTAATGCTACTCCATTCTTATGAGACTGCAGAACAGCTCGCAGCATCTTTGAAACCAGATCTCCTTCCAGCATCTTTGCCTATAAGAACACAGTAGAAGGTTACTATAATGTGGCTCATTAGTCTGTGAATTCAAATAGATTTTCAGAGCTGAAACTTGTTACTTTATACATTATTACTGCATACTTTCTGTGCAATTACAATATGGGGAAACAATTGCCATGGTAGAGAAAAGCACAAATACTGTAAGAATGCAGAGGAAAGTCAGAAGGCACAAGACCAGCCTGAAGAGGGAAGATATCAGGGAATGTTCCCAGATTCAGGTGGGGAAGCCTGAATGGAGTCCCGAAGAGCAAGATGGAATCACTCAACAAGGAGGAAGAGGGGTGGGCTGTGGGGCTGGGAGCGGTATTAGCCCAAGGAAGGGAACAGGATGTGCGAGTGCACAGAGGTGAGAGAGAAGCACATGGTGTGTTACAAAAATTCCAGACAGTTAGGTGGCTGGACATGACTGAACAAAGACTCCAGGCTGAGGGCTGAGAGGGCCAGGGAGGGGCAGACCCTGAGACTACTATATTATGCTCATGTTTGCATTTCTGCCAAAGGTAACATGGGGACTTAGGGACATTTTAAATAGGGGAACAAAATGATCAGCTCTGTATTTTACAAAGATCACTGTTCAGCAGTGGAGAAGACAAATGGGAAGGAGAAAGATTAACAAGTTGTCAGAATACTCGGAAATGTGGAGGACCACAAAACAGGGCTTTAGGAATAAACAAAAAAAATCAAATTGAGAGGTAATTAGGAGGTGGAAACAGCAGGAATTGGTTAATCGATTTGGATGAGGAGGTGGACTCTAACGTTTCTAGCTTAGAAGTAAGGTAGAGAGTAATGACCCACGTTGAGGTGGGATAAAGGCAGGTTTGCAAGAGAGGAAGAGGCCAATGCATTTTGGACACGGAGAGGTTGGAATGCTTACAGAACAGCCAGGTAGATATATTCACTAGGAAACTAGGTCTAAGCTGGTCATAGATTTGTTGCTCTTTGACTTATATGGGGTATTTGACATCCAGGGAGTAAAAAATAAGGTTACAGATGGACCTCTGTAGAAGGCTATCATTCAATAAATGGATAGAGGAAGACAAATCTATAAAAGGTTAAGGAAAAGGGACCAGAGAGATGGAAGAAAAAGAAGCAGAGTCATAGTGCGATACGAATAAAAGGAGGAAAGAATCATTTCCTTTGGACTAATGATTACATCTAGTTGTAGTTTTGCACAGAAAAAAATAGACAAATTCAGGAGATACATTCAGAGAATAAGTAGCCTGGAAAAAATGTCTTACCCTTTTATTAAAGGAAAGAGGAAGGCAAACCATGGGCAGTTTGTTACTTTTCCTTCAACAGTGATGTTCAATAGAACTTTCTGTGATGATGGAAATGTTTTATATTACTGTAATGTCCACAATGTCCACATATGGCTCTGAGCACTTAAAATATGGCCAGGATGACGGAGGAACTAAAATTTTACTTTAAATTAAATGTGGCCACTGGTTACCATACTGGATAGCAGAGAATTCTAGACAAATAGCCATTTTCTTTCTCTGGCTTAGAAAACACAAAAGAAGAATGACATGCAGTTCTATCAATTCCATCATTTGTCTATCTTAAAAAGACGACAAAATATCAGCCTGTTTGTCCCGCTATTAATTATAAACAATATTGAAGTGACAGCAAGGTTTAAAAAGCAAACAAAAATCTATATAGTCATGTGCCACTTAACAGTGTTTTAGTCAACAACGGACTGCATATATAAAAAAGGTTCTATAAGATTACAATGGAGCTGAGAAATTCCTATAGCCTAGTAATATCTTGATAATCCTGGGCTTGTATAGGCCGAGGCTAATGTGTGTGTTTTTGTCTTAGTTTTTAATTTAAAAAGTTTAAAAAGTAAAAGAGGCCAGATGCAGTGGCGCACACCTGCAGTCCCAATGCTTTGGGAGGCCAAGGTGGGCAGAATCACTTGAGCCCAGGAGTTTGAGACCAGCCTGGGCAACATGGTGAAACCCCATCTCTACAAAAAACATAAAAATTACCTGGGTGTGGCAGCGTATGTCTATAGTCCCAGCTACTCAGGAGGCTGTGGTGGATCACTTGAGCCCAGGAGGTCAAGACTGCAATGAGCCAAGATCACACCACTGCACTCCAGCCCGGGTGACAGAATGAGACTGTGTCAAAAAAATGAAAAGAAATAAAAAGAAATGAAAACCTTTAATAAATTTAGTGTTGCCTAAGTGTACAGTGTTTATAAGTCTACAGTAGTGTACAGTAATGTCCTAGGCCTTCACATTCATTCACCATTCACTCACTGACTCATCCAGAGCAACTTCCAGTCCTGCAAGTTCCATTTATAGCAAATGACCTGTATAAGTATGCCATTTTTTGTTTTATATACCATATTTTTACTGTACCTTTCCTACGTTTAGATACACAAATACTTATCATTGTGTTAACAGTTGCCTAAAGCATTCAGTACAGTAACATGCTGTACAGGTTTGTAGCCTGGGAGCAACAGGCTATAGCACATAGCCCAGTTGTGTGGTAGGCTCTACTGTCTAGGTTTGTGAGTCCACTCTACAATGTTTGCACAACAATGAAACTGTCTAACAATGCATTCCTCAGAGCATACCCCTGTCGTTAGGCAATATATGACTGTATGCATTATGTACTTTCCATTACTAAACATTAACTTTTTTCAAATTATTATCACCAGGACCAACGACATTTAATTAATACTATAACCTACAAAAACCCTATACTAGATCTATATTCTTATTAACAGATGATAGATGCACACACAGGTGTGTGTGTGTGTGTGTGTGTGTGTGTGTGGGTATAGTCATGTGTCACTTAACAACAGGGATACATTCCGAGAAATGTGTCATTAGGCAATGAAGTTATTGTGCAAACATTATTGAGTGCACTTGCAAACCTAGATGGCATAGCCTAGTACACACCTAGGCTATATGGTATAACCTATTGCTCCCAGGCTACAAACCTGTACAGCATGCTACTATACTGAATACTGTAGGCACTTTTAACACAATGGTAAGTACTGTATGTCTAAACATACCTAAGCACAGGTAAGGTACAGAAAAATACAGTATTATAATCTTACAGGCATATGATTATGCAGTCCATTGTTAACCAAAACATTGTTATTGGCACAAGACTAAATATCAAAATCTTCCTTTAGGAATAGTTAACCTAAAATAAAATTAACTCATTTTATATGTAGCATTTCTTGAGTTGTGAAAAATATACACACCTATGTAATCATACCACAATCAAGATACAGACATTCCCATCATCCAAAAAAATTCCCTCATGTGGAGTACATAATATATGTAAAAGTAAAATGTACAAAAATAGTACAAAGAATGAGAGAGAAGTCAGAACTATACCAATGGAAGGTTCTTACACTATACATGAGGCAGTACAGTCATTTGAAAGCTGACTATGATAAAGATGGATATTGTAAACCTTATGGCAACCACTAAATTTTTTATTTTTTTTGAGACAGAGTCTCGCTCCATTGTCCAGGCTGGAGTGCAGTGGCACGATCTTGGCTCACTGCAACCTCTGCCTCCCAGGTTCACACCACTGTCCTGCCTCAGCCTCCCGAGTAGCTGGGACTACAGGCACCCGCCACCACGCCCGGCTAATTCTTTGTATTTTCAATAGAGATGGGGTTTCACCGTGTTAGCCAGGATGGTCTCGAACTCCTGACCTCGTGATCCACCCACCCTGGCCTCCCAAAGTGCTGGGATTACAGGTGTGAGCCACTGTGCCTGGCCTAAAAATTTTTTAAAAGGTATAATAATATGCCAGTAGTAAAGATAAAATATAGTAAGACAATACTTCAGCAAGCAGAAGTTAAAAAAAAATTAAACAGGAAAACGGGGAAAAAAAGGGCAGAGAAAACAGAAAACATCCAGCAAAATGGGAGATTTAAAGCCAATCATACCAATAATTATATTAACTGTTAAGTCACTGAAATAGCCCTATAAAACATTAGGGGTTGGTAGAGTGGATAAAAAAGCAAGACTTACTTATATACTACCTTCAAGAAACCCACTTTAAATATGAATGCATAGGTTAAAAGTAAAAAGATAGAAAAAGATGTACCATGCAAACACTATGACTATATAAATATCAGAATAAGGAATCTTATCAGGGATAAAGAGAGACATTACATAATGATTAAGGAGCAAATTCATCAAAAAGATAAAACAATCCTAAGCATAGGTGCACCAAACATCAGAGCTTCCAAACATACAAAATCCGATCGCTGAAAAAACTTATCCACAATTTCACAATTATCATTGGACACTTCAAAACCCCTTTCTCATCAATAGATAGAACCAGTAGACACCCCCCCCCAAAAAAAAAACTCAGTAAGAATATAAAAGAGCTGGCCAAGTGTGGTGGCTCATACCTGTAATCCCAGTACTTTGGGAGGCCAAGGTGGGCAGATCACCTGAGGTCAGGAGTTCAAGACCAGTCTGGCCAACATGGTGAAACCCTACCTCTACTGAAAAATACAAAAAAACTCAGTTGGATGTGGTGGCTCATGCCTGTAATCCCAGTTACTCGGGAGGCTGAGGCAGAAGAATTGCTTGGACCCAGGCGGTAGATGTTGCAGTGAGCCAAAATCATGCCACTGCACTCCAGCCTAAACAACAGAGTGACTCCATCTCAAAAAAAAAAAGAAAGAAAGAAAAAGAAAAAAGAATATAAAAGAGCTAAACACTATCAACCAAAGTGACCTAATGATATCGACAGAACACTCCACTCCAAAGATAGCAGAATATACATTCTTTTCAAGAGCACATGTGATGTTCACCAAAATAAAATATATTCTTGAACTTAAAATGATATTCAAACAACTTAAAATAACTCATATTATAAAAAGTATATTCTGTGGACAGAACAAAATTAAATTAGGTATCATTAACAGAAAGACATGTGGACAATCTTCATGCAAATTTAACAAGATACTTCTAAATAACCAAGGGTCAAAGAGAAAGGCTACCCCCAAAATTAGAAAAATATTTTAAATAAATGAAGACACAATATGTAAAATTTTGCTGGATGCAGTAAAAGTATTAGAGGAAGATTTATAGCATTACATGTTTCTGTTAGAAAGAAGAAAAGTGGTAAATCAATGATCTATTCTCCTACTTTGAGAACAAAAAGAGAGAAATTTATATCAAAAGTAAGCAGAAGAAAGGAAATAAAGGTGAGAACAGAAATCAATTCTGAAATGATGAAACAGATCAATAATGAAGTTTAAAAACAGGAGAGAAAAGAATCATGACACTAAAACTAGTTCTTTCAAACCATCAATAAAATTGATAAACTCCTAGAAAGATAGAAAAAAAAGAAGGCACAAATTATTACAATGCGATTGAAAAAGGGGCCATCAATACAGATCCTACAGACACTAAAAAGAGAACATGATAAAACAGTTATGCCAATAAGTTTGTAGCTTAGATGAAATGGATAAATTTATTGAAAGACACAAATGTCAAAGCTTACTGAAGAGGAAATAAATAACCCTCAAATATCCCAAATAGCTATTAGAGAATTTGAATTTACTGTTAAAAATCTTCACACAAAGAAAACCTGAAGCCCACGTTGCTTTGCTGGCAAATTCTACCAAACATTTATAGAAGAACCAATACTACTCTTACAGACTCTTCCAGAAAACAGAGGGAAGAGAACATTTCTGAACTCATTTTATGAGGCAAGCATTATGCTGATACCAAAACTATACAAAGACACTACATGAAAAGTATAGACCATATCCCTCATGAATATAAATACAAAAATTCTTAACAAAACATTAGCAAATAAAATCCAACAATTAGGGAAAAGGATAAGACATAATAATCAGTTAAAGTTTATTCCAGGAATACAAGTATGGTTCAATATTCATTAAGTCAATAAATATAACTTACTACATCAACAGATTAAAGGAAATTAAACCACACAATCATATCAATAGGTGAAAAAAAGACCGCTGACAAAATAAAAAATCCATTTATGATCAAAACTCTCAGAATATTAGAATAAAAAGGGAAGTCCTTAACCTGATAAAGACCATCTGTGAAAAAACCCACATTAACATCATTACTCACAGCTAAAGAGTACTGTCTCCCTAAGACTGGGAACAGGGCAAGAATGTCCATACTCAGCACTCCCACTCATTATCACAGTGGAGGTCCTAGTCAGTGCAATAAGGCTGATTTCAAGACTTACTATAAAGCTGTATTAGTCAAAATAGTGTAATTATTATCAAAAGGACAATCATATAGATCAATAGAACAGAATATGTAATCCAGAAATAAACCCATATATGGTAAACTGATTTTTTTTTTTGAGACAGGGTCTTGCTCTGTCACCCAGGTTGGAGTACAGTGGCACAATCTTGGCTCACTGTAACCTCTGCCTCTTGGGTTCAAGCGATTCTTGTGCCTCAGCCTCCCGAGTGGCTGGGATTACAGGCATGTGCCACCACGCCTGGCTAATATTTTTGTATTTTTGGCAGAGACAGGGTTTTGCCATGTTGGCTAGGCTGGTCTCAAACTCCTGACCTCAAGTGATCCACCTACCTCAGCCTCCCAAAGTTCTCGAATTACAGGTGTAAGCCACCACCTCTGGTCTAGTAAACTGATTTTCAACAAAGATGCTAAGGAAATTCTCCTGACTCAGCCTCCCAAATAAATGGGATTACAGGCACCCATCACCATGCCTGGCTAATTTTTGTATTTTTAGTAGGGATGGGGTTTCACCATGTTGGCCAGGCTGGTCTTGAACTCCTGACCTCGTGATAAGCCTGCCTCGGCCTCCCAAAGTGCTGAGATTACAGGCGTGAGCCACCGCGCCCGACCTTTCATCCCCCTTTTAATGCACATATTATCACAGTTAAAATCTACTTTAAAATATTTCAATAGTAAAGTTGCTAACACCTGGCCGTTGATATATTTTGATTGGGTTTTGGGGAAAGGCAGGGAACCACAGAAGATTGTGCCTGAGCCTCCTCTTACTTGTGTTCCCTAAGTTTAGTGCCACTGCTCACTCATTTTCCTGGGATAAGCCCTTTCTCCTGGGCCTCAGTCTCCTTATCTGTAAGATGAGCTAGGTCAGTATTAGTTCTCAATCTTCCCCCAAGGAATATAATACATAAAGATGGAAGGCGGATGTCTACAATTCCTTCACTTTTCACCACCTCCACGGCAGTTGCCCTAGTCCATGCCAGCAACATCTCTTTCCTGGAGCAGAGCAGCTGGTCTCTTAGCTGGTCTCTCTGCTTCTACTTCACCTCCTAGAATCTATTCTCCACATATCAGCCTGAGTGACCTTTTCATATAATATATACTATTATATCATGTCACTGAAAACCCTCTAATGCTTCCTTGGCTTACAGTTCTTACAGAACTATATAACTATATCTTACAGAATATAACTATATCTTACAGAACTGTAAGCCAAGTTCTTACAGAGCCAAAAATGGCCCTACATAACCTGCAACCCCCACTTCTCTGACTTCAGTTCTCTTCTCTTTATTTTCACTCACCCACCCTGGGCTTCATGCTTTTCCTTAAACATGCCTGAGATGGCCTCACAACAGGGCTTTTGCACTTGCCATTCTCTCTACCTGGGACATACTGACTCCAGGGGTACATGTGGCTCACAGCCTCACCTCCTTCAGCTACAGTATTTGCTCAACTGTCACCGCCACAGTAAGGCCTTCTCTGGCCACCCTATTCAAAATCAAAACTGAGATGCCAGTTTCCCTGATTTTCTCCTTAGCACTTATCACCATCCAATATTCTTCTTCATTTAATGTTTTTGTCTTTCTCCCCAACTTGAATGCGAGCTCCATGAAAGCAAGGATTTGTATCTGTTTTGTTCACTGCTGAATCCCTAGTGCCTAGCCCACAAGAGCTCAATACATACCTGTTAAAAGAATGAGTGAGAAATTCTCCATCTACCTAACACCACTCCTTTTCTCTCCTACTCACTAAAATACAGCACAACATACATGAGCTATTAAAGGCATAACTCTGAATCCAATTTAAGTTACTAACAAATTTTCTGCAAATATTAACAATTCTTATAAACTGAATGAGACAGCCAATCGCAACACCAAACTGTAGTTGAGAATCATCAAGCAGATTATTTCTGAGCCTGTCCACTCTGAGCCAGATTAGCCCCAGTCAGGGCCACAGCATGATTGCAAGGAGCCCCCACATCCTGACAAGCAGCAGGCATGGCTTGAATATTACTAAATGTCTCACACGTACCTATAGTCCTGTTTTTCAAAGAGTGTACAGACATTGCTGAGATCCACAAACACAAACTGATATTAAATTCACAACAGCTTTTGGTAGTTATATATTTAATTGACCAATGGATACTGCAAGTACAACTACTAGTGTATGAGGTTTCACGAAATTTTTCTAAAGCTACAAAAAATGGCCTCATACTTGAGGAGACTGAGAATCAATGCTTGCCCACATGGTTGCAATCTGTAAATTAAGTTCCCTCCCCCTGTCTGCCTATTTAAAGTATGCTATCTTTCATGGAAGACTATAACTCTCTATTTGCAAACAACATTTTGAAGGGAAGGGGAATCCCTTGGAGTATAAGACTGTGGGTCTCAAAGCTGGTGAGAAGCAGTTAAATGCAGTAAAACCTGGAAGGCTAAATGTGATTGTATTCAAATGCACGACTTGCCAGTCAGATTTAAATTCCCACATTAGCAACATCGCTTTAGGCAGTGAACGAAAAAGAAAGTGTAAGCTTTAAAAAAGTCATCATCATTTTCTAATCTATATCACTCTGCAAATGCTCTGAGTTTTGTTACTTGGCTCATGATGACTTTTTTTTGAAACTTTCGGAAGATGGCAATTATACTCTCAAGGTATGTAAGAGTACTTTATTCTAACTATGAAAATAAAGTTTAATATCTCAGACATCACCCATTAGAAGCATAAAATAAAGCATATCATGGGAATTTCAACTATTAGTGTCCCAAAGGCAAACTTTTAGGCCAGAATAACTTAAGTTTGAAAGTTTTTTCTAAAGTGGCTTCTTAACTTTTTAAAGTTGCCATTTTGAAATCTTTCAGCTCTCTTCCTCTTCCCCCTCATTTCTGTTCTCTAAAAGTACTGTGATAAATAAGTTTTGGAGAATTCACGTTATTGTTATTTTGTGAATCTAAGAATGTTATGCAAGCCCAGGTGACCACAAGTGAGGCTATGTTGGGAGAAATGAAGTTGTCCATCTTCTGTTTTAGACCACGGCGTCTCAGGTGAAAATTCCCAAGAGCGTCCCTAGCCAATATGGTGGCTGCTTGAGCTAAACAAGACTCCTACGCAGCACAGTAAAATAAAACCGGGTCTGGGGAATTATTAACTCACAGCACTTTTGATTTCAAAAACTGGCCAAAGTCAGCTAGCAAAGACCCTCAGTCAAGGAGAAACTGGCCATGA
This sequence comes from Rhinopithecus roxellana, assembly GCF_007565055.1. Taxonomy (NCBI): domain Eukaryota; kingdom Metazoa; phylum Chordata; class Mammalia; order Primates; family Cercopithecidae; genus Rhinopithecus; species Rhinopithecus roxellana. Next base: position 20,212,635 of record NC_044564.1, read on the forward strand.
CAGATTGCACTTGATCTTTACTTCCCTTCTCTCACTGTTTTTCTCCTCCCAGCCTCTCTGAATAAAAGCATCAAAAGTAGAGTTATATGTGTTTAGCACAATGCTTGGCAGTCAGCAGTTACTAAATAAAAAGATTTTCCTAGAAGCATGGTGTGAATGGGAAACAATCTGTAAATATATGCATTCAACGGTTAAGAGTGCAATGACACAAGCATTGGTATATTGAAGAAACATTTTGTACGGCATTAAATTTGAAATGTCAGCATTTGCCCAGATCTTCTTACTTGCCTCATTAACACACTTACGAACTGGCAGCCTTGGTAAGAACGCCAGGGAATCTCCTCCAAGATTTCTTACCTAACTTGTAGGCAGAAAGTCACATACTGCTTTGGCAAGGGTCTAGGAGCAGCTTCCCTGCCACCACAATCCCACCATGTCCCTGGACCCTGCCTGGTTAGGAAAGCAGCGTGGGACAGTGGGCCCAGCTCTGAATGGGGAACTGTGGGAAGCATAGAATGCTACTGGGCACCTTATCACTATCTCCTCCAAACTCTTCAGTTTAAAATAAGGAAACTGAAGCCCAAGGGAATTGTTCCAGCTCTCACATACCTTTATGGCCAGAATCAAAAGAACCCAGTTTCTGGTTTCCAAACTAGGACTTTCTTTCAGACAGTTGCTCCTGATGGATGGAGTTGGCTTCTGAGAGTAAATTTTGACTTAGGAAACACTGACAGCAACCTTGGGGCATGTTTAATGACTAGCCCTTAAGTGGCATGAAACAGGGAACTGTCACGTTCTGATTTAAGAGTGTGGCACCCAAATCCAGAAAAACTGCTAACTGTTGCACTTAACATCTTTTTTTTTTTTTTTTTTTTTTTTTTGCAATGGATTCTCACTCTGTCACCAGGCTGGAGTCCAGAGGCTCAATCTCCGCTCACTGCAACCTCTGCCTCCCGGGTTCAGGTGATTCTCCTGCCTCAGCCTCCCGAGTAGCTGGGAGTATCTTTTGTATGCTTTCGTGCTTCCCTTTTTTTCTTCGCTTATACCCAATTAATCTCAAGTATCCAAGATGCTAATAATGCACATGAAGTGGGGTGGGAAGTTGGGGAAAGTGATGACAATCTTTAGGGAAACAAAATTTAAATAATTTAAGTGGGCTAAAATAATTATCACTCTACTTCAAAACCACATTTTGTAAATTCATAGCTTTTCTCTTTACTATACTTGAAAATGACCCAAGAAAGTCCTATTCTGAAGAATCTGGTTTTGATTGATCCTCCCTGGCTCAGTCATTTGCGTGTTATCTGCTTCCTCTAGCTACTGGTGTCAAAGGCCTTTAGCTGAGCTAGTCTGACTTCCATCTTATGCTTTCTAAATTTCTTCTTGCTCAACTATTTCCAACTGTATTCATTTTCCTCACTACATTTTTCATGTCATGAATTTAAGTTGTCGAGTGGCACTAAATCTTAAAACAAATAAGAAGAATTATTAGGGTAAACTGAAAACACCAAGTAATCTCTCTTAGCTTCTTTTACTTAGAAGTTCAATTTTGAAGTATTTGGATATCTCTTTAGTGCATATACTTCCAATCACTAGCTGCCCTTCTTCTTGAAGACACTATTTTAGCAACAGCAGGACCTTAAAGTCCCATAATGTCTGTGCTGAAACATTGTAGGCATCCTCTAGGCTAACCCAAGCTCCTTAGCTTACAAATCAATACACTCAGCCTCAGAGGGAAGATTTTTTCCTAAGATCTTTACCCAATAAAGGATTTCTCATCTTGCAACACTTTAAAATGCTCTTTTCTTCCTAATCATAGTCTGTTACCACCTCAATTACTCCTTCACCAACTAGTTTTTAAAGGAAAAAAGATGATTAATGCCCTCAGGTGATGGAATGCTTCCTTAAGAGTTTTTCCAGGGAGTTATCTTTTTTATTCTTGTGATTTCAAGTTCCAAATTATCCATGCATTTTAACTGCATACCATGAATGTATGTAAGTAAGGGATTTCCATAAGTCTACATACTACAGGAAAAAACCCTGATAATAAAGTGGCTTAGTAAGGAGTTTGTGTCTTAATCCTAGTTCTGCTACTGATTACCCGTGACAAGTCACTTCAGGTCTCTTTTTTTCACAAGGAAGAAAGGTGGCAAGAGCCATGATTCTCAACTTTCCTTGGATTCATTGAAGGCTGAACTAAGGTCCAAATATCTAACGAAAACCGAGTTTGCTTACTCATGACAAAGCTGCACAGGCTAAAATGTCAAGCTTACTTTGAAGTCACACTGGGTAGCTTGCACTGATCAAGTTCCGATTGGCATATATACGTCTTCAACTAAAAACTGCAAAATTAATTACTTTTAGTTTGAAAGACAAAACTGTAAACATATTTGGCTTACAGGGAAATGACAAGAATGAAGCTTTCAAAAGTACAGAGCTGGGAGTGGAGGGAGGAAGAAGCAGGTTTGGCACAAAGAAACAACGGTTCACATAAATATAAAATTTCACCAAGGAACTCCTCTGAAAGTGTCCAGATGCAAAGCCCTCTACGTCAAATCTCATTTCTTGAAACAGCACTTGACAAAGACAAATTAGGCACTCAGAGCTGGATTATAAGGTATTTTTTCTTTATATTCACATTAAGCATCCAACTAGATTATATTGCACAGACTTAAAGGAGGGGTTCTTCAAGGAGTTTAAAATCTGTTGATGCAAAATACAATAGTTCATTCAGTCATGTTCAACCTGTACACTTAAAAGGGCATTAGCAGGGGATTACATTTCATTTTCAATCCACAGAGACTGAAATCCGAAGGCACTGCCAACTGCCGCCTCACAGTCTCACCGTGTAACTACCAAAGAGGGAGGTGTGTGCCACCAAACGGCCCTGGATTGGGGCACAGGAGATGTGAGTTCTAATCCAGCTGGCCTCAGGGGCAATTCCCTATACCCCAGAACAGTACTTTGCACTGATGCTCAATGAATGTCAGCTGACTGGAAATGCAAAAGTATCCACCATGTGCCAATTCATATTATACAGGAAACATAAAGATCTTTGTGTCCCTGCCCTCAAAAAACTAAAATCCAATTATGTAAAACATGGACAGTTTGTTGGGAGGAAGAGAGTGAATACTGCTTGGCAATTATTATGAGGCAAAGGATATACAGTGGTTATCTTGAAAAAGCCTTGCAAAGTAAGCCAAATATTTCTATTTGACACACAGAAAACCAAGCTCAGAGAAAGCATGTAATTTGTTCAAGATCACACAATTTGTAAAATGAGAAGCCCAGATTTCAATTCAGGTCTGCAAAGTTCACATTATTTGCAGTACGCAACACACTCACACATATCAAGGCAGCCCAGGAAGAGATAGGGATTTGGGTCTAAGTTTTACTTCTCCTACTAAGCTGTTGCATATCTCCCTAGAGAGAACATTTCTCTGCATTTTTTTTCGCCTGCACGATTGGAGAGCAGAGAGGTGTTGGTAGGAGGGTTCATGAACTGGATCTGTGGTTTTTGGTTTGGTTTGGTTGGGCGGTTATCAGAAATCTTTTGGGCCAGGACTTGTCCTAAAGTGGTTTTTTCCCTTCCCTGCTCTTAGAAATTATTTGAGAATGGTACCTTTAGCTATTAATGGAACTATATTATACCTCTCAAGTGAATGGGAGCAGAAAGATGCGCCGCTTCCAAGCTCCCTCCTAGCAAGCTGAGGCTGACAGTGTGACCCTGCTGGGGGATGCTGCTGAAAGTTGAGACAACTTACTCACGGATCCATGTTTCCCTCCCAGCTGGGTGCTCTGCACCCACTGGGTGCTCCTGGTTTGAGAGAAATGGGGATGTGTGCCCTGCATTACTTGAGCGGCCTGCCTGGGGCTCGTCTCCAAATTACAGAGACCTTTAAGAGAAGTTCGCCGTGTAAAATACTTGGGTTCAAATAGGGGAGCGCGGACATCCGTCGCTGGGGGCGGCGGCTGCGGCCTGTCGCTCCGGTAGCGGGAACCACTTCCTGGTCCGCATCTCCCGCCCGCGTCCACACCCCGTTGCTGCATTTCCCCCACGGCACAGAGCTTTAGAGGCAGCAGGAGGCTTCCTCCGACTCCCGCGTGAACGCCCGGCCCGGCCCGGAGCGGGGTCCCTCCCGAGATTTAAAACACAACGCTCTGGAACTCCAACTCCCCCGGCACCCAGCCCGGTTCCCAGGCGTCGTGGCCGGGGCAATCCCCTGCGGCTGCAGGGAAGAGGCCCCGAGCCTGTTGGAGCCTCTGGCCCCGGCCGCGGTCCCACCGGTGACCCAGGTGCGCCGCGCCCGCCCGAAATCTCGTCCGACGTCGCCCGGCACCTGTCGCGCCCGGAGCCCGCAGGACCTGCGCTCACCTCGTTCCGGGGGCCCACGGCCAGTCCCCGCGCCTCTGGGCCCAGCTCCCGCTTCCGTCTCCGCCAAGGGCCCCGCCGCGGCCGCCGCCCACTTTCGGTTTCCCCGCACCGCAGGAGCCGCCCCGCGGCTCGGGAATCACCTCAAGCCCCCGCCCCGCCCTGCTCGGCCCCGCCCCACTTCGCCCCGCCCCGCTTCGAGGGCAGCCTGGCCTCGGCTCTGCGCACGCGCGGACGCCTCGGTCGCGTCGGCCCACGCCGGCGTCCGCGCGTGGGAAAGGAAACCGACGCCGCCTAGCGGTTTCTGCGCGTGCCCACGCACCGGCCGGCGGCGGAAGACGCCTGCGGGGCGGGTGCGGAAGCGCCTCCTGGTGGACAACGCAGGTACGCGCTGGCCGAGCGAGCCGGGACCCAGCAGGGGGCGTGGGCGGCTCCTCCTATGGGGCTCACCCTCCTTCCAAACAGTTCAACTCCTGCACATTATTTTCTTTCACATCTGGGGCAGTTACTTTTTATTGCCCTAGACACACACTCTATCCGCCCATATCCTTCAGGCCTTTCTCAAGCATCACCCTTTCAATGACGGTGGGCACAGTCTCTTAACATGTCAACCTCCTTCCTTGACTTTCCCTATCCCCATTCTCAGCCTTATTTCTCCTTAGCACCTATCTAGCACACTATATGTATTTTACTTAGGCTTTTATTGTCTGCTGTCCTTCTAAAATTAAAGCTCTGTGAGCACAAGGATTTTTGTTTGGTTCCTTGACCTATTCCCAGAGCCTAGACTAGTGCCTAGCACACGATCAGCGATAAATATCTGTCAAATTTATTCATTCATTCTAAAGTCATTGAACACCTAATAAGTGAATACTTATTTCTTCTGCACATTAACTCCACCAACACTTATTGGGCACCTGCTTTGCAATCCTTCAGCCAACATTGAACGCTTCTCTGCACCATCGGATATGCATTTACTGGGAACCTGCTGTTTATTCAACCGGTATTTTATTACAGCTTGACTGCATTGTATAAGACATACAATAAACTGAACGTTTAAAATGTACAGTTTGATAAATTTATATATATATATATATCACTGTGAGACCATCACTGCGATCAAAATCATGAACATATCCATCACCCAAAAAAGTTCTACTGTGACCCTTTGTAATTCTTATATCTTGTCCCTCCCTGTCCCTTGCCCCCTCAACTGCTCACCTGCTTTCTGTTGCTATAGATTAGCTTGCTTTTTCTAGAGTTATAAATACAACTTTTATATATGGAATGGTATGTACTATCCTTTTGGGGGGCTGCCTGGCTTCTTTTGTTTAACAAATTATGTTCATCCATGTTGTTACATGTATCAATAGTTCATGTCTTTCTATTGCTGATTGGTATTGTAGGGATGTACCAAACCTACCATGCAACCCAGCAATTCCATTCCTGGGTATTTACCTAGGAGAAATGAAAGCATATGTCCACACAAAAACCTGTACAAGAATGCTTGTGGTAGTTTTGTTGGCCGTAGCCCCAAATGGAAAAAACACAAACATCCATCAGAAGGTGAATGGACAATCAACTAATACATATTGAACAACTGCTGTTAAATAACAAATTTTCGTGGATAAGCCTGTGCTTATAGAGCTTTTGAGTCAGTGAAAAGATGCAGTAGGCAATAAAAAGATAAATTAGAAGTAAATCTGGAAAACCTGATATCCAGCGCTCAGACACTGGATGTTTCCTCAAAGGCAGTGGGGAATTGTTTAAGGTTTTTGAACAGGGTTCTTCTTTGAACACTGTTCTCTTTTGTATTCCAGATCTGGTCCCTGACTAAGTTTGCCTAAATGTTGTCTCTCTCTGGAATTTCTCTGCATCTCCTCTGCTCTACTTCAGTCTATTTCAGATGTCTTTCTCTGTTCTCTCCCCTCCAGTCTACTCCAAACATTGCAGTGGATTTTTAATAGACTTTGCTATGGTCTGAATGTTTGTGTTCCAACAATATTCATGTTGAAACCTAATCCCCATTCCTGCAGTGTTGACAAGTCATGATGGCTTCGTTCTTGTGAATAGAATTAGTGCCCTTAGGGGCTTAAGGGAGCCTTCTGCCCCTTCCACTGTATGAGGATTCAGCAAGAAGATGCCATCTTTGAAGAGGAGAGCAAGTCCTCACAACATGCCAAATCTGCTGGCACCTTGATCTTAGACTTCCAAGCCTCCAGAACTGTAAGAAATAAATTTCTATTATTTATAAATTATCCAGTCTAAGATATTTTGTTATAGCAGCAGGAATGGGCCAAGACAGACCTAAAAGACAGGCACCCCAATTTGGTCTCTGCAGTGCTCACAACATCCTGTGGCTCCACATTTTAGAAGGGAAAGATGTAAAAAGCAGCTGCCAAAGGAAAGAGTGCTGGTAGTAGCAGGAAATTAAAAAAAAAAAATTTTGGAGTCTAATATGTAGAATAAATCATAAAATAATGTAGTTGAACCCAAGTTTGAGATCCTTTATCCTTGCAAAGATGTTCCGTGTTTAGACTGTCCTATATGTAAAGAAAAATGAAGTTGTGCAGGTAGTTTTTCTAAAACCAGCTTTATTGATAGTTGACATATAATACCTATTTAAATGTACAGTTTGATGAGTTTTGACCAATGTCTTTAATTGTGTATCTACCACCGCAATCAATATATGGGATTAGTTCATAATTCCAAAACTTCTCCTGTGCCCCTTTACAGTTAATTCTTTCCCCCTACCTTTATCCCCTAGCAGCTACTAATCTGAGTTTTGTCATCATAGGTTTGCCTTTTCTAGCATATCATATAAATGGAATCATGCAGGATGTAATCTCTTGTGTCTGACTTCATCACTTAGTGTAACACTTTTGAAAGTTATCCATGTTGTTGCACATAGCGGTAGTTGGTTCCTTTTTAGTGCTGAATAGTAAGCCATTGCATGGCTTTATCACAATTTGTTTATTCACATTTCATGCACATTTATGTTGTTTCCAGTTTGGGCTATTATAAATAAAGTTGTCATAACAACCACATGCAGGTCTTTGTGTGGTGATGTGGTTTTTTTGGCATAAAGACTTAAGAATAGAACATCTGATTGTGGGATAGGTATACGCTTAACTTTTTAAGAAACTGTCAAACTGTTTTCTAATGTGGCTGCACCATTTTGTACTCCCACTTTTACTCCCTCCTTGGTAATGTATAAGACTTCCAGTTGCTCTAAATCTTCTCCAATACTTGGTATTGCCTGTCTTTCTAATTTTAGCCATTCCAGTGGATGTATATGGACAGCATGCTGAGCTTTCAATTTGCATTTCCCCAGAACTAATGATGTTGAGCATCTCTTCATGTGTTTATTGGCCCTTCATATGTGTTCTTGGGTAAAGTGTCTGTTCTGCAGGTAGATTTTTTGTCCAAGACATCAGGAGGTTCTCAGAAGTGCCTGGGTATCTGCCAGAGCAAGGGCAGGTTAGGACGTTGTGGTTTTTTTGTCTTAGTGAAGTGGTCCAAGGCCCAGGGAGTTCAAGAATTCACCCCATACCCTGGATATAATTGTATTTCAGGAGAATTAAGAGATATCAGAGATGGCACAGACTGGTTACTCTGTAGGCACAATGGTTCTTACCCTTTTGTAGGGAAGTCAGAATAGATGAAAGCAAATTTTGATGTATGTTCTCAGAGAGGATTTGGAGTCCTTAAAACTCCACTGTGAACCCCTGTTAAAAATTTCCTTAGAGGAAAGTGTATATCCTGGGGCCAAATAGCAGAGTTTTTGAAATGAACAGGACTCAGGTGGAAGGCATTCTTCCTCTGCAAAAGCCCAAGCATATCTTTGGACAACAGGGGCAGTGGCCAGGAGCATCTAGATCTCTTTTAAGAGAGGCAGGCATAATTTCCCATCCTCAAGGGCTGTAGAGAGGTCCTTGGTACTCTGCTTAAGGTGGCTTTTAGGGTAGGAAAGGTAGATGGGAGGGGGAATTAGTAAAAGCTGGCCACTAAGCAGAAGCCTGGCAGGTCATTGTTCCTGTCCAGAGACAAGAGAGAGGTTATCGTGGAAAGGGAGTGCAAATCAAGGCCCAAGTATGGAGAAGGAAGACAGCTTTGTTGGCAGCTTATCCTTGGCAGAGAAAGATGGATATATTTCCAGTGTGAAACCTCCATCCAAAGCCCTTCATGCATTTTGTCCACACCTGGGGAGCCTGTACGTTTGGAGAGTGTCACATTGGATGCAAACACCAAAATACCTGTACAAAACAAGCAGGACCAATACTATTGGTTGAGTTGAATCTCTGTCTTTCTCTGTTTTTTTCTCTCATCAGCAAGCACCATTTAGAATGAAGGTGAGATAGCAAGCATGGTCCAGGAACATGTCTGTAGGTCATTTTGTTTTTTTCTTACCTGATAGTTCTTTTAGTCTTTGCAATACAGCCCAAGAACAATACATTCCTCATCCTTTCTCTAAGAGCCTCTCAGACTTTACAGCCACCATAGGCAGCTTTGTCACTTGCAAAATTTAGAGTGACAACTCGATAGACCTCTAGGTGCTGTCATCTCACTTCCCTTCTTCTCTATATTGACTCCAAAAAGAAAACAAAAACCAGAAACAAAACTTTCATTTCTGTCAGTTTATGACCTATTAAATGAACAGCAGGGACTTGATAATAACATTATTCAATGTGTGGAGTAGTTCCTGTCTCAGGAAGCCTTCCTCGAATCCCCCACCTGACAATCATTGCTCCTTTAGCTGAGCTTCTAGAATGCTTTGTTCCTTAAATATATTTATAGCAGAGAGAACATAGCAAGTGATTTTATATTTCATCTCCCTTGTGAACAACTTGAAAAGAGTTTACATTTTAGTCATCTTTGGTTGCTGAGTTATTTAATTGCAAATAATTTTAACAATACCCCTATTTGAAGCTAAACTACAGCATGTTCAAAATTATGTATACAGATGGACCTTGTCAACCACATGAGTACTGTTTGCTTACATAAGGTCAGGAAAAATAGATCCACGACCAAAGGAATCTTTGGACAGATCTACTTTGGGTTAATCATTAACATCATAATCACTGCCTCTCCCATCAGCTTTAATTGCCTCATGAACAGATGCAGAGGAATTTCTAGACAACTGCATTTGTTTCAACTGAGTAAGGAGAAAAGACAAAACAAGACAAAACAAAAAACAAAAGGCAGTGATTGCCGAAGCGCTGCTAAAATCCAGGCCCTGGTAAAGCTAAGGATGTGCTGATCAAGCAAAACCCCCTAATCTGCACACAAAGCCCTCCAAGGTGAGTCAGCTGAAAGGGCCTAATCCCCAGAAGGGACTGATCACTAAAGCTTTAGAGGCCACACAGCCACAGCACACTGGAAAACAGGGGATAATGAAAGCTTAAAGGGATATTGTGTAGAGAAAGGTCATAGAACCAACAGAGGAGGGTCTTGGCTGTCTAAGAGGTCACCTTTGCCCTCTCCTGAGTTGTAGGTCATTCATATAGCTCAGTCTTGGGACCCCCAAATAAGAATGATTCCAAGGATGTGGATATTACTAAGAGTTAGCTGGCTTAGGGCTCCAGCTGTGGGGTGGGGCATGGAGGTGAGGTAACTAATATTTTAAGCAATCAACCACAATATGACTGATTCTGTAATAGTCAATAAACCAGATGGCACAAGAATTATATTGCAATAGCTGCTGGGGTGAGGAAGTGTGGAGGCAGTGAGAAGAAACTACATGGGTGCAGAGGAGGTGCTCAGTATAGGTGAGCTGACACTGAAATCAAAGAAGCAGACGGTATTTGAGAAGTGTGGGCTCCGATTAGAAGTGTACTATACAGGAAGAATCACTACCGCTTAGTTGCTTTCCCTGGGATAAATAATTTAGGACTTGACCTTTTGTTAAATTGGGAGGTTGCATAGAACGCCAGAGCCCTTTAGCTCTGTTTCTAGCCTCGGATTCCCTTATGTGGCAAAGTGAACACAGAAAGTAGCAAAAGAGCCTTCGCTTGGGGCTGTTTGGTCAATTTCTATACATCAGTGGTTATCTTTGGGAAATAACCACTCCCCATAGGTATTCAACCACTCTTGAGACAGTGGGCTCTGCCCCAATACACACCCCCTCCCCCCAAAGCCTGGGGCGCTTTGTTTTGTGCTTTTATGAGGTTATTTTTGGTTGTCAGAAAGATCAGGTGTACCTCCTGGCATTGACTGGGCAGGCTGGGATGGCTTGTGGTACTTCTCCCATATCAGAAAAGTTTCCCTTGTCTCAACCAATATGTGGATGTTGTGCCAGTCATCTATGTAGATGACAGACCTCTGCCTTATATATAAACACAAATTTTCCTCACAGTTTTACTATACAGTGAATTTTCCAATGCTATTTTTATCTGTGAATTTCACTTCAGAAAAGTAAATGAAGAGATTACAAAATATTTGTCATAAAACAGGGGTGCTGGGTCAGATAATACTGCTACTTGAAATCCCCCAACAGCCACCTCCACCCAGACAGAAGCTGAGCAGGATATTCTTGTTTACACCGGTAGACATAGGGATCACAAATTTATCTTTACTAGAATTCTGCATCACCCCACTACAAAATTACCTCACTTGTCCTAGTGCTCACACCAGTTGAGGAAGTTAGAATCATTCTTTTTGGGGGTCTTTCTGGAGTTTACTTAGCCCCAAATTGTATTTCCCCTACCATAGGTACAAGAGATAGTCTTCTTCATCTTCCTCCCAATTCTCCCTCATCGCCTCACACAGTCTTTTTCATTTAAAACTGGACTCCTTGCTCTCAGCAGCAACTTCCTTAAAACAGGATGTTTTATATTTATAATTAGAAAAGTATAGCACCTGGGGGCTAGCAGTTGGCTAAGGGGAGCTAGCAAGCTGCCGGCTGGAGTGAGATAGTGCAGGAGATTTCCTCTAAGAATGTGGTTCTTAATCTGAGAGTGATACGGTGTGTCAGCACTAACGTGGTATTTTCCTCCCTTTGTACACTACAGGTTGAACTATAAGCTCACTTGTAAATATCACTGTAATTATGGGAGCTTTATTTACAAAGCAATGAAATGTGTGGGTGTGGGTGTGTCTGTGTGTGTGTGTGCAGCCTTAGGAGTGGCAGCCCACATTCCTGGTGTGACTTGCTGGAGCTAGGGTAAGCAATAAGGACTTTGTCCTTCAAATATTAGGTTTTGTGTTCTGAGTGCTGATTTCTGCTGTTGATTGTTGAGGGGCCAGCACAGAGGCTGACAGTCATTGTTTCAACCTTCATAAGCTGAAGCAGCTTCCTGGAGATTTAAAGAGACAATACTTGTACTCCCACCCCCACGTCTTTTGGGAGCCAGACATTTAAGGAAATCTTTTTCAGGTCACTGGTTGATTACAGAAATGATGGAACAGAAACCTTTAGTGACCACACACAACAATATATATCTTGCAAAAATAGTTTTTAAAAGTCATAAATAGATGACCCAGTCCTCATAAAGTATAAGAAATCTCTGAGGCATTGAAGAATTAGATATCCAGTTAGTGCAACATGATATTTAAAATCTCTAGCTCTCAACAAACAATTACAAAACATACAAAGAAAGAGGAAAACATGGTCCATTCACAGAAAAAAAAGAAGTTTACAGAAATCTTTTCTAAGAAAGACCAGGCATTGGCATTATTAGTCAATGGCATTAAGTCAACTGCCTTAAATATGTTTAATGAAAATATGTTAAAGAAAACTATAAACAAGAACTAAAAGGAATCAGTAGAATTATATATGAACAAAGAAAGAATATCAATAAATAAATGGAAATAAAAAGGAACCAAACTGAAATTATGGAGATGAAAATGATAATAACTGAAATGAAAAATTAACTAGAGGCATTCAACAGCAGATTTGAGCAAGTGGAAAAAAGTGTCTATGAGCTTGAAGACATGGAAATTGAAATTATCCAGTCTGGGGAGCAGGAAGACAAAGGAATAAATGAAAGTAAACAGAGGCTAAGGGCCCTGTAGGATACCATCAAGTGAATAAAATTTACAATATGAGAGTTTCAGAAAGGGTAGAGAGAGTGGGGAAAGAAAGAACATTTGAAGAAATAATGACTGAAAAATGTCCCAAATTTGATGAAAGAAATGAATCTACAGATCCAAGAAACTCAACAAACATCCAAGGATAAATTCCACAGTCTCCTAGGATAAAGTCAAAGAGCTTCACTCCAAGACATATTATAATCAAAATGTCAAAAGTCAGGACAAAGAGAGAATCTTGAAAACAGAAAAAGAGAAATGAGTAATCACACACAAGGACTTCTCAATAAGATGAAGAGTTGCTTTCTCATCAGAAACCATGGAGACCAGCAGGCAGTGGAATGAAAAAGTGCTGAAGGGAAAAACTCAAGGGAGAATTCTCTCTCTGGCAAAACTATCTTTCAAGTGGTCACCCAACCTTGGACTCCCAAAGTGCTGGGATTACAGGCATGTAATTATGGGAGCTTTATTTACAAAGCAATGTGTGTGCGTGTGTGTGTGTGTGTGTGTGTGTGCAGCCTTAGGAGTGGCAGCCCACATTCCTGGTGTGATTTGCTGGAGTTAGGGTAAGCTTTCAAAAATGGGTATCTTTCAAAAATGAAGGATAAATTAAGACATTCACAGATAAAATCTGAGGACGTTCATTGCCATTAGACCTGCTCTCACAAGAAATGCTAATGGGAGTCCTTGGGGCCTGAAATGAGAGGACACTAGACAGCAAATTGAAGCCATATGAAGAAATAAAGATCTCTAGTAAAGATAACGGCATAGATTAATATAAAAGCAGTATTATTGCATTTTTGGTTTGTAACTCTTTATTTCCTATGTGGTTCAAAAGACAAATGTGTGAAAAGTAATTATAAATCTTTTAATGGGCACACATGTAAAATGTGTAATTTATGGCCAGGCACAGTGGCTCATGCCTATAATCCCAGCACTTTGGGAGTCCAAGGTTGGGTGACCACTTGAAGCCAAGAATTCAAGATCAGCCTGTGCAATGTAGAGAGACCCCATATCTAAAAAAAAAAAAAAAAAAAAATTAAATTAAAACAATTAGCCAGGCATAGTGGCACATGCCTGTAGTCCCAGCTACTCAGGAGGCTGAGGTGGGAGGATTGCTTGAACCTAGGAGTTTGAGGTTGCAGTGAGCTATGATCACACCACTGCACTCCAGCCTGGATGAACAGGCAAGACCCTGTCTCAAGGGAAGAAAAGATATAAATTGTGATAACAGCAACATAAAGGTAGGAGGGGATGAACTGTAGAGGAGCAGCATTTTTGTGTGCCATTGAAGCTAAGTTGGTATTAATTCAAACTATACTGTTATAAATTTAGGATGCTGCAGTGGATGGAATGTTTATTTTTTTTGTAGAGACAAGGTCTTATTATGTTGCCTAGGCTGGTCTCAAACCCCTGACCTCAAGCAGTCCTCCCACCTCGGCCTCCTAAAGTGTTGGGATTACAGATGTGAGCCACTAGGCCTGGCTTGAAGTTATTTTTATCAATATCAATTTTTTTTTTTTTTTGAGACGGAGTTTTGCTCTTTTTGCCCAGGCTGGAGTGCAATGGCGTGATCTCAGCTCACTGCAACCTCCGCCTTCCAGGTTTAAGCGATTCTCCTGCCTCAGCCTCCTGAGTAGCTGGGATTACAGGCATACACCACCACGCCTGGCTAATTTTTGTACTTTTAGTAGAGATGGGGTTTCACCATGTTGGCCAGGCTGGTCTCAAACTCCTGAACTCAGGTGATCCACCTGCCTCGGCCTCCCAAAGTGCTGGGATTACAGGTGTGAGCCACCACACCCAGCCTACACACTGGCTCTTTCTAACCTCCTCTATCAAACCCACCTCTGTTTGGGAGTCTCTGCTCAGTGGTGCCTTCTCCTTGACACATTATTCCCAAATGTGTGCAGGGCTGGCTCCCTCTGGTCCTTCTGCTCATAGCATAAATGTAAGGCCCCTCTGAGCCCCACCCAGTGACTTCCCAGCCCCACCTCTCAGCATCCTACTTCATTTTCTCTGCAGCATTTGCTCTTTTCTTGCACATGCCTTTGTTCATCTCCCCTCCAGACTGTGAGCTCCTGGAGAGCAGGGACCACTCGGCTGATCTCAGCACAGCATGCTGGGCCCACTGGGGCACCTGCACAGGGTGAGTGCTCAGGCATAGCTGCTGAATGAATAAATGGGAGGATCGCAGACTTTCCACCTCCCCACCTTCTGACCAGCTAAGACTATGGAGATGATCAATACAAATAAAAGGTGCGAGTCAGGCCTGAGGAAGGAGGACAGCAGGCATGACCTCTGCAGGACTCTTCCCTGGCCCCAGTTGCTGGTAAAACACAGTGGGCACCGTGGACACAGGAGTCTGACCGCCTCCTGGTGGCCAGCCATAGCACTGCAGCCCCAGGCCAGAATGCCTCAACTTAAGTCACACACTCCAGCTGGGTGACCTTAAGGCAGTGGTTTTTTGGGGGTCTCCAGGAGGCAAAGAAGCAGGTCCGCAGGTTCCAAGGGCAGTGTGAGGAACCTCGGAAGCCTCCCTTGACCGCTTTTTGCCTCCACTTCCTTTGGTGTCAGACATCCTTATCTCGGCCAGGGCAATGCTTCCCCCTACTTCCAAATGCAGACTCAGGATCCAACAAGGACCAGCCTCATTCCTGTCCAGTGCTCTGGCACCCTCTGCCTTATAGCAAGCCCTCATCACCCAAGCCCCACACCTCTCTCTGCTCTGAAGGATGTCCAGGGAGTGGAGAGCATTTTCCCAGGGTCTCAGAGCACAATGGGCACTGATGGATAAGCCATATCAACAGACACTTTCTGAGTATGTGGAAACCTTGGGGTCACTCACCCAAGCACCACAATTAATACTGGAGGAAATGGAGGCTTTCTCTCCCATAGTCTCTGTCTCACTAGGGGGTAAGGCTCATCCTACTTCCAGGTGCCCAGACCAGCGGCCTGAGGACCCCGGCCCTGGCCTCTCACTGCTGTGCTGGGGCCCTTAGGGAGCCCTATGTCTGCCCTGCTCATGCCCTGAGTTCCTGGGCCGATGCTACTGACCCATAACAGAGCTGCCTCCAACCTCTTTCTTCTTTCCCTCTGGGAGGAGGCTGAGCACCGGCCTAGGAAGCTGGAGCCCTCCCTTACCTTCTAGACTCTGCGCATCTTCTGTGGTCTAAGCCAGGCCCTATCTCTTTTGGGAATTTGGTTTCCCAAATGTATAGTGAAGGGTTGGGTGTGAAACTGCCTCAGTGTGCTCAGTGGGGATGCAGTGTCAAGTTCCATCAACGCAAGACAGGGTGTCAGGGTGGGGTGGCTCAGGTGCATATGGTGAAGAAGCCTCCCTAACTCAGGTAGATGCTGAGGGACACCACATATAACAGCCAGGCCTAGTGCCCATGGTCACGCATGCTCCAGGGACCCTGTGTCTGGACCAAGAAGAGAACATGCTGGTGAATTCCTGTTTCACTCTGTCCACAAGTGCAGTACACAAGGAATCCCCAGGCAAGGTTGGTCTCATGCAGCCAGCTCTGTGCCTCCCACACTTGCAGGGGCCTGGGTCACATGTTCACCACTGGAGCCAAGAAGTGGTGTCAGTCTCATTTAAGGACTAAGAGTGAGGGTGGAGAGGGGTAGTTCCTCAAGAAAAAACTGAGGTGCTGTCTCCAATAGAAGATGAGTTGGATGTCAGACAGATAAAAGCACCCGATCTCAGAATCATACATGTAGACCACATATCTACCTCTGCCACTAGGCACATGGGGATGTATATGTCCCAGAGAAGGTAGGTGTCTCGTCCAAAGTCACACAATGAGCAATGTCAAAACTCATACTTTGGTTAACATTCAATATGGCTACATATACTAGAATCCCTAAAATAATAGTGACGTGTATTAGTCAGGGTTCTCTAGAGGGACAGAACTAATAGGATTGTTGTATATATAAAGGGGAGTTTATTAAGTATTAACTTACACGATCACAAGGTCCCACAATAGGCTGTCTGCAAGCTAAGAAGGAAGGAGAGCCAGTCCAAATTTCAAAACTGAACAACTAGGAATCTGATGTTAAAGGGCAGAAAGCATCCAGCACAGGAGAAAGATGCAGGCTGGGAGGCTAGGCCAGTCTCTCTATTCACATTTTTCTGCCTGCTTTATATTTTAGCTGTGCTGGCAGCTGATCAGATGGTGCCCACCCAGATTAAAGGTGGGTCTGCCTTTCCCAGCCCACTGACTCAAATGTTAATCTCCTTTGGCAACACCCTCACAGACACACCCAGGATCAATACTTTACAGAGACAGGCCATCCATACTGACCTTGAACTGACCACTGCAGAAGTTTATGAATCATGTGTTTCTGTTCTAGCGTCTTGTATGTGCTTTCCATCCTCAATGTGGTCTCATGGTCCAACGTGGCTGCTGGAGCTCCAGCCTCGACTGGCCACCATGTTTGCATTTCAGAGAGTAGGCAAGGCAGGGCAAAGGGGGCCCTCCCAGCTGGGTCAGTTCTATCTAAGCAGTCTCCCCAGAGTCCCACACCACACTGTGGTCACATCTAATTGGCCTGAACTTAGGTCACTCTTAGCTGCAAGAGAGGTTGGGAACTTTAGTCTTTTAGTTTGGTAAATTGCTGTCCTGAATAAAACTGAGCATCTGCACATAAGAATAAGAGGAGAATGAAAACTGTGGAAATTAACAGTGCTCTCTCTCTATAGTAAATGCCAAGATAGAGAGGAAGGGATGGGGTTGTTTTCAGATGAATGGGGCATTTGTTTACTTATCACAGCCCCTCTTTTCTCACTGTTTATTCATTCACAGAGAGAGAGAAAAAAAAAGCTTGGTTCCAAATCAGGATATATGAATGGGACCCCTGCTTTCGATTCCCAATCAGAATGACTGGAACCACTGTGCTGGCTTTCATCTGTTTGTACCTTGTAAGTAAATCTGAGAACATCCTTTCCTATTTCATAAGTGGGGCAGGGAGGGGCTGAGAGCTGTGAAGCTTTTAAGGCAAGCAACATGTCTCTAAAAAGCTGGGTCAAAATTGAGTATCTGTAAATTTTAAAAGTACAATGCGTTCACCCCAAGGACGCTTTGTCCCTCATAATAAATATTACCAGTAAAATGAATCCACCCAAAATAAAACTTAGTCCATTAAAGCTGCTATAACAAAATAACAAAAACTGGATGACATATCAATAACTGAAACTTATTCCTCACAGTTCTGGAAGCTGGGATGTCCTAGCTCAAAGTCCCAGAAGATTTGGTATCTGGTGAGGGCCAACTCCCTGGTTCACAGACAGCTGTCTTCTTGCTGTGTCCTCAGATGGCAGAAGGCCGAGAGGGAGCTCTCTGTGGCTTGTTTTGTAAGGCCACTGATGCCATTCATGAGGGCTCCACCCTCACAACCTTATCACCTCCCAAAGGTCAAATCTCCAAATACCATCATACTGGGGGACAGGTTTTAAAACAGGAATTTGGGGAGACACAAACATTCAGTTTATATCTAAAACCGATAATGGTTAAAACTGCAAGTGGTGGCCGAGCGTGGAGGCTCACGCCTGTAATCCTAGCACTTTGGGAGGCTGAGGCGGGCGGATCACGAGGTCACGAGATCGAGACCACCTTGGCTAACACAATGAAAACCCGTCTCCACTAAAAATACAAAAAATTAGCCGGGCGTGGTGACGTGCGCCTGTAGTCCCAGCCACTTGGGAGGCTGAGGCAGGAGAATGGCATGAACCCAGGAGGTGGAGCTTGCAGTGAGCTAAGATTGCACCACTGCACTCCAGCCTGGGCGACAGAGTGAGACTCTATCTCAAAAAAAGAAAGAAAAGAAAGAGCCAGTGTGGCTTGGGGAGTGTAGCTTGGGGGAGCCCTGGAGGAGAGAATGGGAGAGGTGGGGAATGATGGCAGGGCCAGATCCTGGGGCCTAGGAGACTAGGTGAGTTATCCATTCTTCTCACAACATTAGCAATGTGAAAGTACAAATATTTAATATCTCACAATCTGTGGATCAGGAACCCAGGCATGGCTTACCTGGGTGCCTCTGCCTGAAGGTCTCTCAGGAAGCTGGGGCTGTGGTCTCAACTGAGGCTGGGCTGTGGGAGGAGCTGCCCCCAAGCTCACTCATGTGGCTATTGGCAGAACCAGTTTGGACTAGGCCTGAGTTCCTTTCTGTCTGTTGGCCTGGGTGTTCCCCAGTTCTTTGTCATGTGGGCCTCTATGTCGGATAGCTCCTGACATGAAAATTTGCTTCCTCAGTTAGAGGACTGTGACAGAGGCAGTGAGAGGAGGAGGGACAGAGAAGGACAAGGAAAGGGAGGGAGAAACACAGGAAACAGCAAGGACGGGGGAATTGGCACTTTTTTTGTAACTAAATGTTGGAAGTTGCAATGGATTGAATGTTTATGTCCCCTAAAAGTCATGTGTTGTTAGCCAAATTCCCAATG
This sequence comes from Rhinopithecus roxellana, assembly GCF_007565055.1. Taxonomy (NCBI): domain Eukaryota; kingdom Metazoa; phylum Chordata; class Mammalia; order Primates; family Cercopithecidae; genus Rhinopithecus; species Rhinopithecus roxellana. Next base: position 20,231,477 of record NC_044564.1, read on the forward strand.
TGATAATATTAGGAGATGGGGCCTTTGTGAGATAATTAGGTCATAAGGGTGGAGACCTCATGAATGGGATTAGTGCCCTTTTCAAAGGCACCCCAGGGAGTTCCTTCACCCTTTTTCAACCATCTGAGGACACAACAATAAGCTGGCAGTCTGCAACCCTGAAGAGGGACCTTGGCAAAACTGGACCATGCTGATACCCTGATTTCAGACTTCTAGCCTCCAGAACTGCAAGGAATACATTTCTGTTATTGGTGAACCACCCTGTCTGCTATAGAACTACCTTTCTTGTAGCAGCCCTAACTGACTCAAACAGGAGAGATAGCCTGTCACTCTGCTGTGTTCTGTTAGTCAGAAGGGGAGTCACTAACCACTTTATGGTTACACAAGGGCATGAATCCCAGCAGTGAGGTTCATTGCAAGCTGCTGTGCATGCATGCAGCCTACCTACCACATAGGCTGGGATGAGACACCTGGGTCTGATTCTAAATATAACAGGAAAGCATTGGAAGGCTTTATGCCACAGGATAACCATATATGAGTTTCATTTTATGTTAATCCTCTCATGGTGCAGAATGAGAAATGAGGCCCGAGTGGAAGTAACGTTTCCAATATTACACTGGTGGAATCTGGGCATGTCTTCAGTTGTAAGTCCATGCTGCATCCCGTCCATCCTTATAATTCTTCCTTCTCTTGAGTTTGTACATTTGTTACTTGTGACACCAACCTATGAGTGTTATGAGAATTATCTCATGTATGCCTGATGATATCTCTGGGAAGCAGATGCTGGGATGATTTGCATTGTGCAGGTAGGGAGACTGGAGAGGCTCTGAGAGGTACAGTGAGTTTTCCAGGGCACAGAAGTGGTAAGAAAAATAAAGGTTGGAACCCAGCTGTGTCTCCTCAAACCTTGGGCCCTCTGCAACACCCAGAGGTGCGGTGTTGGCAAAATTGTGAACAGTTAAGGAGATGACATAGAGGAGAAGGGTGAGCAGCCAATGGCTCAGAGAGACCTTTGGGGAGGGAGGTCTTTGAAGGAAGGGGCTGAGGTAATGGAACCTTGGAGAAGTGACCTAACTTCCTTGGTGATAGGCCCCAACAGAACTTAGAACTTTGATACCCAGCACTCACATTCTAGAGACAGCCCCTGTCTAGCTCTCTCGGTGGGAGCCACTAAAGAGAATAAGAGGTTCTCCTGCTGTATCCTGACTTTCTGAGGCTCTGACCTCAGGAAAGCCTGGCATGAGAGCCTTTTCCATTGCTGCAGACTTTTTGGTTCAGCACTCACTTCTGGCACCTCTGGTCATTTGGCAGGAAGTACCCAAAGGTAACACAGAGAAGTCCAGGCCAGGCCACAACTGTGATCCCACCTGGGCAGCCTCAAACCCCTCCCCATCACCGTGTGTGTGGAGGGAGGCAGCGGAGGGAAGGCAAGGGATGAGCGTTGGGCCCTTCCTGGGCCGGAGCAGGTTGTTGGGTGTTGGAACCCCGGTGGGCCTGACAAAATGGGAAGATGGGTGCTGGGTGAAGGACATTTCCCCAGATATTATCCTGTGCCCCTGAGACTTCAGCTCATTTCCTCTATGCAGTTGCCCACCTGTGCCTTAACTGGGGAGCAGAATCTCTAATGTGAGTTTCCTGCTGCAGTGATGGCCAGGCAGGGCCCTAATGTCTGATGATCTGACTGCAGGGCATCATTTTTGCAGAGCTCCATGTGGGAGATCAGTGAGGAACTAGTTGATGGGTTCAACTCCTCCATCTTCCTAGACAAGGGGTAGGTGCCCCATGCCACCAATGATGACCAGCGCTGGTCTGGGGTGAGAGCGGGCATGGGCGGGTGTGGTGGTGTCTCCGCTGCCAGTACCACGAGATGAACAGCATGGGTCCGGAACCCAGTTTTGTATACAAGGACTCCTGGGATCTCTCTAGCAGGGACTTCCCACTGGAGTGACCACAGTTCTACCCCTCAGAAATCTGGGCTCCCACTCCTCCCCCACCTGCAAATTGGTAAGGTGGAAAGACACTTCACATACTTGCAGGAATGTCAGAGAAAAGACTTTTTCATTGTTTTCATATCACACTAGGCCATGAACATTTTTGCATGTTGCTACTATTTTTGTTTTTTTAACCACCTGCCCCAGATATCCCATGCAAGAATCAGCTCCTCTGTCCATCCAGACCTGCTCCAAGCCTTAGAAATCATCAGGCTTAATAGGGTGGTTTATATATAAAAATTGGGGGGGGGGGGGGTGTTGGTTCAGCTATTCTTTACATGTCTCTTCAGCTTGTCACATCCCAGAATACATCATCTTAGCCCACTAGGCCCAGAGCGTTGGCCTCACCTGTCTTCACAATATTCCATAAGGAAGGCTTTTTTTTTTTTTTTTTTGCCACAGCCATTCAGCCTTTCAATCCTGGTGGACCTGGATGTGATTCCATTCTGTTGCCATTTCAGCAGGGCTGCAGGGAACATCTTACGTGTGTCCTATTAGAGAGCACTGGTTTGCTAGGGCTGCCATAACAGTACCCAAACCATGTGGCTTAAACAACAGAATTGGTTTTCTCATAATTCTGGGGCTAGAATTCTGAGATCAAGGTGCGGGCTGGGGGCGTTTCTTCTGAGGCTTCTCTCCGTGGCTTGTAGACGGCCCCTTTTATCTCTGTGTTGACATTGTCTTTACTCTGTGCCTCTTTTCGTTGTTGTTGTTGTTGTTGTTTCTTTGTTTTCTTGAGACAGAGTATTGTTCTGTCACCCAGGCTGGAGTGCAGTGGCTTGGTCTCAGCTCACTGCAACCTCCACCTCCCTACTCTGTGCCTCTTTGTGCCCTAATCTCCTCTTCTTATGAGGACATCAATCAGACTGGATTAGAGTCCACCTCAATGAACTCAACCTTAATGACCTCTTTAAAGACTATGTCTCCAAATACAGTCACATTCTGAGGTCCTGGGGGTTAGCACTTCAACATATGAATTTTGGGAGATATAATTTGGCTTATACCACATACTTATTCCCTACAGAAGATAGACTCCAGGCATGGGGTTGCTTGGTGGAAGGATATGCATATGCAAAATCTGAATCACTTCAGCCAAATTACTTTCCAAAGAGGCTGTGGCAGTTGGGTTGCCACGACAGTCTCCAATGGTGTCTGCTTCCCTGCATCCAGCCTGACAATGGGGGATGTCATTCATTTACATTCCTGCTAATCTGGTGTCCATGTGGCAAATGCCACAGTATGCTTCCCTTGCTTTTTAATTTGCCACTTATAGGCTTGAGCCACCTGTCAGTTGTTTACCAGCCATTTGGATTTTCTCTTCCCCCAGTTGTCTGCTCATGTTCTTGTTGCTGTGACAACCCTTCTCGCACCCTGGAACCTCCAGGCATTTGCCCCTTTGCTGGATCTGGGATCCTCAAAGCTCAGGTTCTCAAAACTGCCTTTATTGTAAAAGAAAGAAAATTAAGTGCCTTGCTTTGAAGTCTAAAGGACTCTCCTAGGGTGGGTGTTGTAGTCTATTTTGTGCTGCTGCAACAAAACACCATAGACTGGGCAATTTATAATGTACAGCAATTTATTTCTTACAGTTCTGGAGGCTAGGAAGTCCACAGTCAAGATGCTGGCATCTGGTGAGGGCCTTCTTGCTGCATCATCCCATGGCAGAAGGCATCACATGGCAGAAGGGCAAAGAGAGGGTGAGAGAGAGCAAGAGGGGGCAGACCCACCTCCACGATACTGACGTTAATCCACCCAGGATGGCAGAGCTCTCATGACCTAAACACCTCTTAAAGGTCCCATCTCCCAGTATGGTCACAATGGCAACTACACTTCAACATGAATTTTAGAGAACACAAACATGCACACCATAGCAGTGGGTCTACACTGAAAACTGGTCTCTCAACTTGGTGGGGGCAGTGGGGTGGGGAATGAGGTTCCCTCAGATCTTCTCCCTCCATGCCAGAAGCAGACTAAGCTTCAGGTAGCTTAGTGGGAAGGTGATGCAGCCCTAGCTTTGGGCAGTTCTTAGTCCTGCCCTGTGTGACCTTGAGCAGCCATTTGACATCCCTAAGCCTGCGTTTTCTCGTCTCAACAATGGGGATGTTTTCTTAGGACTCACTAGAGTGATGCTCTTCATACAAGCTCTTAATAGGGGAATGCTAACCTCTCTTGCTGTGGGCACTCACATCCCTCTTCACACACAAGTCCCCAAGGAATTGGGGCTTCCTGGTCTGAGCTGTAGCCCACGATTCTCCTGGTGGTTTTTGGTGCTGCCTCTAACTCTGTGTCCTTCCTTGTCCCACTCAGTATGAAAATGAGTTAACCCTGTACCTGGGCAAGATCTGCAAAATGTGGACCCTCCTCCAGGTGGGCACTCAGGAGCATATGGTGGCATCCCTGGACCAGGCTTCCAGAGCAGACACATACCCTACAGCACCACCTTCCTGTGTAACCACTGGGTCTTCGTCTCTACCCCACAGTTCCTGGACTGGGTATTCAATAGGTGGGAGCCTGTCCCTTCCACAGCACAGTGGGGACTCTGCCACCAGTTAGCTGTGTGTCTCAGGAATTTTGCTGCACCTCTCTGAGCCTCAGTTTGCTCCTCTGAGAATAAAGGTGGTAAGAGGATGAACCTCACAGGGTTCTTGCAGGGACTAAATGGGGTGAGCCATGGCAGATGCTGACTGGTGCTTGGCTCTGTGGAAATGGCTGCCAGATGTACTGTGGCTGTTATTTATTTTTGAACACGAAGTTGCTCTCTGCCTCACTTGTGGCCTTCCTACGTTTGGGAAAGCGTATGGAAAGCAAACCTGTTTTCCCATTTGTGAAAAGGGTTTGAGTTTCCACATGGCTGATCCCTGTGCTTGGGGTACCCAGAACAGGGATCCCTGGGGGCTGGTGGAGGGGCCCTACGCTAACCCAGATATCTGGGAAGATTCTGGTTGTGGTTCATTCTTTCAACAAATATACATTGAGCACCTACTGTGTGCAGTACTTTTCTGCCTGCAGAAGGCACTCCCTGGGGATTGTCTGCATTCTGGCTGGGAAGTCATGGGTGCACTAGACATCATAAGCAGGCCGTGTCCACAGTGTGTTGACACTGTGATGTCCTCCTGGCCTCTTCTAGATACACATGCATCCTGCCGTGTTTTAACAGGGAGGAGAGACCTCAGGATCAACTAAAAATGTCAGTGGACTTCAGGTCTAGGATGGGTTCCTGTTTCCCCAGAACAGTTGGGGGCATATAGGAGCCTGTGGCTGGGGAGGGGCTGGCAGAACCCTGGATCTCATACATCTTAGGATTCCCATGAGAGGGCTGAGGTCTGGGGGCTTCCTCTGCAGGAGGAAATTAGTCAGTGAGAGTTATGAATGGGATCCAAGTCCCCTGGGAAGTGAAAGGGAGGCTGGGGGTCAGAGCCATCCCCACCACAGTCCCATCTCAGCTCTGCCCGCCTCCTTTCACATCCACCCCTCCAGACCCAACCTCTAGGGGATCCAGAACAGGAGCTGTAGTGAGCATTTTGCTCACATTTCTACCTCAAACCTCATTTCTGAGCATCCTGGTGCAGGTAGCCCTTCAGAGCAAGAGTCACTGGCAAGACCTGGCCCATGCAGGTTCTGTGCCTGCCCTGCCTGAAGACCAGGGCTGTCTCTGCCAGAACAGTCACAGAGGGGTTGGGTGGGGCCATCTCTGGACAGGCAGGGCAGCCACAGGGGTCCACATCTAAACAAGGGTACCCTAGAAGAACAATGTGGAAGGAAAGGCCAGGCATCTGACTCTGCTGCCCCCCACCCCCCACCCCCTACACTCTCTCTTCCATCTTGGGCACCTGGCCAGAAAAGTACCCTGAGGGCACTCCGGGGAAGAAGCCTGCTCCAGTGACAGCCTGACATAGAGTCAGTCCAGAGCCCTCCTGCCCCTAGTCTGGGACCATACAGAACTGGCCCGGTGAGGAGGTCCCCAACCTCTTGGGGGGGTTCCCTCCTATGCTGGTGGCAAAGCAATGGACTCTGATGGATGCAATGAGTGCTAGGCTCTCAAGGCAGAGTGGGGACAACCTCCCCTCTGGGACCTTTCCCTGAACCTCAGTTGGATGATATGGGCCCAATCCCAGCTCCACCTCTTACCAACCATGTGACCTGGACTAGATTCTTAACCTCCAGGCCTTCACTGTTCACATGTGCAGGGCAGAAATGGGACATAACAGCACCTGCTGCACACAGTGACTGCAGAATGAGAGCAGAGAGGGAAGGCAGGGCAGGGCCTGGCCCCTTTGTAGGTGGAGAGTGCTCACTGAGGAGCACCCAGGTGCATGGGTACGTCTCACGAGCTCTGATGTTACTATAAGGGTAAGTGTTCCTGCACAACCTCTCTTTTTGCCTGCTGCCTTCCATGTAAGACGTGACTTGCTCCTCATCTTCCACCATGATTGTGAGGCTTCCCTAGCCACCAATCACGTGGAACTGTAAGTTTAATTAAACCTCTTTCTTCTGTAAATTTCCCAGTCTTAGGTGTGTCTTTATAAGCAGTGTGAAAACGGACTAATATGCTCCCTCTTAGAGACTTGGGAACGGCCTCTTGTTGGCTCTCAGGTGTGTGGTCTGTGATCTAAGCCCCCACGCAGTCCCTAGGCCTTCCTGTCAGGGGCATGCTGGCCTTGACCACGTGTCTCAGAGGTGGGTGCTCACTTGCTACTGGGCTCCTTCCCTGTGAGTGTTGCTCACTGGGTCCCAGGTGTGCCCCTACTCCCTGCCACAGCTCCCTGGGCTTCTGTCTCCTCCAGGAGGGGAGATGTCAGCAGAGGAGCTGAAGTGGAGCAGGTGGGATTCCAACTCCCCACCACCCGGCTCATTCTCTCTCCTCCCCAGGAGTGCTGATACCTCAAGAACTTCTCCTCACTCTATGCCATCCTCTCTGCTCTGCAGAGCACCTCAATTCACATGGAGAGAAGTTTCCAGGTGAGCAGGCCTCTCTCTACAGGAGCACCAGGGTGGATCAGGGACATCCATGGGGCTGGGCTGGGCATTGCCTCTCAGTGAGCCTAGGAGGTGCTGGGAGGCTGTGAACCCTCAAGGTAGGGACTGGGAACCCGGGTGCGGTCTCTGAGCCTCCCTGGGATCTTAGGCCAGCAGTTCTGCTTCGAATTAGGTTACCTTTCCTTACCTGTCAGATATAGGCTAGGGCCAAATTGGAGACTGTCAAGAGCTTACCTCACAGCAACACGTTTCTCTGATGATTGAAATCAAAACTGGTCAAAACAGACCTGCTTGGCTGAAATGGGAGTGGGGGCCCAGTGGACCAACATGAGAGTCCCCTCCCCTCCCCAGTCCCATGGGACCCTTAGGCTCAGGGGAACCTGTTGGAACCTCTCATCTAGGGTGTTTGGGTCCTGTGACTTCTTAAATAAATGGGATTTGCACTCATGCCCCTCCCTGTGATTCCCAAATTTCTCCTTTCTTCTTTCGCCTCTGCACAGGGACAGTCTCGAAAATTTTCAAGATGTGTAAGCTAGTGCACTGCGCAGGGTTCTGCTCACCACAGCAAAGTGGAGGAGGGGATGGGGGCAAGCCTTTGGGAGGGAGGGAACTGAGAGGGTAGAAGGACTGGACAGGGTGTGGTTTTTCAGTTTCTCATTGAGAGTTTCTTTGAAAATCTTCAGTCTCGATCTTTTTTGGATTCATAGCAGAGGAATCCCTCTGGTCCATGGGCAGGCGGGAGGCGGGGGCACTTCAGAGAGCAGGAGGTCCCAGCAATGGGTCATAGTGGTGGCAGCTGTGCTGAGCCAGGAGGGCTTGATGAGGTAGCAGATTGAGCAGGTCCTGGCTCAGCTCTCTGGCTGGCCCATCACACTGACTGGCAGCCCCCTCCAGGCTGTTGGGTGGATGGGGAAGGTAGGGGGGTCGTCAGGAAGCTGGCCTCCAGCTGTTCTTCTGTCTGGACTGCAGCTCCAAGGGGAGGGGGCACCCTGCCCACACCAGAGATGGGCACTGCCAAGGAATTCCACGGGCCAGGTGGTCAAAAAGGCTGCCCAGCCTTGGGTCCGAATGGCTGAGTAGAGGACAGGTATGTGCACTCTGTGACTGCCTGCTCTGGCCCCACAGCAGGCACTGTTGATCAGCCACAGATTCCGGCCCTGTTGCCTCGTTTGCAATGACACGTACCCCGGATAGTTTATGAGGAGTATATAGGGACTAATCGATCCCTGGTGGCTACTTCCTGAGAGGATTTCACAAACATTCATATAAAAGAGGAAGCAAAGTGGCCTCACCCATCACCCTGGGCACCCCTAGTCTGTCAATCAGAGATAGCACCTCAGAGTCCCCCTTCCTGAGTGGAGGAAGAAAGTGTTCTGTGCAGGGGAATTTCCTGGGGGTTCCCTGGGGAGGTGGAGCCTTTGCATGACCTCAGCCCAGCCTTTGGGGCAGAGACTCCTGTGGCTGAGGCAGGCAGGAGCCACTCATTTGGGCCTCCTGGGACTACCCTGTCGTCTCCCACCACAGCTGGGCCTGGCTGGGGGCCTGGACACATACTGAGAGCCCAGAGGATGGGACGCTGGTCAGCAGTGGTGCTGAGGGACGTGGTGAAGGCAGCTGGGATGGGGCCTCTGGCTAGGAGGAGGAAGCTGGCCTCTCCTATGGGGCCCTGGGCAAGTCACTGCTTCTCTTTGGCCTCTGTTTTCTCATCTGAAAAGTGGAGGGATGATGGCCTTGTGGTGCAGGACTCACATGGTGACAATGCAGTCACAGAGAGGAATGTGGTGGGCTTTGTGCCTGGCTGTGCCATGGGGGAGGGGTGTGATGGCAGGAACAGTGATGTGAGTGCTAGTAACGTGGTGCTCAGGAGAGCCTGTGAGGCAGGTGGAGTTCCTGCCGTGCTTTCCCAGAGGAGGAAACAGGCTCAGGGAGTCCAAGGGAGTGAATCTGGAATCAAAGCACCCCAGAGGTGGTGGCAGTAGAGGGCCCCAGGGTCAGGGGGCTGGGAGAATAAAAGGGTGAGGAGGATGTCCTCACTGACCTTGCCCTCGACCCTGGAGGGGACCTTCATGGTGGCCACACTGGAATGGAGCCCCGAGAGACCAGAAGAGACAGCAGCTGCAGGTGGGGTGGGAGAGCCTCCAGGTAGTCAGCAGACAGGGCTTCTCCCTCCCAGCGAAGGCCTCACATCAGGAGAGGAGGGGGCCTTGCTTCTCCTTCTGCAGCAGTGCCTGAAATGCCTCCCACAGAAGTGACCAGAGCAAGGGTCAGGGAGAGCTGGGCTGGTGCAGGGGGTGGAGGTGGTGGGTTGGAGAGGAGCAGGGAGAACCAGGGCTGGCCCCTCACAACCTTTGTGATTGCCAAAGCCGACTGTAGGAGTGGCTACAGTGAGTTTGCTAGACGCAGAGAGGTGTGGGGAGGGGTCTTGGATGGGGGCAAATCTTGGCTGCTCCACGTGGGAGGGGGAGTGTGAGGAATTTGATTAGGTAATTAGGGAGCTGCAGCTGCCCCAGGTGGCTGCAGATTGATCTGATCAACCCGAGGGCGGTACCGGAGAGCCAGTGGTCACCAACACCCCCGCCCCATGGGCACAGGGTCCGACCCCTCCTTGGCCCATTCTACCTGACCTGGTGATGCTGGGCACTGCGATGAAGGATTCTCCGGATGTGAGCCAGCCTGGGGAGGCGCGGGGCGGGGCCGGGGTCCTGAACTTGGGAGGAGACAGCCCCTCACCGAGCCCTGAGCTCTCAGCAAACCTCCTCTCAGGCGGTCCTCACACTGCCCCTGTGAGCCGGGCGTCGTGGCCACCGTATTGATGAGGGAACGGAGGCTCCACAGAGCCGCCAGACCCCATTCCCCGTGTAGTGAAGCGGCCCAGCTGCCTGGCTGCCCAGCTGCAGGAGATTGTAGCTGCGCTGGAGGAGTCAGATGCTCCCTCGGGCGCTGTCCATGGTGGCAGGAGAGTGACGTTAGGGAGCAGGAGAGTAGGTGAACAGTCCCTTCCAGCTTGAGGCCTCGGTTTCCCTGTCTGTATCAGAGAGGCCTGGGCTGGAAGGTCCCTGAGCCTCCGCTGCCGTGACCGCCTCCCCTGGAGCCTAGTCTGACCCAAGTCCAAGTCCCGTTTTGTGTGCACGCCCTGCTCCCTGGTGGAGCCTGTTGGTACTGCAACGTGAGAGGAATGTGGTCGGGAGGTGATCAGGGGCCAGGGACCTTTTTGATGGGCTTTGGCTGTCTGCCTTCCAGGCGAATCTGATCAACTTCCAGGAAAGGAGTTAGGTAAGCAACTGTGGCATTCATTGCGGGAGGCTGGGGGTGTGGAAATCGGAGACTCGCCACCTGCCAAACACTCCCTGGACCCATTCCCTGCACCTTAGACTCATTGGGAGGGCTTGATACAGAGCAGAGGAGGAACCATCCCACTGGAGGGTGGGGGTAGGCGCTGGAATCAAGGACAACTTCCTGGAGGAGGGACTGTTTGAACCCAACTCTGAGAACCGGTAGGGACTGGATGAGATTGGAGGGGAGGTGGGAGCCTCTTAAAAGCATCCACCTAGAGATGGGGTTGTGGAGTGGCCCTTGACCCCACTCCACACCCCCACTAGGGCTCCTCCAGCACCCCCTCACCAGGCCCTGTCACCCTGCTGTTCTTCCCTCTGGCACCAGGAATGCACAGTAATTAGGGAGCTGCAGCTGCCTCAGGTGGCTGCAGCTAATTTCCACCTGAGGACTTTGGAACCTGGTTCAAGACCACGGAGCAGCTCAGTGAGGATGAGAGATCAGGCTGGGGCAGGACTTGGGTGAGGGCAGGGGTGGACTCTCTCTGGTGGCTAGCAGCAGGAAGCCTGCAACTGTGGCTCATCCCCTAGTATGTGGTGACAGCTGGGCCACCCAGACTCCAGGTGCTGGGGAGGCACTGGGAGGGAGAGCTGAGGTATGATTCCAGGTAGTCTCAGGGCTGCCACCCTGCCCTGTAGTTATAAGCAGTCCTGCCAGTCAGAACCACCACCTGAATCAGCCAGTAGCGGCCTCAAAGCCAAGGAGAAAAGGTCACAGTCAAGCTGAGGTGCCTGTGAGTGACCTGGTGTACTGGGCGGACTGTCCCAGGGCTCAGTGCAGCTTTGGGCTAAGTGTGGGTTTGGAGTGTCAGACAGCTGGCACTGGGCTCCCAGCTCCATTACTGAACAGCCCTGTGACTGGGGCAGGTCACCTTGCCTCTCGGGGACTTGCTTTCCTCCCCTGTGAAATGGGCTGATGCTAAGTGATCTCTTACGTGATTGGGACACCAAGCACTCAGCACAGTGCCTGGAGCACAGAGTAAGAGTGGGTGGCAGGGTAGTCTGAGACCCTGGGGTAGTCCCTTCCAGGTCATCCTGCCCTCCCATCCAGCCACCAGGCCCCCAAAGCAGAGCCCTGTACCAGCGGCAGGACAGACACGAGGCCTGCTCAACTGTGACCCTGTGACCCCAACATAAGCAACAGGGTGCAGCTGGGGCCCCCGGGGGCCCTGGGCCAGCTCCTCCAGCCCAGATGAGAAGGACAAGGTGAATCTTTTTCTGGGATCCCTTGAAGCCCAGGAGAAAATGGGACACTCCTGTCCCCTCTCCCTGAGAGCTCTCCCCCAGCCCTGGCTGCTTTGAAGAAGGACACAATTTATTTACTATAAAAATGAATACAATAGAGATGAATACTGTGTTACAATCCTGTCTCCATTACAGCCTGGGAGCTGCGGTTTTGTTCTTTCACTTCCTGTGTTAACTGGAGATACAGGCTCTCATATCCCTCCTAGAGATGAGGCATCTTGCAGGGGTGCCCATGTGTTGACTGCAGAAGAAGGGAGATGGGAGAAAAGTAGGACTTTCTCAGGGCCCATGTTCATCTCTGCATGGTCAACTTGGGCAAGAAGCAGAGACAGCCCCTGAGAACTCCCGGGTTAGCAGCTGAAGGGGCTTTCACGCGGCCTAGCGGCACCCTTGGGAATCTGGGTGTCTTTAAAAATGACCCTTCCAGGGACCATTTCCTGACCCAAGACAGTGGCTACCTTTCTACTGCTTTGGAGGAAGAGAGAACATGTTCTGATTTGCTTACTGAGGTTTCCTTTGATCAGCTATTAGGGACTTGTAGTTTTCTTGTTCAAACGCTGGAATTGCATCAGTACTAAGTGTGTATGTGTGTATGTGTTGGGGTGGGGGGAGTGTAAAAAAAAATCCAAATGTGTAATGTGGAAAGGACAAGGCCAAAGGAAGATTATTTGCAAATGGAGTCAGGGTAGGCTGGACAGTGCATCTTCAGTTCACTTCCGGGGGCCCCATGAATGACCCTTGACCTTACATTTGACTCCTCCTGGGATTCTGTCTCTGACCTCAGCACTTCTTTTCTTGCTGGTTTCTTATCCAGGGGGAAAGATTTTGCAATGCAATTTTTAAGGCTGCAGCTGGGCCTCATTGCATAAACATTGTTGCTACCTATGATCTAGGATTTCCAGCATCCCTGCAATTCCTGGTGTAATTCTTTTCAAGGTGGAAATTCCGTAGAAGACTCCCAGCCTCTCTGTCAGGCACATCCTGGCCATTCCTCCCCAGCTGGAGCCTCATGAACCACAGGTGAGCTCTGGTTTGCCAGGATAAGGGTACTTATTCCTTGTCAACAACAGACCCCACACTCCCATCCTGGCCAAGGTGAAGTCTGGCGTCCTGTGTTCCTGAGGTCCAAGGTCTTGGGGATCCCCTGTTTACACACTCAGTTGTGTTGTTACTGACTTGTCCTAAGGGCACGCTGGCCTGAGCCCTTAGAGCTTACAGCCCCCTGGATGGCTTTATCCTCTATCCAGTCTTGTACTGTGGTTATTTCATGGGGCAAGGTGGGCAGGGGTTGGGGGGACTGTGAACCTTTCCCGTGGGGAGAGTTAAAGGTGAGGCATGAGGCGGGCAGTCAGTGGGAGGCATGGGAGGGCCTGGCAATTAGGCAAGAAAATAAAATGAAAGGCATTCGATATATAAGATATAGGGAAAAAGTGGTTTTTCCCTCTACTCACACACCACACAATGTAATACGTCTGATACCAGATGTGGGAAGGTCATTTCCCCAGACATCAAGCAATTCTGCAGTGTATTAGGCAGTGAATTAGGCATCCTCTAATTCAATTCCATTCTGATACTATCTACCTGGAGACAGGCTGAGGGCCCAGTCCCACAAGACTGCCCTTCACTTTAGATGCCTGTAGCAAGTAGTAGGCTGTCACCTGTTAATATATTCTTTAGAAACTGGCTGTAAATCAGGGTTCCCGTAACTTCCTTCTTGGGCTTGATTAATTTGCTAGAGCAGCTCACAGAACTCAGGGAAACACTTACATTTACTTGTTTGTTTACTTTTTAGACAGAGTCTCACTCTGTTGCCAGGCTGGAGTGCAGTGGCGCTCTCAGCTCACTGCAACCTCCGCCTCCTGGGTTCAAGTGATTCTCTTGCCTCAGCCTCCTGAGTAGCTGGGACTACAGGTGCATGCCACCATGCCCAGCTAATTTTTGCATTTTTAGTAGAGACGGGGTTTCACCATGTTGGCCAGGATGGTCTCGATCTCTTGACCTCATGATCCACCTGCCTCAGCCTCCCAAAGTGCTGTGATTACAGGTGTGAGCCACTGCGCCTGGCCTACTTGTTTATTAATGAAGGATGCAGATGAACAGCCAGATGGAGGCAATACATAGGGCAGGGAATGGGAGAAGGGGCACGGAGCTGCCATGACCTTTCTGGGCGTGCCTCCCTCCAGGAATCTCCATGTGGCCAGCTATCTGGAAGCTCCCAGAACCCTGTCCTTTTGGGGTTTTATGCCTCCAAACTGATGATCCACAGGAATGCAGGCATATAGCCGTACCAACTAAAATACTAATATGCGTCCAATCAGGGTGGTAAACAGGCACTGCCCTGCACTCACCCCGAGTGCTTCCCCTCTGCTTCTCTGACTATGTTCATTCCCCTCCCTGTTGTTTGGTTCATTTCTATTGTTCTTCTTGTTCATAGATTCTTTCTCCTCACTTTTGAAACCTGTTGAGCCTACCCATTGAGTTTTAAAATTTTGGTTATTATATTTTTCAGTTAAAGCTTCCACTTGGATTTCTTTCTTCTATTTTTTTGTGTCATGATTTTCTAATTTTTCATTTGTTTCAAGTGTGTTTATAATTGCTTATTAAAACATTATTATTATGGCTAATTCAAACCACTGTCAGATAATTCCAACATCTGGCATCTTGGTATTCACACACACCGACTGTCTGTTCTCATCCAAGTTGAGATCTTCCTGATTCTCAGTACGATTTTCTGGTGTGTTCCGCAGAACTTCCCTGACTGTAGAGCCCTTGGTGGAGGGGTCTTCAGACTGGAGGAAGGCCTTCTAAACCTAGTGCCAGGGGCTTCACTTTCCTTACCTAAAAATGAAGCTCCCCACTGGAGCAAGAGTCAGCATTCTCCAGGGTGCCAAGAGGGGGTATCTTGTAAAGCTCAGTTTAGACCCAGACATTTGTCTTGGCCCTGTTGGGCCTTGGCACCTTGACAGCAACAGGGTACAGTTTAAGAGCATGAACTTGAAGTCTTAGTCCAGTTTCTAGGAGCCTCTTATAAAAAGAAAATTAAGTTTCAGGATCTTCTAAATTTATTATGCCAAAGGGAAAAGCCCTGGAAGCTGACTCACGGAATATGACTGTTTTTCTTCTTTGGTGCATGACCTTTACTTTCTGACCTTTGCATTGAGATGTTATACATTAACCAGACTCTCTACTCTTCATTCAAACCTAGACTAAAAGAGGTACAGACAGAGACCCTTGTGACTGTTACCTTTTCACCATAGAGTGTTAAACAACCCTCTTGGAGTGTAGTCAGTATATCTGTATGTCAGCCTTTGTATGGACAGTGCTGTTGTTCTGTTCGGCACCTCTGTTTTGCCTGTATACATGGTCCTCATTTTCCCCCACACACTGAAGCACTGATCACCATTCTTCATTGTAGCTCTGCTCCCCAGATGGCCACCTTCACACTGTGTGCTTGAATAAACTCTCTTTAAATTAGATCATAACCTTTTAAATTATTTTAGGTTGACACTCTGGATCTCAAGCTGGTTCTGCCCATGATTTGTTGCTGACTTTGAACAGTAACAGTGAATGTAATACACATATCAACAGGATTAGAAACAAATATCACTTTTGTTTTCTTTTCTTTTCTTTTTTTTTTTTTTTTTTTGAGATGGAGTCTTGCTCTGTCACCCAGGCTGGAGTGCAGTGGCGAGATCTCGGCTCACTGCAACCTCTGCCTCCTGGGTTCAAGCAATTCTCCTGCCTCAGCCTCCTGAGTAGGTGGGATTACAGGCACATACCACCATGCCTGGCTAATTTTTGTATTTTTAGTAGAGATGGGGTTTCACCATGTTGGCCAGACTGGTCTTGAACTCCTGACCTCAGGTGATCCACCTGCCTCGGCCTCTCAAAGTGCTGGGATTACAGGCATGAGCTACCTACCACACCTGGCCTAAAAATCACATTTTCAAAAAGCATTACAATTGATGCAGGAAAGGCAATTGGCAATATCCAATATCACTTCACAATAAAAACTCAACAAGTTAAAAACAGAAGGGAATTTCCTTGGCATAGTAAAGAACATCCAGAAGAAATCCACAGCTAACATGATACTGAATGGTGAAAGACCAGATGTTTTCCTTGTATAACGGGGAAAAGACAAGGATGTCCGCTCTTGACACTTTCGTTCAACATTGTACTGAAGGTTTTAGCCTGGGCAATTAGTCAAGAAAATAAAATGAAAAGGCATCCAATATGTAAGATATAGGGAAAAAGTGGCTTTTCCCTCTACTCACACAGCACTCAATACAATACGTCTGATACTGGATGTGTGAAGGTCATTTCCCCATACATCAAGCAATTCTGCAGTGGGCATTAGGGGTCCTCTAATTCGATACCATTCTGATACTGTCTACCTGGAGACAGGCTGAGGGCCCAGTCCCACAAGACTGCCCTCCACTTTCAGATGCCAAAAGCGAATAGTACTTGAGAAACTTTAGATGCTGGTGGTGAACATTCTTGAGAAACTGGCTTTAAATCAGGGTTCCCATAACTTCCTAGTCAAGTTTTATTAATTTGCTAGAGCAGCCCACAGAACTCAGGGAAACACTTTACTTACATTTACTTGTTCATTAATAAAGGATACACACGAACCACCAGATGGAGGCAATTTTTAGGGCAAGGAATGGGAGAAGGGGCACAGAGCTTCCATGATCTTGCTGGGTGTGCCTCCCTCCAGGAATCTCCATGTGACCAGCTATCTGAAAACTCCCAGAACCCTGTGCTTTTGGAGTTTTATGGATGCTGCATTACATAGGCATGACTGACTAAATAACTGATCATTGGTCATTGGTTGCTAACTTAGTTACCAACTCCTTGGGGTTTGGGGCTGAGGGTCTCAGTCCTCTAACCATGCCTTGACCTTTCTGTTGACCAGCCCCTGCCCTGAAGCTGTCTAGGGGTCCCCAGCCACCAGCCGTCTCATTAGCATACAAAAGACACTCTTATCACTCCAGAGATTCTAAGGGTTTTAAGAGCTGCACATCAGAACACAGGGAAGAAAACCAAACATGTATTTCACTATGTCACAGGTGCCAAGAAAATTTTGTGGGGGAAAGATCAGTATTTTCAAGAAATGGTGCTGGAACAACTGGTGGCCAAATGCAAGAGAATAAAGTTGAACACTTACTGCTATGTACAAAATTAACTTAAAATGGATCAAAGACCTAAGTAGAAGAGTTAAAACTATACAACTCTAGGCTGGGCGTGGTGGCTCATGCCTGTAATCCCAGCACTTTGGGAGGCTGAGGTAGGTGGATTATTTGAGGTCAGGAGTTCGAGACCAGCCTGGCCAACATGGTGAAATCCCATCTCTACTAAAAATACAAAAATTAGCTGGGCAGTAGTGGTGCATGCCTGTAGTCCCAGCTACTCAGGAGGCTGAGGCAGGAGAATTGCTTGAGCCAGGGAGGAGGAGGTTGCGGTGAGCCAAGATCATATCACTGCACTCCAGTCTGGGCGAGAGAGTGAGACCCTGTCTCAAAAAAGAACAAACAAATAAAACAACTATACAGCTCTTAGAAAACAGAAGTAAATCTTTGTGACTTTGGATTAGGCAATGGAGTCTTAGATATAACACCAAAAGCACAAGCAACCCAAGAAATAATAAACTGGACTTCCTCAGAATTAAAAACTTTTGTGTATCAAAGGACACTATCAAGAAAGTGAATTATAACTGATCTAGAGATAATTTTTTAAGTGAAAACAACATACAATTTGGAGAAAATGTTTGCAAATCTGTTTGCAAAAATGTTTGCAAATGTCTGATAAGGGTCCAGTGGCTTGAATATATAAAGAACTCTAATAACTCAATAATAAAAGTAATCTAGTTAAAAATTTGATACAGAAATTGAATACATTTCTCCAGAGAAAATATTCAAATGACCAATAAGCACATGAAAAGATACTCAACATCATTAGTCATTGCAAATGTAAATTAAGACTATAATGAGATACAACTTCACACCCACTGGGATGGTTATCATCCAAAAGTCAGATAATAACAAGTTTTGGCAAATGATGTGGAGAAATCAGAGCCTTTATATACTGCCAAGACTGATATAAAGTGATACAGCTACTTTGGGAAACAGTCTGGCACTTTCTCAAAAAGTTAAGCATACAGTTACTGTTTTTTTTTTTTTTTTTTTTTTTTTTTTTTTGGAGAGAGAGTCTCGCTCTGTTGCCCAGGCTGGAGTGCAATGGCATGATCTTGGCTCACTGCAACCTCCCCTTCCTGGGCTCAAGCAATTCTCATGGCTCAGCCTCCCAAGTAGCTGGGACTATAGGCGTGTGCTACCACCCCTGGCTAATTCGTGTATTTTCATTTGACAGGTTTCACCATGTTGGCCAGGCTGGTCTCTTAACTCCTGACCTCAAGCGATCCACCCGCCTCAGCCTCCCAAAGTGCTGGGATGACAAGTGTGAGCCACTGTGCCCAGCCTAGAGTTACTTTTAGACCTAGTAATTGGTATATACCCAAGAGAAATGAAAATATGCATCCACACAAAAACTTATTCATGACTGCTCATAGCAGCACTATTTTTTAAGCAATGGAGTCTTAGATATAACGGCACTATTTTTTAGTGCTGCTATGGGCAGTCATGAACAAGTTTTTGTGTGGATCTATAGTAGCCAAAAGGTAGACAAAGTAGTATTGGGTTCCTTCAGTACTTGTCAAGCTGGGCCTCTAAGGGGGTCCCTGTAGTATGGGTATAGGGGTGATTAGAGTCCAGTCTCACTCACTATTAGAAAAGTGATTTAGATATGTTTTCTCACCAACCAAACCAGCAAAAAATGTCCCCCAAATGCTGAAACTAGAACCCTTGGTGTGGATGAGGAAATTGGACAATGGGTATTGCTTAGTGGTGGGAGGGGGTGGCCTGTTTCCCTGGAGGGTGACTTGGCACCATGTCCACAGCTGCCACCCTCTGATTAAGGAATGATTACAGATGTGTACAAAGAGCTAGTGTGGGAGGATGTCATCTTTGCCTTCTTTCTAGGACATCCTCACCCTTGTCCGACGGAGGTGATCTGGTTCCCCGGGCAGTGGGAGCACTCTGCAGCTGTTTAAATGATAGTGTCCCACACTGCAATCAAGGCCCCTTCATGGGCCATGAACTGAGTTAGTGGACCGGGCTAGGATTTAAAAAGCAGGGAGAAAATATTAGAAAGCAGTCTTCCTAGTAAGGTTAAGTGCTATCCTGTGACCTGTTGGTCCCAAGTTGTGTATGTGTGCAAGGGCCCTGTGTTTAGAACATGTTTATACAGTGGTTGAGTCAGAAAAGTATGAAAACCAATGGTGTAAATGAATCCTTAAGGATATGGCATAGGGTTTATCTAGTTAAAATTTACCAAGCAGTCTATGCAACCTAATGCACATTATGATTCCCTTTTGTAAAAATAACTCACATACATGGAAAGATGCTATGGACAGTGGCTCTCTCTAGATACCAGGATTTTATTATTTATTTATTTGTTTATTTGAGACAGAGCCTCATTATGTTGCCCAGGCCAGAGTGAAGTGGCATGATCTTGGCTCACTGCAACCTCCACCTCCTGGGTTCAAGTGATTCTCATGCCTCAGCCTCCCCAGTAGCTGGGATTACAGGTGTGTGCCACCATGCCTGGCTAACTTTTTGTAATTTTAGTAGATATGGGGTTTCACCATGTTGCCTCAGCTGGTCCCGAACTCCTGAGCTCAGGTGATCTGCTCGCCTTGGCCTCCCAAAGTGCTAGGATTACAGGCATGAGCCACTGTGCCCGGCTCAGGATTTTAAAGTTATCCTGTTGCTGGTTTCATAAATTCTTTTTTCTACGATGTGCATATATTCCTTTTGGAAAAATGAGCAATGAAAGGTAGCACATTGGGGTGGGGGTGGGGGGAGCACAGAAAAGAACAGGAGATTGCGTTTGCCTTAATGGAAGGGGACTCCTCACTCTCCTGGCTTCAGTGCACAAAGGCCACCAAGCTAACGAAGCAGCGCCTCACTAGGTGGAGCAGACCAGGAGAGCAGGGTGAGTGTCCCCAGCTGAGGGAGCTGCACTCAGAGGGTCACATAGCTGTCACGGGCTGGAAATTTAGGGGCTGGGGCCTCCTAGGCCTGTGGCTGAGGAAGCCTGTCCAGATGACACACACAGCTACTGACAAATGAAACCTGCACGCTCAGGCCATGTAATCAAAGAAGAGAAAGTTGATGAGCGAGATGCCGGCAGGCTGGAGGACTCCAAGAGAATGATCTGAGCATCACAGGACTAAGGAGGCCTGGAAGATTTTTTTTTTTTCAAAATATTGCAATTTGCTCAGGCAAATTGTGGCACAAATACCAATCAACATTGGATTAGGTCTTTGTTGGGCCTAGGAACCAGTGCAGAGTTGCGGTTATAACCCATACTTGTTTAATCTGTTAAATTAAAATAATGTTTCCCCATGACCTTTAATTATTTCATTTTTCAAGATGGTGTGCCCTGCCCAGCATGCTATTTGAAGGTGATGTCCTTTGAAGTTCTGGAGTCTATTTTAAGTGACTGATTCCTGGTACTTACCCTCCCTGCTAACCACGTGGACCTCCCCTTTCATGCCTTCCTTGTGGGAAGTGGGCTCCACGTGGGCAGGGACCATGCTATGTCCTGTTTGCTGGTAAAGCTACAGTGTCCGGCACAGAGCAGGGGTGGAGGGATGAAGGGAGGGAGGGATGAATGGAAAGTAGGTAGGCAGGTAGATGGACAGGGAAGGAGTCTGCATAAGAAAGCATTTATTCGTGGTGGGGTGGAGGGTCACACATACAGGCCCTGGATGGTGTGCAGGGACTGCTTCCAGCTGTCCTTCCAGCGCTGAGCCTCCTTCATCTGAGATGTGCAGTCATCCTGGATCCTCTTCAGCTCCCCCTCAAATGATGCTAAATATTTCTAGAAGGAAGGTAGCAGGAGGGGTCCACATGAGGAGAGACATCTGGACCCTCTCCCCTAGGGCAATGCTGTAACTTGCTGGCAGGTGGCTTTTAACCCATTTCAGGCACTGGCAAGAGTTCCCTAAGTCACTTCTTAGGTAGAAACCAGGTAGGCCTAGTTATTTCCCCCATTTTACAAGACAGGAAAACTGAGGCTCAGAGCCTGGTCTGGGGTCACCCAGCTAGACGGAGGCTGATCAAGGACTAGAACCTGTGTCTATCTGACTCTGGGCTCAGCGCTCCTTCCTGAGCTCTGTCCCACACTGTGGCCTCTCGGGAGCTCAGGGCTCCCAGTTTTTGGGTAGGCTGGACCTCCCCGGCCTCCCGCCTTCACTGAACTCAGCAGGCCGAGCTGTACCCTCTGCCTGGGGCTTGGAGGGAAGCTTGGGGAGGGCTGACCCTGGGCACTTCCCAATAAGGGGGCCAGCTGGTCTCTGGGCAGGACAAGGTTTCTCTCTGGGCATCAGGACCAAAGGTCCACAGATCTTCAGAGCCAAGAGGTCCTCAGGTGGCATCTGGGTGTAGCCTCCTCATCAGGCTGTCCCCAGGGGGTCTGACAGGCACTGGGATCAAATCCTGGCTCTGCCACTCTGTAGTGGCATAGAGGGGACAAGTTTCTTTAAGCCTCAGTGTCCTCATCAGTTTTAATTTTACCTCCCTTGTGGAGGTTAGGAGGATTCAGTGAGATGCCTCATGTCAAGAGAAGCAGCTCCCAGTAAGCACCTCCCAGTGAGTTCTCAGGAGCTGTGACCGCTCCTGCTACTGTGCCCCCTCCGAGCTGACTGCCACCATTGCTTCCGTGCCTGGTGACAACGTTCCCTAGCTGTGACCCCACTGTGCCTTTGGAAAGCCTTTCTTCACCCCCAGTCTGGGTGGGATGTCCCTCAGCTGGGCTCCCGCAGCATTGGGATCATGCCTCAGACCCACACTTGCACTGGGATGGGAGATGACCCACAGCGGCGGCGTCTTTGTGCCTGTGAACAGTGACCGTCCTGAGTGTTGAGACCTGCAGCTCTGGGGTGCACTGACATGTGTTGCCTGCTGCACCAACCAAATGTTGGGGTGCCGGGTAATGGGAAGCTCCCCCTTCCCAAGGCAGCCAACCTGAGCTGTGCTCCCCGGGACACACCCACTCCACCCCATCTCACCAGGTACACAGCATCTCGGGCTTCCACGGCTGCCAGGTGGCCCAGGGTGGTTTTGGTGGTGGATATCGATGATGTTGGCCGGAGAAGAATCTTGTTTTGAATGGTGACTTCGGTGGGTTTGATTCCTGGCCACTTCCTACAAACAAATGTGTGAAAATCTCACAGACTTGTCTTCATCTTTCATAATCCACCTACCATCCCTGATGGAAAAGCTTAGCATTTCTTTGAGAAAATTATCATGGCTTTAAATATCTTAATGAAAATAAAAGACATACTGAGTGTGAATGCTGCACTTGTTCAAGCTGTTTCATATTAGCCCACACTGGTCTCATCGCTGTGCACGGTCTGGGGTTCTGGTGGGGAAGGGGAGGGCCACAGTTCAAGTTGCTTCCCCTTTCTGAGCCTCAGTTTACTCACTGATCTGCCAGCCAGGTGGTGGCCACCAGTGCCTGGTATGCTTTTCCTATGATGCTCTAAAGACCACTTCTGAGAACATAGCTGGGCATATCACTGCTCTGCTTCTTCTTGCAGAGTCACACTCTTGGGCACAGGGGACAGGCACATTGCCAACTCTCTTCACACATGACAGCTAGAGGGGCTCACGATGCCAGCAGTGATCTGAGAATATGTCTCCCACTGAGCCAGGCCTCCCTTTCATCGTGGGACCCTTTGGTGGGTCCTTATCATGTGAACTAATAGCTGTTGAGCTGTTCATATGTGCTGGGGCACCTCATGTACTACCTCATTTAACTTTCTCTTGATAATATCAAGGTAGGTGGCCATGCCAATTTCATGGATGAGGAAACCTAAGGCTCAGAACACAATGCCTTTCCCAGGTCTGTCTGACTTCAGAGCCCAAGCCCCTAACCATTACACTGTACCACCCCCCAGCAGATACAGCCATTTACAGTAGTCCTTGCTGCTCTTGGCTCTCACCTGCTTCCACGTTCAATCAAGGGTTTCTCACTCTCTTCCTTCAGGGAGAGCCCAGCGAGTTTCCTTCGTATGAGCATTGATATTTTCTGTTTGGGGGGCTCCATCCCTAGAGGCAAGAGACAGGATAGTGACTGTAGCCACACCAACAGCCTGAGATCGAGGGATTTCCCCGGCATTACACTTAAGAGGCGGGAGGACTGGCGCCCCTCCTCCCTACTCGGAGTTATGGCAGGCTGAGCCCTCTCGGTGGAGAAGCTGAATGCACCAGCCACACAGCTCGGGGTGGTTGCAGGGGCAGGGGGTCATGGCTGGAGGAATCTGAGCAGTGGTGTGGGTGCTCTTCCCAGCTCCAAACCCGAGCCTGCTGCTCTGACCTTCCTGCAGTTTCCATGAGTCCCAGGATATGCTTCATAGAGCCTTCTTTGGCTTAGGCTAGCTCATACGGGTTCCAAACTAAGAACCTACCCTGGAACAAACACGTCCAAGGTTGTCCCTTGACTATCTAGCTCAATAAGCCAATCTCTGATGCTCTGATGTTCTTTCTAGATCAGGGGGTGAGAGGGTCAGGGGCTCTGTGTGCAGAGAACCAGCAGGCAACCTGTACACTCCTCTGCCATGAATGGCAAGGCCCAGTGGCCTGGCTCAGAAGCCGAGTTACAGAGCAGGCAGAGGCCTCCCAGGGCCTGGTGAAGGGAGTCTTCCTGGCTCAGGGGTTCCTTGCAAGGGACTGTGATCGGCTTCACTACCAGCTCACCTGCCTGTTCTCCCTGGGGTCTCAACCCCAGCATCTCTGCAAGGCCCTGATTTTCCAAACGAGGCTCACCCTTGACAGAGACCTCTGATATAGAAAAGTGACCAACACTTCAAAAATGTGTACACACTTTGATCCAGACATCGCACTTCTAGGAGTCTGTTGTCCTAGAGATGTATGGATGCGGAGATTCTCTTCAGCATAATTACAGGAGTGGGAAACTGGAAATGCTTCAAAGTTCAATAGCAAAGGGACTAATTAGTAAGTTACAGTGCTTATTAAATTATGGTGTGCAACAACTGAAAACGCTGAAGAAGAGAAGTGTTGACTGGCCAGCCTGGTCAAGGTTCACCTGCAGGGAAATCAGGTCACAAAAGTGTCCAAGCCCTGTAATCTTCCCCAGCCACCCTAACACACAGGCCTGTGCCCAAAGGGAAAGGTCTGGCAGGATGAACAGCAAGTGCAAAGGGCACTGCTTTCAGGGTGAAAGGACTGTGTTCTTCACTTGCTTCTTGGTTCATACTGATTTTCTTGTTTTACTGGAATGAATGTTTATTGTTTTTGTAATAAAAACCTTTACAAATAAAAAGGATATATTTTAATTACTTTATAGAGCAGTGATAAATGTATAACACTTAATGTATGATTTTAATCTTATAGCTATAAAAGTAATATGTACATTATTAAAAATGTAAACATCACTTCGTGATGAAAAAAAAAAAAGGTTTTAGGGATCTCTCTCAATCCCACCCAGTAGAGGTGATCATCAGCAGTTTGGTACCAGTATCTGTCTCTGTCTCTCACACAGATTCATTTAAACAGATGTGAGTATGCATGTTGATATCATGCATGTGTTTTAAAATATGGGATCATGGACATGTTCTGTTTGTCCATTTGTTTTGTCACACAACAGCCCTCCTTCATGTCTTTCCGTGTCAGCACATGCAGACCTAGTTTAACAGCTGCATGGTATTTACCCGCACATCTGGCACCCTCATTTATGCATCCAATTTTCTTTCTTTTCTTCTTTTTTTTTTTGAGTCAGGGTCTTGCTCTGTCACCAGGCTGGAGTGCAGTGGTGTGATTAAGGCTCACGGCAGCCTCGACTTCCCAGACGTAAGCAATCTTCCCACCTCAGCACCCTCCCAATCGCCCTCCACCTCCAGGAGCTGGAACGACACGTGCACACCACCACACTGAGCTAATCTTTAAATTTTTAGTAGAGATGGAGTTTTGCCATGTTGCCCTGGCTTGTCTCAAACTCCTGGGCTCAAGGGATCCACCCGCCTCAGCCTCTCAAGTGCTGGGACTGCAGGTGTGGGCCACTGTGCCTGGCCCATTGAATTTTCTGTATGTCGATGTTAGTGTTGCTTCCAATTCTTTGCCATTTCAAACAGTGCTGTGAATATTTTTGAACATATACCTTT
The DNA here is from genome assembly GCF_007565055.1 of Rhinopithecus roxellana. Taxonomy (NCBI): domain Eukaryota; kingdom Metazoa; phylum Chordata; class Mammalia; order Primates; family Cercopithecidae; genus Rhinopithecus; species Rhinopithecus roxellana. Next base: position 20,256,265 of record NC_044564.1, read on the forward strand.
GAAAAAGTATCCAAGTATTTCTTTCAGATAAATTCCTAGAATTAGACATGCTAGGCCAAATGTCTAAACACTCAGAATTTTGACAGGAACTGACAAATTGTTCTCTAAGACAGCGGTATCCATGTATGCTCTACCAAGAGCCTCTGTGGAGTCTCTGTTTCTTGACATTCTTTTACGTTGTTACCAAATGTAAAAACTTTGCCAGGCTATTGGTGAGAAATGATATCTAAATAATACTTAGATTTTCATTTTTCATCATCAGTGAAGTTGAGCATCTTTTACAGTGACTAGCCATATGAACTGCTTCTCTTTTGAAGAGCATGGGTTTGTCCTTTGTCTCTTTAAAAATTTGACCTGTGAGAGTTCTTCGTACCATAGGGAGATTAGCCCTTTCTCTGATCTATAAGTTGTGAGGAATACTTTTCCAGTTTGTGGTTTGTCTTTCCATCTATTGACATGTTTCTGTTTTTGTTTTGGCTACAAAGAGCCAGCCATTCCCTCTATGGCTTCTAGCTCTCCTGTCATACTTAGAAAAGTTGTCCCTAACCCCAAGAGTATGGAAATGTTTACTCAATAGGGTTTCATTTTTTATATATAAACATTGGGCCATCTGGCTTTTGCTTTTTAATCAAAAAATTGTTTATTTTTTTTTTTGAGACGGAGTCTCACTCTGTCCACCAGGCTGGAGTGCAGTGGCGCAATCTCGGCTCACTGCAAGCTCCACCTCCTGGGTTCACGCCATTCTCCTGCCTCAGCCTCCCTAGTAGCTGGGACTACAGGCGCCCGCCACCGCGCCCGGCTAATTTTTTGTATTTTTAGTAGAGACGGGGTTTCACCATGGTCTCAATCTCCTGACCTTGTGATCCGCCCGCCTCGGCCTCCCAAAGTGCTGGGATTACAGGCGTGAGCCACCGCGCCCGGCCAAAAAATTGTTTTTAAGGAAAACAAAAATTAATCAGTTCCCTCAATGGATCACCCGTTTTCACTCTGATAGAGTTGGGGAAAGCAGACCCCTGCCCAACCTAGCCCTCACTAGCCCCTGGGGCCAGGACACAAGGCTGGTGGTGCCTCTTACTTGCAACCTGGATGTCGTCAATGGTGACCACCTCATCCAACTGCAGTAGGAACTTCTCAGTGAAGGTGGCCAAGTTGGTTATGAAAACCTGGCCATTCCTTCTGGTACATTCCTGGAAAAAACATGGTGACAACAGTGCTGCTGGGAGAGAATCATCCCTCCAAGGCCAGCTGAAGAGGGGATGGGTGAACTCTGCAGGGAGTTCTGGGGACCCAAGCCATTATAGCCACTGTGTCCAAGTAACCAGCATCTGGCCCTCAGCCAGGAGGCCTCTCCCAAGACGTGATCTGGTTTAAACATAAGAAATGATTCAGAAATGGACAAGGGACACAGACAATTCACAGAAGAGGAAATAAAACTAGACATGGATCACAAAATAAAAGTTATCATTAGTAATTTTATAATTAATTAATTTAGAAGTCAAAAAGGATACAAGTTAAAATGCCAATAATGGCCATTTTTACCTACAAAACCTAACCACGATCATGCCTGCTTTGGCCAAGATATCAACAAAGGGCTGCACCTGGTGCTGTCAGTGGCTGTCCATTGGGCTATTTTTGGAGCGTGCCTGCACTGGGAAATCAATAGTATCACTGACCTCCAGCTTCTCCCTGTTCATCCTAATCATGCTGTCCAGCTCTTCCTGCCTTTTGTCTTCACTTAAGTGTAGAGACTCCATTTCTTGGAAATGTATGGGGTGTCCAAGATTTAGATGGAGCTTCTGGGCATTTTTGTCCTTTAATCAAACAATCCAGAATTCAGCAGTGATGTTAACCCACCAAAAGTCACTGACCTATGTCTTCTGTCAATTATGATTATGGCGAGACTCATGTGTCCTCTGACCCGGATGTGTGGGGGTGATGGGTGGGCAAAAGAGTGGCAGAGGGGTTAAGAGGGGGGGCATGGCTGGAGCTGACTCAGGGGGTTTGGAAGAGAAAAGGCTGAGCATCTGTCCAGCACAATCAGAGCTTTAGTCCAGTGAAACCAGCAGCACCCATGTTCCACAGCTCCAAAGACCAGTGTGGACAATTATTGTTATCTCAATGAGTACAGCCCCATGGAACCCAGCATACCCACCCACTATAGCCAACAAGGAGTTTACTGAACACCTTCTATGTAGAAGCTGTTGGTTCAGTTCTTATTTTGCCAATGGCTCCTGTCCCAAGGACCCCATCCAAAAATCCCAAGCCCAGCTCACCTTCTTCACTTGGACTTGGCCCTTCCCACAACCTGCCACCATTTCTGAACTCCCAGTTCCCCTGATCCTGGAGTGGAAGGGCTCGTCCTGAGGCCCTCACCTTTCTTTTCTCCAGCTGCTTCTGCTGTCCCTCAAACTGTCTTCGGATCTCCTTTACGGAGGTGCAAAACTTTTTCCAGTGGTGCTCCTTGAAATTCTCCATCACCAGCCAACACACTTGGGGCAGCAGCTCCTCAAATCTCCTCATCTGGATCCGTAATTCTGCCAGAATTGCGGGTAAGAGGCCAAGGGAGGGAACAGATTAGAATCAAGTTGCAGAGGTGATCTCTACAACGAGGCCCAAAGCAGCTTCCCAAAGACAAAATATTGGTCTCTAATGTGGTAACAGCTATTCCATCAAAAGGGGTCCTGAGGTCAGGCTTAGTATAGAAAATACAGGCTTAGCCAGTTGCAGTGGCTTACACCTGTAATCCCAGCACTTTGGGAGGCTGAGGTGGGAGGATTGCTAGAGGCCAGGAGTTTAAGACCAGCTTGGGCAACATAGCAAAACCCTGTCTCTAAAAAAAATTTAAACATTAGCCAGGCATGATGGTACATGCCAGCTACTCAGGAGGCTAAAGTGGGAGGATTGCTTGAGCCCAGGAGTTTGAGGCTATGGTGAACTATAATTGCACCACACTGTAGCCTGGGCCACAGAGTGAGACCCTCTCTTTAAAATAAAAATAAAAATAAAATAAAATAAAATAAAATAAAATAAAGGCTTAAATAAATTCAAAGGGCTTCTATATACTCTGCAGACTTCTCATCTCATTTAAAATGCATTGTGTCTCTTGGCATTTTTGGCAAGTTCTCATCCATTATTTCTATTATTGCCTTGATTCTAGGTCTTCTTCTTTCTCTGGATCTCCAAATGGCTGTATGTTAGACCTGCTCTTTCATTCATGTCTTTTTACCTCTCTCCCATATTTTATCTCTTTATCTTTCTGTGTTATATTCTGGTTATTTTCTTTGGATTTGTCTTCCAGTTCACCAACTCTACTTTCAGCTATATGTAACCTGGTGGTAAAGTCATGGATAATTTTAAAATTTCAACTCTTAATTTTTCCTTCATGAAAGTTCTATTTTATTCTCTTTTATAGCTCATTGGTCACTTTCATAGTCTCCTGCTTCTTATTCATGTTTCCAGTTCCCCTTTTATTTGACTAGAAGTGTATTATTTTATGTTCTGTGTCCAATACTTATAATATCTGAAGTCTTTGCTGGTCTCCTCCTGCCTAGGAAACATAAACACTGTTTCCTTGTGTTTATGGGAATTTTGTTGCTCTTTGTTTATTACTGTGAGCTCTTATTCTGGGCATTTTATTTGTGGGAATCCTTTGAGGCCTGAACTGAAGGTAAGTTTTCCTAGAGAGAATTTGTTATATCTCCAACAAACAAGCTTCTGAACACCACCAACTCAAGATCATTTTAAGCTCAGTTATTAGCTTGAGGTCTTTTGGATGAGCCACAAAAGCATAATTGAATTCATGTTTAGGTAAGTGTGAATTATCTAAACATAAATTTAGAAACCACACAGGGACTGGCATATAGTTCTGGATTTCTCTTTGGAGTTTTTTTTTCTTCACCCAGTACCATGGTTTTTGATAAAACAGTTTCCTTCTCATTGCTGGAGGGAGAGAGGGAGGAGCTTGGTTTCCGTCTCATTTGCCTTACTCTGGAAGCCCTGTTGGGTTCCAGCTTTAGGTGCCTTGTTCCTTTAAGACTTCCCACTTTGGAGGTCTGTGGATTTGTCTCTTGTTCCCAATACCCTGGAGGCCATGAAAATAGAGGCTCAAGTTCACCGGGGAGTCAGCAAATGCCCCTAGGGCAATAACCAGGGTTACTACTTAATTTATCACTCAGAGTTTCTATTTTCACTTAATTTTTGACTTTTGTGTATTTCTCACTTTACAGATAGCTTTCTAATGCATTTAAAAGATTTTATTACAAAAATATCTTATGCAGCATTTTACATGTTTTTAGTGGGAGAATGGATCCCCCATTAGCCTGCCAAGCTGCAGAAAATAGAAGTCTTCACTAGTTTTGAGTTTACCAGAGAAGGATGCAGTCTGCAGCATTTTCCAAGCCCATTTGACCACGGAACCCTTGTTTTGAGGACAATCATGTAGGATGGGATCCCCCAGAGTTCACATGGGGGAAATTCTGAGCTATAGAAACACAACAATGCCTGCAGTTTCAATTCCAGTCATTCAACAACCACAGCTATGAACACTATCACTGCTTAATTCCCTGTACATGCCAAGTCTGTGTGAGGGACTTAATCCTCAAGAAGGCCTTCTGTGGTGGATGTTATTAATATCTGCAGTCCACAGACAAGAAAACTGAGGCTTTGGCTGGGCGCAGTGGCTCATGTCTGTAATCCCAGCACTTTGGGAGGCCAAGGCAGGCAGACCATCGGAGGTCAGGAGTTCGAGATCAGCCTGGTCAATGTGGTGAAACCCTGTCTTTACTAAAAATACAAAAATTGGCCAGGTATGGTGGCATGTGCCCATAGTCCCAGCTACTCAGAAGGCTGGGGCAGGAGAGTCTCTTGAACCCAGGAGACGGAGGTTGCAGTGAGCCGAGATTGCAGATCACGCCACTGCACTCCAGCCTGGGCAACAGAGTGAGACTCTGCCACAAAAAAAAAAAAAAAAAAAAGAAAAGAAAAGAAAACTGAGGCTCAAGAGGTGAGATCATCTGGCCACGGTAATACAGCTGGGAAGTGGCAGTGCTGTGTCCCGGCCCAGGTCTGGCTATCCCCTGAACTCTCCTCCTTCTACCCAGAGGGCCTCTGAAACAGCACAGTAGACCACGGCAAAGTGTGACAGATTCATACAATGGAATATTATTCATAGATAAAAAGGAATGAAGTACTGGCACCATCTACAACATGCATAAACCTTGAAATACTATGCAAAATGAGATAAGCCAGTCCCAAAGACTACATACTATACAATTCTATTCTCATAAAAGTAAAGAATAAGGAAGTCTATAGAGACAGAAAGTAGATTAGTGGTTGCTTTAGGCTGGGGAGGGGCTGGGGGATGGGGTTTCTAAAATTGATGGTAGCAGTGACTGCATAAGTGTAAATAAACTAAAAACCACATTGAGTATACTACACGGGTAAATTTTATGGTATGCAAGTATCTCAATAAAGCTGTCAAAAATATCTGTAGAAGAAACAAAATATTTTTAGAGGTACAAATCACCATATTTCTCAAGAAAAGTCAACTTTTTTCTTGCGTGGTCACATTTCCCCAGTACAATCTGGTTATTGTTTTTACCTAATTTTAAGAGGTCGGCTGTTCACAGGGAAGCTCCTCTGCCTCCCCTAGAGGGGAGGATCCAGGCCACAAGGCCAAGGCTGAGCTCCATCACTGGCTTCGCGCCCTACCCGGCTCTCCATGCCTACCTGCTGCCTATACTCACCTATGAGGCAGGAGTTGTGGTACTTATTTGCCTGGCTCTGGTACTCCAGGATCTTTTTGCTGATGTTCTCGGCACACTGGTCAAAGGTGTCATACATGCAGTCAGGCCTGGTGACCGGGCGTTTTTCTTTACGGTAGAACTCCTGCCAGAGAGGGTGACCATGTGTGCGTGAGGACCCCATGGGACTCTGGCTCTTGCTCCTGGGATCCACCAGCCTGCCCTCACCTCCACACTCCCCAGCCTTTGCTCGTGGCTTCCCCTGTGGAGGTGACACGGGCAGACACTCCTTCTTCCCTGTCTGCACGTGTTGCCTCCCTGGGCCCACCTGGAGTGAGTGGGGCCATGGCCAGCCCTTGTTATTTCCTGAGTGACTGGCGAGAATCCTATTTATTCTTCAAGACCCAAATCAATGGAATCTCAAATTGGTGACCAGGTTGGGAGCTTACAAGGAAGTGCCAAGCTGGGTATAGGGTGCAGGCCACAAAGATGCGTGAGCCAGGGACCCTGCCCTGAAGGAGGCAGACAGACCCGTGGGAGGCAGAAAGGAGAATTCACCCACACCATGGTGCAGGGTATGTGGGAACAGGGCACTGGGCAGCTTGTCTGGTGCCTGCTCCCACTGCCCCACCTCCTTCTGTGTCCCTGCCACATCTGTCAGCTTCCCACTGGGCCTGGGTGCCTTGGGGACAGAGGGTGGGCTTGTTCCTCTTGACACACACAGTACCTGACATGCAGTTGGTGTCTTAAGAAATGTTTGATCAATTAGATGAATGAATGAGGTTTGGTTTCTAGAAGAAAAAAAAAACTCATAGGGAGGTGACAGAAGCTGGGGAGCTGTGGTCATGGTGGGGATGGAATCCTCTCTTCCTCATTTTCCCCCAAGTGGCCATGATCAGCAGACTGCAGAAGGTAGGGGTGGCTTTCAGGGCAGGCACAGGCCATGGGTGGTGGTCCTCACCTCTGCAACCGTCAGCAGGTTCTCATTGCTTTCCCAGAGGAGGGTCAAGACGATCCCCTTAAAATCCCTGCAACACACACGAGACATACCTGAGGGGCCTGGTCTAGACACACCAACATGGACAGAACCAAATGAGCAGAACTTTCCAAGTGCTCTGTTTTAGCCATGACACTCCTTGAAATTACTCACTCTTGCCCCAGGACCTCTGCACACTCTGATTCCACTCCATAACAGCAGCTAACTTTCTTCTCTTCTCGGTTGCATTTGTTCCTGCCCTTCCTCAGACCCCAGCTCAGCAGCAATTTCTGACCACTTGGTTTTAATGATCTTGGATTAATGCCCCCTCAGCCTTATGACACATACTAATCAGGTGGATTTGGGATTGATTTATGTGACTGGTTGATTAACCTCCATCTCTCCCAGCAGACTGTGAAGGCCACTAGGTGTTTAAGATCATAAACGGGAGGCCATCAGGCTGAAACGGTTCCAGTGCCTGGAGTTTCTCGCTAGAAAACAAACCCAACTCAGAATGAGTGGTCATCGTCTAGGAAAATGAAATGTAAGCTTAACCAGTCAGAAATAGCCAACTAGGAACTTCTCACTTTAACCAAGCAAATATTTTCTTTGCCTTCCTTCTATGAACACCTTATAAAAGGTTTCCCCTGGTGTTCCCTGAATCACTTGGGGTCTGGCACTGCCCAATTCATGAATTACTGACTTCAAATAAACTCACCAATATTTTAATGTGCCTGAGTTTATCTTTTGACACAGGACATGGACCTGTCTGTACTTGTTCACCATGGAATCCCCGGCCCCATTGCAATGCCTGCACCGGGCAGTGCCTCGATTAGCTGAAAGAATGATTACTCATAAATAGTAATCAAATGAACAGGACTTCATGCAGGACCAAACATCCTCCTGCAATGAGCTATAAAAATTAGAGAGCCGAAGTATTCACGGTGCAGGAGCGTCCTTGGGTGTGGGACGAGGGAACTGTCTACCTGCCAGCTGGAGGCCACACCTGGGCTGCCTGATATCACAGCCATCCCCTGCAAACTTCATGACCCCAGAGATGAGGGTCCCAGGGTGAAAGGGCTGATGAGAGGGGTACACTGTCTGGAGGGATCTCTAATACAGGGGGAGAGGGGGCTCCTTTGTGGAACCTGACTTTCTTCGAAGGCTTTTCGTTTTCTGAACTTGGAATTTTGCTTGTTTGCTTGCAGTGAAGCTATACTAAGTTTAACTGCTTTTGTTTTAATCACTGGAGTTACAATAAAGGAAAAGAGAAATGGGGGAAAGTACTGAAAAAAAGTACAAAAAAAAAAGCTCAGACCTCGAACGGGGTCTGCTGCCCTACCACCAGGGAATGCTTGTTAGCTTGGAAAATGTGAGATGTTGATGAAAATGTTTCTCAACAAATTCAGGTGAAATGGGCTGAGACACACTGACCTTGACCTTTGCTATCCCCCCTCACCCCTCCTCTGCTTGGACCTGCCGTTCCCCTTTCTGATTTTTCCCCTCAGCTGAGTCACATTTGCTGCCCCTCCCAACCCCAAACAGGTTAAATGCAGTCAAAAGGAAAGGTGTTGTTACTCACTCAGCAGGAGGAGGAGGCTTGTCCCCAAGCACCTGGTACTTTCTCTCCATTCTGTTGGGCTTGGGGTGCCGTGTGAGGCTGTGGGACAAAGGTGGGTGGGTGGTCTGGAGGCTGTGGACAGATGCAAGGCAGGTCTGAGCCTGCAGGATCCCTGCCTGGGTTTCTGGAGGCATGGGGCCTGCCCGTGGGCAACCGGACTCCCATTTCTAGGTCCCAGCCCTTTGAGACGTGTCCCTTCTTAACAGCTGTGAGTCTACCTTACCATGAGTTGAAACCTTAACCACCTTAACTGCTGAAACCCAACCACAGCTGCTGTGAGAGGGCGAGGGGCGGAGGTGCTCAGGCCCAGAAATTTGCATTCTTGCTTCCCCGTGATGAGGACCCAAAGGAAAAAAACATTGAGTCACAGGTAGGGTTGCCAGATTTAGCTATAACAATACAGTACACCCATTTAAATTTGAATTTCATATAAACAGAGTAATTTTCAGTATTAGTGTATCACGTGCAGCATTTGGGGCATACTTGTGCTAAAAAAATTAGGTGGTGTTGATCTGAAATTCCAGTGTAGATGGGCACCCTCTCTTTTGTCTGGCAGCCCTAGTGACATGGACTTCGTTTTGTAACCTCTGAGAGACTGAACATGGAAACAGGTCATGGCCGGATCATATAAAAAACAGAGCTGTGTCCCGTGATGTGCAGCAACCTAACCAGGAGGCTGCCCCGCCTTAGCTACAAGAAACCACCCAGGAAGTCAGCCTGCTCTAAATCAGATTTGCAGGAAGTGAGATTGTCATCCCTGGGGATGGTCCAGGAAGCTACAATATCACCTATAACAGTAGGCCCCAAATGGCCAGGACTTAATTAATAAATGACAGCTTCCCTAATTTTTGTCTTCATTTTCAACTTTGGGTCAACCAGAGAAAGCCAAACATGTCCCCTAACCAATCACATGGGATGCCCTGCTTTCGGTGGGCAGCCTCCAGCTTCCCCATGCCAGCATCCCCTAACCAGCGCACAGCTAGAGAGGAGGGTAATGCTTACCACTCCTCTGCCTGCCCTGGGAGCTCTGCTGAAACGCCCTGGATGGTGGCTGACTCCCTGCTGCAGTCAGCTCTGAGTCAATAGCCTTTGCTCTTCTCATATGGCTGGTCTTTGTTTCTTTCCTCATTGCACACAGCACGCATGCTCAAAAAGACCTTCTGGAGGGAAAGGCAAAGCAGGGATTCCCCTTGCCTTCTCAAAACCAGGAATGAACCCACGTCAACCAGGTTGACACAAAGAGCTAGCAAGTCTATTCAGCCACGGGGCTTCTGATATGCACCTTCCATAAAATCTGCATGTGGGGTAAACTTTGAGTCTAACGACCCCACTGAGACTTGGTGGGCAGCGTGCCAAGGACCAGAACTCTTTCTGCTCTGTGATGTCCCTCCAGGAAAGCCATCTGCCCTGTCTTTCTAACCATGACCATGTGTGGAAGGTGGCAGGGCTGAGATCCATCAGCACCATGGACAACCAGCAAACCAAGGATGGCGCCTGACTAAAGCCGGCATCAGAGCTCACCCGTCACTGCACCCTGTGGAGTCCCAGAGCTGAGAGCACTGTGGTGCCTTCCAAGGAAAAGCCTGGGAAAGCCATAGGTCGTGTCCTGCCTTTGTGTGGGGGGATGAACTGGGAAGGGGCGATTCTGGCTGCCCTGTGTCCTACCTGCTTGCAGAGGTGCCACTGGCACTGGGCACGGCCTTCTTCCCAGAGTTTTCTGGCCGGCACCGATGTCGCTTGAAGCCTTTGGGTGACGAGGACCCAGGACAGGAGCAGAGGACAGGAGGTGAGAATGGGCCACACAGCACCACCATCCCCCGCCTCACTGCTGCCCCGAGACCCACAGGCCTGTGCGCCTCTACCTGTCTGGGACCGATCTTTGTCACAATGGTGGGTTGGCCATTTTGTGTTGGGAAGTCTGAAACCAAAGGAAAGGGTGTGAGCTCTTCGATGGTGACCATGGGGACAGCTCAGGCTGGGCTCTGAGCAGTATCCCAGTTAGTCCTCAGCGCCACGTCACTCAGTCCTGTCACGAGCCCCATTTCAGATGAGGAACTGGGGCTCTGGGTGGGTAAGCCCTTTGCGTGAGGTCACAGGCTCTCAGGGGTGGACTCACATGGGAACCCCAGTGTGTGGGGCCCCAAAGCTGGTCCCTGAAGGTCCAGGGCCAGGGGCAGGGGTGGCAGGGCCTCAGGTACACCCTGGGGCCACTCACTGCAGGATCTTCCTGATCACATCCACAGCTGGGTCTTCAATCAGGGGCTTCCCCATGCGGCTCAGCTGGGCGAAGGACTCAGGGGTGACCACATCCGGCTTGGCCTCCTCCTCAAGGGCTTCTGAAGATGTCAGGATGTCACTCTCTTGCTCCAGGTCCTTCAGGATGGTATTCTGCAGGCCAGAGAGAAGGGTCTGAGTGTGTAAGGACCGGCCCAGATGCCAGCGAGGCAGCAGGCCAAATTCATGTTCCCTCCCACCCTGCCTCAGTGGAGTGACTGCAGGCAAACTGACTGACCTCATTGAGCCACACTGTTTTCTCCTCTGTAAAGTGATCTCCCTTACAGAGCCATTAATTCATTCATCCGTTTATTCATGCCTTTAGAGATGTTTCCTGGGTGCCTGCTCTTCACAAGTCTCTGCCCATATTCTAGGAACACAGGGGCCAGGAGGCCATATATGACCCCTCCCGTCTCAGAGTTTGTGGTTTAGTCAGAAAAGATAGACATTTAACTTGCACTCATACCAATAAATGTTTCTCCAAAACTGGGACCAGTGCTGTGAAAGAAAAGTTCCAGTATCTTCTGTGAGATTGAAGTTAGACCTGCAGATGTGCCCGGTCAATGTTTTTGACCAAATGGATGGGGGAATGAATGCCAGGCAGAGTGAGTGGCCAACTCCCTTTGAGCAGGCTCCTAGAGAAAGTGTGGAATTGGTGCCCGCGGTGAGCACCTAGGCTGTTCTCTCTTTCATTCTGAGTCTCATCTTAGCAATGGCCTGTCAGTCCCTTGAGTGAAGGTCCTGGGAGACCTTCACTCAAGGTCTCCTAGTCACTCAATACCTTCATGCTAGACCCTTGGAGCCTCACGCTGCTGGACACTGCATCAGAGGTAGATGGATGCCTGGTGCTGGCTGTATGGTGGGAAGGGCCTCCCCATGGAAGGAAGGCTGGTCAAGGATTGGCGGTGAGAGCAGGGCCTAGCATTGCTCTACTCTGCAGACATTGGCTCTTGGGCCCTTCCCTGGAAGTTGGCTGAGCATCTCAGCCCAATGTGAGGTGTGGGCAGGGGTGGGAGTGATGCAGGCTCTGCCCATAGAGGCTTGCAGTCTCAGGACAGATAGCCTCCGAAATGGAGACCCCACCGCATGGTCTGCAGGCTGATGGGGAAGTGGGAGGTACTATGGGCTAGGAGACCCCGACCCAGACCAGGGGGTGAGAGGAGTCTTGGTGGGGAGTGACATCTTAGGCAAAGTGAGAGGGATGAAGAGGCATGGAGGACAAGCCACAGAGGCTGCTGTGTGTCCAGTGAAAGGGTTTGGACTTTGCCCCAAGGGTAGGGGAGTGACATGGTCAGACCAGCCTCTTCCGGCCATGTTCGGGGAACAGACCATAGGAGATGTGAGAGGATGTGGTCATCAGGCAGGCAAGAGGCAGGGGTCTGGATGAGGTGTTGGGGGTGCCATGGGGAGAAGCCAGGGCTGCCCCTGGGTGCAGGAGGGAAGGAAGAGGCTGAGAGGTGGGACTGGCTTGAGATTCCGTGGATAGGGTGAGTGAGGGTCCTGATGGAGCAGGGGAGGTAGTGCCAGGAGCTGAGGGGTCTCCTCCGAGACCAATGCAAGGAAGTGGCCCATTGGGGACTCGAATCCAGCTCTGACTTCACAGCTTGTGATCTTTCCATGGCATCTCAGGAAGCCTGACGTCCTGCGGATGCCTGGGAGTCCCCTGTTCCCTTCGGCCCCCCTGCAGGTCTCCTGGGAGCCCAGACAACAGCTCACCCACCCTTTCCTGCCACCCCATCCCATTCCTTACTGTAAAGACCAGTTCAGTCATGGACACCCTGTCCAGGCTGCAGTTAAGGTACTGAATCCTCTGGCTCAGTTTTTCTTTCCAAGTTTGGACGAAGCCGAGGAGTTCTTCTGTGGTCACTGTCTAGTGAGAACAGGGAGGAAGAAAGCCCCAAGGAAGCAGACTGCAGGACGGTGGGCAGATTCTGTGGGAAGTGCGGGAACAGGGGCTGGGCTGGTGAGGATGCCTCTTGGCTTGATGGAGGCTCCTCACATGCAGGGAGGGCCCCTGGGGAGTGGGGAAGGCTGGGCTGGCTCTGCTAGGCGGCCTTCACTTCACAGTGAAGGACAGCACACCCTTCACTGATGGGGACATCAGGAGTTCTCTTCCTGGATCTACAGGTTCAACTCTGGGCAAACGACTTAAACTTGCTCAGCTTGGTCTCCCCATCTTACAGATGGGGACACAAAATATTCCCTAGGATCTCCTCTGCCTCTCACATTCTATGTTTAGAAGGAAACATTTGACCCAGGTGGCAAGGGCATGCACGAGTGTGTAGGAGAGTGATCTGGCCATCTCCATGGCAATGTCTAACACTCCCTTGGAGCAGCACCCCACAGGTGTGCAGGAATGCGACTGCGAGGATCTTCCCTCTTGCCACACATTCAAGGCACACTCTTGTCCCCTAATCACCCCTCTGCAGACTGTCCAGCCAGCCTCCTCTGTCAACACAGGAATGCCCGCAAACCCATGCCCACATGCTCCTCACCTGGCTGGGAGGCTGGGCAAGCCCCTGGCACCCACCCAACACCCTAACAGGAGAGGACAGAGCAGGGGTTGGGAGGTGAGGATGTGAGAGACTGGATGTTTCTGTTCTGGAGAGGTGGAGCTGCCTTAAAGAGCCTGTTGAAGAGTTACAGCTGATTAACCTCATCTTCCCCCTGCTTCCCATTAGGGGGCTCATAAGAGACATCAGGCAAGTCACAGGCAAAATATAGGAGCCACCTTTGCTCTGCACATCTGCACTGCAGGGCAAGTAATCTCAGTGGATGTGTGGAAACAAGCGCATGCATATACATAACAGGGTTTAGAGTGCCTCTGTGCACAATGAGAATCGTGAGAGGGACATTTATTCTGCAAACTATGCTTTGTGGGTGTTTACGTTTCTTTCAAGAGTCATGCAATATACTATATAAGACAAAGCAATAAAGACAGAAAAATGTCCTCTCAGTGCCAATAATACAACTGCAGTTCAGAGTCACTGAAATGGTAGAGAAAAGACAGAGAATGGTGAAGAAAAAGCTTCCCACTCCAGAACCTTCAGGCTGGGGTGTCTGGTTCTGGGAGCACCTGGTTGGGCTGTTAAGGAAAGGTTCCCTGGTGTGGCCTGGGCGACAGGCCAGGGGAGACCGAATTGAGCAACTTTAAGTCATTTGCCCAGAGTTGAACCCGTAGATTCAGGAAGAGAACTCCCGATGTCCCCTATCATTGAAGGGTGCACTGTCCTTCACTGTGCAGACTCGGGGACAGAGTCGGGCACTCATGGCAGAAAAACAAGCACATAGACATCCAGAGACCTGCTCTGAGGATCAGGGCCAGGCAAATGCTTGGAACCACACTCCTTGCAAACTCTGCTTCAATTCATACTTCAAACAGAGAAAACCAGTTTCTGTGCTATGATCAAAAGAAGCAAGTGAGGCCGGGTGCAGTGGCTCACACCTGTAATCCCAGCACTTTGGGAGGCTGATGTGGGCGGATCAATTGCGGTCAGGAGTTCTGAGACCAGCCTGGCCAACATGGTGAAACCCTGTCTCTATTAAAAATACAAAAACTAGCCGGGCATGGTGGTGGGTGCCTGTAGTCCCAGCTACTTGGGATGCTGAGGCAGGAGAATCACTTGAACCCGGGAGACAGAGGTTACAGTGAGCTGAGACTGCGCCACTGCACCACAGCCTGGGTGACAGAGTGAGACTTCATCTCAAAAAAAAAAAAGCAAGTGGAAAGTCAAACAAAAAGTGGTTGTTCAGGGGGCAGGGCCCCGCTTCTGTTATGCTTCTGGGACTGAGTTCTCCTTACAGCAAGGGACACCTGGTGATATTCCAAGGGAGTGAGGTCAGAGGAAGCCAGACTCAGGCCTCCCCCAACTCTAGACACTGCTCCATGCTTGCCTGGGAGGGGTTGGGGGTAGAGAACAGTGGCTGCTTTCTCTTCTGTTCCTTTCTTCATTCCATGAAACAGGGGTTAAGTAGGAAGGCTCAGAGATGTTCCCCCATCCCACCTTGTGCTGGAGAAACCCTATACACACATATACGTTTATTTCACACTTATGATTCTAGCATGATATATCTTTATTATTCACAGGCAGAATCTATTGAACACTTACGGTTTTCTCTCCCCTGGACTCTTGACAAGTTTTTATCTTGTTCTGAAGCTGTTGCAGAGAGAAATTTAATCCATTTGTTTGTGAATTGGATTTTGCCACCTAGAAAACCAGAGGTTCCAAGATTTTGTTTCTAGAATACATATTGTGATCTGGGAAATGTTCTGTGAAACATACCATCTGAGAAACTGATTAAGCATGGAAAAAAATGAAACCAGGAGAAAATATGCAGTTTTACCAGACACTAGATTGATATAAATTAAAAAGATTTTTTTTCCTCTCTCAAGTAAGCTTCAAGCAAAATTGGCACCCCAGAGTGTGGTGAGGGAGTTGGGAGGGCAGGCTTCACTTTAGCAGTGCAGGGTCAAGACTATAAAGACTCCCTGGAAAGCTTCAAGAGCCATAGAAAGGTCATGCTCTGACTCAGGACTGTGGCTTCCACGAAGCACCCTAAGGATGCAGTCAGATTGTCCTGGCAAGTGCACAGGCTCTGCTCCAGCAGTGCAGGGCCAAGGCTGGAAAAACTCCCTGGAAAGCTTAGAGAGCCATGGAAAGATCATGCTCTGACCCAGGACTGTGGCTTCCAAGAGGCATCCTAAGGATGTGGTCAGACCGTCCTGGCAAGTGCACTTCTCACAGCATCACCTTTCATAACAAGAAGCGAAATTCACCAAATGTTCCTCCAGAAAGGAATGCTTAAGTAAAATGTCAACACATCCATGATAGAGACGCCATCAAAATAGTGTCTTTGCAGAATATTTAAAGATTATACAGCTTATAAAACTGGTATAAATAGCAAGCAGCCAATTTTGGCATATCTCCATCTTTTCATGTATAGAAAAAAAGCTTAAAAAATAAATGGAAATCTTTAACAGGGGTTATGCTGTGTGGCAGAATTATGGTTTACTTTCAGTTTTGTATTTGTTCTATATTCCCAGTATTGTCCATGATGGAAATGTATTTTATCACAGGTGTTAGATATTTTGAAATGCAACCCCTGTATACCACGAACAGTCCCCAAATATCAACTCAGAAAAAAGAATCAGTGCCAGCACCAGCTGGAGGCCCATTAAGAATATGCTCCTTAAACAAGAGTGTGGTGACATGCCCTGGAGCCATGGGCTCTGCTGCCTGCAGCTGCCTCCTGCTCCTTCTGGAATGACTGGAAGCCGGTCCTGAGAGGTTCATCTGGGACCTCCACCAGAGCCTGCCTTTATTAAGGATTCACTATGCTCCAGGGACTATGTCATAAGTTTAGCACATATTAGCTCCTTTATCGGTGCCATAATATTAGGAATTGCTTTTATGATTCCCATTTCACAGATGGATGAATTAAATGCTTCTTGGGGTGAAAGGGGCAGGAAGCTGGGTCTGGAGTCCCTATCTCAGAGCCTGAGATGCCAGCAAACCCTTCTTTTATCAAACTGTACTTGCCACTCCCAAAAGACAAGGCTGTCCTCCTCACCTCCGCTTGTCCTAGCCCAAGTGGGTCCTCAGACATTGTTCCCTGAATGGGCATTGACCTATGCCGATAACCCAGGCCCCTCACTTCCAGTGTACCCCAAGTCCCTCTCATCCCACTTCCACTCAGCTCTGGAATCAGAATGCGTCCCTGTTGACATTGTGCCCAGGCCATGATTCTCTCCCCCTCAGCCTCGCACTTCTGCCTCACTCCTACCCACCTCCAGCCTTTCTGTGGTCAGCAGCCAGGACCCCCACCCTCCAAGTTTAGCCCCGAGCACGCAGCCCCACCTGAACCCTTCCCAGGCCCCCACTGCCTCCCCGCTGGTGCTCTCCAATCACAGAGCTCCCTACTCTCTCCCTCGCACTCTTGTAGTCCTGGGCTCCAGCCCCCTGGATTTTCTCCAGCATCTCTCCAGAACGCTTCACTCCTCACCGCCTACCTGGCTGGTTCCTACTTCTCCCTCAAGCCTCTGGAAGCCCCACTTTCTTAGCCCAGGTGAAGTTCTCTGGCCCCTCAATCCCCAAACAGCCACCTTCTCCTTCTGTTGCACACATGGCCTGTTTGTGTTTAAGGCCGTAAGCTCTGATGTCCGTCAGACCTGGGTTCACATTTTTACTTTACCCTTTAAGAGCTCTGTATTCCTACCTAAGTCACTAAAATGCTGCCTCAGTTTATCTCTAAAATGGGGATAAAAACAGTACTTGCCTCCTATAGTTCTTGTGAGGACTAAGACAGCTAATCAAAGCAAGTTGCTCAGCAGGATGAATGGTGCGCAATAACTAGTAAACGTTAGCGGTTATTAAGATTTCATTTTTGGCCAGGCACAGTGGCTCATGTCTGTAATCCAACACTTCGGGAGGCTGAGGCAGGAGGATCGCTTGAGCCCAGGAATTCAAGACCAGCCTGGGCAACATAGGAAGACTCCATCTCCACAAAAATAGAAAAAATTAGCTGGGCATGGTGGCATGTGCCTGTAGTCCCAGCTACTTGTGGGACTGAGGTGGAAGGATTGCTTGAGCCCAGGAAGTTGAGGCTACAGTGAGCTGTGTTCATGCCACTGCACTCCAGTCTGGGTGACAAAGTAAGACCCTGTCTCAAAAAAAAAAAAAAAAGATTGTTTCTGTCTTCCTGGCTGGAGAGCAAGTCCCACGCACAGGACAGAGACCACACTGGCCTCCCAGCACTGGGGACAGTGCCTGGTGTGCAGGTGTGTGTGATAAAGATCCTTGAAGAATGAACTTATCCTACCTGGCACTTGATGTGCACTTGCAGATTCGTCAGCAACCGCTGGATTTTCTCTATGAAAATAAGGTCCACAGACAGGTTATGGAATTTGCTTTCAAACTTGTTGATAACATCATTGGCCTGCACAGAGAGATAAAGGGTAAAGGACAGGGGCTTAATCTGGACCTTTTGGACTCTGAAAGAGGAGGGGGACAGGCCCAGTGAATGGTTGGATGGAGGGCTTAGCCCTCCCTTCAGAGGAAGTTGAGCAAGGGATACTGTGGAACCGGTTGGCCTGGGGCCTGGCTGGGGGCCCCACCTGGTCCAGGTACTCGTTCTCCATCTTCTCCATGTTGAGCATGATGACACTGTCAACCAACTCTATCCGGGCAGCTTCCTTCTCCAGTCGGTGACACAGTGAATTGATTTCTTTAGGAGAAAAGTTGCCTCCCTCTGAAAACAATCTGAAAATAATCAGAGAGAAATAAAAGCCACGGATCAGACCTGAGAGTTCTCATCTATCCCCAATACTGTGGCTGATACACACTTTTAAACTAGGCTTCCGGTTAGAGTTCCAGATGTGGGAAAATGAATGCAGATAGCTTAAGGACAGGAGTAGGATTCACAAATGGTGCAGAATTTCCATTTTTGTCACTTCATCAGGTTGGAGACCCTAACAGACCCAACTGAAACAAAATTCAAAATAAAAATAGCTTTCTTGGAACTGTGTAAAGGTAAGAATTCCACATAAACTTGCCAGGCGTGGTGGCTCATGTCTGTAATGCCAGAATTTTGGGAGACTGAGGCAGGAAAATCACTTGAGGCCAGGAGTTCAAGATTTGTCTGGGCAACATTGCATGACTCTGTCTCTACAAAAAGTAAAAAAATTAGCCAGGTGTGGTGGCATGTGCCTGTGATTCCAGCTACTTGGGAGGCTGAGGTGGAAGGATTTCTTGAGTCTAGGAGGGAGAAGTTGCACTGAGCCGAGATTGCGCCACTGCGCTCCAGCCTGGCTGACAGAGTAAGATTCTACCTCAAAAAAATAAAATAAAATAAAAAATTCCAGATGAAGTGACACTAGAAGCGAGCTTGGGAAGTGGGCAGCACCAGAAGCCAAGACTTTGCACCAGAGCCTTGGAGTTTCAGTCTTGATGACTGCACAGGTGAAGGGATAGCCTAGAGCTGGATCCAGAGGACAACCCTTGCATTATAAGACTGAGGAAGGAACGAATCCACCAGATACCAGGACTCTCGCCTGTCTAGATCCAAGTGCAAAGAGGAAAGAAAATATCTCTCTCCTCTGAAAATTCATCACACAAACTAGACTTCACGTACATTTACAAAATGAGTTCATGTTCTCTGGAGTGACCCAAAAAACCTCAAGCAGAGAATTCTAATTGATCCTGGGGAGGTAGTGCTCCCTGGCTACCCAGCAGAAACAAATAAGGATTCTCTCTGAAGGAATGCAATGTCCAGTCCAGGCCTCAAAGAATGCCACAGATGAAGTCCCAAGGAAGAGGAGTGACTCGTAGGTTAAAAAATCGATAAGGAATCAAGATACAAGATACCATACATGAAAAACAGTGAAACAATAGAGAACAGAAACTGACCTCCCCCAAACCCTCAGATATTAGAAATATCAGATATGGACTATAAAATAACTAGGCTTAAGATGTTTAAAGGAATAAAAAGTAAGCTTCAAAATATGAACAAGGAGCAGGCAGTTTTGAAAAAGTATCAAATATAATTATAAATGGGCAGAGAGTGGTGGCTCACACCTGTAATCTCAGCACTTTGGGAGGCAGAGGCGGGTGCATCACTTGAGGTCAGGCATTCAAGACCAGCCTGGCCACTATGGTGAAACCCTGTCTCTACTAAAAATACAAAAATTAGCTGGGCATCGTGGCACATGCCTGTAGTCCCAGCTACTCGGGATGCTGAGGTAGGACAATCACTTGAACCCGGGAGGTGGAGGTTGCAGTGAGTGGGGACTGTGCCACTGCACTCCAGCCTGGGTGAGAGAGCAAGACTCTGTCTCAAAAAAAAAAAAAAAAAAAAAAATATATATATATATACGTATATACACACACACACACACACACACATACACATATATGTATGTATCTACAAATGGAAGCTATAATAATTAAAATTGAAAACTCAATGAACAGATTTGCAGGAGGTTCAACACAGTCACAGAGTGAATCAGTGACCAGGAAAAATAATACAAAGAAATTAGCTAGAATGAAGCTAAAATATGCAAGACGGATGCAGAGATAGGCAAGGTAGAGATGATTAACATGTCAAATTATAGTTCTAGTTTTTGCTACTTTCCAAATTTTCTTTAAAAATTCTATTTTTATAATCAGAAAAATCTTAATATTTAAAACAATGCAAGCTTTGTAGACACTGACACGGAAGGTGCCCACTGTTGGGGCTCAGAAAATGATACCAAAAATGTGCTACTTTGAACTTAAAACTGAGAGTACTTGGGGAGCAGCAAATGCAGGGAAGAGCTTTCTCTAAAGTTCACCTATCTACCTAAAGGCTGGATCCTCCAGAAGATACTCCACTGTTGTGAATCCCTTCCCCAGATAACTCATCAACCAGGAGAAACTGATGCACAGTTGTAGGAAGGAAGACTGGAGTTGACACCACACCCAGAGCCCATACAGAATTGGTCCCAGGCTATTATCTGTTCTTTGGGTCCATTAATCTCCCCTAAACATCGTTTACCCTTCCACTAAAATTTCCTACATCTCCCATTTCTCACTCTCCTATGAAGAGGATATTTAAGATTCAACCACTTGGCCTTTGTTTGAGTTTCAAACTTTGTGTGACACTTGCACGTTAATAAATCGGTGTGTCTTTTTCCCATTAATCTGTTTATCGTCTTTATTGTTTTATTGTTTGTTTGTTGTTGATGATGATGTTGTTTTGAGATGAAGTCCCGTTCTGTCTCCCAGGCTGGAGTGCAGTGGTACGATCTCAGCTCACAGCAACCTCCGCCTCCTGGGTTCAAGCAATTCTCCTACCTCAGCCTCCCAAGTAGCTGGGATTATAGGCGCCTGCGACCAGGCCCAGCTAATTGTTGTATTTTCAGTAGAGACGGGGTTTCTCCATGTTGGCAAGACTGGTCTCGAAATCCTGACCTCAGGTGATCCACCCGCCTCGGAATCCCAAAATGCTGGGATTACAGGCGTGAACCACTGTGCCCGGCCTTGCTTTATTGGCTCAAATTGTTGAAACTTCAAGGGCAGAAAGAAAGTTCCTTTACTCCCTATATCACCATGATTTGGTGATGGTGGTAGTGGGGGGCTGTGGGTCAGCGTGTGTACTAGCATTCCACTTCTGTACAAAACTAACAATGTTTTGCTCATGTATACATAAGTACAGGCACATAGAAAATATATTTTTGGAAGGCTTCCACTTTGTACTTTATATACAATCTGTGTTTGATTATGCTGTAATGATTAAAAGATTTGTGATTTTTAAAATAGCATAAGCCTTAAAAAATAAATACAGCCTTTCAAAAATGTCAAAGACTAAATCTAGGATTACTTTCATCCAGGATTCAGATTGCAGGGGTAAAGATAAGGGGAAAGAATGGCCAATAAGCACATGGAAAGGTTAACATCATTAATTGTCAGGGAAATGCAAATCAAAACCACAACATAGAAACACTTCACACCCATTAACAGGTCTATTATAAAAAACAAAAAACACCAGAAAGTAACAAGCGTTGGTGATGATGTAGAGAAATTGGAACCCTGGTGCATTGCTGGTGAGAATGAACATGGCGCAGCTGCTGTGGAAACAGTATGAGGGTTCCTCTCAAAGTTAAACATAGAATTACTGTTTAATCCAGCAATTCCACTTCTGGAAATAATTAAAACCAGGACCTTCAACAGGTATTTGTACACCAATGTTCCTACCACCATTATTCACAATAGCCAAAAGATGGAACCAACCCACATGCCCATCAAAGATGAATGGGTAAACAAAATGTGATCTATACACACAATGGAACATTATTCAGCCTTAAAAAGGAATGATTTTGTGACACATGATACATGACACATGGATGAACTATGATACATGGATGACACATGATTTTGTGATACATGACACATGATACATGGATGAACCTTGAAGACAATATGCTAAATGAAATGAGCCAGACAAGAAAAGGACAAATATATGATTCCACTTACATGAAGTAACTAGAGGTTTCAAATTCATAGAAACAGAAAGCAGGGTGGTGGTTGCCAGGGGCTGTGGGGAGGGAGGAATGGGGAGTTCTTGTTTAATGGTACAGAGTTTCAGTTTGGGAAGATGAAAAAGTTCTGGTGACCAATGGTGGTGATGGTAGCACAACAACCAGGATATCCTTAATGCCACTGATCTGTGCACCTAAAAATGGTTAAGAGTTAACTTTGATGTTATGTATATTTTGTCAAAACTAAAAATTAAGGGGGAAACGAGACCACATCCCAATAAAGAAACTCAGGTGGCCTGAACAGGCCCTGGACACTGGCTCCCACCTGCAGTGTTTGATGAACTCAATATTTGAGTAGCGGAGTTTGCCCAGACTCTCCTCCAAGTACTGCCGGAAGCTGCGCAGGGATACCTGGGTGACATCAACATAGCTAAGCAACTCCTGGTGCAGTGTGTTGCTGAGAATGACCAGCCTGTGGGAGACAGAGGAGGAACAGGACAGTGATGGGGGACAACCCTGGGGGACAAGGGAGGGGCAGGTGGTGATGGTGATCAGCCTAGGGGATGTGGGAGGGGCAGGTGGTGATGATGACCAGCTTGGGGACACAGGAGGGACAGGTGGTGATGGTGAGCATCCTGAAGACATGGGAGGAGCAGGTGGTAATAGGTGACCTCCCTGGGGACACAGTGCTGATGGGTGACCAGTTTGGAGGGCATGAGAGGGAAGGGTGGTGGCCTGGGCCTGAAAGGAGGACATCCTGGGAGTCTATTTGGGCTCCATAAGCTGTGCCCAGCTGCCCAGCTTCTCTGGGTAGCAAAGGGGGCAGTAGAAAGAAGTTCCAAATTCCAGTGTCTGTAGGACACACTCTGGGTGTGCTGGATCAGAGGGCGTCCTTCTTTCTCTGACCCTTGCAATAAAATTGGTGAAAGAATCCCAGAAGATCCTACTGGATCTTTGTCCCTGCTCCAGTGGGCTGGGTCTGACCCCCAGCAAGGTGGCTCCTGCACCCATGATCCCCTAAAAGAGTGCCCTGAGAGTGTCCTCTTTACAACCAAGTCCACCAGAACCAGCTGTCCCTCATGTCCCTGATGGCTGTGTAGACACTTGCCAGTCTCCTCCCTGGGACCTGCCTGAGGCCTCCATCTCATATCCCAAATGGCCTCTCTGGAGCCCCTTGCTCTGCCCTGAGCACACTCCTACACTGAGCTGAGCCAGTGCTCTTTCAGTGATTGTGGAACGCAACCCTCTCCCATCTTTCTCCATTCAGGGCTCTTCTGAGTTCATATTCAATGCTGCCTCCTGCAGGAAGCCGTCCCTGATTTTTCCTGAGGGGAAGTGGTCTTCCCCACCACTGATATTTCATAGTACTTGGTTTGCACCCTTGCATGCTGCCTGTGTGTATTCTTTGCTCTCTGGCTGCTCACTCCCTGCCCTCCCACGCAATATTCCACACAGAGTTTGACTTGACTCTCTTGAAGAGTTTAACTTGAAAGAAGGCTCTGGAGGTGCCTTCTGCTCTTGTGTCTACAGGGAGGGGAGCTCCTTTGAAAGGACCAGGCAAACTGAGATTCCAGAGCCACATGGCTGGGGTGGAGACTCCCAGGACCCCTTACTTTTGGCTTCTGGTGGCATTCAAGAAGATGTGCTCCATGTCATAGATCTTGAGGTGGAAGTTTTTGCTCCTCACGTTTTGCTCTTCTTGGAACTGGCAGAACATCAGCCGCTCCTTCTTCAGCGTCTCGGTCACCCCAGCACAGTGGCTGTCCAACCGCTCTTGATGAAGCAAGAGCTCCGCTGAAAAAGGATTAAGAGAGCTGGGGTCCCTGGGACCCGACTTACCTCAGCATGTTGCTTTCCTGGAACAAGGCCCGTCTGCTGCCTCTCCCAGGCCAGCTGCAGAACAGGAACGATTCAGGTCAAGGCCCCTTGTCCTGCCCCTGTTGCCTTCATCAGGGCTTGGGCTGGAGAGGAGGCCTGGCCATGAGCAGGGAGCTCCTGTTGGTGGAGACACCCTGCCCGGAGCAGAGGGAACACAGCCAGGAAGATGGACAGTCTGGGGGGCAGCCGAGTAGCAGGCAGGATGGGTAGGGGGTGTTGGGGAGGGCTGAGATCTAGGTGAGAAGGTCTGGGGGGTAACAGCAAGTACAGCACTGAGCAGTCTGGGTTTGCTCCTTAACATCAGCAGATACTTATGTCCAGTGAGCCTGAATTCCAACTGTCTTCCAAGGTGGAGTGGCAAGAACAAGGACTGGGCTTCCAGGGATCCATCATGGGCCTTTAGGTGAGCAGAGAGTCCCTAGAGCCCCCAACCCTGACCACCTCCCATCTGACCCCACTATCGTCTGAAGTGGTGGAAGTGCTGTGGTCCCAGCTCTGCCAAAATGACTGGTGAGATGCTAGGTCTTCGCTTCTCTCGCCTTGTTTTCCACACTGTGTATTGGCTCAGGTGGCCTGGGAAGGACAGGGAGCCAGCCTTCAGGGAGCTTCTACTCAGTGCATGTAGAATCCTTTTTATTCCTCAGTGCATTCAGCACACACATTTTCCAGATGACAACAATGAGGTTCCAAATGCCACACAAGTTGCCTGAGCCCGCAAGCGCTGGGATTCAAGGCCAGTTGTCAACTTGCACAACTCCTTCCCTGCTCCAGGAATAGGAGTTTGTGTGGGTTAGTGACAGGGCTCTCTGATACTTCTAAAGGGCTTTGGAGGAGCTGGGGTATAATTTGGGTGAAAAACCAATAGTCATTGAAGAATCCTACTGAAAACATCCCCCCCGCCCCTGCCACATTAACAGAGCCCGCCACGTAGGTGTGAAATGCATATATTTTTAAGTATGATAAATGATAAAGTAGAAATAATGGCCACCACTTTTGGAGGCTGTATCTTGTACCAGGTGCTCATGATTCCTTACTATACCATTTAAAAAGGGTTTATTACCACCTCCTTAACACCTCCATCAACCCCTTCTGCAGGTGAGAGAGGGGTCAGAGAGGTCAGGTAACCTGTACAGGGTCACACGGTCACAGGAGTTGAAACTGAGAGCTCTAATTCCTGAGCTATGGGCTTGCCTCTAGAATATCCACTATGCAGGTGTGTATCTGACAGGTGTATGAGCAGATCTGGCATCCAAGAGCTAAAACAGTACAACACTCTTTGTTTTCAACTCTAACACCCTCTTGAAAAAAAATGGAAATAAGAAAAAAATCTCGCAGGAGGATTCTGAGTACCACCTTTTTCTGCAAGCCTCGGAGGTGCAAACCCTCGTGCACATCTTCCATGGTGTGATGAGAACACGCTAAACATTGCACGGTACAAACTGGGACAGCTAATGGACATGGAGCCACAGTGGAGCAGACATTGAAGGAGGGGCTGGGGGCAGGGCAGACATTCCCAGGCATCCAGTGTCTGTACCTGCCCTGACGTTGTGGATGTCTTTTTCAATCTGCTGGGCTCTTGGCTGATGCAGGTGCAGATGCAGCTCCAG
Organism: Rhinopithecus roxellana; assembly: GCF_007565055.1. Lineage (NCBI taxonomy): Eukaryota > Metazoa > Chordata > Mammalia > Primates > Cercopithecidae > Rhinopithecus > Rhinopithecus roxellana. Next base: position 20,281,376 of record NC_044564.1, read on the forward strand.
TTCTGAATCCAGCTCATTGATTTTGGTGGCCACGGTGATCCGGGTGTTCAGGGAACACTGGTCAAACCACTTCTCGAGGTGCTCGAAGAAGCCAGCTCGAAGTCTGAGGGGGAGACCAGCCAGGGTCAGCCCTGCCAGCAATCACGTCCTATGAGAGGTCTTTCCACATGGAGACCAAAGGGCTTCCCCCCTTCACTCCTTTTCCTCATTTCATTTCCCAGCTACATTGCATTTCATTGTGTAAATGGACCATTACTCATTGAACCGTACCACTGCTGGAGGACATTACATATGCCAGATGTAGAAGTGTTTCTTTGGATAAATGACCTTGAACTGTAGTTGCTGAATCAAAGATTAAAATGCATTTGTGGTTTTGGCAGATATGGCCAAACTGTTTCCACTAGAAGTCAACTTGTATCCTCATCAGTGATGTTCCTATTTCTCCACAGTCTCAGAGTGTATTGTCAGATGTCTAAGTTTGACAATTTTGTCATATTATGATTGAGACTGAGCATATTTTCATGTGTTTAAGATTATTTAGGCTGGGCACTGTGGCTCATGCCTATGATCGCAGCACTTTGGGAGACTGAAGCAGGAGGATTGCTTGAACCTAGGAGTTCGAGACCAGTCTGGGCAACATGGTAAGACCCCATCTCTACAAAATATATACAAAATTAGCTGGTCATGGTGACATGCACCTATGGTCCCATCTACTCAGGAGGTTAAGGCTGCAGTGACTCATGCCACTGAACTCCAGCCTAGGTGACAGAGTGAGACCCTGCCTCAAAAAAACCCAAGAGTATTTAGTTTCTCTTTCTGTGTACTGTCCATGAATGTCTTTTGCCCAGTTCTCTGTTGTGAATAGCTGTTCTTTTTTACAAATCAATTTCTAGGAGCCCTTCATATACTAGGGACATGAGGGTCATTGACTTTGATGTGAGTTGCAAATGTTGCTTCTCAGCTTATCATTTCTTCCTTTTTAAAATTTACCATGCTTTTTTGGCCATGTATTGTTAAGATGTCAGTTTCCAAAAACTGATCTATAGATTCAATGCAATAATAAGAAACAACATTGCAGCAGACGTCTTATGGAAACTTGAGCTAATTTAAAAAATTATGTAGAAATACAAAGGGCCAAGAATAATGGAGGGAGAAGACTAAAGTTGGAGGACTTACACTATCAGATAGTAAGACTTAGTGTAAAGCTGTAGTAATCAAGCAGCATGAAGTCATTGGATAGACACACAGAGAACTAGAAAAGACACGTGGCAGAGCAGTGGGGGAGAGGAGAGTCTCTTCATTAAATGACCCAGGATCCACTGGTTATCTATATGGGAAAGAAATGAATCTTGACCCCTATTCCACACCATAAACAAAAATCAGTTCCAGGTGGATTTTAGATGTTAATATGGAAGTTGAAAACAATAACATTTTAAATATATAACATTGGAGAACATCTCCATGTCCTTGGGGGTAAGGCACAAAGTAAATTAACCTTAATTAAAAAATTGATGGATTGGACCTTATTAGAAATAAGAACTTCTGCTCATCAAAAGATATAACTTGAAAGAGAGTAAAAAAGGCAAGTGCAGAGAGGGGATGAATATTTGCCATTTATTTATCTGACAAAGCCTTATATAGAATATATAATTTAATTTTTTTGAGGTGGAGTCTCACTCTGTCTCCCAGTCTGGAGTGTAGCAGCACTGTCTCGGTTCACTGTAACCTCCGCCTCCCAGGTTCAGGCGATTCTCCTACCTCAGCCTCCTGAGTAGCTGGAATTATAGGCTAAAACCACCATGCCCGGCTATAGAATACATAATTAATTCCCATAAATTAATAAGAAAAAAGACAGAAAATCAACCAGAAATATAATAGGCAAAAGATTTTGCTAGGCGTTTCACAAAAAGATAACCAAATGGCCCAACGAGTATTTTAAAAAGAATACAATATCATACTCATCAGGAGAATACATATTAAAATCACAATGAAACACCACTATAACTATACCAGAATGGCTAAGATAAAACCCACTAACAACACCACTGAGGTTGTGGAGCAGTTGAAGTTCTCCTATGCTGTTGTAGACTGTAAAACTGTCAAAAATCACTTTTGAAAACTCCTTGGTAGTATCTTTTGGCCGTATCTCCTACAGATGGATATGGACATACACTCTGTGAGTCAGCAGTTCCACTCTTAGTTCTATATGTAACAGAAACGTATACATATATTCACCAGAAGACTTATACAAGAGTGTTCAGAGCAACATTATTGGTATATTGGAAAGAGCAAACGTGTATCAGTAAAATGGATTAATAAAATGGATTATATTTTTTTATAATGGGATACTATACAGAAATAAAAACTGAACTCTAGCCACATTCAATAATATATATGTCTCATAAACATAATGAAAGAGTGAGTTCTGTATGACCTAATTTAGATAAAGTTAAAAAATAAGCAAAATGAACTCAGAAGTTATAATATTTGTTATCTTTGGGGAAGACAGAGTGGTGGCTTGGGATGGGTACACAAAGTGGGTTCCTGGAGGGTTGGTAATTGTTCTATTTCTTGTGGGCTTTGGGTATCAACTGTGTCATATTTGGGCAATTCATTGAGCTATACACTTACGACTTTCATACTTTCATGAAGGTATGTTATCCTTCAGTATGCAAACCCAATCAGTTGGACAGATAATTTTTTTCTGGTTAGTCAAAGGGCCAGATAGCATAGTGGTTGGTGCAAGATTCTGGAGTTACAGGGTCTGTCTGGATTCATATCTTGGATCAAACTGCTTTCTGTCATGGAGATCTAGGCCAAATGACTAACTCTCTGAGCCTCAATTTCTTCAACTGTAAAATGGAGTTAATTATGGTACCTCTCTCACATTTATTAAGGGGATTAAATACACTCGGTAAATAATAGCTCCTGTGATAGTCCTTGCTGACCTTTGTCCTATCTGCCATGGAGAGGGCAGATGATGGCCTCTGGTAGAGGAAGGAGAGGGATGATGTTTGAGTCAAGAGACATTTCCAAGGTGAGATGCTGCTGAGGTGTAGGAGAAAGAGCCCAAAGGCCTGATTGTACTCCTTTCATTCCTTATCTCCAGCCTCCTGCCCATGTTACATATGGGAGGTGAACGAACCAGGAGATCTCTAGCTGATGAGTCCTCCTACGACATTGTAGAGGCAGGAGAACAATGAGAATGCCATCCAAAAGGCAAACACAAATGTCCACATTTGATCCAAACTCAAACACAAAGGCCCAGAAACTTGGGAGTTAGGGGAAGTAAATTCCCCTTGGTGGGAATTTACTTGGGGTTATGGGTCATTTCTCTATTCTTCAATTTTCTCATATTTTCTGCAACGAAACTCTTTGGTAATATCTTTTGGCCATGTCATATAGCAATGGACATGGATATACTCTATGAGTGAACAGTTCCATTCTTATATTTTGTACATATTGAGTACAAAATGCCATATATGAGATATTTATATTTATGGTGTATATCTGTAGAATTAAAATAGAAAAAGAAAAGCAGCCTTATGATTACAGACATACCAGGAAATAGAACCCAAAAGTATCTGGCAGGGAAAACACTGTATCTTATGTCCAAGGCCCAAGCCAGCAGACAGCCTCCTGAGGTGGGTGCAGGGGGTCACTCTCACAGAAGATATCTGTGACTGCAAATAATTCCTGGATCTTGCCATTTTTTTATTGTGTTTCTCATCCCTACCTTCCTTCAGTTACCTATATTTTTTCTTTATCCAAGTGATACCAGTCCAATCCTTTTCTTTTCTTTTCTTTTCTTTTTTTTTTTTTTTAACATTTCACCTTGTTAACAAAACTCAGAACAACAGGATGAGAATAAAATAGTTTTTTACTCACTGTTTCTTAATTTCTAAAATTAGTCTTGATGGAATTGTCACTTGTTCTATGAACTTGGCACTGGAAGTGTCGCTGATGAACATGGCTGAGAAGGTGGAATGGGACTTCCTGCAATGCTCTTCTTCTTCCAGGGGTACGAAGACAAAATACGTGTTTCCACTGGAGACTGTGAAGGACTCCAGGTCCTCATAGTATGTCTCCTCCAGACCCTCTTCTTTGTCTTCTTCCTAAGCAGGCAACAAGACTAAAGTTGACTTGATATCATCAAGCGGACTTGGGATGCCAACCACAGGTTCCTTGATATCAGAGGTTGTAAACCAAATTTTGGGCCAAGATTATGGCTGAATCTTGCCTAGGTTCCACACCCCCGCAACACACAGTGCTTTTAAAATTGGGAAGTTCTACACAAAAATCTGGGTTTCTAATTTCTCTTAAAACATCAGAACATACGTCAATTCTGAACCTGCATTCCCACATGGCATCTTTAGTTGGAGTTGAGTAATATCTGCACAGTCTTCATCATTTGTCATTATTTTACACTTGGTCTCCAGCCCTCTTTTCTATTACATGCCTGTGGGAATGTGAGTTTGGGATTCCTGCTCAAAAAGAAGTCTAAGATACCAATTTTTCCACAACAATATAGGAAATGATTCTTCTGCAATTCTATGATTATGAAATTCAAGTTATTGTTCTGTGATTTTGAATGTGTTTTGAGGACAAGATTTACTTTATGAGAGTCACTTCCCTGCACTCAAAGGAGAGCTCTGTCTGCCAGCTTGGATATGGACCTTTTGAGAATAGGAAGAGAGAAGAAATAAACAGGCCAAGGTGAAGCAAGAGAGTCTAAGTTGATCTATTCAATAAGGAGGAATTGAGAAGGAGAGAGAATCAGGGAGGGATAAGGAAAGCCACACAGTTGAAGAGTGACTTTAGAGTAGGTTGCAGGGAAATGAGGAGAGGAAAGTGAATTTTAGAAAGCATTGCTATGGCTGGGTGCAGTGGCTTACACCGGTACTCCCAGCACTTTGGGAGGCTGAGGCGGCAGATCATTTGAGGTGATGAGTTTGAGACCAGCCTGGGCAACATGGTGAAACCCTGTCTCTATTAAAAATACAAAAATTAGAGGTTGATTCCAAGATGGCCGAATAGGAAGAGCTCTGGTCTGCAGCTCCCAGCATGATCAATGCAGAAGATGGGTGATTTCTGCATTTCCAACTGAGGTACCTGGTTCATCTCAGTGGGAGTGGTCGGAAAGTGGGTGCAGCCCACAGAGGGTGAGCCAAAGCAGGGCAGGGCATCACCTCACCCGGGAAGCACAAGGGGTCAGGGGATTTCCCTTTCCTAGCCAAGGGAAGCGGTGACAGACCGTATTAGGAAAATCAGGACACTGCCACTTAAACACTGAGCTTTTCAAACGGTCTTAGCAAATGGCACACCAGGAGAATATATCCCACGCCTGGCTCAGCAGGTCCCACACCCATGGAGCCTTGCTCACTGCTAGTCCAAAATAATCGAACTGTGAGGCGGAAAGCCTGACTGGGTGGGGGGACGTCTGCCATTGCTAAGGATTGACCAGGTAAACAAAGCGGCCGGGAAGCTCAAATTGCGTGGAGCCCACCTCAGTTCAATGAGGCCTGCCTGCCTCTGTAGACTCCACCTCTAGGGGCAGGGCATAGCTGAACAAAAGGCAGCAAAAACTTCTGTAGACTTAAACGTCCCTGTCTGACAGCTCTGAAGAGACAAGTGGTTCTCCCAGCAAAGTGTTTGAGCTCTGAGAATGGACAGACCACCTCCTCAAGTGGGTCCTTGACCCCTGTGTAGCCTAACTTGGAGACACCTCCCAGTAGGGGCTGACTGACACCTCATATAGCCAGGTACCCCTCTGAGATGAACCTTCCAAAGCAAGGATCAGGCAGCAATATTTGCTGTTCTGCAGCCTTCGCTGGTGAAACCCAGGCAAACAGGGTATGGAGTGGAACTCCAGCAAACTCCAACAGACCTGTAGCTGAGAGACCTGACTGTTAGAAGGAAAACTAACAAACAGAAAGGAATAGCATCAATATCAACAGAAAGGACATCCACACCAAAACCCCATCTGTAGGTCACCAACATCAAAGACCAAAGGTAGATAAAAACCACAAAGATGGGGAGAAACCAGAGCAGAAAAGCTAAAAATTCTAAAAACCAGAGCATCTCTTCTCTTCCAAAGGATCACAGCTCCTTGCCAGCAACGGAACAAAGCAGGATGGAGAATGACTTTGATGAATTGACAGAAGTAGGCTTCAGAAAGTTGGTAATAACAAACTTCTCTGAGCTAAAGGAGCATGTTCAAACCCATTGCAAGGAAGCTAAAAACCATGAAAAAGACTAAATGAAAGGCTAACTAGAACAAACAGTGTAGGGAAGACCTTAAATGACCTGATGGAGCTGAAAACCGTGGTATGAGAACTATGTGAAGCATGCACAAGCTTCAGTAGCTGATTCAATCAATGGAAGAAAGGGTATCAGTGATTGAAGATCAAATTAATAAAATAAAGCGAGAAGAGAAGTTTAGAGAAAAAAGAGTAAAAAGAAACAAAGCGTCCAAGAAATATGGGACTATGTGAAAAGACTAAATCTACATTTGATTGGTGTACCTGAAAGTGATGGGGAGAATGGAACCAAGCTAGAAAACACTCTTCAGTATATTATCCAGGAGAACTTCCCCAATCTAGCAAGGCAGGCCAACATTCAAAATCATGAAATACAGAGAACACCACAAAGACACTCCTCGAGAAGAACAACCCCAAGACACATAATTGTCAGATTCACTAAGGTTGAAATGAAGGAAAAAATACTAAGAGCAACCAGAGAGAAAGGTCGGATTATCCACAATGGGAAGCTCATCAGACTAACAGCGGATCTCTTGGTAGAAGCCCTGCAAGCCAGAGGAGAGTGGGGGCCAATATTCAACATTCTTAAAGAAAAGAATTTTCAACTCAGAATTTCATATCCAGCCAAACTAAGCTTCATAAGTGACGGAGAAAAAAATCCTTTACAGACAAGCAAATGCTGAGAGGTTTTGTCACCACCAGGCCTGCCTTACAAAAGCTCCTGAAGGAAGCACTAAACATGGAAAGGAAGAACCAGTACCAGCCACTGCAAAAACATGCCAAATTGTAAAGACCATTGATGCTAAGAAGAAACTGCATCAACTAACGGGCAAAATAACCAGCTAACATCATAATGACAGGATCAAATTCACACATAACAATATTAACCTTAAATGTAAATGGGCTAAATGCCCCAGTTAAAAGACACAGACTGGCAAATTGGATAGAGTCAAGACTCATCAGTGTGCTGTATTCAGGAGATCCATCTCATGTGCAGAGACACACATAGGCTCAAAATAAAGGGATGGAGGAAGATCTTCCAAGCAAATGGAAAGAAAAAAAAAAAAAAAAAGCAGGGGTTGCAATCCTAGTCTCTGATAAAACAGACTTTCAACCAACAAAGATCAAAAGAGACAAAGAAGGTCACTACATAATGGTAAAGGGATCAATTCAACAAGAAGAGCTGACTATCTTAAATTAAATACATATGCACCCAATACAGGAGCACCCAGATTCATAAAGCAAGTCCTGAGAGACCTACAAAGAGACTTAGACTCCCATACAATAATAATGGGAAACTTTAACACCCCACTGTCAACATTAGACAGATCAATGAGACAGAAAGTTAACAAGGATATCCAGGAATTGAAGGCTTTGCACCAAGCAGACCTAATAGACATCTACAGAACTCTCCACCCCAAATCAATAGAATATACATTCTTCTCAGCACCACATCACACTTATTCCAAAATCGACCACATCGTTGGAAGTAAAGCACTCCTCAGCAAATGTAAAAGAACAGAAATCCCAACAAACTGTCTCTTAGACCACAGTGCAATCAAATTAGAACTCAGGATTAAAAAACTCACTCAAAACCGCACAACTACATGGAAACTGAACGACCTGCTCCTGAATGACTACCAGGTAAATAACTAAATGAATGCAGAAATAAAGATGTTCTTTGAAACCAGTGAGAACAAAGACACAATGTACCAGAATCTCTGGGACACATTCAAAGCAGTGTGTAGAGGGAAATTTATAGCACTAAATGCCCACAAGAGAAAGCAGGAAAGATCTAAAACTGACACCCTAACATTACAATTAAAAGAACTAGAGAAACAAGAGTAAACAAATTCAAAAGCTAGCAGAAGGCAAGAAATAACTAAGATCAGAGCAGAACTTAAGGAGATAGAGACACAAAAAAACCCTTCAAAAAATCAACGAATCCAGGAGCTGGCTTTTTGAAAAAGATCAACAAAATTGATAGACTGCTAGCAAGACTAATAAAGAAGAAAAGAGATAAGAATCAAATAGACACAATAAAAAATGATAAAGGGGATATCATCACTGATCCCACAGAAACACAAACTACCATCAGAGAATACTATAAACACCTCTACGCAAATAAACTAGAAAATCTAGAAGAAATGGATAAATTCCTTTGTGGGTAACCCGACCTTTCTCTCTGGCTGCCCTTAAGATTTTTTCCTACTGGGTATATACCCAAAGGATTATAAATTATTCTACTACAAAGACACATGTACACGTATGTTTATTGTGGCACTATTCACAATAGCAAAGACTTGGAATCAACCCAAATGTCCATCTGTGACAGACTGGATTAAGAAAATGTGGCACATATACACCATGGAATACTATGCAGCCATAAAAAAGGATGAGTTTGCGTCCTTTGTAGGGACATGGATGCAGCTGGAAACCATCATTCTTAGCAAACTATCACAAGAACAGAAAACCAAACACCGCATGTTCTCACTCATAGGTGGGAACTGAACAATGAGATCACTTGGACTCGGGAAGGGGAACATCACGCACTGGGGCCTATCATGGGGAGGGGGGAGAGGGGAGGAGGGAGGGATTGCATTGGGGAGTTATACATGATATAAATGATGAATTGATGGGTGCTGACGAGTTGATGGGTGCAGCACACCAACATGGCATAAGTATACATATGTAACAAACCTGCACGTTATGCACATGTACCCTAGAACTTAAAGTATAATAAAAAAAAAAAAAAAAAAAAAAGAAATGGATAAATTCCTGGACACATACACCCTCCCAAGACTAAACCAGGAAGAAGTGGAATCTCTGAATAGACCAATAATAGGCTCTGAAATGAAGGCAATAATTAACAGCCTGCCAACCAAAAAAAGTCCAGGACCAGACGGATTCATAGCCAAATTCTACCAGAGGTACAAAGAGAAGCTGGTACCATTCCTTCTGAAACTATCCCAATCAATAGAAAAACAGGGAATCCTCCCTAACTCATTTTACGAGGCCAGCATCATCCTGACACCAAAACCTGGCAGAGACATGACAAAAAAAGAGAATTTTAGACCAATATCCCTGATGAACATCGATGCAAAAATACTCAATAAAACACTGGCAAACTGAATCCAGCAGCACATCAAAAAGCTTATCCACCACAATCAAGTTGACTTCATCCCTGGGATGCAAGGCTGGTTCAGTATACTCAAATCAATAAACGTAATCCATCACATAAACAGAACCAAAGACAAAAACCGCAAGATTATCTCAATAGCTGCAGAAAAGGCCTTTGACAAAATTCAACAGCCCTTCATGCTAAAAACGCTCAATAAAATAGGTATTGATGGAACATGTTTCAAAATAATAAGAGCTATTTATGACAAACCCACAGCCAGTATCATACTTAAGGGCAAAAACTGGAAGCATTTCCTTTGAAAACTGGCACAAGACAGGGATGTCCTCTCTCACCACTCCTGTTCAACATAGTGTTGGAATTTCTGGCCAGGGCAATCAGGCAAGAGAAAGAAATAAAGGGTATTCAATTAGGAAAAGAGGAAGTCAAATTGTCCCTGTTTGCAGATGACATGATTGTATATTTAGAAAACCCCATCATCTCAGCCCAAAATCTCCTTAAGTTGAGAAGCAACTTCAGCAAAGTCTCAGGATAAAAATCAATGTGCAAAAATCACAAGCATTATACACCAATAACAGAGAGCCAAATCATGAGTACACTCCCATTCACAATTGCTACATAGAGAATAAAATACCTAGGAATCCAACTTACAAGGGATGTGAAGGACCTTTTCAAGGAGAACTACAAACCACTGCTCAACGAAATAAAAGAGGACACAAACAAATGGAAGAACATTCCATGCTCATGGATAGGAAGAATCAATATCATGAAAATGGCCATACTGCCCAATGTAATTTATAGATTCAATGACATCCCCATCAAGCTACCAATGACTTTCTTCACAGAACTGGAAAAAACTACTTTAAAGTTTATATGGAACCAAAAAAGAGCCCGCATTGCCAAAACAATCCTAAGCAAAAAGAACAAAGTTGAAGGCATCACGCTACCTGACTTCAAACTATACTACAAGGCTACTGTAAACAAAATAGCATGGTTGTGGTTGTACCATGGTACTTGTACCAAAACAGAGATATAGACCAATGGAACAGAACAGAGGCCTCAGAAATAACACCATACATCTACAACCATCTGATCTTCAATAAACCTGACAAAAACAAGCAATGGGGAAAGGATCTCCTATTCAGTAAATGATGCTGGGAAAACTGGCTAGTCATATGTAGAAAGCTGAAACTGGATCCCTTCCTTATACCTTATACAAAAATTAATTCAAGATGGATTAAAGACTTAAGTGTTAGACCTAAAACCATAAAAACCCTAGAAGAAAACCTAGGCAATATCATTCAGGACATAGGCATGGGCAAGGACTTCATGGCTAAAACACCAAAAGCAATGGTAACCAAAGTCAAAATAGACAAATGGGATATAATTAAACTAAAGAGCTTCTGCACAGCAAAAGAAACTACCATCAGAGTGAACAGGCAACCCACAGAATGGGAGAAAATTTTTGCAACTTACCCATCTGGCAAAGAGCTAATATCCAGAATCTACAAAGAACTTAAACAAATTTACAAGAAAAAAATCAAACAACCCCATCAAAAAGTGGGCAAAGGATATGAACAGACACTTTTCAAAAGAAGAGATTTATGCAGCCAACAGACACATGAAAAAATGCTCATCATCACTGGTCGTCAGAGAAATGCAATTCAAAACCACAATGAGATACCATCTCGCACCAGTTAGAATGGCGATCATTAAAAAGTCGGGAAACAACAGATGCTACAGAGGATGTGGAGAAATACTAATGCTTTTACACTGTTGGTGGGAGTGTAAATTAGTTCAATCACTGTGGAAGACAGTGTGGCGATTCCTCAGGGATCTAGAACTAGAAATACCATTTGACTCAGCAATACCATTATTGGGTATATACTATAAACCATAAACATCCCATGTTCATGGATAGGAAGAGTCAATATCTTTAAAATGGCCATACTGCTCAGAGCAATTTACAGATTCAATGCTGTTCCTATCAAACTACTAATGACATTCTTCACAGAATCAGAAAATCTATTTTAAAATTTATATGCAACAAAAAAAGAGCCCGAATAGCAAAGGCAATCCTAAATAAAGAGAGCACAGCTGGAGGTATCATGTTACCTGACTTCAAACTATACTACAGGTCTACAGTAATCAAAACAGCATGATACAGGTACAAAAACAGACAAACAGACCAATGGAGTAGAATGCCTCACACCTGAACCATCTGATCTTCAACAAAGCTGACAAAAACAAGCAATGAGGAAAGGACTACCCATCCAACAAATGGTGCTGGGATAACTGGGTAGCCATACGCAGAAGATTGAAACTGGACCCCTACCTTATACCACATACAAAAATCAACTCAAGATGGATTAAAGACTTAAATGTAAAGCTTAAAGCTATAAAAACCCTGGAAGATAAAATAAGAAATACCATTCTGGACATAGGACTTGGCAAAGATTTCGTGATGAAGATGCCAAAAGCAATTGCAACAAAAATAAAAATTGACAAATGGACCTAATTAAACTAAAGAGCTTCTTCACAGCAAAGGAAACTATCAACAGAGTAAACAGACAACCTACAGAATGGGAGAAAATAATTGCAAACTATGCATCTGAAAAGGTCTAATATCCAGACTCTATAAAGAATTTAAATTAACAAGCAAAAACCAAACAACCCTATTCAAAAGTGGGCAAAGGACACAAACAGACACTTTTCAAAAGTAGACATACATGTGGCCAACCAGTATATGAAAAGGTGCTCAACATCACTAATCACTGGAGAATGTAAATCAAAACCACAATGAGATACCATCTCATAACAGTCAGAATGAATATTATTAAAAAGTCAAAAAACAACAGATGCTGGCAAGATTGCAGAGAAAAGGGTAGCTTATTCACTGCTGGTGGAAGTGTATTCCAGTGTGGCAATTTCTCAAATAACTTAAAATAGAACTACCATTTGACCCCACAGTCCCATTATTGGGTACATACCCAGAGGAATGTAAATCATTCTACCATAAAGACACATGCATGCATATATATTCATTGCAGCACTATTCACAATAGCTACAACATGGAATCAACCTAAATGCCCATTGACAATAGACTGGATAAATAAAATGTGGTACATGTAAACCATGGGATACTATGCAACCATAAAAAGAATGAGATCATGTCCTTTGCAACAACATGGATGGAGCTGCAGGCCATTATCCTAAGCAAACTAACAAAGGAAAAGAAAACAAATACTGCATATTCTCACTTTTAAGTGGGAGCTAAACAAAGAAAACATGGATACTAGGAGGGGAACAACAGACACTGGGGCCTATTTGAGGGTAAAGGGGGGGAGCAGGGAGATGATCAGAAAAAAAAACACTGTTAGGTACTATGCTTATTACCCTGCTGACAAAATTATCTGTAAATCAAACCCTCATGACACATAATTTACCTAAATAACAAACTTGCACATGTACCCCGAACCTAAAAAAAATTTTTTTTAAAGTATGAATATTTTTGTAATTCTCTTTCTGCACCTCTATGGAGACTGGTCCACTGAAGACCCCAGCTTACACTAGGGATAAACACAAAACGAGCATAGCAGACTTTCTCTATGCCCACGAATGAATCAGTTGCTGGCTTACCTCACCCACAGATAAACTCTCTTGCTCTTCCTGTGCCTCCTTCTCCTCCTTCTCTTCCTCCAGTTTCTCCTCCTCCTCTTCCTCCTTTTCATCTTCTTCCTGTGACTCCTCCTTCTCTTCTCCTTGGCCCTTCACATTCTCCTCATTTAGGGATGGGTTTAAGGAGCTCTCTCTTTCAACCTGCATTTCTTCCAATCCCTGAATAGAGCCTTCTTTGGATTCATCCATCTCAGCATGCAGTGGAAATTTTTTCTGCTGCCCCAGCACCTCTTCAGTTATAAAGGACTCCATTTCTTGATCATTTTCTTCTTCCATCTCTTCTACTGATGTGGCAGCACTTGTCCCACTACTTATGCTTTCCTCACTTCTGCTCATGTCCTCTTTAGACGCTTGCTTCTTCCTCAGTTTCCTCATTCTCTTCTGGAAGGGTTTTTCATGTGCTTCTGTTGATGATAAACATCAAAGCACAAGGAGAGACAATTTACTGATGCTGCCTGGATTGGGCCTCCCAACCCACAAAGGCATAAAAGTAAAGTCTGGGAGAATAAGACTTGAACTGAAAAAGTGTTACCTGGTTGCCTGAATTTGAAAATGACTTCTCCAGCCAAGTTCTATAAGGAAAAAACCACAAGTCACTGAAGGACCTGCACTGTCTTTCCTCAGAGTGCCACTTTTTTTTTTTTTTTTTTGAGAGGAGTCTTGCACTGGAGTGCAGTGGCACGATCTCGGCTCACTGCAAGCTCCGCCTCCCAGGTTCACACCATTCTCCTACCTCAGCCTCCCGAGTAGCTGGGACTATAGGCGTCCGCCACCATGCCTGGCTAATTTTTTTGTATTTTTAGTAGAGATGGGGTTTCATCGTGTTAACCAGGATAGTCTTGATCTCCTGACTTCATGATCCACCCGCCTCGGCCTCCCAAAGTGCTGGGATTACAGGCATGAGCCACGGCGCCCGGTCCAGGGTGCCACTTTTAAGTGCATCTCTTTTAAGTAGAAGTACCCATCCCTCCCCTTTAATATCTGATGCAGGCCTTGACCAACTTAGTTCCCTGGGATAACTGGGTTGTTCTCAATCCAGGGAACCAGTTTTTCTTAATTCCAAGAAGGCTAGCAAACCCTTATAGCACACATGGGTAGACATGGAATAAAAGCTCATTATGATATATTTTTTGGCAGTGATCTGGAGCAAAGGACAAGAAAAATATAAACTGAGGGATGCAAACGAAGGGCAGAAATCTGCTGCATTCTGTGCTAAATGGAACAGATACAATGGGCATGATTTACATGATCTTGAGAGCCCCCTTGTAAGCCCTGCGAATTTCCTGTTTCACAGGCTCTGGGTGAAGTTTTGGATATTCTGTGTTATGGATAACAGTGTAGGCTGTGGAGTTTGCAGGTCTGGATTTGATTCCTCGCTCCTGACAAGCTAAGTGATCTTGGGCAGGTCCTCTAAACCCTATGGGGCTTATTGTTATCCTCCATGAAATGGAGATCATAATAGTGCCTATGCCTTTAACCCAGGTGACCCAAATGATATCAAAGGGCAGGCAATGAGCTCACCATCCTATAGCTTGAGCTTCCCCTTCAACCTAGGTGGCAGAGGGAGCATCTAGTAGCAATCTAAACAGGAATCTCTTCTGGGAGGAGAGATTCTCAGGGAAGCAGCCAGGTGTCCTGTATACGTGGGAAACCTTTGGCCAGGTTCAGTGCCAACCACAAGCATTTCCATTCAGGCCAGGCAGGACTATGGCTGGTGTGCAGGAAAAGAGCCAAGCACTGGGGGATTCAAACCAGGGAATCCCAGGTATTCATGCATTTACCCAGAGAGCATTTATTGTGTCTGAATTATGTGCAAGATCCTTGTGCTAATGGTAATCAAAGTTGAATAAAAATTAAGGCATACTTGCCCTTTAAGAAATACATTATAGTTGGGTGCTCCAGACTCCTGTATTTGACAGCAACCAAGCAAAAAATAGTTCAGAGACCTGAGAGGTGGCAGGGGCTGAGCAAGGTGAGATGAGGGGTCAGGCAGAATGAGTGGGAGCCTTTCTCTTGGTAGTGAACTGGAGGTATGGGTGGGTTTGGGATATGTGGAGACAGAGGGGCCCCAGCAGAGGGAGCATCATGAGGAAGGGCAGCAGGCAGGGGGCACATGCCAGAAAAGGGATGAGTCTGCTGGACCAGGGAGAGTCAAGGTGGAAAGCAGAGAGAGTGGGCCCTTTGTGTTTATCTAGGGACTGTAAGTTGGATCTGGTGGGGGCTGCACAGTTGGGGAGGGATTTTGCAGGACAGTAGGTGGGTCAAAGCTATATTTTAGGAGAATTATGTGGCAGTGGTAGGTATGATAAATGGAATTCCAAGCGCCATATAAATTAACCTTTTCATTATAAGTCCATTCAGGTTTGAGCCCTGATTTCTGAACCCTTCAGCCTCTTTTATACTGAGAAAGAGATGGTCTCTTTAGAGATTTTCAGCTTCTTTCTTCTTGCATTGATTTGAACTCTGCAGGGTTAGGGATGGCTTTCAAAGTCTAGGCAGATCATAACAAGAAGTCAGCCTCTCCCTTAGTTTCTTCATGAGTGAATGGGTGTATCATTGCCCTCTCCATACCTGTTCAAAGATTTCACGCACAAAGAAGTATTGGCTGAGGTTGGAGCTGTAGGAGTTGAGTTCTTTCAGTATGATTGCTGGGTACTCCATCACTTCCTTTGTCAGGAGGGTGTGAAAACATTCATACCTGGGAGGTAAGTAGGTAAGACAGGAGACCCCAGCCAGGGAACACACCCATGACCCCAAGGAGATGGGCTGCAATCTGGCACATAGCTCTGTGTAGAGCTGCTGTGTGGCTGCTCTTTTCTAGCAGCAGTCCTTGGCTATGCTATTTTTCTGATCATACAAGAAATACACACTTTTTGTAGAAAGTTTGGAAAACACATACAAGAGACTTTTCTGCTTGTAACATGAACTCCCTTTCCCTGTCCAGGGTCCTAACCCTGTCTTTGGTCTTAACGCTGTCCTTGAACTTGATGATACCTACATTATTCCATCAAACTCCCAAATGCCCCAAGGTCCAGACTTCTGTTTCTCAGATAGGAGACCAAGGCTCATGGGGTTACTTATTTGCCTAAAGTAATCAGAATTGCCTTCTGAATCAAAGTACTGCAATCAATTGGCAGTGTCATTCCATTTCTGTGAACAATCCTTATAGAATCAGTTGTACAAAGTCACAAAGATGGAAGAAAGTTCACAGAGAACAGCTTGCCATATTGAGAAATTGGAACCAACAGAAAACAGCTAATCAATTGAGGGATTGCTAAAGCATTATGAAGTATCTATATTAATGAATGCTACATGGCATTTAAAAATGGAAGTATATCTGTAGTTATAGAACAATTTGCATAGTATAATCCAACCTTTATTTTTAAAACACTATATATGTGTATATATTCATATATATAAATGTATATGTCCATAAAAAAGGAAAAGTGGGCAGGAATGAGGGAAAAAAATCTCTATATGTTTGCAGTGGTTAACTTCTTTTTCCTCCTTTAACAAGAATGTACATGTTTAAATTTTTCTTTTTCTTTTTTTTTTTGAGATAGAGTCTCACTCTGTCACCCAGGCTAAAGGGCAATGGCATGATCTCCGCTCACTGCAACCTCCGTCTCCTGGGTTCAAGTGATTCTTCTGCCTCAGCCTCCCGAGTAGCTGGGATTACAGGCACCTGCCACCACGCCTGGCTAATTCTTGTATTTTTAATAGAGATGGGGTTTCACCATGTTGGTCAGGCTGGTCTTGAACTCCTGTCCTCAGGTGATCCACCTACATCTTTAAATTTTTAAAAGAAGGCCCCATGTTCTTGAACTGAAGCCACATTGCTTTGAAACCTCCCTCCACAAACTTTTAAAAATTCTCCCTGGAAGCTTCTTTACTGGCTGAGAGCAGAGCTGCAGAGGGCCACAATGCCTTCTAAGCTGAGAGGCACAATTTTCATCTTAAGCCTGCCGGTAGGCTCCTGGGTTCTTGGGCAGGCTGCCCTTGACCTTGAAGATGAATTCCTGACCATCCTGTCCTGTCTTTTGGAGTCTGGTTGGCCTACCTGGATTTCATGTTCTTCAGATAATCTTTGACCTTTTCCAGGTGAAACGCCAGTGTTTCTTTGTCACTCTGCTGCCTCAGTTGGTCCAAGAGCCTATCAAGATGGGCCTCCTGGACCTGGAAGCCACCCCCAAAACAAGAGAAGCAGATGTGACCTCCAGTGCTCACAGAGTGTAAGTGACCTGCAGGGACCCTGCTGCTGGAACTGAGGTCCAGGTGCCTCGGCAGATCCAGGACTTCCTTTCTACAAATGGGGCACCTAATCTGCCACTGCCCTCCCTCTCTCCACTATGGGCCTCTAGACTTTTCTCTGCCTGCAATGTTCTTCCCTGCCTACATCATACCCACCAGGGGAACCAGCTCAGATGGGACCCCCTGAAGACAGGGCCCTCACACCCACCCACCTGGTCAGGCCTGCACTACACCTGCTCCTCGCTCTCCTTCTCACCAGTCGTGCTTGAAATCAGAAGCTGAGTTTGTCCCCCCACCTCCCAGACTGTGTGAGAGCAGGCAGAGCAGGGGCCAGCTGACCTCCTGTGCAGGCAGGAGATTGCCCCAGTTATAGAGCGTTGAAATGACTCCCAACATGTGCACAGTTTGCTATGTGATTGACACGTTTGTCTGTAATAAGAACTTGGGGTGTCTTCCCCTTTTTTTTTCAGAATATGATGTCTTATCAGACCCCATATATGAGAACTTGCAGCTATTCCCCCCTTCACCTTGGGAATGTGATGTCACCCTTATCAATCCCCCATATGTGAGTTGCTGACCTTAACTACTGGACTTCAAAATACTCAAGAGTTTGACACTTCGAGAGCTTAGGCTGAGGCAGGTTTCACTCTGTCAGTGGCTTCTTTGAACGAGAGAGAGCTCAGGCTGTGACAGGCACTGGGGCTATGAAGCCACACCACCAGCATCGGCACTACCCTCTGGCTTCCAGGGACCTATGTGCCATCACAGATGTCCACTGTGTTAAATTGCAAGCCAGTTTCTCTGGAGAAACGGCATATAGAAAGGCATACCTGAAGCTTTTATTAGACTTTACTTCCCATGGGAGCCTGCTTCCATCCTAATTGAACAACTAGACTTTAATAGATTTGCAGCTTACAAAGTGCCTAATGTACCTTGTTTACTCCCTGTGGATGTATTCCTTTTGAGGTTGGTTCACGTTATTCTCCCCCTCTTTAAGCATTGTGAACCTATGAAAAAATTCTCTTTGAATGGCAATGAAGTGTGTGATTTTGTGATACCATCCTTTAATCATCTCCTTATTTGAACCATCTGACTGTCTCTCATGCAAGCTCTTAGAGACACATTTGGTTCCAGATTTCTGCTACTCCCATCTGATCCCATGACCAACATGAGCCTTAATGTCCCCATCTGCACAAATTTCATAGCTAAAGGTTCTCCACTTGGGTCAAGGATCTGTTTAGTTCATTGCTGTTTGTGGTGTGAAAAATGGAGCCCTGGGTGTGGGCCTCACCTGGCTCTCCAGGCTGTGCTTCTGCTGGTGCTGCTCCATCCTCTTCTCCAGCTCCAGCTCCTGCACCAACAGCTTGTTCTGGTGTGCCTCCCACAGTTGTACTGCCTCCTGGAAGTACCTGAAGAGGTTCGAACTCTGCCACTCTGTCTGATCTGCCAGGGTCTCGAAGGATTTCTGCAGCGGCAGAGCCCAGAGAAGGGACTTGAGGGCTGACAGTCCCAGGGCCAGGAAGAGGGCCCACCTGTGGGACCCCCTGTCTCTAATGACTGAACAGCATTGCCCAGACACCATCCCTCAAGGTCAACTTCTAGGCTACACCAGGGCTCTTGGTCCTCCCTCCCTGGGACAGCATTTTGGGTCTGCCCAAGGCCCTGCTCTTAGTCTTGTTGACCCTCAAGTCCCATCTCTAGACATATCCTATGCTCCACAAAAGTCTCTGACAGGAAGAAGATGGAGTGTGGGCCATTCCTAAAAAACAGGCTGGGCACTCAGAAGGCCACAGCAACGCTGGCCTGGGCATCTTTCCTTCTCTGGAGTTCCCTTACTCATGGCATCTGGGCCAAACACCACACCTGCTGTGACATCCTCACACACCACCCACCTTTTTAAAAAGGCATGTGTCTTACGCCCTCATCTGGGTGAGGGCTGGGCAAGCTGCTGCCTGTGGACTAAATTTGGCCCTCCACCTGTTTCTGTTTGATCCTGTGAGCTACACACAGATATTTCAGTTTTAAAGTGGCTGGAAAATAATCAAAAGAAGATATTTAATGAGATGAAAATGACATACAATTCCAATTTCAGTGTCTGTCAATAAAGTTATTGGAACACACCCATGTCATTTGTTTCTGCATTGCCTAGGGCTGCTTTTGTGTGGCACTGGTGGAGTTGACAAGGTGCGTCAGAGACCTGATGGCCCATAGAGCCTAAAATAGTCACCATCTGGCCTTTCACAGAAAACATGAGCCAATCCCGGTTCAAGATACCACGTGTCTTGGGCTGAGGGCTTATTGTGCCTCCACAGCCCTTCAGTGCCCAGGGTCAGCAATGGCCGGGCAGCGCTCATGGCCTGGAGTTCTGTGCAGCACCCATGTCAGTGGGTGGCTGGGAGGAGTCGGGTGGGTGAGCTTGCAGTGGCCAGCATAAGGGGGCTGCTCTGAGAGGGTCTGACAAGGGTGAGTGGACACACTAGGAACATGCAAGTTGGAGCTCTTGGGCTCTTCTTACAGCCAGCACCCCGCGGACCCCCAACCCCACCTCAGCTCCCCAGTGGAACAGTCCCCAGCACGCACGTCCAAGAGCTCCAGGTCCTCCTCCACCTTGCCCTGGAGTGCTCCCACCATCTGGAAGAAGAACTGGTTCACCAGGGTCTCTGCCTCCTCCTCAGTGAAGGCTTTCCAGTCCAGCAGCTGCTTCTGGAGTGTGCGGGACAAGGCAGAGCCTGGTTTAGGACTGAGGTCCCCACAGGCATCAACTGCATCCTACAGGCCTCAGTGTTGCTCAAGTCAGACCTGAGCTCCAGGTGAAGGGCCTGCACCCCATGAATTCTGTTCCCCTTCGGGTCTGGAGGGCTGGGTGCAAATCGGCTGGAAAGGCATGCAGGAGCTCTTGTGAGGCTCCCCAAGGGGGACCCTCAGCTCGAACACACTTCACAACAGTTAAGCTTTGGGGGTGGAGGTGTTGCTTACAATCTTACCAAGGAGGCAGGAAGGGACATTCTGACTCCATAGTTCCCCTATCCTAGAGAACAAGTCACAGTTGTGCTTGGGTTTGGGAGTGAGTTTACTGTCTCACTCTGTTATGCAGTGGACAGGGTGGAGGGGAAAGTGGGGCCAGGCCTATCTATAAAGGGGGCGCATTGCAATAACCCCCAGGACACAATCTCCATTCATAAACAACGCCCAGTGCTATGCATGACATAGAGTCAAGTGTGAAGTCTGAGATGATCTGAGAGTGCACACTTCACCTTACATGGGCTTCCTGGAGGAGGTGATGGGCTAAAACCTGAGAGATGGCAGGGATAGCTGGGGAGGGGATCTGGGCAGAAGGAACAGCTGCAGAATGCCCAGAGGCCAGTGAGCACCAGGCATTGGGGCTAGGAAGCCACTCCATTTTCTTCTGTGAGGAAGAAAAGCCTGGATGGAGGCTAAAGGGTGTGTGGGAGTGAGGTGGGGACATAGCTGGGGAGGGGAAGGTAGTGGGGATGGGGCCAGGGAAGGCACTTCAGGTCCCACCCAGGCATTCCTCTTCTCAGGCCTGCAGGAAGGGTACCCACCTTACAATTCTGCACAAGCATCAGGCACTCCTGCCATGTCTTCTCATACAGCAGGCGGATCCGCATCATGCAGTCCACATGGTAGGTGTCTCCATGGGCAGAAAACAAAGCAAATCAGTCCACAAGGAAGAGAGGATTAGAAAGGGGAGTGTCCCCTCTGCAAAGGAGCAAAGTGCCTCCACAGCAACATTTATTTAGGTGAAGATCAGTGGTCCCGATTCAGATCAGGGGCTGGTGTCCCCTTACAAAGGCCCTGACACCCCAAGATAAGGATCTCAAATGAAGAGCTTGTCATTATCTGTTCTGAATCCATTCTGGCCTGACTCTTGACTCGGTTTCAGGGCTGGTGAAATTCCTTTTGAGAAGCTGCACCAAGTTGCAAACCAGTAATGAGAGTGGAGATCAATGAGCATTTACTGATCCTATCTGTGTTCATCCCTGAAAAACTGAAGGCGCTAGCAGAATGCGCGGAAGCCAGCTTTTTTATTTTCTCTATTTCTCCTCCCTTCAGTTTCCCAGCTTATAATAAACTCAGTGTGACTCTGATGTCTAGGATAAGCAACTCTGGTTTAGTGCTGTTGGCAATTTCTAGAAACTGAAAGACCACACAGAGATTTTGTGGTGGTTTTTCTTTGTACAGGGCTGGGGAGGAGAGCAGGGGGATGGCAGCTGGGTGTAGATTTAGGATATCTGGGAGGGTTGACAGATGCTAGAACTGACGAGAAGAAACTCTAAATCTGCTTCTTCCTGTCCCCAGGCTTGTTCCTAGGCCAATGTGTCCACACCCTTCCGTGAGGCTGCTTTGATGGGCTCTCCCAGGTCCCCCTGCTTCCACTCCTGCATCCCTCTGGGCCATTTGCCCCCCCTGACATCATCACCCCCAGCTCAGAACCTTCCACTGAGTTCCCACTGCCCTCACGATAAAGCCCAGACTTCCACGTGCAGCCCATGTGGCCAGGAGAGTCCGGCTGCTTTGCATCTTCCAACCTCCCCTCCCTGTTTCCAAAGGCCCCAGTCCTGTCTTGCCTCCAGGGTGCCCTACACTGTATCCCTGCCTGGAATGCTTCCTCCCTCTTGGCCTGGCTGACTCTTACCTCCCTTGCAGTTCTCAACCACATGATCATTTCCTTGTCAATGTCTTCCATGACCCTGAACCAGCTGTGTCCCTGACTATGGCTCCCACGGCTGGGGACCTGTCCATTCCCTGCTTGCTCTGACCTCTGCTCTGGACTGGAAGTGCCTGAGGGCAGAGCCAGCTACTGAATGCGAGGGCTCAGGACAATGCCTGTCTGTAGGAGGCACTGAATGAATGGTAGCCATTGCTATTATTTAGAGTCTTGTGGCTCATACAGAAACACCCTTCGTATTATAAACCTGAGAGCCCTAGAAGCAATGGTGTGTACTACTAGCTGAAGCACCCAAGCTAAGTCCAGCTATGACACTTCATTGGCTGTGTGACCTTGGGCAGGATACTTCACCTCTCTGTGCCACTAAACCCTTCTCTTACTACAAGAGGACAATGATACCACTGACCTCACTAGGTTGCTATGATCCTCTAAGGAGATGAAAAATTTATTATGTATCTTCTAGAGCAAGTTGTGTCAAACCTTTTCTATAGAGGGCTAGAGAGTAAACTGTTTTAGCTTTGCAGTCATACAGTCTCTGTTGTAACTACAGATGTTCCTTTATTTACAATGGGGTTACGTCCTAATAAACCCACCGTAAGTTGAAAATATTTTCAGCTGAAAATGCATTTAATATACCTAACCTACCGAACATCATGGCTTAGCCTAGTCTATCTTAAATGTGCTCAGAAAACATACATGAGCCTACAGTTTGGCGAAATCATCTGGCAACAGAGTACACTAGTTTACCCTCATGATCACAGGGCTGACTGGGAGCTGCAGCTTGTCACCGTTGCCCAGCATTGCCAGGAAGTATCACACCACGTATCCAGGCACCACAGCCCCCAGGAAAAGAGCAAAATTCAAAATCTGAAGTACAGTTTCTGCTGAATGTGTACCACTTTCACACTACTGTAAAGTCAAAAAGTCCTAAGTTGAACCATCCTAAGTCAGCGGCCATCTGCATTCACCTCTGCCATTTAGAGTGAAAGCAGCTAGACAATACGTCAAAAAATGAGGCAGTTGGGGGGTCTAACAACACTTAGTTCCAAAACCAGCAGTCAGCACACAGTTTACAGCCTGACTGCCCTTATTATAGAGCATTTTGAAACATCACCATT
Source organism: Rhinopithecus roxellana (assembly GCF_007565055.1). Classification (NCBI taxonomy): domain Eukaryota; kingdom Metazoa; phylum Chordata; class Mammalia; order Primates; family Cercopithecidae; genus Rhinopithecus; species Rhinopithecus roxellana. The sequence continues at coordinate 20,304,513 of NC_044564.1, forward strand.
TGTGATTGAGGACTCTGTGTAAGCCAGGCACTGGACTACCACTGGCCATCCACCCCATAAGCAGGGACCATTATTACTCTTCTTGCCATCCTTATTTTACAGAGGAGGACATTGAGGCCACCGGAGGCCCTGATTTTCCCAAGGTCACACAGCCAGGGAGGAGCAGAGCTGGGCATCAAGACCATGTGCTCCACCTCATACTCTTGGGGCATGCTCCTGGGCCTTCCTCGAGGAGGGCATCAGAGCCATCTCTCTGTCTCCATGCTTGGGTCAGGGGTCAGGGGTCAGAGGGTGTGGCTAGTGTAGCTGCAGGCTGGGCAGTGAGGAAGGGAGGTCTTGGGAAAGGAGGAGGGGCCTTTTAAGCTCTCAGAGCTCACTCTTCCTGCCACACCCCCATCCCTCCTCCCCATGATGGTCGCACCACTCACTTGAATGACCTTCAGCAAAGCGACTGCTTGAACAGAGTTCTGGAGAAATGCAGGTGGAGTCCTGCAGACGTCACTCACCTAGCTCCTTGTTCATGGAGTTGAGGGAAGAATGCCACTCAGTCAGCTGAGTTTTGCTGTAATTGGGGGGCAGGAGGTCACTGGGAAGGAAGATACGGCAAGTAAGCCACACAGGAACAAAAGTTTACTTACCAAAATGGGTAGCATCTTCAAGAAACATAGCTCCAGAAAATCGTCGATTTAAATACTGAAGAACAAAGGGAACTGCTGGGGATTTCCTGGTGCTCAAACACGACCTGGTTGAAAGGTCTTTTAATTAACAAATTCTAAGAAACAAACTTGTTACTTAGAAAAGAAAAGAACATAATTTTTCCAGTGGAAAAAACAAACTGTTCCCAACCCTTGACCAAGGAAGCCTCCTTCTGGGACTTAATCTGAGATGGTATTATAGAATGCATGTAAAGTTTATGTATTAAGATGTTCACTTAACAATGCTGTTCATAAACACACATGATGATTAAAAAACCTTCACATCAACAGTAGAAAACTGCCGAAATAAAGTACAGCAAATGTTCTTCTGAAGTCATTAAATATAGTGTCATAAAAAAGAATGAGATCATGGCCTTTGCAGCAGCATGGATGGAGCTGGAGGCTGTTCTCCTACATGAACTAACACAGGAACAGGAAACCAAATACCGCAGGTTCTCACAAGTGGGAGCTAAACTTTGAATACATATGGGCATAAAGAAGAAAACAGACACCAGGGCCTACTTGAGGGTGGAGGGTGGAAGGAGAGAGAGAATGGAGAAGCTACTTATCTTGTACTATGCTTATTACCTGGGTGACAGAATAATCTGTACACCAAAACCCCACAACACGCGATTTGCCTATGTAACAAACCTGCACATGTACCCCGAAACTAAAATAAAAGTTGAGAAAAAGACACCGAATTCTTTTTAAAATTTTTGTTTTTAAGTTCCAGGGTACATGTGCAGGATGTGCAGGTTTGTTACATAGGTAAACGTGTGCCACGGTGATTTGCTGCACCTGTTAACCCATCACCTAAGTATTAAGCCCAGCATGCATTAGCTATTTTTCCTAATGCACTCCTTCCCCCTACCTCACCCCCAACAGGCCCCAGTGTGTGTTGTTTCCTTCCCTGTGTCCATGTGTTCTCATTGTTCAGCTCCCACTTTTAAGTGAGAACACGCGGCATTTGCTTTTCTGTTCCTGTGTTAGTTTGCTGAGGATAATGGCTTCCAGCTCCATCCATGACCCTACAAAGGACATGATCTCATTTTTTAATGGTTGCATCATATTTCATGGCATATATGTACCACATTTTCTCTATCTGATTAGACATCTAAGTTAAAAAATAGTGTGGCAGATTAAAAAATGGTCAGCTTCCTCCCATGGGGGAGGTGGAGTCTATTTCTCCAGTCCTGTAATCTGGGTGTGGCTATGTAACTGGCCTTAGCCAATGGGACATTAGCAAATACAACCTAGCAGAGGCTTGGGAAGGGCTGTGCAAGGGTTTGTCCTCTCCTGCTGCAGGGACCTTCTGCCACCCACTGTGCGTAGGATCCCAGGTTGGCCTCCTGGAAGCTAAGAAAGTATATGGAGAGAGGACCCAGCTGACCCAGCAGAGACTCTAGACACACAGGTGAGGCCATCCTAGACCTTCCAGCCCTGGCCAAGCCAGCCCACACCCAGCTGACTTACAGAATTATGAGAAACTAGACATGCTTGTTGTTTAAAGATGCTAAAAATTGGATGATGTTTAATGGTGTGGAAGAGGTGTACTGCTAGAGGGATCATATGATTTATTGTCTAAATCAGGACATTTTTGACAGTGAAAGAGGTCACTATGAATGATTATGCCAGAACAAGATGTGTCACCCAGTATGGTCTTGGGCAAACAGGGATTCAGGTAACCCTACTCATAACTGGACAGTAAAGAGCAAAAGGTAGGTACAAGAGTATGCATAGCACGATCTCAACTCTAAGCACTACACTAAATGTAATGTGGTCTCCTGGAACAGAAGAAGGACACCAGTGGAAAAACAGGTGAAATGCAGATGAAGTCTGGTGTTTAGTTAACAGAAATGCATCAAAATGAATTTGTCACTTTTGATGAATGTCCAGTGGTATATAGAATGGCAGCATTAAGGGAAACTGGGTGAAGAGTTAGGGTTAGGAATTCTGTGTGCTATCTTTGTAACTTTTCTAGAAATTGAACATAACTCCAAAATACAAATTTTATTTTTTGAAAAAAAAAAAAAAACTTTTAAAAATCATATGCACATATACTTATTGGGGCCAAGAAAACTCATGGGAATTCTCCCAGGTGTTTGGATATCTCCCTGTCAAGGCCTTGGGGAATGTTAGCTAGACTTTCCCCTCTGCCATCACTACCACATGCTCCCAGCAGACCCTGCGTTTGAGTAGCAAGGATCACCACCAAGTTTCTGGAGATTAGGGGGTTCCAGAAGAAGGGCCTGAAACCTGTGGGCCAGGATGGGGTGTGGGATCCCCACACTGCCCTATGAGGCAGTCCCCTTGGGACAGCTCCTTGAGCTTGATTAGAAGGCTCTTCACTGCCTGACAGGTCAGGGAGGAAGAGAGGGTCATCTACACAGTGGGTTTTCTGGGTGCTGTCAAGGCCCCAAGACCCAGCCTTCTCTACTGATGTTCACTTGAATCTATGACCAAGGTTTTGCAACTTTATCTTTAGACCTGTGTGCTCCAGACTTCTGGATGCCAGAATTGTGTCCTGACCTCACCTCTCTACATACTTCCACTGCAAAGGAGTTTCGTGGTCCTGCCAACACCCACTCTCCCCTTGATTTGCAGAGTTGTCCCACCTTCCTCCAGGCCAGGTCCAATGGCCTGCCCGCTCCCCCTGTAGACACTGCCATTGCATAGTGTCTCCAAGCTGTGGCCAGAAACGTCTATGGGTACATTGTTTTCTCCCTGTGTTTGATCCTGTCCCTCTCTTCCATTCAGACAGGTGACCAGCCAACCCACATTGACATCCTGTGAGAGGGATGTGGCAGGGCAGCCCAGAAATTTTTCTGGCTTTCATTCTCAAAAGCCTAATTTCTTGGGAGAGTCTAGTGCATTGGTGAGAAGGTGTTTGCGGCAGCAGGCTAAGAGCCCAGGGGACCAGGTATTTCCTCAACCCCTATACAAAGAGGCTGTGGGGGAAACACAAACAGAACAGGACACGCAGCTGCCTGGCAGTGGCAGCCTGGATTCTGCTTCCTGGTGGCACTATGGGAGCATCTGCAAGACCTAGGGCCCTGGAGGGAAACCACTGCCTGTGTGTGAAGACTCAGGGGCTCAGAGCAGCCTCCTTGAGGAGGTTCCTATGTCCACTTGTCTGGAGGCAGTAGGAGCCCAGTGGCATTGGGGTGAACTATAACTGAGAACCAGACATCCCAACAGCAGCCCTGGCATTGCATGAAATTCTAGAACTTTGCCTCAAGGGATATGACTCCCAGAAAGATCAAGTTCTATCCAACTTAAAGAACAGGGGCTCAGAGTTGGAAATAAGTTGAATTATAGAAAAGAACACAAGTACTTTCCCTGTTCTGAGATGTATATCCATTTTGTTAATTTTATACCTGGATCAAAATGTAACTGTCCAAAATGTCAAACACAAGGAGAAAAACTGGGCCAGGTGCAGTGGCACACACCTGTAATCCCAGCACTTTGGGAGACCGAAATGGATGGATTGCTTGCGCTCAGGAGTTTGAGGCCATCCTGGCCAACATGAAGAAAGCCCACGTCTACTAAAACTTCAAAAATTAACTGGGCGTGGTGGCTTATGGCTGTAGTCCCAGTTACTCTAGAGGCTGAGACGGGAGGATCACTTAAGCCAGGAGGCAGAGGTTACAGTGAGCCGAGAGTGCACCACTGCACTCCAGCCTAGGCAACGGAGTGAGACCCTGTCTCAAAAAAAGAAATTAACTGTCCATGGGGTAGGAGGCGCCTGCCTAGGGGCAGGCCCTCTAGCTCAAGCCATGTGGAGCCTTACTAGTCTTTTACATCCTAGGAGAAGTTAGGACCTGGGGGTGTGGAGATGAGAAGAATCTGTGTCCCAGGTTACTAGAGAGCATTTCCACAACACATGGTACCTCCACTTTGCAGTACCAGGCAAGCTCCATCCTGCTTCTGAGAGTGAAGGCTACGAACTCCCTGGACAGTGGATTCCAGGATCTATAACACTCAGTGGGCACCCCACTGAATAGCTTTCTCATGAAATTGAAATCAGGGCTGGGTGGACCCACATCTGAGAAGAGCTTCCACAGCCTCTGACAGGTGCCTCCAGCCTCCAGTGTCAGATGCCTGATACACACCTCCAAACTGCAAAGCTCATGGAGCCAGTCCGCTCCCCAGTGCCCTCAGAAAAAGGTCCAAACCCCTCCACCTGGCCACAGGCCTTGCGTGCTCCGATCTGTGCCTCCTCCTCCCTCACCCCCGTTCATTGCTTCTTTCAAGCTGTTTGGCAGCTACACTAAGCTTCTTACTGCAACAAATGGGCCATGCCCTTTCTTGTGAGTGGGGCTGAAATAGCCTAGGTGGCCAGCCCAGGGCCAGAGAGCTGGGAGTTGGCCTAGTCTGAAGGATGCCTTGGGGGACAGGTTGTAGGCCACTTCTGCCTCCCCCACTGAACCCCAAGAAGCACCCCTCCCGGGCCACCCCTCCTGCCCATACCAGATGGTGCAGAGGTGCTTCAGCCGCTTTTGCTGCAGGACGTTCTGGGTCTTCAGCATGACCTCTAGCTCCTTCACCACAGCCAGGGGAGTATGGATACTCTCACTGGCCATGAACTCACTGGTGGTCAGACATTTTGGCATCATAAAGGGGAGAGGAGGAGCAGGGCAGGAGTGAGAGAGGAAAAGAGAACCATGGTGAGAGCATTCAGAGCCCCAGCACTCCTTCCCTAACACCACCCCCAACCCCTTCCTCCCCAGCCTTTGCCTCTCCTCTAGGACCCTAAAGAAAGGAGAGAGGGTGGGAGGGAGAAATGGGGGAGGGAGAAAAGGAGGAAAGAATGGAGCGATGGGTCAGTGGAGCTCTGGCACCAACAGCATGAGACCAGCAGGCTCAGATTTGGGGGGTCCTGACCGCCTCCTGCCTGCTCTGTAACTTTGGTCAAGTCCTTCTCCTACTCTGAGCCACAGTTCCTTCTTCTATAAAATGGAACTCATGATGGTGCCTTTCTCATTGGCACTTGTGGGCACTCAGTAAAATGATGCAAGCAAGGCCCCTAGCACTGTGCTTGGCTCATGGGAAATGCCCAGTAAACGGCAGCCATTGCTATCACTGTTGATGATGTTTGGCATTTATAACAGCTTCCCAGTGCCAGGCCCAGATAGGCACTTTCCATGTAGTATCTGGTTGGATCACTGAAACTCTATCACGGTCCGTTAGGATGCCTGTTTTGCATAGGAAGAGACAGATTCCGAATGTTCAAGGGCTTGGTCAAGGTCACATGGAAAGGCAAGATGGAGGTAGGCCTTCGTACGCTTTTCCTTCATCCACAGCAAAAGTGCCACTTGGCAGAGGAAGCACGGAGAAGGGACCTCTTTTCACGCCCCTCCCATGGGAGGGAGGAAACACGCTCCCCAAGTGGGAAGTGCTTGCCTGAAGGATGTCCATTCGTTCACCCCAGTGTCCACAGGGTTATGAGTGATAACAAAGAGTGGAAATTATACAGATAATCGGATGAATGTTTTCCAGCTGTATGGAGCTCAGAGAATGGTCATGAAGCAAAGTTCATGAATAAAATATGAAACCACATATACTGTACGGATCTAAAAGAGCCTGGGAGAAAATATACCAAAATATTTGCTGTGCTTCTCACTGTGGGGAGAGATTAGTGGTGATTTTTAATTTATTCTTTATACCTTTATCTATTTTTTACCTTTAAAAAGAGCAGAGAGAAACAGCAGCATTTTTAAGTAATGGCAAAAAGCGAGGGAGAATGCCACCCCTAGCCTCTGCCAGCCCCTGGTGGGCTGGAGAAGGAGCTGTATGTGGTGTGGGTGGCACTGACCTGAAACTCTGCAGCAGGGCCTCCTTCTTGAGATCCTTCCAGGTGTCCACCAAGCCCTGCCAGCGGTGGCGGATGTCCAGCTCCTGCTGCAGGGTGGACTCCATCAGGTTGACGAACAGCTGGGCGAGGGCCTTCCGGTTGCCCAGCAGGGCATAGTTCATGACCTGTGGTCACAGATGGACAGGGCTCTAGATAGGACAGGGTCTCTCTTGGGTCAGGGCAAGTCTCAGAGAGGAGCAGCAGGAGGCTGGAGAGGGCTGAGTGCAGTGGTCGCAGGGCCTGAGGGGGACTGAGGGGTCAGATGGCACTCAAGGAAGCTTCCTGGCACTGAGTAGCCATGGACAAGGGTCTTCCTTGAAGGTTTAACCATAGACCCTGACTGCATGAGCTTCCTATCAGCTCCAAGGTCACTTCAGATGTTTGTTAAAGAAGGTGAAAGGAGGTAGGCACTCAGTGAGCTCTAAGTGGTTACTCTTTTTTATAAATTTCTTCCAAAAGCGGAGTGCTTGTGCCATCAGGGACGAGCCACATACGCTTGTTAGGAGAACCGAGACCCAATGGCAAAATGAGGCCAGGGCTAGAACATTCTTCAGCAGTCCTCCCGTGGCTTCTCAATTGGGCACCCTTGGCATGGGCATGGGGATGATCCTCCACTGCATGGCACTGTTTTGCCCTTTAGCATCCTTGCCCCTGCTTAGATGAGAGTAACTTCCCCCATCCTCCCTGGTTCCAAATGCCTCCACACATTTCCCAAAGCCCTCCAGGGAGGTGGCAGTATGCTGGGGCAGTGGGTGAGAACCCTGCCAAGCTCAGAGGCTAGAAATTCCAGTAATGCTTTTCAGTGGAGCCTGAGGCTTGATGTCAGCTGTACTTCCTAGCTGGGTGGCACTGGCAAGTATTTCTTCAACCTACAGATCCACAGCCATAAGATGGGGTTCATGCTATTTATAGCATAGGGATTTTGTGACAATACATGAGAAAAACACAGGTAGAGCAAGCAGCAAATGCAAGTTGTAATAATGAGTGAAGCATAGGGAAGGGAAGCAGTGAAACACATCCGGGACACTGAAATCCTTGACTCTCCTATTGGATAAAACGTGCACAACTTAGGAGCCCTCCCTGATCTCAGAAGACAGCTACCACAGCTGGACCCTCTTTCATTATCCTCCCAACAAGTCCTGACAGGTATTACAGGCAGTCCCCAACTTACGATGGCTTGACATGATTTTTCAACTTTACGATGGGTTTATGAAGGTGTTAAATGCATTTTTGACTTTCTATACTTTTTACTTATGATGAGTATATTGGGATGTGACCCCATCGTAAGTGGAGGAACATCCATATTATCTTCATTTAATGACTCAGCAAGCTCCAGGCTCAGGGGCTGAGTCATTTCGGAAGCTTCCACATCTGGACAGTGGAGAAGGTTTGTGCTCACTCCTTGCCTGTGCTTTATCCAGGTTGCCATGGTGCTGACGTGGGCTGGACCTGTCTGTGATTCTAAACACCATCCTCTTTTCAGCCTACTGTGTTGCCAGGAGGCCCCTTATCCAGCAAGCTCAGCTCACTGCACAAGACCAGGAAACCCACAATGTGCCTTTGGGCAGCCAAAAGAGGAGTCCTCTCTCGCAGCAGAGGAGTCAGACTTTGCTCTGACTTTGGAGACATCATGAACAACCTTGAATTTTGTGCTTTCCACCCCAAGGAAAGCGGCCGGGGGGAGGGGTGCTGGGGGCACCGACAGGGGAAAGCAGTGGGGACAGAGCCAAGAGGCAGGCTCAGCAATGGGCACAGACCACTGGTAGGAAGAGAGGCAAGAAGAGGCAGAAAAGCCAGACACAGCAGGCAGAGCAGGTCACTCGAAGGTGGAAACCACCCTGAGACCACCGTAGTCCCCCAACGATGACTCCATAGTGTAGCGCCTATTGCATTGCACACAGTTGCTGAGACATGACCTAGTAGGTGCTCAGTAACATCACCAGCGCTCCAGACGATAGCCCTATATTAGGTATGCCTGGTTCAAGATGTCAGGGAAATATGAAATGTACTTTAGAAAGATCTCTATTGAAAAATGCTTACAATAGCAAGGACTCTGCTTCTCTACCTAAGAGACCCACCTGGGCCCCTTAGAAACGTAATAGATGAGAAGCCCACCATTTCTGAGACATCAGACACCAGGTTCGGGGTGTCCCGGGTTCCTGGTCCTGCCCCTTCTCCCATGGGCTGATCCCTGCACAGGAAAACCACTCACCATGGCTTCTTTATTTATCAGCCTGTACACATCGGGCCGCATGAGGTATGAAGTTTTCTCTATGACTTCAGCATATTTCTTCAACACGCCTTTTAGCTAGAAATGACAAGGTACCATACTTAGTGACTCATTTCCTGGAGAACTAAAAGGAAACAGAAGGATGCCTAATAAACCTGGCAAGTGACAATCACCACAGAGCCCACCTGCAGCCGACTTACTTTATTGACTCGAGAGAACTCCAGCGAGTGCAGGGCCTCATCCAGCTCCTTAATCTCCTGCTTCTGGAGCAGGAACCGCGTGGCCACCTTATCCCACAGCTCTAGCAGGGCCTATGCAGAGAAGTCTGGGTCAGGCTAGGAGCCGGTGGGAGGGAGGGAAGAAGCAGGACCCGGGTGGGGCAGGCCCAGCCATGAAGGGACCCCTACTTGGATGGTGTAGTCCTCAAGGTTGGTGTCGTTTTCCACCTTTAGGAAGAGACGGTTCATTTCTTCATCAGACTCGGTCAGCTTCTTCAAAAAAAGTCCCGCTGTGTCCACAATGAGAGCTTCCATTTCCTGCAATAGGCCAGGGGGATGATGGCCACGGCATCAGAATCCCCAGGAAGGAGAGAGCCCTCCCTACCATAGGGGAAGTGCCGGGCATGGTCCCATCTCAAAAATGATGATCGTTGCCTAGACCTAAGGAGTCGCGGCTCACTAGTCAGCTCACAGCCATGCCACACACTCTGCACTGAGCCCTCCTTCTTGGCTCATTTGATCCTCATCACAGTCTTCAAACCAGCTGCTGACATCGGGCCTAGCCTACGGTTGGCACTCAACAAATATTCATTACAGAAGTGGCCAAATGAAAGAATGCCAAGTTTACTTCAGATGAGGAAACTGAGGCTCAGGTAGATGGCTTCACCAAAGCCACAGAGCTCAAGGGTGAAAGCAGACCTGGCATCTAGTCGGGAACGTATGAAGAAACATGGCTGGAGAGCCTGTTCTTGGTGCTTTGGGCACAGAGCCAGCTCCAGGAATCCAGGGCAGGGCAACACAGGTCAGAGAAGACTCAGGGAGAAGGGGACAAGTGGAAATCTGGGGCTCAGGGCAATCCAGAAGGGCAAAGGCTGATCTCATTTAGGGAACATTCCAGACACCAGTGTGTCTAGAGATGAGGTCTCCGGAGAGGAATAAGAGCTGAATGGGGGGCAGTCCATAAGAGCCCAGCAGAGCCGGGCTGTCAGCGGGGGGTGTGCCATTCTGCCCTTCATCAGAAGGACTGAGCAGGGAGGCCAAAAGCTAGGTTTGGTGTCAGACCTGGAGAGCAGTTCTGACTTGGGCCCTTATGCACCAAGTCAGGTGAGACTCTCTGGGCCTCACTGCAAAAGGGTAATAACAGCGCATGACCTGTAGGGCTTTTCCAAGAACTACGGGGAGCTGTGCTCACAAACACTCATAACGAGCCACTCAGGCACTCGGAGACGGTTCCATGTCTGTCTAAGGCTCTGTGAGCCCCTGAGGACCTCTGCTGGAGAGGGGAAGGGAGGCTGGGAGCCATGACACACCCGCCTTTGGAATGGCACAGGAAGGGAAGAGGAGGGAGAGGGAGGATTCTCACCTTTCCAACCTGCGCAATCTCCTCCTGAAAGCTGGCTAGAGCGTTCTCGAAGCTCCTCCTCTTGTGTTCTGCACGCCTTTGAAAGGTGCTGGTGCTTATCTTCTCAGGAACTGTGGAGCAACAACAGAGGTGATGAGGCTGGCTTCAGAGCTCTCAAGACAAGGCAGCACAGGCAGGCAGCCCCTGCACACGGAGGCCCAACTCAGAAGGTGGACCCGAGAGCCAGGTCAGGGTGGCAGAGGCTTAAGGAAAAAGAGAAAAGACGACAGTGATTCATGAGTGCTAGAAGGACTGAGGCCTCAGATATACAGTTAAACGCTGAAAAATCTCCAAAATAGTATGCACAGAATGTTTTTTTTTTAAAAAAAGTTCTATGGAAGCAAATACATACAGAAATGATAGCTACCAACACTTCCATAGTACTTCCTGCATAGTAGGTATTGTTCAAACTCAGCTCGTCCTCACGCTGAGGCCACAAGGTGGTTTCCATTCCTAGCCTCGTTTCACAAGTGAGGAAACTCAGTCACGGGGGGTTGAAGAACCAAGCTGGCCAGCAGCTGAGCAGGGATCTGGGCCACTTGCTTCCAGGTCTATACTCCTGCCACATGCTCTATTGTCCCCTTTATCCAGGTGGGAAGCCAGATGCCACGTGGGTTAACCGGGGGTGGGTTGGGGTGGGGGCTGGTGACTCTTTGGAGAAGAAGAGGTGTCATCGTGAAGGGGAAGGTTTTACTTTCTCTTTCTCTCCTTCCTTTGTTTTTCTTCAGTGAACATGTATTTTTTTTAATCATAAAGAAAAAAGGTTTTTATACTAGGATAAGGTCAAACTAGGACAATGTGGTAGGAAGGAAGAAAATGCAGATGAGAAATACTGTTGGGAACCTGCAAGAAAGCGCGTAGCATCCTTTAGTCACCCGGTTTTCATCAGTAACTTCCCTCCATGCAGGCAGCTCCCCTCCTCCCCCAGCTCCCTGCACAGGTGAGGACTCTCGGGTGAGATGCTCAGGGAGAATGCCCTTCAGGTGACTGAGCTGAGGAACACAGTGGGAGCTCAGGGCCTTCCTCAGAGGAGTTGCCAGGAGACGTCCCCACCTCCTGCCCAGGTCTTGCCCTGGCCCAGGACAGGCCTGCCTTGAGGCTGAATGGAGGCTCACCCACAGTGTCCATGAGACCCCGCACTTCTCGGGCAGCGATGGTGCTCTCACTCTCTCGGGCTTTTTCTCTCTTGGCTCTTTCCTTTTCCCTGAGACACAAGCAGAGAAGAGTGAAGTCCCGATGCCATCCATGGCAGCTCTGGGACATAAGGGCACCAAGGGGTGATTCTCCAGAGGGCCTGTGGGCAGCAGCAATGGACCAGGCACACCCCAATTCCAGAGAGCCCTGAGGCAGTGCCCAGGTTCCCAACAAACACCGCCTAGGGTCCCCTGCCAGCAGACACTGTGGGTCTCTAGGTGAGAGGTTGGGTTCCTGCCTTCAGGGAGCCTGCTCTGGCTCTGGTGGTCAAGTGTGGATGATGAGCCTGAGACACTTCCCACCTGGGGAAACTGAGGATCAGAAGGGGTATGAGCAGCCCAGTAAAGCCAGATCATGCTAGCTCTTGGCATGCATCCTTAGTTGCTCCTTCAGCAACCCATCCTATGATGTACTTGAGATAACCCTATTTTCCAGAAAGAGGGAAGGGGCTTATAGGAACCACAGGATGCAACAGAGAGGAGACTCCAAGATCCATCCTTGTGACACTAAGGGCCATGGAATTTGGGTGAGGGAGGAGACAGCTGGGGTTCCAGGAGGAACTATTCAACAGGGAGGACCAGCAGGGTGGATGTGACATCAGCTTTGGAATTGGCATCTGTGAATGCCCTGTCCATGGGGCAAGCACCACAGAAATCCCGCAGCTCCCAGTGACTGCTGCCATTCCTTGGGCCCCCCATATGTCCAATACTTTCCAGCCAACTTCTCATTTAGCCCTCAGTGCAGACCTAGCAGCGAGGAAGTTGCTGGGCCTGGGCTGCAGCTGCTGGGGCCCAGGCCAATCTTCTAGACACAGGTCTTTCAGACCTTGTCATTCTAAATGCTCCTGAACCAAGGCAGCCCTGTAGGAGCTGAGATGATGACACCTGCTATCAACTCTGGCTTCTTGGTCACTTGCTCCAGGGACTTGGGGCTTGGTTTATACCAATGGTGATTTACCCCCTGGCCTGGGCTGGTCTCCATCCACCCAGGGATCTGCCCTGGGTAGTGAGCACATAGGTGGACTGTCCTTGGCTGGCTGACTCTTCAAACATCTGCACCCTTTGCTTTGACGCCTGAGGGAGACAGGGTGCCCTGGCTCTGCCACTCATGTGTTCGGCCCAGTCTGGCCTCTGCTAGCCCTGCAGAGTGTCTAGAGGGAGCTGGGCCTGATGGGTAGTTCCTCTAGATTCCCACCTGGGGCATCAGGCTGCCTGTAACCCTGGACCCCCACCTGGGGCATCAGGCAGGGTGACATGGGCTAGAGAACGCTGATCGCGAGTCTGGGTTTGGGTGGGCCAGTGGATTTTTCCATCTGTCGGGAGTTAAGAGCATGAGGGTCAGAAGCTTTGAGGGTGGCTTTCCTGGGAAAATTCAAAGGCCAGGTCAGGGCAGAGAACTGTACTCATCAAGGGGTCTGTCCCTGCCCCAAAGAGGGTGAAAGGAACAACCAAGACAGGCAGAGGAGGCCTGCTTTCTATCCCAGAGTCCCAGGCCCAGCAAGGGTTTATGGCTTGTGTAGAACTCAAAGTGCCTAAGGGAAGCCCCACGGCTGCTCCATTCTCTCAAGAACCCTGGGAAGAAGATCTGTTTCTTCCTTTTCCCCATAGCTGAGAGTCAGAGCTCAGTGAACTGAAATGGCCTGCTTAGGAACTGTGAACTTGGAAGTTCACAAGAAACTGCTGATCTCCATGCCTGACGCCACCTGCTCTCATCTCAGGGAACTGCATTTCTGCTGTTCACCCAGCACTCAGGCCAGAGACCAAGGGCACTCAGGAGCTCTCTCCTCCCCTCCAATTCATCACTAGGTATCATGGGTTCCGCCTCCAAGAGACACCTGAGGCCCATTGTTACTTTCCCTCTCACAGCCACCAGCAAGGTTATGAGGACAACTGCAGTGTCCTGTGCCCTGGCCTTCCTGCCTCTTCTTGAAGCCCCCCACATTCTGCACAGAGCTGCCTGAGGGACTTCAAAACTGCAAATCAGCTGCTCACTGAAGTCAAGTTCAGGCTGCTCCCAGCCTCATCTCCTGCCCTCTCTCAGGGTCCACTTACCTTTAGCCTTCTGGAGGGGGCCAAGACCACCTTTCTCAGAGCCTTGTCCCCATACTGCACCCTCTGGTTTCAGGTGATCCCCTTCCTCAGAGAGCTTTCCCGGCCCCCATCCCATAGCCCCTGTCCCCTTAGTTAGAGCCTTTCTGCCATTGGGGGGATGTGCTTATTTATTTACTTTTGAGGTCTCAAGTTTCATAAGGGTGGGATCCCCACACCCAGTGCCTGGCCCTAGGCACTTAATCAATAATGATTGTGGGAGTTGGGGAATGGGGGCGAGAGAAGCAAACCACCCTGCAAGGTAGGTATTAATCTCCCTGCTTTAGGGGTGGTACTTGAGACTTCACTCCTACAGGCTACTCATCTTGTGCCAGCTCTTTTTGAGTTTTTGAAGGCTCAGGTACCCTAGTGCCTGGGGGTGAGGCATGGACAGCAGGACCTACCTGTGGAGAACAGGGTTTTCCATGATCCAGTTGTTGGGGAGGCTGAGCATCCACTTCTGCTGTCGAGGAGACATCACCTCCCCTTCAGGAGTCTCCACCTTCTTCATCATGGGTATCTTGCCACTCTTCAGGGTCACAGAATGCTCTGCAGCCCGCTTCCTGGTGGCCGCCAGGGAGTGGACCAGCTGCACCTGAATCCAGGGAGGACCAGGGATGGGGGAGTGGTCAGAGCTGCTGACTCCCCAGCACTCTCAGGCTGATGGTGGCTGTCTAGAAAGACATCCAGAGAGCTGTATAGAAAGGCACTTTTCAGGGAGGCCTTCAACCCCAGGGCATATCCCTACAGGAGAGTTCTCCTCCCAGTAACAGTCACCCAGCCACTTCAAGGAAGGCCTCTTTTTAAGAACCTTAAATGAAGATCAAGATGAACATCTCAGGCTTTTTTATAATCACAAGAAACTGGAAAAACAGAACTGAGAAATAATAGGGATTGGCTGAGTAAACATGGTATGTCCGTTTGATGGAATGTTAGGCATTTGTTAAAGATGAGACCCACAAAGAATTTTTTATAACCTCAGGAAATGTTTAGGAGACGATATATTGTTAAACATATCACTTAAACACACAAATTAAAAATTATAACCAAAATTAAACAGTATGATCTCAAAATTTAAAATGCATAGGAAAAGGCCCTGGAGGAAATATGCCAAGAGTTAAGAATGGCCTTAGAGAGAGCAGGATCGTGTGAGTGATGTAATTGTTTTTTGGTTTCTTTATACTTTTATAATTTCCAGAGGTTTTACAGAGAATTATTTAGGGCTCAAATTAGGAATGCAGATCCCTTTTAAATAAGCAGTACAGAACTTCAAAGGAAGGATTCGGGTCTGTGTGCTTCTTTTAAGATCTTGTTTTGTCTATACAGCGCTTTAGAGAAGACAAGGCAATTTCAATAACCTACACTGTTGTCAAGAGGGCTTCACTTTAATACAGTTATGGGAGTCCTAGATCAACAAGCGGGCAGCCACTCAGCACGGTGAAATACATGGGTGCCCATGGGCATAGAAAACGGTCTGTGAGATACTGTTACGGAGAAAAAGCAAATTTCAAAACACTAGCACAGAATGAAGCCTATTTTTTAAATACAAAAATTAGACACGTTGTTATACATGGGGAAAAAGAGAGGTCACCCAGTGGTTCCATCCAGGCTATTTCTGAGTAATTTACATTTAAAATTTTAATTTAAGTTTTCTAATTTTCAAGAACTGACATTCTAATTTTGTACTGGTACAATTTAAGAACCAGTAAGAATTATTTTAAAAATCAAAGTAATTTCAAAGCCCTTGTTTTATTCTGGGAGGGAGGGAAGTTTGGAAGAAAGCAAGGGAAGAGGAATGGAGAACAGGGGGACAGAGGGCGGCTCCTACCTCAGCCTGGAAGATCTGCTGGTAGGCTTTTCCACTCGGAACCTGGGTCACCTTCCCCACTGACGACATCTTGTCCGCTGGCTGTATGCGCCTGCCGGGAAGCCGTTGTCCAGGAAACGCTTCTGAGCTTTGGTGTCTCGATTCCAATTCCTGAGGTTGGGAAACCGCCCGTCCCAAGCTCAGGTTCAGGTCCAGGCGGGACGACGTCTGCCCTCGAGGCGGCACCCCAGGGCGGGACTCCCGCGGAAGGACTCTCTGCTGGGGGATAGGGGCCTGGGGAACGTCGACTCAGGGTCTTAACTTTCAACGAACTGATGAAACTAACCTCAGATGAGCTCCGAACTCGAGCAGGAGGCCGGTTCTCTCCGCCGCGCAGGGCGCAAATCCGAAGGGACTTTGGGAACGCGAATAATACAGGATTATTGTTTGTGCTTCACTCTGCCATGCTCTTCTGGGAAAAGTTAACAGCACTCAAGATGTCGGTTGGGATTGGAACTCCAACGCGGCGCTGAACTCTCATCCGGGACCCTAACCCACCCTCCATGGGACACAGGGAAGGAGAATTGGAGGGAGAGAGTAACCTGATTCAGGTCACGCTAATTAGGCGCCTACTGTGTGCTGAGAAGACCCAACCGGCCCCTCCCATCCCCCTCCCTAGCCCCCCAAATAGACTGAGCAGCCGCTGGACATCCCCCTAAGCCCGGCAGATTGGAGGGAGGCCTTGCGCCCGGCCTGGGCGCGTCCCCGTCTGCAGAAAGCACCTCTCAAGGTAGCCAGGGACGGTCCAGCGACAACTGCAGCTGGACGCTCATGGTCTCCAAGGCAACGCGGAGGGGAGGGACTGCTCTGGCCCCGCCCACGCTTTTCTTCCCAGGGAGGGGAGGTTGCTCTTAGTAATGGGAGCGCCCCACGTGGAGTAGTAAAACTCAACTACTTTCTTCAATGCCAGTTTCTCCTCTCTACAAGGACTACAACCCCAGGGCCGCCAGGAGCAGCACGATTAAATGTTCTGAAAGGTGGTAGGATATATGAGATGTAGCACTGAGCCATCATGATCAACAACGTCCATCCTATCTTATTTACCTTAGTTAAAACCAATCTCTGCTGGGAGACAGCATATGGTAGTGTTTGCCTGTAAGTTAGAAGCTGAAAGACTCTGGAAGAGACCATCTGTGTCTCAGTTTAAAAGAGGTTGAGAGCTCAAAATTCAGGGATCAAGGCTTGCCTGGCCAGAGATGAAAATGCTTGTGGTTGGCACTGAACGTGGCCTAAGGTTTCGCATATATATGAGACACCCAGCGCCTTCTTACAGAATCCCTCACTTTGGCAGTGATATGTTACGATTGCTAATAAATGCTCATTCTTTGGTCCTGGGTTTTATTAACAAGGTGAAGTATTGTAACAAAGATTAGATTCATTTAGCTGGAAAAAGAAAACGTGTAGATGACTGAGGGAAGGGATGAAAACACAATAACAAATAGGTAATGTCCAGGAATTATTTGCAGTCTCATATCTCTTTCCCATCCAAGGAGGCCCTACTGGCTTTGGCCTTGAACGTTAGAAACTATTTTCCCTACCCAGATGCTTTCTGGGTTCTGGTTCCAGGCACATCTGTAATTTAGGGGTTTCTTTCTTTTTAAAAATTATATGGCTATAAATAGTAGGCATGGATATGTCAAGTATGGCATTTTGTTTTAATTGAACTCCATATTTATTGCAGAAAATTAGAAGACAGAAAAACTTCAATGGAGAAAGTAAAATAACCCATAATCCTACCACTGAGAATTTACCTCCCTTAACTTCCAAGTTTTTGAGACTGTGTGTTTGAGTTTGGATCAAACATGGAAATTCGTGTTTGCCTTTTGGATGGCATTTCCATTCTCCTCCCAACCTGATAATATCATAGTTGGAAAGACTAACCAGTTAGAGATCATCTGGTTAGTCCACCTCCTGTGTTTAGATATGGGCAAAAAGCCAGAGACAGGGAATGGAAAGAATGACACCAGGGCCTCTGGATCTTTTTCTTGTAGCTCAGCATCATCTTTGATATTTTCCCTCTCACTCTTAACTTTGAAAATGTCTCTTGACCCCATCTTTTCCTTCCTCTATCCCAGACTATTGTCTGTCTTCTGCATAGTCCAGACAAAGCAGAGCAATGAGGACCACCACAAGAGCAAATATTTAATGAGAAGATTTAATGCCTGCAATAACTATGAGAAGGGTGCCTTAACTAACCCATTTTACAGATTAAGAAACTGAAATTCAGAGTCAGTGACTTGGCCAAGATCTCCAAGATAGGAAGATCTAGGATATGAATGTAGACCCTGTAATTCGAGTCTTGAACCACCTGATCTGTGACTAACCAGGAAAAAAGTTATTTAACCAACTGATTGGATGTGCATGTTGAAGCATAGCATACATATCTAAAAGTATGGAAATCATAAGTGGATAGCTCAGTGAATTATCTGAAAGGAACGTGCCTAGTAACCAGTACCCATAAGAAATAGAGCATTACCAACTCTCCAGAAGCTCCTTTTGTGTACTTGTCATGTCACTGCCCTCTCTTCCCCCAGGATAACAAATATTCTAACTTCTCAATTAGTTTTACTTCTTTAAAAATTTTATTTAAATGGGGACTCTTTTATGTTGGGCTTATTTCATTATGTTTGTAAGTTTCATACTTTTTTTTTTTGAGACAGTGTCTTGCTCTGTCACCCAGGCTGGAGTGCAGTGGCACAATCACAGCTCACACTGTAACCTCAAACTCCTGGGCTCAAGCAATCCTCCCACTTCAGCCTCCCAAGTAGCTAGAACTACAGGCATATACCACTATACCTGGCTAATTTTTATTTATTTTTTGTTGAGACAGAGTCTCACGATGTGGCCCACATGAACTCCTAGGTTTAAGTAATCCTCCTGCCTCAACCTCCTGAAGTGCTGGGATTATAGGCATGAGCCACCAGGCTAAGCCCATATATATATTTTAATGTGTCTATAGTTTATTTCTGTATAGTATCCCATTATTAAAAAATATATACCCCATTTTGTTAATCCTTTCTATTATTGATACACATTTGGATTTTTTCAATTTGCAGACTACCAATAATAATGCTGTTCTGACCATTCTTTTGCATGGTGAACATATGTAGGCATTTGTATTGGGTGTATACTTAAGAGTGGAATTGCTGAGTCATAGAATATATGTATGTTCATCTTTAAGAGATACTACCAAAGAATTTGCAAATGGTTGTATCAGTTTACACACAACAGTGTATGAGAGTTCGAGTTGCTCTGCATCCTCACCAACACTTGATATTGTCTCCTGTTTTTATTTTAGCCACTACATGGTAGTATCATATTATGGTTTTAATTTGAATTTTCCTGATTAGTAACGATGTGGACACATTTCATATACTTGTTGGACATTTGGATGTGGAATGTCTTTTTGTGGAATGTCTTTTTGTGGAATGTGGAATCTTTTGCCCAATTTTCCTGGCAGATTGTCTGTCTTTTTTCTCATTCATTTATGCGAGTTAGTTACATATCATAAATATGAGGCTTTTTCACATAACTCTGGCAAATATGTATTCCCATTCTGTTCTTGCCTTTTTACTCTCTTGAAGGTGTCTTTCAATGAAGTGATGTTACAATTTTAATAGGTCCCAATTTATCCATTTTTTTCTTTATGGTCAGTACACTTTGTGTCCTACCTAAGAAATCCTTGCCTGCCTCAAGGTCATGAAAACATTCTCTGATATTATCTACTGTAAATATTGTTTTAAACTTTCACATTTAAATTTACAATCCACCTGGAATTGGTTTTTGTTTATAGTGTATGAGTTAGGAGTCAAGATTCATTTCTTTCCCATATGGAGAACCAGCTGACCTGGGCCACTTACTGAAAAGACTATCTTCTCCCTACTGTTCTGCACACCTCTTTCATCATACATAAAATGTCCAAATGTGTGGGTCTGAGTTGGGCTCTGTATTCTATTTCTCTTCGTTTCTATCCTTGCACTTGTAGCACACACAGCCTTCATTACTATAGTTTTAAACTAAGTCCCAATATCTGGTAGTGTAAGTCCTCCACTTTCTAGTAGAGTGCTGAGATTGGGGCAGGAAAGTCATCGGGTGGGGGCTTCAGAAATGTTCTCATTGAGGTGACATTTTTTGCTGTGACCAGAAAGACCAGAGGAAGCTAGCCCTGCCCAAGTATTTGTGTGATGGTTATTTTTATGTGTCAACTTGACTAGGCTAAGGGATGCCCAGATAGCTAAGAAAACATTTCTGGGTGTATCTGTGAGGCTATTTTCAGAAGAGATAAGCATGTGAATCAGTAGGCTGAATAATAAAAAAAAAAAGACCTATATAATGTGAGTGGAGATCATCCAATCCTTTGAAGGCCCAAGTATAACAATAAGGTGAAAGAAGGGTGAATTCTCTCTCTCTCTCTCTCTCTGAACTGGGACATCCAACTTCTCCTGCCTTTGGGCATCGGAGATCCTAGTTCTCATGCCTTCTGACTGGGGAATTTACACCAGTGGCTCCCCAGGTTCCCAGGTTTTCAGACTCAGACTGAATTACATCACTACTTTTACTGGTTGTATTGCTTGACTATAACATAGTGTAGGACTTCACAGCCTCTGTAATCATAACAAATCTTCTCTTAGCTATCTATATCTATATATCTATATCTATCTCTCTATTTATCGTATTGGTTCTGTTTCTCTGGAGAACCCTAACACACACAGATTTTGACACTAAGAATAGAGGAAAAAAATTTTAAGGATTAGTTTTCTGAACTGGTTTTGGGGTTTCTGAAAATGGCTCTCTAATCTGTTTAGATATAAAGATGCTAATGGCTTTATTTCCAGTAGTAGAGAGAGCACTGATAGTCCACGTAGTGAACTATTTATAGAGATGTGCAAAATATCTGGATTGGGTACTTCTAATTAACCACTTATAAGAAGGAAAGAGGTAAGTAAGTCTGTGTATGATACTTCCAAACATTTTTTGAAAACTAAGAAATATAATAATGTTGGTTGATTGCTTTCACTACTGGATAGAGGTGAAAGAAAAGCTATTTGAGTCAAGTATTTGAATTCCAAGCTCAAGAGCTATATAAATGACTTAATTCAGAGTGTCTAGGTGTGCCCTGAGGGAGAGACTTATCTCCTGTAGTTGCAGGACTGAAATTACTGAAAATCAGACACAGGATCTTATCCCAGCAATTGGACGAATTACAGGCAAGTTGAACTCCAAGCCTCCCAGGGTGTCCACTGTTGAAGTTCAGGCCTTCATTGGGAAACAGGGTTCTATACGTTGGGATAGGGATGTGTGAGAAAATTTTGATGAAGCTGGGAACACAGAGCTTCTAAATTTTGAAGTCTTCTTTGACAATGGAAGAGGTATCCTCACTCCCAGAAAAAGGGGCTTTCCCACTCCCAACAGAAATAGCTTCCCACCCACAGTGGTATCAGCCATTCAACCTCTTTCTGAGGGCATCAACCCTGCATTGTCTGAAGAAATAACAGCCTTATATGAGGTAGTTACCATGAAAGATAATAATGATGATTCTTCTCAAGGTCTGCCCCCACCACCCCTCTCTAGACCTCTAACTAGACTCAAGTCCCAGCAGGCCCCTAAGGTTAGGTACAAAGTGTGACACATGAGGAAGTACACTACACTCCAGAAGATCTGCTTGAGTTTACTAATTTATATAAGCAGGGATCCAGAGAACATGTGTGGGAATGGATATTAAAGGTATGGGATAATGGTGAAGGAGCATAAGGCTGAACCAGACTGAATTTATTAAATGGGCTCACTAAGCAGAGATTTTGCAGCTTGAGAAATTAGAAAGAGCTCTAACAATTTGTTTGGTTAGTTTGCTGAGTCATGGATCAAAAGATGAGCAAATTGGAAAAGACTGATCTTTCTTGGTTTAAAGTAGAAGGGACTTAAAGGTTCAAGGATACTGGAATGTTAATGTGAATTTGTCATTTAAAACCTAATCACCCACACCGAAGGGTCCAGAAGACATGTTTTTCTCCAATACTTTGAGAAATAAATTTGTGAGAGGAGCTTCAGTATCCTTAAAGTGCTCTGCAATCTCTCTTCTCTGTAGGCCAGACCTTACAGTGGAAACAGCAGTCACTCAACTGGAAAACCTAAATGCAATGGGAGTATTTGGATTTTGGACTGGCAGGGGTCAAGTGGAGGCTCAACAGCCCAGACAAGGTGGGCTAAATTACCATAATGAATAGCTGAGTCAAAGAAACAATCAGAATTATCTGACTTGCACAGACCTATAATGTTGGCTACTCATTTACACCAGCAGCTTCCCAGGTTCTCAGGTCTTCAGACTCAGACTAAATTACTTCACTTTTCTGGGTTCTTTTGCTTGACTACAGCATATTGTAGGACTAGTTAATTACAGTGTTCTTAGAAGTGAAATAGATAGGAAGTCTACTAAATTCTTATATGATCTATATAAGCAGAAAAATTCCAGGTTAAGTCACCAAAAGTCTAATTTGAATCTAAAAACAAAAAATCATGGTTCCTCAATCAATTCCAAGTTTTGAGCCCGTTTATACACTTGGAACCCTTTGAATGAAGGGGAAGTTGGGCCCCCTCAAGGAAGGACACAACTGAAAATTTAGACAGTAATGTTAATCTCTCAGCCTTCCACAAGGGACATAGAGCTCTTTACCAAGGTAACTGTGTATTGAGGAAAAGGAAATAATCAGACATTTCGGGACTGCTGGACACTGGCTCCGAACTGACATTGATTTCAGGAGAACTGAAACATTCTTGTGGTATCTTGATCACCCTTCTTTGCCATAAGATATCACACTAGTCTATTATGTTAATGACATTAGACTGATTGGACCTAATGAATGAGAAGTAGCAACTACTCTAGACTTATTGGTAAGACATTTGCATGTCAGAAAAGTGGGAAATAAATCTAACTATAATTCATAAGACTTCTGCCTCAGTGAAATTTTTAGGGGTTGGGTGGTGTGGGGTATGTGAACCTATCCCTTCTAAAGTGAAGGGAAAGATGTTGCATCTAGCTCTTCCTACAACCAGAAAGAGCCACAATGCCTGGTGGGGCTGTTTGGATTTTGGAGGCAACGCATTTTTCATTTAGGTATGTTACTCTTGCCTTTCCAAGTGGCCAAAAAAGCTGCTAGTTTTGAGTGGGTTAGAAAATAGGAGAAGGTGGCCGGGCGCGGTGGCTCAAGCCTGTAATCCCAGCACTTTGGGAGGCCGAGACGGGCGGATCATGAGGTCAGGAGATCGAGACCATCCTGGCTAATACAGTGAAACCCCGTCTCTACTAAAAAATACAAAAAACTAGCCGGGCGACGAGGTGGGCGCCTGTAATCCCAGCTACTCGGGAGGCTGAGACAGGAGAATGGCGTGAACCCGGGAGGCGGAGCTTGCAGTGAGCTGAGATCCGGCCACTGCACTCCAGCCTGGGCGGCAGAGCAAGACTCTGTCTCAAAAAAAAAAAAAAAAAAAAAAAAAAAAAAAAAAAAAAAGAAAATAGGAGAAGGTTCTGCAAAGGTCCAGGCAGCTGTCCAAGCTGGTCTGCCACTTGGTCTGCCACAAGTACCATTGATCCAGCAGATTCAATGGTACTTGAAGTGTTAGCAGCAGATAGGGATGCTGTTGAGAGCCTTTGGCATCCTATAGGTAAATTGCAGCTCCTGTCTTTAGGATTTTGGAGAAAGGTACTACCATCATCTACAGATAACTAATCTTTTAAGAGATGGCTCTTGACCTGCTACTGGGACTTAGGAGAAACTGAATGCTTGATCATGCATGGGCCACCAAGTTACTACGTGCCCTGAGCTGCCCATCATGAACTTGGTGTTATCTGATCCACCAACCCATACAGTTGCCATGCACAGCAACACTTCATCATCCAATGGAAGTGTTTTATATATATATATACACACACACATATGATTGAGCCTGAACAGGACCTGAAGGCACAAATAAGTTATAAGAAGAAGTGGTCCAAATGCCTGTGGTTCCTACTCTTGTTACAATGCCTTCTCTCTCCAGCCTGTACCTTGTGGTCTCATGGGGAGTATCTAACGTGGAAGTGAACATTACAAAACGGAGTCACTTGTGTCAAGACTCTAACCAAAATAGTATCAGGGAGGATCCATAAAGCAGAAGCCCTCACGCTTGCATTCTGAAATACCTGCATATCTCCTTCATACCTTGTTAACAGAATAAGAGAATAGAACTTATCACAGAAATTTTCTCTGACCTGCAGTATTTCAGATAAGACACTTGGGCCAGGACATTTGCCTAGAAACAGCCATCTTCTCCCAGTGAGCTAACACCAAGTCCTGAAATGAGTCACTGAGACCAATGAGTTTTGCTTTAGAGTAGTCTGCATGTACTTCTTGATAATCACATGATTTCAGTCTTTTAAAATTTATTAAGACTTTTAAAGGGCCTAACATATGGTTTATCCTGGAAAAGGTTCCATATACACTTGAGAAGAATACATGTTCTTTTGTTATTGTATAGAGTGTTTTGTATGTATTGCTAGAACTTATTGATTTATGGTATTGTTCAAGTCCTCCATTTCCTTATAAATCTTCTGTCTGGTTTTTATATCCATTGAAAGTGAGGTATTGGCTGGACACAGTGGCTCATGCCTGTAATCACAGTACTTTGGGAGGCCAAAGTGGGTCGATCACTTGAGGCCAGGAGTTCGAGACCAGCCCGGACAACATGGTGAAACCTTGTCTTTACAAAAAAATACAAGAAAAAAGAAAAAATTAGCCAGGTGTGCTGGCATATGCCTGTAGTCCCAGCTACTCAAGAGGTTGAGGTGGGTGGATTGCTTAAGCCCAAGAGGTGCAAGTTGTAGTGAGCTGAGATCACACCACTGTACTTCAGCTTGGGCAATGAAGTCAGATCCTGTCTCACACACACACACAAAAAAAAAAAAAAAAAAAAAGAGAATAAAGAAAGAAAATGAGGTATTGAAGTCTCTAACTATTATTGTAAAACTGTCTATTTCTCCCTTCAATTTTGTCAATTTTGCTTTGTATGTTTTGGAGTCTAATGTTATATATGCATATATTTATAATTGTTATATATTCCTGGTGGCTTAAACCCTTTTTCAATATATAATGCACTTCTTTATCTCCTCAACCCATTTTTTCTGAAAATCTTTTTGTTTTGATAATATCTAGCCACTCTGGCTCTTTTTCAGTTATGACTTGCATAGAATATCTTATTCCATCATTTTACTTTCAATCTTTTTTGTTTATAGATCTAGAATAAGTCTCTGGTAGACAGTATATAGACGGATTATGTTCTTTATCTTCTCTGCCAACCCCTGCTTTATAACTGGATGATTCTAATACATTTAAATTTAAAGTAATTACTGAGAAGGAAGGATACATTTCTGCTATTTATCTATTTGTTTTCTGTATGTCTCATATATTATTTGTTCTTCAATTCATTCATTTCAGTCTTTTTGTGTTTAGTTGATTTTTTTATAGTGTACTATTTTGATTATCTTCATTTCCCATTTCTGCATGTTTTTAGTTACTTTCTTAGTTGTTACCTTGGGTATTAAAATTAACATCTTAAACTTATGACAACCTAGTTTGACTGATGCCAACTTAGTTTCAATTATAAACAAACCCTGCTCCCACACATTTTCATCCCTTCCCCTTTATAAAGTTACTGTCATAGATTGCATTTTTATACATTGTGTGCCCAATAACATAGATTTATCATAAGTGATTTATGCTTTTGCTTTTTTAGTCATAGAGGAAATAAAGGCACTCTAAATGAAACATACAATAATACTGGGTTTTCTATTTATTAATGAAGTTGCCTTTATCAGTGATCTTTATTCCTTCACATGGCTTTGAGGTACTATATACTTTTTCTTCTGCATGAAGAACTCACTTAAAATATTTTTATGGCAGGTCTATTAGTGAAAAACTACCTTGACCTTTGTTTATCTGGAAATATCTGAATTTCTTCTTCTCTCAAAGAATATGATTTTCCAAATATAAAATTTTTGATTGACAGTTTTTTCTTTCATCAGTTAAAATATATCATCACATTACCTTCTGTCCTTCATGGTTTCTGATAAGATATCCACTGTTAATCTTATTGAGGATCATTCACTTGTGATGAGTCTTTTCCCCTTTGCATCTTTCCAGATTTTTTTCTTCATCTTTGATTTTCAACAACTTGGTTATAATGTGTTTCAGTGTATATCTCATTGAGTTTATCCAGCTTCATTAAGCTTCTTGGGTGTGTAGATTCATGTCTTTCATTTAATTTGGAAAGTTTTCAGCCACTAATTTTTTCAAATATTTTTCTTCTCATTTTTCTCTTTCTTCCCCTAATGGGACTCTTATAATGTGTATGTTGGTTCTTTTGATATGTCTCACAAGTTCCTCAGGTTGTGTTCATGCCTGTGACCTTGAAGGCTACCCAGGGTCTTCAGACACCCTTGGTGTCTTGTCTGAGCCTGCCTGAGGGTGGCATGGGAACAGGCAGTCCTGAAGCTCTACTACCTAAGATTGACACTGGGTTCTTTTAAAAATTATGCTTCTGTTAATACATTCTGTGTCTACCTCATCTGATCCCTAGAAAGCAATGAGGCCTAGTGGTCTCAAATAAAGCTTCTTCATGTTGAGTGTCTTCATCTAGCATGATCTCCAAACTCCCAGGAAACTTCAGCGCTGGAAGGTATGCCTTGCCTTTTCCCCAACACAAATAAGAATGCCCTATGTCACATCCAGCTCCCATGTCGCTTCCTCTGGAAACTCTTCACTAACTTTTCACAGGCAGAATTAGTAGTTTTCTTTTCCAAGTCTCCATAGAACTTATACAAGCTGATGTTATTATATGTAGTGGGTTGGATTACAGAGAGCTATTTACATATTAGCCTCCTCAATTCACTGCAAGGTTTCCAATGGGTATTCACTCACTATTCATTCACACCATGATGCCAGGATTGATTTTGGTAAGTGAATTCATAGTCAAAAGATTTATTCATCTTGATCTCATTATTTTATTGATTCCAAGATCTTATTATGTTATAGGTGTGTGCTTGGTGATAGTCAGCAAAACCTGAGAAGGCCTCTTTCTTCATGGAGCTGATATTTTAGTGAGAGGGTGAGCAGATATTAATCAGATCATCACAAAGTGTTATATGACAAATAACAATAGCTAATATCTATTGAGAGTTAGGTGTTAGGGGGTATTACTGTCTTTTTATAGATAAGAAAAGTGAATAAAGGCAAAGTAATTGGGCTGCTATCACACACCTACAAAGTGGTGGCATGGGAATCCCAACACTTTGAGTCTTGGTTTTCTCAGTTTCTAAAAAGCAGGATGATAAAGCTCAGTTAGAGATTAAACTAAAAAGAGACAATGCTGGCAAACACCTAGCAACAGGACTAGGTTTACATTAGGTGCTTAACAATAACAACTGAATTACAATTGCTCTTGGACTCATGAGGGGAATGGGGATTCCCCTTTGCCCTGTTGGTGGGATCCTCATAATAACTGCAGAAGCTTCATAAGGAATTTTGAATGGACAGATTTTGTACAGGTCCTGGGCCAGGTTTTTGTGTTTCAGCATGAAATGTGGTTAAGTACTGGGCTTTGCACAGGACAAATGTACAAGCCTCCTGGCACAACGTTTGGCCCTTCTTGGGATGGTCTGGCCAGCCCCTAGAGCTCTGTACCACAACATGTCACATGACTCACCTTCCTCAAACATGCTTGGGGCTTGCTTGCTCACACAACTTTACTCTTGTGATCCCCCACCTAGAATACCTGCCTACCCTGTCTTTGTATCTTCAGACAGGTGGCTTTTCCAAGTAATCCCACCCTTATTAGAGAGAATCTGTGCATCTGCTTTATGACTAAGGCCCAAATTAGCTCTGATCCATTCCTCATCCCAGTGGGAGAGAAAGCCTGTTGTGTGCCTGCTTGTCCAACAACATTGGGGCCAGGATCATGGATTTCCTTCTCTCACATCCACCATAAAGCCTGGCAAGAAGAAAGCAATGAGGATACTGAAATCCACATTCTGTTCCAGAGAAAAATGGGATCTGATGGTTAAACTCTCCTGATGTACACATTTTACCACCGTCTCCATTGACACAAAATTCTGCTTTGTAGGTAAACTAAGTGCTTTTTAACAGGTAGCTCTCCAAGGATGCCTACCCACAATGGATAGTGGAAGTCATTAATGGGCAAAGTTTGTTCAACAGATTTTTCTTTAGTTTTTTAATCTTTTTTGCCAAGGGAGTGAAATAGTCCTGAGACTTCATTCCTCAGCCCAGGTGGCCATCCCATGAGTGGCCAATATTGTCTGCCATCTGCATGGATGGTGCTGTGCCATCCCATTTCATTGCAGGGGGCAGCTTCTGGTTAGATTGAGCCCTCTCTTGGTGGCAGATGTCCTAGCCTGGCTTTGGAGCAGATGATGGGGGCCAGCGTCAGCTCTCCAAGCATGCCATCAGAATTTGGGATTCCTGGGAACTGTGCCCTGATTTTAATTTTCTGTGTATGATGAGTCTTGGGTTGTTGATTAGGGTCTGCAACAGGAACCACCTTGTTCTGGACCTAGCTGAGACACGGGGACCTAGGATAGAATCAGAGCAGACAGACTGAAGGAGTGAGGGGTCTCAGGGAGGGGAACTCCCTCTCCAAAGTGTTTGCAAGGGCTGCCTGGAATGTGTAAGATGTGGCAGAAGGAGCTGGACAGGGACTCCTGGGGACATGAGGGAGGTTGAAGGGATGTAAGTTGTCCTTTAGAATTGAGTATCTGCAGTGTTGGGAATAGCAATTAACACAGCCTGAGCCCTAGTGAGGCAGAGAGCCTCAGCGATCTTGTGGTAAGCAACAGGGCAGAATCATCAAACTGTAGCCTCATCTTGGAGGGCATCTGCCATGTAGCCTGGGATATGGGTTGGAGACTCAAACAAATGGGATATGGAGAACTCCACTAGCAGAACTAGAGTTCATTTCCAGGAACAAGGCAGGAGGCCACCTAACAGGACAAGGACACAAGGCCTGAGTGGGTCCCATCGTCAGGTTGACTGGGAGCTAAGCCTCCTGGGCTTCCTAGTTCAAGGGCACCCAGGGCATGGAGTAGAGAGAAAAGGAGCAGGAAAAGTGGAACCTGGGGCACCTCAGGGATCCCAGGGAGCCTTGGGGTATTTACTTCCTGCTGTCTGAATCCAGCATAGGCTCAAACAGGAGCCGTTACCTGCCAAATGATTTAGGCACCAGTATTTGGTGGTCTGCTGCAGTTTCTTCTCCTTGTGATTTGCGATCAGGATGTGGCAAAAGCTGACGAGCACAGGGTTGGTGTGATAATGGTCCACATAGAGCATCCCGATCCATGCACTGAACCCTGAAATCCAGAGGCAGGTCAGGCCAGGCAGTACCTCCTGACATGGCCCCATTTGTGCTTTTCATGATATAACTACAAGCCAGTTTGCTCTCCATTGGTGCCTGAGTCTTTTCTGAGAATCTAGAAAATGAGGTAGAAAGATCTGCAGGACTCTTAGAGATCATATTCTAATCTGCCCATTTTATGGGGAACTCAAAGCTCAAAGGGTTAGGAGCTGCTGTGGCTAATCCCAAGCAAGCATCAGTACTTTTATTGAATAGATGAGTGAATGAATGACCAGGCTCAAAATAAAATAAAAACTACTTTTGCTTCATCAGAAATGGCTTTGAATTTAGAGTATTTCAACTGAATAGAACATCTTCTGCACTGTTTCCAACTAACAACACTAATAATTCTGAGATATGTTCTTCCTAAAAATTTTCAGAGCTATACATTCATAAATTAACTTCTAAGTGTTCAGACAGAATTTGACTACCTTTGACTCCTCCTCCTCTATACCCCAAAGGTCTGCCAAATGGGCAGGAATGTAATAGCCTTGAATTCTCTTTTGACCAGGGGGCTGAATGTGTCTTTACTACTCAGCTGTATAGCCTCCGCTGGAAGATAAACTCTGAGCATAAATGAAAGGCATGAACTCCGGGCCTCTGCTACTTGTCTTCCCAGGCAGCTGCCACAGAGGTGCAAGACCAGCCCTCTCCAGAGGATGTGACCAGGTGGGTGCTGGTCACTTACCCATGTCTGCTCCCTCATAGCCATTCTGCATGATAGTCCTGTCGATGCGGGCAATCAGCCACGTGCCAAGGAGGCAACTGATGAGCAGCCTGGAAAGGCAGGCACCCAGGCCCAGTAGCACGTTGTAGAAGAACAGGAAGTAGTTGAAGTTGTGGAAGGCTTTCCTGCAAACAGAAGCCAGCCCAAGGCATCACCTTTCAGTAGAGCAAGGTGGCTGGGCAGGTGGGCTCTGGAGTCCCCCAGACACAGGATCAAATCCTACAGGTTCAGGCTCAAAGCTTTGTGACCTCGTGCCTTAAAGGGGAGCTGACTGCCCTCACCTCACAGCACTGGTGTGAGGAATGGCTCAGGTACAGTGTGGGGGCCACTGAGCACATTGAAGGATGAATGTCAGTGGGAACAGTCATTGTTTCATGTGATCCTTGGGGTTTGAGGCTTCCTGCATGATAAGAAATTTCACGGGGCTGCAGTGGGTCATTGATTATGGCAGAGGGTGGGGCTTCCCCACTGTCTGTTGCACCAGGGACCTATTCCCAGCTGCAGCTGTTCCAAAGTCTTCCAAAGGAAATTTCCCAAATTACCACCTGACCATGTGGTTTCCTGTTGCCTCTGGAATAAAGCCCAAACTTTGCATCCTGAGTTTCAGCCCCCTCACTGCCCCCAGGGGTTTTCTGGTCTTGTCCCTTTGTGTCCCCTTCCTGTCACTCACTAAGGCCACTGCATGGTAACCATTTGTGATTCTCAATCTTCTAACACATCCTGCCCTTTTGTGGCTTCCTGCCTTTGTCCTTGTGGTGCTGGCTGCCAGCCACACCCTCTCCTCTTCTCTGCCTGTAGAAATCCTACCGTTCTGCTGACCTCAGCTCCAGAGACCCATCTGCAGTGGCGTTAACCACCCCTGCCTCTCCTCCTCCAGGTTTCTCTTGTATTCCTTTTGCACTCCCTGGCGTCCTCTGTCCTTGTTTATGTGCCTGTTGTCTGTTCCAGTGGACTGAGCTTCTCACAGACAGATTGTGCTGGGATTATTTCTTCACCCTCATGCCCATGTTGTTCCCCCAGTGAATGGATGGCTTTGAATGAATGAATTAGAAAGGATTTCCATGTGCCAAGTACTATTGTTCTAAGTTCATATTTTGACACATTTCATCCTCACAACACCTCTTTGAGGTATGCACAATTATTTGTAAATGGGGAAACTGAGGTTCATAGATGTTGAGTAAGATCCCACATGTCACATGGCTCCTAAGGGGTAGGGCCAGGATCTGGACCCCAATAGTCCAGCTCCAGAGCTCACTGCTGCCCCACTGTACCTCACCCTCTCAGAGAATGTGGGGCCCACCTAGGAACCTGGCATGGGGGACAGGGAAGAACCCAGAGATGGCTGAAGCCAAAGGCCTACAATTCCCTCATTCCCTCCTTCACCGTCACCTGTTGTTGAGAGCCAGGGGCTTCTGCTTGTCAGCTGTGCCCAGTTTTGGCTGTAGGAAGAAGCTGGCAGCAATCCACATCTGCAGGATCATGAGACCCACGAAGATGGATATGGTGAGGCTGAAACACAAGGTGGGGCCATCCTGAGGCAGCCTTTTCCTTTCTGCCAGACCCTTCTCTGATGCCCAGTGAGAGAGAGGAGACAGGGTGACCACCCGGCAGAACAATGATAATGTGAATTCCATGCTTTACGCTTACAAGGCATTCCCATGCCCACTATGCAGAGAAAATCGAGGCTCACAAAGTGGAGGTGACCTTCCCAAGACCACATGGTCAGGTCTTCTAGCTCCAGACCACAGACCATTACTCCAGGATTTCACTGATGTCCCTTTCACCAGGGGTGGCCGCTAGGTGAGCAGTTTAACAGGTTGGGAATTAAAAAATGGAATGGGGTTCTTGGAAGTTCCTGAGAATACCACAAGAGAGTGGACAGGACAGGCTCTGCCTCCAACTCACAGGTGGCAAGTATGGACTCAAGAAGCTCAGAGCAGGGAGGGGCCCCAGAGAGCACTGCATGCTGTGTTGACATCCCCTGAGTGGCAATGAGAGGTAGTGGCTAAAAGGAGGCTCTGGTTTCAGATTGCCCAGCTCCCAATCCTGAGTCCTCCCCCTGCTTGGAGGAAACGCTCAGTCTCTCTGTGCCTCTGTTCCCCGGTCTACAAAATGGAAGGTAACACAAGCACCAAATTCATAGGCTGCTATGAGAAAAGATGCATACTAAATGCTCAATGAAGCCAACATTCACTTTGTCTTCCAGATATGTAAACTGAGAGGTAGAGAAGTGGAGTAACTTACCCCAGGTCACACAGCAGATCCAAAAGCTTTGCCAGGATTTCCTGCCTCCTTCCATCATACTGTCTTGCCTCTCATTTTACCTTCCTAAACCTCAATTTTCCCAGCTGGAAAATGGACATACATGTATCCCCCCCACACACACACGGTTGTGAGGGTGTTATGGAATAGTGTGAGAGGCAGTCTTTTGTGAATGCTGTTTCCTCTCCCCATAAGTTGCTATGATGTCCCATCTCTGGGTTAGGGCCAAGACCATGGGTCCACATAGCTGCTGGTGGGCACACCAGCTCTCAGAATACAGCAATGACAGGATACCCGCCCAGCACTTACATCCCGATACCCAGCCCTTGCAGCATCTCCAGGCCCTGGTTGTGAACGATGGGCAGCACCAGGCCGTACATGATTGCCATGCCACATAGGCTCTGCACCACATGAATGATGAGGTAGCCTAGGAATGAAGGGAGCCGGTGGTAACTCAAGGTCCTTCGTGAGCCACCCCCTATGCCCCTCCTTGCAGGCTACCCTCTACCCTTCTCCTGCCAGACAACCTGGCACGCTTGCTTATCTGTTTCTTCTGCTTGGCAAGGCCTCACCTTCCTTCCTGTTCACTTCCTACTCTACCTGCTAGGTGCAGTTCGAGTGTCAACTCCCCTAGAAGGCATCTGAGCCCTGCCCTGGGGCTGGATAGTCATTTTCTTCTCC
Source organism: Rhinopithecus roxellana (assembly GCF_007565055.1). Lineage (NCBI taxonomy): Eukaryota > Metazoa > Chordata > Mammalia > Primates > Cercopithecidae > Rhinopithecus > Rhinopithecus roxellana. The sequence goes on from NC_044564.1 coordinate 20,337,164, forward strand.
TCTGGGTCACCACCACCCTTAGCATATGTACTTCCTGGGTTCAGGATGGGTGGTGAGGAGGACCTTGAGACTATGTTTCTCCTTCTGTCCTGAAGGTCCCTCAAGGGCAGAGGCTAGGGCTGCTTCTGACCACCTCTCTCCTCCCCACTCACAGCCAGGACTCCCTAGGTGATGAAGGCATGTGTGTTGAATTGGATGGGTCACATATCGGCACTTACCCCATAGAATATAGGCTATTTGCCAGCCAGAGTACCTTGCAATGGCCACCTGAGGTTTCAAAGGAAAAAAGAGGTCTCAGAGAAGGAGGAAAACTTCATTACCTCTGCCACATGTGCCCAGCATCCCTTTCTCATTGGAAGTTCACCCACCAACCCAGTGAGGCGGGTGTCACGCTCACCCTCAGGTTTTGGCATATGGCTTAGTCTCAGATCAGAGAGAGACCTCGGCAGACTTACCACGCTCGCTGAGGAGGCCGGGTTATGGAACTTCAAAGGAAGAAAATGTTTATTTCCTGCCCGTAGCCTCTTTATGTGCTTTCTGGAAAAGATGTAGTACATTAAGTAGTGCCCATAACTGATGGTTCTTTGTGCGTAATTAGAGTCCCATAGATAGCCCAGGAAGGCCTACAGGGCTGAGAGTAGGCACCCTGGCCTCCCTGTGCTGACTGCAGCTCACCAGGTAGCCCCGAGTTGCCTTAAAAGTCTTGATCTTTAGTCTAGATTCTATTTTATAAAAATAGTATGTATTTATTGAGTCATAACGGTGACTGAATCTGATAGATGAGATTATGTGTGACTTGTTTCTTTTTTCTTTCTTTCTTTCTTTCTTTCTTTCTTTCTTTCTTTCTTTCTTTCTTCTTTTTTTTTTTTTTTTGACAGGGTTTCACTCTGTCACCTAGGCTGGAGTACAGTGGCACCATTTTGGCTCACTGCAACCTCTGCCTCCTGGGCTCAAGCAATCCTCCCACCTCAGCCTCCCAAGTAGTTGGGACTATAGGAACACGCCACCATGCCCAGCTAATTTTTTTTTATTTTAACTTTTTGTAGAGACAGGGTCTCACTATACTGCCCAGGCTGGTCTCAAACTCCTGGACTCAAGCCATCCCCCTGCCTAGGCCTCTCAATGTGGTAGGATTACAGGTGTGAGCCACTGCACCTGGCCTATTTTTCTTTCTATATTTTCTTATTTTTCTATGATGAATATATATTACCTATGTAGTAAGATTTAAAAACAGTTGAAAACATAACCAGGTGTGGTGGCATGTGCCTGTAGTCCCAGCTACTCGGGAGGCTGAGGCAGGAGAATTACTTAAACCTGGGGGGCAGAGGTTGCAGTGAGTCAAGATCGCGCCACTGCACTCCAGCCTGGGCGACAGACCAAGACTCGGTCAAATAAATACATAAATAAAGTTGAAAACAGAAAACCAATTTCATTGATTGCCTAACCTTATAACAATGTAAAGGAAAATGACAAAGGGGAAACAACCCCTCACAAGTCACAGCTTCATCTTTCAATGTTCTGGTCCAGTCCTTGGCCCCATGCATAAAGGTGAGGTTGATAGCATTATGTTCATAGTCTACACTCATATTTGTGTCCTGGCTTTTTTACTTCACATTCTGTCCCCAGCAGTTTTCAGCCTGTTTTGTACTTTTCATGACCACTAAACTGGAAAGACTTGGAACAAATACAGAATGCAAATATCTCAATAATAATTTTTGTATATATTACATGTTGAAGTGATAATATTTGAGATATATTGGGTTAAATAAAACATGACTAAGACTAATGTAACCTGTCTATTTTTACTTTTTAAACAGAGGCTACTAGAACTTTCAAAGTTGAACATGTGAATTTCATTTTGTTTCTGTTTGGCAGCATGGAGTTAAGTGTGGTACCACCAACACATACAACACACACAGAGCACACACTCATATTTGCATTGTGCATGGAAAATTTCTGAAAGTATGCACAGAAAACAGTTAACAGTGGTTAGCTTGGGGCAAAAATTTCGGGGTTTGAGTAGGAGGAAGACTTACTTTACACTAAACATTTTTTGTAATATTTTTTAAAGCACCTGTATGTAGGTTGGAATAATAAAAACTAAAACGCTGGCACAATGCTAGTGCTCTGCAGTTTGTAGTGTGATTCTCATCCTCGGTGTCCTCTGCCCCATGGTTCAGATAAGGAAGCAGGACAGGGATCATCACTCTTGGGTGACAGGTGGGGGCAGGGGCAGCCTGGACGGGAACGCAGGCCTCCTCTCCCTGTGCCCTCGGCCGCACATCCATGTCCCTGCAGCTCCCTTTGCATCATGTTTGTCCCTGGTTGTGCTCAAACGTCTCAGTGAATATCTCCCAGCCACACGCAGACTAATGAGGGAAGGAGCAGACATGTGCCCACATCAGGCAGGGCAGAGGGAGTAGCAGTATCCAGACCACCTGTAGGGTCCAGTGAGAAGAAAGCAGAGACAGGGAGCAAGGCAGGGCTGGTGGAGAGCTGGGACCCTTCCTGCCAGGAGAGTCTTCTTGTGGGTGTCCTCTGCAAGAGACTCGCCCTTTGGGCAGGCAGATGAGGAGGATGTAAAGGCAGGATGCTCTTCAGAGCTGGAAATTGGCCTGGACTTCCTGTAAGACTGTGTGTGTGTGTGTGCGCGCGTGCGCGTGCGTGTGTGTGGTGTGTGTGTGTGTGTGTGAGAGAGAGAGAGAGATGACCAGCAGGTACCTAAAACCCAACTGATATCTGCTTGCAAATGCTCACAACATGTTTAAAGCCATTCCCTCTTCCTATACTGCTTTTCTTGAGATTGATGCCCCTTGTCCCCTTGATTCAATATTCATTGATGTTCCCTTGAGCCAGATTCACCTGCTGGGGACCCAGTGTTACTAGCCCTGTAGAGCAAGGCAGGTCTGATACCCAGTAGAGGTGTCTGAGTGTAAAAGAAATAACAAGGTCTCTGGGGTCAGAAAGACTTGATTGTCTGCTAATTGCTTGGGCAAATTATTTAATTTTGTTGATTTTCAGCTTTCTCAACTGTAAAAATAGGGATGAAAGGACTTACCCCTCAGAGTTGTTGTGAAATTCAAGTAAAGACTCTAAGCATAATGTTAGCTCAATGTAGAAGTTCAAATCAATAATGCTTTTCTTCTTCCTACTAAAAAATGTGGTGAGCCCTGGACCTTGCACTCACTTCCTAGGCCCACTGAAGGCACTATTGGAGATTCTGAGGAAAGCTTGTCATACATATTTCTGGTGAAAGACACACAAATGACTCTGAGAGTGCTCTTACCTGTAACAGACCAAAATGTGGAACAGATAGCTCACACACGTGAGAGAGGCAGGCAAAATGGTCGCCACCCAGACTCCTGAAATATGAAAAGTGATATGAGAATCCTTGAAAAATAAACATGAAATAGAATTTTTTAAAATGCAGAATCCTGCACCAGAAAATTCTAAGCAAATCAAGTAGACTTTAACACATTTCTTGTGTAAGTAAACTTTTGCTCATTTTCTGTTTTATTTTAGTTGCACACACCCTTAGTATCCTTCCTGCATACTCCTCTCATTTTGTACTAGTATTTTCACTAGTGAATAAAGTGAAGTGAATAAAGGAAGAGAAGCTGTGGAGTATTTCCCATATATCATACATAGCCTCTGTCCATGAAAAACATATTTGACCTCTAATTGATTGCCACTTTTTTGGGAGGGGTGTTGGTTATACCTCAACCGGGTACAAAGATAGCTGGGATCAAGATGTCTTGGCTATTCACTCACCCACCCTTCAGCAAGTTTTGATATTGAGAATCGAATTTGCTTTTAGAGAGACTGTGTGAGTTCATAAAAGAGGGATGTAGAAACAGGGAAGTAGGATGATTTGTTGGTTTAAAAACTTCTGTAGAAGTTGCTTATCAATAGGCGCAAAAAAAGTATTTGACAAAATCCAACATCTCTTTACAATTAAAAACATTCAACATCTGGTGTTCTGTTGCAGAGCACAGAAACTATAGTTAACAATAATGTGTTGTATATTTCAAAATAGCTAGAAGACAGGATTTTGAATGTTCTCACCATAAATAAATGATAAATGTTTGAGGGGATGGGTTTACTGATTTAATCATCAGTCAATGTATATAGGTATCTAAACATCACATTGTAGCTAATAAATATGTACAATTTTTATGTGTCAATTACAAACAAAGCAAAACAAAAAAACACTACTCAACTTATTAGGAATACAAAATAACTTCCTTAGCCTGATAAAGGGCACTGCTAAAGACCCACAGCTAACATCACACTTAGTGGTAAAAGACTGAATGCTTTCCCCCTAACCTCAAGAACAACAACAACAACAAAAATATCTACTCTCACCAATTCTAGCCAAAATTGTACTAGAGGTTCAAGCCAGTGCAATTAGGCAAGAAAAAGAAAATAAAATGCATCCAGATTGGAAAGGAAAAAATAAAACTCTATTCACAAATGCATGATCTCATATATAGAAAAACCAGGAAATACATTAAAAAAGTATTAGAACTAATAAATGAGTACAGTAAGGTTTACAGGGCACAAGAGAAATACATAAAAGCCAATTGTATTTCTATACACAAGCAACGAACAATCTGAAAATGAAATAAGAAAATGATTGCATTTACAGTAGTATCAAAAATAATAAAATAATATTAAATTTAGCAAAAGAATGTACAACTTGTACACTGAAAGCCACAAAAGATTTTGAAAAAATTTTAAGAAGACATAAATTACTGGGAAGACTTCCCACATTCACATATAGGATATTCATTGTTAACATAGCAATACTACCCAAATGGATCTATAGATTCAACTCAATCCCTATCAGAATTCAAATGCCATCTTAGCATTAATTGACAAGCTAATCCTAATATTCATATAAAATTGAAGGAACCAAGAACAGGCAATAAAATTCAGAAAAAGAAAAAGAAAATTATAGGACTTTCTGTTTCTAATTTCAAACTTACTACAAAGTTATAGTAATGAAGGCACAGTGATACTGACATAAGGACAGACAAATAGATCAATGGAATAGAATTGAGAATCCAAAATAAACCCTCATACTTATGGTCAATTTATTATCAACACAGATGACAAGACAATTCAATGGGGCAAAAAATGTGTTTTTTGACAAATGGTGCTGGAACAACTTGATATTCACATGCAAAACAATGAAATTAGACTCCTACCTCACACCATGCATAAAAATGAGCTAAAAATGGATCAAAGGCCTACATGTAAGAGGCAAAACTAAAAAAGTCTTAGAAGAAAATATGAGAAAAATCCCTGTGACCTTGGGTTAGGCAATGGTTTCTTAGATATGACACCAAAAGCACAAGTGATGTAAGAAAAAACAGATACGTTTGGCTTCATCAAAATTGGAAACATTTGTGTTTCAAAAGATATCATCAAAAAAAGTGAAAAAGTAACACACAAAATGGGAGAAAACATTTTCAAATCATGTATCTCATAAGGGATTTGTATACAAACTATATAAGCACACTTACAGCTCAATAAATAAACAGACAAATCATCCAATGTTTACATGATCAAAGAATCTGAACAGACATTTCTCAAAAGAATATATACAAATGGCCAGTACGTGTAAAAGTACATGTAAAGTTACCAGACACTATTAGCCACTAAAGAAATGAAAATAAAAACAACTGTGAGATTCCACTGCATCTCCACTAGATGGCTATAAACAAAAAGATGGATAATGGATAATGATAAGTGTTGGCAAGGATGTGGAGAAATTGGAATTTCCACAATGCTGGTAAGACTAGACAGCGATCCAGCTACTTTTGAAAACAGTCTAGCAGTTCTCCAAAAGGTTAAACATAGAGTTGTCATATGTTTAACAGGCTATTCCACTCCTAGATATATACCCAAAATATGTAAAAAATATATATATATAATACTTGTACATGAATGTTCCTAGCAGTATTATTTGTAACAGCCAAAAAGTTACAGCAACCCAAATTTTTATCAACTGATAATGGACAAATAAAATGTGGTATATTCATATAATGGAACAGTAATTGACAATAAAAAGGAATGAAAAATAATTTAAAAATTTGGACACATGATATGATATGGATGAACCTTGTAAACACTGTGCTATGTGAAAGAAGCCTGTCACAAAGGCTGATGTATTGTAAATAGGAGGAATAAGTTCAAGAGATCTATTGTACAACATGGTGACTGTAGTTCATAATGATATATTATATTCTACAAAAATGCTGAATGAATGATAAGTATTCCATCACAAAAATGGTAACTATTTGAGGTAATATATTTGTCAATGAGCTAGATTTAACCATTTTAAAATTATATATACTTCAAAACATTATGTTGTACAGAATAAATACATACAATTTTATGTCAGTTTAAAAAATAAATTTGAAAAAGAGACGACATTATCATATTATTCCATTTCTATGATAGGTCTGGAATAGGAAAATCCATAAGTATATAAAATAGATTCGTAGTTGTTTAGGACAGGAAAGGTTAGAGGGAAATGGGTCATGATGCTTTGGGGAGGTGACGAAAAATGTTCTAAATGGTTGCACAATCTTGAGAAAATACTAAAAACCATTGAATGGTACACTTAAATGGATGAATGTATGCAATGTGGATTATGTCTCCATAAAGGTGCTTCAAGGCCAGGTGTAGTAGCTCACATCTGTAATCCTAGCACTCTGGGAGGCCAAAGTGGGAGGACTGCTGGACTCCAGGAGTTTGAGACCAGCCTGGGCAACATAGCAAGATCCTGTCTCTACAGAAAAAATCAGCAAATTAGCTGGGTGTGGTGGCATGTGCTTGTGGTCCCAGCCACTTGGCAAGCAGAGTGGGAGGATTGCCTGAGCCTGGGAGGTTGAGGCTGCAGTAAGCCATAATCATGCGTCTAAGCCTGAGTGACACAGTGATACCCTCTCTGGCAAAAAAAAAAAAAAAAAAAAAAGTTTCTTAAAAAGAAAGAAAATGAAAGCAGATTTCCTTTCCTTTCAAGTTCCAAATGTGTCCTTGTCCTTGTCCCAGGATCACTAAGACTAGGCAATTGCTATATTCCAAATCTTAACCAACCCCAAAACTGCCATAAATCCCACCCCAGAGGATGCAGAGAAAACGTGTTTGGAGGGGAAGGATGAGACGAGTCTGGCTACAAGAAGGGTGAGTGTAGAGTTGTTCCAGCTAACAGCACGAACACCTTACTCATTTAATTTAATGCCTTTATCTTCCCAGACAAAGGTGAAGTATGATCAGCTTGAAAGTTTCTCTTGGCAAGTGGGTAGCGGTTTTAAAGCTAGAAGAGACCAGGATAAAGACAAATTTAATGTTTTGATTGTCAAAATGTCTAAATACATCAAAACATGAGTGAACATGGTGATATATTCACCATAAAGCACAGAGACCAAGAAAGTGAGGTTTCCTTTAAAATTTTTTCTGAAAACAGAGACGAAAATGTGTATTTCTAAAAGTAAGATTTAGAATGGGTATCACTGAAATTAAAGCTTAGAATATACTCTCTCAGTGTTATACTCAGGGAATCATTATGTTGAACATAAATCTCTACTGAAGATGAATAAAATTGTTGAAAGGCAATACGAAACTATGGTACTGTGCAAGGGGCAGTATCTGTTCAGTGCTCATGTAAAAGGTAACTTTCCATGACACGAATATGTGATTTCACAGATGAGGAAACTGGGGCCAAGAGAAGGGTCCTGACTTGTCTTATGACACAGAGTGAATGTATCCAGGCATCTTGTCTAGGGTCCTTTCTCATCTAGGAATAATGAACAATTCTCATCCCTCCACAGGCAATAGACATATCACTGGAATATGTCATTTTCAAAGAAAGTTTCCATTTTAAGACAAAATGCCTTTCTTATTGCCTAGGGCAAAGGACATGAACAGACATTTCTCAAAAGAAGACATACCAATGGCCAACAGGTATATGAAAAAATGTTCATCATCACTAATAATCAGGGAAATACAAATCAAAACCACGATGAGGTGCCATCTTATACTTGTGAGAATGGATACTATCAAAAAGACAAGAGATAAGTGTTGGCAAGGATGTGGAGAAAAACGAACTCTAGGATACTGTTAGTGTGAATGTAAACTAGTACAACGTTTTGTAAAACGATATGGAGGTTCCTCAAAAAATTAAAAATACAATTACCATGTGATCCATCAATCTCACTACTGGTATATACCCAAAGGAAATGAAATCAATCTATTGAAGAGATATCTGCACTACCATTTTCATTGCAGCACTGTTCACAATAGCCAACAGATGGAATCAACCTAAGTGACCAACAACAGATGAATGAATAGAGAAAATGTATTATACATTATATACAATGGAATGCCACTGAGTCTTTAAAAACAAGGAAATCCTGCCATTTGTGACAACATGGATGAACCTGGAAAATATCACATTAAGTGAAATAAGTCAGGCACAGAAAGGCAAATACTGCATGATCTCATTTATGTGTGAAATGTGAAAGAGGTGAACTCATGAAAGCAGAGTAGAATGGTGGTTATGAGGGGCAAGCAGGGGTGTGTGTAGAGGGATGGGACTGGGGAGATGTGGATCAAAGGATACAAAATTTCAGTTAGACAAGAGATTAAGTTAAAGAGATCTATTTTTTAAGTGACTTTCAAGTAAAACTTGAAAGATATAAATACACATTTCACAAAGAAAGGTCATTGTTTGGTGTTCTATTTTTTTCCAAATGGAAAATATAGAATCATTTTAGTAATTGCCATTAGCATTGAGACAAAATGGGCAATTTAAGATGAGAAATTTTTCAGGGCATGTTCATTTCAGCTCCAGCTTCATTAAAGAAAGGACTGTGTCTTGACCCTTTTGTCTTTCTAGTCAATCCAGGGAGGTAAATCAGCTCTAACACATTTTTCTCCAAGTGTGGTCATCTCAGCCAGGTATATCAATGCTAGCAGCCACAAATACTACATGTGTCCACCTGCCATCAGTTACAAGCCCCTCGCTCAGTTTCCCATACAGTTGTGAGAACAGGTGGCTTATGGTTTTACCTTTGGTGACACTGATCAGCTCTTTCACCTGCAGGATGACTGGAGTCAGGACCCCTGAATGGTTTGTGAAGGTGATGTAGCTCTCCAGCTTGTTTTCAAACACGTCCAACTCATCTCTCACATACACAAACACGCAGAACTCGATGACAATGAACTGGGGACACACAGCAAAGGTTTCCAGGTCTCACATGAGTCCAACTCAGCATGGGAATAACATATGGTTTTTCCCTTGGGGTCAAGGCCAGTGTCTTCCAGCCATTCAAAACTCTACTGAAAATGATTCTAGACACTGGCTATTCTAAGATGAATGGCATTTTGAGTTCTTGGGAGACAGGAATCACTTCATGGTCTGTTCTTTACCCTCCAGCAAACAAGACAAGGGCCCACAAGGGCTCAAGAAACTCTACAAACATTCATGGAATCAGTGAAAAAAGAATGACTAACTTTGAGTAAGGTGTGATCTGGGGGACAATTGCAGCTCTGTGTCACACTGATCCCCTTCACTGATCTTTGCAGGAGCTACGCTGGAGAAATGTACAAATGTTTCTTGTACAAATATCATGGTTGCCCAACATCTTATCATCCTGCTGTCATGCCATTGTTTTTGTAGTTCCTGCTGCCAGTTCACTCCACAAACCCAATCGTGTTTATCTCTGAAAGTGGAGTTCATACACTATCATGTTCATGCAACTGCTCGATCTTGAATGATTTGCTAAACTTCCAGAACATTTCACTTTATCCTTTCTCTCTCTTAAGATGGCAGGTCCCTCATACCATGTCTTATCTCCTTCTCATAGACCATGAGCTTCTCCCAGCCCAGGACTGAGCTGAATCAGCTCTCTGTCCTCTTCCAACTCTTAGTCCAGTGTTTGGCATAGAGTAGATATTCCATAGATACTTAAGAAACAATGTAATTCCAAATTTGTTATTCATTGTTGCACACAACTGTAGTTGTCCCTTAAAATCCATTCTCCCTTCTTTGGGCACAGAGCTAGACTACATTTCCCAGCTTCCCTTATATTGGGTATGGCTACATGACTAGGTTCTTGCCAGTGAAAGAGGAGTGGAAAGAATATATGATACTTCCACACCTAGTCCATTGAAACCCTCCACAAGCACCTCTCCTTGCTTTGCCCCCTTCTGTTGACTATGTGCAGATTGTGATGAGGTCCTCTAGGATGGTGAAGGCACATGATGGAAGAATTCTGGGTTCCTGAATGACCGCACAGAGGACTACAGCTTCCCCTACCTGAACACACAACTCACCACTGTTGTGGAGGTAAAAAACGTACACTGTTAAGCCACAGGAATTTAGGAGGTTATCTGGTACTTCAGCATAACCTACCTAATACACTCACCTAAAAACATAACCACAGGATTTACCTCAATAGGTATTCTCCTACTACGTTTAAAATGAACAGGAGACAATTTAGCCTTGCCCTTCTTATGCATCCATTTTGACCCTACTTTTGACTCAGCCAGTTTATCTTAGATAACTTTGACCACACAAAATGTTTTGATTCTATGCTTAATAAAACATTGAAGTCAGAATTATGCCAGCACTTAAAATGTCTTGTTGAGAAAGTAAACTTAAAAAAGAATGCTTAATCCACTTAAAAATATAGTATAGTAAACCAATTCTAGTTATCTGCTTTTATTTTTAAATTAAAATGAATTCAATTATTAATTTATAATAAATTCAATAATTTTAAATTCAATTATTGAAAAAGAATTGAAATTATTTTGATCGGAATCAATTATTTTACATTTAAATGATTTGATTTTTGCTCACGGAAGAATTTATTGATCACAGATTCTACTATTGTTAAGTTTTCTTTAGGGATCACTATTTCTACCAAGTAAACTTTCCTGGCTCAAATTTTGCATATCAAAATATTCTTAAATATATTTTTCTTCTATCAGGTTTTAGCTGATAATAAATTTCACCATGTGGCATTTTAACCATTATGAGTCTTTTTTTGTGGATTATTTTTACTAGTCATACTCACCATGTGGGTAAAAGTGTCCTTGGAATCAAAATGGTGGGTTTGAAGCACTGTACTTCTTTGATTTACCAAGATTCAATTTTGACCCAGCTCTTTAGGAACATACTGCTTACCTCAAATACTCCATAACCCTAGCCCCAACCCTGCCCCATTTATAAAATATAAAAAGATTTTCTTAGAGCTACTTACAAGATACAGGCAGATGAATGCCAACACAATGGTTCCAATCATTCTGCTTGGAAATTGAAAGCAGGGATCCCACTCATATATCCTGGTTTGGAACCAAGACTTTTTTTTCTCTCTGTGGATGAGAAATAAATATCAAGAGATGAGAGGCTGGTAGGAAAACAACTGCCTGATTCATCTGAAAATAACCCCACCTTCTTTTTATCTCAGATTATATTATAGAAAGAGACCACTGTTAGCTTCCATTGTTTTCATTCTCCCCTTATTCTTAAGGACAAAAACTGGATTTTATTTTGGGCAGAAAATCACCAAACTAAAAGGTTAAAGTTCCCAACCTGTCTTGCAGCTAAGAGTGACCAGACTAAATCCAGGCCAATAACACGTGACCACAAGTGTGGTGTGGAACTTTGGAGAGGCTGCTCAGATGGAACTAACACAGCTGGGAAAGCTTCTTTGCCTCGCCTTGCCTTGCCTTGCCTGCTGTCTGAAATGCAGATGTGGTGGCTGGTCCAAGCTGGAGCTCCAGCAGCCCCATTGGACCATGAGACAGCATTGAGGATGGAAAGCACATACATGATGCTAGAACAGAAAGACAGGTGATTGGTGAACTGATCCAGGGTCAGGATGGACTGCTCACCTTCAGAGTTATTTTATAAGAGAAAATAATACATCTTTCTCTTGGTTGTGCCACCATTATTTTGGGTTTTCTACTACATGTAGCCAAACTGAATTCTAACCAGATTACTAGCTTTGCTACTGTGTGACCATGGACCAGACACGTGCTTTCACTGCGGCATATGCCCACGTGCATAGTGAAAGGAGCAGATGTGGTGGTGGCTTATACGATTCTGAGATCTGGTACTTTTACCTGGCAACATCTATATCCTCGTCTACTGGTAACAGCACCTCAGTTTTGTTTTGTTTGTTTCTTTTGTTTTTGTTTTGATACATGGTTTTACTCTGTTGCCCAAGCTGGAGTGCAGTAGCATGGTCACTGCTTACTGCAGCCTTGACCTCGCAACTCAAGTGATCCTCCCACCTCAGCCTCTCAGGTAGCTGGGACCACAGATGTGCACCACCACACCCAACTAAATTGTTCATTTTTTGTAGAGACGGGGTCTCACCACGTTGCCCAGGCTGGTCTTGAACTCGTGAGCTCAAGTGATTCTCCTGCCTCGGCCTCCCAAAGTACTGGGATTACAGTCATGAGTCGCCATGCCTGGCCTAACACCTCAGTTTTAATTTGGGGAACCACCACTCTCTCACCCTGGGTCTTAGCGGGTAAGTGATGCTGATCCCACTTCCTGGCTCTGGGGGAAGAGGAGGGACATGTGACTCAGGCTTAGCCAATCAGTGCACTCCAATCACTGCCACAGTAAGTGGTTCTGAGGTGGCATGTGATCCAATTTGATTCAGTGAAACACATTTGTGGGACTTTCGTTTGAATAACTGGAAAGGAGCATTCGTCTTTCTTCTGGGCTTAAACCAGGAGGGTATAAATTTAGAGAGTCTGGGCGCCACCATGTGGAGGAATCCCACCTAACTGTGAGGCCCACACATAAAAGCAGAGCTGAGGGGAGATTGAGGGAAAGAGACCTAGTTCTGATGATATCAATTAAGCCTCTGGATCCAGCTTGCCTGAAACTGACTACCTCTAGACATTTCAGTGATGGGAGCCCATTAATTTCCTTTCTTGCTTTAATCCGGTTTGAGTTGGGTTTCTGTTTTTAGCAAATGAGAGTCTTGACCACTATAGTGCCTTTCTGGTCATCCCAGGCTCTGCTGCATCATCAGGGCTCATCAGAGTGGGTGCAAACTTGCAGGCGAATGAACAAAACTGTGGCTTACTGAGGGCGGGGTGTCCTCAGGAGCTGCTTGACGTGCTCTGCCTGGTGCGTTTCCAGGACAGACTTTTCTTCCTGTAAGACAGCAGACAGGCTTACACTTTGGCTCACAAATTCTTGTTAGGGTTTTGATCTTGTTAAGGAGGGGGCAATGGCCACAGAGGGCAGGATTTGGGGTAGGAGTTGCTCTTTTGGATTTAGCCATGCTGTGGTCAAGATAGGTCTTTTCCTCTCCCCTACACCCCACTGTTGAATTTGCCCTGTGTCAAAGAAGCTGTGTTTGACAGTGGTTAAGGAAGAGGCTCCACAACTGAACTGTCTAGATTCCACTTCTGGCTCTGCTACAGGTTAGCCATGTGAAAGGAAAATATCTTGGGCCCCCAAAATTACTAAGCTAAAGGGAAAAGTCAAACTGGGAACTGCTTAGGGCAAATCTGCCTTCCATTCTATTCAAAGTCACCCCTCTGCTCACTGAGACAAATGCATATCTGATCGACTCCTTTGGAAAGGCTAATCAGAAACTCATAAGATTGCAACCATTTGTCTCATCTACCTATGACCTGGAAGCCTCTTCCAGTTGTCCCACCTTTCCAGACTGAACCAACGTTCATCTAACATATGTTGATTGATGTCTCATGTCTCCCTAAAATGTATAAAACCAAACTGTGCTCTGACCACACCGGGCACATGTTGCCAGGACCTCGTGAGGCTGTGTCATGGGCACGTGTCTTCAACTTTAACAAAATAAACTTTCTAAATTAACTGAGACCTGTCTCAGATTTTCAGGGTTCACAGCTGGGTGACCTCAGGCAACTCAACTCACCTGTCTGCATCCAAGTTTCGGAATTCAGAATGTGAGGTGTAGTAACAGTACCTGTCTCTCTGGCTGTTGTAGGGATTAAACCCATCAGTACATGCAGTGCTCATACTTAGTACTCACCACCTGGAACTCCCAGCCAAGGTGCACCCTCAGAGCCTTGACAAATATATGCAGGAAGCGTCCCAGCAGGAAGGCGAGGCACAGCAGCGAGGGCCAGTAAAACATGAGGGTCTCATACTTCCCCACAAACTGCAACAGAAGCAGACCACAATGTGGCTCCAGGCAGATGGGGCCAAGCCACCTGCTGAAGCTGCAGGACTCTGCCTGCCCCAGCTTGCTCCAGCAAGGCCCCCTCTCTCAGGTTTGTGAGTCAGTGGCCAATCCCTGATCCCCCAAACCCCCGTTATCAGAATGGGCAGTGAACTTGGAGCACAGCAACCCTGGATTCAAGTCTCGGCACCCCCATTTTATTTTATAAAGCTAGCTTTCCAGTCTGGGTGACAGAGCAAGACCCTGTCTCAAAACAAAACTAGTTTTCAAGGTATTTTTTCCTTATTAGGAAGCTATTAATGAGTACTCCTTTTGGAAAATATGAGTGAGAGAACCAGAGGTGGGTAGGTAGATGGGAGGAGGAGGCGGAGAGGGAGAGGGACTGAGAGGGAGAAGGAGAAACAAAGAGAGGAAGAAATGGAAGGATGGAGGTAGAGAAGAAGAAATAACCCATAATTGCCATAAGGCTGAGAGCAACACAAGCTGAGGGAAAGAGTAATAGTTCTCTCAAGATGGTACTTATCGGATTTCTGTGTTTTTAGTTTTATTTTGATGAAAAAGATGGTTTTCCGCTGTCTCAAAACAAGTAATGTTGTGACTTATCTCTTACACTTTACTGGTTGGTTTCATGTTTTTTACATTTCCAGAGTCATATTTCCTCCCATGGGAAACTGGGGTTTGACGTTGTGATGTTAAAGTGCAGGATGGAGATATGCTGAGATGCAGGGCTCATGTCTTCCCTTGATCCTCCTCTCTAACATATGCTTATGGCTAGATATGACCACTATCAACATTTCTATGTCTTTCATCTATATATCTATATATACTATAAATTGAGGTCATACCAAACATAAAAGTCTGCATATATGCACTCCTGGCCCAGGTGGCTTTCTTGCGCTCCCCACAACCTGCCTGGTAGCCTTTCTAGGTGCACTGTGACATCCTTCTTTCAACTCGCTCCTTTTCCAGGGTCCAGGGCTAAGGAGATGAACCAGTTCCCACCAACTCTGAGGACAATGCATGGCAAAGTTGGAAGGGGCTCATCTGGTCCAAGTCTTCCATTTTATAGAAAAAGAGACTGGAGCTGTAGAGAGTGAAAAGAAATGGACTTTGGAGTCAGCCAGACCTGGCCTCAATACCCAATTCCACTGCTTCCTATGAGTGACTTAATCTACTTGAGCCTCACTTAATATACTAGCTCCCCACCTGTGAACTAGGTTTGATGAACTTCCCACCCTTGCAGGGCTGCTGTGAGGAGTAAAGGAGAAAACACCTCTCTGTGAATGCACACCTTGATGAACATGGGGTGCTCTACAAATGGAAGCATCATGAACGACAACAACTACCTTTTTATGCAAGTGAGGAAGTGGAGCCCCAGAAGTGGCAGAGGCTTGTTCAAGATCACACAGCAAGTTGACCATGGTGATAGGACTGAAAACCCCAACGGAGACTCACCTGCCCGTGGGGACACTGTGAAACTTGAAGAACGGTGACAGCAAACCTGCAGGAACAGAAACAGAGGTGGGGGTCCTGGGGTTCCCTCCCAGCACAGCCCCAGGAGCAGCCCCTGTGAAAATGGCTCAGATCCCACCTACCCACGCCTACCTGTCCCCCTTGGGAGAGCTAATGCCCAGGCCTCCATGGACATCTCTCCCCGATCAGCCACCCTGCTTGTGCTAAAGTAGGTGCACGCTAAATTCATTCATTCGCCTGCCCTCATGGAGGACATAGTCTTGGAATCTGTGATCGCAGAGCAGGAGGCCCTTAGAGAGTTTATCCTCCCTCCCCTCATCATTCAGGTGGGACCTGGAAGTCCAGGGTTGGCAAGGGATTTATCCAAAGTCACACACGAGCATGGGCAGACCCAGGTCTCCTGACTCCATGGCCAAGGCTCTTCCTACCTCTATGTGATCTGTTTGTAGACTCTGCTCCAAAGTCATGAGCCTTGATGCTTTACCCCACCCCTAACCCCACAAGCATTCCTGGTTCTGTTTCAGCTTGGGCTGTACTCCCATGGTGCCCAAGCTGCTGAGCAATTCCCACCACCCTGTTCTCTCCTGGGCAAATGTCTGTCAGAGGCTGATGAGATGATATTATGCCACATCTAACCCTGGACACCCTCCATTTAAATTTCTATAAAGCAGATCACTTACAAACTTTATGATTGTAGCCACTGGTGTGTCAGTTGCTTGTGAGGCCCCTGCCTGTCATCTCTAAGTGGGAGAATCCCAGCCTCATAGAAAATGCTGGATGGGAGAAAGAGCCCAGCAAAGGAGTTGGGAACAAAGAAATGAGTCTCCACAGCTGGAGAGTAGAATTGTTGGAGGGGTTTTCAGTCAACAACTGTTCTCTGGTGCCAGCTCTGTGCCAAGTCTGGTGCCCAGCACTGAGGGCACAGAGCTCAACATGAAGGTCAAGAAACTTCCATCTGGTGAGAGTGATTGTCCTCGAAGCAGGAGTGTACACTTATCCCTAGACATGACCCACACAGGGAATGGGGACATATAGACAAAGAGGCCAGAACACCTGGTTCACGCAAGCCTGTCTTGTTCTCCAGTGTATTTCCTGGCTTGTAGTAGGGATGTAATGGTTGTTGAATGAATAAGTGCATGGATGAAGGAATGTAGGAGTCTTGTATGGCTGGAGGTGTGTGCTAGACACTGTTGGGGGATGGAGGGAAAAGGAGAGGCCAGACTGTGATGGCCCTGAATGCCCAGCTAAGGCACGGGAACTTCCTCCAAGGTTCCCGAGAGAAGCCATGGCAGCATTGATGAGAAGCCTTGAAAAGGGCTCCTGAGTCTCCCAGTGGGGCCCCCAGCAGTTTACAGAAATGAGTTTTCCTCAGGAATGGAAAACCAAATACCACAGTCCTACTTCTAAGTAGGAGCTAAGCTGTGGGTGCGCAAAGGCATACAGAATGGTATCATGGACTCTGGAGACTCAGAAGGGGGAAGGGTGGGAGCAGGGAGAAGGATAAAAAGCCACAGATCAGGTATAGTGTCTACTACTAGGCTGACGGGTGCACTAAAATCTCAGACTTCACCATGATACTTCACCATGATTTGATTTCATCCTTGTAATCAAAAACCACTTGTACCCCAAAAGCTATTGAAATAGAAATAAATAAAATAAAATTATAATTTATTTGAAAAAAAAAAAAAAAAGAAATGAGTTTTCCTAAATCCCTGACTTCTACAAACATTCTAATCACAAGTAGCCTTGTGTGAAGCAGATAGAATGCCAGCCTGGCCTTCTGAAGCCTCCAATGCAGTCCCCACAATGGGAACTTGGACAAGTCACTCCTGCCCTCCCTGGGCCTCAGTTCTGGGCAAAGGTGTCCTCCAAGAGGAGCTCTCAGATTACCTCCAGCCCCGTGCCCAGAGTTCAGTCACACACAAGAAGTCGGGGGCGTGGGGGCAGGCAGAGACCATCTTACCAGATCAGAGAGTAGCAGAAGCCCAGGATGGAGCTGACCAGCTGGAACTCCGACGAGAGGCAGGCAAAGAAGGGGAAGTGGGACAGGCCGACTTCAATGCCTCCAATCAGAAGCTCAAAGGCTGGGAAGACAGGGCCAGAGGTGCTGTGAGCTTCTCTTACCACTGGGTTCAGGGGAGTCCCAGGGAAGCTGTGGTACCTCATGCTGACCCCCAGTCAGGAACAGCCCCAGCTTAGGGCCAGCAGGAATGACTTTCATTCGTTCATACAACAGGCCCTTCCTGGTCCCTATTTGGAGCCAGGCACTGGGCTTACTATTGACATGAAGGAGACTTGGTACTTGGTAAGCTCACAGGGTGATAGATGGAGACAGACGACATAAACAAACAGACAAATGAACAATCAAAAATAGTGACTGCAAGTGCACCAGACTCAGAGAGAGGGGCTATGGTATGTGCAAAGCTGCTTGTTAACTACAGCACACTTTACATACAAGGGAACAGTCACGTTAATCCTGCCACTAACTAGCTCTGAGATGGACTAACAGCATCCAGTATAATCTAATCATGCATGATGATTAGATACTTTCAAAGTGTCTACTCTGAGCTGACTCTTGGGCCAGGAACTCGGGACAGGAGGAATGGACAAGGTTCTTGCTTTGAGATGCTGACAGTCCAACAGGGGAGACAGGTGGGAAAGTCAGTGGCATGAAATGACCTGTAAGGTAGGGACATTCAGCCTACTGCGAGGACACAAAAGATGAAGCCACTGACGTCACTTGGGGTATCAGGGAAGGCTTCCTGGAGGCAATGCAACATAAGCAGGAGACTGTACAATGGAGAGAAATAGGGAAGGAAGGACATCAAAGGATGGGAGATAATTGGCTGGTCGGTACATATGTGAACGTGAGTGCTGGAGGGCTGGCGGGAAAGATCAATACAAAAACAATAATTGCGGTGAGGACAGCAGTTGCAGTAGCAAAACTTTCTAATCTCCCTGAATTCTCCCCATAGAATCAGAGCAGCTAGAAAGACAAAACTAAAGACTCACAGACAACATCTGCAACAAATCTAGGTGACAAGACCCATTTGATGTCAATATCTGAGTAAGAGGAAGCGGAAGAAAGGCAAGAGGGGTTCTGAAGGCCCAAGAGCTGAAGAACTCAAAATTTGCAGCAGATACTAATGAGAAAATGCAGCTGAAGGCCACGATTCATAGGTGAGTGTAAGCAGACCTTAGTAGGATCTGAATATGCTGGAGTTGTCTGAACCCCAGGAAATTCCTATACTGATAACCTAAGGCCTCTCCCAGGACAAAGCCCTTTACTGAGCATAAATTGATGGCAGTGGAATCCAAAATGAGGAGTAGCTGGGAAATAAGGTGTGTGGACAAGGGTGGAAAAGACAGGCAGACTCAGAAAGTATGAGGAGATAGATGGATGGATGGATAGATAGATAGGTATGTAGTAGATAGATGATAGTAGATGGATGGATGATAGACAGATATCAGGTAGATGATAGAGAACCAATAATGATAATGAGATAGATAGATAGATACATACATAGATAGATAGATAAAGACAGAGATATAGTCACATTGTGAAAACAAAAAAGGAAACTCTAAAGCCATAAAACAAGAAATAATGTCTGACCCAGCCTTACTTTTTGAATTTATAAGAAAACGTATTTCACTTAAAAATGAGGCACAGATGGGTACCTGTAGTCCCAGCTATCAGGGGACTGAGGCAGGAAAATTGCTTGAACCTGGGAGGCAGAGGTTGCAGTGAGCTGAGATCATGCCACTGCACTCCAGCCTGGGCAACAGAGTAAGACTCCATCTCAAAACACAAAATTCAAAGTTATTATTTAAAAAAAGGATAAGGAGCAGAAAAATATCACTAGAGATCACAAAACCACTCCAGAAAGAGGCCTGTAAGACAGATGGAAACTGTAATCTAATATTTCAATATAAGCTAAAAAAATTAAGAAAATGATAGCATCTATGAACAAATAATCTATAAATCAGAATTTGAAAAACTAAAAAAGGAAGTGATTAAAGAAAAGAAAGATTTGATGACAGGTTAGATAACTCAGGAAAAATTTTAGAAATACAAGAAAAAAATCATTTTAGAAATGAAGACCAAAGTAAAACAAACAGAAAATTGGTATCCTGAATATATGAAGAGCACAAGAAAATAAAGCACACACTATATTTACACTTCCCCCTGAAACAAAAACCAGACAAAATATATAAAACAACTGCTTTCAAGACACTGGACTTCGGGCAGCAGAGGACAATGATCACTGAAGGACAGGAAACAAACAAGGTGAGCGCCACAATTTCCCTACCTTAATGCAGAATGCAGTACAGGCAGGGGAAACCCAGGCAGAGCCCTGCAGTTTGCCTGAGTTGAGGAGACAGAACTGAGACTCTGGGAAGACAAAGACAGCTAGAATTTGCAGGATATAGTACTGGAGAGGAGGGAGCTGCACAAAAAGAGAGTTCTGGGAGACAGATATCTGTAGACGGTTCCCCTGAGTCTTCAGCTGAGTGCTGACCAGCAGGGTTGTGTAGGAAAGAACCACTTGAAAAGACTAGAGGTAAACATGTCTGCAAGTCACACAGTGCCAGGATAGTGCCTGTTCTCACCAGCCAGACTGAAAAACTTCATGACATCAAAAGCACAAGCAAAATCTGGACTTCCTCAAAATTTAAAACTTTTATGTATTAAAGGACATTATCAAGAAAGTGAAAAGAAAACCTACAGAATAAGAAAGCATTTGCAAATCATATATCAGATAAGGATTTAATATACAGCATATATAAAGAACTACAATTCCACATCAAAAAGATAAACAACTCAGTAAAGAGATGGCCAGGACTTGAACAGACAAGTCCCCAGACAAGATATACAAATGACCAATAAGAACATAAAAAGATGCTCAGCATCACTAGTCATTAGGGAAATGAATCAAGACCATAATGAGATGCTATACACACCTATTAGGATGGTTATAATCAACACACACACACACACACACACACACACACACACACACACACACACACACAGAGAGACCGAGAGAGAGAGAGAAAACAGTAAGAGTTGGATAGGATGTGGTGAAATTGGAACACTTGCACATTGCTAGCAAAAATATAAAATGGTGCAGCCATGGTGAAAAGCAGTGTGCCAATTCCTCAAAAAGGTAAGCATAGATTTGACTTAGCAAGTGACCCAGCAATTCCACTCTCAGGTATATAACCAAAATAATTTAAAATGGGGACACAGATACCTGTGTACCAATGTTCACTACAACATTATTAACAATAGCCAAAAGATGAAAACAACCCAAGTGCTCATCAACAGATAAATGGATTATTAGCCATAGTATAATGCAGTATATCAGCTGTAAAAAGGAATGAGGTTCTGATCCATGCTACAACATGAATGATTCTTGAAAATATTATGCTAAGTGAAAGAAAGCCAGACACAAAGTACAAATATTAAAAGAAATGTCTCAAAGAGGCAAATTCACAGAGATAGAAAGTATATTAGAGCTTATCAGGGTGATATGGTTTGGCAGTGTCCCCACCCAAATCTCATCTTGAATTGTAGTTCCCATAGTCCCCAAGTGTGGTGGAGGAACCTAGTGGAAGGTAACTGAATCATGGGAGGGCGATTTTCCCCCATACTATTCTCACTATAGTGAGTAAGTTCTCACAAGATCTGATGGTTTTATAAAGGGCTTCCCCCTTTGCTTGGTTCTCATTCTCTCTCCTGCCACCATGTGAAGAAGGACATGTTTGCTGTTTGCTTCGCCTTCTGCCATGATTGTAAGTTTCCTGAGGCTTCCCCAGCCCTGCAGAACTGTGAGTCAATTAAACCTCTTTCTTTTACAAATTACCCAGTCTCAGGTATTTCTTTATAGCAGCATGAGAATGTACTACTACACCAGGGTCTGAGGAGAGGAGGAACGAGGAGCTATTGCTTAATAATGTTTAGAGTGATGAAAGGTTTTGAAAATAGATATTTGGAATGGTTGCACAAAATTGTGAATGTAATTAATGCCACTGGGTTGTATACTTAAAAATGATTGAAATGAAAAATTTATGTTATATATATATTACAACAATTTTTTTAAAGGAGCAGAGCATCGATTATGCAACAACTCCAATGCCCTAAAATTGTAGTCCTCAAGGAGGGAAAAGAGAGAAAAAATATTTAAAGAAATAATGGCCAAAATTTCTCCTCCCTTCCTTTCTTTTCTTTTCTTTCTTTCTCTGTCTCTCCTTTTCTTTCTACTTCCTTCCCTCCCTCCCTCCCTCCCTCCCTCCCTCCCTCCCTCCCTCCCTCCCTTCCTTCCTTCCTTCCTTCCTTCCTTCCTTCCTTCCTTCCTTCCTTCCTTCCTTCCTTCCTTCCTTTTTTTTTTTTTGGGACACAGACTTACTCTGTCACCCAGGCTGGAGTACAGTGGTGCACACTGGGCTCACTGCAACCTCTGCCTCCTGGGTTCAAGTGATTCTCCTGCCTCAGCCTCCCAAGAAGCTGAAACTACAGGTGCACGCCACCACAGCTGGCTAATTTTTTTGTATTTTTAGTAGAGATGGCATTTCACCATGCTGGCCACGCTGGTCTTGAACTCCTGACCTCAAGTGATCCACCCTCCTCAGCCTCCCAAAGTGCTGGGATTACAGAAGGAAGGCCACTCAGACTGGCCTTCCTTCCTTCCTACAGGGTCTTGCTCTGTAGCCCAGGCTGGAATGCAGTGGCACAATCATGGCTCACTGCAGCTTTGACAATCCAGGCTCAGGTGCTCCTCCTGCCTCAGCTTTCCAAGTAGTGGGGAATACAGGCATGTGCCACCATGCTCAGCTAATTTTATTTTTATTATTGTAGAGATGAGATCTCACTATGTTGCCCAGGCTGGTCCCAAAACTCTGGGCTCAAGAATCCTCCTGCCTTAGCCTCCCAAAGTGCTGGGATTATAGCCAGGAGCTGGCTCACCATGCCCAAAATTTTTCTAAATTTGAAGAAAATCAAAATGTATAGATCAACAAACCCCAATCATGAGAAACATCAAGAAAATTAGACACATAGCAATATAATTGTTCAAAATCAGTGTTTTTTAGAAAACAAGCTTTCTCACTAATATGAGGAACAAGAGAAGGATGCTTGGTTGGATCACTTGTACTGAGCATTGTACTGGAAATTTCACCCTCTGCAATTAAGAAAAACAATAACAATAAAATAAAAGACCTCTATATTGGAAAAGAATGAATAAAACTACTGCCTTTACTCACAGATAATATGATGCAGTATGTACAAAATACTATACAATCTACAGAAAAAGCTACTGGAACTACTAAGTAAGTTTAGCAAGGTTGTAGACTATAAGATCAACATACAAAAATAATTTCTATATATTAGCAATGAACAATAAAAGATGTAAAACAGATATAAATCTGACAGAAGATGTGAAAGATCTATTCACTGAAAACTACAAAACATTGCTGAGAGAAAGTAACAAACTCTAAATAAAAGGCGATATATATTGTGTTTATGGGTCAGAAGACTCATGATTGTTAAAATAAGTTTTCCCAAAATGGATCTAAAGATGTGCAAATTATGTAATCCCAATTCCTGCATTATTTGTATAAATTGACAAATTTATTCTAAAATTCATGTAGAAATGCAAAGAATCTAGAATAGCAAAAACAACTTTGAAATAAAAATGTATCTGAAGGACTAATACCACCTGATTTCAAGACTTATTATAAATCTATAATAATGAAGACAGTATGGCATTGGTGCAAAGATAGACAAATAGATCAATAGGAGAAAATAGAGTCTGAGAATAGACCCATACATATGTGACCAATTGCTTTTCAACAAAGGTGCAAAGGCATATCAGTGGACAAAGGATAGACTTTTGTAGCAAATAGTGCTAGAATACTTTTTATTTGGCAATCCAAATGCAAAAAAAAAAAAAAAAAAAAAAAAAAACTTCAATCCACACCTCCTCCTATATACTATATGCAAAAAAAAAAAAAAAAAAAAAAAAAAAAAAATTAGCTCAAAATGTATTGCAGACCTCAAAGCAAAATTTGAGGCTATAAAACTCTGGGAAAAAAATATAGGAGAATATCTACACGACCTTATGTTAGGAAAAATATTTCTTATATGACACCATAAGCATGAGCCATAAAAGAAAAAAAATGAGTCAATTGGATTTCATCAAAAGTAATGTCAGCCCCTCACAGGAGTTTGTTAGGAGGATGAAAATTCAAGCCACAGATTGGGAGAAAATATTTGCAATTCATATATGTGTATGATAATGGTCTCATACCCAAAATATATTTTTAAAACTCTCAAAACTCACTAAAAAGAAAGCAAAAAACCCAATTTTTGAAAATAGGCCAATGATTTGAATAGAAGCTTCATCAGAGGAAGTATAGGAACAGCAAACAAGCACATACAAATATGCTCAACAGCATTAGTTGCTATAAAAATGCAAATTAAAACCACAATAAGAAACCATTATACACTCCTTAGAAAATTTAAAATTTAAAAAATTAAATTACAAAAAAATTAAAATTTTTTAATTTAGAAACTAAAATTTAATTTAGACTGTACCAGTGTTGGAGAAACTGGAACTCTCATACTGATGGGGATAATCTAAAGTGGTACAATCACTTTGGAAAGCAGTTTGACAGTTTCTTTAAAAGTATGATCTACTATATGATCTACGTAATTCAGCCTTTAAAAGTATGATCTATTATATGGCCTGTGTAATCCAACCATTCTACTCATAGGTATTTACTCAAGGAAAATTGAAGCATGGGTGCATGAAAAGACTTGTACACAAACGTTCACAGCAGTTTTATTTGCAATGGCCAAAAGTGGAAATAAATCAGATATTACTCAAGAAGTGAATGGATAAACAAACTGTAGTCAATTTATATAGTGGAATACTACTCAGCAAGAAAAAAGGATACACTACTAACACATGTTACATGTGTATGAATCTCAAAACAGCTATGCTGACTGAAAGAAGCCAGACCAAAGAAAAGTACATTCTGTATGATTCCATTTATACAAAATTCTGGAAAATGCAAACTAAGTAGATTAGTGGTTGCTTGTAAATGAGGGCAGTGACAGAAGAGGGGAGGAAAGGGGAGATTACAAAGGGGAACAAGGGAATCTCTGGGATTCCTTATCCTGATTGTGGTGATGGTTTCATTGATGTAAACATTTGCCAAAACTTCTCAAACTGTGTACTTCTAAGAGGTGTGTAATGACATATTATTTTGGTTTTAATTTGCATTTTCTTAAAGACTAATGACCTGTTAGTGGGCATTTGATCATATAGGCTCGGAGCCCATGAGAGGAAACTATACTGGACAGAGAGGTTTGAGAATGATTGTATAAAGGAAAAGTGAACTTGTAGCTTAGAGTTACACTCCTTCAGAGGGAGCATGGGGCATGGGGAAAGATGACACCTCAGACTAATGGCCAAAAACATAAGCATTGTTATTTGAGGAGGAATAGGGCTCATCAATATCAAGAAGGCAGCCATGGTTATGACACAGGAGAGCTTTTGGCAGGTAGGTGAGGAAGAACATACTTCCTCAGACTTGATACATCATATCTAAAGGACCTCTGAATGTAACTGGAGCCCCACAAAGAAGCTTCGAAGATTTGTGGGCTAGATGTTGACCTTGGGCAAGTAACAGGCTGGCAAGAACATGACCATTCACAGAGTTTATCCCCTAATCCCAGAGAGCGTGGGCCATGTGGTCTCTGACTGCAAGAATTTCCATGATGTAGTTTCCAGCAGGTATGAGGCAGCCCTAGTACCTTGGGCCCACTGCGGGATCTGCAGGGGCTGGTAGCCTTCTGAGAACAAAAACATGACCTTATTAGCTGTGGCCCCAAAGGCGATTCCATAGGACCATCGGTTACTGAAAGTGCCCACGAAGTCCAGAGGCCTGCAAACAACAGAAACAGTTTGTGAGGCCAGAAGGTGGCTCTGAGACATTCCCACAGATCATCGCCAAAGTAGCGATCCCACCCTGAGGAGGGATTATTGAATAGTCAGCTGCTCATTGCAACTGACATTTCGTGGGGCCCACTGTGCCAGGCCTAGGGGTAAGCATGAGTTCAGGGTACTGAAGTAAGGAGGACAAAACTCTTGCTCTGGAGGAGCTCCAAGACGAGCAAGAGATACAAGCAAGGACACTGGAAGCCTTGAAAGCAAAATGGGATGAGTTTCATCTATAAGAGACACAGTCAGAATGACTCAGGGACCAAAACAAGATGTATGTCTGAGAGATTTGGGGAAGCCTGCCCTCATACAGCCGCATTCTATGAGAATTCTTCCTTCTAATATCCCCAATGAGGGTCTAGGTATCGTTTGCTATGTCTGTGCTTGAAGAAGTAAATAATAGGCACCCTAAAATATGTCACTCTGGTATATCAACTATTTTGAGTTAAAGACATTTAAAAAACAGCAGGTACAAGAAGATCACTTTGACCCTCATGCTATTTCTTAAAAACAGGAGACAAAATTTCTATGCAAAAAATGTTCTCCCTATACAGAAAGAAAATAACATTCTTATCATCAGGGACAGGAAGTTGAGGCCAAGAGAATTTGGTACAGACTTTATTTAAATAACTTGTCTTCTAGTCTCCACGCACAACTTAGTTACTTTTTCACAACTTAACTATTCTTTGTCTAATTCCATGTGTACGTATTCAACTCTAACTGTACGTTTGGGTCTTCACTTCACCATAAGTGCTCCTGTGTCACATAAAACTTACATTAAATAAATGTGTATACTTTTCTCCTATTGTCTTATGTCAATTTAAATATCAGGCCCAGCTGAAAATAATAAGAGAAATAATTTTGCCTCCCCTACATAATCATGCCTTCCTAGCCACAGTTGACTAGACTATGGGCCTGTCTTTGGATGGGCTGATCAGATGTCTGATCTTATATTTTCAATCTGTGACTCTAAGGACATGAACAAGTTAGCTGTTAAAGTACTTGTCTGGAAAGTCATAAAAAGTTGGGATCACAGTCAATGCCAGAGGAGAGCCAAAGTTACAGGGAAGCAGAGATTCTAAGTCAGAAGGGAAAATGGCAGAATGGTGCTGAGGAGGCACCAGTGACACAGAGGGGCAGAAAGAGAGAGACAAAATCAGTCTCCCACAGATTCCCATCTCAAGAGATCCAGTTCCCATGAGGCCTGTTCTGTTGGTTTATGTGAGACCTCTAACTTTGTTAAAAAAAAAAAAAAAAAAAAGAAAAGAAAAGAAAAAAAGAAATCCTTTGTCACCAGGTACAGTGGCTCACATCTGTAATCCCAGCACTTTGGGAGGCCAAGATAGGCGAATTGCTTGAACCCAGGAGGTTGAGACCAGACTGGGCAACACGAAACAACAAGAAACCCTGTTTCTACAAAACACAAAAATTAGCCGGGTGTTGTGGTGCCCACCTGTAGTCCCAGGTACTCGGGAAGCTAAGCTGGGAGGATGGCCTGGGCCCAACAGGTTGAGGCTGCAGTGAGCCAAAATTATGTCATTATACTCCAACCTGGCTGACAGAGCTAGACCCCGTCTCAAAAAAAAACCAAATAAATAAATAAAAAATAAAAAAATAAAAAAATCCTTTCTCTTCCTTTAATGTAAACAAGCTTGAGTGAATATCTGTTTCTTCTAACCAAGACAGCTTTGTAAAGGTCAGAGGAAACAGTTGCATTTGGGGGAAGAACAAGGTCTCTTTGAATGAAAAGGGCCATTTAAATGGGCCTTAATGAAAACTCAGGAGGGAAGGGAGAGTCAGGCACTGCAGGCAGGGAGTCCCATTGGCTCACTCACTCACCTTCACCTTTAAGGCTCAGCAGAAGGAGCACATCTTCCAGGAAACCTCCCTGTTCACCCACCACCAGTGAGGCTACCCCATCTGTGTCCCCTCAGCATTAAGTTCATGTCTCTGTTCAGCATACCTCTGTCACCCAGGCTGGAGTATAATGGTATAATTTTGGCTCACTGCAGCCTCAACCTCCTGAGCTCAAGCGATCCTCCCACCTTAGCCTCCCAAGTACCTGGGACTACAGGTAGGCGCCACCATACCAGACCCTTTTGAGACAGGGTCTATGTCTGTCATATTATTTCCTCTCTGACTTAGAATTTCTGCTTCCCTATAACCGTGGCTCTCCACTTGTTTAGTAAACTATAAACTCCTTTGGAGTAGGGACCTAGCACTGGACCTTGGAAAGAGTAGGCACTTAGTGCAGGATTGTGGACATGCATTTTGTTTAATTGAATCGAATTGTAATCAAGATCCCAGCTATGGTACTTAAGAGCTATGTGAGACTCAGTTTCCTCATCTTTAAAACAGAGATAGAATACCCTACTCTGCCCCTATCACAGTAATTGTGGACAGCAAATGACGAACTGCTTTATCACCTGCAGAGTGTCACACACATGTGAGGGGTTATTGCTCAGAGAAGATGGTGGGCCAAAATTATCAGACAAACAGGAGTTTAGGTGGGAAAGTAGCCAGGGAGCAAGTCAATTGTGTCGTTATCAATGTAATTCAAAGTAGTTGAATGTAACTGCTATAGACTTCCTACTTTTTATAAAGTCCTGTGCCAGCCCCTACATGTTAAATGCCTAGGGCAGAACTGAAGGTCTTTATCCACCAGTTCAGTCTCTTTCTATGCCTCAACCAATGGGTCTCAGACCTGGCAGCTTGGAAAGTGTGGACTGCCCCAATGGGTGGTATCCAGAATGAATCTTTCACCTGCAGCTCACGTCACCCCTTGCCTCAGTTCTGACATCTGTGCTTTCTCTCTCTTCTCCAGAGCCCTTGGCTGAGACCTCAGCATGTCCACAGCTTGAGCTTACTCAAGTTATAACACTGGAGGGATTCAAAATAATATAAGGCTGATCTGGGCTAAAGCTCTTGTCACTTGTTAGCTGCATGGCCGTGGGTAGGTCACTTAACCTCTCTGAGCTTGAGTTTTCTCATTGTTTGCATGAGGATAACAACTTCTACCATGCTAGATTGGCAAGAGGATTTGTTAGAATAATGTAGGCAAAGCAAATGGTTCAGTGCTTGGGTCACAGACGGTGTGCAATAAATGTTAACTGCATGATGATGAAGATGATGACAAGAAGTGATGAAACAGAGATACGAACAATCAGAACTCAAGGAAGAATGTGATATGAGCTGCAGAGACTCAAAATGGCAGAGCTAGAAAAGCTCGGAAAGCTCTCCTGGTGCATGACCCACGGTGCCATCCTAACAAGAAGCTTTGCTGTCTCCAGTCACAGGGAGCTCTCTCCCTCCTGCCTCCTGAGGTAGCCATAGTCTCAAGTGTGGGAAGGTCTTTTCCATAGTAGGCTAAGTCTCTGTGAGATGATTTAAGCATATTTGAGCAGCCCTGGGTGCTGATAGCTGCAATGGCTTGGAAACTAATTCTGAACTCCGAGAGCTTTGGTTGAGTTGGGGCATGGAGAGGCAGGGCTGTGCACAGTGGGGTAGAGGTGGAGGAGAGGTCCTGGTAGCTATCTGACTTCATAATTGGCATTGGCTCCAACCACAGGGTACCTCAAGCTGTAGGGGTTGACTCAACTCACATGATAATGCCAAAGCGGTTCCCCAGCAGGTAAGAGGTATCATCTCTCTGTCTACGATGCTCTCGTCTTTGGAGGAAGGACAAGATCAAAATGATGAAGAGCTGTAAGAAGAGAAGATGAGAGTTAGTTGGCATGTTCATCCTCAGCATGGCCTCTGAGCCCTCCCTGAAAACAAATGTGGGTTAGCAGAGTGCACAGAACATTAGTGACATCTCAAACTCCGGAGCCAGGGGGCTGACTGCATGTATCCTTGAGCTACCAAAATGTTCTGTACTGAGTTTTCCCTTTTGTTGCCCTGAACAGATGTAGGTTCAAATCTGGTCTCTCTCACATCCTAGTTGAGAGGGAGATTTAACTTTCCTGTACCTCAGTTTTCTCATCTGTCAAAAGGCAGTAATAACTACCAGGTTGCAAAGCCTTCTTTGCTGCTTTTCTGTGGATTCAGTCATGTTCTCACAAACGTGATGCTCTTTCTCTCTCCTGCCTTTATCAGAAACTTCTTGAGAATTGTCTACACTTGTGTCTCCATTCCCTTACCTCTCACTGGCTCCTCAACCCCGAACCTGGCTTCTACCCTCATCACTCTGCTGAAACAGCTATAGCCAAAGTCATTGATGATCGTTTTGTGGCTTGGTCCCATGTATACTTGAAGTCCAAATCTAGCTTGATCTCTCAGCAGCATTCTACAGAGTTGACCATTCCCTCCTCTTTCAGTACTCTCTTCCCTAGGCCTTCATCAACCATGCTTTCTTAATTTTTCCCCATTATTTATCAGCATCCTCTGCTGGATCACTCTTTACCCCAGCCCTTGCTGCAGAGTTCCTTATAGCTCAGTCCAAGGGCTACTCATCTTACCTGATCTTCTCTGGTGGTCTCATTTATGTCGCCCAGGCCGGTCTCAAAGTCCTGGCCTCAAGTGATCCTCCCACCGTGGCCTCCCAAAGCACTGGGATTACAGGTGTGAGCCATTGGGCCTAGCCTCATGTCCTTGTTTTAGTGACAATAAATACCCAGAAGACTTAAATTTGAATCTGCAGCCCCGACCTTGTCCATGAGCTCCAAAACTATTTAACCAACTACACAGTTGATATTTCTTTTTAATGTATTGAAAGCTTCTCAAAGCTTTTATCAAAAGTTTCAGTTTGCGTCTTTTTTTTGAGACAGGGTCTCACTTTGTCACCCAGGCTGGAGTGCAGTAGCACGATCACGGCTGACTGCAGCCTCAAACTCCCAGGCTCAGGGGATCCTCCCATCTCAGCCTCCTGAGTAGCTGGGACCACAGGCACGTGCCACCACCCCCTGCTAATTTTTGTAGGGAGGAGGTTTTGCCATGTTGCCCATCCTGTTCTCAAACTCCTAGACTCAAGTGATCTGCCTGCTTCGGCCTCCCAAAGTGCTGGGATTACAGGCATGAGCTGCTGTGCCTGGCCAAGTATGTCTTATATCTGCCCCAAACCTGGATCTCTTCTAATGTTCCTTAATGAGTAAATGGCAGCTACCATCATCCTTTCAGTTGTGCAAGTTAGAAACCTAAGTCATCCTCAACCTCCCCCTCTCCCTAACCTTCCTATCCAGCCCATTACAATTCCTATTGTTTTCATCTCCTGAACTTCTGGAGTTGACATCATCATCTAGGATGTGATAAAATCACGTCTCACCTGGATCCCTGCAAGTCTCCCAGTTGGTGTTCCTGCCTCATCTCTTGCCCACCTCCAACTCGATCTCCACATCGCAACCAGAGAGATCATTTAAAAACATAAATCTGATCATGCCACCTTCATGCTGGAAACACTTCCATTATTTCCTACTGTACTTAGAATGAAGGCAAAACTTAACACAGAGCCCCATAGGGCTCTGCCTGGTCTGCCCCACCCACCTCCCCAGACCTCTCTGCCTCAATTCTTCACCCCAGTCATGGCTGAACTTCTCAGCTCTTCCCACTCTGCCTTCTCCCTCTCTCCCCAGAGCCTTTGCATGTGCTCTTCCCTTCTGTCTGCAATATCCTTAACTATATCTTCCACCTGACCTCAGAGCCATCATTACTTCATTGGAAAAGCCTGTTTGACTCTCCTAAAAGTCCAGAAGCCTGATTCTTGGGCCCGCAAAGCCTTCTTCTGCCATATTTTTGGTACACAGTATAAAAAATTTTAGAAGGAAACTCAGCTGATCTCTCTCCTCTGACCTATTCAGGTCTCTTTGGGAGTCTGTGTTTGGCAGCAGCCTAGCTGCCCTTTCCTGTCCTCCTCATCCTTCCCCTGCCTTTACTTACTGATGGGATGAGGGAGTAATGAAGGAAGAGCTCCATGTCCACCGAGCTGGTACAGGTGCCATTTAACTGCCTGGTCCTGCAAAATGGCCAAAAACATTACATACATATCATCAGTCATTGCTGTTGTCATTCATCCTTTAGCCTTGAACATCACTGTCAAGAAGTTTGGCCTAAGACCATCCGCTAAGACCATTTGATCTTTTTAAACTTCACTTTCTCAGAGCCAAGGCTGCTCACCTGTAGTGTGTCTTCCCTAAGTAGAATAATCTTTCATATTTTTTTCTCCAGCTTGATTATTAACCAACTTCTCTGCTAACTGGAATTAAGTCCTTCATTTAGGGGCAGAATTCAGTTCTGTGGGGCTCAAAGCTCATATAACTTCAGCATGCTTTTAAAGTAATACTATACAATGTCTTACTTTTTCATATTTTAAGGAAGACATATGACCATGTAAACACCTAATCAGGGTTCTTCCCACTCTCCCAGAGCCTTGGAAGGGTGCTGTGTGAGTGAGGGGCCCTGAGACTAAAGCATCCTTCACAAGAAATTAGCATTGGTCAAGGTCAAGAAACATCAGCTCACACCTGAACCACTGCTGGGCTGTTGGGCCAGGAGAGAGACTACTGGACTACAGGCTGCAGACTCTGTTCTCTCCAGCCCCCATTATCTGCAAGACAGGATTGTCATTGTCTCATGTCTAAAACATATGGCAGTAGTGTTACGGCTTCTCTTCAAAGAGATGCCTCTTTCTGGGACTCCCACCACACTTTGTTCTTTCTGCTCTGATCTCCACAAAGCCACCACAGCACACTGTATCATATATGTCCACATTTTTGCTCATGCTTTTCCCAGCTCCTACAGCACCCACCAGCCAACTGCTGACCTTCTTTCCCTAGCCAGCACCTACTGTTCCCTCAGACATCTCAGAGAAGAGGACTCCTCTGGGGATTCCACAAGCATGGCATATTCCCCAGTAAGTCTTTAAAATGCCAGTGCTCCACAGTTATGTCTAACCATGGATCTGAAATACCTGATAAGTTGTGGGGAGGGGGTGGGTGAGACCCAAACTGTCAGGTATGTGATTGTAAAAGTCAGATTTCTGCTTTTAGGGAGGTAAACAGAGCATATATTCCAGTCTCCCCACCCCATACAAAACCCTCAAAATGACAGGAAAGAAATAGAGAAGGAAAGAAGGAAGGAAGGAAGGAAGGAAGGAAGGAAGGAAGGAAGGAAGGAAGGAAGAAAAAGAAAGAAAGAAAGAAAGAAAGAAAGAAAGAAAGAAAGAAAGAAAGAAAGAAAGAAAGAAAGAAAGAAAGAAAGAAAGAAAGAAAGAGGGAGGGAGGGAGGGAGGGAGGGAGGAAGGGAAGGAGAAAGAGAGAGAGAGAAAGAAAGAGAGAGAGAAAATGCATAACCACATCAGAAAGCAAGAAGGGGCTCTATCAGGGACATGGAAATTACCAGAAGACCCTGAAAGATAGAGAGCAACCGGGACTAGATCAGAGTAAAGGCATCAACCAACATGGCCGCAGATTGTAGGAGCACTCAGGATGTGCTCAATATCCATAGTACAAGAAGTGGAAGCAGAATGGGGCTGGCAACGGACCACAGGAGAAGGAGGAAAAGGAAAAAAAGGAGGATAACAAGAGGAAGGAGGAAAAAGAATTCTGAAACTTTAAGACAGATCTTTTGAAATAATCTAGTCAGAAAAGAAAATGAGAACAAAAATAAAAGAAAATGAGAATAAAAAAGAATGAGAGCAGCCAAGCGGGAAGGCTCAAGATGGTGTGCCTGTTGGAGACCCCAATCTGCATGAGCTTCCTTTTGGACCATGAATGAAAGTTACCAGAATTCTCCAGTCCTGTCACTCCAAAGGAGCTACTGTTTACAGATGCCACAGTGACACTGCACCTCATGGCACTGCTTAGCAGGTTCCACTATATCCAGGAGTACCTCTGTCGGATCGTCTCACACTGCTGTAAAGGGCCAGATCATCAAACAATCTTATTTAGCCGTGGTGCAGTTAAGAATATTGCTCACCTACTAAGCTCACTCTTCTACAAAGTTCAAATGCAAGCACTGAAATGTTTCTCAGTTTTACCCTGGTAAATGTTTTGGTTGATGGAGAATTGTTGTCACAGATTTTTGTGAAGATGTTACAGAGGGATAAGCATATTGAGATACAGTTTACTTCAGCAAAATGTTTAACGTGTGCAGTTGGAGCAATTCACACAGATAACAACTGTATTAAGGACATTGCCTTGTTTGGTTCAAATGTGCAGTAAGAAGAGATTACTAGAGGAGAGAGTTAAAAGAGCTGAGACACTTGCCTATCTGATTGAACCAGATATTGAGGTACAGAGAATCGCTAGCATAACTAATCACTTCATTGCCATGTTTGCTGACTATTTTAAGTATCCCAACTTGTTGAGTGCCATCACTGATATTAAAAGGCTTGATCATGATTTAAAACATGCTCATGAACTCTGCCAGGCTGCATTCAATCTCTACAACTCTCTTGGAGCAAATGATGAAGACATTCAGAAGAAAAGCCTTGAGACTGAAAAGATGATGGATTGAACTGTGACTGGCTTGTCTGAGTCTAGTGTCAAGGTGCAGTTACCTGCTGTCAGATGCACCGTTTATCGAGATCTGTGCAGCAGCTTCAAAACAGTTTCTAGGATCACACTCTGTAAAAACCTTTAATGAAGGTTTTACAAAACGGACCAGATGAGATCCTAGTAGTAGCATCTTCCATGGTATGTAATCCTGAATTGTCTCCAAGGAAAGAGTCAATTTTAAAATCAGGAGTTGTAAAGTTACTTTGTGGATTAACCTAGAGTGAAAATCCTGCTTTGTGAGTGAGCAGAATTTGGGCTTTAATGAATGTGGCATTTCAGGCTGAACAAAAAATAAAAGCAGACATGTTAGAAAGCTTGAGTACTGAACAGCTATTCTGGTTATTATCAGACTCAGATTTTAATGTGCTGATGAAGACACTGGGACTTCTTAGAAATCTCCTCTTGACCTGGCCTCATATAATAAAATAATGAGTACTCATGGAAAGCAAATTATGCAAGCTGTCATCCTTATTCTGGAAGGGGAACCTAACTTTAAGGTCAAAGAGTAGATACTGTGCATCTTAGCCAACATAGAACATGAGACAACAGCAAAATAATCTATTATGACCAATGATGATATCCTTCAGAAAATCAAATATTACATGGACCATTCACATGTCAAACTGCAGCTCCCAGCGATGTTTTGTATATCAAACCTCTTATGGAATGAAGAGGAAGGTTCACAAGAATGCCAGGATAAATTATGAGACATGGGCATCATAGATATTCTACACAAACTGAGTCAGCCACCAGATTCAGACCTTTGTGACAAGGCAAAGATGGCCCTGCAGCAGTACCTGGCATGATGAGAGTGCCCCTAGGCACCTGTGAGCATCCTACATCCTTGTTTAAGAAAGTACAGAAACTAGTTTCATTTGATTCCTTCTATTTGCACAAGTTGCCTTGGACTGCAGGGAGCCGTTGTGCAAAAGTAATTTAGTAGGCTTAGATCTCAAATTCACCTTGAGAACATTTTTTTGAAGTAGTAATTTCCTCAGAAGATTACTGTGTTTTGTTTTAGTTTTTTCTTAGCTACATGGACTCTATATCAGAACAATCAATCATGTTCCTTTGGACCTACAGTCTTTTGCCTATGCTGCAGACTATTCACTTTGTGAGTGAGAATGAATATGTCTGTGTGAACACACAGGTGTGTGTGTGTGTGTGTGCGCGTGCACGTGCATGTACATGGGCCAGAATGAATGTGTATGTGTGTATGAGGGATACGTCACATTTTTCTTTTCTTATTTTGTGTGAAAATCTCTTTTCTACAGATTTTGCAGGTTTTAAGCATTGCTTGCTGTATAAAAACCTTACTAAACTATATAAAGTTTGAATGAAATGTTATTTTAAATACAAAACAATTGTTAAGTGTTCAATAAAGGTTATGCTGAATTTTGGTCAGATGAATATTTGTAAGTAAAAAATATATACATTTCTGAACCTAAGAAAAGGAATGAAGAAAGTCTATGAGACTTAAGGAAAATCATTAAGCAAACAAATATCTGTATATAGAAATGTCAGATGGATAAGAGATAAACAAAGGCACAGAAAACCTATTTGACAAAATAATAGCTGAAATGTTTACAAGTTTTGGGAGAGACATGGACATTTAGAACCAGGAAGCACAAAGATCCCCAATTAGATTCAACCCGAAAAGATCCTCTCTGAGGCACATTATAATCAAATGGCCAAAAATCAAAGACAAAGAAATAATTCTAAAAGCTTTAAGACAAAAGCATAACGTCACATATAAGGGAATCGCCATTAGACTGCAGATTTCTCAGCAGAAACCCTGCAGGTAAGGAGAGAATGGGATGACATAGTCAAAGTGCTGAAAAACAAAACAAAACCACTGTTAACCAAGAACACTATATCTAGCAAAACTATCATCTTTCAGAAATGAAAGAGAAATAAAGACCTTCCCAGATAAGCAAAAACTGGGGGAATTTATTACCACTAGACCAGCCTTACAAGAAATGCTTAAAGGAGTGCTACAACTGGAAGCTAAAAATCAATAACCAGTAGTGGTGCATTCATAATCAAACTGATACTACCCCAGTGTTATAATGGTGCTATGTAAATCTTTCATTTCTTTAGTATGAAAAGTAAAAATCAAATGGTCAATAAGAGCTACAATTAGTGGCTAAGGAACATGCAGTAAAGATGTAAATTAAGGCAATGAAAATATAAATTGTGGAAGGAGAAAAAATAGTATGGAGTATTTTTATGCAACCAAAGTTAAATTATTATCAGCTTAAAGTTGTCTATTATAACTACAAGACTCTGCGTTAGCGTCGCAATAACTACAAAAAAAAAAAAAAAAGAAAATTAAAACAGACACACAAACAAGAAAAAGAAAGTAAACGAAGCTTAATAC
Source organism: Rhinopithecus roxellana (assembly GCF_007565055.1). NCBI lineage: Eukaryota > Metazoa > Chordata > Mammalia > Primates > Cercopithecidae > Rhinopithecus > Rhinopithecus roxellana. The sequence continues at coordinate 20,373,720 of NC_044564.1, forward strand.
CACAGAAAACCACTGAACCAAAGGTAAACAGTAAGAGAGGAAGAAAGGAAAAAAGAATCTACAAAACAGCCAGAAAACAATCAAATGGCAGGAGTACATCCCACTTATCAATAATAACTGTGAATATAAATGGATTAAATTATCCAGTTTAAAGTAAGCTCTTGAATGGATTTAAAAACAAGACTCAACTATATGCTGCCTATAAGAGATGAGCCTCACTGGTAGACAAGCATAGACTGAAAGTAAAGGAATGGAAAAAGATATTTCATGCAAACAGACACCAAAAGTGAGCAGGAGTACTCATATTAGAAAGGAGGAAGTCAAATTGTTCCTATTTGCAGATGACATAATCTTATATCTAGAAAATCTTAAAGACTTGACAAAAAACTATTAGAACTAATAAATGAATTCAATAAAGTGTCAGGAGGCAAAATCAAAATGTGAAAATAAATATCATTGCTATACAAGAAAGAAAGGAAGGAAGGGAGGGAGGGAGGGAGGAAGGGAAGAAAGGAAGGAAGAAGGAAGGAAGGAAGGAAAGAAGGAAGGAAGGAAGGAAGGAAGGAAGGAAGGAAGGAAGGACGGAAGGAAAAAAGAAAGAAAGAGAAAAAACAAAAAACAAAAAACCCTGGGAATAAACTTCACCAATGAGGTGAAAGATCTCTACACTGGAAACTAAAATATTGATAAAAGAAATTAAAGAGGACACAAATAAATAGAAAGATGTTCTGTGTTCATAAATTGAAAGAATTAATGTTGTTAAAATAGCTATAAAATACCCAAAGCAATCTATAGATTTAATGCAATCCTTATCAAAACACCAATAATATTCTTCACAGAAATGTAAAAAACAATTTTAATATGTATATGTAATCACAAAAATCTCCAAATAGCCAAAGCAATCCTAAATAAACCTGGAGGCATCACAGTATTTGACTTTAAAATATACTACTAATACAAAGCTATAGTAACCAAAACAGCATGGTGTTGGCATAAAAACAGGCATGTAGAACAACGGCACAGAACAGACAGCCCAGAAATTAATTCATGAATCTACAACTAACTGATTTTTCATAAAAGTGCCATGAACACACATTGGGGAAAGGATACTCTCTTCAATAAACGGGGCTGGAAACATTGGATATCCACATGCAGAAAAATGAGAATAGACACCCCTATTACCTCTCACCACATACAAAAATCAAATCAAAATGGATTAAAGACTTAAATGGAAAACCTAAAACTATGAAACTACTAGAACATCAGGGAAATGCTTGATGAAATCAGGCTGGGCAAGGATTTTTAAAACAAACCCTCAAAAGCACAGGCAACAAAAACAAAAACGAGAAACGGGATTACACCAAACTAAAAAGGTTTTGTGCAGTGAAGGAAATGACTGACAGAGTGACAAGACAACCTACAGAATGGGATAAAAGCTTTGCAAACTATCTGACAAGCAGTTAATATCCAGAATATATAAGCAACTTAAACAACTCAACAGCACAACTAGTTATTTAACCCAACTAAAAAATGGGCTAAAGACCTTAATGGCCGTTTCTCAAAAGAAGACATGCAAATGGCCAACATGAAAAATTTCAACATCACTAATCATTAGGGAAATGCAAATCAAAACCACAATGAGATACTACCTCACTACGGTTAGAATGGCTATTCAAAAAGACAAAGCAAAACAAGTGTTGGTGAGAATGTGAAGAAAAGGGAACATTTACTTTTGGTGGGGATGTAAATTAGTACAGCCATTATGGAAAACAGTATAGAAGTTCCTCAAAAAAGTTGAAACTAGAACTACCATACAATCCAGCAATCCCCAGTATGGGTATTTATCCAAAGAAAATGTAAATTAGAACACACTTTTGGTGGGGATGTAAATTAGTACAGCCATTATGGAAAATAGTATAGAAGTTCCTCAAAAAAATTGAAACTAGAACGACCATATAATCCAGCAATCCCCAGTATGGGTATTTATCCAAAGAAAATGAAATCAGTATATCAAAGAGGTATTTGCACTCCCATGTTTACCACAGCACTATTCACAATAGCCAAGGTACAAAATCAACCCATGTGTTCAACAACAAATGAATGGATAAAGAAATTGTGGTACATACACAGTAGAATACTATTTAGCCATAAAAAAGAATGAAATCCTATCATCTGCAACAACATGCATGAGCCCAGAGGACATTATGTTAAGTGAAATAAGCCAGACACAGAAAGACAAATACCAAATGATCTTACTCACATGCAGAATCTTTTAAAAAGGTGATACGGAAGTAGAACAGTAGTTACCAGAAACCAGGAGGGAATGGGAGAAGGAAGAATGGGGAGAAGTTGGTGAATGGTTACAAAGTGATAATTAAATAAGATTAATAAATTCTGGTGTTCTATTGCACAGTAGGGTAACTATAGTTAGCAGTAAGGTATTGTATACTACAAAATAGCTGAAGCAGAGGTTTTTAATGTTCTCGACATAAATAAATGATAAATGTATAAGACAATAGGTATACTAACTATCCAGATTTGATCATTGTACAGCATACGCATATACCAAAACATCAAATTGTATTCCATAAATATGTAGAATTACAATGTCAATTAAATTTTTATTTTAAATGATAAATAAAATGAGGGCCAATCTGAAGAGCGACATACACCTATGTGCTGCTTCTAGAACACAGTTATCTCTATTCCTCCCTCCATTCTTCAACATGTGCCACTGATCATCTGTAGCGGGGGGGTCTCCCACATCCTTCTGCTTTTTTTGGTCCTAACATGATCACTTTGTAGTAGTAAGTTAAACCTATGATAGTAGTTTTCATTGATTGATATCACTTTATTGTGTCCCTATGTCCCAGGCACTCTGCTATTTTATATTACCTAACTCAACCTTTACTAGAATCTTATGAGGTAGGTTGTATCAGCCCTTTTTTAAAATGAGGAACTGAAGCCAGGCAAGGTGTGATGATTTACACAAGAGGAAGCAAGTGTGGGAGTCAGGCTCCCCTTCACCTCCCCCTCCTCTGCCCCAGTCCTTAGCTCACTCAGGTGGTTTCTTGGAGCTCCAGAGTTCCCTGGTTTTCCAGGCTGTGGCCAACTCACCTCTGTCCTCAGAGACCAGTCCAGTGCCTGGCAAGTGGCTCAGGGAATGGTGATTAATTCCATGGGACTCTCTCCCAGGGAACTGAGGCCCAGAGAGGAGCAGAGATCAGAAGCATCAGTTGCCCAAGACTTTTGAGGTACCTGTTTGTGCTCATTGAGCAGGGCACTGACCACCTTGTGGGCACAGAAGAAATGGTTCCCACTTCTCAGTGCAGAGCGAGTTAGGGAAGGAGGAAGGGGTGTGTGTAGAGTGCATGTGAGTGTGCATCCATGTGATACCTTCCGCAATGCAGCCATGTGTACTTTGGGATGTCTGATTCTGCACCAGCCCTGCCCTGCTTTTGTGAATCCCATGAATCCCCTTGTTCATTCCCCAGAATCCTGCCTTAGAAGTCTGAGGTAGATGTAGAGGTGCTGAGGCTGGCTTGTGCCAAATGGGAAGAACCAATTGTCATACCATAAGGAATTCTGCAAGCCAGTTGTGAAGCACCACCATTGTTTTTAAAAATTAAGTTATATAAACCTATAAGTAAATAAGTTATATTATAAACAAAGATAAAAAACTCAAAACTCATCTCTTCAAGCTGGGCATAGTGGTGGGCACTGATAGTCCCAGATACTCGGGAGGCTGAGGCAGGATGATTTCTTGAGCCCAGGAGTTTGACACCAGCCTGGGCAACACAGTGAGACCCTGTCTCTAAACAACAAAACTCATCACTTTCCAATTGTTTTGCTACCTTTTACTGCCATCTATGCTCTTGGGATATGCTCTTATTACATCTGTATAATGTAAACACGGTTATGATGTGCTGTTGTGCATCGCTTTCCAACTCCATATGCAGTGATATCACCTCGCTTGACATCAGCCACAGTGGGAATGTTTATATCATGGCAATAGGCAAACACTACAAATCAGGGCTTGATTTATTGTTTTGTAGATTGCCTGTAAAGTGACAGAGAAAATGTTAATACTGCAGATTTTAAAACATATGTTTGTAGCTATTGCAGAGTGCATAGCAGAAATAATTGAGAAAATATTCTTCCAGAATTCAAAAACATTTACCCCACTCAGCAAAGTAACTCCTGACAATCAGCAAACAAGTCCTGACTTACATCTAGTCTTTGTTCTTTCCCATTTGTCTTACTCATTAATATAAATAAAAATATCAACCAATAATCATGTTGAAACTATGTTCACTCATCAACTGCAATCATAGCTTGGCTACAGATGAATTCAGCAGAAATTAAGGAAAGCATTCTATGAGAATTAATTGGCTGAATGGAATTTGCAATAAAGATATCATATATTTTTTATTTGTCAATTATGTAAAATGTATTATATCAGTATAATTTATAATAAGCTTATATATACATATGTATACTTTTTCAAGATCCAGTTATGATACATTTCCCAGTATAGCACTGGGCACAAGTGACCTTGGCTCTGGCATTTCCTAGAATAATGAAGAAGTCAGAGTTTCTAGGACCAAGGTCAATATTAACTATGCTTTAGAGGAAAGACAACAAGGTTAAATAAAAGAACTCAGGAGAAAGCCAGTGCCCTGCCCTATGCTCTTCTCCCTACGCTCTACATTGCACAAATCCTTTTTCTCTACTTTGGTAAAATGAGGACACTGGACCAGACAACATTTTTTAACTACAAGTCACAGTTGTATGTGTTACATACATAACACACTACTCATAGTTACAACTATGACCCAGTTGAGATGTGTGTGTGCACACATGCATGTTTAACAAACTTCTGTGCATGCAAGTTTAATGAATTTTCACAAAACAATACCCTTACTATGCTCAGTGCCCTTTGGTAGTCCTAATTTGGTTCAAGTCATTTGTACTCTGTCCCATTCCATTTTGTACAACGCTGGTCATAAACACTAAATTGATTTTACAGCCCACTAATGGGTTGCAACCAAGTGTTTGGAAAAAACACAAACTTGACTATCAGATGATTGCTAGGGGGCCATCTGTCCATGAAGGCCTCTGATGCACTCTGCAAATATGTGTCTTCACACTGTAGGATCCTAAATACTGCGACCTGCTCAGATGTGTAAACAGCAAATGAGGTCAGGTGGAAACTTTAGCTCAGACCTTATTGTCTCTCTGGGCCCTCCTCCTCGCTCCTCCCTGACCCAAAGTCATTCCCTCCTCCCTCCCACTTCTCCTCCCCCAGCCCCACTGAACTTGGCTGAGGGTCCTCTCTAGCACTGATCAAATCTTCTTCATGCTATTTTTCACGTCTCATCTCTTACTTTCCAGTTATGAACTTTTCAAGAGCTAGAAACATGTTTTATTCAACTGTGAATTCCAACTGTCCCTTACCCAACCCCTACCCTGAGCTTCTAGACTTCAGGCAAGGTACATAATAAATCCAAGTGAGTGCTTGCTGAATGAATAAGTGAGTGAAGGAAGGAAGGAAAGAATGCAGGAAGGGTGGGTGCCAGGGAGACACACACTCTGCAGTGTGTGTACTTGGCCTGCATATGGCTGAGCTGCCTCTTGGCCCCTCATCCACTCCAAGTAGTGGAATCACAGACTAGCATCCACCCATGGGAAGTGTGAATGCCTCTGCACTCTCTGCCACTCTCCCTCCCCACAGGGCAGCCCTGAAGCTCCATTTGGGCACTTTCAAGGGTAGGAACCCTGTACCTCCCAGGCCAACCCTGCCATCTTGCTGAGTCAGCCAGGATCAGTGGAAAAGTATGGGCTTCGGAGCCAGGAAGACCATGAGAGTGAGTCCCAGCTCCACCACGCGCCAGTTGTGTGACTGTGGGCGAGCCATGCCCCTCTTTGGGTCTTACCCTTCTCGTCCTGAAAATGGATCCAGTGTCCCCCTTCCAGGGCTCTGTGTGGATGAGATACAATGAGAGTCGAGTGCCCAGACTCATGCCCAAAGAGTAGTTCTATTCAACTACTCAGAATCAAGACAAGAGAATGGCAGGGGCTTGTGGAGGTTTGAGAACAAACTTCTGTGTCAGATAACTTGTACTTATTCTCAGTCTTTTCCCCACTTTTGGACAACTCTGACAAAAGAAAGGTGTTTTTCCTTTCACAGAACTGAAAGGGGTCTGTCACTGGTTGCGTTTCTACCTCCTCGGAGCCTGGACCCTGTCTGCTTCTCTATCCCCAGAGCATCTGGTAAGCCCTGGCAACCTCTCCCATTCCCCACAGGCTCTGCCTTCCATCCCCCAGCCCTAGTCCAGTGCTATGCATGGTTGTGCTCAGCCAGGCTGGCATCCCTGGCCTTCTGCTAGGGCGGAAAGTGCCAAGGACTCCACTACCTTTGGGCCCCTGACCGTGCAGTGAATTGCAGTCCCCACCTGGTTAACCAGTAACCAGAACGGCTGCCCACGCCTGGCCCCATGACCAATCTTACCCTTCCCTACTGCAGGAAGACTGACCCAAAGCCCAGCACCTTTGCCCAGCATAGGCCACGTGACCTCCTGAGCCACTGACCTCCTTTGAAGCCTTCATGTGAAGAGGCCCAGTCAGGAAAATCCACTTTGAGCCCATCCCAGCTCTGCTGCTAACCACTGTGGCTCCTTAGGTTCAGGGGACCCCTAGGTCTCTGTCTGCTCACTTCTGAATTGAGGCGATGGGATGGACTGCTTGGGACACGGCCCAGTGTCACAGCCACCAGTCCACTGTTTGGAGCTAACTTTTCATAGGTCTGTGTCCCCCACTGAATGGGGAGCTCTTCAAGGGCAGAAGCCCTTCTCATTCAGCTCCCTGTGCCCAGCTCCTGCCCACACCTCTGGCAACAGTTGGCACTCACTCATGTTTCCTAAACGGGTGAAGGGAAAGCTAACATCCCTCAAGGGTCTACTATGTGCCAAGTTTTGTTTAAAACATTTAGTATGTTTACCACCTCGTTTCATCCTCACAACAGCCCTATGGGAAAGGTACATTATCACTCCATTTCACAGATGAGGAAACTGAGGCACTGAAAGATCCAGAATATTGTCCAACTTACACAGCTAGCAAGTTGGGGAGCCAGGCATTGAATGCTAACAATCTGGATGATCATAAAAGAACTCTCTGACTGCCAAGTTCTGATTTCAATGTAATTTTCAGCTCCTATGGCCAGGGCAGTCTGGGCTCTCTCAGAATCAAAACAAGAGAATGGCAGGGGCTTGTGGAGGTTTGAGAACAAACTTCTCAAGATCACTTGTACACCACTTTAAGAATTCCATGGAGAAAGCAGAATTCTTTTCAAAAATGAAATCCAGGCAGGGCATGGTGGCTCAAGCCTATAAACCCAGCACTTTGGGAGGCTGATAGAGGAGGATCACTTGAGCCCAAGAGTTTGAGACCAACCAGGGAAACATAGGGAGACCCCCATCTCTACAAAAAATAAAAAGCTTAGCTGGGCTTAGAGGTGCATGTCTATGGTCCCAGCTACTCAGGAGGCTGAGCTGGGGGGGATCACCTGGGCCAGGGAGACCAAGGCTGCAGTGAGCTGTGATTGCACCACTGCACTCCAGCCTGGGTGACAGAGTGAGACTCTGTCTCAAACAAAAACACAAAATGAAATTCATGATGAAATAATAGGCTGCCTAGGAGAGGAGGAGGGAATGGGGGAGTATCAATGCAACAAGATTGGCCATGTGTTCACAATTGTTGAAGCTGGCGGTTCATGATACTATTCTCTTTTCTTTTGTATGGGTTTGTACATTTCCATAATAAAAAGCTTAAATTTTTAAAATAAAATAAGAGGAAGTCCATGACTACCATAAACCCACATAAGCTTGCTGACTATCTTTCTGATTGTTTCCCAGTTTCTCCTTTTCCCCTGCAGGCTTTCCTCTGACAGCCCCTCAGAGCATCACATGTAGCTCCCTGCCTTTCTCTCTCTCTGTGTTGGCTTGTCTCTGTGTCTGCCACTTTCTATGACCTTCTGAGAATCAGGGAAAAGTTCTGCAATCAAGCCCACACATAAACACCCTGTTTTTATTTCACTTTATCCAGGAGCCTCTCTTTCTTCTCTGTATGTTCAAATCTCTGTTCTCTTTGTCTTTGCCTTGACTTCTCCATTCATTTTGACCTTGCTGTATGGCTAGTAATTGTCAGCTCTGGCTGGTGCCCTGCTTTAGAAAACATGGGGGTGTTTTCATGCATGTCTGAAAAGTTCAGAGAATGCTACCACCAAAAAAATTGGTGGTTGAAGAAGACAAAAACTTTTCTTCTCTACCTCCTTCCTTGCTTAACTGTCTAATAAAGCCATACTCATTTTCATTTCTTTTCACTTAATAAAAGTAACAATAATAATAGCCATTGTGTGTTGAATGTGAGCTGTGTGCTGGGCATTTGGATAAGGTTCTTATAGTTATTGTCTCACTTAACCCTTCACAACCTGTGTAACATGTACTAGTATTCCCGCTTCATGGATGAGAAAACTGAGGCTTTAGAGAGGTTAACTAAAAGCCCAAAGTCACTTAGCTAGAGGCTGGCAGAGCTGGAGTTTGAACCCTTCTTATATTTTCCAAAGAGGAAACATATTCAGGCACTACAATGACATTAAAACATTGATAAAGGTTTCTGGGGTCCTTAGTGGGGACAGCAACACCCCTTCCCCACCCCTCACTGGTAGACAAATCGGAATTACACGCTCAGGCTGGGTCCTGCGCTGTGAGAAGGGCCCTGACTAGCTGAGCCATACCCAGGAAGAGGACTGTGATGGAGAGGGGGCCCTGAGAGGGATGGGGAGAAGCTCTCAGGGACATGGTGCTGACTTCAAAGGAACGTCAAGGGTCCAAGGGGCACAGCTGGCACCAAAGGGTAGGCCACATTCTCTGGGTCCATCCAGGACTTTCCCTCTAATTCCAGACCACAGGGCCAATTGTCAGCCTCCTGGTTATCTGTCTCTGGATGTCCCATGGGCACCCCAGTCCAACATGTCCCATCTGAACACCCCAGTCCAACATGTCCCATCTGAACACCCCAACTTCCTGCTCCTCCCCTGGCATCCTCATCTCAGGAATGGAACCACCCCAGACCCATTCATCCAAGTCAGGCACCCAAAGTCATTCTCTACTCCTTCCTCTCCAATCCCTGCCAAATCCAGACACATCTCTCCACCCCGAAAGCCACCACATTTGTCTTGGCCACTGTCCCCTTTGTCTGGACTATCTCAGTAGCCTCCTGCCCGGGCTCCTACCTCCTACCCATTTTCCATCCTGTGACCAGAGGGATCTTCCTAAAAATTGTCCTCTTAGCCTTTATCTTCTCCAAGCCCAACGGGCCAGCTGGAGAGAGGGGGAAAAGGAATAATGCTCTCAGACCTTCCAGTCCCAGTCTTTGCCTACCTCTGGCTGCCTCCTGTGCTCCCTGTCCACCAGTCCTATAAGCCGTCCCTCTGGTCTGTTTCCGGCCTCAGGTCTTTTCCATTCACTGCGCTCAGGCTCCCTCTCTCTTCCCGTGGGTGGGATTCTGGGTATCTCCTTTCCCAAGTGACTCTTATTATTCTTGTTGGTGTTTTCATGGCTCATTTCCCTCTTTGATCCTCCACAGTTCTAAACAGATACTGTGACGCCAGAAGGTGATGGTTGCATTTTTTGTTTTATTTTATAGGCTTTCAGTTCTTGGATCTAAAACATTTGAAGGTTAGAATAAGAATTCTTAATTCCTGCCATTGGGGCAGGACTTTACGGATCTCGAATCCTTTGACATTCTTGTTCTCATATGATCTTCACTCACAAAGCTGTGGTTTAGGTAAGGCAGGGGGTGTCACACCTGATTCAGAGATGAGGAAACTCCAGGATTTGAGCCCAGGCCCCCTAACAACACATCTGGGCACTGCCCACTCCACTCTGTCTCTGAACTGAAGATGAAAGGAAATCTATTAACTGACCAAGTAACATATCTATGTTATTTCCTCCATGCCAACCTGTCTACGAATTAGCTAAAACATGCCTTTCTCCCGGTTTTCATTAATCACCAGCATCAAAGAAGACAGTTACTAGGAACATGCAGCTATCCAGCATGACTTGTCTCAGATCTGCCTCTTAAAGCTTACCTGGTGTTTTTGGGAAGCATCTTGGAGTGGGGGTACCACGTGCAGCCCTAGTGGGCAACGCGTTGGCAAAGGAGGCTTCTCTCAATTGTTCTTCGGGTTTCTCAGGGCTCTTGGATGTCACTGCTTCTGATGAGCTTATGTTCTGCCCAGTTCTCATCATAGCACCAAAAAACTCAGAGAAAAGGCAAACTTCTAGCAAATATTTACCTAAGAAATGAAAGCAAGCAGGCAGCCTGCTTCCTCATTCCAGAACACTGCTGACTATTCAGCTCCCCTTCTCATGCTGCAGACGTAGGACTTACACTCCTATTTCCTCTCTCCTGGGCTCCTGCTGGCCCTTTCAAGCCCCTGCTGTGGGCACCATCCCCCTGAGCTGTCGGAGCTTTGCCGAGCAGCCATGGCCCCTTTGGTCAGGTGTAAAAATTATTACAGGCAATAAACTAGGACTCTGCCTTAAGGCAATACACTAGGAGCACTGGCTTCTAGATTCTCTTGGAAACAAGGCAGCCCATTTGTGGGGAGAAGAGGCTGGAGACAAGTTCAGAACTGAATTCCAACCACATGGTGGACCCGCTAGCTGTCCACCAGGTGTTCCTGCTCCCTTTCCATAACGTAAGGATATTTTCATCCCAGGCCATACTCCCAAGCCTCCCTGGCATCTAGGGACAGACATGGACTAGGTCACACCCATGGAGTGTGAGCCGAAGTGATGTGTGTCACTTCTATGCCAAGATGGCCAAGGAACAAGCGTGTCTTTCCCACCTTCTCCTTCCCCATCTGTTGGCTGGACTCTAAGGCTCTAAAGGATATAGAATCACAGGATGGAAGGCATCTGGGTCCATGAATCACCATGCAGACAAAACTGTCTTCTACACAGGCTGTCCTCTCACAGACTAGTGCATGAGCAAGAAGCAAAGTTATATTGTAATAAGCTGGTGAAGAGTGGGGCTTATTTGTTCTAGCAGCTGGTGTTACCATAGCAGACACAGCACAGAATGTAGAGGACTTGCAAGCACCACGTGGTCCATCCTTTATTTTAAGGATAAAGCTTCATTTTGATGTAATTACCTCTATAAATGTCCTATCTCCAAATACAGTTACATTCTAAAGCACTGGGAGTTAGGGCTTCAACATAGGAATTCGGGAGGGAGACACGGTTTGGTCCATAACACCCCAGATTGAATCAGCCATGGTGGAGTGGGAGAGAGTCATGGAGGCAGTGAACAGACACCATAACTGACAAACTCAGGCCATTTGTGTTTGCCAACCCCGACCTCTTCACTCCTGCCTGGAGCGGCTCCTCCCACCTCTACTGATTGGCATAGCTCTTGTTCATTAAGTCCTGCCTCAAGCAGAATCTGCCATGAAGTATCTTCTGATTGCCATGACGCAATCTTCTGTCTGGGCTTGACCTACATCCTTTTATGTCATATGTTTATTTGTTCATTTAACACACACTTATGGATAAATAGGTGCAGTGGTTCCAAGTGTGGACTTGAGGGCCAACGCCATCATTTATCAGCTGTGTAACCTCAGGCAAGTTTCATTGTTCACCTCTCTGAGCCTCAGTTGTATCTAAGATAAGCTATACCTACCTTATGGACAGTGGGGCTGAAATGAGCTAGTAGACATAGAATACTTAGCCAGGGTGCCTGACAGACAGTAAGCACTCAGTGAACATTAGCTATCATTGGGAGCCGACTATGTGCCAGGTATTGAGCACACAGTCACAAAGTCACAGCCCCCTTCTAGGCCAGAGTGGCTTGGAAGCCACAGCTAGATCTGATTCAGCATGATGTCTGGGATACAGGGGAGGCTCCATACATACTTATCCTCAAAATGAAAATGATGAAAGAAAAACAAAAGAGAAAGAGAAATACAAAGATTGAGTACAACATACCTCTTTTGCTGGATGTCTAAAAGCAAAGAAACACTGTAAATGCATTTCCTCTGAAACCAGGGTGTCTCCTTCACTGAAAGAAGCAGTTCTTGGTACATCTCTGTCAGATGGTTTGTAGAAAATAATTGCAAAGCTCTTCTCTTTCTAGGTACGCAGAGATGCTATCACTTCCAGGAGTGCCCATCCGCAATGTGCTTCCTGGCTCCATTTCCCAGACTTCAAATGGATATTTTAAATTCTTGGATGATCATGGCAAGTTTCCTCACAATTTTATAATTCCTCTCTTCATATCATTAAGGAAGAATCATTATTGAGTAGTCACCAACAGTTCTGGGGACACTGGAAAGGCAGCCACCTTAAAGTGGGGAAAAAAAAGCTAAGACATTGGTTTTAAAATGCAAAATTCTGGAATATTTGGTTTATATAGTAAAGACTCACTTCTGAGGGGCTGCCATGCTCCAGACTTGGACCTTTTGAAACCAGCATGATAGATTTCATTTCCCTTCTCTTGGGCTTTCTCATTTTTGATTTGAACTCAAACATAGAACTTGACATATATCTCCAGAACACTTCAACATTTGATTTCTCTTCACCATGCTAAGCTACACAAGCCTTTTTGAATATTGTTTTTCCTATCCAATGTATATTAATTTATTTGGGGGCATTTGAATACTCTCTCTGAGTTCATCTAGGTTACCAATAAAAACATTTAATAGAACAGAGCCCTATAGCACTCCACTACAGACTTTTTTCCAGGAGTTATGCAATGGTGCTGCAGTTGGCTGAGAGTGAGGAAAGAGATTACTGACTACATCTGACCCAGGTTAGGAAGAGTTACTGTACTGGGGCCCTGTATGTAGTAGGGTTCACAGCCTGGGTGATGTCACAGAAGGAAATTCAACAGTGTATCACAAAGGTTGTGCTTGTTTCCTGAGTGTTGTAAGCTTATTACAGGCCAGCTTCTAGTTATTCTCTAGAGACATGGCTTAATTATTAAATTAAGAACTAGCAATAGAAACTAGAAACTAGAAATAGAAACCAAACTAGAACTAGAAATTAGAAACAAAAGAACTCAGATATCTAGAAGACCTAGTGCAATTTCTTCATTAAGATGTGAACGGAAAATCAATCTTGGACCCTCATTAAGCTAAAGGGGAAAGTCAAGCTGGGAACTAAGTCAGGCAAACCTACTTCCCATTTTATTTCTGAATAAGGTAGCTACAAAGTTTCAATTAAAAAAAAAAAGAGCTACATACTTTTCTCATAATTTACCCACAAGGAAATTCTTTGTGGGCCTCAAGGTCTTTACCCTAAATGGTTCTGTTGAATTTCACCTTGGCTATGTAAATTGATGGCTTATCTTCACACGTGCCATACAAAGGACAGGCAGAACTCAAAGTTATCCCTTTGTTCACCCGAGACAAATGCACATCTCATTGCTTCCTCTGCCCTATTGTTTATGTAAAAGTACAGATTCACTGAGCCAGACTAACGGATAAGTGACTATTCCTCTACCTTCCTCTCACACGTAAACTGTGTATTCAGGGAAAGGCTAATCAGAGACTCAAAAGAATGCAACCATTTGTCTCTTATCTACCTATGACCTAGAAGCCCCTACTTTGGGTTGTCCCACCACACCAGACAGAACCAATGTACTTCTTACACGTATTCATTGATGTCTCATCTCTCCCTAAAGTGTATAAAAGCAAGCTGTGCCCCGACCACCTTGGGCACATGTTGTCAGCACCTCCTGAGGCTGTGTCACAGTTGTGTCCTTAACCCTGGCAAAATAAACTTTCTAAATTGATTGAAACCTGTCTCCGATATTTTTGGGTTCACAAAGTAATATCAATGGCTTTCTGGGACAGATATGAGTTTTGACTTGGGACTATTTTTCTCTCTTTGACAAGCAATGAAACCAACCTATATTCTGATCCTGCTCCTTCCCTGTTCTCTAACAGGTTTGCTTCCCCTCTGCCAGTAGAAGTAAGCCAATCTTTTTAGCTGGGCATTCAGCGACCTTTGTAATCTATCCCCAACTAATCTTTCCAGACTATTCCAGAGAAGACTCAACTCTGGATAAGCCCACAGGAGAGCTGGGACTAACCTCTCAGGCCTACCCACCTCTCCTGTCTTCACTCATTCATTCATATCACAAATATTTACAAAGTACCTACGTACCAAGGACTATGCTAGTCCCTGAGGATAAATGCTCTTGGGACACACCTTGTTTCTTCTTCCCAGGGAGGACAAGATCCTGGCTTCAGCACAGTATTCACCCTAGGGAGAGTTTTAGTGTTTCACAGTTTCACATAGACAGAATGTAGATCACAAGGAAAGAGATTACTGCATCAGAAAGCTGGCTGTGACCAATTACCATGACAGGGCCTGGAAACAGTCAGGAGCAGAAGATCAGATTCTGCAAAAGCCATTTCTAGAGCACCAGGAGTGGGATCCATTTAAACTGAAGGCCAACCATATATAAGAAAGAGCTTGGGGCTGAGATACCCAGAAACTTGGGTGCTTGCCCCAGCCCTGCCCTGAAGAGCTGTGTGATGAGTCCTTTCCTATCCTGTGCTGCAGGACGGAAAGTGAACATGGCCCCTAAAGACCACTTTTTACCCGACTCAGTGCAGGTGTCATCTCTGAAGCTTTCAATGTCCTCCCTCACCAACCTATTGCTTCAGGCATACCTCTGAACATTCAGTGACTTCTGTATGCATTTCTGTTCTCTCCACCTGATAGACGGCTCCTTATTCCAGCACTGTGGCTTGTAATTATTAGGAAATACATACTGAATTGAGAAATAAGGAACGTCATTTCTAGATCTGTAATTCCTGCATTACCCACAAGGTGGCAATTTCCTACAGGTGGTCCCAGCACAAACCTTACATTTGGATAGAAGCCCCAGGAAGGGCCAGGTGCAGTGGCTCACACCTGTAATCCCAACACTTTGGGAGGCCAAGGTGGGAGGATTGCTTGAGTCTAGAAATTCAAGGCTCCAGTGAGCTATGATTACACCACTGCATTCCCGCCTGTGAGACAGAGGAAAGGAGAACCAGAAGGACTCTCCAAAAGGCTCATCCTCTGGCCCCTGGTAGGTATGTGCTGTCCCCTTCCCCTCCACCTGTGAAGTGTCCATCTGTCAGAAAGCAATACAGGCCTGCTCTACCATGGCCAAGCCTAGGTTGCACTATTTCCAAGCTTCTCAGCTGGCTGGGAAAGACTGGTGGTCTGGCTCTTACTGACCTCTCAGGCTTCCCCTCCAATGTCTTCACACCCCACACAGCACTGCAGCTGTGCCGAGCTTGCTCCTGCTCTTTACTGTGCTGTCCTCTCTCTGGTCCTCATGCCTTCCCATACACTGTACCCTCCATGTGGATTCCCCCTCTCTATCATCCTTCCAGGCCAACACCTATGGGCTCTCTGAGATTTAATTTAGGAAGTGCTTTGTCCAGGAGCTTTCCTTGACTCTCTTTTTCCCTGAATACTCTTCAATAGTAACATTCATTGCACTGAAACTGCTTCCCTATCCACCCTACCTGGGCCACCTTCTTGAGCACACAGAGCATGGCTTCCTCAGCTACTCCCCAGTGTCCAACACAGGCCAGGTGTAGAGTGAGCCTTCTGAGAGCTTGCTGGATGAAGAACAAATGAGTCAATGCATCAGCGAATCTACAGATTAGGGATGTGACGTGGCAAGATGAACTGAGACTTGTACCCCTCCCCAATACGGGAGAAATTCGAGAATAAGTCGGGTGGAAAGCTATAGCAGGTCCTTGAATAAAGCTGTCATATTCAACGTGATTTTTTTTACAATATTGATGAGAAAAAAGGAAACCACCTCCAGCCAGGACCACTGTCTGTGTGAAGTTTGCACATTATCCTGATGTCTGTGTGGGATGCCTGAAGATGTGCACCGGTGAGGGAACTGGCGTGTCTGCACGGTCCCAGTGTGAGTGACTGTGGGTGTGTGTGAGTGCGCCCTGCGATGGTCATGGTGTGTTCCTGCCTTGGGCACTGAGCTGCTCAGAAAGGGTTCAGTCCCTTGCTACCCTGAGTAAATAATTACCTTGTAATTATTTACTTGTACCTTCTTATTAATCTTTCTTAAATGTTCACATTCATTTTAATGTTTATGATTAGAAGTTTTGGGGTTTTTATTTAGAAGTTTGGTAATGTTTTTATAACCACAAATATGCCATAGGAACTCAACCTCTTGCCTGTATTAATTAGCCTAAGTAAAATTGGTTTTGTTATATGTTGTCTCACTTAAAGTCAGTTTCCAAGAACCTATCCACGGTGTTAAACAAGGACTTGCTGTGCAATTTTTTGTTGATCTGGATCAGAAAGCAATCAAATGCTCTTAGCACAATAATGGCACATTATTATTTTGAAAGGAAAAGGGCCAAAGGGATGTAAAAGGGGGCAAGTGCTTTCCTCCTATGAGACTAGGCTGTGCTGCCTTTTAAGAAAGTGAATTCTCCCGTTGGCAAGATGAATTCTCTGTCAATTATTTGTGAGGAAACTGGCAGCAGATATTTTACCCTCCTGGTCAGAAAGGAAGTTCCAGGGGCTTCCACTTTGTGTCACAGAGCTGATGTTGGGATTTTGCTGGTTGCCAAGTGCAACTATTCTATTTAGGAAGCGGGGAAGTAACCACAGGATGTGTGCTCTGTGATCTGAACTTGGGCCCTGAGCACTGTATGCCCCGACTTTAACTGTGGCCTATGGTGGTTCACTCTCATAAATGGTCAGAGGTCCCTCTGGGGAGAGGCTTACAGGATGGTTTATAGGATACATTTGTAAAGAGTCCTTCTTTAAGGGGACCCAGCCATCCTTTCAAAGAAGAGGCTCTGGGTTAATACTAGGTCTGAAAATGGGACAAGAACTTCTGGCTCTCCACTGTGGTGATTCAAAACAGGCTCTGGACACCAGATGTGGAGTTTTCCCTGTTATATGGAGCATACAGCATTTTAGTAGGATGCCCATCTCTTTCAGTCCTAGGGACACTGTGACAACTAGCCAATGCCAAGATTCCTGTGAGTCAAAACACAGTGATGCTCACCATCTTACTGCCCATTACAATGTATGTGCCCTGCTCTGCCCTTGGCAGTTGGATGCTACCACTTGGCCTCTGCTATTCTGGGATCCTATGATTCCCAGTGGATTAAGGAGCCCATCTCAGTGGTAGCATCTCTTATCTTCATATGTGGCCAAAAGAGGAGAGCCACCACCAAGTCTTCAAGGACAGTAGTGGTCCCCTCATTAATGAATTTCCCAATGTCATAGTGAAGGGAATGTCCTCTGGGCCCCCTTGGAGAATGTAGTGGTTGGTTGGGTGGGTGAGTGTGCGAGTTGTCTACAACAAATCGATTCCAACATCTCCCTGAGCCTTTTTATCCCATCCCCTACAACACACCAAGGATGTTCTGGCATCTCAATATCTTTAAATACAGGTCACCTTTGAATCCCCGTTCCACTCAAGCAGCTAAGTAAACTGTAGAGCCTTTTCCCCATGCACAAATTAACACATTGAATCCAGAATCTCTGATCAGTGCACTTGTATCAATAAATTTGACTTGATGCTAAATTCTATTCTGCCTTCCTTGGTCTAACACCCTAAGAATCTATTCATGCATATGTTCTCCCGGTTTCTACAATGTAATATAGCAAAATCTTGCCTTTTTTTTTTTTTTTTTTTTTTTGGTATAGAAGCTAAATCTTCCCAGGGCAAATCTTGTATGTGCCCTACTCAAGTGCCTAGAGTTCTGATGTCAGCTGAGAGTCTAGTGGTCACAAGCCATAGGTCTTGAGGAGAAAAGGTATCCCTTGCAAGGCAACTGCCTTGGGTGATCTTAACACAGAGTCCTTAAGCAAGGGAAAGAGAGTCTTTTCAGACATGACAGGCAAGCTGCTTCCATTGGCAAAGGAAGCTCAGAATGACTCAACAGTTCAGGATTCTCAGCTTCATCTGAGTCCACCCAGATTTCCCCATTCCAAGTCTCAGGTTCTCATTCCCTAACTTTCACGTAAGAGACTGGCAAGCCTGTGAATTCAACTTATAATTACGCAACACACACAATTACATTTTTTGTGTCATTTTCAGCAATATTGACCCTGTAGTTGCAAGAAACGTATTCTCATTTATCATTTAAATAAATAATTTGTATTATTTTTGAAGCATATTTGTAGTTAAGCTTTCCAGTTCTCTGATTGTGACCCATCTTTGACAGTTATTTCCTGGGACCACTCCTGGTTCTATTAACTGGATCACTCAGGCCTAGTCAGATGACAAATAGAATTCATTTCCCTATTTTTATTTTTCAGGCAAGCAACAGCTCTGTTTCCCAGGCTGGAGTGCAGTGGCCTGATCATAGCTCAGTGCAGTCTTGAATTCCAAGGCTCAAGTGATCCACACACCACAGCCTCCTGAGTAGCTGGAGGCACGTACCACCATGCCCAGCAAACTTTGTAAGTTTTTGCTAGCAGAAAAGAGGTCTCACTGTGTTGCCCAGGCTGTTGAACTCCTGGCACAATCCTTCCACCTTGGCCTCCCAAGGTGCAGGGATTACAGGTGTGAGCCACTGTGCCAAGCCTACAAATGGAATGTAATATAAAGAATTATTGGGCCAGGCATAGTGGCTCATGCCTGTAATCCCAGCACTCTGGGAGGTCCAGGGTGGTGGATCACCTGACGTCAGGAGTTCGAGACTAGCCTGGCCAACATGGCAAAACCCTGTCTCTACTAAAAATACAAAAATCAGCAGGGCGTGATGGCACGCACCTATAGTCCCAGCTACTCAAGAGGCTGAGGCAGGAGAATTGCTTGAATCCAGGAGGTGGAGGTTGCAGTGAGCCAAGATAGCACCACTGTACTCCAGCCTGGGTGACAGAGCGAGATTCTGTCTCAATAAATAATAATTTTTTTAAAAAAAAGAATTATTGGCTGGGCACAGTGGCTCATGCCTGTAATCTGAGCACTTAGGGAGGCTGAGGTGGGCAGATCACTTGAGGTCAGGAGTTCAAGACCAGGCTCGACAACATGGCAAAACCCTGTCTCTACAAAAAAATACAAAAATTAGCCAGGCATAGTGGCACATGCTTGTAGTCCTAGCTACTCAGGAGGCTGAGGCAGGAGGATAGTTTGAGCACAGGAGGCAGAAGTTGCAATAAGCCAAGATCATGCTACTGCATTCCAGCCTGGATGACAGAGCCAGACCCTGTCTCAAAAAAAAAGAAGAAGAAAGAAGGAAGAAGGAAGAAGGAAGAAGGAAGAAGAAGGAAGAAGAAGGAAGAAGAAGGAAGAAGAAGAAGAAGAAGAAGAAGAAGAAGAAGAAGAAGAAGAAGAAGAAGAAGAAGAAGAAGAAGAAGAAGAAGAAGAAGAGGAAGAAGAAGAAGAAGAAGAAGAAGAAGAATTATTAATTGGGCAACTTGGAGGTAGCAACTGTGAAGCAACTACCACCATTAGGGCTAGGAGAGCAATGGAAATGGTTGGAATGACTAAAACTTAGATGCATATAGGAGGGGTCCTTGGAGCTCAAACTCAGACCTCTGCAACCACTTGGCTGATGCTAGTGTCACTGAGCTTGGAGAAAAAACTCCAGGGGGGCTGGGGCGGTTCATTCTGGTTGGGCCTGAACTCTAAAATCTTATCAGCACTGTGTGAGCCCCAAATCTCTGCTCAGCTCTCACTTCCCAGCAACTGCCCTCAAGTCTTGCCTTGTACTTGTGCAGTACAGGGTCAGCCAAAGGTCTAAGACTTGTGGGACTCCCTCTTTGTGGTTCCTCATTTTCTGTCCTAGATCCCCAAATCTCTGCCTTAGTCTTGAATTCTGACGTCTACCTCTTCTGTTCAGTGAGACTGTTTGGCCTCCACCTCCCTGCACAGTGGCCTGGAAAGTGTCCCCAGGAAGAAAGCTTGGGTAGATGTGGGGCACACAATGTGAGCCCCCTGACACTCTCAAGGATCACAGCCCTGTGTTAGAACACTGTCCAGTGCCTGTCCATAGCTGTTTTCTTTAATTTGTCAAAGTTATATAATGGTTTACAGCAGGACAGCAAATCCTCTATCATTCTTTTTTGTCTGCTCAGTATCTGAATTCCCATCTTTGCGGAGTTCTACATCTTGCTACACCTCCTTGCATGCAATATTGAAGTGAAATCTGTCTCCCTAAAAATCCCATCTGTCATTTATGGAACTTCCCTCTAGATACCCACCTTGCCTTCTGTTCTGTAATGGCCCACCAGAGGTCTGGAGAAAGGGCTGTCACCTTCCCTTACCTTGGAGGAAGACTATCTATGATTGCCCTAACTCTTAAAGCTTGAGGTTCAAATCCATGGCCTATTTATGGAGTGGCCTTTGCTCAACTGAGCTCCTGTCCTCTTCCTCTGTGCTGGAAGCTCTCCAAGGACGGAGAACATCTGCCATTTATCTCTACGTTCAAGGGAGGAATAAATGAATGGGACATTCATACCCACTTCAGCAGGTGCTGGGTGGGCATACATCTGCTCTGAATGGGGGATTGACTAGTCTTCCCTGTGTTGTGTTTGTGTTCAGGCTGGAAGCTGAAGAGGAAGAAAATCACACCCATTCTTGTCGTCTAATTACTTATTCGGGTGCATGGGATCTCTCCACCTGCCAGACAACAGAGGCACCTCAACCCCCTTCCCGACTGGGAGAATTTGTCCCTACTTTCTCCCATCGTCTTAGGGGGCCCACAGGTGTGGCCCACAGTGTTAACTGGTACCCTGGGAACCAGAGAGATGAAAGAGCACAAAGCCTCTGCTGGGCTATGGGCTTGCGGGCAATTTTAAAAGGAAATAGACACGACTGATCACCTTCAAAGCTTGGGAATGTTTTCTCCACCCAGATACAGGGGCTTTGATGCCACAGGCTCAGTGTTGGAAAATGAGTCTTCTGATTTAATTCCCAAAGAGTCATTATGCATACCTAATACTCTCCCTACCATTTAAAAGGAATGTAGATCATATGTAAATGTGCCTCTGTGAGATTGTGTATCCTAACCTGCATTAAGCACCCATTAACTTCATTATAATGACACCGTTCACTTACCGCTCCTTTAATGTCTGCATAAAAAGGAGGCAAATCATTTCTGTACACATTTATTTCTCAATCATGACCACGTTTTGTCCAGTCCAGGTCTCAGGGTCAGGCACTGTACTATGGGAATGGTGGCTCAGTTGGAGGTAATCAAATATCAACTCCCCTGACCCCTAATTCTGACCCTCTCGATGCTCCTTGCCAAGACTCATTCTTAAACTCTTTCTTTGACGAGGACCTCACTATCTCTGGAGCAGCCTAATCTCTCTTTGAACAACTATGAACCATTAGAAAGTTTGAACTTACCAGCAAAGTTGTCCCTGTAAAGCAGCATGGAGTTCGCTTATCTCTTTTGTTTGCAAATCCTGCTTTGTTAAGTGTTTCCTTCTCATAGTGAGACTCCATCTCTGAAAAAAAAAAAATTGTTTAAATTAGCCAGGCGTGGTGGTGCTCACCTGTAGTCTAGCTACTCAGGAAGCTGAGCAAGGGAGAATGGCTTGAGGTTCAGGAGTTCGAGGCTGCAGTGAGCTATGATCATGACATTGCACTCCAACCTGGGCAGCAGAATGAGGTACCATTTCTTTAATAAAAAAAAAAAAAAAAGTGCTTCCTTCACATCATTAAACAATCTTAAATTTCTGCATGTTTACACATTCACATATTTACAAGTATGCCATTACATTAGATGTGCACTTTTTAATTTGCTATTTTACTAAACAATGTATTATAAACATGTTTTCATTTCTATTAACCCATATCTTCTAATTTTTAATGCCTACGTAATCCTCTATTGTTAGATGCACCATAATTTATTTAATGATTGCCTCTCAGTGGGCATTAAGGTTGTTTCCTTTTTTTTTTTTTTTTTTTTTGCTGTAGTGACCAACTCCAGGATGAAATCTTCACACATAGTGATCTTTTTTTTTAGGAGAGATTCCTAGAAGAGCACAGAGAGGTCAAGGGGTGAGAGCACTTTAAAAGGCCACTCCTGGTAAAGACAGCAGCCTTCAGGTTGAAAGTCAGCGTTAATACGTTCTGAGAGCTGCACTGAGTGCATTACCAACATTGTTATATTTATTCCTTACCACCACCCCTTCATGGTGCCTGACCACCCCTGCTCTGTGTGGCTGATTGTAAGGTAAGGCCCAGCGTCAACCAGGCAGATGGCCCTCCTCTGACCACCACATAAAGTGGCCTCAGAAGAGGCTCCTTTTTAGGGATAAGAAGACTGCAAACTGGGAAGGAACTAGGCTTGAAAACAAAATGAACTCCACCCAAGAATGCTGTAGCTGGTCTTCCCAGGCTGCAAGAGGCTTTCTCCATCTCTAGGAGTTCAGCAAAGAAAAAACAACAGAGCACAAGACAAATGAGGGGTGGCCAGTAAAGGCAGGAAAAGTCTCCCATAAAACCTGGTCAGCGTGTCCCTCCCTCCATTCAATGCCTTTACCTGGCAACACATCAAATCCCAGCAGCCAAGACTCTCTTAGGTTTCTCATCTGGGTGCCCTGCCAGGACTCAGGCAGGATGGTGTGCACAGAGCCTGGCCCAGAGAAGGCACAATGGCGGCATTAATAACTGACTACAAGAACCTGCGTTTTTCCAACATGCATTCTCCACTAAGCCACAGGTACACTGACCCTTGTGCACCGAGACTTCATCAGAGCATTATTCGTATTAACCGAAGGATGGAAAACAACTGGTTAAGTAACTGCAACTAAACCCTGAGGAAAGGCCACTCTATATTAACTCCAAAACATATCACCATATCTGATCACAACAAAGTCACTGGGGACGGAGATGCACCATGACTTTACACAGCATTAAGAAACACACTCACAGAACCAATGAACTATGCTCCCATTGACCGTACAAGAAACTCAGTTTCAGAGATGACAAGAGGTGGGGAAACTGTGAAATACTGTAAGTGGAAAAACCAAGTGCAGACTAATGTGTATGGCACGCTACTCCGTGTGTGTGGGAGAGAAACAGAGTGTGTGTGTTTTAAAGGAAGGGGCTTTTATAGGCACATGTGCTTTTATAGGCATAGAGAAAATTTCTGAAAAGATACACAAAAACCCGATAGCACGAGTGGCCTCCGGAAGCCGAGTTGGAGGATGGTGATACAAGGTGGTAGGGAAACCCCTCTTTTCATCCTTAGATGTATATGTAAAATACACATTTTAAAACATATATTCTCTTTATAAAATAAAACTTCTTAAACTACTGAATGCAAAATAAAATTAAATAAAACAGCACATCCTTCTGGCAGGATTTACGGACATACTATCTGGAGCCAGCCTTGGATCCGGAGACTGTACGGTTATCCAATCCTGCCTCTACCACAGCGACCTCGGGCAAGTTCTCCCCCCGACTGGGTCTCGGTTCCCTCAAGAGTCCAATCGGAGGTCGGAGAGCTGCTCTCGGGGCGTCCCTCCAGCTCGGAGCCCTGGGCCACGGGCACCACGCGAGTCCCGGGCTGGAGCAGCGGTTTGCTGGCGCCCCGCGGTGCAGGCCCGGCCAATCAGCGGCCGCGGGGCGGGAGCGGTGGCTGCTTGGCGGGCGCGGAGCGGAGCGCGAAGCAGAGGCGTCGCCGCTGTCCTGAAGCAAGCCATGCCGCGCTTGTCGCTGCTCTTGCCGCTGCTGCTTCTGCTGCCGCCGCTGTCCCCAAGCCTCGGGATCCGCGACGCGGGTGGCCGGCGCCCCGAGTGTGGTCCGTGCCGGCCGGAGCGCTGCCCGGCGCCCGCGCCCTGCCCGGCGCCCGGGATCTCGGCGCGCGACGAGTGCGGCTGCTGCTCTCGCTGCCTGGGAGCGGAGGGCGCGAGCTGCGGGGGCCGAGCCGGCGCGCGCTGTGGCCCTGGCCTGGTGTGCGCGAGCCGGGCCGCGGGGGCGGCGCCCGAGGGCACTGGGCTCTGCGTGTGCGCGCAGCGCGGCCCCGTCTGCGGCTCTGACGGCTACTCCTACCCCAGTGTCTGCGCGCTGCGCCTGCGCGCCCGGCACAAGCCCCGCGCGCACCCGGGTCACCTGCACAAGGCACGCGACGGCCCTTGCGAGTTCGGTAAGTCGGGGTCGGGGATCGGGTGGGTAGAGAAGGGGGTATTCCAACCCTCTGGGGTGTGGAGCGAAGGATCCCCCTGCCCAGTGGTGGACAGCTCTGCCTGGGACTCAGTTTCCCTTTAGGGAGCAGTATTTCGTATCTCTCCTCGTGCTCAGAGAGACTGGGGCGAGAATCCTTGGAGATGCCACTCACCGTGCTAGTCGAATTTTTGGTGAGCCTGCTACCCCTTTTGGTACGTAAGTACCTGCTGATGCAGTCACTTATTTGTAGGCATGGTATGTTTGCCGGGCAGGAGACTGGGAGTTGAGGAGGGGGATCAGAGTTCCCAGGTATCCAGCGCTAGGTGGATTGTTTGAATGGGGAGGAAGGGAAGTTGAGGATGCGGGAGGAGGATGAGTTCCAGACTGGGGAATCGGGAGTCACCAGGCCATAGCACCAGAGCACCAGGGCCCCAGATGTGGGATGGGGCTGAGCTGGGATGCTGAGGGAGCTCCACCCAGGAAAAGTAAGACCTCTGGAGATGTAAGATCTGAAAAGATTGTGGTGCTATTAGGGGCAGACCCAGGTTTCGTGGGTCTAAATAATATATAATTTGGAGAGTCCTGTCTAAAGTAAAGGAATAGAACTGCTAGGGATTTCGAAACTTATTATGAAATGTTAGGGACTTAGAAACTTAAGCTTCATTAACATCAAAGTAAAATAATCTCTGTGTGCTATAGTTGCCCACTCTCTTTATGTACCTTCTGAAAACCAAACAAAAAGAAACCAAAACATTAGTACTGCTTTACCGGCTTCCTAAGCATGAGTGTATCCCGCCCATTAGGTATTGGAGAAGTGCCCCTGTGTACTCTGTCTGGAGTGGGCAGTGAAGAGTTTAGGGTGAGTGAGAAGGTGACCAGTGAGTCCCAAGGAGCCTAGGTTTCAGCCTGGGGTTCAGGCTTCTGGGAAATAATTCTGGCCCAAGTCCAGACTTTAGGGCCTAAGACAATGTAATGACTTAGCTTCAAGAAAGAAGCTTGGGGTGGGGTTCTTCCCAAGCCTTAAGAAGGATCTAGTAGTCTTTCCCCTCAAGTAGTTCAGGTAGATGTACCCAAGTCCAGGAGACACAATGGGTTGTTGGAGACAGGGCAGGAAGGCTCCTGTCCTGGGAAACGTAAAACCAGTGTGTGGCCAGTTGAGCACAGGAAAGTCACCATTGACTGTTCCTAGCTGAAGCTCCCCATGGAGCACAGAGCTGGCTGGGGGTGCATCTGTGCTGCCGCTGGCTCCCTGAGTGGCCCTGGACAGGCCCCTTCTCCTCTCTGGCCATATCAGCCCCAGTGGAGTCATTGTTGAGGTCCCTCTCACTTGGAACAGTTTGTCTCCGCCATGTGGCACTTAAGCAGTGCTGTCTCTTTCCTTTTGCTAGTTCCTATCACTCGTTTTTATAATCTGCTTTCCTCAGCAGTTAATTCACAGGCAATTCTCTTTGTCTCCAGACAGGTAACACTTTAACTCCATATGCAGGAGACATAAGAAATGCTGACCAGGTCCCCAGACTGTAAGTGGTGCTGATGGTCTCAGATAATTTCTCCCCAGAGTGGCATTCTCTTCCTAAGAGAAAGGCACCTGAAAGACATTCAGACCAAATCTGCTGTTATACAGAGAAAGAGACTGAGACCCAGTAAGGTCAGAGCCCTTGTCCAGGGTGACCAGTAAAGGATGACCAGCTCCCTGGTCCCAACACCCTGTCCAGTGCTCTTTTGGCATAGGACTTGATAGTATTAAGTCAGGCAGATGGTGGTTACCATGGTTACCAGAGTGAGGCCAGATGGCAGATGGAAACTCCATACCCCTAATTCACTGAAAATTACCAAATGACAAGTAAATGTGACAGCCCCTCCACTCTGATCTACGGGCTCTGACGCCCACCCCAGGCACAGACCCAGGGAATAAAGATGTTCACGGGGCCACACGGAAGCAACTCAGAACTGCTTTTCATGATCTCATTAGCGACAGGCGTCAGGCCTCCCCGGGATTCAGCCTTTCTTCCGCATCAACCTTTGTGTCATCCACCACAGAACCGGGCACTGTTTGCCTGTCACTCTCTGTCCTGAAGTGCTTGTGTGGCCTCTGCCCTTGTGTCCGGATAAAGCATGAAGGTTTGGACAGGGGATGTTTCCTAGCCCAGGCAGCAGCTCATTCTGTGCTGCCCTAAAGCTATCTTTTATTCAGAAGACACAGCGGGAGTTTTTTAACAATGCCCCTGGGGACCCCGGTTGAAGGGAAGCAGACTGTGAGTCAGAGCAGGGCTGTTCTGCTTCAATATTGGCAATAAAATCACCCCTCCTGACTCCTTTGGAACCCAAGCACCTAGATTTCATGGAATGAGGCCTCGGGAAGTATTTATTGTGTTGGTCACAGTGTGTGAAGGGTCCTTATACATGCCTCTCAGGAGCCTGGGGAAGCAGTTTTCAGGCTTAAATTCTGCCCTTTCCTCCTATGCCCTGAAACGCCCCAAACTGCCACATAATGAGAGTGATCCTTTGATCCACACACATGTACGCAAGACTCGCATATGAATAATTCTTACTGTTGGAAATTGCTTTTGCATCCATCTTTTTTTTTTTTTTTTTTTTTTTTTGAGATGGGGTCTTACTGTGTCTCCCAGGCAGAATACAATGGCTTGATCACAGCTCACTGTGATCCTGGGGTCAAGGAACCCTCCTGCCTCAGCCTTCCAAGTAGCTGGGACTATAGGCACATGCCATCATGCCCAGCTAATTTTTAGAATTTTTTGTAGAGACAGGATCTTGCTGTGTTGCCCAGGCTATCCTTGAATTCCTGGCCTCAAGCAGTCCTCCCACCTCAGTCTCCCAAAGTGCAGAATGAAACTTCCCCCTTCGGCCTGGCACCTAAGGCTTGCAATGGCCTACCCCAAACTACTCTGGGGTGTCCTCTCCTTTCCCAACCATCCTACCAGGCCTCGACCCCATGGACCCACTTGCACACCCACCAAAGGGTTCCCACTTCTGAGCCTCAGTTCATGCTGTGCCTCCCCCTTGCCAGCCTTGGGATGCTCTCCCCATCCTTCAAGGCTTCTCTCAGGAGCTATAGCCCAGTGCTAAATAGAGGGACAAGTGACGAACCTTGGGAAAAACAGGAAGGTGGACCCATATTGAGAAACCCCCAAGATTCAAGGCTGGCGGGTGCACAGCACCTTACTGATCAGGTTGCTAGCAGACTAGCTGTGCAGCGACCATCTGAAAACAGCCAGGCAGGCCAGGCACGGTGGCACACGCCTGTAATCCCAGCACTTTGGGAGGCCAAGGCGGATGGATCACAAGGTAGGAGATCGAGACCATCCTGGCTAACACAGTGAAACCCTGTCTGTACTAAAAATACAAAAACAAAATTAGAAGAAGGATGCAAAAACAATTTCCAACAGTAAGAATTATTCATACTTGGGTCTTCAATACATTCTGAATTATTGGTTGAGCTTCTCACTGGTAAGGTGGTATGGCCTTAGTATTATGATGATGATGATTGCTCTCATTACTTTAAAGGCTGGACTCTTCAGTGTGTGTGCCCTATTTGTTAGCATTGGGAGAGGGTTGGGATCCTACAGACAGCAAGACACCAGGGCATTGAGCCCTGGCAGCTTCAGTGAGCTCCTGAGACCCTGAATCTTAGAAAATACACCTTGGTTGAAATTCCAGCTCCACTTAGAAACCTAGGTCTGTGCTAATATGTGTTACCAGGTAACCAGGAGAGGCAGCAAATGCCACTTCGTGAGAGGGACAAAGAAGGGGGTTTGTGCTCAAAACCCTTTCATGCCGAGGGAGGAGATCTGAGGCGGAGGCTGCAGGGAGCAGGATTAAGCTGTTTCTTGTTCCACATCATAACGTGACTATTAGCATAAATTATCAGAGCTGTTCAGTGCATTGATTATTAAAATCTTTGGTTGTGTGCTTTTTAATACAAGCAGATGGGGTCCTGGGGGATGGCTTGATATTCTGTCTTTCCCTAGCACCATTAACTTTAAAGAAATCTCAGAGGCATTTGGGAAGATTTTTTCTTTTCTTTTTTTTTTTTTTTTTTTTTTTTTTTTTGAGACGGAGTCTGGCTCTGTCACCCAAGCTGGAGTGCAGTGGCCGGATCTCAGCTCACTGCAAGCTCCACCTCCCGGGTTTACGCCATTCTCCTGCCTCAGCCTCTGGAGTAGCTGGGACTACAGGCGCCCGCCACCTCGCCCGGCTAGTTTTTTTTTTTTTGTATTTTTTAGTAGAGACGGGGTTTCACCGTGTTAGCCAGGATGGTCTCGATCTCCTGACCTCGTGATCTGCCCGTCTCGGCCTCCCAAAGTGCTGGGATTACAGACTTGAGCCACCGCGCCTGGTCAAGGGAAGATTTTTTCATTCCAGCCATCAATGACTGATATAATTGACGAGGTAGGGGGACAAAGCACCACACGCTATAATAATAATAATATTGATCCCTTTCATTTGTACAGATCCACACAGTTAATAACTTAGTCACATCCATTTTCTCCCTTCACCCCAAGGATGGGAGGCTGTGGTCATTTTCTTCATTTGCAGATAAAAAGGAAATGATTAACAACTTGCCCTAGCTCAAGTGGTTGGCAGCCAGATTCCTGGGCATTTGAGTCTCCCTCTGGTACTGTTTTTGCTCACCCCACAGTACTGCCTCCTGTGACCATGTGCATCTGGGTGACTGTCTTACCTGCTGGTTAGCCCTTGGATGGTTGGATTTGTGCAATTCTAGGGCTATTGCTGGCACAAGCAGAAGGAAACAATATCAACAAGGAAGAGCTCTAGGGGGATGAAGCTTCCACATTCACAGACTGGACTAGCTAGAAGCCATCCTCCCTCCTGCAAGCCACATCATTCCTGTGAAAGGCAAGCAGAAAGGAAAGCCCTGGTTCCTCCAGCAGTGTGGTGGCTCTGGCAACAGTAAGAGTATGTGCTTGGCTCCCCAGAGTGAGGACTGTAGTCATGGCCCCTGGTACCTGTCATCTGAGGCCAGAGGAGGGTCTCATGCAGGCAAAGAGCTTTAGAGGAGACTGCCTAGGGACAGCACACCCTGCTGAGTCCTCAAGTCCCTCTGCAGAGGTCTTTTACATTCTGTAAGGGTTCTTGCAATTGTTCCTCACAGCAGCCTTTGGGGAGTGGGCTGGGGAGGGAATAGATTCCTGTGCCCATTTTAAAGAAGAAGAAACAGGCCAAGGCCTGGCAGAGAAAGGATTTGAACCTGGACTCTTCCACCCCTGCCTGCCACGCTGTCCTTCCTGCCTGTGGTGGCAGCCATGACATTGAGCGTTCCAGTGCCATGCTGGAGTGAGCCCTTGGGGATAGTAGGAACTGGAAATGTCCTGCTGGTGTCGAGGACACATTGCTCATGTTAGGGGTTATCTTCACAAGAGCTGTTCCCTGGGGGTGATGTTTGGGGTGTTTCATTACTGTCTAGAAAAGAGCTAACATGGCAGGCCTGTGACCATATCCTCAGAAAGACTTGCTGGCAAAGTTGGCCCTGGGCTGGTATCTGGAGACTTAGATTTCAGGGGGGTTCCACTTTTCTCAGAATTGATGAGAGTGGCTCACTGTGCCTGAACTGTACAAACATGTGGTTTATGGGGAACCCCTGCTTTCCTTCTCAGAGTGTGGAATTTAGGTATTCAGTTAGGCAGAGAGTGCCCCTGTGGCCAGCTCCCAGTGAAAAACCCTGGGCACCGGGTCCCTCTTGAGCTTCTCTGGTAGACAGCATTTCTACCAGAGAAATGTGACTCCGTGGGGAGGGCTCTTGGAAGCTTGTGCCTGCTTCCCCTACCCTGACTTTTTCCCTTGACTGATTTTGCCAGATGGGAAAATCCTTTCACTGTAATAGATCACAGCCGGAGTACCACTGTATGCTGAGTCCTGTGAGTCCTCCTAGTCCTCCTAGGAAATCATTGAACTGGAGAGTTGTCTTGGGGATCTCCCAACACAATGCCTAAGCAACTCACCTCTTATTCTGGAACGGAGACCATACAGATAACAAATGTTCCACTTTAGAAACCAGTGTGGGAGTGAATGGAATCATGGTGCTGGGTTTGAGTCCCTGTTTCTCCGAGCACTTTACCTTTCTGAGTCTTGGTTTTCTCATCTGTAAAATGGGGATGGAAGCAGCTACCTCACAGAGCTGGTGTGAGGATTAAAGGGTAGTGTACATGGAAGGGTCCTCTAGGGAAAAGGGAGGATGGTGTTAGCACAGTGGTTCAGAAGAGCTTGAGATCTGGAGCCAGATCACTGGGATCATAGCCAACTCACTCTGCACCCTTTAACCCTGGGTAACCCAGGGCAGCGCCACCATCTGGCAGCTGGTGAGATTGCTGGAGAAATAAACAGGTTAATACCTGTAGGCAGAAAAGTGCTTAGTACACAGTGAGCGCTGTGCTGATAGCATAATTACTGTTATTACTGGTACTGTGATAATTATTTATCATAAAGAGCTACTATGGATAAAAATATTTTAAATTTAAAATCAGATATGTTAAAATTAAAAACAGGGCTGGGAATACAGTGACTTATGCCTGTATTCCCAGAGCTTTGGAAGGCCAAGATGGGAGGATTGTTAGAGGCCAGGAGTTTAAGACCAGCCTGAGCAACATAGCAAGACCCATCTCTACAAAAAAAAAATTTTGTTTCATCAGCTGGGCATGGTAGTGCATGCCTGTAGTCCCAGCTACTCAGGAGGCTGAGGCAGGAGGATTGCTTGAGCCCTGGAGTTCGAGACTACAGTGAGCTATGATTGTGCCACTTCATTCCAGTCTGAGTGACAGAATGAGACCCTGCCTCAAAAAAAAATTAGAACCAGATTATTATGGCACAAGCAACATTAAATTTTTTGAGGTCACAGAACAACTGTTCTGTATCTTGGCTATAGTGGTAATTACATGACTGTATCCATTTGTCAAAACCTAGAATTGCACACCAGAAAGAACGAATTATGCTTTATGTAAATTTAAAAATAAATAAATAAATAAAAATTTAAACATCCCTTTAATGTGCTTTGACCTCCCTTTAAAAGCAGGGCCTCTTTTGTAAAAGAATGGGTATTTTTTGTCACAAAATCAGTTATGAAGTCAGTATTTCCAAGACAGCCTTTCTTAACTGTAGTTGTTGAAAGAGAGAGAGAGACTGAAATATGAGGAGAGAGAGATGAATTGTGATTTACTGGTTTACTCATTTAGGCCTGGAAGGCCTAATGAAATGATGAAATCACATTTTAAATGTATGACTTTACATGAACAAAAGTAAACCACGCTGACTGAGAGTCCCCTTGGTATCCAGGTCCTTCTGACTGTCACCACAGTGAGCCACTGGAGCACCGGTTTGGGCTCCCCTGGAGGCGGCATCCCAGCACTTGTGTGGTTGGGGAGGCGCTGGCGGAACAATGTGAATAAATTAGACTGCCTTTGTCATAGCAGATAGGGCTCCTGCCAGAGAGCTCAGTGTTGTGGCTCTCTGTGGCTGTCAGGCAACGTTAGACATCTAGGATCTTGGTTCCAGGGGCTTTGGCTACACTCAGGCACATGGATTGGGCACCAGCCTTCAGAGGGCCCTCAGATGGGCACAGCTGAAGGAGTGGACGGATCAGATAGAAGAGGAGGAAAGCAGCCTGGGATGGGGAGGCAGTCTGCATTCAACTCCCTGCTGGGCTGCTGGGACAACCAGGGGCTACGGGGCTCCAGAGGGTCGCCCCACGGTCAACAGGTGGGAGTCATAGGCTTTAGCTCTAGGTGAGGATGTCCTTTCTTACCAGTAGAGCCCTCCAAAGACAGAATGGCCTGGCCTGATAGGTGGTGAGTTCTCCATCCCTGGAGGCATGCAAATGGAGGCTGGGTGAGCATGTCATACATGGTCAGACACAGAATCACAGAGAATTAGGATGCTAAAGAGCCTCTCTAGTTTGAGACTATGGCTCTAAGGCAATTTTCCAGAGATTTTTTTTTTGGCACTGGCTTGACAGGGTCTGCTTCCCGGTCTGTCTGGAGGGGCCAAACTAGTCTGCTTTCTGCACCCTGATCCTCCTGTGCATTTGGGTGTGATGCAACCCTGTCCATCACCTCCTTCCTCCTGCCTTCTGTCTCCTCCCTTTGCCATCCTTTTGTATTACAGCCTTATGCAGGTGCAGGCTTGTGGAGAACAACAGGGCTGTCCTTGAGTCACCAGGCAAAGCCCTAGGAGTTCTAGACTCTGCAGTTTGATGACCTGGAAATGAACATGTTTGTTCCTTGATTTGTCATGTGTGTGTTCATCCAGTCATCTGTTTGCTCCTGGCCCTCACTTGCATATCACGTTAACTTACGCTTTTCACCGTCAATCCGTGGTTAGATCAGCTCGACTGCCCTAGGAAGCAGGGGTGTGATCCCCACCTTATTGATGACAGCTGTGTGTGAGCATTATCTGGCCAGGCCTCCACACTACACCTTGCCCAACACACTGTGGTGCTGGATGCCAGGGTGGCTGAGTTGCTGTCCGGTGCAGGTGAGAGCAGGTAGAAACGCCTAGCCTTGATTATTCCAGCCCAGCATGAGCAGAGCAAATGCCAGACACAGGGAGGAAGGCAGAGTGTGGAGTAGCAGCTTGAAACATCTAACATCGGGTCCTGTTCAGAGAGTCCACACCCTCCCTCTCCTCTCTGTCATGTTCTGGCAGTATAGAACCACATTTGTCTGATTCCCTGATTTGCCCAGGCTTGGGTCGGCTTCTGGGGATGGGGAGGCAGAGGGAGTGGGGGAGCCTTGGGGAGTCTTTACTCTGTGCATGCAAATGGGCATCTTGAATGGACCACAGGGGGTTGAGCTCCGGGGTGTGTGCAGCTGTTCTGCCTGGCATTCTTCTTCCTGACGCCCTCCACGTGGAAGGAGAAAGGCCCATCTGTTAGAAGACTGCCGTTGGTGGCGTGACACCAGCCGCTTTAGGAGTCGGCTGCCGTGTTTCCTGGTTGAGTTATAGCAGATGGCAGCCAGAGCCTGGAACAGGCCTTGGGAGGGAGCACTGAGGCCCAAGCTCTGCCACAGATGGTGCTGGGGGACTTTGGGAAGTCGCCCTTCCCCTCTGGACCCCTGTTTCCCCACTGGTAAAACAAAGATGGATCAGGAGATCGGTAGGCAGCTTTCCAGGTCTGAGGAAATCTCTCTTTTAGGATTCCTGCCCAAGTGTGACATGCCGCTCCCCTCATTTCAGGACATCCCAGCAGGCTCTCAGTGGGCAGGGAAATTCAGAGGTGGATTGCTTGGAACCTGACAGGGTAAAGGTTGCATCCCCTTGTCTCCTCCTCTTAGCTCCTGTGGTTGTCGTTCCTCCCCGAAGTGTTCACAATGTCACCGGGGCGCAGGTGGGCCTGTCCTGTGAAGTGAGGGCTGTGCCTACCCCAGTCATCATGTGGAGAAAGGTATTTCTGTCCAAGAACTCATGCGTCTCGTGTGTGTGTGTGTGTGTGTGTGTGTGTGTGTGTGTGTGAAAGAGACAGGGAGAAACAAAGACGTGAGTGGTAAAATGTTTTTCTTTTAAGTGTGTTTGTATATATGCTTTTATAGGTGGGCCAGAGGATGAAGAAAAGATATCTTCTGTACCACTCCTCTGCCTCGAAACTTCTACCCCAAAGCTCTCCCCTTAGAAGGGGACATTGCAGCCCTTCCTGTGCCATTTACACCCTTGGCCACTTAAGGACCCAGAAAGCTCTGCTTTTACCCAGTCTGCATCAGCTGCAGTGGCCGTGTGCGTGTGTATCCTGCTTCACTTCAGGGCTGTATTTCAGACAGACCTGGCTGATGGCAGAAGACTCAGTCCTATTCCAAAACCAAATCTTCTAAAGACTAGTTTTTGAGAGAGCAGCAAGGATCACAGTGTATGTTGTCCCCTTAATGTCAGCAGGCCTGAGACGGGCGTTGAAATTCTGAATCCTTCTGTGGGATAGTGGTGATGTTTGTGTCTTTGCTGTCTGGCAGAGCGTGCTGTCTACATGTACAAGTAGGTTTAAAAAATGACTGATGTCATTTGCATAGGAATGAGCAGTGTTAGGGTTTCAGTCTTTGAGTCAGTGGGAGGAGGAGGAAGGAGGAGGGTGAGGAAGCCTGTGGGATGGTTTTTATCCAGAAATGCTTTTTCTGAGGCCCCTCCTGGCATTCCTGTCCCCTGTAGGTCATGCAGTCCCCTGAGGGCACCCAAGCGCTGGAGGAGCTGCCTGGGGACCACGTCAATATAGCTGTCCAGGTGCGAGGGGGCCCTTCCGACCATGAGGCCACCGCCTGGATTTTGGTGAGTGTTTAGGATTATTGGATATTATTGACTGACCATTAAAAACCATCCTTTATATTTCTACAATGCATTACATGTTTCAAAGCTGTTCTTACCCGTTTCTCACTGGCCCCTCCAGTAACTGTGAGGCAGGCAGGGCAGGTTTCAGATCTGCTGGGAACACATGTGATCTGCTGCCAGGGGCAGAGTGATGGCCCCACAGTGATGTCCACGTCCTCACCCCCAGAACCGTACAACGTTACATGGCAAGGTGGTGGGAGGGAGGTTGTGGTTGCTAAACAGCTGAGATAAGGAGATTTAAGATAAAGAGATTAGCCTGGATTATCCAGGTGGCCCAATTTAAAGGTGAATCTTTAAGTATAGAAGAGGGAAAGAGAAGAGTCAGAGGCAGACTGAAGTGATTCGACGTGAGGAGGACTTGACCCACCATTTCTAGCTTTGATGATGTTGGAAAGGGCCACAGCCAAGGAGTGCCAGCATCCACTAGGAGCTGGAGAAGGCAAGAAAATGAGTCTCCTGAGAGCCTTCAGAAACGCAGCCCTGCCGGCACCTTGATTTTAGCCCACTGATTTTAGCCCCCTTTGGGCTTCCGACCTCCAAAACTGTAGATAATAAATGTGTTTGTTTTAAGGCACTCAGCTTGTGGCGATTTGTTACAGCAGCCCAAGGAAACTAGTACACCTGCCTAAGGTCACCCGCTGGTAAAGGAGGAAGGTGGCACATTCGAGTCCTCTTCCAGAGCTCTTTCCTGCCACTCGCAGCACTTTTACTAAGATGAAGAATGCCACATGTTCGAAGGAGTGATGGAATGAGGAGATGGGCTCCATGTTGGGTCAGTCACTGTACCTTTCTGAGCCTCGATTTCCACTGTTGTTAAAAGAGGGCTTCAAACTGAATGACCTCTGAGGGCCTTTGTGGCCCTGACAGTCTGTGATTTACCTGTGAGTCTCCTGTAAAAAGAAGACCATAATGCTCACACTTCCCCCCCGACTGGCATGAGTTTAAAATGAGCTGATGTGCATACCCCAGTGTGTGGCCCATAGCATGATTTGTAATTGATGGAAGCAGTTGGTTGTAACAAGAGAAAGCAAAAGAGAAACAAGCTTGTTATGGACCTGGCTGTGAGTATCCTCGGGGTGCTCCCTAAGGACAACCTCCTCATTCCACCCACAGCTCTGGGAGGCTTGGTGACTCTTCTCCACCCAGCTGAGAGATTGGGAATGCAATTGGTTGTGTGGTTTTTTTCAATCAAGCACATTCCCTCATTTTTCAAATGAAGCACATTCCCTCATTTTTCAAATGAAGCACATTCCCTCATTTTTCAAATGAAGCACATTCCCTCATTTTTCAAATGAAGCACATTCCCTCATTTTCTTAGGAGAAAAGACAGGGACAAAGAGGTTATCTCTGGTGATATTTTGTAGAGGCTGTCCCTATAGGGAATACTTTGTGGATAATTCTTTGGTCAGTAGATTTTTGTTCTTTTTTTAACTTGAGGTATTTTCCAAATAATCTATACCTTGCACCTTTAATACAAAATGGTATACCATTTACAGGTAGCTCGCAGTACATGGCAGGCATGTGGAGGAATCATTCAGATGACAGCCACAGTAGGGAGCGTGCCTTTCAAGAGGGTCCCTGGGAAGGAAATTTACCTTCGTGTTCCTTGGCAGCCAAGGCAAGGGGAGAAGTAGAGCAAGTTTACCTTATTCTGAAAAGGAGGAGGTGTGCAGACTTTATCATTAAGAACTAACTAAGGAAGTCATTTTGCTGTACCTTATATAACTGTATAAACTTGCCTGTTGTATTTCCAGATCAACCCTCTACGAAAGGAGGATGAGGGTGTGTACCAGTGCCATGCAGCCAACATGGTGGGAGAGGCTGAGTCCCACAGCACGGTGACGGTTCTAGATCTGAGTAAATACGGGAGCTTCCGCTTCCCAGCTCCTGATGACCGCATGTGATGGAGAAATGTACATGTTCTAAGTCATTTTTAGTATTTTACATCCAAGTTATGAGATATTTGAAGTGGCTTATAAGACCTGTAATAAAAAGGAAGAAAAATACATAAATGGAGAAACCAGGGAGACAGCAAAAGAAGATTAGGAACATACTAAGATGAGCAGTAGAATCTCTGGTATATTCTGCACACATCTCCCTCTGAGCTTCTTAGCATGCAAAGGCAAGAGCTGTGAACATGATGTGTGTCCATGAGATGAAAAGACCAGTTGTGTTTTGGGGCTGGAGGGAATATTTCCTCTGTATTCTTCTAGAAAGAGCACTGAGAGAGGTAGCAGACAGTGTCATTGTGACCGCGTCCATGTGAAAAGATTCTCGCAAAGAAGATGCCTGAGCTTCCTTTATGTGTTCCTGGAGCTCTTCCTTGTTCAGGATGCCTGAGCTTCCTTCCTGGGGCTCAGGCCTTGCCTTCCTGTCCTCAACACTATATGCTGCTTCGCAACACATCTCCTTGTGGGTGGGGGCAGAGAGAATCTCCACATTCCCTCTGGCCAGGGCCTCCTCGTCGGTAGTCACACAGCTGACAGCTGGGGTTGCATCTGTTCCCTGCCCACAGGTGAACTGGGAATTCGGGAAAGGAATCACTTTATAAGCCAGCTTTTGCTCCATAAAAATCCCAAAATCTTTCTGGTTCACAGCCACAGACGTTGATCACTTGCTCATGTTCCATGTTATAGCTGTGAGCTGGCTGTGGCCCTGCCCCGTGTGCGCCCCCTCATTCAGGACCCAGCTGGAGGAACAGCTCCAGTGTGGAACATGTCCTTTCTGTGGCCAAGCTGCACACACCATTGCATTTAAAGTTTCTGCTCGGATCTGATGTGTGCCCCGCCCACTTACAGACCAATCAATAGGTCTGGGATTCCCAGTGGGGATCGTGTGTGGGAGGATGTGTGCTTCACTCGCCAGAGGCAAAAGGGCAGGGATTGCATGATCCCTTTTTTTTTTTGTTTCTTTTTAAGACGGAGTCTCACTCTGTCACCCAGGCTGGAGTGCAGTGACGCGATCTCGGCTCACTGCAAGCTCCGCCTTCTGGGTTCACACCATTCTCCTGCCTCAGCCTCCCGAGTAGCTGGGATTACAGGCGCCCGCCACCACGCCTGGCTAATTTTTTTGTATTTTTAGTAGAGACGGGGTTTCACTGTGTTAGGCAGGATGGTCTCGATCTCCTGACCTCATGATCCGCCCACCTTGGCCTCCCAAAGTGCTGGGATTATAGGTGTGAGCCACTGCGCCTGACCTGCATGATCCTCTTACGGGGGAGCAGTGGTAAACAGGCACCATTACCAAGACTGATCAACAGGTGCTTAATAGAACAGGAAAAATTAGAAATAAGTCTGATAGCGTTTCTCAAAAGCAAGAGGATTTTGCCGTGGTTTTAGTTATAATACTCTTTTAGCCACTACTGTTGCACGCCTTCTATGTGCCAGGCCTTACTTCTGGTCTGTAGGGGGTCACAGAAAAACAAAAAGTGGACATCATTGTAATACAAGGAATGCGATGTTAGGGGAATGGGAGGAGATGTTAAGGCACAAAAAGCAGCTTAGAACTGGGGAAAATGAAGGAAGAGTCATCAAGGAGGTGGCATTAGGGTTGAAGGGTGGGTGTACGCGAGTAGTTAAGAGGCCCTAGAAATGGGGAGAAAAATATGAAAATGTAAAACTGTGAAATAGGAATTCAACAAAGAGTTAGGAGATTGGGTCTTAAAATTGTCTTCCTGATGATATGTGACTTGTTTTATATAGACATGTTTCCAGTTTTAAATATATATATCTATAATTTTCAAATACACATATATTTTGAGGCAGAAATGATTCTGGGGTGTGAATACATCAAAAGGATACCATGAAAAATTGTGGAATTTTAAGACAATCACTGCTGCCTGGGTCTTGGGTTCCTTCTGTGACACACAGTATTGCCAGCTCTGGCTTGCATACCTCCAGGGATACAGAGCTCACTACCACTGATAGCCATCTGTGGATTTTCCAATGGTTGAAAAGGTCTTCTTCTTATTAAGCTGGAGTCTGCCACTCTGAAACGTCCACCTTTTGGTCTTGAAAGTATTTCTTGGGGCTCCACAGGGCCCTTCACTCCCCATTGGCACCATTTCCTGCTGGGGAGAGATTTGAAGTGAAGGATCATTTCCCCCACCTTCCATGTAACACATAGTTGATTGTAACAGAGCAGGCTGACTTTCGCTAATTCTTTTTCTCCTTTTCTTCCTAGGGTCTTGATCATAGGATGATGGAAAAGTCAAATAATGGATCTTTGTGCTTCGTGAAGAGTTGGAAAACCTGTGTTTGTAGATGACCCCTTTTGTATGTTTTTAAAAATTAGATGCAAACTAGATTTGTATGCAGATGTAGTTTTTAGCAGGGCAAACAGTGAGAAACGGATTTGCATGTGGCTTTTTTATACTTTTGAAATGAATTGTTCCATGAGAAGTCTTTTTTTAATTACTCTTTTCCAGGGAGATCACAGATTGGCACGTTTGCAATTTCTAAAGGGCTCGTGTCAGCTGTGACTCTTTACCTCATTTGTCTGTGACCTATTAGTGGTGCTCTGTGACTTAGCGTGCATTGTAGAAGGAGGGATGAGGGTCCCAGTTGTCCTCTGCCTGCCTGTAACTTGCTGTGTGACCTGGACAGGTCTCTTCCCCTCTCTGGGCCCTGGTCCCTTCATCTGTGAGTATAGTGTTCTTAACTGGATGTTATCAATGTCCCTTTTAGCCCTGCCATCCTAGAGTAAGATGGCCCTTTGGAAAAATTACAGGAGATGTGATCTTAGTGTTCTTTCTAAAATGGTATTCCCTCAGAAACAAATTCCATTGCTTTACCCCAGGGTGTGGACAGCTGGCTGTAGCTCTTCTATTCCTACCTTTTCCCTTTTAAGGAGACTTAGTTTTATGTGGGATGCTTTACCAGACTCAGGAGCACCTTGGCTGGATCTTTGGAGACCAGAGCATCCATTTATTAGCCTAGCATTCTCTTTTTAAAAAATTTTTTTGAGACAGGGTCATGCTCTGTCACCCAGGCTGGAGTGCAGTGGTATGATCATGGCTCACTGCAACCTCCACCTTCTGGGCTCAAGTGATCCTCCCACCTCAGCCTCCCGAGGAGCTGGGATCACAGGCATGCCCCACCATACCCAGCTATTTTTTTTCTTCTTATAGAGACAGGGTCTCCCTATGTTGCCCAGGCTGGTCTCAAACTCCTGTGCTCAAGTGATCCTCCTGCCTTGGCCTCCCAAAGTGCTGGATTATAGGCATCAGCCACTATGCCTGGCTTAGCCTAGCATTCTTTAAACAGGTGGTTAGAAGCAGTGGAGACCAGGCTTCTGATGATCAAATTGTAAAAAAAAAAAAGGGGGGGGGTGGTTAGCCATTATCTCCAGACTGTGGAATTAGGTTGTAGTCGAATATATTTTACCCGTAAACATTTTGACCTCACCCAAGAATAAAGCTCTCTTTTTTTTTCTTTTTTAATGAAAAAAGAAAGGAGAATATTTGCTATCTTGTCTTAAAAAAAAAACAGATCCTTAGGTTATTACAATTTTTAAAATAAGAATTGAGATCCCTTACTATGTACAGTCCTTGAAGTTCATAAAGCTTGATCCCAACTCTGGGAGAGGGGGCAGGACAGGTGTTAATGTCCCTGCCTTTTGCAGATGAAGAAACCAGGCTCTGAGAGGAAAAGCTACTTGCCCAAGGTGTGAAGGCCTCTGAAAGAGGAGCAAAGCTCCAGGCACTTGGCCCTCCTTGGTCACTTTTCTACTCCACGGTGCTGCTACTCAGGGTCATCTCAAAACTATGTAAAGGCAGATGTTGCCAATCCACAGGCTTCAGAGACTCTTATGAAGACTCTTCCCAACTTTTAAGGCACCCTTTCATACCACTCACATCGTGCATTACATTTTGGAGTCCTCGTTCGAAGTGAACTTTCTGCCTGTAAGCCTGCGATTCCATATCTAAAATATTGGGATGGCATCACCTTCTGTACTATGCAGCAGCAGGAGACTGGCCTGGGATTCTGGAAACATGAGATCCATTTGTATATTAATCCCTGGCTTGCTGTGTGACCCTGAGCAAGTCTCCTTCACTTTCTGTGCCTCAGTGTCCTTATTTGAGTAAAAGGGGAATAAAACTAGATGAGTGGTTTTCAAACTTTAAAACATTGGAAGTTCTCTTTGAAAACAGATGAGAATTGAAATGGATGGCACTGGAAGCTGCTCTTGTCCACGGGGGTCTGGAGCTGCCAGGGGACCTGCTCACATCCCCTCCTCACTCAGCACCTCCCACCCCTCCCTTCCGCACACACTGTGACTTACTTTCATGTGGGAGGGCCTGCAGTTAATTACATTTCCTCGTCACTCAGCACCTCCCACCCCTCCGTTCCCCACGCACTGACTTACTTCCATGTGGGAGGGCCTGTAGTTAATTCTCCTGTGTCTTGAGTGGTTGGGAGATGATTTGGTCAGACCCTTAGTGAAATGATGTGAGAAGGAACAGGAATGCTGTGGCTCTGAAGAAGGTAGTAGAACATCCCACACCTGCTAATAAGCACATTTTGCTAACTCAGTTGACTCCCCTCAAATTTGCCTAGTGAAAATTGAAAGGCTGGATGTGGACCCAGAGAGCAGGGTGGACAGAGCCCATGCTGGAAGTACTGAGCATCAAGACTGTATGGGGCTGGCTTTAGCATCATCATTCTGTGCAAAGACAAATAAATAATTAATGTCACACTGTCTGAAATTCTCACCAAAACCAAAAAGGCACATTAACGTGATTGTTCCAACCTCATGGTTTTTCAAGTGTGAGAGCCCAGAGACCTCTTCAGAGGCTAAGAGAGCATCCACTGCCACAGCTGTTAGCATTTGCAGACATAATCACAATGCCCTCCCCTCCCCGCACCGAACGTGGGTTTTTCTACTGTTTTTGTAGATGTCATGATGTAACGACCTCTGCACCCTGAAAATAAATGTTTTTAAGGACAGTCTTTGTGGTGTCTTTGTTGTAGGAATGCTGTATAGGTGGGTGCAGGTCCCACTGGTGTTCCTTTATCATCCCTCATGCGTCCTGTCCTTTCTTCTGCATGCCCACTTCAGCTACTTAGTCTAGACCCTCCTTACCTCTCACGCCTGGACTATGATCACAGCCCCACCGTTCACCTTGCCCGCAATTTTTAACCAGCCCTAATCATCTTACACTACTGCCCTTGACTGTGTATGTCCTGCCGTATAAGCATTCTAGTACTTCATTCACTTGCTGAGATATGTGCTCTGTCCTCTCCCACACACACTAAGTAGCATTTTCCAGGTGCCAGATGGGTACAAGACACTGAAAATCATATGGATGGAATCATCTGGATTCCTCCCATATGAAAGTAGGTAGAATCAGGTCCTGAACTCAGACTCCAGTGGAGGCATGGGTGAGATGAGGTCACTATCCCTGGCAGCCTACTGTGTCTGCTTTGTGGTTAGAGCAGAGGGAGATCAAGGAAGACTTCCCAGAAGAGGAAGCAGGCATTTGAACTGGCGGGAGTGGGTGTGGGGGATTCCAGGCTAAGGAAACAGCATGCAAAAAGGAGTCAGGGTAGAGCAATGCAGTGTAGTTTGTGAACAGGGAGGAATGGCCAGTTGCTACTGCTCAGAGCTGTGGTAGTGGGCGGCGGTCATTTTGGGCCACACCCGTAAATGCTGACAGAGGAGGTTGAACTTGTTGCCGTAAGCAGTGGACAGCCTGAATCTCTGTCTTCTGTTGTCCACTGGGCTTGAGGAAGACAAT
Organism: Rhinopithecus roxellana; assembly: GCF_007565055.1. Taxonomy (NCBI): domain Eukaryota; kingdom Metazoa; phylum Chordata; class Mammalia; order Primates; family Cercopithecidae; genus Rhinopithecus; species Rhinopithecus roxellana. The sequence continues at coordinate 20,415,988 of NC_044564.1, forward strand.
TCCATAGCCCATGTTCAATCCCAAATGTATCTGCTTTCCCCCTTAAATACAAATAAGGCTAGTTTTTAGTTAAGGTGGATTTTTTTTTCTTTCAGGTTTTATGGTGAAATTAATTCCAACATCTTTAAAAACACTGCCCTGCCCTCTCCTCCAGGGATGGATGGTGCAGGAGAAATGAGTAAGAACGGCAGATCCAGCGACAGTAAAAGTCTCTGCTCATGAATTTCCTCCTTCCCAGTCTTTACCAGGGCTTCTTGAACATTAAATCAGACAATGATTATTCCGTGATATTTTAATTAATTAAGGGAAAGCCAAGTGCTCTGGTGTCTCAGTTTAATGAATTCAGAACGTGGAAGCCCAGCGCCCAGGGCTGAGTTGTGCACCTACACTTGCCCACGCTCTGGCTCCCTGGGGCTGACCTCTCTCCTGGAACGTGAACTCCTTTACGGCCGGGGCTCCTTTTGAGTTCAGCCTCATTGCATCCAGCAGTGAGAAGTGTGTGGGTCCGAGGAGGCAGACTTGTCTGTGTTGGCTTTCACTGTGGCTGTCTCTTTCTCATGCCTACATCTCCCCTCCATATTAGGGAACGGTTGATTCTTGAGGGAAGAGTAAAAATCCTGAGTACTAGGGAGTCTCCCCTCTTTCCTCCATGCATAAATCCACCCATCACACACATTTGCAGAGCTCCTCCAGTGCACCAGGCATCGCCAGGTAGCGAAGGGTCTACAACTGCTCACAGACCTCGGAGTCTCAGCTCCAGCACAGAGGGCTGCTTGTGGTGCCAGCTGGCGTGCCCCTGTCTCTCTGCGGTTGAAGGTGTATGCAGCTCTTGCTTGGGTGGAAAGGGGACTAGCTTTAGAGTTGGAAGACCCAGAACCAAGGTCAAGCCCTGTCACAGACTGCAAGGCTGGGTCACTTCCGTCAACTCTTACAGCCTCCATTTCCTCTTCAATCCAGGAAGGGTGGCATCCCTGCCCTGGCCTGTTGCTCTAAGAGCCCCATGTGTGAATGGCCACGCACTGTCTGTTCTGCACAGATCTTGGAGGGCTGTGTGCTGGAGGCAGAGGGCTGGGAGTGAAATCAAACATGCTCGGAGTATGTGAGGCACAGTCTAGCAGGACAGAAACATTAGACCCGTTTCAACCAATGAGAGCTGCCTCAGCACAAGACCAAATGAAGGGTGCCCAGAGACCTCTTCAGAGGCTAAGAGAGCATGTGCTGCCACAGCTGTTAGCACAAAAGGCTAGCTCAAAGGGTGAGATTGCTTAAATGAGAAGTTCAGAGGAACCATCCTGGAGGGGGTGGCCCTTAAGTAGGGCTCCAAGGAAAAGGAACAGCATGAGCACGGCTGGATGAGAGGCAGCAAATGGCCCACGAGAGCATTAAACTCAAAAAGCGTCCTTGTCAGAAGCAGTCTCCTGTTGGCACATCTCCATGGACGTGCCACAGGCGGCAGAACTGGGGCGAGCTGCCAGCAAAATCTAAGGTCTTCCACAGTGTTGAACTGTCCTGTTACAGACTATACTTCCTGCCTCCTCTTGCACCTAGGCTGGGTCATGTAGCTAGTGAAATGTGAGTATAAGTGATGTGTTCCATGCAGAGCCCAGGGCTTTCAAAAAGTCACTGTGCCGTTTCTGCACTGTCTTCCCCATTTGCCAGCTGACACGGAGATCTCTGAGGCCCTGGACAGGGGTTTTCACCTGGGTCCCTAGACCCCTTGGGGTTCTACAGGTAGATTCACAGATTCTGTGAACTCCTTGAGAGCGTGCAAACTATGTGCATGTGCATGTGTACATCCTTTTCACGGTGAAAAGGTCTATTGCTTTGATTAGCTTTTCAAAGGAATACAAAACATAAAAGTGGTTAAGAACAGGCCAGGTGCAGTGGTTCACGCCTGTAATCCCAGCACTCTGAGAGGCCAAGGCGGGGGAATCACCTGAGGTCAGGAGTTCGAGACCAGCCTGGCCAACATAGTGAAATACAAAAATTAGTCAGGCATGGTGGTGGGCGACTGTAATCCCAGCTACTCGGGAGGCTGAGGCAGGGAGAATTGCTTGAACCCAGGAGGCAGAGGTTGCAATGAGTCAAGATCGTACCACTGTACTCCAACCTGGGCAACAGAGCAAGGCTGTGTCTCAAAAAAAAAAAAAAAAAGGTTAAGAACCACTGTAGACGGTGGAACCACAAGATGAAAGGAACCTGTGTCCTTGAATCTCCACGTGAAAGGAAAATGCCAATTTGCCAGGTACCTGCATTAGATTGTTACATAAGCAAAACTAAATCATCATTGTATTGAACCCTCAAATTTGGGGTTTCTTCGTTGTGGCAGCTAACATTATGCTAATACATATGGGAAGAACCTTGGCTGGGAGCAACTTGTCCAAGTTGCTCTGTCCACATTTCCAGCTAAGTGAGGTGGGCGGCACCAGAGGCTCTCAAAGGGCCTCATACCAGGACTTCTTGTTTTCCCTTGAGGTTCTTCCTAACTCCAGGATTAATGGACAGATCACTGGGGCTTGGGAGGATTAAGTGACACTCTCAACCCAGGCTGATCTGGCTTCTGTGCCCAACTCCACCAGCTGCTCTTACCAAGGTCTACAGGGAGTCCTGGTGGCTGCCGCCAGGGACACTGCTCAGTACTCATCCTACTTGACCTCTTGGGAGCCTCAGGCTTCGCTGGGGTCTCCCTCCCCCCGGAAAGTACCCGCCTTCCTTGACTTCCTGCCTCCTCTCTCCTGGGTCTTCCTCCTGCTCCTCCTCATTCTCTGCTCACTCCTTGTTGGCATTCTTAAGGTCAAGTGATTTTGCTCCCCTTACAATCTGTTCTCAACATAGCAGCCCCAGTGATCTTTTCAAAACAAGTCGTATCATGTCACTGCTGTGCTCAAAAGCCTCTGGTGGCTCCTTCCTCAGAGTAAAGGCCCCCATCAGTCCATCCACACGGTGACCTCCAAACACTAGCCCTCTGACCCCACTCAGGCTGTGACTTCTCTGTCCTATTTTCCCACCTGGCTTGCTCCATGCCAGTCACCTGGCCTTCTCCTGTGTTCCAGGAGCCTCCAGGCATGCTCCAGTCTCTTTCAGTTCCTTTGTCATCTCTTTGGTGAGACGACCTCTGAGCACCTTACTGAAAATTACAATGTCTACTCCACCCCAACCACTTCCCGATTCCCTTCCCAGCACTATTGTTCTCCATAATACCCTTCATCTCCTGACAGACTAACGATTTCACCTATTTTTCATATGGTCTGTCTCTTCTATCAGAAAGGATGTTCAGGATTTTTTTTTTTTTTTAGTTTCCTGCTGTATCCTCTGCCCCTAGAGTAGTTCTTAGCACATAGTTGACGTTCCATAAAATGTGTTAAACAAAGGAATAAATAAGTAAGAGTCCCACCGTGTCCCTAAATGTGCAACCTCCAGGGGGGTTGCAGTGGCTGGCACCCCTCCCCACCACGTGGTTACTGGAGCCAGAAACATGAAGTTACCCAACTTTCTCTCCTCTCTTGTGCCAAGTTGTCCATCCATCATCACGCTCTGAAGCCTGCCTTCTGGTTGTCCAGGCTCTGCCCCCACCCCACACCCTGGTGCTCCAGCATAACTTTGGGTGCAAGCAACAATGTCCTGAGAGGTGCCGACTCCAGGTTAACTCCCTGAATCTATCCTCCACATTGATGCAGAGGCAGCTTCAAAAATCTAATGTGATCCTATCACTTTCCTTTAAAAGCCCTTGGGGGCAGCCAGACATGATGGCTCACACCTGTAATCTCAGCACTTTGGGTGGCTGAGGCAGGAGGATTGCTTGAGGCCAGGAGTTCAAGACTAGCCTGGGCTACAGAGCAAGATGTCCCCCATCTCTGCAAAATGTTAAAAAAAAATTAACCCAGCATGGTGGCACACACCTGTAGTCCCAGTTACTTGGGAGGCTCAGGTGGGAGGATGGCTTGAGCCCAGGAGTTTGAAGCTGTAGTGTGCTATGATCAAGCAACTGCACTCCAGCCTGTGTGGCAGAGGGAGACCCTGTTTAAAAAAACAAAAGCAAAACCAAAAAGCACGCTCCCATTGCTAGACCAAGTGTGAGCTTCTGGAAGGACACACAAGCCCCTTCACAGTCCAGCCCCTGCCTGCTCCCTGACCCCATGCGTTTCCTCCCTGCCTCTTTCCTCCTCATGGGAAAACTTGCCCTTCCTCCAACCCTCCATATTTCTCAGACTCCAGGAGCATCCTTCCCTTATCCCTCTGGTCCCCTGCTAGTCATTTAGCAGGACCCCATGCCCACTCCCACTGGTCCTGTGAGCTGAGCTGGGAGCCCTGCAAAGCAGTGGTGTGTGGCAGAGTCAGAGGACCTGAGCTTAAGCCTGGCTCCACTCACTGCTGAACACCTCCCGGGCTCGATATCTATCAAGTGCAGAAGGATACTATTGAGTGCCCTGATGGCAGTTATAAAGTGAAACCCCGTCTCTACTAAAGTACAAAAATTAGCCGGGTGTGGTGGTGGTGTGTGCTTGTAATCCCAGCTACTCAGGACGCATCCAGGAGGCAGAGGTTGCAGTGAGCCAAGATTGCGCCACTGCACTCCAGCCTGGTAGACAGAGAGAGACTCCATCTCAAAATTAAAAAAAAAAAAAAAAAAAAGAAGCATGAAGGGAGGTGGCTCACTGTGTGTGCTTGATACAGACAGATGCTTGCTTTCCGCTCATGATCTCATGGCCTCTGTACTTCTCACTGCACTCTCCACCTGGCTCTGTAATTGTCTCTCCTGCCCAGCTGTGAGCTCCGGCAGGGACGGGACTGTCTTACTCAATTCTCTGTCCCCCAGCAATAGGCCTAGAGCAGGATCATCACCCCCCACCCCTTTGTTTTTTCTTAAACCAAAGAGCTACTTGTGTGAATTAATGAACCAGGTGGCCACCAGAGGTCAGCCTCACACCCAGAATGCAGCCAACCCAAATGAAAGTTCCTAAATGGCCCCGGGTCTGAAGACAACCGGTGGGACTGAGCAGCAGCTCTGATGCATCCGCTGTGCTAGTGGCTGGCTGGGTTTGTAGGGCTTGCTGGGCTTTGCTGTGGGTTCTCCAGGCTTGGAGGGTTGGTTCCATGTGCTTGCCAGTATGCCCTGCTCTCTGGTCCCTCGTGCATGCTCACGGGGAACTGATTCCAGAAGAGTTACTTATTAAACCTCTCCACTTCCATTTCCTCATCTGAAAAATAAGTGGAGAGGTAACTCCACTATTCCACAACCTGCTGTATAGGATGGTTGTGAGGCTTCCATAGCATGGCAAGGTGCCTGATACAGTGTTCACGGAGTAAGATCTTGGTGAGAGTTTGCTGAGTGGATGGAAGCCGCAGAATTGCAACATCTCCCTCCAAGTGTGAGTCTGGTGGGCAGTGTCTGGCCTGAATGAGGACACGCAGTTAAACCTCCCTGCTCACAAGTTTGTGCATTCAGCACAATGGTAAAACCAGTGGAGGGGACTGCGCTTGGTGGCTCATGCCTGTAATTCCAGCACTTTGGGAGATCAAGGTGGGCAGATCATTTGAACCCAGGACTTCAAGACCAGCTTGGGCTATGAGGCAAAACCCTGTCTCTTCAAAAAATACACAAATCAGCCAGGCATCATGACGCATGCCTGTAGGCCCAGCTACTCAGGAGGCTAGGTGTGAGGATTGCTTGAACCCAAGAGGTGGAGGCTGCAGTGCACCATGATCGTGCCACTGCACTCCAGCCTGGACGACAGAATGAGACCCTATCTCAATCAATCAATCAATCATTTTAAAAAGAATTTAAAAATGGGTGGAGGAGCCATGATGGCTGAGCTTATTAACAATCTGACCTATGGCTCCTCACTCTCAGAATTTCAGGGCTCAAAACAAGAGACCTTGAAGACCGTCTTTTCCAATCCCACCCCATACTGGAACACTGTCTAGAGAGCTCCTCTTTGGTTAAGGAGTGCTGAAACTTAAATAAGGAATGGATTTGTTAAAATATTGTGATGTTGCACGTTAATCATTAGAGAAACCCACCCACCCACTTCCATGTCCCAGTGCGTTTATGAGAAACTTTCACTGCTGCGCAACAGAGGTGTCAACAGCCTTCAAGAGAAATCTGTAGAAGGTGCACTATGGGGGAATGTCAGGGTCACCTCAGCTGTAGACAAATGGTGTAGAAAGGAGGTCCTAGGAAGAGAGGTGAGGGAACCCGACAAACCCTGAATCCTCAAGCAGCAGTTTCCAGCCAAACCCAAATTATAATAAACAAAATCTTCATGTTGCCTAGGTAAGACAATAGGATGTTTAAGAGTTGACTGGGGCCAGGCATGGTGGCTCACGCCTGTAATCCCAACACTTTGGGAGGCTGTGGCAGGAGGGTTGCTTGAGACCAGGAGTTTGAGACCAGCCTGGGAAATATGGTGAAACCCCATATCTACGAAAAATACAAAAAAAAAAAAAAAAAAAAATTAACCAGGCCATGGTGGTGAGTGCCTGTAGTTCCAGCTACTTGGGAGGCTCACGTGGGAGGACTGCTTGATGTCGGGAGGCAGAGATGACTGGGGTGTGCATTTACAGGAAAGGGGGGATCTGAATGTAAGGTGACTTGTAAGCAGCATTGTCTAGAAAGGTGGACCGAGAGAGGGAGGCTCGGCATTCTGCTTCTATGTTGTGGCCTGGCTGGTTGGATTTGCCTTCACTCCCATCAGTTGGGGAATGAATACAGCAAGACTAACAACAAGCATTATGAACTCTGAGGTTTGAAACTCTGGAAAGCCCCAGCATGTCAAGGTGGCCCCCATGCTAGGCTTGGCTGGAAGGGTGGTGTGGTTTGGAAGGGGTGGGGGGCTGTGGAAACAAGTCCAACAAGATGGGCCCACTCTGAGCAGGAACCAGAGGTTTTCTCTACGGGTCTTACAGTTGCACTTTGTCCCCATCCAAGAGAAAACAAAACGGAAACATTGGGGAGGGGACTTTTGCACCTGACTGAGGGTTGACTAGACCACTTGGGTCCCTTCAATACCCCACACTCCATAAAATGTTCAGCAGCAGGACAATATGGAGACAAAATGGATTTGCTCACAGAATGTATACTTTTTTTTTTATTAAATGAAGTTAATTCACAGCCAGGTGTTGTGGCTCACACCTGTAATCCCAGCACTTTGGGAGGCCGAGGAAGGTGGATCACCTGAGGTCAGGAGTTCGAGATCAGCCTGCTCAAAATGGCGAAACCTCATCTCTACTAAAAATACAAAAATTAGCCAGGTGTGATAGCGTGCACCTATAATCCCAGCTACTCAGGAGGCTGAGACAGGAGAATCGCTTGAACCTCGGAGGCGGAGGTTGCAGTGAGACGAGATCACACCACTGCACTCCAGCCTGGGTGACAGAGTGAGACTTCATGTCAAAAAAAAAAAAGAAAAAAAGAAAAAGAAAAGAAATTAATTCATATACCATAATTAAACAATTCCATAGTTTTACAGTATTTTTACCAAATCCTGCAACCATTACTATTGTTCAATTCCAGAACATTTTCAAAACCTCCCAAAAATAAATCCTATGCCCACTAGCAGTTACTCCTCTATCCCCTGGCAACCACTAATCTATGTTCCATCTCTATGGATTTGCCTAGTTGTATATTTCATATAAATGGAATCATACAGTCTGTAGCCTTGTACACCTCTCTGGCTTGTTTCACTGAGAAGGATGTTTTCAGGGTTCACTGATGTCGCAGGGTGTGTCAGTGCTTCATCCCTTTTTATGGCCGAGTAGTCCAAGGAATATTCCATGCAAACATTTTCTTAATCCACTCATCAGATAATGGACATTTAGGGTGTTTGGGTTTACTTTACAACTGTAATTACGTAAGCATATTCTTTGTCTACTCCTTCCCACAAATTAAGGAAAATCAGTAGCAAAATGAAGGGCAAGCAACTAAAACAGCCAGCAACTGGCACACAGACAAGGAAAAGCACCTTTGGTTTTTAGGTTAAGCCAATGAAGAGTGGGGCCGAGATTTGGTATCCACCTAGTTCAAAACCCCTAACGCTTTCCAAGCCTATGTCTGAGTTGAGTCAATCCACTAAACCATCAAGTCAACCCACGGGAAAGTCCCTGGATCAGCAGGAAGAGCTACAAATTACAGATCATTGGTTTTTAATCTGTCTTCCAGAGACTCCTAAGAGTTCATGCAAGCAACTCATGGGCCCCCAAGGGAGCTGTGGCTGGAGGTTGGATAGGTAGAACTCTGAGCCTGGTCCCCATCCCTGCTTTAAATAGAACGGCCTTGATTGAATTGCTTTATTTGTGGGGTTTCTTCTAAGAGTTAATTTGGAACAAATAAAGGGTGTTCTTGGCTTTAAAATAGTTTGGCAAGCATTGGTCAAGGTGGTTGTGGAACTGCTGGACTGGGACTCGGCCTCCCTGACAGCTGCTCTTACGAGTTCTTCTGAGGAACCTTGATGGTGACTGTCTTCACCTCTGTGTAGGCCTTAAGTCCGTCCTCACCCAGCTCCCTCCCATTTCCAGATTCCTTAAACCCTCCAAATGGTGTGTGGCAGGTGACGATGTTGTAGGTGTTTACCCACACGGTCCCGGCCTGGAGTGCCTGGGTGAAGTACATGGCCTTGTCCAGGTCCCGGGTGAACACAGCTGCAGCCAGGCCATACCTAGTGTTGTTGGCCCTCTCAATCACCTCCTCAATCTTCTTGAACTTGAACAGGGGCTGCACAGGCCCAAAGATCTCCTCTTTGGCGATCCTCATGTCATCCTGCACGCCACCAAAGACAGTAGGCTTGATGAAGAAACCACGCTCCCCAAAACGCTCTCCGCCACAGAGCAGTTTTGCACCCTCCTTCTGGCCAAGTTGGATGTAGCCTAGGACTCGTTCAAACTGCTCCTTGTCCACCTGAGGCCCCTGCTGGGTGTCCAGCTCAAAGGGGTTCCCCACTTTCCTCTGCTTTGCTTTCTCCACGGTTCTCTCGAGAAACTCATTGTAGATGGATTCTTCCACGAAGGTCCGGGAGCCAGCACAGCAGCACTGGCCCATGTTGAAGAACAGGGCTTCGTGGCACTGCTCTACGGCATGCTCCATGTCAGCATCGGCCAGCACGATGCTGGGGCTCTTGCCGCCCAGCTCCAGGGTGACTCTCTTGAGGTTGGAATCACCAGCTGCTTTCTGGATCAGGTGGCCTACCTCGGTGGAACCGGTGAAGGCAACTTTGTCAACATCCATGTGCTGCGCGATGGCCGCACCTGCTGTTGGGCCATAGCCCGTGATGATGTTCACCACCCCAGGGGGAAAGCCCGCCTCCTTGATGAGGGAGGCCAAGTACAGGGCAGAGAGGGGTGTCTGCTCTGCCACCTTCATAACCACAGTGTTGCCTGTGGCAAGCGCCGGGGCGAGTTTCCAACCCTGCATTACCAAGGGAAAGTTCCACGGGATGATCTGGCCACAGACACCAACAGGCTCATGCCGGGTGAAGCAGAAATGCTCGCCATCCATGGGGATCGTCTTGCCATGCCACTTGTCAGCCCAGCCGGCAAAGTACCGATACACCTTGATGACCTCATCCAAGTCCAAGGCGTAAGACTCTTGGAAAGGCTTCCCATTGTCCAAGGTCTCCAGTGAGGCCAAGTAGACTCGATCCCGCTCCACTAGGTCTGCCAGGCGGTTCAGCAGCCGGCCCCGCTCAGAGGCATCCATCCGGCGCCATGGGGACCCCAGGCGGAAGGCCTCCCGGGCTGCTTTCACGGCCAGATCCACATCAGCCCGGTCACCTTCAGCCACGTGCCCGATGACCTCCCCGGTGGTAGGGTTGACCGTCGGGAAAGTCTTCTTGCTGACTGCATCTTGCCATTCGTTGTTGATGAACAGCTGGTTGTAGGAGATGCCTGGGTTCAGAATGGGGCTTGGGAGGGCTGCTGCTGACGAGTACCGGGCAGTCCTGCCCTGGAGGCAAAGCAGCCGGGGTGCCAGGAAGCGCAGCATGCTGACCACTCTGGAGAGGGACAAAAGAAACCAGGGTGAAAAGGTGGGATAAGGCAGGTGGCGGTACCCAAGGGCCCACCAGCTCAGACATTCCAGCATTAAGGATTGTTACCTCTAAAAACATAGACTGTAAGAGCTGTGAGGGCCTTGATGAACTCTCTGGGCCAACTCTATCATGTCCCGCCTATCCTCAGCTCACACCCTCACCTCTGCTGGGTCTCAGTAAGGCCTTCCCTGACCACCCTTTATAAAATTGCAACTCTTCCCACCCCAACACTCTCTATCCCCCCCACCCTGCTTTACTGCTTCTCTATCTCACATCCCAAATACTATCTTTACAGGCTTCTATGTTTGTCTGTCTGCCCCCAATAAAATGCAAGCTCCATGAGCACAGGAACTTATTTTTCTGTTTCATTCATCGCTATGTCCCCGAGCCTAGAGATACGCCTGCTACAGAGCAGCGGCTCAACACATAGTACTGAATGATACACTGAGGAAACACTGAAATTGCCACAAAGGCTGTCTAAGAATTGACTAAGACTTGAGTAGAAATCAAAGAGACTTGGAGACAGTTGTTCTCTGAGAGGGACCTGCTTCACTTCACCTCTGTGCCTCAGTTCCCCCATATGTGAAATGCCTCATGGGGTTATGTTGAATGATGTCTTGCATATGAAAACCCTGACAAGCTCCACTCAGGACATCAGGACTGGCCGTGCCTCAGAAATTGACCTAGCCCAGCACCCCCCAACCACAGGTCTCAGCATAGCCTTTTCAGCTTTCCCAGAGGTGCAGCAAGTCAGGAGGCAGTTGAGAAGAAAAGCTACAACTCTGAGAAGTGTAGACTTCGTTAAAACAACTACTGTTATAAAACTTAAAACAGTGAATAATACATATTAAATGTATTATTAGTTGAAGCAGTTATTCTTCAGTCAGAATTTGAATCTCTCTGCCTTTGATGTCTCATGAATTTTGCTCCGCCCAGCAGTAAAATGGAATTGCACCTGCCTGTCCCTTTACCCCCAGCCTCTCACCCTCCACCCCTGGGCAGGGAGAGGAACAAAAAACTCAATCAGGAAAGCAAGGCTCCATGTAGGTCCCCAGCCCCATAAAAATCAATGTGATAGGCGTGGTGGCTTATGCTGGTAACGCTTTGGGAGGCCAAAGTGGGAGGATTGCTTGGGGCCAGGAGTTTGAGACCACCCTGAGCACATAGCAAGAACTCTGTCTCTACAAAAAAAATAATAATAATAATAAATTTGCCGAGCATAGTGGTGCATGCCTGTAGTTCCAGCTGTTTGGGAGGCCGAGGTGGGGGGAAACACTTGAGCCCAGGAGGTTGAGGCTGCAATGAGCCACAATTGTGCCACTGCACTCCAGCCTGGATAACAGAGCAAGACTGTATCTAATAATAATTATAATAATCAATGCTGATCAAGAAAGTTTCCCTTCCCCTTGGGGGTGTTAGAAATAACGCTCAAAATCCTAAGGAAATTGAACACTCGAACAAAGGATTCTTAGCAAAGCAAATTTACTTCTGCACAGAGGGGTGCCTCCTTGACAAGTTGCCATGAGAGCACACTTGAACAAAGGGGCACAAGAGCCTTTATTCCTGATGCAAGTCCTGCCCCTGTACCCTTTCCCCATTGGCTGGGGTTGGGTCGTACAATCTAAACTAATCCCGGTTGGCTAAACATTTGACTTTTTAGATAGAGTGGGCATGTAAAAGAAAGTGCACAGAAAGGGAAAGGGGTGTCTGCAATGAGCTAGAAAGTTAGTCCTCTTTCCAAATAAGCAAAGGAATGTGAGCTGGTAACTGATAACACTTGGTACTGTGGCGTGCCTGGGCATCTAACAAAGGCAAAAAGGAAAAAAAGGGAAAAAAAAAAAGGGTGGGGGGCTACTATGAATTAAAGAATAAAAGATTGATAAGATTATTTGAAGAGAAACCTCATCATATCCCACAGGGGGAAGCTGAGTCAGCAGGTCTGCCAGTGGTGCCCCAGGGTTCCATTTAGCTCACGACTTTGTCACATGCTGGGACAGAGCGCCCTTGCCAACAACAGGCCTGGCTCTGAGGGTGAGGAGACCAAAAGAAGGTAGGGGAAAGGGGAGTCACCAATCCATGGGGTAAGGATTGGAGGGGTGAAGCAGTCAGGAGAGGTGATCATACGCCAAGGCTGGCAAACCTTTGCAGTCACACAAAGGCTGTTGCTACTCTTGGGGCCTGTATGGGGTCCCTGCCGGGGCCTCCACTTGCAGATAGGAAGATCACAGCTCACAAAACATCATGCTTTACAGTTTGCAGGCCGATTTCTCAAGGGAAATTTGCCAAGCCTCTCTCAGCCCCTAACTGATGAGGGTCGATGATGACCCCCATTTTGCAAGAAGGCTGGGCACCAGCGAGGTTCAGGGACTCATCGAGGACACACAGCAATAAAGTATAGGAGCCTCACTCCAGATTTCCACAGCCCTAACTTTGCACATCCTCCAGAATATGGGCAATTTTTTACAGTTCATTCACTGCGGGAAGGACCGGACCTTCTCTATCCGCGAGGACTGCGGCGGCACCCATCTCACCCCTTCTGTGGTGGAAAGGGCGCAGCCTCTGCGCTTGTCCAAGCCTCTGGGCTATGGTCAGGGGCCCTCTGTTGGAGTGGGCCGAGTGGGCAGGAGTGTTGAAGTCGAGCTAACGTGGGAAGGTCTGGGGGCTTCTGCGTCCTCGGGGCCGCTGTACCATCACCCAGAGGCAGGGGTTGGGATTAGGGGGTGTGGAGAGAGTCCTACCGTGCAACTGTGTCCGGAATTGGTGGGTTCTTGGTCTCACTGACTTCAAGAATGAAGCCGTGGACCCTCGCGGTGTGAGAGTTACAGTTTTTAAAGATGGTGTGTCTGGAGTCTGTTCCTTCAGACTTTCAGATGTGTCTGGATCTTCTTCCTTCTGGTGGGTGGTCTCGTTGTCAAGAGTGAAGCTGCAGACCGTCGTGGTGTCACAGCCCTTAAAGGCAGCGCGCCTGGAGTTGTTCATTCTTCCCGGTGGGTTCATGGTCTCGCTAGCTTCAGGAGTGCAACTGCAGACCTTCGTGGTGAGTGTTACAGCTCATAAAGGCAGCGTGGACCCAAAGAGTGAACAGCACCAAGTTTCATTACAAACAGGTAAAGAAAAAAAACCTTACACAGTGTGGAAGTGGACCTGACCATGTTGCTGCTCACTGGCTCTGGCAGCCTGCTTTTAGTCCCTTATCTGGCCCCACCCACATCCTGCTGATTGGTCCATTTTACAGAGAGCTGATTGGTCTATTTTACAGAGAGCTGATTGGTCCGTTTTGATAGCGCTGATTGGTGCGTTTACAATCCTTGAGCTAGACACAGAGTCACAGAGTGCTAGTTAGCTAGATACAGAGTTAGCTAGATACAGAGTACCAACTGGTGTATTTACAAACCTTGAGCTAGCCACAAAGTGCTGACTGATGCGTTTACAATCCTTGGGCTAGATACAGAGTCACAGAGTACTAGTCCTCCCAAGTCTCCACTGGGTTAGCTAGATACCGAGTACCAATTGGTGTATTCGCAAGCCCCGAGCTAGACACAGAGTGCTGATTGGTGCACATACGATCCTCCGGTTAGATATAAAAGTTCTCCAAGTCCCCATCCAATTCAGGAACCCAGCTGGCTTCACCCAGTGGATACTGCACCCGGGCTGCAGGCGGAGCTACCCGCCAGTCCCAAGCCGCGCCTGCACTCCTCAGCCCTTGGACTATCGATGGGACCGGGCGCCACGGAGCAGGGGGCGGCGCCCGTCCGGGAGGCTCAGGCCGCGCGGGAGCCCACCGAAGGGGAGGGGCTTGGACATGGCGGGCTGCAGGTCCCGAGCCCTGCCCCTCCGGGAGGCAGCAAAGGCCCAGCGAGAATTTGAGTGCGGCGCGGCGGGCCGGCACTGCTGGGGGACCCGGTGCAACCTCCGCAGCTGCTGGCCCAGGTGCTAAGCCCCTCACTGCCCTGGGCCGGCGATGCCGGCCGGCCGCTCCGTGTGCTGGGCCCGCCGAGCCCGCGCCCGCCGGAATTTACACCGGCCTGCGAGCGCAGCCCGGGTTCCCGCCCGCGCTTCTCACTCCACACCTCCCGGCAAGCAGAGGAAGGAGCCTCCGGCCTCAGCCAGCCCAGAGAAGGGCTCCCACGGTGCCGTGGCGGGCTGAAGGGCTCCTCAAGCGCCGCCAAAGTGGACGCCGAGGCCGGAGGCAGAGGAGGCGCAGAGTGAGGGCTCCTAGCACATTGTCACCTCTCACAATGGCGGAAAGGCCAGCCCCCATATGGGGACGCCGGGACCCAGAGAGGAAAGCCCCCACGCGGCGCCGGGACCTGCGGCTTCCCGGGGGAGCCGAGGGAAGACTCGCGTTAGTTACCTGCAGCAGACTTGTGCTCAGGTTCAGGATCAAGCTCGGGTTCAGGCTCCGGTCCTCCCAGCTCTGTCCAGCGGACCGCCTATGGCTGGCCGCAGGTCCCGCCTCCGCGCAGCCTGGAACCCAGAGGCCAGTGAGGCTCCGCCTGCGCCTGGGGCGCTGCCTACGTCCTGCCACCGGCCAAGGCCGCTCCTCCCTCGCCCAGCTCGGTCTTTCCCGGTCCCCGCCCCTCTACCCCCGGCAGCCCGCACCGCTTCAGTTCTCCCTCCCTCGCGTCTCCGCATGCCGAGTGTCCACGTTGCTCAGATCTAGGGTCCTAAGGCACTGGTTTGGGAGCGGAAACAGAGATACGCAGAGAGGGACAGGGGCTTCCCCCGGTCACACAGCAAAGTTTTCGGAGACCGAACCCCAACTACACTTTGCCTTTCTCCCGGCTGCAAGACGCTGCTTGACTGCCATCCTTTAGACTCCCCTTAACCTCCTCTCTGCTTCGCCTGTCCCTCATTTTTTTTTGTTCGGGATTCACTAATTTCTGTCCTCCACTTTGCCCCTTTCTTCAGTTCCTTTAAGAAGATTTTATATTTGGGCATTTTTCAAACTACATTTTTGTTCTAAGGACAAAAAGAATATATGCACAGTGTAGAAAGCTTGGAAAACACAGGAAAGGATGAAAAAAGAAGAAAAAGATCACCTGTAATCTCTTCACCCACGGTCGCCATTATTACGGTTGGGTGTTCCTCCTGCTGGTATTGTTTCATCTGCATCTTTCAAGATTTATTTTAATAAAAATAAAATCGTATAGTAACCTCTGTTGTGCTGCTGTAAAAAAATTTAAACACTTAGCGCTGTATTTTGAAGTTCTCTCCTATCACTAATTACAGATGACATTATCCTCTCCAAGGTGGCATAGAATTCTGTTGTAGGGTTAAACTGTTGGACATTTAATTGTCTCCATTTTGTTGCTATAAAGGTTGCCAAGATGGAGCACTGAACACACATTTCACTCACTCCACCCTCACTGCACCTTCCTTCTGGCTAAGGAAGTCCGAAAGCTAACTGCCATGTTTCCCAGCCTCATTTGCAGTTAAGAGTTCTGGATGTGGACTAGATGCTGCCAATCAGTAGTACTCTGCCGGATGTGGAAGGCAGGCACGCGTTGGAGGATATTGTCCTGCCCCTGGAGGGTGGCACTAGCAGGATAGCAGAAATAGGAGATGTTCTGCGGCAGCATTCCTTGTCCCTTCTCCAGCTTCCTGGCTGTGGACTGGCCGCTGTGGCTGCAGTCGCTCCTTGACCTGGCTTCCTGCTCTTTGAATGGAGGCTGCAGGAGGTTGTCTGAAGTGGCCTCAGACAGTCACGAGGCTGGTGGGCCATGTCCATATTGTCCTGAGAGTCAGTCCTGGTCTGGCTAAGGCTTGCTTCTGCCTCCGACACTTGCAGCAGCTCTGTGAGCACCCAATTCCCTTTATTAAATCCCTGCCTCTCCACCTATCTAGGGTGTTCACATGCAACTGCTTGCACCTAATTCACTTAGTTCTTTCCTTAAGCTACATCTCTATGGAATCTTTTGCTTCCATATCATCCTTAGGATGTTCACAGCCCTTGCTGCAAAAGTTAGCCCTCCATGAAGGCACTATGATTGACATATTATCAGCTTGATGCCCATGCTTTCCTCTGGTTTCTCCAGCAACCACATGAGGCCCTTGCAAAGGCCCTCCTGCCTCCCCCACAGCACGTGAACAGCCTAGCTTCCCTTGGGCTTGGCATAGCACTCCAGGATTGATTGACTTAATGATTAACTGAGCAATCCTTAAGAGGCCTCATTGATAGAGGGAGTGAGTTTATGGCAAAGTGAATATCAGTCCTCATGTAAGAGCACATTAGAAACTGTGGCAGATCTGAGAGGCCAGTTGCAGACAGGAAGTGTCCCCCATGGGGCAAGGTTGGAGGCTGTGCCCTTTGAGGAGCAGCTGAAGGATCTGGGATGTTCACCCTTTAGAACTTGAAAGACAAAGCCGTGCCCTCCAATTCTCTGAAGGGCAAAACCAGACAGGATCTGTGAGGTCCTAGAAGGCAGAGCCAGACCAGTGAAGAATACAGAGGAATGACTCCCAGACAAAGCAGAGCTGGCTAAGGCTGGGAGGACTCCCTTGAGAGGCAGTGGGCCTCTCATCACTGGAGGAGTACAGGGAAGGACAGATAACCATCTGGCAAAATCCTAGTTCAGATAAGAACTAGACAAGGGGCTCCCAAACTTAGTTGTACATCAGAATTGAGTGAGGAGCTTAGTTTTGTTTGTTTGTTTGTTTGTTTGTAGGTGTTTTGAGTAGGAAGAGATTAATATTAACACAAGTGGTGGGAGGCTGGGAAGTGAAGGGCACTAAGCCATTGTCAAGAAATCTGGAAATGCTAAGATTATAGGGAGGCTACTACCAGTGTTTTCTGCAGCCCATAGCCCTGAACTGAGTCCTCCTTAGGGGGGCCTTCAAAGCCTTGGGTAGAAACCCACCTCTGCAGATGCCCACACACCAGCTGCATGCTCTGCTTCCAGGCCAATGTTATTTGTGTGTTTGTGCAAGAGCTTGGCTTCTAGTCTGCATTTGGATACTAATCCCCTAATCCCTTTCCAAAGGGACCTTGGGCAAGTCCCTTTTCCTTTTTGGGTCTCAGTTTCTTCAACTATAAAAATGAGGTGAAGGGGAAGGAAGACAGAGAGGGAAGAGAACTGAGTTTGAGGCAAATACTCAGGGGTTGGTTTTGTTCAACAACATTCAGACTTGCTCATGTTCAGAGAGCAAGCTTCACTTAGGGGATCACTTAGGAAAAAAGAAAAAAAGTATATATTGGTTTGATTTTTAAATGCATCTTTATTTTTAAATTTCCATTTCCTGCAAATGCTTCGGTGTCCTGACCTAGTCTTCCCTCTTCTGTTCAAATACAGAAAATGATTATGCTCAGTGTAGAAGAAACAGTGCAGCTTGCATGTCCTTTTGTTTGGAATCTAGTTGATCTGTTCGTCATTCTCAGAGCTGGATTCTTCTTCAGTAACTTCCTAGACATATAAGGCTCTGCAATGCTGAAGGATAGAAATCGCTTCTCTTCTCCCACCAGTCCAGTGTAAACACATCCCTGGACGACACTGTTGTTGTTACTGTTTTGTTTTGAGATGGAGTCTTGCTCTGTCACCCAGGCTGGAGTAAAACGGCACCATCTCGGCTCACTGCGGCCTCCGCCTCCCCAAATCAAGTGAGTCTCCTGCCTCAGACTCCTGAGTAGCTGGGACTACAGGCACATGCCTCCACACCCGGCTAATTTTTGTATTTTTAGTAGAGACAGGGTTTCACCATGTTGACCAGGCTGGTCTCAAACTCCTGACCTCAAGTGATTCACCCCACTCAGCCTCCCAAAGTGCAGGGATTACAGGCATGAGCTACTGCGCCTGGCCAAGTTTCTCATATGCTTCTGATACATAACCATATTTGGGAAGCACTGGCCTAAGTGGTTTCTGAGGAGTCTACAACTCCGTCATGGTTATTTCCAGAAAGTGACTTCGCCTGCAAATGTGTTGTGTCTAGATTCTATCCAGCATGGCCACCCTTGACACTTTCTAAGCTGTGACTGGCATCAGAACTCACCAAAGTGGTCCTGTTGCAAGGTATTTACCCCCTCAAAAAAAAAAAGAACCTTCCACAGTGCTTGACATTTATGGTTTGGAGAGAAGAACGAATTGCAGTAGCTAAAGGTAAAATGCACAAATTATTTTTGCAGAGGGTTGACTATTTTCTAGGAATGTAATGAATTCAGCTTTTTAATTAGCAAAAAAGATCCAGGCCCTTTGTAAGGATATTGGACGTGGACCCTGTGTGGATTGAAGGGGAAAGGGTGAGATAACACAAGCCACAGTCAGGTCAGTGTTGTCCAGGGATGTGTTTACACTGGACTGGTGGGAGAAGAGAAGCGATTTCTATCCTTCAGCATTGCAGAGCCTTATATGTCTAGGAAGCTACTGAAGAATCCAGCTCTGAGAAAGATGAAGAGATCAGCTAGATTCCAAACAAAAGGACATGCAGGCTGCACTGTTTCTTCTACACTGAGCATAATCATTTTCTGTATTCGAACAGAAGAGGGAAGACTAGGTCAAGACACTGAGACATTTGCAGGAAATGGAAATTTAAAAATAAAGATGCATTTAAAAATCAAACCAATATATACTTTTTTCTTTTTTCCTAAGTGATCCCCTAAGTGAAGCTTGCTCTCTGTGAACATGAGCAAGTCTGAATGTTGTTGAACAAAACCAACCCCTGAGTATTTGCCTCAAACTCAGTTCTCTTCCCTCTCTGTCTTCCTTCCCCTTCACCTCATTTTTATAGTTGAAGAAACTGAGACCCAAAAAGGAAAAGGGACTTGCCCAAGGTCCCTTTGGAAAGGGATTAGGGGATTAGTATCCAAATGCAGACTAGAAGCCAAGCTCTTGCACAAACACACAAATAACATTGGCCTGGAAGCAGAGCATGCAGCTGGTGTGTGGGCATCTGCAGAGGTGGGTTTCTACCCAAGGCTTTGAAGGCCCCCCTAAGGAGGACTCAGTTCAGGGCTATGGGCTGCAGAAAACACTGGTAGTAGCCTCCCTATAATCTTAGCATTTCCAGATTTCTTGACAATGGCTTAGTGCCCTTCACTTCCCAGCCTCCCACCACTTGTGTTAATATTAATCTCTTCCTACTCAAAACACCTAGAGTGGTTTCCATTTTCCTGACCACACCTTAACTGACAGCATCATTGAGACTAAGAAAGACCCAACTGAGAGGAGGAGGAGTAGGTTGGGGGCTGGTGGGGCAGGGAGAGAAGACTGTTGCAGTGCTTACGTGTGGCAATGGCACCTGTAAAGCACAGTTAGAGTTCACCCTAACAGAGCAAAAGACTCAGCTTTTACTACACTGCCCTGGCTGTGGCTCCCCTCCTCATGTCGAAGGTCAAGGAGAAAAGCCACATGCAAATGAACTAAACAGTAATTGAAGGCAGAGCCACTTGCAGCCTTGGGAGCTCCATCTTGCTGGAGAGATGAGGAGGAGTTTGGGAGGAGTTTGGACAGAGGTCAAGGGAGGAACGTGGGTGGTAAATGGAAGGGATATACCAACACCACCCTGGGGCTTGAGAGAGAGCCTGGGCTTCACCCCTGCCTGTCTCTTCTCCCACTGACAAGGTGACAAGCAGCACAAAATAAATTAATGCTGCCTTAACTGTCCTAGTGAGGAAGAAGCTCCAGACTAGACACCACAAATTGGTAGCCCAAGTCTCAAGCCAGCATACGTGTTCTATTTGACCCCAGCAGAGTTGTGGGTTTTTTTTTTTTTCCATTTTATGCTTTCTAATGCTTAAACATTGAGATATTTGACATTAAAAATGTACATTTCTAGTTTTTCTTGAAACATTGGAAGACTTAGTACCATTAGGCCTGCACATAGATATGGAACAGTGGCTCAACTAGAGATGCTCGTAGTAGCTGCCCCCTTTAGGCAGGGCTTTCATTTTTCAGTCTGCCACAGGCCTCACCACTCCCTATTGCTTCACCCTATGTACAATGATCGTGGTAGGCAGAATAATGGCCCCTAAAGACACCCATGTCCTAACACCTGGTACCTATGAAGACATTCACTTACATGGCAAAAGGGGATATTGTAGTTAATGATCTGGAGGTGGGAGATTAGATTGTATAGCTAGGGCCTAATGAAATCACAAGGGTCCTTATCAAAGGGAAGCAGGAGCCAGAGAAAGAGATATGGTGATGGAAGCAGAGGTCAGGTGATGCCGTCACAAGACAACAAATGCAAGCAGTTGGAAAAGGCAAGGGACTGGCTTCTCCCCCAGTGTCTATAGAAGAAACTCATCTCTGCCAAAACCTTGATTTTAGCCCAGGGAGACACTTTGAATTTCTGACCTCCACCACACTCGGCTAATTTTAAAATTTTTCTTAGAGATAGGGTCTCACCATATTACCCAGGCTGGTCTCAAACTCCTGGGCTCAATCAATCCTCCTGACTCAGCCTCCCAAAGTGTTGGGATTATAGGTATCAGTCACCATGCCCAGCCTGATACACTTAATAAAGATTAGCACGAAGCTCTGTGGAAACAGAAGAGGGATCCCTGAGTTCCTCCCCGGACTTCTTGGGAGAAGATGACCTTTCAGCTGAGCCTGTATCAATTAGAGTTAGATTGGATGCCTATAATGAAACAGTGGTTCTCAACTATGCCTGGGCATCAGCACCACCTGGAGAGACTTTGGAAACACCTGAGCAACACTCCACATTGCTAGGAATCCCTGGGTGTTGTTCTGGGTTATCTGGTTTTGTTGTTGTTGTTTCATTTTGTATTTAAGCCCCTCCATTGATTCCATCGTGTAGCCAGTTTTGAGAACTACTGACATCAGAGAAAACCCAAAATAAAAGTGGCATAAACAAGAGAATTGTACTTTTCTCTCACTTAAAGGAAGTCTAGAGACAGCTGTCCAGGTCTGGGGTAGGAGCTCTGCTCCATCTTCATCCCAGAAGCAGAAGATTCTATTAAAGAGCCTTGAGGGAGGAGGGCGGTTGACATAATCCAGTTTGCAATTTGAAATGATCATTCTGGTTGTAGTGTGTGTCTCCTCCAGTTTCCTAGGAGGAAATAAGATTCCAAGTTATGTTACTAACAATAGCAAGTGTTGATAATTACTTAAGCTGGAAGCTGCTGGCACAAAGGGGTTCATTATAATGTCTATTTTTGTGCATATTTAAAATTTCTGGTAATAAAAAGTTAAAAAAAAAATTATGTTACCAAGTCAATAGCAGGTGTCCTCTGGGCTAAAATGCTGTGTAATGAATCTGTCCTTTTGTGACCTCATGATTGGGTCTGAGGGGTCCATGTCTTTCTCAAAATCCACGGTTAATTATTGAACAGCAATCACCAAACCGAGTAGAGTTGGTGCAAAGGGCACTGGCAGGGTGTCAGAGCCTGGGTTCCAGGCTTTCCGTGTGACCTTGAGCCACCACCTCCCTCTGGGCCTAAGTCATTGCCACTGTAAAAAGAGGGGAATAGGAGGAGGAAGACACAAGGGCCTCTAGAAGACTGAAGCACTAGACAGTTGTAGTAAAGCTGTTACATAATGTTCATTTGTTCATTGGCAGCAGTGTCCTTGGGCCACAAATGTTGTAGTCTATGCATGCTATCTGTTAAACCCAGTCAATTAACTTTGCCGTCCTGTTATGGCTGGTTATGGGCCACTATAAGGCAATGGTTGAAGTACAAAGTATTGGCAGGGACCCTGTGTATCTTCATATACTTGCTAATGGAGTCAGCCTGAAATGCTGTCCTACCACCAATGACAGCAGTGCAGTTCTGCTGAGGAAGGTGCAAAGGCTTTTTGGATCCACAGGGCTGATGCCTAGGTGACCAGAGTATGGGAGCCGCAGTGAGCGCTGATTATCCTTGCTTTCCACTTTGCCTCTCTGTCTCTAGCTAGTTCCTTCTGGTTCAAAGACAGTTTCCCCAGCACAGTCCCTTGTCAGGCCCAGCAGTGTCCACATCAGCAAGCATCTGCCACTCATCATTCCTTCTTTCACTCAGCTCCTGTTATTGCTGACCCGCCTATGCCAGGCCCTGCAGTGTGGAGACAAACAAGACATCATACCTGTTCTCAGGCAACTCACAGACTGGGGAGGCAGACAGACATGGAGACTGGCATGTTTCCCTCACACAGTGTGAGAAAGAGAACCCAGAGAGTGGTGCCAAGAGAGCAGAGAAACAGGAAATGGGACAAAACAACTAAACAAAGCCTGGGATGGTCAGGGGAGGATTCCTGGAGGAGGTGATGCTTGACCTGATTCTTGAAAGCTGAATCAAGAGGAGAAACAGCATTTCTGGAAGACAGAGCTGCATGTGCCAAAGGTCAGAAATGAGAGGGAGCCCTGTGGCTTTGGGTGCAGTAAGAAGATCCTCCTGGGTGGTGCCTGGGCTGTGATGGGATAAGTGGGGGCCAGTAAGAGCCAAGGCTGGAGCCCTAGGAGGGGCAGATCATGAAAGGCCTGAAGTGCCTTGCTAAGGAGTTTGGATGTATCCTGAGGAGGCATAGAAGTGACACAGGATGTTTCTCAGTCACTTTGCCAGCTGGGACCTCCGGTCAGCAATGTCTCCCTTGCCTGGACCTCTCTGGGTCCCAGGTCTGCCACTGGAGGCACCCTACCCACTCGTCCCACCTGTGTTATAGCTTGCACCTGTGTTCAGCAGTTCTTGAACTCTTGTCTCACATCCAAGAAGAATGAGGATATGCTGACAATTAAAGGGTGAGGAAGGGCAGAGAACAATAGAACAGCTGTCAGCAGAGAGGGGATGTGGGGATTGGTCCCCCAGCCCTGCAGCTGGGTGGTTTCTCTCCTCAGTGTGGCTGGGTCTGGGGCTTTTTACGGACTCAGAATGGGGAATGCATGCCAATTGGTTTGTGAGCATGCAAAAAAGTTTAAAGTGAAGACACCACCCAAAGGTGGACACGACAGTGTAGAAAACCAGTTACAAAAGGGTAGGCTTGTGTAAAATAGGTGAAGGGTGCGATCGGTCAGAGGAAAGTGTGCCAAACGGGAAGACAGGTTCTCACTCCAGTCTGAGGATCTAACTTGTAGCTTGGCTTTTAGGCTTTGAACTGTCTTTGGCTTGGAGGTGGGATTTCATTGGGGACCCACTCCTATCTGCCTAGGCATTTGGCTGCCTCCTGTCACTATCAGAGGGATTTAAGGCATAAGGGTGACTTGGTTAGATGAGAACCACTTGATTTCCTCAGATCCTATGGCAGTGAGTGAGGAGTAAGTTCAGCTCTGAGTAACAGAGACTCATATAACAATGGCTTACATAAGATGGGAGTTGATTTCTCTAAAAAAGCAAAAGAAAGCCCAGAGGTAAGCAGGTGAGGGAGGTGACTCAATGATGCTCAAGGAGGTGCACCCCTTCCAGTTCCCACTGGTCACCCCTAGCAGGGGAAACTGTCTTCATGATCCCAAATGGCAACTACCACATCTACATTCCAGGGAGCAGGAGGCAGGTGGGAATGGAGAAGACAAAAGGGCAAAGTGTGCATGCCTCTGGCTTTAGAGGAAGGCTCCCCAAAGCTAACCGCCAAACAATACCATTTATATCCCATTGGTCAGAACTTACTTATGTGGTACAACTAGCTGCAAGGCATGCTGGGAAGTAGAATCTTTAGGGTGGTCAGAATATTGGGGCTTTCTTTTCTGTGGCTTGGTGGGAAGACAGACACTGGAGGCTAACTAGGAGGTTCTGTCACAGACCCCTCCAACTCTGCTAAGAGGAAAAGATTACTGTCTCTGATTGACAGATAAGGACACTGAGGTTCAGAAAGAGAAAGTTATTCACTGGTAGGTGGTGCATTTGCAATTGCAAAGCTTGGCTTGGAATCTCACACTCATAAAAGCACTAGGCAAGCTAGTGGAGGTGACTGACTTTGCACTGTCTCCCCTCTCCAAATCTGATTCTAAAGGTCCCACTATAGGTGTGCCTCAGTGAGTCATCAAGGAAGAGCAGCCTGCACCTCCCCAATTCAAGTTAGTCTCTTGCCTCAGACTCCTGAGTAGCTGGGACTACAGGCACATGCCTCCACACCCGGCTAATTTTTGTATTTTTAGTAGAGACAGGGTTTCACCATGTTGACCAGGCTGGTCTCAAACTCCTGACCTCAAGTGATTCACCCCACTCAGCCTCCCAAAGTGCAGGGATTACAGGCATAAGCCACTGTGCCTGGCCAAGTTTCTCATATGCTTCTGACATATAACCATATTTGGGAAGCACTGGCCTAAGTGGTTTCTGAGGAGTCTACGACTCCGTCATGGTTATTTCCAGAAAGTGACTTCACCTGCAAATGTGTTGTGTCTAGATTCTATTCAGCATGCCCACCCTTGACACTTTCTAAGCTGTGACTGGCATCAGAACTCACCAAAGTGGTCCTGTTGCAAGATATTTACCCCCCTCAAAAAAAAAAAAAAAAAGAACCTTCCACAGTGCTTGACATTTATGATTTGGAGAGAAGAATGAATGTGCAGTAGCTGAAGGTAAAATGCACAAATTATTTTTGCAGAGGGTTGACTATTTTCCAGGAATGTGGTGGATTGGAATGCCACACTCTTAAAAGTACTAGGCAAGCTAGTGGAGGTGACTGACTTTGCACTGTTTTCCCTCTCCAAATCTGATTCTAAAGGTCCCACCATAGGTGTGCCTCAGTGAGTCATCAAGGAAGAGCAGCCCTTTCTTTTTTTTTTTTTTTTTTTTGAGATGGAATCTCACTCTGTCACCTGGGCTGAAGGGCAGTGGCCGGATCTCGGCTCACTGCAAGCTCCGTCTCCCGGGTTCACGCCATTCTTCTGCCTCAGCCTCCTGAGTAGCTGGGACTACAGGTGCCCACCACCTCGCCCGGCTAGTTTTTTGTACTTTTTTTTTAGTAGAGACGCGGTTTCACCGGGTTAGCCAGGATGGTCTCGATCTCCTGACCTCGTGATCTGCCCGTCTTGGCCCCCCAAAGTGCTGTGATTACAGGCTTGAGCCACTGCACCCGGCCTCTTTTTTATTTTTGAGACACAGTGTTGCTCTGTCACCTAGGCTGGAGTGAAGTGGCACCATCTCGGTTCACCACGGCCTCCACCTCCTGGGTTCAAGTGTTTTTGTGCCTCAGCCTCCCAAGTAGCTGGGATTACTGATGCATGCCACCATACCCAGCTAATTTTTGCATTTTCAGTAGAGACAGGGTTTCGCCATGTTGGCCAGGCTGGTCTCGAACTCGTTACCTCAAGTGATCTGCCCGCCTCAGCCTCCCAAAGTGCTGGGATTATAGGCATGAGTCCCTGCGCCCTGCCTGAGCAGCTTTTTCCTGAGAGGATTCCAGGATGGTTGTTCCCACCCCTGGCCTTACAGAATCAGGAACAGATCAGGGGAAAGGGGGTCCTTAGAATTTCTGGTCCGACAACACCATTGTACAGATGAGGAAACTAAGGCCCAGAGAAGGGAAAGACTTCTGTAGATCCCACAGGGAGTGAGTGGGAAGGTCTGGGTAGGGTCCATAGTGAGAGTCCACGTATAATCCAATCTTAGTTATGGCTCGCTGGGTGCTACATGTGGTGTTTGGGCAACCTTTTCAGCTAGACTGAAGCCTCATTAAGGCCTCTGCCACAGGTTGGTAAAAGAAATTGCCCCAGGGTTGGAATAACAAAGATGCTTCCCATCGTCAATCTGTTCACATGGATTAAGGGCTATGGAATACTCCTTCCCTGGAACAGAGTGACAACGTGTGTGAGGACGAGGATAGACCCACAAAGGAGAGATGGCACAAGGTGCTGTGGGCAAAGCCCCCAGCTGGGGACCTGGACCCCAGGCTCTCTGACTCACCAGGTGCTCTCTGGGCCCAATTATCCACATGGTGAAGGGACTGCACTAGATTACAGACTCAAGCCAGGTGCAAGGGAGCTGCTTACTGGACCCCTACCCTCTGGTGTTCCCTGAAGAAGCTCCAAGGGGCCCCGTGGCTCCAGGCTTTCCCAGATCTGCCCCTGGGCTGATGCCTGCACATGTTCATGAGGAAGGGCAAGTAAAATGATCAGGAGCAGGAGTCAGGGAGTGTAGCCTCCATCCCGTCACGAAGAGTCCTTCACAGGAGGACGGCCGGGTCAGGTCTGTCTTCCCAGGCCCAATTTCTTGGGCCAGAGATACCTATTAGAAAAAGATAGAGGCAGACAGATCAGGGCTTACTGGCTCAGAAATGGCTCCACTCCCAGCTGCACTCCTGTTGAGTGAATCCTGGCAGGCTGGATTCTGCTCTTAAAGGGTGGGAGAAGCTCCTCAAGAAGCTTCTCTCTAGGCTAAGACGTGCTGGAGCCTGTGCAGGGGCCCCGGCCCAGGCCCAGCGGTGAGATTTGAAATGGTGAGGAATGGAACGTCGGCACAAAGCCTGGCTGTAATTCTTTTGTGCCTGCCCTGACCCTAACCCTTGTGATCTGGTTGGCCACAGTAAGTCATGTGGAAGTTTAGGGGGTCCCAGGCCAAGGGCTGTGAGGCCAGAGTGGAGGTGGCACCTAGGGGCTCAGATAGGGGCTGCTTACAAACTGGTAGGTGAGCATTTCATATTAAAGTACCCATGTGGCTGTACTAGGGCTTTTCCATGGAAAACGAGTCCTGTATTATCATTTATGACTGAGCCAGAGGGGTTCATCCCTGTGATGGGAAGAATATGAATTAACAACATTGTGACGCTGTACAGAAGAAGAGCCTGAATCCCAAGGAGGGTCAGGGCCTGTCCCAGGCCAGGCAGGGAGACTGGCAGGGCAGAGCAGGGCGGGGTGGAGTAGAACCCCAGGCTGTGCATCTGTGGCCTTTGAGGTGCAATTACTGCCTGCTGGGGACAGATCAATGCCTTTAATAGACATGTTTATTTAGGGAATGAAAGTCTCTTTCAATCTTACACAGAGGAGGAGTCATGAGGGAGCTGAGCAACCCTCCAGCTGACCAAGGCCTGGCATCTCAGCTCGCATTCCACCTGTCCCATGATGGGATGAAGAAACTGGTGCACTGAACGGGGTTGTTTGTTCACCAAACAATGTTTGCAACCCTGCTTAATCATTATCTTCTTCTTATCACTGTTCTCTCCTTCACAGAGCATGGGGCTCCCTAGCGTGCAGGCTTCAGGCCTTGCAAAACCTGGATCCTCCCTGCTTGTTTTCCCGATTGCTGCTCTTTGGAGGCCCCTGAGTTCCATTCCCAAAGCTCTCCTGAGGAAGAAAGCCGTTTCTCCCTCCGGCCAAAGATGGTCGCTGGAGAGCACAGGAGAGGGAAAGCAATTATTTTCGAAAACTCAAGGCCACCTCTTCAGGAAGCCCTGGAGTCCATAGTAAACAAAGTTCCCCATCTTATCTGTGAGAAACCTGAAGGAGGATTTTAAAATTCTGGTCTGCCTGTCAGAACAGAATACGTGTAAATAGGTAATTTCCTGCAACCGCAAGGCATGCTGGGAGCCAGACACTTACCAAGGTGACATTGTCCCAGGAGCCTGTTCTGTGCTTTGAATGTGGCACTAGAACCCCCAAACCAAGCCCGAGGGATACAGACTTCTGATTAGTTCCTGTCTTGTGTCTCCCTAAGGTGTGAAATGCTTGGTTTTAGTGCACCTGAAAATGTCACTGCGTAAGTGATCTACTAAATCTTTCTGTTCATAAGAGGGGATATAGCAGGAGGCACTGAAAGATGATCCAGGTACAGGTGGGGATACTGAGGCGCAAGAGGGAAAAGGACCACTGCACGTCCCACAGGGATTCAGTCATGAGTCACAGTATGAATAGTTATTGGTGGTTTACTATGTCCTAATCACTTTACAGGGATTACCTTATTTAAGGCTCATCACACCATGTAATGGGTAACCTAACACTGATTTCTATCGTAGAGGAGGAGACAGAGATTTAGAGAGGTAGGGGGTGGTGCTTAGTGCTGGCTACACATTCGAATCGTCTGGGGGCTTATATTAATAAGTACTGATCCCGGTCTGATTCTTGCAGGTCCACTAAAAACAAAATTAAAGTGAAAAGTACCGGTGCCTAAGCCCCTCTCCTGAGTCCACATTGAACTCTCAGGGTGGGCCCTAGCCATGGGTAGAATGTGAGGTGCTCCAGGTGATTCTAACATGTAGCCAGAGCTGAGACAACGGGGTTGCAGAATTTGCTCAAGGTTACGTGGCCAGTGAGTAGTGGATTCTACCCCGGGAGGTCTGACTCCACTTGGCCTCACCTGGGCATACTGGAAATCAGTGTAATTCATTGCCCTGCAAAAAGTACCTGCTCCCCTTAACAACATCATCTTCTGTGAGCCTGAAACCTCTAGTACATGCAGCTCTGGGACCAGAAGTGTGCTTTCTTTCCTGCTGTAAACTCTCCTGATGGTACCAAATGGATATGACGCAGGGTATTCGTTTGCTATTGTTGCTGTAAAAATTGCTACATGGGCACCTGCAATCCCAGCTACTTGGGAGGCTGAGGCAGGAGAACCCCTTGAACCTGGGAGGTGGAGGTTGCGGTGAGCCGAGATTCCGCTACTGCACTTCAGCCTGGGCGACAGTGCGAGACTCGGTCTCCAAAAAAAACCAAACAAAACAAAACAAAATTTCTACAAATTTCCAGTTCAAAACACACACATCCAAGGAAAGGTGCAGTGCCTCACACCTGTAATCCCAGCATTTTGGGAGGTGGAGGCAGATGGATCACTTGAGGCCAGGAGTTCGAGACTAGCCTGGCCAACAGGGTGAAACCCCATCTCTACTAAAAATACAAAAATTAGCTAGGCATGGTGGTGCATGCCTGTAGTCCCAGCTACTCAGGAGGCTGAGTCAGGAGAATCGCCTGAACCTGGGAGGCAGAGGTTGCAGTGAGCCAAGATCGAGCCACTGCACTCTAGTCTAGGCAACAGAGTGAGACTCTTGTCTCAAAAACAAAAACCAAAAACCAAAAAAATCCACACACACACACACACACACACACACACACACACACACACACACATCCAATCTCTTGCAGTTCTGGAAGTCAGAAGTGTGAAATCAGTTTCATTGGGCCAAAATCAGTTTCACTGAGCCAAATTAAAGGCATCAGGAGGGCCCTGCTCCTTCCTGAGGCTCCAGGGGAGAAGATATTTCCTTGCCTTTCTGAGTTTCTAAAGCTGTTTTTCTTGCATTCTTTGTTTCATAGCTCCTTCCCCTCTCTTGTCTTGCTACAGTGTTACATTGTCACCTCCTTCTGTGTCAAATTTCCCCCTGCCTTTCTTTCATAAGGACACTTGTGATTGCATTTAGGACCCATCTGGATAATCCAGAATCATCTCCCCATTTTTAGATCTTAAACTTAATCACATCTGCAAAACCTATTTTTATGTAAGGTACATTCACAGGTTCCAGGGATCAAGACCTGGATATCTCTGAGAGTTATTATTCAGTCTACTGCACACAGGAAGCAGGGAGATATACCTGCATTCATGTCTCCATTCAGGTTCCACACAACCATCTGTGATCTAGCTGAAGGCCATTGGGCCAAAAACATGTTGGTTGATATTAGTTTGGTCTAAATGAAGATTTTTTTTTTTTAAAAGAATGTTGTAGCCAGCTTCCAAATGGTCCCCAGTGACCCCTGCCTCCTGGTATTCCCACCTGCCCGCATTGTGGGGTTCCCTCCTGCAGTGTATCAGGGATGGTCTGTGTGACCAACAGCATATGGTAGATGTAGTGGTGGGTATGTCATACCCAAGATTAGATGGTGAAAGACCGAGACCCATCTTGGGCTTCTTTCTCTGATCTCTCACGCTGGGAAGCAAGCTGCAGTGTGAGTCTAGAGAGGCCCATCTGGCTAGGAACCGAGGCCTCCTTCCAGGCTGCCAGCACCCCCTTGCGTGCATTTGGAAGTGGGTCCTCCAGACCAAGCAAAGCTTCGGGTGGCTGCAGCCCTGGCTGACAGCATGACCCAAACCCCACGAGAGACCCTGAGCCAGAACCAGCCAGCTAAGCCACTCCTGGATCCCGATGCTCAGAAATTGTTGCTTAAAGTTGCTAAATTGAAGACAATCTATTAGGCAGCAATAGGTAGCTATTACAAGAGATACTTTCAGTCTCTGTTTTTTCTAGTATTGGTAATTTTTAGTCTCTCCAGTGGGGCACTTTGCCAACTTTTGAGTAACTTGGGCACTTTTTTCCATTTTCCAGAAGCGTGCAGGGATTCATTTTTCTCTTTTATAAATTTTCAGCTACTGATCTCTGCATTCCCATGTTCTAATATGAACCAAGGCAAAAAGAGGATGACTTAGAATAAACTGATGTCTGAAAATGGAGAATTTGCTGGAACAAGTGATGTGGCTTATCACTGGGCTCCACTGACTTTGAGGGTGAGGTGCAGAAGGGACCATGAGGATCCTCTGGGCCAGCAGTGCTCAGAGGGTGGTCAGAGACTGCCTCTCAAAATCATGGGGACTTGAAGCTCATCCTCAGACACGCCCACTTGGAATCCAGAGGGGTGGATCTGGGAGTCTGCCTCGTTGACAAGGGGCCCCGGGGATTCTCCCCGGTACCCTGAACCTGACCATGACCCCGACCCCGACCCCTGCTGCAGGTCCACTCTCCTCTGTTGTTGAAAGGAAGTCTTATCTGCTCAGGCTACCATAACAACATACCACACACTAGAGAGCTTAAATAAGAGTCCACAGCTTAAATTTATTTTCTTGCAATTCTGGAGGCTGCAAGTCCAAGATCAAGGTTCAACAGTGTCTGTTTCTGGTGAGGGCTGTCTTCCTCGTTTCCAGGTGACTGCCTTCTCCTCTTCTTGCTGTGTTCTCACAAAGTAGGAGAAGAGGTGGTAGAGAGTGAGAGCGAGAGCTAGCGAGAGAGAGAGAGAGAGAGAGGGAAAGAGAGAAGACGGGGGGAGAAAAGGGAGATGGAGTCATGATCTCATGCATATACATGAGATCCTATGGTTTGGCATATTTTTCACATGAAAAGCAGGATAGTGAAGTGTATTCAAAAGAACATTGAATTTCAAGCTTAAAGACCTGGGGTCTCATCTCACTTCTCCACTTAATCTTTTGTGATCCTAACATTTAAAAACCTAATTTTTCTGAGGCTCAATTTCCTGGTCTGTAAATTAGGAATAATAATACTCAACTCGCAGAGCCATGATAAGGACTAAAAGAACGCGAGCCACGGATGGTGACCAGCACACTCAAGGGGACAGACAGGCTCCCATCTGTGCTGGTTGAAGATAGAGGAGGCGGGAGGGAGCATCAGTCCCAGCCTGGGAGCAGTGGGAGCAAAGGCCTGGGGTAGGAAGCACATGGTAGGGGCGGGGTACTGGGCTGAAGAAGGCGGCTAGAGCTTAGAGTGTGTGAGGGGTCAGCAGCTGTGGGCAGGATCTGTAGGGAATTCGAGGGAATAACAGGCTTTGCTGTTTATTTGCATGCCCACTCGGCTCCCACCCAGATCTGTCCCCCAGACCCCCGACCCTGTGCCCAGAGCACTTGTCCTCCCTGCTCTGAGTGGCGCTTGACTGCCCTGGACCCCCTTCCTATCTCTCCTTTTCTCTCCAAGAAAGTACACCCCTCCTTTGTCTCTTTACCATCTCTTCTTTGCTGTATGCTAAGGTTAAGCTGGACCAGAACAATCCAGAGACCAATGAGGACATGAATGGCCAGCCAGGGAGCCGATATCTGTTAAGGCTTTGTCACCTTGTGGCCTTAGCCATGTTGCTTCTCCTCTCTTGGTGTCAGCTGTTTATTTGCAAAGCTGGGGCTGGACTCGACAAACAGTGCTCAAAGTCCTTTTGTAGTTGAAATATTCCAGAGGATACTGTCACTTGGAAATACATTCTCTCAGGTGAGTGAGTCATAAATGCAACTTGAGAGGCAGACAAAAAAGATGCCAGCAATAAGCCCAAGGGGGCGGGTAATGACAAGGTCTCTGGAGGTGAAAAGGATGAGGACTTTTGGCCTGGGAAACCTCCAAGGTCCCATCTCTTTGTGAGAGTCTGTGAGTCTGTTACATTTCAAGTCAGCTTCAGAAAGCACTTTCTAACTAGCAAAATGGTCTCATGATGGAAAGCACCACCTTGGGAGAGAATGAGCCCCTGTCACCAGGGTGTGCAAACAGAAGCCAGACAAACCATTGGCAAGGACACTGTAGGATGGAGGTTGTAAACTGAAATGTATTCAAAGGCCAGGAACATATTCTGAGAGAGAGAGAGAAGAGAGGCCACATTCACATAACTTTGATTACTATATGTTGTTATAATTGTTCAATTTTATTACTAGCTATTGTTATTAATCATTTACTGTGCCTAACTTGTAAATTAAATTTTATTATAGGTATTTACATATAGGGAATTTATTATAGGTATTTACATACATATTTACATATAGGGAAAAACATAAGCTCTGTTGAGTTTGGTACTATTGAGGTTTCAGGCGTCCACTAGGGGTCTTAGAATGTATTAACGCTTTCATCCTACCTGTTCCTAAATAGGGATTATTTTGTAATCTGATAATCACATGTTTATAGTAATTAGCATGTAATTTTATAGTAAATAACGTGTTTATAGTAATTCTCAGATCATTGGGTCTGACAGGCAAATTTCTTTTTAAAGCTTTGTTGGGAACAGGGCCCCCAAAATCTGGCCACAAACTGGCCCCAAAACTGGCCATAAACAAAATCTCTGCAGCACTGTGACTTGTTCATGATGGCCATAATGTCCTCACTGGAAGGTTGTGGGTTTACCAGAATGAGGGCAAGGAACACCTGGCCCGCCCAGGGTGGAAAACCACTTAAAGGCATTCTTAAGCCACAAATAATAGCATGAGTGATCTATGCCTTAAGGACATGCTCCTGCTGCAGATAACTAGCCAGACTCACCCGTTTATTTCGGCCCATCCCTTCATTTCCCATAAGGGATACTTGTCGTTAATCAAATATCTATAGAAACAATGCTAATGACTGGCTTGCTGTTAATAAATACACGTAGGTAAATCTGTGTTTGGGGCTTTCAGCTCTGAAGGCTGTGAGACCCCTGATTTCCCACGTCACACCTCTATATTTCTGTGTGTGTGTCTTTAATTCCTCCAGCACCACTGGGTTAGGGTCTCCCTGACCGAGCTGGTGTCAGCAAGCTTGATGTTAAATATATTTTAAGTGATCATAATTTATTGAATTTTTTAAAAAAAGAACAATGGGGAGGATAAGGGGGACTACCATAGATATAAACAGCAGAATATTATTCAGCCTTAAAAAAGAAGGCACTCCTGCCATTTGTGACAGCATGGATGGACCTGAGGTACCTTATGCTAAGTGAAATAAGTCAGGAAGATGATTCTTATTTGTGGATGTAAAGAGTAGCCCTCTGCGTGTTTGATATACAAGCCCACTTCATCTGCTTCGGTGGATTCTGCATCATCACGCCATGAGTATGTCAGTGGTCAGATGTCAAGAGCAGACGATGTTGATGACAACTGGGCAGGTAGCATCTCCAGTGTGAAATGCTGAACAAAGGGATGACTCATGTCCCAGGTGGGACAGAGCAGGACAGTACAAGATTTCATCATGCGGTTTAAAACTTACGAATTGTTTATTTTTGGAATTTTCTATTTAATACTTTTGTACTATGGTTGACTTCAGGGTAACTGAAACTGTGAAAAGTGAAAACGTGGATAAGGGGACACTGTTGTACCAAAGTTTCTTTATCCATCTAGCCATCACACAGAAAGACAGATAAATACTGCATGAT
The DNA here is from genome assembly GCF_007565055.1 of Rhinopithecus roxellana. Classification (NCBI taxonomy): domain Eukaryota; kingdom Metazoa; phylum Chordata; class Mammalia; order Primates; family Cercopithecidae; genus Rhinopithecus; species Rhinopithecus roxellana. Next base: position 20,449,680 of record NC_044564.1, read on the forward strand.
CTCACTCATATGTGGGATCTTAACAAGGTGAATTCGTAGAAACAGAAACTGGAAGGGTGGTTACCAGGGGTGAGGGATAGGAGAAATGGGGCAATGTTAGCCAAAAGGTACAAACTTGCAGATGAAAAAGTTCTGGAGACCTAATGTACAGCATGAGTATTATTAACTATACAGTTAATAATATAGGACTGATCCCTTTGCTCAGCATTCCACACTGTAGATGCTATCTGCCCACAAGTCATCGACATCAGCTGCAACTATAGTTAATAACTATAACTATATAGTCAACAACTATAGTTCATAATCAGTAATAACTGCTAATTAATAACTATACAGTTAATAAAATTGGCCATGCCTGGCTAATTTTCATCCTCGTTACTGTACAGAATTCCTTGGTGTGACTATACCACAATTAATTCATCCACTCCTGTTGCTGGGTATTTAGGATGTGTCCAGTTTCAGTCTGTTACAAATCATGCTGCCATGAACATTTTTGAACGCCTTTTGATGGCTGTGTACGCACTTCTGTTGAGTGCATACCTAGGAGTGGAATTGCTGGGTCACCGGGCACATATGTGTTTCACTTATAGTAGAAAATGTCAGTCAGCTTTTTGAAGGGGATGTATCCATTTACACCCTGATAGTTGTGGATGAGTTGGTTGCTCCAAATCTCCCTGTATTTAAATATTAACCACAAATTTTTAAACACCCTTTACAGGCCAAACAAAATACAGATTTTATCTGTAGCTGCCTGTTTTCAATCTCTCGAGTGGAGAGAATTCAAATGGCAGAGCAGCTGAGGATTAGACAAGAGCGTTTCCAACACCTCTTTTTGCTGGAGAGCTCAAAATTGGCTCCAGCAAATGGTTCAAGTCTTTCTGATTCCTCCATTCCCACCCAATACCCGCCCCCCCAAAGCTTGTAAAACAGGCTTCCCCCTCCCTACTTATCTCCCTAGACCGCTGTGAAGATTGACTAATAAATGTCTGCAAATTAGCCAGTGAAGAGAAACAGGGCTGTAAGTAGACAATAATCATGATATTAATCAGCATCACATCCAAGGGCGTAGCTCCATTAAGCCAGCCCTTGCCCCACCACTGACCCCCCTCCATTCAGCTGCTCACTCCACTATTCTGTAAGCAATTTTCAGGCATCTGCTCTGGGCTGGGCCCTCAGCTATAGGCTGGAGCTATAGCATGTTCCAGGAGGGCCTGGAAGAGTTCCTGGACTCACCCTCCATGGTACAAAGGAGGAAACTGAGACCCAGGAACAGAAAGGAATCTGCCCAGGTCACAGCACCCTTCAGGCACAGCTAGAGACTGAAGGCCCTAACTCTAGCTCAGGCTCCTTTCTGTACCTGTGAGGCCCCAGACATTCTCAAAGGACCCCCCTTTTCCCCTGGCACTGCATCCATGCCACTCCCTGTGCGCCCCACTCCCTCTAGTCCCCACCAGTTCCTCTCTTTGCAGCTGCCTTGATGAGAAAGGAATTTCCCCCCCGCCCCCCGCTCCCAATTTCCCAGTCCTTTGCCTTCTCCTCAAATCTGTCAGACTGGCAACCCTCTCTGGGTCTCACCATGCCCACCCTGCCTCTCTGTTTCTGCACTGAGGTCCTCCTGGGTGGAGACTCTTCTGAGGTTCTGGTGTCAGACAGAGCTGGAACTAAATCCTAACCCTGCCTCTCTAACTAGATGTATAACCTTGAGCATGCCAAGTTAACTTAACCTCTCTGTGCCTTGTTCTTACGTCTGTGAAATGGGGATATTAATGGTACTTATCTCCTAAGGTAGGTATGAAGAATAAATAACATAAAGTGTTTGGAAACCATTAACCTCAAGGCCAGACAGGAGTTTTGACACCCAGAGAGAAGAAGGCACCAGTCTGTGGTCACATAGCATATCTGTGGAAGAGGCAGGAACTAATCCAAGTCTCCTGGGTCCCAGCCTAGGCTCCATGCAGCACCTTCGAGGGATTTCTGCTGGTTTGTGCAGACCAGTTGGATAGAATTTTTAAGTCAGGTGGTAATGAGACTAAGCACCAAGAAAGAAGCCCATTTCCAGCCCTGACAAAAGGCTGTTTTCTTTAGTGGGAGCCAACCATAGACTAGGTGTACACATGCTTTATAGTCATGAACTCTTGTCTTTGTTACAAAGGAGGCAACCACTTTACAGAAGAGATTATTGAGGCTCAGAGAAGTCCACAAGCCCAGTAAGTAGTGGAGCAGAGTGAGAACACAGGTAGAGCATGTGACTTTGCAAGACACTAGGCTGCCACCTGCTTTGAGATTAGGTTGCTCATATCTGCATAAACCAGTCCTCAGATAATCGCATGGGTGCTGGAGACTGAAGTGGGTACTGGGACCTCCTTTATTAGAACAGGCAATTGCCTGTATTCCATTATGGCGCAGGATCAAGGCGAAAAGGAGAACCCCATGCGGGAACTTCGCATCCGCAAGCTCTGTCTCAACATCTGTGTTGGGGAGAGTGGAAACAGACTGACTCGAGCAGCCAAGGTTTTGGAGCAGCTCACAGGGCAAACCCCTGTGTTTTCCAAAGCTAGATACGCTGTCAGGTCCTTTGGCATCCGGAGAAATGAAAAGATTGCTGTCCACTGCACAGTTCGAGGGGCCAAGGCAGAAGAAATCTTGGAGAAGGGTCTAAAGGTGCGGGAGTATGAGTTAAGAAAAAACAACTTCTCAGATACTGGAAACTTTGGTTTTGGGATCCAGGAACACATCGATCTGGGCATCAAGTATGACCCAAGCATTGGTACCTACGGCCTGGACTTCTATGTGGTGCTGGGTAGGCCAGGTTTCAGCATCGCAGACAAGAAGCGCAGGACAGGCTGCATTGGGGCCAAACACAGAATCAGCAAAGAGGAGGCCATGCGCTGGTTCCAGCAGAAGTATGATGGGATCATCCTTCCTGGCAAATAAATTCCCGTTTCTATCCAAAAGACCAATAAAAAGTTTTCAGTGAAATGTAAAAAAAAAAAAAAAAAAAAAAAAGAACAGGCAATTGCATCTTGGATAGCCCCTGGATCCTTACAGAATGACCTTTTCGGAAAACCTCTAGCTTCCCTTCCACACTCTGGCCCCACCACCTTCACCTTTGCCTTTACCTTCACTGTCAGCAGGGGACTTCAGAGAGATGCACTTGCTGTGGTGTTGGGAATCATATTCTTTTTTTTTTTCTTTCTTTCTTTTTTTTGCGAGGGAGTGGGGAAAGTCTTTCCATGTTGCCCAGGCTGGCCTCAAACTCCTGGGCTCAAGCAGTCCTTCTGCCTCAGCCTCCCAAATAGGTGGGGAAATCACATTTCCTGTTGCTGAATCCAGATCCCACTCTGCCTGTTTTCCTCACCGGCTTCCGGGCATTTCCCTTTCCGCTCTTGACCTCAGTTTCCTCATCTGTACACTGACTAAGTGGGTCCTTCAAAGTGACCTTGACTCTCAGGCAGCCACTCTTTCCTCACCAACATTTCCACCTGCTCCAGGCAGGTGAGACTCAGCTGGAGGCCAGAAGGAAAGCAATGGATTAGAGTGATTCACACCTGGGAGTGAATGGCTGATGGCTCCCTACCACTCCCCTCCTTCCTTATCTCAGCCTTAAAATCAAAAACAAACACACACAAACAAAAACACCAGGGCAGCATCCTGGTGGCATCTTATGTGGACTGAAGAAGAGACGGGAACTAATGAGGAAGACAGGAGAGTACGGGAACAGAAACCTCCACAGCTTGAGCCCAGACCTCAGGCTCTGGAATCAGACAGAGCTGAGCTCAAATCAGTTCTGCCACTGACCAGAATTGTGGCCTTGGCAAGTTCTTAATCTCTCTGAGTCTCAAGTTCCACATCTGTAAAAGAGAATAATAACCGCGGCCTCTGTGAACGACATCACACACATGCAGTGCCCAGCGCCGAGCTGCGCTCCTGATGGGAGCTAGGAGGTGTGGGGTCTCCTTCCTTCCTTCTTTCCTTTTATCCCACCATAGAATGTAGGCCTCCTCCCACCTCTACCCCAGGATCTGGGTGTGTAGGCCACGAGTAGGGTGGTCTGCCCCCACCATCCAGGATGGGAGTGTGGCAGGTGACCTCCTTCCCAGAAGCCCCTCACCCTACATTCTCTGGCTGGGCGCAGATTTTGGAAGCTGAGGGTTGGCTGTGGGACAGGCCTGGCTCCAGACTCCAGGGTGCCAGCCGGGGTGGCGGCGGGGAGCAGCTTGCCTCGAGGCAAGTTTGGCTCAGCCCACTGCTTTGTTTAGCTTCATACACTCAACTCCTCGCTTCTATTTGAAAACCTGAGTCTGATGGGATGGCCTGGCAGCTGGCAAGAAATGTGGGGAGCTGCATCTGGGCAGTGGGAGGCCTGACTGCATGTATGTGACAGCCTGGCCCTCTCTCTGCCTGGGATGGCATTCATTCATTTGCTCATTCAGCCATCAAATATCTACTAGGGGCCTGCCATCTCCCAGGCTCTGTGATAAATGCTGGGATCCAGCTGCTGGGCAAGACTGACATGGCCCCTACTCTGCAGGATCTGGGTGTGTTGGCTGGGAAAGGGCCATTAGTCAAAGGAAGCACAAGTTGGTGTAAAGTGCTCAGTGCTCTCAGGGGTGGGCATATACTATCATTAAGGAGCGTAATGGGCATTAACCAGATGGAAGGGACAGTGGCTCTGTTCCGGTCAATCCAATCATCCAACAATGACTTTCATCCATTCCATGCTGGACCCTGTACTAAGCCCTTGATCAAATTGTCACTCTACTCACCAGAAGCTCCTTGAGGAGTGTGCCGAGGCGTAATTATTCTCCCCTGGACCTTCCCTGCAAGACCCCAGCTTGATTATGCAGAAGGGACTCAGATACTGGAACTGGAATTAAAAGGCATGCAGAAAAGCAGATAATCCTTCCTGGCTGAATAGAGATTTCATGAAGGAGGATCCCAGATTACCAGTGGCATTACTTTGAATGCTGGGGAAGTGAAAGACTCAGGGTCGAGTCCTGATTCTGCTACTCACAGGCTGTGTGACCTCAGGCAAGCCCTTTCCCTCTCTTGTCTTTAATTTCCCCTCTTGTACAAGAAAGGGGTTGAAGCAGGTCAACTCCAGAGTCCAGGTCACAGAGCTCAGGACAAGGTCTAGTGCAGAACGGGGCCAGGGAATGCCTACGTCATTTGTCACAGGGGGGCAGATGCAACCAGGTTTGGGGATGGGACAAACAGCACTAATTGGTGTCATTAACATTTTCATCCTACCTGTTCCTAAATCGGGATTATTTTGTAATCTGATGATTATATGTTTATAGTAATTAGCATGTAATTTCATAGTAAATAGCGTGTTTATAGTAATTCTCAGATCATTGGGTCTGACAGGCAAATTTCTTTTTAAAGCTTGATATTAAATATATTTTAAAGTGATCATAATTTATTGATTTTTTTAAAAAAGAACAATGATAATATGGCGATAAGTTCTGAGACACATGAGATAGGATTCTAGATCAAAAAGGAAGCAGAGATTGGCTTCCAAAGAATAAAATGTAGAAAAGGAAATAGCAGCTTCACCATGGAGAAACCTGGCAGAGTCCACTTTCTCCAAGTGATCCAGGTGAGCCTCCCCAGTGATGTCATGTGGCTGTCACGTATCCATTGGTGTGATGTAACTAGAGGCCACTTCATCTCTGTTGAGCGTTTTCCTTAAACCTTAACCTGTCTAAGCATGAGAAGAACGTTAGACAAACCCAGATTGGGGACATTCTACAGGATCCCCAGCTAGTCCTCCTTAGAACTGTCAAAGTCATGGAAAACAGGGAAAGACTGAGAAACTATCCCGGACCAGAGGGGCCCATGGAGACTCATGACAACTAAATACCATATATGCTGGATGGGATACCAGTGCCAAAAGAGGACATTAATGGGAAGACTGGTGAAATCTAAGTAAAGTCTAGAGTTTACTTAATAGTAATGTACCAACGTCAAGTGTCTTTGTTTTGATGTATATAGCATGATAATGTATAATGTTAATAATGGATATTATTAACATTAATAATAACTGGATAAGGGGTACATGGGAATTCTTGGTTATATATGCAAATTTCTTGTAAATCTAAAATTATTGCAAATTAAAATGTTTATTTTTTTTAAAAAAAGAAACAGAAAAACATTTGGATACTAAAATTATTAAAGTTATTTGGCAAAAATAGGGGAAGAATGATTAATAAACAAAATACCTTACTTCTTAGAAAATGTCATAGAAAAACTCATTTCATCCTAGTTGATGGGGTTAAGATTTTTAGTAGTTATAAAATTACTGAGAAAAATTTTTGAAACTAAACCAAAATATGAGGATTTGTGTAAGACGGTGTCTTATAACCTCCATGCCTTGGCTTGGTGCTAAAATCAGAGCTGCAGAAGGTGCAGGAAAACAAGGGTCACTAACTCTGGAAGGGTTCCTGAAAGCTTTTTAGAAGAGGGGGCATTTCGAATAGGGTCTTGAAGGATATATAAGAGTTATCAAGCTAACCAGAAAAGATAAGAATAGGAATTCCTGCAATTATATTTAATAATATTTATTGGTTAGCTGCTAATTGCCAAGCACTAGACTAGTCCCTGGGACTTTAGCTATAAATTAGACCAAGAAATAGTATCTGCCTTCATGGTGTTTTTTGTTTTTTTTTTTTTCTTATTACTTTCTACAACAGAAATTACACTGTGGTAATGATGGCGTGTATTTGTATGTTTGGTACGTATCCTAGAACTATCAGTCACTGGACCTGCCCACCCACTCTGCCCACTCTGACTTCTAAGGGATGACACTACTCCACATTCAGCCTCTGCTGCCCAGGCCTCTGTGTTCTTGCTCCAGGCTGGCTTCACAGGTATAAGACCTGTGCAGTTGTACAGGGCACTTGGTTTTTATGCTTTACTGTGGCTGTCTTGAAATTCTTAGTAATTTGGCCGGGCACGGTGGCTCACACCTATAATCCCAGCACTTTGGGAGGCCGAGGTGGGCAGATCACCTGGGGTCAGGAGTTCGAAACCAGCCTGGACAACATGGTGAAAACCCATCTCTACTAAAAGTACAAAAATTAGCAGGGTATGGTGGCACACACCTGTAGTCCCGGCTACTTGGGAGGCTGAAGCAGGAGAATCACTTGAACTGAGAAGGCGGAGGTTGCAGTGAGCTGAGATCACGCCACTATACTCCAGCCTGGGCAACAGAGTGAGACTTGGCCTCAAAAGAAAGAAAAAAGAAATTCTTAATAATTTTACACTTCAACTTGCTTTGTAGTGAAGTCTGATAGTACAATGGAGCCTGCACGTGAGCAGGGGAGATATACTGGGTGGTAAGGCATGCATGCGTGGGCTCAGGTCTGCAGGGACAGTGGACACTGTGCAGATCAAGCAGTTGGCATTGCCACCTGATGTGCATACACACTACACCTGGGGCAGTCCAGGGTGTTGTAGGACCCTGAGGGGTGGCCAGGCCCAGGACCTGGGCTCATATTGGTGGCAGTGGTGGCAGGAGTCAGGCTCCAGGAGAGAGGAGATGTGGCTACACTGCTAATAAATCACCCTTGATGGCAAGTGAGCCCTTTGCCCTGCAGCAACATCATCAAACCAGGTGCCTCGGAGAGACTGAGCGAGGAGCTGCTTCCTTCCCAAGGGTGACCACCAGCAGGAGAATGCGCCACTGAGTGACTAACATTATTTTCAATTGTGTCCATTGAAAAATGAGATTAAAAGTATAAATTTTGATGATCTAAAAAATGAATTTGTAGAGAAATGAGCCAAAGAAAGCTTATAATCAATCAAGATATTACTAAAGTATTATTAGAGGATATAGAAAAGAAGAAATAAGCGACTCCATAGACTCAAAACCTCAAAAACTAACTACTAATATTTGGGTGTATTTCTCCCTAGATTTTGCTATGCATATTTTTACACAATTTGAATAACATATATTCCATCAAGTGAATATACCATATTCACTTTCCTTGACATTTATGTGGTTTCCAATTTTTTATATTAAGACTTTGCTTTACATCCTTGTGCATAATTGTACTTTTAAATAAACTGTTCCATTTCAAAAAAGCATAAAGTTTTCATGAATTTCAAGTAATTTTTAGGCCCAGAATTTCTGTTCTTTTTTCTCTATGGTCTCCTTAGGTGAGCCATTCACTCATGTGTTTGGTTATTTCAGTACTGACTTCTCCTTAACTTTATAATAATCAAATTTAATAACTTAGATGAAATTGACAAATCCTTTGGAAGATGCAAACTACCAAAGCTTCACTCAGGAAGAAATAGGTAACAACAATAACCCTATATCTATTAAACAAATTGAATTTAAAATTGAAAAGCTTCCAATAAAGGAAACTCCAGATTCAGATGGCTTTACTGGTGAATTCTAATACCAAGTCATTCGAGGAAGAAATAATACCAATTCTACACGAACTCTTACAGAAAATAGAAGAAGAGGAAACACTTCTCATTTTATAAGGCTGACATTTCCCTGATACCAAAAGCAGACACTCTCCAAAGAAGGAGAAAACTACAGTCTAAAATTCTTCATGAATATAGATGCAAAAATCCTCAACAAAATATTATCAAAGCAAATTCAGCTGTACACACAAAGAATAATTCATAATTGCCACATTGGGAAATAAACTAAATGTCTTTCAACTGGTGAATAAATAAGCAAACTGTGGTGCATTTATGTGATGGAATACTGCTCAGCAGTAAAAAGGAAGACTCAAAAGGCTTCATACTGTAGTCAGCTATTTATATAACATTCTGGAAAAGGCAAAATTATAGGAACAGAAAACAGATGATTGATTGCCAGGATGGGGAGAAGGATGTTGATGGAGGCACAGCATAAGGGAATTTTTTGAGGTGATAGAAAGCTCTGTATCTTGATTGATGTGGTGGTCACATGACTGTGTATGTGTCAAAACTCACAGAACTGTATACCAAAAAGGATACATTGTATTATACGTAAATTATATGTAAATACAACATGCACATAATACCTCATTTTAGTATATGTAAAGAATGTCTTAATTTAAAAAAGAATTAAAAGACCATCTATGCTTCCATTTGTAACGTCCTGGAAAAGACAAAACTAAAGGGACGTAAAATAAACCAGGATTGTAGGAGTAGGGGGTGGAAAGAGGGGTCTGATTACAAAGAGGCAGGAAGCAGCACTTGGGGTGATGGGAATATGCTATGTCTTGATTATGGTGGTGGTTACAAGGCTATATGTGTTTCATAGACCTGTATACCTCAAGCTGGTGAATTTTAGTGTATGTGAAACCTTAATACACCCAACTTTAAAAAGTCTTATGCCCTGGATCTCCTATGACTGCTTGGTTTATCTATGGCAGCAATCCTTTAAAGGACATGTGTATACATTTTTCTCAAGGCGTTTATTTATTCCAAATTATCATCAAATGCCCTGCCTCCAGATCTCAGTTTTTTAATCGGTAAAATGGGGATGTGGCCCTTGTTATCATGTCTCTCAATGGAGAAGGGCATGTGTATTAGGCTATTCTCTCACTGCTATAAAAAAATACTTGAGTCTGGGTAATTTATAAAGAAAAGAGGTTTAATTGGCTCACAGTTCTGCAGGCTATATGAGCATGGCACCAGCATCAGCTCAGCTTCTGGTGAGGATCTTAGGAAGCTTACAATCATGGCAGAAGGAGAAGCAGAAGCAGGTGTCTCACATGGCGACAATGGGAGCAAGCCTGGGGTAAGTGCACTCACTTTTAAAAAAACAGATCTCGGCCAGGCACAGTGGCTCATGCCTGTACTCCCAGCACTTTGGATGCCGAGGTGGGTGGATCACTTGAGGTCAGGAGTTTGAGACCAGCCTGACCAACATGGTGAAAACCTGTCTCTACTAAAAATACAAAAATTAGCCAGGAGTGGTGGTCCATGCCTATAATCCCAGCTACTTGGGAGGCTGAGACAGGAGAATCGCTTGAACCTGGGAGGTACATTTTGTAGTGAGCCGAGATCAAGCCAACGCACTCCAGCCTGGGCAACAGAGCAAGAGTCCGTCTGAAAAACAAAAACAAAAACAAAAACCAGATCCTAAGAGAACTCATTATCTCGAGGACAGCACCAAGCCAGGAGGGCTCCATTCTCATGACCCAAACACCTCCTACCAGGCCCCACCTCCGACACTGGGGATTACATTTCAACTCAAGATCTGGGTGGAGACAAATATCCAAACCATGTCAGCATGGTTTTGAAGTTTGACAATTCTAAATTTAAAATCTGTCTCCACGACTTGCCAACTGTGTGCCTTGGCACCTTAGTCACCTTACCAGGCTCCAGTTACAGTTATGATAAGTACTTACCTCATAGGAAAACTGTGAGGACCAAATGGCATAGTGCATAGTCAGGTGTAATGACAGGCATGGAGTAAACCTGCCATAAGTGGCACCAGTGTCTCAAGTCCTGCTAGCCCCAACCCATACAGAACTGTACAGGGAGACACAGTACTCTGGGATGGGCACCTGTGGTGGGCCAAATAATGCACCCCAGACATCCACATCCTTACCCCCAGGAACTGGGAATGTTGTCTTGTGTGGCAAACGAGACTTTGCAGATGGGATTAAGGACTTGAGATGGGGAAATTATCTGGCTTATCCAGGTGGGCCAAATGGAATTATAAGTATCCTTATAAGGGAAAGTGGGAGTTAGGAGAGACAGAGGCAGAGAAGGGCGCGTGCAAACAGAAGCAGAGTTCGGAGTGATGTGGGTCCACCAGCCAGGGAATGCAGGTCGCCTTGCTGGAGAGGCAAGGAGATGGAGCCTCCCCTGGAGCTTCCAGAGGGAACCAGCCCTGGTGATCCATTGACACTTCTGACCTCCACGAAGCCACCAAGTTTGTGGCACTATGTTACAACATCCACAGGAAATCAACACAGCGTTTCAGGTGAAGGGATCCTATTTCCCAGACCAGTGGGACTTGGTGTGGTGCATGAAGGGCATGACTCTGAATGTGAATTCCATGTTCTTGGAACTGGGCCCGACTGGGGCAATAGAGAATGCAGGGCCCCAGCACAAGTGGAAGCTCTGAGTACATTTGCTCCTGACATGGTCTAATGCATGTCGTCCATCTCCTCCCTCCTGGCTCACGGACCCACCCAGTGATCCTGCCTCTGTCCTCTCACCCCCACACCATTCATGAAGCAGCTGCCGGTAGGCTGGACCGCTGTAGGGAAAACTGTTAAGTGTGTGTCCACTCCAGAAGCATGACCCTCCCCAGTTTTCTCAAGGACCATCCTGAAAACTTCACCCTGCGTGTGATGACAAACCAGTATTGAATTTGGAAGCGATTCAGATCCTGCCTTTTTTTGGCTTTGTTTTGTTTTGAAGGTGCTTTCCACCTTTCCACTGATGTCCACTGGAGGGTGCTGTGCACGTGTTTATAGGAGGCTCTGAACACAACTCAGCATCCGTGTGGCATGCAAACACTGAAGTAGAGAAACACGGACAAAGACATATCTACACACATGTGCCTACATTCAGACATATGGATGCACACAGACCCACAAATCATCATACACATAGCACTCACACATGTGAGGATAGATGTGTATATCTATATACAGTCATGTGTCACTTAACACGGATGCGTTCTGAGAAAGGCATCATTGGGCAATTTCCTCTTTGTGTGAACATCATAGAGTGAACTTACACAAACCTAGATGGCAGAGCCTACTACACACTGAGGCTGTACGGAATAGCCTATTGCTCCCAGGCTACAGACCTGTACAGCAGGTACTGCGCTGAACACTGTAGGCAGTTGTAACATAATGATAAGTATTGTGTATCTAAGCATAACTAAACATAAAAAAGGTACAGTAAAAATACCATATTATAATTTGACTGGGCCACTATCACATATATGGTCCATCATTGACAGAAACATCATTATGTGATGCATGACTATAGAGGTACATAAACACCAGCAAGTATGCACGCAAACATGTACTCATGAACACAGTCACAGTGCCAAAAACACACACAGAAGCACACAAAGCACATATCCACATACATGGTAGATATGTTCAGATACACACATATGGGTTTACATAGGTTCATCTATACACACATACACATATACACACACACACACACAGACCATTAATCCATACATGCATATGAGCATATGAGCCGATTATCACTGGCAGACAAACAGCCACGTGCAGAACGTCATGAATACACATTCTGACACGCAGACTTAAGCATAAAAACATAGACATGCATCCGTAGCGGAACACCAACACGTGTGCACATACATGTACTCCCTAGCCTGGGCCTTCGTTACTTCACCTGTTCAAAAAATGCAATCCCTTGAGGGATGATTAACACTGTAGTGTTTTCTAAGAAAAACAATGGAAATGTCAACTTCATAGTCCTGATGGAACTGTTTATTTGTTAAATGTTAGTGAAAGGCATTTCTAATAATGCACTGGGTCTTTTAAGAGAAAAATAGTAGCCCTGCTCTGACAAAGCAGAAAACCCAAACCATAGTTTTGCAAACACCTTATTAACATATGGAAGGCTCAGAGCTACTCTAAAAGAGATTGTGTTTTAAAAAAGTGGAAAAATTTCAGATTCAGATAAAACCAAAAAATTATGTGAAGTTGAAGAATCTTTAAGTCCAAGCAAGTCCTTCCTTCTCAGAAAGGGTGATGATAAAGAAACATGGAGACTTTGCAAATGATTATCAGACGGCCAGGCCTGGAAATTTGTCTTTGATAAGACAAAGGCATTAAAATAAAAGAAAACATGAAAGGAGAGAGAGAGAAAAGGGCCTATGAAAATAGTTGATCCTATAATAACATTGCAGAGCTGAGAAGTCAGCGGTCAGAAATGCATTCCGCTTGGCAGCCAAGCCCTGCCGTGAAGCGAGAGTGGAGTGTGCTCCAGCAGAGGGTCCAGTGGGGGTGTGAGCAGCTTTGCGTGGACACACGCTATTTACTGCTCTGCCTCTGTTCGCAGGATCCTCAGAAGGCAGGGGAGGATGCTCAGGGTCTGGGCAGGACACCCAGGTCCAAGTCCCATTTCTGCCACAGCAGATCCCTGCTCATCCCTGGGTCTCGATCTCCCCAGGTATGCAGTGAAGAAGTTGCCTTCTCTAATCATGAAAGTTCCTTCCTCCTCTGACACTATCATTACCAGCTCCCTGCACCTCTGAAACCCCACTGTATCTGGTGACCAGAATCATTGCAAGTGGCTCTGTTTGTGCATTTAACAAAGTGCCGTTGCAGCCCATCAGCTCAATACCAGGGAACAATAGCTCAGGAATAGATAAAAGGCATTCATCAGGCAGCCAGGCCCAATTATCATGTCACACTGAATGAATGTATTTTAAAATCTTTTCTGACAAGAAAATGTTCCATGTAGGTACCTTCAAATTAGCTGGAAGATCCAGAAAATTTGCTATTAGGCCTTCTTTGAAGAACCTTTATTCCCCCCTACTGTTCCAGAGGAATTCCTTGGATATTATTAATTCCTTCCAAGAGTGTGACCTTGTACCTCCTGCTGGGACTGAAACACTTTTCCTGTCTGCTCAACTCCACGGGAGCCATTGCGGAGATGACACACACATGGCCCAAATGGGAGATCACCTGTCCATCAGTTTCAAGTGTCGGGAGGGCGCTAGTGGAAATTCTGTTCAATTTTGCTCCACCAGCATTTGCTGAGCATCTGTTGTGTGTCTGTGAGCCCTGAGATAAGAGCTGAGTCCACCCAGCTCTTGTCCCTGAAGGGAGACTCCACTAAAGGGGACATGCTTACAAACAGATCAGTGTCAGGGGAAGGTCATGTAACAGAGTAGAAAGCCAGACAGACTTCATTTTGAAGCCTGATTTGGTCACTGGCTGTGTAACTTTGGGCAGGGCACTTCACCTCTCTGAGTCTCACTTTCCTCACCTCCAGAATGGGGGAGAGGCACATAACTCTGGGGGTTGTTATGAGGAGGGACAGTTTCAGGGGAGGCAAGCCATCCCTCCCTTTGACCCCACACCGTGGTCAAGGCCTGGCATCCCAACCTTGTTCCTGGCTCCCTGGGCTGAAGGGTTGTTTCTGACCTCTCCTCCACTCACAACACACAGCAGTCTTTCTGCGGCTTTGTCTTCAGCTTCATGTTGCAGATGGCTCCATTTGGCTGTGGTCTGGGAGAAGAGATTTCTTTGGCATGGCGAGAAATTGTGTCAAATGTAGAGCTACCTGGAACTCACAGCTCTGGTGTGGAGATCTGGAAAGGCAACAGCAAGCACTTGGTGGAAAAGAGGTATTAATACCCTGATTCAGGGTGTTAATTTCCAAGTGAGTACAGAACAATTTGCTTCCATCTTCATGTGACTGTGGGTTTGTGCAGGAGCAGTTACTGACTAAGGGAGATTTCTCATCGACCCACAGAATTCCAGGGCTGGAGGGGCAACTTAGAGGCCAGCTAATTTCTTGTTTTACAAATGGGGAAACAAGTCCAGAGAGGGGAAGGGGCCTGCTCAGCAGCACACAGTGAGCCATGAAAAAGTTGGGCCTGGATCCCAGATGTCCTGTGCCCTTGGCCTCTGTTCCTCTTTTGATCCTGCTGTGCCACAGATCACCACCTAGAGGCCTGGGATTGGGTTCCTCTTTCCAGCCTTATTCCTCTACACTGGAGCCTCTGGCTGCTGCCCCCTTGACTCTGGCCTGCCCAAGCCTGCAGACTCTTCTCGTTCTTAGCCGTGGGGCATCTCAGGTTCTTCAGTGCTGTAGTGTGGAGATTCTGTCTCCACCAGCCCTGGGGACCCCCAGGCCTCAGGAGAAGTCCACATATTCCCACTGGCACCTCTTCAGTGGGATTACTCCCAACTAGTCCAAATCAGGCTTTGTGGATGACAGAACCACAGAGTGAAGATCTGACTCCAACTTAGCCCTCCGTGAAAGGAGGAGCAATTACACCAAGAACAGATAAGTGGCTCACGCCTGCCATTCCAGCGCTTTGGGAAGCCAAGGCAGGAGGATGGTGTGAGGCCGGGTGTTTGAGACCAGCCTGGGCAATGCAGTGAGACTCCATCTCTACAAATAAATTTTTAAAAATTAGCTACTCAGGAGGCTGAGGCGGGAGACTTACGTGAACCCAGGAGGTTGAGGCTGCAGCAGGCAGTGATCTCATCACTGCACTCTGGCCTGAGTGATAAAGCAAGACCCTGTTTCAGAAAAAAAAAGCACATCCTCACTGTGGCTCTCCCTCCATCCTGCCTCCCTCGCATGCCCCTCACATCTCTCTCTGGACTGTACTCCCTCAGTTGTGTTGACTCTGCTTTCTGGAGGACGCAGTGGGGACACCTTGTGCTACCCCTGTCAGAAAGGTTCTCCTGAATCATTCATCTCACACCATTGTACCCCCAGATCACAGAAGTGTCATGATCCAGAGGAGGGCTCAGGGTCTCAGCTAAGCAGATCTGAATGCTGGCCCCACCCCTGGCTGGCTCTGTAGACCGAGGAGGTTGCAGAGGTGGATACTGGGGGACAGCTTGCTCAGCACCTTTCTGCACTCCTGGTCAGAGAGGCTGGAGAGCTGACCTTGTATTTTCTGTGTTCTCCCCACTCTCACGCAGCTGGGGTCCCGGAGGCGTCAAGTAGACACACTCCTATGAGGTCTGCAAAATGCAAGTGAGTCAGGGGTCACCTTACTTTCTATCTCCTTGGCTGTTCCCAGCAGTGGGCAAGGCTGAGGTTTTCCTGTGGCAATGACCCAGTGTCTGTTACCCACATCCCTGGGTGCTGGAGCAGTTGCAGTGGCAGAAGAGTCTGAATGTTTCCTCTGCACATCCCTGGTCAGAGTGAAATGAACAAAGTCCTGTCTGGAGAAAGTACCAGGCAACATATGCTCAATTAGTAACTAGGAGAATGCAGGTATATGTTTTCCTCTTCCTAAGGAACCACGGCTGAACTGACCCTATGTCTAGCGTGACTGCAAAAGTAAACACAAACCACTTATCTCTCTCTTTTTTTTTAAAAGACGGAATCTTGCTCTGTTGCCCAGGCTGGAGTGCAGTGATACAGTCATAAGCTCACTGCAGCCTTGACCTCCTGGGCTCATGTAATTCTCCTGCCCAGCCTCCCAAGAATCTGGGACTACCAGGACGTGCCACCATAATTGGTTAATTTTTAAATTTTTTGTAGAGATGGGATCTCACCATGTTGAACTCCTGAGCTCAAGCCATCCTCCTGCCTTGGCCTCTCAAAGTGCTTGGATTGAAGGCGTGAGCCACTGTGCCCAGCCAATGCTTTAAAAATCTTAACTAAACCTGAACCTGCTTCCTCTGAGCCTCGTGCTTCACCCTTTACAAAGTGCTTTCTCGCGCATGACCTGATGTGCTCCTCTGCAAAGCTGGGAGGTAGCACGGGTGGGGAAGGATCACCATTCCCGTTTCCAGAAGAGGCAGCATCAAACAGGACCAGTGGAAGGTGCTGGGGTCAAGGTGTCAGACTGAGCTGAGCATCAGCTGCATGAGGACCTGGGAAGGGGTGCTAGGGCCAACAATCCCAGAGCCCAGGTGTGGACTAAAGAGTCATCCAGACTAAGATACCTCTCGTGTGCCTTTTACTAATTCTCTGCTTCCATGGAAACCTGGAGACTTGGGGATTATCTGTGGGGAGGTTCTACCTTCTCTCCCATCTTCATAACCATACAGGGTCTGGGGACCAGCTTCATGTCAACAAGTAAGATGGTGGAACCTTCACTGCCAGTGCTGTCCAGTGAGGCGGGGGTGGGTTCTCTGACTCATAGGGCTATTGCCCCCTGCTGGGGCAGCACCTTCAACCCCACTCTAGCCTGCCATGTGCATGGTCTTCTATGCACTGGTCATTGCTGGTGTTACCTGAGAGTCTTTGCAAGTATCGTGGAAAAGAGGCATACTCAGGAGCACGAGATCTTTCCTACCCCGTCTCCATCACTTCACCAGAGAGAAGAAAGGCTGGTTCAGAGTCTGGGCTCTGGCCTAATTCACTGTCCGAAAACAGCCATGCTTTCTGCCAGGCTTGCTTAGGGGCTGGGACATTCACTTGAAAATGGTAGGAAGGAAGACGCCCACACACACATTCCCACTGCATGGATTCAGAGATCCACCAAACATGTCCCAGCCACCCCTCCCGGTGGGGCTCCAAGCTAGGCTCTGGGAATGCCCAGAGAAACCTGATGTCATCCCCTGCTCTCAGGGCCCTAAAGCCCAATTGGGCAGACAGATGCACAGACATTAATATAGTCCACTATGGTAAGTGCTGGCTTCAAAGCATGCTCAAAGAGAAGGCACCAATTCTATCTTCCTAAGCAGAGAAGAGGGGGATCTTAAAGGACAGGCAGCAAAGGTTGTGGGGGAACAGCATTCCAGCCAGAGGGAACAGCACAAGTGAAAGCCCAGAGGACAGGAAAGCACATGCTTGGGAATAACAAGAACTTTGATCTGGGTTCACATGAGTGCGGGAGGAAGAGAGACAAGGCTGCCAAGGCGGGTTGCAGTGAAAGGCCTTGACGACAAGATAAAGCAGCTTCATATGACCTTGTAGGATGGGGAAAGAGCAGAGTTAAAAACCTTCTGATCTCTAGGCAAGCTGTGTGTTGGGAAGGGCACAGATAAGATGAAATCCATCCATCAAACAACCACTCAGTGAGCAGCAAGTCCAGATGGGGCCTGTGCCAGGGTGGGCCGGAACACAGCAAGTGGGAGACCAGGAGAAGTCTCTAAAGCAGAAGGAAGAGACCAACACCCAGGCTCTGGGCTAGGTGCAGGCTGTTCACAGCTGGATATCTCCACCTCAGACTGTATCTTTCGAGGCAACACCTTCAGAGGCAGCCCCAGAGGCCCACAGCTGCCAGCTTCCTCCTATCTCTCTTGTAAACACAGATGTTTTATTACCTTGTCAAAAGAACGTTCTTACAGCTTGCCTTGGGGAAAACAGAAATTCAACCCCTTCAGCCTCCTGAAAAACTGCCATAGTGAGTTCTCCGACTTGAACACAAAACTGCAGCCTTCTCTTCTTTGAAAGCAGAGGAGGGCCTCCCCACTTAGGCCTCACTTCCTTCAGATGGGAAAGGTAGGAG
The DNA here is from genome assembly GCF_007565055.1 of Rhinopithecus roxellana. NCBI lineage: Eukaryota > Metazoa > Chordata > Mammalia > Primates > Cercopithecidae > Rhinopithecus > Rhinopithecus roxellana. The sequence goes on from NC_044564.1 coordinate 20,467,789, forward strand.
TTGGATAAGAAGGCCTCTTCCTTACAGTTTACCAGGTTATCTCCCCACTGGACTGGGGCCTGATGGTGAGGGCTGTGTCTCCCAGAGCACCTGCCAAGGTGCAGGTTCTCAAGACACGTTTGTGAATGAATGAATGAACACATACCTGAGAGTGCTTTTTTGCTGTGTTGTCTTGGGATTGCAAAGCAGCCTGTGAGACACAACTCGAGGGCAGGCAATGCCCTCCACCCACTGGAGGTGAAATTTGGTGGCTACTCCGGGGTTTCAGGCTTTTCTTGCCACCAGGTTTAGGATTGGCCAGGAACTTCCTGTGAGTTATTTCAGATCAGGGACAGAAAGGGCTGGGGCTGCTCCCAAAGGACACACATTTCTCAAGGACAATTGAATCCCTCAATTCACACGACAGCTTCTGTCTGGTTTGATGCCCACTTCCCATCACGTTCTAAATAATGATCCAGAAACCCCTGTTCCTGGGACCCAGTGAAGAACGACTGCTGAGGGCAAAGGGCAGCCTCAATTTAGCCTCTTGATGGCTGCCTCAGAAAGGCAGCTGGGATGTGGGAGAAAGAACTGGACACTGGGCTCGGTGGGTATGGATCTATCTGACCCACCCCTGTAATTTTGGGATGCAGGCAAGTTCCTGGACCGCTCTGTGACTCAGTTTCCTCTTCTGTAAGAGAGGAAGAATAATACGGATCCTGGGAACTGTAGGCTCAGAGTGCAAGAAGTGCTTGGTTAAGCTGGGTTCCTGTCCCTGGGTTCCAGCTCTCCCTCCAGCCTCTGAGGGACCTTGACAGGGTCACTTTCTACTTGAGCATCGGCAGAGCAGACCTCATAATATCCACCTCTTGGAGCTGCAGTGAGGGTTAAATGAGATGATTTACATAAAAAGATTTGTAAACTGAGAAGTTTGTGCAACGCAATGGGCCTAATACTGTATTTTTAAAATATCTTCAAACGAGATGACTACATGTTCTACTAAATCAAAAGTGTGTTGGCCTAGCTGTGGAGGTGATTTGAGTCCAGACCTGTGAGTTAAGTCACTTTCTCTTAGTAGGTCAATGGCTGGAGCGTAGGGCATGTAGTGATAGTGGGAATTTGGGACAGTGGTGATTAGGGTAGTAGGAGCTGATGCTAGAAAAATGGTGAATTAAGACAAACAGTTTTAGGCTTTATCCAGTAGGCAACGTGAAACATGGAAAGTCTTTGAGTGGGAGTAAGAAATGATCAGATTTGGCAAGCAGAAAGAACATTCTAGTGGCCTGCATGGAGGATGGATTGGGGAGGGTGAAACTGGGGGCAGGGCAACTGATGCACAGTTATCCTGAGGTCCAGGAGAGGGATGGCAAGGCTGAAACAAGGTCTGTGTAACTCCGAGGTCCAGGCCTCACTCATTAATTGAATATAGGATGAGAGACTTTTTACTAAGTGCAAGGCTGAGGATAAGAGTATTAACCTTTTGTAGGAGGGGTTAAATGTCATGAGCAGTAGACAAGCCTTGGTTGAGCATCGCTTCACCCCAGCCTCCCAGAAGGCCCCTCTCTGGCTTGGTAATGATTTCTTTGAAGTTATCAAACATGAACAGATTTGTACTTTGCTCTACTTGTTTGAGTGAATGTTTTTATTTAGGCCTTTATTTTTAAGGCCACTTTCTTCCATTTAAGGAGGACAATGGCTTCCATCATGGAAGTAGCACTTTCTCGCCATAAGAAATGGAAACCCTGCAGGCCCTGGGTGGATGACTGGGTCTGTTTGTGGGGTGGTTTGAGCAAGTGAGCAGCAGGATAATGTCCGTGGGACCAAGGCTGACCCCAGCCTCACTTTTGTCAATATATTCCCCCTGGTGTCCTCAATCCTGGCTCTCTGATGACTGGAGTCAATATCTGCTTTAATGTGTTTTGGTCTCATTAACATGGACTGGATTAACCAGCCCGCATGGGCTTTTCAATTAGGAAGATACATTTCTGACAGTGTTTACAAAGGGATTAGATACCTGCTTAGCATGTGACAGGCCTTGCCTTTTCTTCCTCCTTCCTTCTCCCCCTCCCTCCTTCCCTCCATCTCTTCCTCTCTTTTCTCCCTTGCTCTCTCCCTCATTCCCTCCCTCCCTCCCCTTCTTTCTTCCTCTCCCTCTTTCTTCCCTGTGTTCCATGAATGAATGGGCTTACTCTGTTTCCCTTTTAGGGATTGCTATGGTTTGGATCTGTGTCCCCACCAAATCTCATGCTGAATTTTCATCCCCAGTGTTGTAGGTGAGCCTGGTGGGAGGTGATTGGGTCGTTACGGTGGATTTCTTGTGATTGCTTTTCTGTCTGTCAGTCCCAAAGGTCACCTCAGAGCAGCAGCAGCAGCAGACAAGCTATGAGGGGCCCCAAAAAGCAGGTCTAGCACCATGCCCTTGGTGCTGTTCTCGCGATAGTGAGTGAGTTCTCCTGAGATATCTGTTCATTTAAAAATGTGTGGCACCTCTACCCCGTCTCTCATTGGCTCCTACTCCCACCATGTGATGTGCCTGCTCCCCCTGTGCCTTCTGCCATGATTGTAAGTTTCCTGAGGCCTTCCCTGAAACCGAGCAGATGCCAGCATCCTGCATCCTGTATAGCCTGCAGAACTGTGAGCCAATGAAACCCCTTTTTTAAATAAAATACCTGGTCTCGTGTATTTCTTCATAGCAATGCAAGAATGGCCTAATACAGGGATATTTGGCTAGATAGGCTGGTATGAGTAGACATGTGATTAATATCATTTAACCATCCTCGGTGACATCAGTCCAGCTGCCCAGCTCTACTCCAGCCTTTGCTTGCACACCTTCAGCCCCTGAGGGCTCACTACCTCAGGGGCCAACCATGTCACTGACCACAAGAAGGTTCTTCTCTGAGCTGAGATGCCACCTGCCCCCCAAAAGAGTTCCACCTCATGTGCTAGGCCTACTTTCTGGGACCTCTCAAAGCTTGTCTGCTGCTGCTGCTGCTGCTCTGAGATGACCTTTGGGACTGAGAGACAGAAATCTCATGCCTCTTGGGGGTCTCCCTCCGCGCTGGACAGCGTACCCCTCTCAATGTCTCATCCTTTGCAAGGAGACACCACTTGCTTCATACAGTCACATGTGTGTATAGTATCATGCTATGAATAGCCTTTTGTGCTCTCTTTTTTAAATTAAAAAAACACTGTAAACATTATTCCACATGTTATGCCTACTCTTCAAAACACAGCTACTCTTTTATGCACTTCAGAGTATTCTGTGTGGAGCCTCATGGCTGGCTTCCCCATCTTCCACTGACGGATGCATACCTCGCTTTTCAAATGTTTTCACAGCATCTTTGTTGATTTGGCGTTTTCCTCTTATTGAATAATCTCCTCAGGAGAAATTCACATTAGTGAGATGCCTGGATCATTTATCTTGATTTGACTTTTGGTACATATTGTTAGATCGCCTTGCAAAGTGTCTGCTCCAGGATAAGTCGTACCTCCCTAGTGGAGTGTATCACCTCAACTAGAAACTCATTTTAATATGTATTTTTTTTATTTTGTGGGAATAAAGCCATCTCGAGGTTGTTTTAATTTGATATCTTTCACTGAGGATTAAAGAAAGAAAAGCAAAAGGGGGGGAAAGACATTTTTCTTTGTGTTGGATTGTTATTTGTCTTTCTCCAGTGTGAATTGTCTGTTTGAACCCTTGGCTCATTTACATATTGGGGTATTGATGTTTTTCTTACAAATTCCAATGAGCTCTTGAATTAAACCTTAGCCTGTCCTTGCTTAGATATTTTCTTCCTAGAACTTTCACTTTTATTTTAATCATGTTGCTCTTCCTGTTTTCTGCCTGGGGGAGCCCACCATTTAGGAGACAAGCTTGGGCACTGACCACCCAGCTCCTACAACTTGCACCACTGAGGTCCAAAAGAAGAATATTAATAAAAGCACTGTACTGGATGCTCTGGGTATCTCTCTTCTACTCCTCAAAGTAACCCTGACAGGACCTCGTGCCTATGTTACAGATGTGGAGACAGGCTCAGAGAGGTGACGTGTGTCGCAGGTCTGACAGCAGGCACACTAGAGGTGGTGCAGGTAAGCATTGTCTCTGGGTTTGTTACCCTTTTCCACAATACCAGCAGCCTGCGGAGGAGTAAGAAAACATCTGCTCCCAACATCTCCAGGTTTGTGACTTCAAACTCCCCTGGCAGAGGAGAGAATTACCATATTTGGGGACAATTTACATCAAATTACCATGCACCAGCCAACAGCTGCCGCCTGGAGCGGAAGGCTGGCTGCACAGAGCCATCACATTTATACACATGATAATGAAAACCTGCACACAGGCCTCCACAGTCTCCCATAAATATGGTCATTATGATCTTGTTGGCATTGCTTGTTGAATTCCATCTTGCAAATTGTTTCCTGGTTGCCTAGGGGAGCTGACTTGGGCTCTTCTCAGTCTCCTTTCCTCTAGACATGACAGTGTTTGGGGTTTGCCCACTGTCCTCAGACTGTCGTCTGGCACAACTCTCAGGACAGCCTCCACCCCATGCTACGAGCAGGCAGCAAGTTCCCACTGTGTGCACCATGCATGGGACTGATCGCAGAGAGCCGCAGAGCTGAGAGGGCTCTCAGGGCAGCCGACAGGCCCACTCCTGCATTTTATAGACTGACAGGATATAGGACAGGAGTGGGGTCAAAATCCAAGATTAAAAAGGACCCTTTGCATACCCTCCCTGTGCTGAACCCTGGAGGGGTAGCATACAAACCTCCCCAGGGCACCCAGGGCTTAGGCAGACCATGGCTCAAAGTCCCCATTGTAAATAACAGAAATCTTTCTCAGCTAGCTGGAAGACAGGGAGTGGCAGTGAAGGGATTTGTTATAAGGAATCCCATGAAATCCAGGGGCTAAATTGGGCCACATCTCTGGAAGGACTAGAAATAGGAAGTAGAAAGTCAATAGGAAAGCAGGGCGCCCTCTTCAGCTCTTGTTTGCTTCTCTCTGCACAGGGACTCTGATCTCCTCTGTCTTTGATTGAACGTCCCCTGTTCCTCCCTCTACATGATAGAACATGGACACCCCAAGTGTCACGTTTCTATGTGATAAGTCCAGCCATCCACAGGGTGACTGTCTCTGGGGTCCCAATTCTAAATTACCAAAGAACTGAAGAATGGGCTCTAACGGGCTCAGCTTAGGTCAGGTGCTTACTTCTGGTGCCATCACCTGTAGCCAAGAGGGTCAGCTCAGTTTCTAACACATGGCAGCTGACAGCGCATCCTTGTGGGCAGGACTGCAAGATTAAAAGGAAAGGGCACTGAGAAGATAACCAAATTGGCTTCTGCCATACCTTCAGCCTAGTACTTTTTTTTGAGACATGGTCTCTCTATGTTGCCCAGGCTGGTCTTGAACTCCTGGGCCCAAGGATCCTCCTTCCTTGGCCTCCCAAAGTGCTGGGACTATAGGCATGTATTAGTTCATTCTCACGCCGCTAACAGAGACATACCCAAAACTGGGTAATTTATAAAGGAAAGAGGTTTAATTGACTCACAGTTCTGCATGGCTGGGGAGGCCTCTGGAAACATGTTCATGGCAGAAGGGGAAGCAAACATGTTCTTCTTCACATGGCAGCAGGGAGGAGAATGAGTGCTGAGAAAAGGGGGGAAAAGTCCCTTATAAAACCATCAGATCTCTTGAGAACTCACTCACTATCATGAGAACAGCAGCACGGGGGTAACTGCCCCCATGATTCAATTACCTTCCACCAGGTCCCTGCAACAACATGTGGGGATTATGAGAACTACAATTCAGAATGAGATTTGCATGGGGACACAGTCAAACTATGTGAAGGCATGAGCCACCACACCTGGCCTAGCATTTTTTTAATAATTAAAAATTTTACTGAGATAACTGTGGAATCACATGCCGTTGTAAGACATAATGCAGAGAGAACTCTTATGCACTTTGCCAAGTTTCCCCTCAATGGTGACATTTTGCAAGACCATAGTATAATATCACAATCAGAATATTGATATTGATACGAGCCACACATCTTATTCAGATTTCACCAGTTTTACTTACACTCAATTGTGTGTGTGTGTTAGGTTTTACACAATCTTATCCCCTGGGTAGATCTTTGTATGGGATACAATCACACCACAGTCAAGATATTGAACAGTTCCAATACCACCAAGATTCCTTGTGGAGCCCTTTGTGGTAAGCTAAATAATACGACCACCAGTATCCCCCAAGATATACATGTCCTAATCCCTGGAATCTGTGAATGTTATAGGGACTTCGCAGATGTATTTAAGTTAAGGATCTTCAAAGGGGGAGATGATGCTGTTGGATTATCCAGGTAGGCCCTAAAAGTAATCACAGGGGTTCTTGTGAGAGGGAGGCAAGAAGGTCAAAGCAGGAAGTAGGAAATGTGATGATGGATGCAAGAGGCTAAGGTGATGCAAGGAAGAGGTCATGAGTCAAGGACTGCAGGCGGCCTCTTGAAGCTGAAAAATGCAAAACACCAATTTCCCCCTGGAGTCTTCAGCGGGGCTGTGGCCCTGCCAACACCTTGATTTTAACCCAGCAAAACTAATTTTGGATTTCTGATCTCCAGAACTGAGAGAGAACACATTTGTGTTGCTTTAAGGCACTAAGTTTGTGGTCATTTATTACAGAAGAAATCAGAAATTAATATACCTTTTTATAAAGAATTCAGCAAAGTTTCTGGATACAAAATCAATGTATACAAATCTGTAGCTTTTCTATACACCAACAACAATCAAGCTGAGAATCAAATCAAGAACCCAACTCCTTTTACAATAGTTGCAAAAATAAAATAAAATACTTAGGAACATCCCCAACCAAGGAGGTGAAAGACCTCTACAAGAAAAACTACAAAACACTGCTGAAAGAAATCACAGATGAAACAAATGGAAACACATTCCATGCCCATGGATAGGTAGAATCAATATTGTGAAAATGACCATACTGCCGAAAGCAATCTGCAAATTCAACACAATTCCCATCAAAATACCACCATCATTCTTCACAGAATTAGAAAAAAAATCCTAAAATTCATATGGAACCAAAAAAGAGCCCACATAGCCAAAGCAAGACTAAGCAAAAAAGAACAAATCTGGAAGCATCACATTACCTGATTTCAAACTGTACTATAAGGCCATGTTCACCAAAACAGCATGGTACTGGCATAAAAATAGGCACATAGACCAATGGAACAGAATAGAGAACCCAGAAATAAACCCAAATACTTACAGCCAACTGATCTTTGACAAAGCAAACAGAAACATAAAGTGGAGAAAGGACACTCTATTCAATAAATGGTGCTGGGATAATTGGCAGGCCACATGTTGGAGAATGAAACTGGATCCTCATCTCTCACCTTATGCAAAAATCAACTCAAGATGGATCAAGGACTTAAATCAAAGACCTAAAACTATAAAAATTCTAGAAGACAACATTGGAAAAACTCTTCTATACATTGGCTTAGGCAAGGATTTCATGACCAAGAACTCCAAAGCAAATGCAATAAAAACAAAGGTAAATAGCTGGGACTTCATTAAACTAAAGCACTTTGTGTGGCCAAGGGAACAGTCAGCAGAGTAAACAGACAACCCACAGAGTGGGAGAAAATCTTCACAATCTATACATCTGACAAAGGACTAATATCCAGGATCTACAACAAACTCTAACAAATTATTAAGAAAAAAACAAACGATCCCATCAAAAAGTGGGCTAAGGACATGAATAGATAATTCTCAAAAAAAGTTATACAAATGGCTGAAAACATAAGAACAAAATGCTCAACATCACTAATGATCAGAGAAATGCAAATCAAAACCACAATGTGATACCACCTTATTCCTGCAAGAATGGCCATGATAAAAAAATAATAGATGTTGGCGTGGATGCGGTGAACAGGGAACACCTCTACACTGCTGGTGGGAATGTAAACTAGTACAACCACTATGGAAAACAGTGTGGAGATCCCTTAAAGAACGAAAAGGGGAACCACCATTTGAGTTAACAATCCAACTGCTGGGTATCTACTCAGAGGGGAAGAAGTCATTATATGAAAAGGATACTTGCACATGCATGTTTATAGCAGCACAATTCACAATTGCAAAACATAGAACCCACCTAAATGCCCATCAATCAATGAATGGATAAAGAAACTGTGATATATATATATATATATACACACACACATATATATATGTGTATATATATATATATATACACACACATACACACACACACCACATACACACACACACACACACACACACGATGGAATACTACTCAGTTATAAAATGGAATAAATTAACGGCATTCACAGCGACCTGGGTGAGATTGGAGACTATTATTCTGAGTGAAGTAGCTCAGGAATAGAAAACCAAACATTGTATGTTCTCACTCATATGTGAGAGTTAATCTATGAGGATGCAAAGGCATAAGAAAGACACAATGGACTTTGGGGACTCAAGGGGAAAGGGTGGGAAGGTGGTGAGGGATAAAAGACCACAAATTGGATGCAGTATATACTGCTTGGGTGATGGTCCACCAAAATCTCACAAATCACCACCAAAGAACTTACTCATGTAACCAAACACCACCTGTTTCCCAATAACCTATGGAAATAAAAAAATTAATAAAAAAGAAATTAATATATCCTTTTATGACTGCACCCATCCTCCCCAGCAACCACTAATGTGTCTTCAATATCTGAAATTTTACCATTTCAGAAATGTTATATAAATGGAATCATACATATGTAACCTTTTGGAATTTGCTGGAGAGAGCCAAGAAGGGCCTCTGGAGCTCTAGAGAGAGAGAGATTGGGTTGGAGATGCAGGTTCAGAGGTGATGGTGTCCCACAGCTACAGAAGCCCAGGGGTGGCTGAGATTACCCAGGCAGAGAAGGAGGAGGGACAGCAGGTGGAGCTGGCAATACCTTGGGGATGAGTAGAGAAGGAAGATCCTGGGAAGGACACTGAGAAAGATCAATTGGAAAGGGAGGTCATCACAGGACTGACCGGTAGGGTTCAACGCTTAGTGGCCATGACATTTACTAGGGAGGGCAGGGCATTCCTGACAATGCTGCCTTCTATGGGGTACATTCTGTATGCCTGGCCCTGCTCTGTGCACTGCTCAGTTCTTACCTCGCCACCTGTGAGATAGGTTTTTTGTTTTGGTTTGTTTTTGAGACAGGGTCTCACTCTCTCAGCCAGAATGGAGTATAGTGGCATAATCAAAGCTCACTGCAGCCTTGACCTCCTGGGCCTAACCGATCTTCTTGCCTCAGCCTCCCATGTAGCTGGGACCACAGGAACATGCCGCCATGCTCGGCTAATTTTTAAAATTTTTTTGTAGAGATGAGGTCTCATTATGTTGCCCAGGCTGACCTTGAACTCCTGGGCTCAAGCAATCCTCTCATCTATCTTGGCCTCTCAGGGTGCTGGGATTACAGGTGTGAGCCACTGCATCTGGCTGAAATAGGTATTATTACATCCTTTTGGGTGAGAAGACCGGGGCTCTGAGTGGTGAAGGGACCTGCCAAGGACACCTGGTTGCAGTGACAGAGATGGGAATGGAACCTGGGCTGTCTCTCTGGGCTCTGGTGATTGTGTATTAAACTCTTCTGAGTCAGAGAGAGTGGGGACAAAAGAATAGGATTTGGAATGAATTGGCTTGGACAAGTGCATGGGCTGGGGAGCTGAGGAAGAGGAGGGCGTGGATCTGAGCCACAGCCTGCTGGCATCCGTGGTGAGGACAGCACCAGGGGTGGGAGGAGGGGGAATGTAGGGCATTGTTGAAAGAGAAGGAGCCAGTCCAGAGGAATAGGTTGCAGACTCAGGAGAGACAGACAGACAAGAAGACTGGAGGAGTGGGAACCAGAGCCCAAGGGGCTGAAGGGCCAGCCCTGCACCTGGGGAAGGATGCACTTTAACAAGAGGGCCCCTTTTGGGGCTCCCTCCCTTTTCCTAGGTCTCCCCTTAAAGGAGGGGAACTAGCTCCTCCCAAGGCTCCTTTGCCTCTTCTCTGAGCTATCCACACCCACCTTGTCGCCTGGTGAGGAGTAGCAGGGAATTCTAAACAAAGACATCAGGGAACTGGAACAAGAATGGATCATAACCATCCCAGCGCCTGCCAAGTCCCCCCACCCCTCACACACACACCCCTGGGCTCCTGCAAACACTCCCTGGCTCAGGTCCAGCGCGGGGCCTTCTGGTGAGAACCCCTCCCTGGGAGTGCAGCCTTCTGGGCCGCTTTCCTTTCAGTAGGACTGAGCTGTCAGGCGCCTCCCAGAGATTTCAAGACGGTTCCCCTCCCCCAAGGGATGCCTTTGTCTTTGTCTCCATAGAGGAGACAGCAGCAGGGGTTGGGATTTGGAAGAGGGGAAATGAGACAGGGTCCTTGTACCCAGAAAGTCTAATTGGGGTGAAGGGTGGCCAGACACGGATGCTTTTTGTGTGGGTCATGGGAGGACTGAGAGTTCCCTGCCTTCTGGAAGGTAGTCAGAGAGGACTTCATGGAGGAGATGGCCTTTGGGCTGTCCTGGAAGGCCAGTAGGTTAGATGGGCAGAGATGAGGAGGAAGAGTGTTTCCAAGTGAAGGGATCATATGACCCAAGGCTCAGAGGTGGGAGAGAACCAGGGGTACTGGAGAACAGGAGGTAGGCCCATGTGAGTGGCCCTGAAGAGTATGGGTGGAGATGCTGGGGAATGAGGCCAGGAAGTCCCAGGCCAGCCAGATGGCAGAGGGCTTGATTGTCAGCAGAGGAGCATGAGCCTGGTTTCTCAGCCCATGGGGAGCACTGAAAGTTTTGATGAGGATGACAGCCCTGGTCCCTGGGGTGGAGAATAGAATGAGTAGGGTGAGGTGGAGGCAGGGAGAACAATGTGGAGGGGCTATGGCCTGGACAGGGCAGTGGCTGTTGGGGTGGGCAAAGATGCACATGTGAAAAGCACCTTCAACAGAAGGAAGAACTTAGAGAACATGGACTGGGGGGAGGGACGAGAGAGAACAGGCCGTCAGGGATGATCCTCAGGCCACACAAGCAGGCCCTTGGAGGTGCAAGTGGGTCAGGTGGAGAGTGTGGTGGGGGCAGCGGTGGTAGTTTCCTGAGCACAAATGTCTATGTCCCTTTGGGCATCTGTAGCTGGCAAGGGGGCTTTGCTCCGGGTAAGATGCAGGTGGGAGGCTCCACGCGTGTTGTATGTGGCAGGGCTAGGTGCTGTACCCAGGCAGACCCAGGACCTGTGACAGGAGAGGTGTCTCAGGGAAGAGAGCAGAAGTCAGTAGGGGGCAGGAGCAAGGGATGACCAGCCACTTGCCCCCACATGAAATGAATAAAAGGAGAGTTTGGGGGTTTTTTGCACTTAGAGGTGATTCTGAACTGGACTTTCCTTTCTATTATCCCATTATCAGTGAGCACCTCCCACGTACCAGCTAGTGGCAGAACCATGGTGGTTTCCAGCCCCAGCCCCTATTTTTAAAGAAGTCTCCATCTGATGGGAAGAGAATGGGTTCCAATATTAGGCTCACATGCTCCGTGCCATGAGAGAGGTACAGGGTCCTGGCAAGACAGGCGGCCAGGGCCCGCTGACCTCTCAGGCCCAGCAACCACCCTGCCTCTGCCTTTATGAAAAGCTTTCATCATCCTTCCCTTCTGCCCACCCCACTCTCCCTCCTTGCTGCCTGCACTACAGCTCCCATCAGCAGCCAGAAGCCGGGTCGCCTGTAGCCACCTGAATCTGCTTTCTAGAGCTGCTTCCTCTGTCTCTCCATCTCCCGTCTCCCCTTCTCCCCTTCCCAAATCCAGAGGGACAGGTCAGGGGAGGAGCCCTCAAGGAGCTTTCCTCACAGGGACTTAAGGAAAGGACAATTCCAGGAGAAACAGCCTGAGCAAAGGCCTGGAGACGGAAGTCCATCAGTGTAGACTGAGCCCAGGCGGATTTGGGAAGGGGAGAAGGGGAGACGGGAGATGGAGAGACAGAGGAAGCAGCGTCTAGAAAGGCAGATTCAGGTGGCTACAGGCGACCCCGTTTCTGGCTGCAGATGGGAGCTGTAGCACAGGCAGCAAGGAGGGAGAGTAGGGTGGGCAGAAGGGAAGGATGATAGAAGCTTTTCATAAAGGCAGAGGCAGGGTGGTTGCTGGGCCTGACAGGTCAGCGGGCCCTGGCCGCCTGTCTCGCCAGGACCTCTCTGATTCCATTACTGCCTGGGTCCTGACTCCTTTATATTACATTTCTTGATCACCCACTCATAAATCCTCTTCCTGCCTGGGGCTGGGAGCCCTTGAACAGAGAGCAGCTTTGATTTAAAGGCTGGGCTGGCAGTAAAGGGGGAACAAAACTATCCAGAGAAGAGCACAGGCAGCACAGGCTTCCCCGGGGGCGACAGTGTAATTAAAGTGGGGCTGCCTCTCTCTTCCTGAGAGCTTCCTAGAGGATGGACAAGGGGAAGGTTGCCACCTGCTACATCGGTCCACTGGGCCAGCACATTCCCAGCTCCAGGAGGTGGGGGCCAGACTCAGAGCTGCACACACTAGGCTCCAGCTGAGCTCCCTGCTGTAGTCAGCAGACTTCTGTCTCCAATAATCCGCACCTGCTAGTAACCATGCCTTTGTTACGGTGGGAGTCTGGGGTGGACCTAGTGACTTGTTTCTAATGGATACAGATACATAGCAAATGAGATGGGTGCCACTTCCATGACTGGGCTATTAATACAAAAGACTGTGAATTCCTTCTTGCTAACAGTCTCTCTCTCTCTCCTCCTCCCCCTCCCCTGCCTCTTGCCTTCTTGGTTTGCACACTTTGATCAAGCAAGCTGCCATGTTGGAGAGGCCCACATGACAAGGAACTGACGGGGGTCTCTGGCCAACAGTTAGAGAGGAACTTAGGCCCTCAGTCCAAAAACACCTAAAGAATTAAATCTTGTCAACAATCGCATGAATAAGATTGGAAGGAGATCCCTCCCCCAGGCGTCATCAGATGAGACCACAGACCCTGGGCTGACACCTCCATTGAGGCCTCACAGAAGAGGCTGCATCTGTCATTGGATGACACAGAAGATACAGCTAAGTCATGCCTGATCCCAGGCCCACAGAGACTGGGAAATAACACATGTGTACTATTTTAAGTTGCCAAATTTTAGGGTAATTTGTTATGCAGCGATAGATAACTCATACACCTGCTGATCTGAGCCAGTCAATTCCTTGCTCTGAATCCCAATGTTCCCATCTGAATAAATGGGCTAACAATACTCAGCCCAAGGGACTCATCAAAGATGAGAACCAAAAGCAGATGGGAAAGAGCTCTGAACGCTGTAAAATGTTGTGTACATGGGTTGCATTTTTGTGAATATAACTGTCTCAGTGAGGGGTTGGGGAGAACATGGTTCTCATCTTGACTTCTCTACTTATTGGCTGAGAGGCCTTGTGTAAGTCAGTTAACTTCTCAGTCCGCAGCTTCCTCATCTGTAAAAGGGGTTTGTTGGGAAAACGAAAGGAGAATTCAGGTAAATCACCCAGCGTGTGCCTGGCATATAGTAGGCACTCAGAAAAAATCATGGCCCTTCTTGATTCATGTTGTTACTGTTGTGGTGATTCTGAATGAGATGAAGGGATGAGGATGGTGAATGCTGGCTCTGCCCACTGCACTGGAGCAAGAGCCTTGGCATCTGCAAGATCTCTTGACCACCAACCTGATCTCAGCCGAGTGTGCCTCTCTGGGGAAGCTGACAGCAAAGAGCAGATTGATCCTGCCCCAAAAATCATCACGCTATGCATGAGCTTGTTAAGGCTGCCATACTAAGGAGCCACTGGCAGAGAAGCATCTGACATGGAGGACGCAGAAGCAGAGCTGGCCCCATGGCCTGTTCTGCAATGGACTGGCTGTTGTTTATTCTGTGCTTCTGAGACCAGTTTCAGAGTGCTTTGGGGATGCCCTGGAAGTCTTTGATGGGAAAGTCAGGCCTTCTGAGCAGTGACAATGATGTTTCGGAACCAGGTCAAAGAGCATGTGTTCTGAGTTGAGGATGCAGAGTGATGATGGGATACACCTTGGTTAGCCATCACCATTCCTGGCCTCTGTTGGGTGTTGGATTCTGACTGAATGGCCTCTGGACATCCCATCACCTACTGGTGAAGGCTTCTCTGTCACCCTCCTGAGCCAAAGTCAGCAGGGTAAAGCAGAGCCATTGGCCCTAAGAGACACAGTGACTTACTTGCGCAGGGCCATTCAGCCAGTTGGTGGAGTAGGAAGCAGAGAGTGTCTGTCTGACCTCAAAGCCCATTAGAAAAATCAGCCTAGAGGAGCTGTGTTTCGAAGGCTGAACTCATTCCTGGTCCTTGAAAACAGAGGATGAAATTGCAGAATTCAGCACATTTTAATCCTGAAGTTTTTTATTCAAAGGATGACCATCCTGCAAGGTCAGAGCCCAAGTATGGCCTGTTCTGAACAATGGCAGAGACAATGATTATAAATAGCTGCCATGAAGGTAAAGAGTTAGGTTCCCAGAGAAAGACAATGACATAGGAGACGGAATTGGGGTGGGGGACAGGTATCAGAAAAGGATCCTCTGAAAAAGCAACATTTGGGCTGAGACCTAAAGGCTGAGCAAGAATCAACCAGGGGAAGAATAGAAAAAGAGAGTCACAGGAAGAGGAAACCGTTTATGCAAAGGCCCTGAGGCAGGAAGCTGCGGGGTGTGGGGTGTGTACGTGATGGAAAGGAAGCAAGTCTTCCTGGAGCTCTGTGAACAAGAGGACTATAGCTTGAGGCCAGAGGACCTTGAGGCCAGAGGCCAGAGGACCCCTTGATAAGAAGTTTAGATTCGATTCTAAGTGATCCAATTCCCATTGTAAGTGGATTAGACCTCAAGGATCTAGGGGTGGAAGTAAGGGAGTGATAGACGGATTTGGTTGGAGACACTGCCATGTCCTGATATTAGTTAGAGGGGTGGTGTATCTGGCAGTTGTTGAAGAGATTAGTAAGATAAAGGAAACTCATTGGAAAGCACCTAATACCTTTGGATGGGGTAGCCTCAGTATCCCTGGGCAGTTGGAGAGCTTGTTCCAGGCTTCGAAGGGCTGGACTATCAGAAGCCATGGTGCTTGTCCATGCGCTCTCCAGAGTTTATCCTTGCTCTCCAAGGCCATTTGGACATCTGGTCCAGGCCTGAGTCACCTTCTCTGCCAAGTGATCACATTGACAGGCTCTGTGGGCAGGATTCTGCTCTTTGCCTCTGTGGTAGTCAAAAGAATGCCTCAAGAGACAACTATGCCCTCATCTTCAGAACTGGTGAATATGTCAGGTTGCATGGCAAAGAGAAATTAAGGTTGCAGATGGAATTAAGGTTGCTAATCAGCTGACCTTTAAACAATGGGGTTATCCTGGATTATCTGGGTGGGACCAGTGGAATCACTAGGATCCTTTAGATGTGGGAAAGGGAGGTGGAAGAGGAGGTTAGAGTGATGTGATCCATGGATCCAATCATGGACCTGATCCATGATTGCTAGTTTTGAAGTTGAAGGAAGAGGCCATGAGCCAAGGAATATAGGTGGCCTCTGGAAGCTGGAAAAGGCAAGATATGGAGTCTCTTCTAGAGCTTCCAGAATGGAGTCTCTTCTAGAGCTTCCAAAAGGGAATGCTGCCATGCCAGCACTTTGACTTGAGCCCACTGAAACTCGTGTTGGATGTCTATCCTATGGAAGTTTAAGATAACACATTTGTGGCCGGGCGCGGTGGCTCAAGCCTGTAATCCCAGCACTTTGGGAGGCCGAGGCGGGCGGATCACAAGGTCAGGAGGTCGAGACCATCCTGGCTAACACAGTGAAACCCCGTCTCCACTTAAAAAATACAAAAAATTAGCCGGGCGAGATGGCGGCGCCTGTAGTCCCAGCTACTCGGGAGGCTGAGGCAGGAGAATGGCGTGGACCCGGGAGGCGGAGCTTGCAGTGAGCTGAGATCCGGCCACTGCACTCCAGCCTGGGCGACAGAGCGAGACTCCGTCTCAAAAAAAAAAAAAAAAAAAAAAAAAAAAGATAACACATTTGTATTGTTTAAGCCACTAACTTCATGAAAGTTTGTTCTAGCAGCAATAGGAAACTACAACAGTCGCCCTCCCCTAAAAGGGCACCATCTCAGTGTGGGTGGTTGGTTTGTTCTCAAGCCTATAAAGTCACCTTTCCCCCAAACCCAGGCACAGTGGAAAAAGCACAGGACCTGAAGCCTGGGAACCTGGGCCTCAGTCTCTGCAGCTTTGTCAACTACCTTTGAGACCTTGGGCAGCTCCCTCCCCTTCTCTGGCCTCAGTCTGCAAAGGGGCTAATACCCACCCTGTATGACACCTTGCAGGGGGATAGCACTCTGCAAGCCATAAGGTGGTGCACATGTGGAAAGGATATTCATGATGCAGGGGAGTGACATGCTTTAAATGTTTGTCCCCTCCAAATATTTCATGTTGAAATGTGACCTCCAATGTTGGAGGTGGGACCTGGTAGGGAAGGTGTTTGGGTCACAGGGGTGGATCCCTCATGAATGACTTGGTGATGAGTGAGTTCTCAGTTCTCACTCAGTTTAGTGAGATCTGGTTGTTTAAAAGAGTGTGGCACCTTCCCACGCTCTCTCTTGCTCGTGCTCCCATCATGTGATATGCCTGCTCCCTGTTTGCCTTCCGTCATAATTGGACATTTCCTGAGGCTCTCACTACACTTACTGTATAGCCTGCAAAACCATGAGCCAATTAAACCTTTTTTCTTTATAAATTACCCAGTCTCAGGTATTCCTTTATAGTGGTGCAAAAACAGACTAACAGGGAAGAAGTTCATAGTGCTCAAAGACCGGATATTTCAATGAGAAAAGACACAGGCATGAGGAAAGATAACATAAAGTGGAAAAGCTACAGGGAGATGTGACTGAGGGGCTCCCATTCAAGACTACAGCTGGGCAGCACTGAATGTGTACAGGGGACAGCGAGCCCCAGGACACACACCTGGTGAAGCTCTGAGGCTGGAAAGGCAGGCGAGAGTCTGGCCTTGCAGGGCCTCAAGTGCCAGTGTTTTAGTCTGTTTTCATGGTGCCAATAAGGAAAACCTGAGACTGGGTAATTTATAAAGAAAAAGAGGTTTAATGATCTCACAGTTCTGCATGGCTGGGGAGGCCTCCCAATCATGGCAGAAGGTGACGGAGGGGCAAAGGCACATCTTAGATAGCGGCAGGCAAGAGAGCGTGTGCGGGGGGAACTGCCCTTTATAAAACCATCAGCTCTCCTGAGACTCATTCACTATCATGAGAACAGCACGGGAAAACCCTCCCCCATGATTCGATTACCTCCCACCAGGTCCCTCCCATGACACGTGGGGATTATGGAGCTATAATTCAAAATGAGATTTGGGTGGGGACAAAGCCAAATCATGTCAGCCAGGCAGAGCCACCCAGCCTTTATCCTGAAGACAGATTCTGGGGAGCCCTAGTGGGGACCCAGTAACTTATTGGAAGGCCATGCCAGGGGGGTGGGGCGCAAGGAGTACCTAGGAGAGTAATATAAGAATCGTAGCTCGGGGTGGGAGGGCGGGTCCTCAGACAGGTGTAAATGCTCGGTTCACTCACTCAGGACTCTGCCCTTGCCAGCTGGGAGCCCTTGAGCAAATCACTTACCATCTATAATCTCAGTCTTTCTCCTGTTCTGTGGGGCTTGTTGGTGGTGCTAACTCCATTATAGAGTTGTGGGGCTCACCCCAGAAAACAAACCCACCACCCTTGATATGGACCCCCTTGTGCTGCCCAAACCTCCAGGCTCCATTCTCACTATCCAAAGACGTCCACCCCATCAGGTGGACATTTTGGGTCCCTTCACTGCCCTTCCATCCACACCCCGGCTCCCCCACAAAATCAGCTTCTCTTTCCTGTTGTCTCTCTATCCTTTCCCAGCAAGGGCTTCTGATGTGTGCTCCGAGCATCCTCACATTCTTCAAAAGACGTGTTTGGAAACAAGAAATTGCTAGAGAGATGATTCAGTCCTTGGCCTCAGCTTGTGTCTGGACATAAGCAGGCCCATCTGTGGAGGCCGCACTGCCAAATTCTGTCACTCTTGCTCCATATGGTCTGTGCCCCCCTCCATCTCCCTCCAAGAAGCTGCAGTCTGTGCCTGTCTCTCACTCCGCTTTGGTTGCTACATGGAAAATTCAGCGAGGGGTGTCTTGGCTCTAGTGAGCGGGCATCTCTGCTCCTCTCCTGCCTTGCCTGGGACCACTATGGGGGCAAACATTGGGGGTGGCGGGGGTTCTGGGCTCCTTTGGAACCTCTTCCTTTTTGTCCACATAGGGCCACAGTGTGAAGTCCTAGAGCTGAGAGGGACAGAGGGAGGCTGTCAGCTCCTGCCTTCGAAGTAGAGGTCTCTCTGGCAGAAAGTAACTTCCTGAAAAGCTAGCTCTGTCATTCACGGGTCCAGTTCCCTTGTCCTAAACAGTGATGTCAGATAGCCTCTTTCAACGACAGCCTTGCTGGCAGGCAGCTGGACTTGGCACTAAAAGACCTGGATTCATATCAAGCTGCGTGACCTTGTGTTATTGGTTAACCTCTCTGAGTCATCTTGTGACCGTTGTGAACTGCGAGTGGTTCTTCCTGCCTTGTTCACCTCCTAGGTTGGTTGTTGGGGTCTAATAAGATGCCAGTTGTGAAAGAGCTTGGTAAGCAGCAGGGGAGCAGATCTCAAAGTGTGGTCCCTGGGCCATCAGCCATAGTATTACCTAGGAATTCGGGAAGAATGTAGACCTACTAGTCCTGAAGCTCTGGGGGTGGAGCCCAGCAATGTGGATTTCCACAAGCTTTCTGGTGACTTCAGTGCCCACTAAAGCTTGAGAAGCTCTGGGAAGATGAGCGTATGGACGAGATCATCCCCATCTCCTCATTGGTATTGGCTCAGAGAGTCACCTTAAGTGTGCCGGGGTCTGTGCCACTTTTGGCTGTATAAATATTTCATTGCAAACAGTCTAAGGTTTAAAGATCTGCATGATTTCATCTGGGCAAATCCATTTCAAAATAAATTCATGGTGTATATGGGCAGATAGAAAAAGCAACTTCCCAGGGAGATTTAAACCCAGGTTGGCAAGCTCAAAGCCTTCGGGAGCTAAACAGGTGATGTGAATGTGGGAAGAAGTTGGGGAAGGACAGGGAGAGGCAGAGTCTGGCAGCACTGCAGAGCTCAGCCCTTACCTAATGGCATTACAAACAACAAAACCCCTGAGCTGGCCAAACAAAACACATATGTTAGACAGATCTGGTTTAAGGTCTGCCAGTTTTTAACTGGTACAAATGCTGAGGGATGGGGAGGAGAAAAGAGATTTGGTCTCAACAAAGCTATGCATTGGCCACAGACTTAGTTGCCCTGGAAAATAGTGTTTGGCATGCAGTTACAATTCCCAGGTTTAGCCTGGGCTAACAATGGCATGATTTCATTAATTGGCTTGTTTATTTATTCCACACAAACTCTTTTCTAGTGACCATGCTAGGTTCTGTGGCCCCAAAGCTGAATCAGACACTTTCTCTCGAGGGGCTGGACATGTCTGTGGATGCCTCCTGTGCATCGTTTTATAGCATTCCATGGAGTGCTACTTGAGGAGATAATGGGTATTCCATGGGGAAAGTGGTCCAGGGTTAGCTAAGCATGGAAAGCACCTAGTTAAACAAAGTTACTTCACTGCAGGACTTCTCAGAGCCTTTACTATGCTAATGTGTATTACACATTACATGACCTCAAAGTGCCTGGGCCTCTCTGGGGTTCCTGACGGGCCTGTATGTCCTGACCTGTATTGGGCTGGTGAGTAGATGTGGGATCCCCTAGAGGTGTGGCAGGGTCAGGGACCTGATGCAGTTAAGCTTGGGGGTGTCTTCTTCCCCTGGGACCTTCAGGATCTGCAGTGAGACACTGAGGGGACAGTCCTCAAGGGGTGGATTTCACCTTTCGTGGCAGTAAGAGAGCTCGAAGGGTTTAATGCAGAGGTCCCCTGGTTCCATTTGCTTTTGAGAAACATGACTGTGCTGGAGACGGGGAGGAGGGATCCACATTGGAGAATGGAGAACTGTCAGTGTCCCATGCAACAGGAATGCTGAAACCTACTCCCATGCCAGTTTCTGTTTCTGGATTTTATTACCAAGAAAGGGTGAGAAAGCAATTTCTGTATTCAAACAGGGTTTGATCTCTTTCCGACAGCACATAAGCCACTGATCCACCAAGGAGCTTGAGGAAGCCTCAGACAGAAGGCCACAGTGTCGTTAACTGCTGCTTTTACAACCGAGACTGGCTCTGACTTCTATGAATAAAATTTAGAGGTTCAGGACAGATCTGAAAACCAATCTCTCCCTTTTTCTCTTCTCAACTCTCCCCACTCATTGTCTGAGGCTGGCACGCGTGCTCTTTTCTCTTTCTCTCTCCCCACCCCCTTTCTTGCTATCCTGCTGGCTCTCTCTCCTTCTGCAATCTATGAAGTCAGTCCAGTTTGGTACTCGATTTCTCTTTGTTCTGGAAATCCCCACAGCAAAAGGAGAACGAATTGCCCTTGGTCCAGGATAATCTTTTGCAGAATTAAGATGGAAGGACTTTCATGAAAAACCACAACACAAAACAAAACAAAACAAAAAATCCCAACTTCCCTGAAAATATAATTCACAGAGATCATGTCCAAGAATAACTTCTTGAACTAAGCAAAACTGATTCCAAAATTGTCTCTGAAGCATGCTACCTTAAGTTCAGTTTCAGATACAGGGGCCTTATGTCTACAGTGGAAAGGGTGAGAAAGTCTCACTTTCTTGAAAAATCAAGTCATATTTAAGAAAGGCCTGGGAATATGAAAGTTTACTTTGGAAGAATCAGAAAAAGCTGGACGCAAGGCAGGGGCAGCGTTTTAAAATGTCTGTGTGAATCCCCCACAGCGTGTGCCGCACTATTGGTGTATCCACACGGAGCTCTCATTCGTTTAATCCTCCTCATTACCTGTGGTCTATGGTCCAGGGAAGTCAAGCACTTTCCTGAGGCCACACAGGCAAGAAAGGACAGCTCTGGAGTGAAATGCTGGTGTACCAGGTTTAGGCCAGTCTGTGCTGTGTCTGGGATGGACCTCGAAGGGTCTGTGCATCTGGAGGATAGCAGGAGAGAGAGGTTTCGATTTGCTGGAGCAGCAGGAGGCTCCTGCTGGCCTGTCTCTGTGACAGAAGGGAACGGGACTCTCCCCACAGACGGGCCTTGGGGATTTCTCCCCCTCACTCTGTCCTCAGTCCCTCCTTTTGCCAGCCCTGGGTCTGTCAGTTTGAAGGGGATACACCAGCCAGCAATCCCAAGTCATTCTCCCAGGCCAGGAAAAACATCACTGGAAATCTCCATCTGGTCTACAGGACAGGTTCCCCTGACCAGCAGACCCATGGGAATCTGCTTGCATGGATCTATAATACGCAGTGACAGCCTGCTCGGCCATAAGATTCAAGGCTCACGTTTCTCAGGTGGCTGGAGGGGGTTCTAATTCATGGGGGACTCTGGCTTCCATCTGGCCAAGACTACAGAGAGCATCTCTTCCCATGCTGATGTGGCTGCCTCTTGCTTTGAGTCTCATCCTGTCTTTGGTCTGTGTGCGAAAGGCAGGTTTGAGCCGCAGGAGCAGCAAATAGGAAGCCTTTCTCTTCTTTGGAGTTTAAACAATTACTGATCCCACCCAAAAACAGACTTGGAGCTGTCCCTAACCTTCCTACGACAGAGGCAAAGGAAATGGATTGCCTTTGTATACATTAGAACATGGAGTCTAGAACAATGGAGGTCAAGGCCCCATCTTGGCCACAGCTAGGATGCCCTGATCCAAGTAAAACCAGCACCAAACGTGTCCTCATGGCTGGTGGGTGATCGTTTGTTTAAACAGGAGCCATGCTGCTAAAACACCTGCCCACCCAAGCAGTTTCCAAGGTCACAGCTACTATACTTTTGTGATTATTTATCCAATCCAACCTTTCCCATAGCATCTTTCCCTATAGGATGTTAGTAGGTGTTGTACGGGGAGAAAGGAGGTTTCTACAGTATAAAAAGGTTGGAAGAATAGCTGTATTCAAGAATATTAATTAGGTTTAACTTAAAGGCTTTTCAGAGCCTTTAATATGCTAATGTGCTTTATGCATCTCTAATGGGGGAGTAGGCAGTATCCTCCTCCCGCCCCCCACTTCCCCGCCCTGACTGTTGACCATAGATCCATTTTTTCTCCAGAACACCTCAGGGGACAAGGGCTTCATGAAGTACATTGTCGGAAAGTGGTTCTTATTTTATACCTTTGCTATACTTTTCTCAGGATTGGTACTAACCACAGAATGGAAAAGCAGGACATCAGAGAATGAAGGTGAAGGGAACATGGTGGCTGGACACCTCCAGACAACTGAGAGGTTCCTAATGGCCAGGGAAGGAAGGGAGACACTGGGCCACCCTAAAAGCTATTGTTTTGTGTTTCTTGAGATGTTCTCACCACAGCTCCTTCTTCTGCCCCTAACCTGAGTTGTATATCACTTAATATTAGATTTGGTTGCAAATAGAGACTCTGTAATAGTGGCTAAACCAAGATAAAGGTATATTTTTCTCTCACATAAAAGTGTGCAGAGGAGGCAGTTCAAGTTGGAAAAAGACAGTATCAGGGACTCAGACTCTTTCTGTTTTGTTCTTCTGCCACATGTAGCTTCCATCCCCAAAGCCACTTCACAGTACAGGATGGCTGCTGGTGTTCTAGCCATTGCATCCACATTTCTAGCAATAAAAGGAGGAGAAGGAAGACAAAAGAGCAATCTCTCCCTTTTATAGGCTTCCAAAAATACTTCTGAACTCTTCTACTTACATCTCATTGATCAGAACTTGAACACATGACCACACCTATTTGCAAGGGAGGCTGGGAAATGTATTAACTGGGAAGCAGTATGACCAGCCCAAGAATGGAAGTTCCAGCTAGAAGAGGAAAATGGATATTGGGAGACAATTGGCACTCTGCTACAAATCAAAATTATTTCCATGGCTAAGGAACTTTGGTTTGGGCCCAGAACCAATCTCAGTTCTTCCCCAGGTTGTTTTAATTTGAAGCTAGGGAAGAAGATTCTTTTTCTTCTATAGTTACTAAGCTGAAGAGGGTCTGAAGGGTTTGGAACTATGCTCCTCAGCATGCAGAGAAAGCTTATGTAGATGGAGAGAACAAAGGCAATATTCAGACAGATACAAAGGTGAGAGACTAGGGGAAAGAGAATGAAAGAGGGATTGATTGATTAATTGATTCCCAGTTCCAGTCATTCCTAAGGCCAGGCTCACCCCTGCCCTCTTCTGGTCACATGAGCCAATAAATCCCCTTTTGACCTAACACTATTTCAACTTGGGTTTCCATCACTTTCCATAAAAGAGCCCTGGCTGCCAATATTATCTTTTACTTCTGAGAGCAAGGACCACATGGATCCCTATTTTAGTAAAGAGAGTGTTTTCCTAGAATTAAATTGCAGAGGGAATTTATTACTTGATCTCGGACGTGGAATGACATAATTATACTCTTGTATATCTTTGTAGGTGTTTACAGTTAAATCCATTAGCTCACCTGAGTGTCACAATCTCTCTGAGATGTAAGTTTTTCCCTCCCATTGTATAGACGTGGAACTGAAGCTCAGTGGGATAATCTGGTCTTTCTACATGGCTGCTCGGCAATGACATCACTTATTGTTCCAGCAGCATTTTGTGTGCAACCTCTATAAAGATGAAGGCAGTGTGACTCCATTATAATTTGGAAGAGAATGCATTTTATATGGTGGATGAGCTTAAGAAAGCTTGGTCCAGGTGATTTAATTCAGGGACAGGCCTCAATATGGAGGATGACCATTAGACCATTAAATATCAATGGTTTGCATCAAGGCTTGGGCAGGTGTGTTTTGCAATTGATCCACAACTCACACCTGGAAGCCTTTACAACAAGATGCTCTAACAAGGGCTTGTTGTGCAGGCCTTCAGTGTGGCCGGTTAAAGGGACAGTCCTCATTGTCAGCACCTGGTTGCAGGAAAAGTGTCTCTGGATTGTGAGAATTCCAGAGTTCAGTCTGCATTCTCATCCAGAGAGAAGGGCACTTTCAGCTGAGGGGCCCATCTGTCTCACAGAAAAACTTGGGTCATTTAGGAGCTTACAGTTCTGCCTTATGTAGCATAAAAGAGACAACTTTAGTTTGGCACAGCTTTATAGGAAGAGTCACTGACTTTACCAGGGTTCCCCATTGCAAGGAAAAGAAACTGTGTCTTTAGCAAACATTTTTAAAAAAATAATCTATTGGAAGGATAATTGTATTTACAGAATCAAGAGAAAGTTGGAGGAACAGGTTTGGAAATGAACAAGAATCAAAGCAGTTGTAGGTCATGAAGCTGGGATAGAAAATCACATTTCAGCCTGGCCAGGAATGATGGTCCCAACAACGGACACAATAAACACTTCCATGAATGGTTCTGAATGTATTCCATGTTTACCTCGCCCACTCCTATGAGTCAGACTCCCAGGCAGGGGCCTTAATGGTTTGAGTGCTGTGGCTGCCAGAGCACAGGAAGCAGGAGATCCTCTCCTTTCACCTCTGTGGCAGAGGGGTAGACTTGGGTACCTCCCAAAGCAGTGGACCCCTCTGTTTACCAATTACAGCTTTATTCATTTAAAAGGTGGTCCAGGTGGTTCTTAGAAGATGTTGGTTTTAAGATCTGAAAATAAAATGACAGAAGCCACTGTGCCCTCTCCTCCCAGTCCCTCAGAGCCAAATTCAGGGGGTCGGCAGGTGTCATGGGTCACCAGGCACATTCCCTTGTCCACACTGCCACCATACTTACTCTTCAGGACTGTGCACATCTGATCCTGCCCCTGGCCTTCACACACAGAACAAATGCTGTACCCAGTATTCAAGGCCTTCATTGTCTGACTGCAAGCCAGCTTTCCCCTCCTCCCGCACCTCAGCCCCTACCACCTGTTCTCCTACCATGGAACGATTTACATTCTTCAAACACACTCCTTGGAACATTTGGTTCTAGTCTTCTGTCTCCTCTTCCATCTGGGGAACGCCTGTACCATCCTCCCCCATCACTCCTGCGAGTTTTATTTTGACTCATTTCTTCATTATCTAGAATACTTACTGAGTGATATGGTTTGGATTTGTGTCCCTGCCCAAATCTCATGTCGAATTATAATCTCCAGTGTTGGAGGAGGGGGCCTGGTGGGAGGTGGTTGGATCAAGGGGGTGGATTTCCCCCCTTATTGTTCTCGTGATAGTCAGTTCTCATGAGATCTGGTTGTTTAAAAGCGTGTAGCTCCCCTGCCCTTCTATCTCTCGCTTCTGCCCCAGTCATGTAAGACATGCTTGCTTCCTCTTTGCTTACCACCACGATTGTAAGTTTCCTGAGGCCTCCCCAGCCATGCTTCCTGTACAGCCTGTGGAACTGTGAGTCAATTTAACCTCTTTTCTTTACAAATTACCCAGTCTCAGGTATTTCTTTATAGCAGTGTGAGAACAGACTAATACAGTGAAGTAGGCAGAATGATGGCCCCCAAAAGATGTCTACATTTGAATCCTTGGAACCTGAGAATATGTTACATGGCAAAAGGGACTTTGCAGATGTTACTAGGGTTAAGGATGTTAAGATAGTAAGAGTATCCTGGATTATCCAGGTGGATTCAATCTAATTGCATAAATCACATCAAAGGAGAGAAGCTCCTGGTTGTGATCACAAAAAGAGACGTGATTATAGAAGCAAGTCAGAGAGGTGGTAACATGAGAAGGACTTGCTCTGCCATTGCCACCGTTGGCGATGGAGGAAGGGGCCATGAGTGAAGGAACAGACAGCCTTGACAAGCTAGAAAAGGCCAGGAAGCACTTTCCCCTCGAGCCTCCAGAAAGTAACCAGCCCTGCTGATACCTTGACGTTAGCCTAGTGAGAGACTCATGTCAGACTTCTGACCTGTAGAACTAGAAGGTGATACATCTGTGTTGTTTTAAGCCACTAAGTTTGTGGCAATTTGTTACAGCAACAATAGAAAATGAATACTCAAGTAACTTGTTTTTTTCAAGGCTATGAAGAGTTATACTTTCTGAGGCTCTGGATATCTGAGAGTGTCTGCCTATTGCTGTGGCCTATGAACAATGAATAATTCAGCTGACTTTATAAAGGGTTATTGGGTCATAGTCTTTTAAACTAAAAATCTGCAAATGTTGTTTCATTGTTGTACTGGTAAGGGCTAACACAGCAGGCCTGAGGCTGTATCCTCAGAAAAACCTGCTGTCAAAGTTGGCCCTTGGCTGGTGTCTGGGGGAACCTGGATTTCGGGAGGGTTCCATCATTCCCAGAATGGATCAGAGCAGCTCACTGTGCCTAAGCTGTTACCAACAATATGCTTTATGCCAAACACCTGTTTTTCTTCTGGGAGTCTGCAATTTTGGTGTGTGCCAGCCAGAGGGTGCCTTAGCGGCAAGCCCCCGGCGAGTACTTCAGGCACTGAATCTCTAGTGAGCATCCTGGTAGACAGCATTTCACACATGTTGCCATTATTTGTTTGCTATTGGAATTAAGGGTGCCCTGTGCAACTTCCCTGGGGGAGAGGTCTCTTGGGAGCTTGTGTCTGGTTTCCCCTGGATTTCACCCCATGCACCTTTTTTCCTTTTGTTGATTTTGATTTGTATCTTTTCACTGTACTAAATGTCCTCACAGCTATGTAATGCTGTGAGCAGTAGTACTCACAGCTGTGTAATAGATGTGCTACTATATGCTGGGTCCTGAGAGTTCTCCTAGCAAGCCATCAAACCTGGAGCTTGTGTTGGAGACTCCTGACACAGATGTGTCATTGTAGCATTTTGTGCCATGGGGGAAAACTTTGATGCCCATAACTCCACCCACCTCTTCATAGAAATCCATTTTTTTCTCCTTATCTGGATATTTATAATAATTTTTCTTTAGCCTTGAAATTAAAAAAAAAAATCACCAAAGTCAGTCTAGATGCGCATCTCTTTTCATTACTTTTCCCTGGTAGTCAGTGATCATTTTTAATCTAAACATGCCAGTCTTTAGCTAGGGGAGGTTTTCATCTAGTGTAGCAGGTATCACTGTCAAAATTAAACTTCTTTTTTCTCCTCTAATTTAAAAGAGAAGTGGCACAGAGTCACCTTCATCACTTTTGGAATGTAGGGAAATTCTTTGTGCAAATAGCCTCCTCCCAAGACCACTGAGACAATTACAATATATCATTGGGTGGGTGAGGCACCAGGCCTTTTATCTGAGGGCAGGGAGGTCACCAGGAATTGGGTACCCACTGGAACCCCTCCTGGCCCTGGATTACAATCCCTGGTTGTTGGTGCTGGTGAACACAGAAAGGACTGGAGTGGAAGGGCGTTTGTGTCCAGTGCCAGGCACTAGCCAGAACAGAGCACTCAGTCCCTTCCACGCCTTGGGGTGCTCACCAAGGCGGTCAGTCCCCAGCCCCAGCTATCGCAGCTTGACTCACTGCCCGCAATATTGCACAGTTATTGCGTGGGTCACGGGCGTGGCCGTTCCTGTATTCCAAAGATGACAATTGATAATGCCCTCTGACCGCTGTGTGAATCAAGTGTCCCCTGCGTTTCTGAGATGACCCACCAAAGCCAGCTGCTACAGGTTAGTGCTGCCCTCACCTCACTGGCATAGCCAGCGATCACAATAACATGGCTGGGCAATAGGTGAATTAGGGACTAGGAATTGAGCTCCTCATGCTGGTGATGGACTGGCTCATATTAGAGCAGATTCCACTGGGGGAAAAGAGTCCTCTGGAAATTCCTGCACAGTGATTATTTCTTTAATGATTCTTCTTGCATTTCTGTTATCTATTGTTGTGTGACAGACCACTCCCACAATTTAGTGGTTTAAAACAACTGTTGGATTCATTATTGATTACAATTTTATGTATTGGCAATCTGAAATGTTCTCCTGCTGCACTTTTTATCTCTAAACCTAAGTATCTTAAAACAGTTTCAACCAATCATTTATGAGCTGCAATTGTCTGGTGGCTTGATGAGCTGGAGGGTCCAAGGTGGCCTCACTCACATGTCCAGCAGTTGGTGCTGGCTACTGGCTACTGTCTTGGTTGCCTTCCACATGGCCTCTCATCATCCAGTAGGCTAAACTGAGCTTCTTCACAACATAGGTCTCAGGTCCCAAGAATTAAAGTGGAAGCACAGAAGTCACAAAAGACCACCACTCCTGCATTCAGTTGGTCAAAGCAAATCACAGGCCAGCCCTAATTTAAGGAGATAGACTCCGTCTTTTGCTAGGACTGTCAAAATTCCATTGTGTGGACACAAGGGGGCATGACCCACTGGAGGTCCTTTTGAATAATCTACCAGTTTCCTTCCAGCATTTCTACGATCTATAGAAATTCTATCGGGGTGAAATAGAGCCCTGATCTTTTTTCTACCTGTCTGATCTTTTTATCTATCATTTAAATCTCCCTTTATTTATATTCACTGGGTTCTAGAAGAATATATCAAGCATATGTTTTAATTTGCTAATTTGATTTTTTACAGTGTCCAATCTAACTTTCACTAACTCTGTTACCTTTGTATTCATCAGTTATGCTTTTAATTTGGAAAAAGGCTTGTATGATTTCAGACCAATTCTTTTCATAGGTGCAATGTTTTCCTAAATGTAACTGAGAATGCAATTTAAAGTTTTATCACAATTTCCCCCTATTTCTTGCCATAAGACTAATTGGAGGCAGCCGTTTTCTCTCAGTTCTTCAAATATAGTCTTTCTTTTGAATCATTAAATCTTTTTATATCTGATAATTTTTCTCTATTTGCTCATCCTAACAAATGAGAAAGCTAGGTTTTATTCAGAATTGGGAGCTGAAATGGGTTTATTTAGAGAATGTGGGACTGTGTGGTTGTCTTTCAGTTCCATGTGAACTAAGAAGGAAAACAATGGGATTTTATGTGTTTTTACCTTTCCAAGATAGAATTTCTATGGAATTAGACAGAAACAGTCAAAAGGAGCACATGGCCAGAAATCGTTTCTGATTTGTTGCAGCAGCCAGAAGTAAATGCAGGCATCTCTAACCTGCACAGCTGCCCTCATTAGAGGCTAGTTGCAGGGGTGTATGATCTTTGTTTGTGGAGACACCTAGACCCAGTGCAGGCCGAGGGGCTGCCATGGCCCACCATGCAAAGTCCTAGTGCCAGTCAACCTCCAGAGGCTAGAGAAGGATGGAGATTTTAACTCCTCTCCTTCCCTATACTCTTTCTCTCCTTCAGAACTGATCATTTTAAGTTTGAGGAAAGCACTGAGAGACTTTTGGGACCCTCACTCCTCAGATGAGATTCTTTTTCATTACAATGATTTCCACTGCAGTTAGCCTTCCCTCTTGCACAATGTCTCATATAAATGTCTCAAATTTCTGGCAAGTGCCACCCTTTGTTAGTATTCATCCCTGGTGCAGACTGTTCCTACTTTATATTCCTTTGGTCAAATTAGTGGAAATTTGGAAGATGAGGGGAGTTAAGATAGTTTAACCTTGGGCTAATGACCATACTGGTCCACAGGAAATAAGGGCTGGATCCCAGACAATATGGAGGGTTAGAACCGTAAGTCCTTGTTTCCCGCCCAGTAAGAATGGGACTCCAAGGGCCAAACTGTTAATGAAATGTGGACAACAAAAGATCCATTCACTTGTGTGTCTTGACCTGTGCCCTTAATTCCCACAAGTAAAGCCCACAGATGAGCTTATAGTGCAAATTACAAAAAATAAAGAGTAACAACCTTCAATAAGTGAGAATCAGGCAATATAACAAAAAGCAGAATTAGACAAGTAGCTCAGATAGTTGAAAATCTGATAGAGATTGTAAAATAAATACTTCATAATAATCAAAAACATTTGTAAAGGCCACACACAGTGGCTCACACCTGTAATCCCAGCATTTTGGGAGGCCGAGGCAGGCAGATCACTTGAGGTCAGGAGTTTGAGACCAGCCTG
The DNA here is from genome assembly GCF_007565055.1 of Rhinopithecus roxellana. Taxonomy (NCBI): domain Eukaryota; kingdom Metazoa; phylum Chordata; class Mammalia; order Primates; family Cercopithecidae; genus Rhinopithecus; species Rhinopithecus roxellana. The sequence continues at coordinate 20,497,803 of NC_044564.1, forward strand.
GCCAATATGGTGAAACACTGACTCTATTAAAAATACAAAAATTAGTTGGGCATGGTGGCACTTGCCTGTGATCCCAGCTACTTGGGAGGTGGAGGCACAAGAATCGTTTGAGCCTGGGAGGCAGTGGAGGTTGCAGTGAGCCGAGATCATGCCACTGCGCTCTAGCCTGGGCAACAGAGACTCTGTCTCAACAAAACAAAACGAAACAACAAAAGTGTAAAGGATACTGAAGACAAGGAAAACAAAACAATATGGGGGAGAAACAGGCAGATTTAGAAAAGAATCAAGTGGAACTTTTAGATGCTAAAATATAATCATTGAAATTAAAAACTCAATGGACAGACAATTAGACACAACTAAAGAGAATTAGTGAAGTGGAAGATAGCTTTGAGACTACTACCCAGAATGCAGTACTGTGAACTAAAGAGACTGAAAATGTGAAACTGAAGTTGAGAAGATAGAATGAGTAGCTCATTCTAGGAGGATAGAGTAAGGAGCTCCAATATACATTTAATAGGTTTTTGTATGGTTAGAGCTGAAAGGAATTGGAAGAGGCACTATTAGAAGGGAGAATGGCTGAGAATATTTGATAATTGATGAGAGACATGAAATCTCTAATGACTAAGGATATTCCCAAATTGATGAAAACTAAGAATTTTCAGATTCTATAAGCACAAGTAACAAACAGGATTTTTGTTTTAATCCTAAACATATCAGAGTGAAACTACAGAGGACCAAGACAAAGAGAAGATCTCAAAAGCGAAGCAATGAGACAGACTTATTAGAAATGACAGTGAGGCTGAGCATGGTGGCTCATGCCTGTAATCTCAGGACTTTGGGAAGCTGAGGTGGGAAAATTGCTTGAGGCCAGGAGTTTGAGACCAGCCTGGCCAACATAGCAAGACCTTCTCTCTACATTAGAAAAAAAAAAAAAAAGATGACTTCTCAACAATAATAGAAACCATAGACAATGAAAAATAGAATTATTTTTAATTTAGCTGTTGCTAGCTTTATCCCCCAGCCTTATAAAAATATAATTGACAAATACAAATTTTATATATTTACAGCATGCAATGCTATATTTTGATATATTTTTACAATTTTACGAATAAATCAAGTGAATTAACATACTTATCACCTCATACACAGATTATTTCGTCCTACTGTCTTAGCAATTTTCAAGTATATAATACATTATTAGTAAATATAGTTACACTGCTGTAGAATAGACCTCCTGAACTTATTCATCCTAATGGAAACGTTCTGTGTTTTCATCAACATCTCCTCATTCCCCCACCCCTATCTCTGGCCACTTGTAACCATTATTGTACTCTCTGCTTCTATGAGTTCAACTTGTTTCAGATGCCACATGTAAGTGAGATCATGTGGTATTTGTCTTTCTGTGCCTGGCTTATTTCACTTAACACAAAGCCCACCAGGTCCGTTCATGTCATCACAAATGATAGGATTTCTTTCTTTTTAAGGGCTAAATAGTATTCCATTATATATACCACATTTTCTTTATCCATTGATGGACACTTAGGTTGATTCCATATTTTGGCTATTGTGAATAATGCTGCAATGAACATGAAAGTGCAGATGCCCCTTCAGCATACTGATTTCATTTCCTTTGGCTGTATACCCAGAAGTGGGGTTGCTGGGTCATAGGTGGTTCTATTTTTAATTTTTTTAGGAACCTCCATACCATTTTTTTTTTCTTTTTTCTTTTTTTTTTTTTTGAGACGGAGTCTTGCTCTGTTGCCCAGGCTGGAGTGCAGTGGCACAATCTCGGCTCACTGCAAGCTCTGCCTCCCAGGTCCACACCATTCTCCTGCCTCAGCCTCCTGAGTAGCTGGTACTACAGGCCCTGCCACCGCGCCCGGCTAATTTTTTTGCATTTTTAGTAGAGATGGGGTTTTACCGTGTTAGCCAGGATGCCATTTTTCATAATGACTGTACTAATTTGCATTCCTACCAACAGCATACAGATGTCTCCTTTTCTCCATATCCATGCCAATGCTTTTTATTTGTTGTCTTTTGATAAGACCTTTCTAACTGGAACAAGGTACTATCTCATTGTGGTTTTAATTTTGTAATTTTCATTTCCCTGATGATTAGTAGTATTGAGCATTTTTTCACATACCTGTTGGCCATTTGTATGTCTTCTTTTGAGAGATGTTTCAGGTCCTCTGTCCATTTTTTAGTTGCATTGTTTTCTTGCTATTGAGTTGTTTCTCTTTCTCTTTAGTGTGTCTACTAGTTTTTTTTCTCAGTAGTTATTATGAGGCTTACATAAAGCTGCTATAGTTATAACAGTTTATTTTAAGTTTATAACAACTTATCTTTGACTTCTCACAAAATCCTTACACTTTTTCTCCTCCCTCCTAAATTTTATGCCATTGATGTCACAATTTACATCTTTTATGTATTGTATGCCCATTAATAAATTATTATAGCTATAGTTTTTTTTTTTTTTTTTTTTTTTTTTTTTTTTTTTTTTTTGAGGCGGAGTCTTGCTCTGTCGCCCAGGCTGGAGTGCAGTGGCCGGATCTCAGCTCACTGCAAGCTCCGCCTCCCGGGTTCCCGCCATTCTCCTGCCTCAGCCTCCCAAGTAGCTGGGACTACAGGCGCCCGCCACCTCGCCTGGCTAGATTTTTGTATTTTTAGTAGAGACGGGGTTTCACTGTGCTTGCCAGGATGGTCTCGATCTCCTGACCTTGTGATCCGCCCGTCTCGGCCTCCCAAAGTGCTGGGATTACAGGCTTGAGCCACTGCGCCCGGCCGCTATAGTTACTTTTAATACTTTTGTCTTTTAACTTTTACACTAAAGTTAAAAATTATTTGTGCACCTTTATTACAGTATTAGAGTATTCTGAATTTGAGTATATTCTCACCTTTACACTGAGTTTAATAGTTTTATATATGTTCATGTTGTTAGTTAGCATCCTTTTGTTTGAACTTGAATTCTCTTTAGCACTTACTATAAGGCAGGTCTAGTGGTAATGAACCCCCATAATTTTTTGTTTGTTTGGGATAACTGTAGACTGCTATAACCTATCCATTCATTAAAAACAAAAACAAAACTCTAAAACTAATTGGACTATAAGAAGGGTTGAAAAAGTCATTTTCAGACAAATACCAAGAGAGTTTACCATCAGTCAACCCTTTCTGCAAGAATTATGCTAGGATATGTTTTAGGTAAAAGAAATTCAAGACCAGGAAGGAGTAGTAGAGTGAAAGAAGCTATGTCAGGAAAGAGATAGTAAATATGTTGTTAATTCGAAACATGCATTGAATGTATAAAGTACTAATCATTGTCTGAAGGATATAAAAATAAGGTGCCTTTAGCAAAAACTTGGAACCAACCAAAATGCCCATCTACAATGGACTGAATAAAGAAAATGTGGCACATATAGAGCATGGAAAACTGTGCAGCCATAAAAAAGAATGAGTTCAGGTCCTTTGCAGGGACATGGATGAAGCTGGAAACCATCATTCTCAGCAAACTAAAGCAGGAACAGAAAATCAAACACCGCATGTTCTTACTCATAAGTGGGAGCTGAACAATGAGAACACATGGACACATGGAGCGGAACATCACACGCTGGGGCCTGTCAGGGGTGGGAAGTAAGGGGAGGGAGAGCATTAGGATAAATACTTCATGCATGTGGGGCTTAAAACCTAGATGATGGGTTGATGGGTGCAGCAAACCGCCATGGCACATGTATACCTATGTAACAAACCTGTACATTCTGCACACGTATCCCAGAACTTAAAGTAAAATAAATAAATAAAATAAAATAAGGTGCCTTTTACTTAAGACACCTAAAATACTTGACAACAATGAGACAGGAGGAGTGTATCAAAATCCAAGGTGTTCTGACATCCTTGAATTTTTTGGGAAGAAGGTATAGATAGTGATAAACTTGATACTATCCAATATACACATTACAAAATCAAAGATAACCAATACAAATGGAAGCAGTATGTTTTATCTCTTAATGAGAGGAGAGGAAACATGTAATAAAAGAAGATTTGATCACACTGACAGAACACAAAAATAAGACATGGTGAAAATATAAAGCATTAAATAAGATGATAGAAATAAATGCAAGTATATTGGTAGTAACAATGTAAGTAAATAAACCAAAATTTCTGATGACAGAATATAGGTTCTCAGATTGTCATTTCAATAAAAAGTCCTATGCTGTGTATTCTAGGAAAATATTGACCAAAAGAAAGATGGTCTATTTTCCTTTGGCCTGGGAAAATAGACCAAAGTCTCTGATGACAGAATAGAGATTCTCAGATACATGTTTTTATTAAAAGTCCTATGCTATATATTCTAGGAAAATATTGATCAAAAGAAAGGTGGTATAGATATTTAGACAAAATTGATGTTAGTGTCAAATGCATTATTAGGAATAATGGTGGTCATTACATAATGAAAAAAGAAACAATGGATAAGACATACATAAAGTCTCAAATTATACAGAAACCTAAGGCAGAGACAAGTTGGGTGAATTGAAGAGACAGAAAGATGGCCAGTGTTGCTCTAAACTGCCCCATCTGGGGCATCTTCTCTTCTCACCTATACCTCTCTGAGTGTTATCACTCCCTGTCTTGATCTCAGTAATCACCTACAAGCAAAGGACCTTTTCTAGACTTCAGATATATATGACCAGTTGTTTGCTGACCATTTCCCTCGAGGCCTCCAGGTGCCCCCCACCCAATATGTGTAACCTCATCACCACCTCCTCCGCACATCTACTCTTCTTCCTGTGTTCCCCTCATCTGCATGAAGCTGTCAAAATCCATTCATCACCCAAGCTAGAGAACTGGGAGTCTTCGTGGGGACCAGAGTCCGATGTTCACAGGTCTTTGCATGGCAAATTGACATGGCAAGCCACATGGCACTTGGGAAGGGACTCGGGGGACAGGAATCAGCAAAAGGATTTAGATCATATTCTTTAAAATTTTTATACTTACAAATAATTCAAACAGAAAAAGTGTGTATAATAAATGTTGAAAGCCATTTAAGATCCCAGTTCCTCAAAGACAATCACTGTAATGGGGTACTGATAGGTCCTTTCAGACCTTTTAAATGTATAGGCATTTATAGGTATATGTATACTTATGTTTTGATTCTTTTGCACAATTGTGACTATATTACATAAAAAGCCAGTCCTTGCTTTTTTTACTGAATATATTTTTTATTTTTCATATCAATTTTTGACATGCACATAATACATTTTATGCCTATATCTTAAATCATTTTACAAATCTATATAATGTTTCAAGTTTTATATATATAAAATGTCTCAAATTATATATATGTATATAGAATATTCAAATTTCCCATTTGTACAAACAGCTGCAGTGAACAAACTTGGACATGCATCTTTGTGCAGTTGAACGAAGAAATCTGCAGAATAAATTACTAGAAGTGAAATGCCTGGGTCAGTGGAGATTCACATTCTAATCTTTGATGGATTCTGCCAAATTGCCTTTAAAACTTTCTCCCAATTTACCCACTCCCCGACTGGGTATACATTTCCCTACCATCTTACCAACATTAAGCTTTATCAATTTTTAAGTGTTTTGCCAATCTGATAGGTAAAAGTATATTTTTGTCATTTTATTTATTTATTTATTTATTTATTTATTTATTTATTTATTTATTGAGATGGAGTCTTGCTCTGTTGCCCAGGCTGGAGTGCAGTGGTGCAATCTTGGCTCACTGCAACCTCCACCTCCTGGGTTCAAGTGATTCTCCTGCCTCAGCCTCCCAAGTAGCTGGGATTAGATTACAGGTGCCCACCACCATGCCTAGCTATTTTTTTTTTTGTATTTTTAGTAGAGATGAGGTTTCACCATGTTTGCCAGGCTGGTCTTAAACTGCTGACCTCAAGTGATCCACCTGCCTCGGCCTCCCAAAGTGTTGGGATTACAGGTGTGGCTACCGCGCCCGGCTTACTTTTGTCATCTTAATCTGTACTTCTTTGTTTGAGCACTGTGTCTTTCTTGTAAGCGAATTTCTAGTCCAAGTCTCCTGCACATTTGCTATTAGGTTGTTGTTCTTTTTTATTGAGTCGTAGAAAGTTCTTTATACATGAACACCATTAACCTTTTGTGTGTAATAAATGTTGAAAATGTTTTCCCTCCATTTGTCATTTGTACTTTAGTTTTATTTATAATGTCTTTTGCCTCACAGACATTTCAAATATTTATGTAGTTAAACCTTGTCATTTATTATTTCCAGATTTATTTTTATTTTACAACCTTGTTTTTTTAACGACCAGTAATGATTTTACTCTCTAGTTAATCATGAGTTACTTGAGGGCATAGGCTGCCTCTCATTCACGTCTGTAGATCCTTCTCAAGAAGTCACTCACCCTAGAGCTCTAGCTATGATAAGTGCTCCGTAAATAAGCACATGTTTAAATTTTATTGAATCGACAGAGTTCAGTGTGCTGTAAAATAAGCAAACATAGAAAATGTAATTCCAAGATTGAGGCTGAGGGAAAAGCTCCAAGGTGCTTTGGCATACAAAGCAAAATGCATGGTGAATTCAAACTGTAATTTTAATCGATATATGGAGTAAGATCAGGGTTAAATTCAGCTGGCAATAGAAAATTATTAAAAAGATCACAAGAAATGTGTTCTATATTGGTTTCACTTTAAAAGCTGTTTTTTGTCCCTGAATTATCTGCTTTTGGAATCAGAGTTTAATATGGAAGAGTCATAGTTTAATATAAAAATAGTCACAGTTTAATATAGAAAGTCAGAATTTAATATAAAAATAACAAAGTGGGGAGTTCAGATGGTAATCTGGATCTCATGTAAAGCACATGCCCGGTGACTGGGGCCACTTTAACTACCCTGTGTCTACTCCTTGCGGGTGACAATCTACACTGATTGCAGAACACACGGGTAAGAGGAAAGACAGGCTCTTAAGTACGAGAACTGCACACCTCAAGCTGTAAAATGCCGCTGTTGTTTACATTCTTAATGCTGCTCATCGAAACTTGGAAGGCATGTGATGTTGGGGAAGTCCCTGGGCCTCATTTTGGCTGTTTTAAAAACAAAGCGGGGTCACTGCATGATCTCAGCAGTTCCTCCCGAAACTGAGGTCCTTGGAGCGTACAAGACTCTTCCTGTAAAATGATTTCCAGGGCCCTGCCGCTGTGGAATTCCCCTGTGATTCCATCTGAGGTGTGAAGGCAAACCCATCACAGTTGTTACCAGCTGTTCTGTGAGGCTGTGCCAGGAGCCCCCAAGAGCGTCAACACCAATGTCTGTATAAGTTAAATTAAATTCCAGGGTCTGGTGTGAAGCTGGAACAGGCCTTGATGTTTTTATCTGTCTGCTGCTGAATTCGTTTGGGGCCTATCGCCTCAGCTGAGAGCACATGAGGGAAAGGGAATGGAGTGAAAGGGACAGCCTTCTCTCTTTTATTTATGTACGTTAATAATCATTTTATTATATAAATTATACCCTGGTCACTTCCTAAAAGGACTCTAGATAATTCATGAATTCACTTGAATTATGGTACTCTATCCCTGCCCTGTGCCAGACCCAATGCTGGGGGCTTGGGGAAAGAGAAACACGTGAAAAAATCTAATACTGTGTCTTACATGGTACTAGAGAGCCTTGGGGTGTACAGGGTTATGGGGACCCATGGAAAGAAAAAGTAATTATGATAGTCCAGAGGTGGGCATGGTGGGGAAGAGAGAGGGAAAGAGGATGTCAATTTCTTGAGTACCTTTTCGGAAGGAATATCCCATAATGACCAAGAGCACAGGATTTGGCAACAGGTAAGACTGGGTTCAACTTATTTAAACCTCAGTTTTCTCATCAGCAAAATGGAGTAATAATAGAATTTCCTTTATTGGGTTATTAGGCAGATTGAGTGAAAAATGCATATAAAGCACTTAGTAGTGCTAAGTGTCCAGCACATGGCAAGCACACCGTATGTGTTCGCTGCCTTTATTATTATTCTGCTTATCAGTCAGTAAGATGGGCTTTACTATTGAAGATTGCATTGTACTTGGTTTACAGATGAGGAAACAAAGGCTCAGAGAGCTTATGTAATTTGCCCAAGGCCACACAGCTTGGAAATGACAGAAGCAAAATTCTAATGAACTTCAAAGCCCATTTTCTTTCCACTGCTGTGCTGTGATGCTGCTGAAGGAAGGTTCCCAAAAGACCTGATATTTGAGTTGGGTGTTAAGGAATGAATAGAGGTTGCTTTGTGGGTCTTAGAGAAAATGAAATGCCCTACAACCTTCCAACCTCAAAGAGGTGAATTTGGCCAACAACCTGAATGAGCTCAGAAGTGGATTCTTCCCTCAGAGACTGCAGAATGGAGTGCAGCCTGGCTGACACCTTGAGTTCAGCAGACCCGAGCAGAGGATACAGTCATCCCATGCTCAGGCTTCTGACCTACAGAACCGAGAACAAGCAAATGGGTATTGTTTTAGGCCGATAAATGTATGGTCATTGGTTATGCAGCAATAGAAAATGAATACAACGATTCAAATATAAATATAAAGTGAACATGGGTCAAACACTTCATTTAACTCAGTAAATGAGGAGATCCGTCAGCTGTTACAACTCACTCAAAGGAGAATTCACAGAACTGCACATGTAGGCAATCAAGAATGTTGAAATGGATACAAACGTCATCAGTATCCCCAGAGCAATAAGCAATTGCATCTCTAGTGGGTAAAATTCATTCATGCTTCTTTTTTTTTTTTTTTTTTTTTTTTTTTTTTTTTTTTTTTTTGAGACAGAGTCTCACTCTGTTGGCTAGGCTGGAGTGCAGTGGCGCAATCTTGGCTCACTTCAACCTCCACCTCCTGGGTTCAAGCGATTCTCCTGCCTCAGCCTCCCGAGTAGCTGGGAGTGTAGGCCCCTGCCACCATGCCTGGCTAATTATTTTGTATTTTTAGTAGAGACGGAGTTTCACCATATTGGCCAGGTTGGTCTCAAACTCCTGACCTTGTGATCTGCCCGCCTTAGCCTCCCAAAATGCTGGGATTACAGGTGTGAGCCAACACACATGGCCAATTCATGTGTACTTCTATGGACTGGAATTATTTGCATTGCTATCAGTTGTCTACAACGTATAAAATTGTAAGATAGCTTGAAAATAGTGAAAGGAGCAGATAACCCAAAAGGATGCTTTAGAAGAACATCTAGTAATCATGTTTTGCCCATTTTAAAGTCTTTCCCAATTTTTCCTGATGAGTGGCATGGAAATACAGCTTCAAGATAGGCCACAGCCACACACATTCCTCTACAATGTATTGCCTCCACTCAATCCTGCCACAGAGAAATTGTGAAGTGACCACAGGCTGGGATTCCATGAGGCCAAGTTTGGCAGGGGCTTAGCCCAGCCTTGACCATTTACAAGCCCTGAAACATCCATTATCTGGCTCATTATTTTCTCTTTTCACAAGATTCCTGTGGGTAAGGCAGAACCAGTAACAATTATCCCCATTATCTTTCCAAGGAAACTGAGGCTCAGAGAGGAGGAGGACATGCTCAGGGTCACTCTGGGAGTCAATGACAGAACTTGGATATGACCTCCCTTTTCATCAGGGCTTACCTTCTTCACTGCCCCCTGCCTCCTTATCCTCTGACTGGTAAATTTCTGTCCCTCAGCCCCTTTCCTCCTGCCTGGTGGACCATTCTTCCTGCAGCCACATTGCAGGGCGGGGAACCTGGGCACTGGCTATGGCCTTGCCTGTCCCTTGTTCGGTATGCAGGCAGCAATCCTGCTGTGCAAAGCCAGCCTGATCCAGCACCCCTGCCCCTACCAGACTCTCTCCCATTGTGCACTGAGCACATTCATGCCTGTGTTCCCTTCCCTTGCTCCAGTAGCCTGACAGTCCCCAGAACGACGCCTAGACATGACTTACCCAGACCTGCTGTGCCAGGGCCACCTGCTCTGCCTCCCGGGCTCTCCACCCTGGCCACTCGCCTCTGTTGGTTTCCCATTGGCACGGGGGTGGGAAGTCATCTGTGAGACCAGGCACGCTGATCTGCTGGAGACTCTTCCCAAACTGTCCTCCTGACCCCATGCCAAGCACCGGTGCAGGGCAAGCCATTGGTGCCAGGCTGAGCAGCTGGGCGGCAAACTGGCCACCTGCTCAGCTCACAAAGTATAAAGTTTTTATTTTGTGTTGACTTGTTTTAATTTGTAAACTTTATTTTAATCTTTAATTTAACAGAGATGAGGTCTTGCCATGTTGCCCAGGCTGGTCTCAACCTCCTTTTCTCAAGTGATCTGCCTACCTCAGCCTCCCAAAGTGCTAGGATTACAGGTGTGACCCACAGCGCCTGGCCTGCACTGACTTTTGAATCCTGAAGCTGAGACTGTCAGAGCTGACAGGTTTTGAAAAGAGCCTTACACTGTTACCATGGGGTCACAGAAGTCCAGAGAGGAGTAGGGACGGGCTCATTGGCTGGGAGCCTGGTGGTTGGCACTGCACCTGCCAGGTCAGGCGGGGGTTTAGTACTGACCCATCCTCACCATCTGCTCTTTAGAGGCCCCTGTGGGTGCAGATCACAGGGAAATAGGGTGCAGGTTGATCAGGACATTTTGATTTGCTAAAGAAACAGAATGGCCAGGGAATCTGAGTGCTGAAATCAAGTGTCAGCTCAGGTGTGTAATGTCAGGATCTCAGTCTCCCCACACCTCATCCCTTTCCCTGTCCCTGTATCTTAGGCTCCAGTCCTGTACGGGAGACACATGCTATCTCCTAGACACAGGACGCTCTTCAACACCACTAAGCCTTCCACTGTGTGTCTCCTGCTGCCTGTACCACCCTTTTCCGATGCCTACTTGTTTTAAGGTTCTGACAAAACTCCCACATGGACCTCTGAGCATTTCCTCCTGGCCACACTCCTGCTGCCACCAGTGGAACTGACCTGCCTCAGCGGCCCCTTACCCTTCTCGACAGGTTCACAGCACCTGGAATACCTGCTTCCTCCCTTTATTCACGTGTCCCTAGAGTCTTTAGTTTGCAGGCCTCTGGGAGTGGTGGCCAGGCATACCTCCATACCTGCACACTTGGATGAGGTTTGGCACGCACTTAGTCCTGGAATCCAGTTTCAGCTCAGTTGTGTGACATCAGGGTCTTAGTTTCCTCACTCCTCATCCTCTTGCCTAAATGTGTGTGTTTGCTACATATCTGCTGAATGTGGGCTATACTTAGAATACAAAAAGGGACAAATATTTTCAGGGATATTTATGAAGGCTTTAGAAAACATCAAATGTATGTGATTATGGGGAACCATATGGAAATAATATAACCAAACCCTTAGAAATTTACCTTGGTAAAAAATGTCATAATAGAGAAAAGATCTTAAAGGCAATTTAACGAGTTACTGATCTTAACTAAATGGAATGTCTTTTTCACTTATTTTAAAATACATCCTATTTATTAAAATTGTAACAACATTTTAAAAGGCCCAGATGTCTTGAACAATCCTTGAGCATGAATATTTTTGAAATGCATTAAACTTTTTTTTCATCCAATCTGTGGGATGGAAAAAGGACATCTTTTTTTTCCTTTTTATTTTTAATAAAGGGAGAAAGAAAAGAAGGAAGGAGAAGAGAAAGAAAGGAAGAGAGAGAAAGAAGGTTGGAGGGAGGAAAGGAAAATGGAGAAGGAAGGAAGAGATGGGAAGGGAAGGAAAGGAAAGGGAGAGAACAAAAGAAGGAAGGGAAAGAGGGAGGAAAAGGTTGTCACAATACCGCTTTGGTTTTCTTCACTGTGCTGGTCATACGATGCCATCAGGGTAAATGATGCCACCTCTCTGGGTCTTGGCTCTTTCATCAAAAGCTAGAGTTGGGTGCTGTCATGAGGGAATGCTGGAAGGGCAGATGATCATTGTATTATTTGTATTTCAGTTACCTTGGGCCCAGTCTTTGGCTACTGACATTTGAAGCCAAATCTCTTTCTCATTCCAAGCCTCAGTTTCCAAAATGAGGGAGTTGGACCAGATGAGATGAAGGTCACTTTCTGCTTCCACAATCTGTGAACCAGTCTCTGGCAGGCTGATTGTGAAAAAGCAAAAAGTGCTGCAATAAGTATATGTATGCATGTGTCTTTATAGTAGAATGATTTATAATCCTGGATAAAGAAAATGTGGCACATATATACAATGGAATACTATGCAGCCATAAAAAATGAGTTTGGGTCCTTTGCAGGGACATGGGTGAAGCTGGAAACCATCATCCTCACCAACCAGCACAGGAACAGAAAACCAAACACCACATATTCTCACTCATAAGTGGGAGCTGAACAATGAGAACACATGGATACAGGGAGGGGAACATCACACATCGGGGCCTGTTGGCGGGTAGAGAGCAAGGGGAGGGAGAGCATTAGGACAAATACCTAATGCATATGGGGCTTTAAACCTAGATGATGGGTTGATAGGTGCAGCAAACCACCATGGCACATGTCTAACTATGTAACAAACCTGCACGTTCAGCACATGTATCCCAGAACTTAAAGTAAAATAAAATTTAAAAAGAAAAAGAACAAAGATGATGTCAGAGCCAGGAAAGTTCCAGGGCCCAGGCTTGAAAGGAGACATCTCCCTCTTTCTCATGGTTTCCCCACTGTGTATAGCCAGACAATTCAGTCAGCTGCTGGGGACCTCCAATGAGTCCCTCCACATTTGGGATCCTTTTGTCCTTTAGTCGTTCAGCTCACCCTGACCTTCCGCCTGTCCCTCATCTGTCAGAGCAGCTGTTGGAAAGTGAAGCAGTTGGATCTAGGCAACAGGGGAAGAGTTGTTTGCTTTAGTGCTGGGGAACGAAGAGCCCACACAGCTCCTTTTGTGGGTTATATTAAAATGCATCTGCAGGCGTTATTATTCCTAATTATAAGTAGCTTAATAATGTCTCTGAAGCAGAGGGTGTATGGAGATGGCCAGGAGCCTTGAATTTGTGTTGTAGCTCAGCTGGAAAAGGGAAGGATGCTCTGGCACAAATACATGGATGTTCAAATTGATGGCTCAGGTGTCCAGGGTTTATAGACCCAAGCTTTGAGAATGGTTGTGGGTGGCATCCACTTTCACTGTGTCCATGGCTGAGTCACACCCTTGGCCTGTCCACAGGGCATCTGCTCAGCTGCACCTTCCCTGTCCTGGGCATTCAGTTTTGTGAGGCAGTTTTTTATTTTTATTAAAACATTTTTTATTTTTATTTTTTGCAACAGAGTCTGTCTCACTGTTGTAACGTTGTCCCTCATGCAGTGGCATAATCTCAGCTCACTGCAGCCTCCACCTCCTGAGTTCAAGTGATTCTCCTGCCTCAGCCTCCCAAGTAGCTGGGATTACAGGCATGTACCACCACGCCCAGCTATTTTTTGTATTTTTAATAGAGATGGGGTTTTGCCATGTTGGCCAGGCTGGTCTCAAACTCCTGGCCTCCAGTGATCTGCCTGCCTCAGCCTCTCAGAGTGCTGGGATTACAGGTGTGAGCCAGTGCACTGGCCTTGTGAGGCAGTCTAGACAGAGCATGCTGAGTGGCACTGTGACAAGTAGAGGGACATTGAACCAAGCCATGCTAAGGGGAGACATCACAAGACCAGCTCAGTGTGTAAATGCAAGCAGGACTCCTGAGGGCCCGGGTGAGTTTTCTATTTGTGTTCAGGAGGTGAGGGGACCAAATGCCTCAGAGGCTGGCGTTTGAGACCCATAACCTCTCCGGTGGCAGATGGGACACTGAGGCTTGAGCTGTGACCTTCCTGAGGTCCCACAGCTGGGCAGAGCAAAATGAGGTAGAAGCCCAGGGTTCGACCTGGCCCATTTGTCTCCCTTTTCCACCATGGGGCCTCCCAGGGTTTCCTCTTCAAGCCTCAAAGCAGGCCAGGGCTGGAAGTAGCACAGAGCTGATGAAGGGGAGGCAGTGCCGTGCTGTCTGCAGAAGTCTAGAACCTTGGGCCATTAAGGAGGTGCTAAGGAATAAAGAGACTCCTTGAGCCAAGAAATGGACCAAGAAGATACTTGCCATGGGTAGGGGGATGCCACGTATCTAGGGTCAGATGTACATTTGACATGATTTCTGCAGTTCACTGTTTGGCAAATGCTGACATTAGTGGGGCACACAGGGCCCAACAGAAAACGGAGCTCTGGCCTGGGAGGCAGGGAGCTGGGTGTGTGGTGTGGTTCTCTCTCTGCCTTCCAGGCCCTGCTGGTTCAGTGCTGAGCACCTGTGATGATGTCAAGTGCTACACAAGTGGCTTTCATCTGCTTCACTCATTCTGTCCTTGTGCTGTGTGCTTCCTGCTCCCTGGTGACCCCAAGACTGACTCGGGATAGAAGTGATAGGGAGGGGACACCTGGAGAAAGCCCCCAAGGTGCTGTGGGCAGAAGCAGGGTCCTTCTTACTCTCTGAGTGTCCGTGTTGACAGTGCTGAGCAAAGTGCAGTGGGTGGTATGAGGCCAGGCTCCCCTTTGTACACCCACTAATAGCGTCAGCCGGGAAGTCAGCATGCTACCTTGAGAGCTGTTGAGACCAGAATGCAAAGATGCACGAGGAATAGAGTGAGTGCAGGACTACAAGATGTCAACAGCAGGCAGGAGAGCAGCCCTCCGCCCAGCCCACTGTAGGGGTCCAGCCCTCTGATGGAGCTGCCGGCTATGACTCTGGCTCTCTCCTGATGTGGGCCCTCTCCGGAAGCCCCATCCCACAGATAGCTTGGCCACTCCCTTGCTCCCTTCCTAGGGGTGGTCAGCAGCCCAGAGTCCTGCCCAGCACTGCAAAGGAGGAAGAAACCTCAGCAAATGGAAGCCGAGGGGAGCTGCCAGGAGCTGTCCTGAAGGGAACTGAACAGAGGCTGCTGGCTGAGCCACCCTGGAGGGGGCTGCTGGAGTCCCCCAGAAGCTCAGGCTGCTCACAGGAGCCAGGGACTATCATATGTGCCCTGTTGGTGCCATTGAGCAGAAGAGGGAGACAGGGATGTATCAGAGGGCTCCAGAACCTGCCATGGGAGCCCAGGCTGGCCATGTGAGGAAAGCTTCTGCTGGGCGTGAGTCTCATTTTGAAGCTGGTCTCTGGAATCCAAGCTTCTGGAGTGTCCCAGGTACAGGGTCCCCTGGAAAGCCCCAGGGTCCTGGTGGGAGCCTGGCTGCACCCATCATTCTGCTGTATAATTGGGAGCAATGGAGGCAAAGAGGATGCCATGACTCACCAGGAATCCACAGGGGCAGAGCCGATCGAGGAAACGCCATGGATCCGGAGACTCAGAGAGACCTGTGTCTCTATGTGGTGAGCCACGGCATGGAGGCCTCAGCGAGGCAAGGACAGCACCCAAGCTGGAGCTGGGAGGGAAGGGACACACTGGAGTGAGTCAATTCCTTAAAATAAATCTCTCTCCCTCTACACACACACACACACACACACACACACACACACACACACACACACAGACTCTGTTTCTCAGGAGAATCCTGACTAACACACATAGTGAAGAGGCAAACAAAGGTGGCAGAGTGAAAGCTACTGTGGAATTTTGGAACGAGAGATAGCAGGCGATGACATGTAAATTCCCCACCTCCACCCCAGATGTAAAAATCCTGAGCAGCACAGCTCTCCCTGGCTCTCTGGGGGATTGGTTCCAGGACCTGCTCACAAATACCAAAATTCACACACACTCAAGCCCCTGATATCAAAAGGCATGGTATTTGCATATAACCTGTGCACATCCTCCCCTATACTTTAAATCTTCTCTAGATTATTTTGAATACCTAACACAATATAAATGAGATGTAAATAGTTGTTATATGGTATTGTTTAGGGAATTATGACCGTATTTAAAAAGCCTGTATGTGTTCCGTATAGACACAACCATTCTTTGGATTCAGAGGGATGACTGTATTTAGGAAGAGACTGAATTTCTTATCAAAGGCAGGCTAGGGGTGTATCAAGCAGGTTCAATGCAGGGAACACAAATCCCACTGGCCCCTTAGGCGGAAAAGGATTTAACCAGGGCATGGGTGCTTACCCAGTCATGGGGAGGGTTAAAGGACTCGGCTCCAGTAAGAACTCTCAGGACTACACAAAACTGACCCACTGGGGTTGCTAATGCCTCTGAGAACCCACTGGGGCTCTGCTTGAATACAAAAGCTAAAACTGCCACTGTTGCAGCTGCTACTGCAAAAGGCTCTGGGTACCAGGAAGCTGGAAAATGGACAGGGAACCCTGCTGCAGGGAAACTGTGTTTCTGTGGCCTTGCTTGCTGGAAGAACAGAAAGCTGGGGTCAGGAAAGTGCGGCTTCCTCACTTCTGATATGCAAAACTCATACAAGTGTACCCAGTGGATGGTACTCACTTCCTATCCATGATTCTCACCACAGGACATCTGGGAAATGTCGTCTTAAGCTGCCCAGCCTCTCCAACCAGAAGAAGGGTGGACTGCAGCAAGCCAGTTCACAGGACTGTCCAGGGAACTGGGTTCTGGAGACTGTGGGGGCCTATAGGAGTGTATGCAAACAGGAAAGTGAGGCTCACACAGACAACAACAGTCAGCTACAGGGTGAGCGGCCAGGCCTCAACCACGCCTGCCTTCCTAGGTGCAGGGGATAAAAGAGCACAGCTGCTTGGAGCAAGAAAGGGTTTGTTGCTCTCCATGTGGAAGGTAAAGAGCATTTAGTAGGAGATGGGAATTTCGGTCCAAATGCAGTTGAGATCATATCTTGGCTTTGTTCCCCACAAACGCAGTTATTTGTATTTCAGCATAAAATTCAAACTCCCAGAACCTGATTAACAAAGGCAGTGCACCACGCATTCCCCCAGAGGCCAGCCAGATGGAAAGCCCAACAGAATTCCACTTTGAAGTGTTCTCTGTTATCTGACTCATTTGCAAAAGAAATGAGCTTTATGGGATGTTCGAATGTTTCCAGACATAACCAGTTGCCCCCAAGCGAGAATAAAGTTATAATCTCTCCTTCACCTTGTGCACATGCAGGCGGGCACGGATGTACACAGCACAGTTAGAATCAAAATATGCCTCCCTTGCCAGTCTCCCCAGGGGGCCGGCAGGAGAGGTAATAAAAATAAAAACGCTGTGGATGAAGTGATGACGGATTTGTTTCTCCCCTACTTTGATGGTGGAATCAGAACAACTGTATGGCTAGTCTAACAAATAGCACACTCCTTTGTCATGAGGAAAATGCAAAATAGGTGTCTAGGTATGGTCAGTCATACAGCCTGTAAGGCTCTGTGGTATCAGGAAAAGCATAGATAGATTTGGGTTCAAATCTCAGCCCTGCTGATTCCCAGCCATATGACCCTAGAAAAGTAGCTTCTGCTCTCTGAGCCTCCGTTTCTTTTTCTGTGAAATAAGCATAAAAAAAATTGACCTCACACTGCGGCTATGAGAAGAGCGTGAAAGGGCCTTGGAAAGCACAAAGGGCTGTGCATACCTCAAAATTCCTGCCTCTACACACCTAGTGATCCTGCAACCCCCAGGACACTCCTTTCCCTGAATCCAAGGAGCAATTTCCCACCCCCCGTGCCTTTGATCATGCTGTTCTGTCTGCTTAGAAGCCTTCTCCTGCCTATTTCCCCACATCCTTGCCAACATCTGCTGTTATCTTTTTTTTGGTGGCGGTGCTGGAATGGACATTCCCCATGCCAATTCAGAAGGTGGAAATGGTGTAGAGGCTTGGCTGTGTTCACTTCTCAGTAACTCAGCATCTCAGGGAACCTGGAACATTAGAATTGAAAGGGCCTGCAGGGACCATCCAGTCCAACCACTCATTAATGGGATAGGAAAATGGAAGCAGAGAGGGGCCAAGATGTATGTCCACCTATACCAGGCACATCAGCCAGGTGTGTTGAGGGGCCCTGCAACACCTAGGCCACCTAGGTGCCTTATTGGCCAAATTTCTGGGTCTTTTCTGTTTTTCCCCATTGTATTTTTCAGGGTTCCCCAGAGAAACAGAAACAAGGAGAAATATCTAATCTATATCTATCATCTATCATCTATTGATCTATCTATCTATCTATCTATCTATCTATCTATCTATCATATATCTATGTAATGAGAGAGAGAGAGAAACAGAAAGACTGAGTTATTGTAAGAAATTGGCTCATGGAATCATGGAGACTAGCAAGTCTAAAATCTGCAAAGACAATGTCCTGTCCTATTTTGAAGATTCTCAGGCAGGAGACCTTTCTCTTACTTGGATCAGCCTTTGTTTCAGGCCTTTGATTCTAGCCTTCAACTGATGGGATGAAGTCCAACCCATCATGGAGGACAATCTGCTTTACTCATTTTACTAAGTTAAATGTTCATCTCATCCAAACCCCACCCCTGACCTAACAGAAACACTCAGAATACTGTAGAACCAACTATCCGGCCCAGCCAAGCTGACACATAAAATTAACCATCACATGAAGGTTGAAATGAAAGTTGAAAACCCTCAGGACTTAAGTAAGCAGGAGTGTGTCTATGAGATGCATATTTAAAACACAAGGAACAGGTACACAAAGGTGATAGGTGTGGTTTGGACATTAAAAAAAATTCCAATGTTTCTAAATGACATTTCCAGTTTTAAATGGCAATTGATAGTACCCTCCTCCACCCCAACCACAAATGTTCACTAATGGAACCATGAAGCCACAGCATTGCTTGTAGGCACACAGACGACTCAGGTGGACAGACAACTTTCTGCTTAAATCTGAGAGGACACGCCACTAATGATAAGACAGGTGAAGAAGATTGAAATACCTTCTGGCGTTCACCTCCTGAAATACAGAATGACTTAAAGCAGATAGGGGGCTCCTGCATACCTCCTCCACCATCTGACCCTGGACAAAACTAGAGTCAAGACCAGTGACGGCACCTTCAGTGTCCACCCTCAGCCCCTAACCACCATCTTCCTACTTAATCCATGCCCAGGATCTCAAAGAAAATAGCTGTATAAACCTCAGGGCTGTTTAAAACAACAATGACAGGCCATTCGCACCTGCCAGATTGCGGGGGATGCCTGGCAACACTAAGCACTGGGAAGGAGATGACTGGGAGGCAGATTCACTAACAACTAGCCCCAAGGGAGGCCTCCTACTGCATGGAGGGCAGCAGAGACCATCACTTCACCGACCACCAGGAACAGGAGTCCAAGCACTCCTCCCACCGCATCTTGGACTGCAGTATTACCAACACCTGAGTCCAGTGAAACAGAACACACTCACGTGCAACAAGTTTATTACTTACAGGTAGGCAGCAGGGGACAAGAGAAACCTAGGATTCATTGGAAGCTGGTCCCCCAAGGCTTAAGACAACTGCATGGGGCAGATGGAGTCTTGCCTGAACATTTCCCGCTTTGCATCAAACCTGAGAGACCCTGAAAGGTAGCCCACTCTGAGTTTTAGACCTTAGGGGCAACAGGACTCACTGGGCAAACTTTGATGGACATCCTGCTTCCAGGGGAGACAGGAACACAGCCTGGACTGTCCCAGGCAGTTCCTTGCTAACTCAAGATGTTACATTCCCTAGGAGGGACAGGAACAAGGCCCAGGCTGCTCCTGGCCTCTTCTCTCTCAGGATATTGCATTCCCAGCACATTCTATAGTTATGCTTGAGAATTATAAGCAAAAAGAGGAAGGAATTGGGTTGGTCCAAGGCTACCCAGAGAACTGTCCTGCAATGACCTCACTTTAACCTTCACACTTCAAAGGATCATGGTAAATTTTGCATCATCTTCCATGACTTTGCAACCATATTTGACACAATTGAACATTCCCCTTTCTAAAGACTTTCTTCCCTTGGCCTCCAGGAAGCCATGCTCTCCAGTAGCTCCCCACCTTGCTGGATGTCACTTCTCAGTCTTTTCTGGTCCCTCTTCTGTCCTCCACTTGTTACTACAGACATACGTCATTTCATTATGCTTCACTTTATTGCACTTCACAAATATTGTTTTTTTAAAAAAACAAACTGAAGGTTTGTGGCAACCCTGTGTCTAGCGAGTCTATTGGCACTATTTTTCAAGCAACATGTGCTCACTTTGTGTCTCCATGGTGCATGATGGCATTTCTAGTAAAATTTCAAATATTTTCATCATTAATATATCTGTAATTGTGATCTGTGATTAGTGATTTTTGATGTTTTATTGTAATTATTTTGGGACACTACAAACTGCACCTATGTAAGACAGCAAACTGAACTGATGAATGTTATGTGTGTATTGACTGTGTGTGACTGTTTTGACTGCTCCACTCACCCTGTCTCTCTCCCTCTCTTCAGGCCTCCCTATTCCCTGAGATACAACCATATTGAACTTAGGTCAATTAATAACCCTACAATGGCCTCTAAATGTTCAAGTGAAAGGAAGAATTGAATGAACATCTCTCTTTTTAAATCAAAAGCTAACAAAGTGCTACTCCAGTGAACACATGAATAATAAGGGAGTAAAAGAGCCTTATTGATGATAAGGGGAATGTTTGAGTGGTCTGGATAGGTCAAATCAGCCACAAGATTTCCTTAAGCCAAAGCCTAATCCAGGGCAAGGCCTTAACTCTCTTCAACTCTGTGAAGGCTGAGAGAGGGGAGAAAATTACAGAAGAAAAATTGTAAGCTAGCAGAAGTTGGCTCATAAGGTTGAAGGAAAGAAGTGATCTCCATAACATAAAAATGCAAGTTGAAACAGCAAGTGCTGACATGGAAGCTGCAGACAGTTATCCAGAAGGTCTAACTAAGATCATTGATGAAGGTGGCTATGCTATTCAACAGATTGTCAGTGTAGATAAAACAGCCTTATATTGGAAGAAGATGCCATCTAACACTTTCATAGCCACAGAGGAGAAGTCAATGCCTGGCTTCAAAGCTTCAGAGGACAAGCTGACTCTCTCATTAGAGGCTAATACAGCTGGTTACTTTAAGCTGAAGCCACTGCTCATTTGCCATTCTGAAAATCCTAGGGCCCTTGAGAATCATGCTGAATCTATTCTGTCTGTGCTCTTTAAATGGAAGAACATGGCCTAGGTAACAACATATCTGTTTACAGCATGATTTACTATTTTAAGTTCACGGTTGAGACATACTCCTCAAGAAAAGATTCCTTTCAAAATATTACTGCTCCTTGACTCTGCACCTGGTCACCCAAAAGCTCTGATGGAGATATACAAGAAAATGAACGTTGTTTTCATGCCTAACCCAACATCCATTCTGCAGCTCATGGTTCAAGGAGTAATTTTGAATTTCAATTATTGTTATTTAAGAAATACCTTTCATAAGGCTATAGATGCCATAGATAGTGATTCTTCTGATGGATATGGGAAATGTGAATTGAAAACCTTCTGAAAAGGATTCATCATCTGGATGCCAATAAGAGCACCCATGATTCATGGGAGGAGGTGAAAATATCAACATTAACAAGAGTTTGGAAGAAGTTTATTCCAACCCTCAGGGATGACTTTGAGGAGTTTAAAAATTCAGTGGAGGAAGTAACTATACATGTGGTGGAAATAGAAAGAAAACTACATTAGAAGTGAAGCCTGGAGATATGACTGAACTGTTGTAACCTCAAGATAAAACTTGAGTAGATGATTTGCTTCTTACAGATGAGCAAAGAAAGTGATTTCTTATGATGAAATCTACTCCTGGTGAATATGCTATGAACATTGTTCAAATGACACCAAAGGATTTAGAATAGTACATAAAATTAGTTGATAAAGCTGCAACAGGATTTGAGAAGATTGACTGAAATTTGGAATGAAGTTAAACTGTGATTAAACGCTATCAGAGACTGGACACGGTGGCTCACGCCTGTAATTCCAGCACTTTGGGAGGCTGAGGTAGGTGGATCACCTGAGGTCAGGAGTTCAAGACCAGTCTGGCCAACATGGCAAAACCCCGTCTCTACTAAAAGTACACAAATTAGCCTGATGTGGTGGTGTGCGCCTGTAATCCCAGCTACTCGGGAGGCTGAGACAGGAGAATTGCTTGAACCCAGGAGGCGGAGGTTGCAGTGAGTCAAGATTGTGCCATTGCACTCCAGCCTGAGCGACAGAGTGAGACTCTATCTAAAAATACAATACAATACAATACAATACAATACAATACAATACAATACAATACAATACAATACAGTCAGCATTGTATGCTATAGGGAAAACTTTTATGGAGGAAAAATTCATTGATGCAGCAAACTTCTTTTTTCTTTTCTTTTTTTTGAGGCAGAGTCTCACTCTGTCACCTACGCTGAAGTGCAGTGGCATGATCTCGGCTCACTATAACCTCCACCTCCCGGGTTCAAGCGATTCTTCTGCCTCAGCCTCCTGAGTAACTGGAATTACAGGTGCATGCCACAATGCCCAGTTATGTTTTGTATTTTTAGTAGAGACAGCGTTTCACCATGTTGGCCAGGCTGGTCTCGAACTCCTGACCTCAGGTGATCCACCTGCCTCAGACTTCCAAAGTGTTGGGATTACAGGTGTAAGCCAGGTCATTGTTGTCCAATTTTAAGAAATTGCCACAGCCACCCCAACCTTCAGCGACCACCACCCTCATGAGTCAGCAGCCATCAGTATCAAGGCAGAAGCCTCCACCAGCAAAAAGATTACAACTCATTGAAGACTCAGATGATCCTTAACATTTTTTAGCAATAAAGCATATTTTAATTAGGGTAAGAACATTTTTTAGACATACTCTAGTGCACACTTACTAGGCTACAGTATACTGTAAACATAACTTTTATATGTACTGGGAGAGCAGAATATTTGTGTGACTCACTTTATTGCAATATTTGCTTTATTGTGCTGGTCTGGAACCAAACCTGCGATGTCTAAGGTCTGTCTGTATTGGTATGTCCCAGGTCTCAGTCCTCAGATGCTTTCTTTTCACTATACACACTTAGATGACCTCCTTAGTCTCATGGCTTTAATTCTATCTAGCTACTAACAATTACCAACTTTACATGACATCCATACCTACACTTTTTCCTTAGAACCAGGCTTGGATTTTCGACTGCCAACTCAACATCTCTACTTAGATATCTAAGTGTATCCAACTCAGCCTCAGCTCAGGCTGCTGTAACAAATACCATGGACTGAGTGGTTTAAGCTACTGAAATTTATTTGTCATAGCTCTGGGAGCTGGAATGGTCAGGCTCTGTTGAGGGTTCTCTTCTTGGCTTGCAGACTGCCCCCTTCTCATTGTGTCGAAAAGTGGTGGGGAGAAAGAGAGAAAAAGCTCTCTAGCAGCTCTTTGGAGATGGGCGCTAAAACCGTCATGAGGGTTTTACCCTCATAACTTCATCTGAACCTAATTACCTCCTTAAAACCCCACCTCTAAATATCATCACACTGGCAGTTAGGGCTTCAATATATGAAGGGGCTGGGGAGTAGGACACAATTCAGTCCGTAACACTATGAGTTGTCTCAAACTTCTGATGTCCAAAGCTGACTTCCTGGTCATCCCCCAAACCATGCTACACAGTCCTCCCTCTCTCAGTAAATGACAGCTGCATCTTGGACTCAACCTTGGACCTAACTTGGACTCCTGACAGCAAATCCTCTTGGCTCTTCATTCAATATATATCCAGATCCAGTCTCTTCTCACCACCTTCATTACTACCACTCAAGTCCAGGCCACTACCTTTTTTTTCTTGGAATATCATCATAGTCTCTAATCTAGTCTTCCCTCTCCTACCCTAGTCTGCCTACAGTCTGTTATCCATAGACACTGAGAGTGAGTCTCTTAAAACATAAGGCAGAGTATTGCATGTTTTTGCTCAAAATCCTCCATGGCTGTCACTTCACTGAGAGTAAACGTCAAGGACTCTATAATCACCAAGAGGGCCCACCATGACTGGCTCCCTGACACCTCTCTGACCTTATCTCCTATCTCTCTCCCCATCACTCACTCTACTCTGATCACACTGGTGTCTTGGCTATTCTTTCAGGCCTCTAGGCACCCCATGTCAGGGCCTTTGCTCCCGCAGGCCCCCAGATATCCACATGGCCCTTCCCTCAACTCCTTTGGTTTTTGCTCAACATCACTTCTCCATGAGGCCCAGACCACCCCCATCTCAGCCCCTTAGCACTCTTTATTTTCCTTACTTGGGCTTATTTTTCTTCACAGCATTTCTCACTTTTGAATATACTATTAATTTATTTATCATGTTTATTGTCTGTCCCCCTCCAACCCCAACCCCACTGACATCGTCAGGAAGAATTTCAACAAGGATTGGAAAACAGGCAAGGTAAAGAAAGACCAAGCAGCAGCCAGGATTGTAGCCACAGTCCTTACCATTGAACCCTAGATGTGCCACCTGCACAGCTGGCATCCGGCCTTGGCTGCTGCTGTTGGCTCTGCTGGCCCTGAAAATTCATGTTGCCACAGTATATGGCCAGAAGCAGAATTTTCAAGACTCCCTACTTCTTTATATCAATAGGCCCTGACCAAGGCAGCTGCACTGACAGCTGAGCCTAGGCTCTAGCAACAAGAGAAGTGAGGAAAGCAGGCATTAGGTACAATAAATGCCCATCAGAAAGGGAGTTCAATAATAAGCAGTCAAAAAAGGATAAATGTCTACTATATGGGGTATATTGGGCCATTAAGGACCCAAAAAGTCCTAAAAAGTAGGAATTGTCATAAGATTACTTCATCATAATGTAATAAAACATAGCTGTCTTGTTAAACAGACAAAGTTCAATAGGCTATAAGTAGAAAATAGGCTTATTGTTTCCCCTGCTCTTCTGCATAGTTTATTACTTCCTCAATCCCTGGACGAAATTTTAGGTGTGTCCCGTAACTTTTCCAGTCATCATTGGATAACACAAATAATTCATCAGTCATTTTCAATGTGTGCTAGGAAAAGACATACGAAACTTCTAAATATTCCTCATTTATAATTTTTCATATCAATGGAGCAAAAGCCCTATTTAAGCTCACTTGTAAGAGCAGGTGACAAAGAGAAACATAACTTTGTTTTAGAGGGTCATATAGAGCTTTTTAAAAATCAGCTTCACTGAGAAATAATAATTTACATACAACAAAATTTAGCAATTTTATTTCTACAATCTAGTTTCATTGAAATTTTTTTGAGATAATTGTAGGTTCACATGCAGTTGCCAGAAATATTACAGAGAGATCCTATGTACCCTTAACCAGTTTTCCCCTAGTTGTAGCACTAATGATACACTAGTGTAACACTAATGATTGTGATAATATAACATCATAACCTGGATATTGACATTGATAACACCCCACTGATCTTGTTTCGTTTTCCCTGATACTCATTTGTATGTGTATACTTAGTTCTATACAACGTCATCACACGTGTAGGTTGGTGTATTTATACCACAGTCAAGATACTGAAGAGTTCTATCACTACAAGGACCCCTCATGCTGTCCTTTTATAACTACACCCATATTCCCCCCAGCGTATGCACATTGAGTTTTCACAAATGTACACAGTTATATAATCATCTCCACAACTTTAATAAAAAGAAAGTTCCCTTACACCCTTTGCAATCAGTTTCCTCTCCCTCATTCTGCACCCTAGGCAACCACTGATCTTCCTTCTATAACTGTAGTTTTACCTTTTCTAGAATTTCATGTAAATTTAGTCAACATAATGCTTTTGAGATTTACCCATGTTGTTGCAAATATCGGTAGTTCATTCCTTTTATTGCTGAATAATAAAAAGAATGAATATATTACATCTTACTTATCTCTTCATCAGTTCGTAGATGTTTAGCTTAGTTTTAGTTCTTCCTTATTATGAACAAAGCTATAAATATTCAAGTCCTCTCGTGAACATGATTTCATTTCTCTTGGCCCAGTAGTATGACTGCTCTATGGTAAGCATATATTTCAGTGTGGATAGTTTCTAAGGCTATAGCTTCAAGTTCACTGATTTTTCCTTCTTCAGAATCTAATCTCATATTACTACCGTCTGTGTATATGTGTTTCATTTCAGATATTATGTTTTTCACTTCCAGAAATTCCATTTGGAGTTTAAATTTTACAAACTTCCATTTCACTCCTCATCCTGGTCACATTTTCCTCCGCCTTCTTGAACCTATGAATCATAATAGCTGTTCTAATGTTCTTGTCTTCTAATTCTATAATTTCTATTTATTGGTTTGTTTCTACTAATTAGTTTTCCACCTGGTTGTAACCCACATTTTCCTATTTCTGTGCTTGCTGCCAAAGGGAGAGCTTGGGTGCTGGATATTGCAAATTTTACCTCGTTGGTTGCTGAATTTTATTATTTTCCTTTAAATACCATTGGACTTTGTTCTGGAGCATGAATCAATTGTATTCTTTTGAGGCTGACAGAGCAGCTTTTAGGGTAGGGTTAATCTGGCCTCACTAGTAAGGCAATAGCCTTCTGAGAATCCTACTCAGTGTCCCGCGTGTTAGGAGGTCTTTCCACTTTAACTGGGGAGAACATGAACAATTATCAGCTCTGTGTGAGCTTCAGGAACTATTCCGGAGACTCCTTGGCAGGAAACAGACATATTTGTTTAGGATTTTAAAGCACAACATTAAATGCAGAAACTGTAAAGTAAAAGAGTGATACATTTGACAACATAAAAATCTAAAACCTCTTCCTTGGGTTTCCTCTAGAATTCACTTCAATTCAGCTGCTGTTTCTAATTGACTTGAGGCCAGCTGGTAGAGGGAGAGTACCAGTGGGTCCTGAGGAGGCCCAGGGCCTGGGTCTGGGGCCAGCTCTGCCTCTCGCAGTGTGACCAGAGGGTAGTCGTCCCCTCTGAAATTCAGTCTTCTGACCTGGAAAACGGGACTGGATAAGCTGTTCCCAGAAGTACTCCCAGTCCTGATACAGCCCACCCATCAACCAGGTAGTACCCATTTCTTGCTCATCTCTTTGCCTTTGTGAAATCCAACTCTCAGGGACTCCACGCCACCCCAAAGCAACCTTCTTAGTCCTATTTCCCCTTTTAAATATAATTTAGTTTTTATTTGATTTATGGACTCGGTCCCAGTCACTAAACTTCATTCAGCTTGGATGGCTTATTGATTTTCAATAACAGTAGAGCAGAAAAATAAAGAGATGACAGCAGTACTTGGCTGCAGACCCAGGGCCAGCCACGGGAGGCAGGAATTAATCATCTTGGGGGTGATCACTCAGGCTGTCCCTGTCAGGGCAGCAACCCAGGGAGCTCAGCCAGCCTGGGACAGCACAGCAAGCCATGCAATGATCGTCTGCTTGTGATAACATGAGCTCACCAGACTGTCCCATCTGGGTTCTAATCCCAGCATTACCGAAGGTAAGTATCTGCTCACCTCTAGAGACAAGGAGCTAGAGGGAAGCTGCACCATTTGGATTAACAGGGAGGAGGAGATGGCCATGTATAAAATTGCCAACATTCAGTAAGTAAATGCAAAGATAAACTGGTGATAAAAGATGAAAGGGATGCTGAGGTCCTGGCTATGTATGTTGATTTCAGCATGGCTTCTCCTGGCTGCCTGCAGCAGCTAAAAACAGCAAGACTGGTCTGTGACTTCCCTGAAGAAGTGCACCAAGCTTTCTTTGGTCGCTAGACTTTTGCATGTGCTGTTCTCTGGATGATAATCCAGCCCTCTCTTTGCCTGGCCAACTCTTGCTTCTCCTTTAGGTCTCAGCTTACTTGTTGCCTCCTCTGGGAAGCCTTTCCTGATTCCCCCACCCCACACTACCTCTGGTTAGGTACCCTTACCCCGTGCTCTCGCAGATTCCTATGCTGACCCTGTTATGACATTCATCACACTGCATTACAATGGTTACATCCACAGTGCAATAGCTCATTGTTACAGCAATAACAATGGTCTGTTTCCTTAACTCTAGCCCCTACTTAACTCCCACTGTGCCAGGGCAGGGACTGTGCCTACTTTGTTCACTCAGTGTGTGGTATGTAAGATATAGTCAACAAATATTTGCTGAATAGATGATAGTTGAAAAGAATGATTTTCAACATTATTCGGTGATTCAAAAAATACTTACGGAGCACCAGTTCCACACCTCCTGTAAGTAGGTATTGAAGTACATTAATTCCCTTTCAAAATTCCCTTGACATCTCCTTAAATGCATGTGTAATAAAACACCAGAGCAATAAGGTGACCAGCCTAAAGTCACACAGCTGGGATCTAGCCAGGCCAAATTGGAACCTGAGTCTGCAAATTCCTAATTCCAGTTTTGCCTCTTTCCTACCAGTGAAACTCGGTTGGTCTCTTCTATCCCAAAGACCCCACAGTTTTCTTTTCTGCATGATGAGAGGTCATGCCAGACCAGTTCTTGACCTTTGAGAATTGATGAAAGCAATGAACTCTAACCCCTTTGCGTGTGCTAGGAATGCACATATGCACAGAAACATTTACATATAATTTCATGGGTTCACAGACCCCATAAAACCCAGCCACAGGTTAAGAGGCTCTAAACTCACCAAAGGCCTTGCCAGCTCTCATAGTCCCTGGATGGTTTATGTTTCACCCACTGACACCGGTTTTATGAAGTGGCAAAATTTTTTCCACTCATTTTTCAAAGTCTCAGCCTCACCTCCTCTCCCCAGCCCAGTTGGCAGCAGTTTCTCCCTGCAGTGAGACCCTATTAGCCCCCAGACCCCAGAGCCCTGCCAGAATGTGGCTGTCATACTGAGTCCCAGTCCTGATTTATTCTCCATGGTGTGTCTCTGGATGAGAAGTTATGCATAACAGCAGGACTCAGCCCCTGATAGAAGAAATGGCCAAGTTCAATTCTTAACAAATAAAACCACTGCCGTTCAGTAATTCCCATGGTTGATGAAAAATGTGATTTCCTTGCTGCAGCAAATGTGGAAGGCGGGAGATGTAAAGATGCTCCCACTTTGGTCTATGGAAGAAACCGTAACACATAAATCAGTGAGATAGATAACCTTCTCCTCTATTCATTTTCTGGGCAGGCCAGAGCTAATGTGTTTGTTTTAAAATCCTCTGTTGTCAGCCACCCTTCCCCCTCAAGGATGCCTGTACTTTTCTGAAACCCACGAGGAGCATTGCAGCAAAGAAATAGAACTTTCAGTTTCTGGAGATTATACTGATTCTCCAGGGTCTTAAAGGTTAGGCTGAGAATTTTATCCTGTGGGTCAGTGAGTTTTATCTAGGGGCATCTAGGCACAGACCCCTGATGAAGCAGCTGGTGAGGGTGTTAGAACCAGGGTCTCATGCTAGAAAGATCATTCTGGCTCTGGATGGGGGCCCATCAGAGGGGCTAAGAGGGATAGGGGTGCAGAGAGGTAGGGGCTGTGGGAGAAGCCTGGTGCAGTCAGCGGGGAGGGTTGAGAAGTCTAGGGAGATGTCTCCTTTTGTTCTATTGTTTCCACAATGGGGATGGCAGTGTGCTCACTAAAACTAGATGCAGATAGGACATTGCCCCTCTGTAGGTAGGAGCATCCAAGGAGATGTAAGGGGAAGCAGTTGGGCGGAGCTTCTTGGAAGATGCTTTAGAAGAGGCTTCTAAACCAGTGGTGTCTTTTTGCCCTTCTCCATGTCTTTTTTCTTCCTGTCTAGAATGCAGATGAGATGGCCAGTGCTGCAGCTGCCTTCTTGCAACCACAAGGGAAAGGCTAAGAGAACCAGAGACCTCAACTCTGACATGCTTGAGCTACTGAGTCAATGCAAGACACGGCCTGCTTCTAGACTCATTATGTGAGAAAAATCCCTGTAGGGCATCAAGTGGAGAAGTTATGTAGGTAGGTGGATGAATACATCTGGCACTCTGGAGAGTCATCACATGGGGTTAATGGAAGACACAAGAGTGGGCAAGATGGTGCAGGGAGTGGATAGATAGATAGATACATAGATACATAGATACATAGATGATAAATAAATAGATATTGATTGATCAATGATAGATGAATGGATAGAAAGACAAGTGATAAAGATGAGTGAATAAATGAATAGATAGATAATAAATGAATGGGTGGGTAGATAATAGATAGCTATAGATAATATAGATGGATGATAGCTGATATAGATAGATGCTAGATGATGGATGAATGGATAGATTATATAGACAGACAGATAATAGATGGATAGATGATAGATGATATTGATTGATGATAGAATATATTGATAGAGGATAAATGATAGATAAATGACAGACAGAGAAAGATAGAGAGAGGATAGATAGAAAAGATGGTCCTGGAGAACACCAATCTTCAAGGAATAGGCTGAGGGCAAGGTGTCTGCAGAGATAAAACAACCAGGAAAAGAGAGTACACTTGGATACTGTGGAGTCCCAGGAGCAAGGGAGGAATAGCGGTGAGTGGTCAACAGCACACATGACAGAGAGGGCCAGAGGCTGACACCAGAGAAAGGGATTTAGCAGTGATCCTGACAAGGACTAAAGGGAGAGCCCTGATGTTTCCACCATGAAATGTCAATGCTGGTCTGTCTAAGGGCTCTACTGTACCCTCCAGGCCCTCTCTGTGGGGCTGGGGGCACAGGCTGGTGGCCACCAGAAGTCCACATAGAGAATAAGAAAACGAAGAGGGAATACTTCCTTACCCCACTGCCTTGACCAGGATCTTTTTGAACATGGTTACTGTGATACGCTTCTCCCTTTTCCCAGCTTACGTTCGGATGTGTTTTGTTGACCTGGCTAGATTTGATTCTTCTTTGCTCAGAGGGTGTGTGGCTTGGGTGTTCAACCAGCTCTGTCCCAATGCTCTGGGGGGCTTTAGGCAACTGGCTTAGCAAGTTGAAGGCAGAGCTCAGGCCTTCTGATTCCAAATCCTTGAGACCACCAAACCCACGCGTGGAATATTTCCTAGGTCTGGGTTTTAACAAGCACATTGAAATTGGCATGCCGCCGACAGTTTGCTGGCTTGGAGAGGGAACCAGGATATTTTTTTGCAAATTGGGTACTCCGTCATGTCAAAAAACTTCTTTTCAGGAGGTAAAACATCTGGAGTTACATAGCATGAAAGGAGACTAAAAGGCCAGGTTACATACTGAACACGCAGCTCTCTGGGTTTTAATGATGCTCAAAGATTTGAAATGTTCAGCAAATCTGTTTGTTGCTGCTCTGACTTTCGATGTTTCCCTAGGGAGATGATGCTGTTTTTTTCTGTCTTGTTTAACCCAGTAGGATTCCTGGGGATGGATGCATCTTCTGAAGCTTGAAAAAAACTCTCCAGGAAAGCTCCAGATCTCAGAATTGAAGTCACAAAAAGATGCTTCTAAAAATAGAGAAAGCCTGGCAAGGACAAGGGCCTTGGCCCACTCAACCCAGCCACACAGGCAGCCTTTTTCTTGATACCAAGCCCGAAGTTGTCTGGAAAAAGCAGCCCAGATTGGAGAGTATTTGGGACTTCTGCTCAAGGGCATAACTGCAGTCAGGAAACCTAGCAATGAGCAAAAGACTGAAAAAATCAGAAATATGGTAAAAGGGAATATTGCAAAGCTCTGAATGCTTAGGATTTGACCAGAGACTTACAAAGGACTGGTGCCCACTCAGGAAGTCCAACTCCTGTTCCAACTTGCCACTGACTCTCTGGATGTTTAGCAAGTCTCTTTCCCTCTCTGGGCTTCAGTTTTCCCATCTATAAAATAGGGATGGTAAATCCCAAAGCCCTATCTGCTTCCAGAATTGCTGGATGATAATAGATTTGAAAGCTGTACAGATGTGAGACATTGCACATAAAAAATAACCCAATTCTCCAGGGAAGAGTGCCAGCTAAGCCCATCCAGACAGCCCGAGGGGCTCTATAGGCAGCTGTGGAAGAAGGCTCTTCCATGTAGAAACACGTGTGTTCCTCTGGAAATGACCCTCCTTATTGGACCCATTTAAGTGAGTGTTCACAGTGATTGTGGTGGGTTATTCCTCAGTGTCTGCAGTTCAGCTGGGAATTGGCCTTGTCCTCCATCTAATCACCAAAAGGTTGAGCCTCAGAAGCCTAAAGTAGATACTACCTTTCTTCAGCTCCAGGGGGTACAGTTGATGCTTGTGTTTGGTGTGATTAAATACAACAAAATGAGAAAAGAGACTTGTTGGCAGGCTTGTGTACAACAAAATGAGAAAAGAGACTTGTTGGCAGGCTTGTGTTCAGAGTTACAGAAATTGACTTTGTCTTCAGTTTCTCAGTCAAGTCGTCTCAGGAGCTTCTGTGTGCAGGGGACAAACCCATTTCAAGTGTTTAAGAAACATCTTGCCTGATGGGAACTTCTGAACCTTGTATGTGAGTGTGTGCATGTGTGTGCTTATGTGGGTGTACATGTATTACATATCTATATGTTCATGCAGGATGTATGTATATGTGCATGGGCTATGTAGGGGCATAGTGTGCATGTGTGCATATGTGTACATTTGTGTGTATGCACATGCATGTTTGTGTGTGCATGTGTGTCCACATGTGTGTTCTGTGGGCCTGTGTGCAGGCATGTGAGTTTATGTGTGTGCACGTGTATATAATCTCCCTCTCTCCTGAGCAGGGAGGTTTGTTCAGTTGCACTGTGGCCAGAGGGTGATTTAACAAGCCCTGGGTCTCCTTGTCCAACATGATGAGCTATGGAAATGGCAAAAAGCCTTTCCAAACCTGAAAGACAGATGAGTTCATTTTCAGGTTTTGCCATGAATCGGTGGTCCCTGGAATGGCTAATGGCTCAGAGAGGCAGCATTTGAATCCAGCAGAGCCAGAGCAGCAGCTGTGGGATTACTGGCTGAGGTGTGATTTAGGATAGTTATTTAGGAACATCTACCATTTTCCTATAATGCTTGAGAAATTGCCTCTCCTGAGAAGAGAAATTTCAAGAGGGCCTGGAACAGCAATGGGGGAGGGTAGAGAAAATGCAGACTCCTCTAGTCTGAGCAGCACAGCTGCAGGCGTCCAGAAAGCCTGGTGTTCCAGACTCCTCTAGGCAGATTGGCTCCATCGATTGCCTGGCAGCCCTCCCTCTGCTCCCCGATCTGTGCACAGGCTCATCTCCCAGGACCTCCCCCCGGGGCACCCCCCAACATCTATCTGATGAAATTAGTATTTGAAATACAATAAAGTGATTAGTTCACTTGACTGTGACAAACATATTTAATCTTGGCCGATCAATAGTGTCAGAAAACCAGCACCATTAGTTAAATTATCCTCTGGACTCAGAAAAGCAAACAGCGTAATTGAAGAAGGCAAACTCTCAAGGCCTTCATTTCAGCCCAGACACTTCCTACCTTGTGCTTTTGGCAGGCTCCAGTTTGAACATTCACCATACCCACTTTCTGTGCAGCCATCACCCCTGGGACCCTTCCTGGGCCTCAGTTTCCCCACCTGTCAGTACAGTGCAGAGATTAAGAGGAGAGACTCTGGTGTTCAACCAATTCAAATCAGCTTCACTCACTGGCTGACTGTGGGCAAGTGACTCAACTTCTTGAGCCTCAGCCTCAGTTTCTTCATCTATAAAATGGGGATATCGATTCTAGTGTCTGGTTCCTTGGAAGGTACAGGGAAAGAGGCCTGGCCTGGGTTCTTATCTGGCCACAGTTTGACCACTTTGACCCCTTCCCTCTCTCAGGCTCCCCTCCATAAATAAGCAAGTGAGATGGAGCATTGTAAAGACTCTTGCAGCCCTGATGTTCCACGAGCCTCTGAGCCAAATGTCCTTGTTGATGTGCATGGGAGTTACTACAAGTGAGCTGGGGTAGGAAGGCTAAGTGATCTCAATAATCCAGTGGAGGTGTCTTTTTTGTTTTGTTTTAAGATACAATCTTGCTCTGTCACCCAAACTGGAGTGCAGTGGTGAGATCTTGGCTCACTGCAACCTCTACCTCCCAGGCTCAAGCAATTCCCATGCCTCAGCCTCCTAAGTAGCTGGGATTACAGGCGTGCGCCACCACGCCCAGCTAATTTTTGTATTTTTAGTAGAGACAGAGTTTCTCTATGTTGGCCAGGCTGGTCTTGAACTCCTGACCTCAAGTGATCTCCCCACCTCGCCTCCCAAAGTGCTGGGATTACAGGCGTAAGCCACCAACCCCGGCACAGAGGTTGTCTTTGAGGCAATGTAACTGGTGGTTTTGGACTTCGCAGGGTAAGAAGGTAGTGCTAATAACACAGGGAACCATGCCTTCTGGCTATGAAATAAAATCAATTCCACTTCATCTCAGCCCATGAAGCCCCAAAGGCCTTATGTCCACAACGGGTCTGTTGGTGCCAGGGGAAGGAAGTGCTTCCCTCACTTCTTTGTCCAACATTTGCTAGGTGTCATCTCTGTGTCTGACCTTGTACTGAGAGTAGAGACACAGGGAAGGACCAGCTCCAAGCTTTGCCCTCCAGGACCTCACAGACTCATGAAAAACCAACTTTAATATGAGGCTGTGTTAGTTTCCTGTACCTGGTGCAACAAATTATCACAAACTTAGTGACCAGAAACAACACAAATGTATTATCTTACAGTTCTGTGGGTCAGAAGTGCAATATGGGTCTCAGTAGGCTAAAGTCAAGGTATCAGCAGGGCTGTGGCCCTTTCTGGAGGCTGTAGGGAGGAATTCATATATTTGCCTTTCCAGCTTCCAGAGGCTGTCCGCATCCCTTGGCTGGTGGCCCCACATCACTCCACTTCTGCTTTTATCATCATATCCCCTTTTCTCTCACACTCCTGCCTCCCTTTTATAAGGATCTTTGTGAGTAATTGGGCCCATCCAGATAATCCAGGATAATCATCCCACAATTTTCTGAACTTCATCACATGTGCAGAATCCCTTCTGCCATGTAAGGCAATATATTCCCAGGTTTCTGGGATTAGGACATAGGCATCTTAGGGGAGTGGCATTATTCTACCTACTACAGATACCACATTCCCAAAGCTGGGGGGAAAAATAACAGGGATTCACTTTCCTCAATAAGGTGCCATCGGAAGTGATCTCTGAAGCATGAGTAGGATTCGGGCTTTTGGAGAAGAGAGGAGAACACTCCAGACAACAGGAACAATAGGAGCAAAGGCCTGGTGGTTCCAGGGAGCATAGTATGTTTGGAGAACACCATATCTGGAAATAAGCAGCTGAAACAGCAGAGAGGCAGAGGCCAGGACACTGAAGGCCTTGTATGCTATGCATGTGGGAATGGGAAACCACAGAAGGGTTTTGAACGGAGCAGTCAGATCAGACCTGAATTTCACGAAGGTTATTCTGGCTATAAGATAGGGGATTGGTAGGAGAGAGTAAGGTCAGAAACACCAATAAGAAGGCTGCTATCTAGGTCCCGATGAGATGATGAAGCCTGAACTAAGTAATTGGCTGGGACAGAATTATCCGAGGCAGGGAGTGTGGTACTCAGGACCTGGGATGGTTGGATATGGGGTGTGAAAGACAGGAGAAGGCTTGGACTACTTGCGGATTTCTGGCTTGGGTGCGTGGCTGGAGAGCAGAGCCGGAGCCTATAACTGATAGAAGAGTCTTGTCTCTAAGTCCTTTCTTCAGGATGGCCACAGTCTCTGGCGCTGCGAATGTGCCTGCATGCTTCCGTGCTTGCATGCTTGCGTGTTGCTGTCCCCACTGTGACTGGGGCGAGGTCCGGCTGTCCTGCTCCGGGAATGGCTGCTGTTCCCCTGCAGAGCAGAACACTGATACTCAGGGGCCTCTGTCTGCTGGCACGCTGCCTGGGCTCCAGAGGTATTTCCACATGCTGCAGGCCAGGGCCCACTCCTTCTCCGACAGGGGCATAATCCGTACTCTCTCCAGGACTGATTGCTGTTTGAGGAAAATCCACCTGCTTCCAATTACTCTGCAGGTCAGGCTGATAAAATGTTGGACTGAAGGTAATTTCCAATGAAGAAAATGTGTTGGCTTGGAGTGTTATTTAAAGAGAACCATCCACTGCACAAACACCTCCTGAGGGGAACTCTGTGGGGAAAGGGGCTTGAGCCCCTAGTCCTGGCTTCGGTTCCCCAGCCTGGGGGACTTGCCAGGGCTCAGTTGGAAAAGACTGCAGGCGTAACCTGAGCTCCATCCCTCCCTTCCATCCATTCCATTCAACAAGAAACAGAGCACCGTGGTGGTCAAGCCATAAGCGTTGGGATCTCATAGCCACAGTTTCTGAATCCCAGTTCTACCAGTGACTGCCCACAAACATTACCCTCGTTGGAGTATCAGAGGAAAGCACTAAACCTTTGCCCTTTGTACTTAAGACCTCTCCTGGACGTGTCTTACCCTTCAAGTTTCCTCCTTAATAAGAATATATGTGGGGGATGGGGAAAGAGCAATTAACACCTTTCCAGTCCTTGAGTGACCGGCCTGCCCCCTGCCAATTACTGCATCAGGACCACCTGCTCTTGAAAGGGCTGACCAATTATCAGAAATAAGTGTGAAAGCTAGTCTGCAGCCTGGAGCCTCATTACCTGCCTCTCCATCAGCCTGGAGGGGAGGGGGAGCCCCAATCTCCACTCCCTGCAGTGGGGGAGAATCAAGGAAAGATGATGTATTTTCTGAGAGTTCTTCCACCTTCAAGAAGGAAGGGGGCTCACTCTGCACTGCCATTATAACGAAGCAGAGGCTTGTGCGTTTTTAAAAAATTATATATGCATGTTTCTGGAAAATAATGCATTTAAGTATTTGCCTATATTTCTTCTAACTGTATTTTTCCTCTCAGTTCCAAGTAAGAGCCTAGCCTTTTCTCTC
Source organism: Rhinopithecus roxellana (assembly GCF_007565055.1). NCBI lineage: Eukaryota > Metazoa > Chordata > Mammalia > Primates > Cercopithecidae > Rhinopithecus > Rhinopithecus roxellana. Next base: position 20,534,421 of record NC_044564.1, read on the forward strand.
CCTTGACTTGGGAGGAGCTGCTTGCAGGCATCAGTTACTTCTTCGCTTTTGCTTTCCAAAAACCTGAGCTGCTTGAAGGTTCTGCGCAAGGGAGGAAGGGGGACAGAACTGGCCTGTGAGAGGGGAGATTAGCCATGGCTGGGAGCAGGACCCACTCCTTGGCAGCCCTCAGAGGGGAGTGACTGGGTGTCCCCAAGGAGACTGGGTTCTGCCTCCACAGCATCCAGGCTCAGCAAAGATTCCTGGGCACCACAGATGGCACAGAGGCCTCAGGACTGCTGGCAGTGACTACGTGCAGGCCAGGAGGGGCAGCTGCCAGACAGAGGGCTGGGAGCAATCCTCCCCTTTCCCCTGCACCCTGTGGGCCTGGGGAGGGTGAGATGCCTCTTTCAGTTTCTGAAATGACTGAGCTTGAGTGTGTACCCCCATCCTGACAGGGATGGGGGAGGGGATGGAGGCTGTGAGTTTAATTTAGAGAAAACAAAATAACATGATTTGTCTTGCACATTCACGTTTTTAAAAGAAGATATAGGGTGTGCAGGTTAGCAGAAAAATAGGCCATTCCAGGACTCTGGTTTGGGTCACTGGAAGCCAATATGAAAATGACCAGAAAGAAATTCACTAAATTTTAACAGTTTTCCCTGGGTAGAAGAATTATGGGTGATTGACATTCTGTTCTTTTGTACTCAATATTCTATAAATTTTTTCTAATAGGACATTTTACTTCAGTAATAAGAAATAACCAGAATTTATGTACACCTCCATCCCATCACCTTCAGTGGCCACTCAGTACCTGCAGGCTAAAATGGAAATCCCTTGGCATAGCTTTCAAGGGTTTTCCTAACCCTAACCCTCTGTTTGTGCCATTGGTCCCTCCCTGTGCTCCGCCTCCCCTCCCCATGCCTGGCCATTCATCCCTCAAGACTCAACTCTGAAATGCCCTCCACCAAAGAAATGTCTCCTCCTTGCCCACTTCAAGTGTAGCCCTTAGTACCCTGTGTTTTAATGTCTGTATCCAGCCACGTCTGTCTCCCCAGCCGGTCTGAGGAGGACAGGGACCAAGTCCAATTCATTTCTCTTCCCAGTGTAGCTCAGTCCTGCGCACACAGTCAGTGCCTGCTGAATGTTTGCTGAATGAAATGTAGAGGACCTGGGTTCTTTCCCTCCTCAAGCAGAGTGAGGTGGGCAGTTTCCCCAATACATGCCTGCAGATGGCAAGATTTGAGTGGGGACAGGCCAGGCCAGTCCAGCTCATCTCTGGATATTGTCTTGCCAGACACTGCCTGTGCTTGCTGATGGGCAGATAGGAAGGGGGAGCCCCATGAGTCAGGCTGCAATGGTCTTCAAGCAAGTTATTCATGTTCCTCAGAGATGGCCACTACCATACACCAATCCCTTAGCAAGCCATGAAGTTCCAAGGCAAACTTCCCATCCTCAGCTTTGCCTTCCATTTGAACCCTCCCACACCTGGGGATCTTCCACACCAAGGAAGGTGAGGCCAACAGTGAGGAGGGCCCACAATGCATGCCACACAGGCTCACTCAAAACAGCATGGAAGGGAGACCCTCCCGTGCAGAGCACGCCTCTTCTTAACAGTTGCCCCACTCCTTATAGACCTCTTCTGGATATGGCCTCACTGGGAGACATTCTCCACGGGTTTCTCATGTTTCCACATGTCTTATGAGTGGAGGCACTGATAACTTTCTCTTCAGACTGTCTTTTCATGGGTGTTTTTTTTGTTTTGTTTTGTTTCTGTTTTTGTTTTTGTTTTACAGGTATTACCTACCTTTTGCTTTTTTTATTTGATAATATATTAATGGCTACCTCTCTAGGCAATAAATAGATCTAACTTTTTTAAGTTTATTTTTAATTGTGATAAAATACATATAACATCAAATTTACCGTCTAAGTCATCTTCAAAAATATAGTTCAGTGGCATTAAGTACATTTACATTGTTGTGCAGCTATCAACACCATCCATCTCCAGAACTCTTCATCTTGCAAAACTGAAATGGTACCCATTAAATACACTTCCCATTCTACCCTCCCCCTGACCCTGGGCAATCAGCATTCTACTTTCTGTCTCTATGAACTTAACTACTCTAGATATTTGATAGACGTGAAATCATACAGTACTTGTCCTTTTGTGACTGGCATATTTCACTTAACAGAATGCTCTCAAGGTTCATCTGTGTTGCAGCATGTGTCAGAATTTCCTTCCTTTTTGAAGCTGCAAATGCATCTGCTCAAGATCCTGCTCTCCATTTTTTCACATATATATCAAAAATGGTATATGTAGAATTGCTGGGCCTTGTGGTAATTTTTTTTCATTTTTTGAGGAACCACCATACTGTCTTCCATAGCAGCTGCACCGTTTTACATTCCCACCAACAGTGCACAAGAGTTCCAGTTTTTCTACATCCTTGCCAACACCTGTTATTTTCTGATATTTTTTATAATAATTTTAATGAGTGTGAAGTGGTATCTCATTGTAGTTTTGATTTGCATTTCCCTAACGATTAGTGATGCTGAGCGTCTTTTTCGTATGCTTATTGGCCATTTGTATATCTTTTTTTTTAAAATTATACTTTAAGTTCTAGAGTACATGTGCATAACGTGCAGGTTTGTTACATATGTATACTTGTGCCATGTTGGTGTGCTGCACCCATCAACTCGTCAGCACCCATCAACTCGTCCTTTACATCAGGTATAAACTCCCAATGCAATCCCTGCCCCCTCCCTCCTCCCCATAATAGGCCCCGGTGTGTGATGTTCCCCTTCCCAAGTCCAAGTGATCTCATTGTTCAGTTCCCACCTATGAGTGAGAACATGCGGTGTTTGGTTTTCTGTTCTTGCGATAGTTTGCTGAGAATGATGGTTTCCAGCTGCATCCATGTCCCTACAAAGGACACAAACTCATCCTTTTTTATGGCTGCATAGTATTCCATGGTCTATATGTGCCACATTTGCTTAATCCAGTCTGTCACTGATGGACATTTGGATTGATTCCAAGTCTTTGCTATTGTGAATAGTGCCGCAATGAACATAGGTGTGCATGTGTCTTTATAGCAGCATGATTTATAATCCTTTGGGTATATACCCAGTAATGGGATGGCTGGGTCATATGGTACTTCTAGTTCTAGATCCTTGAGGAACCACCATACTGTTTTCCTCATGGGTGTTTGTATAGTGAACAGCCGCCCTGGAAGATAGAGATCATTTTTCCCTCCAAAGCAGAGGGCAGATTTGTTTGCTGTCCTGTATAATAAAAATAATGTCTCACCTTTGAAGCAAAGATAGCTTTGCTTATATGTCATAATGAAAGATTTGGGTTATTTAAACTTGGAGTTCCTAATTTTGACACACACCCACTATGCATACCACATCCAGCAGGCTGCTCACCATTACCCCCACGGGACTTGGGAAGCAAGGAAAACTAATATAAATATGAAGCCCATGCTGCTTGCAATGCCATGGGTAATAAAGTCTTTTGTCTCTGGCCCTGGAGTCTCGTGTCTTCTGCTAGCATCCATGAAACTGTGCAGGGAAGCTTGGTATCTTTCAAGTAGGGAAAAATTTCAGACCCTCCGCAGCTCTTGACAGGAATAAATTCAAAGTAAAGACTGAATTCTATAAAATTAGCTTCCAAGTTTTTTGAAGTTTTATAAAACCAAGAATAGGTGTGCAATTTGTTGAACAGCTACTGGGAGCCAGCCCTTTACATACACAGTTTCACTGAATCCTCCCTATAGCCCTGTGATGTGTGTGTGATAACCCCATTTTACAGAGGAGGACACCGATGCTCAGCTAGGTGAGGGGACTTGCCCCCGATGAAGTGCATTAGAAGCCCAAGATATTCTCCCTCGGCTGTGGTGCCTCCCTCTCAGAAAATCCCAGCAATGCAGAGAGCTCTGAGCAGGCATGGAAAGCCCATTCTAGGAGACAATGGGTATTTCTATAGCAACCAGCTCCCCAAAAAGCCTACACCAATACAACAAGCCTCAGCCCTAACTCTGAGGCCTCTAGGCTGCATCCTTAGGGGTCATCCTTACAGAAGGATTCTGCTGGCCTGTAGAATTGATTCAGAGAACGTCAGGGGAGATCTCAATCTTGACAACCATTGGCATTGAAAAGTACTAGAATGCAGGTATCCTTTTGAAATGGTTATCCAACCTTTGGCCCACAGGCTGCATACAGCCCGGGATGGCTTTGAATGCAGCCCAACCCAAATTCGTAAACTTTTTTAAAACATTGTAAGAATTTCTTGCGTTTCGTTTTTTTGTTTTTTTGTTTTTTTTTTTTAGCTCATCAAAGCTATCGTGTTAGTGTATTTTAAGTGTCGCCCAAGACAATTCTTTTTCTTCCAATATGGCTCAGGGAAGTCAAAAGATGAGACACCCCTGGGTTAGACATGACCATAATGCAGTCGAGCAGCAAATATGAATCAAAGACCTATGTGCCAGACATTGTTCTACGTGCTAGGCATACAGCAGTGAAGAGGACAGAAAATGTTTCTGCTCTTGTATTGCTTCATCTTTAAAAGAGGACACAGACAATAAAACGATAAATGCATAATTTAGTAAATGCTAGTGAGAAGTGCTACCAGCAAAAACAAACAAAAATTAGCCTGGCATGGTGGCATGTGCCTGTAGTTCCAGTTACTCCAGAGGCTGAAAGGTGGGAAGACTGCTTGAGCCTGGGAGGTCCAGGCTACAGTGAGCCATGATCATGCCTCTGCATTCCAGCCTGGGTGACAGGACGAGACCCTCTCTAAAACAAACAAAATAAAAATCACAAAAAGCAAACAAGGTGAGGAGAATGAAGAAGGGTAATAGGGGAGGTCAAGGAAGATTTCTCTGAAGAGAAGAGGTTTGAGCTGTCATCTGGTGGGCAGAGAGAGGAAGCCAGATACATATGCAGGGAAAGAGCATTCCAGACACAGAGGACAGCAAGTGCAAAGGCCCTGGGGAAGGACATGCTGGCCTGTTCAAGGAACACTGAGATGGCTGGGTGGCTGGAGGGGAGTAACCAGGGTGAGCCTGTTAGAAGATGAGGTTGGACTGGGGGAAATAACAAGAAGATTCCTCCCACCGAGGCCAGACAGATCTGCATTTCTATCCTAAGACCTGCTACTTTTCACCTGTAGGTTTGGATGGCCTCACTTGCAATGTGTGGCCAATGACACCTTCCCCAGTGAGATAATGTGTTTGAAACATGATGTCCTGGGCTTAGTAGTGGCTACCGTAATTTTTATGTTTATTACTGTTTAATCTCAATGCCTTCTCCTCACTCTCCTCCCATTCCTGCACCACTAAAATTGGATGCTGTTGCTGCAGCAATTTTGGGCCTGTGAGCCAGGGTGCCAGTGGAGTGGAGGGTTGAGCCTTTACCAGTAATTACCGCTCCCGGGAAGCCCTCTTGGCTCAGCTCCACGCTCAGCGTGGCGAGGACAACAGCCACTTGTCAGAAGCCTCCCAGAGAGACCACCTGGAAATGAGAGCAGCCCCAACTGGGGAGCCGGAGCCGTGCTGAAGGGGGAAGGGCAGTGCGGGCCCCTTTGTCATTAGGCAGCCAGCGCTGGAGGGATCACTCCGGCTTAAATTAAGGATTTAATGAGATGAGGCCAAATTAGATGCAATTAAAAAGACACTTTAGAGCTGGCAGACAACCAAGAGAGGCAGTAATGACTTTTGTAGAAGGGAATCCCACAGGCTGGGGGTGCGGGGCTGAGGAGGGCTTGGTTTTCTACTCCTGGAAACATCCAGGGCTGGGGGATGGGAGGATGAAATAGACTCCCTCATTGTCAAGGCTGATGCCCATGGAGGCATGCACAGCTGCCCAGGCTTTCTGTTTCCAAACTGGGATGTTTGGAGCCCTCAGGCCTTTAGTAACTTCACCAAGCATTGCCTAAATAGATATTCTTTAATTATTGAAACAAAAATGCTATGCAGGCTCCCAAACGCTAGTTCAGGGGGCCCCTGCCGACCTGTGCCCTCGTGCTGACGTGCTGATGCAGTTCTGTGTGGATCTCAAGACAAAGCTTCTCCGGCCCTGCCTGGGGCCTCCATGCGGAATCTGAGTGGATGCGCCATTGCCTGGGAAGGAGGCTCACACTGCTTCCCTTGGGTAATTCAGGCCTGGACATGAACTTGCACATCACACTGTCCATGTGAGCCCACTGTAAGGTGACTTGCATGCTGCACTCGATTAACTTTCCAGCACAGCTAGGGACCTGCTCGATACCACAGAAGGGCTGGGCCAAAACCAAGGAGTGGGGGCAATGCCCTAAGTCTTGATGTTATCATACTGGAAGAACCCTTTTGTGCTTACTGTGAGTGCTAGGCTCCACTAGTCTGACTTTTGTTCACTGAAATGGGCTCCATTTAGTAATGTAGGGTCACACTGTTACCCTGCTTATAATACTAGATAATGCATTTAGGATAAAACTGAATCCTAAAGCTTGGACTTAACAGGCAAAACAAAATGAATTTGACTGTTCAGAAAGTTTGAGTGAAGAGCTGTCAGATACAGGCACTGAGGCATGAGATTTCCTCAAATGACAACCCGGAACACCCTTCCAGCTACATTTGAAAAGTATTTTTTTCTGCCAAACAATGAACATTTAAACTAAGAGACCTACTCATCATCTCCCTCCAAATGTAATACTCACCGTTTAAAAAATGAGAGCAAGACTTAGGTATTGTTAATAATTCAACCTTGAAACAAAATAACTCCCTATTGTTCCTCTTGAAGTTTCTGGATCCATTTAACTGGTGAATATTCTGAGATAGTAAGGTAAAGTGCTTTGAAAAGATGTTACCATTTGCCACTACTTTTCAGGGTGGATCAGGATTTTAATAATACAGAAAAACCAAATCAAAAATACTGAAATAAATTGGATATTGATGCTGATACTGAACTGTAACTGTTAGTTATAATGTCCAATTTCAAATTATTTGGGTTATTGAAATAGTCTCATTATTCTCATTGGTTGACTTTATAATAAGTAGTGCTTATAAATTTGAACTGAAACATAAATTTATAATAATGTCACTCTTGTCAGTTTTATGTAATGGATTTCCACCTATAAATGTGTTTGAATATTACTTATGAAATGGTTGGAAACCGCTGACCTAGTCCAACCCAGTCATGGTACAATCAGGAAACAGACCCCAGAGAGGGATGGGGTTTTGTTCAAGGCCACAGAGAGAGTCAGCGGCAGGATTGGACTTGGAGGCAGGATCCCTGACCTCCAGGCCAGGGCTAGGGCTGTAAAGAGGCCTTTGGGACTCTGCTCCAACTCTGGCACCTGCCTCTGCCTGGTGCAGCCCTCTTCTCTCTCAGTATGAACCCTGTGCTCTCCCTCCCTCTTCCACCCATCCCTCTCCACACAGTGACCAAGTTCTTTCCTTCAAAATCCCAGGGAGGATCAGAACGTTGGTCTGAACCCCTTCTCCCTGGAGCCACCAAGTCACAAGGAAGAGCCTGATGACCCCCTGTTGGGGGAAAGGATGTCTGAGCCAGAGAAGTGCCAGCCCCCAGCCCCACTTCTGCTCTCGGGTGGTAAGTGCTTGAGCACACAGTGGTGTGACACCACACCACGTGCCTGGCTTCCAAGTCCACCTGCTCTCTTACCAAATGTAAAATGGGTTACTTCTATACTGACTGTGGACTAGGGAGGTTGTGAGAATTTAGGGAATCCAGCCATGTAAGGCATAAAGTAGTCAATGGCTGTTAGCCATTATGATCTGTTTTATAATAAGGGATTGATGTAAGCCATGATTTTTTTAAAGGATTTGGCTGCTAAGGAAGTAGGGCAAAAAAATGGCTTAGAAGATAAATGTAGGGCACTTATAGTTCTTTCTCTGTTCTGCCTTCAGCCTTATCCACCCTCCTTCCTATGCCCCGTGTGCCAGTGCAGTGGTCTTCTCACTGCCCACAGAGTGTGTGCCACTTTCTCAGGCCCCCATGCCTTTGCTCAAGCTGCTCCTTCTCTCTGGAAGACCCCTGCTCTCCTGAGGCCTTGGTGTTATGCCCCCTCTTTCCAGAAGCCGCACAGGATCCCTCAGTAGTGGCAACTCCAGAATTCCCATAGGAGGGCTTAAGATCAGGGCCATATTGAAAAGAGCAGCGAGCATGGTCCTGGGAGACTTGTCTGGAAGCTGTGTTTGCACAGCTCGTTCACTGTGTTTGCTTAGATTGTGTGTTTATTTGGGTTGGCTTTGTAGGACTGATGGAGATCACAGGGAACTCAGGCACCTCACCACCACGTTAGAATGAAGCTCTGCTCCTTCTGTGTGCACTCAGCGTATGGCTTGTGCCGGTCTTGTGGCAGAGCTGGTGTTTGGTCTCCAGTGCTTCCTCGCCTGCCCTCTGCCCTCTGCTCAGCCTCTGCACCCCCCTCCCAGTCACAAGGCATGACTAGTTCATAAGCCCCCTCAGAACACTCACCAGCACCCAGATCCTCTGAGCTCATGCACCCAACTCCCCGGCTCATTTCACAGGTGAGAAAACTGAGACCAATTAAGATTAAGGCTCTTGCTTCAGCTACAAAATAGGTGCTTGCAAACACCTTATGTCTGGAGCCAGGAGAAGGGATGTGCCACGGGACCAGAAGTCAATAACAGTTGGATTAATAACTCAAGCAGCAGATAGTGAAATAAAACAAAGTCCAGAACCTATTGAACTAATCAATAACACCTGATTGCCTGCTGCAAGCTGAAAATACCAGACGCTGATTACCAAACCCTCAAGCCACTAGATAATTATCATTGTATGCAGTGGCTTTCAAACTCTAACATGTATCCGGCACCTGGGGGCTCCAGAAAACCCAGAGTGCTGGGCTTCACCACCAGAGTTTCTGATCAGCACATCTGGAGAGGAGCTCAAGAATCTTCATTTCTAACAAGTTCCCGGGTGATGATGATACTGCTGGCCCCGGGAAACACTCTCTGAGAATCACTGATCCAATGTTTTATCTTCTCCAACCCCAAAGACTACTGGGTAGCCCAGGTGGCTGCCACAGTGGGACTTGGGATTTCATCTGGAAACCAGAAGTGTAATGATCTCCCCCAGCCTCCCATCCTTACTGCCGATGGTCCACTTAAAATAGATCGAGCCAGCCTTCCTTTCAACCCAGATCCCGGCCCTTACTGCATGATATTGAAATAGACCATTTAGCATCTTTCTCCCCCTTGTTTCTCCCTTGGCCTAGGAGTTCCTTCCAGGTGGGGGCTGCCTCATTCATCTCAGGATTCCTACAGCCTGGAATAGGGCCTGAGACTGAGGTCTCATTGGACGTTCCTTGATTGACATTTGCGGTCACTGAGGCTGGTAGAGGGAAAGGGATGTGCCCACACTCATGCTGGCAGTTAGTGATGGAGCTGGGCCAGAACTTGTCCCCTCCTCTGAGCCCAATCACCAGGTGCCCCCCAGGTATGGCTTGTTCTTGGTTATTTCTTCCTTTTCAGGCACTCTGAAAAGAGGTTTCCTAGCCATGCAGCTTCCTATCCACGTCTTTTGCTTTTCGCTTTTCTCAGCTAGAATGGTCCAAGTAGGCACCCACCCCCCTCCCAGCCCCTCATCTCCCCGCCCCTGCCTTAGGGAGCACAGCCAGACTTTCCCACTCCCGAGGCTTTGTATCTGCTCATTTTTCCTCCCAGGTTGAGCTCAACCATTCTTGACCAGGCAGTTTATTCCACCTTAAAGCCCAGATCGAATGTCATCTTCCTGCTACCCCTAGACTATCTGATACAGAAGCAGTTCCTCCTTTTCTGGGCACTGTCAGGCTTTTGTCGAAAATGTGTCCCCAGTACCTAGGACAGAGCCTGATGGAGATGTGGGCTCAGTGATTGTGGTGAAGCTATGGAAAGGACCCTGGAGATAAAGCGCAACCCCTCATCCCACAGGTAGACGGGAAGAGATGTGCCCACGCTCGTGCAGGTGGTCATCCAGATGCAGCGGGAGCTGCAGGAGTTCAGGCAGCAGTGACAGACAGACCCAGGGAGAAACCTGGGAAGAAGGGATTTTCAGGGGGTCGGGCTTCCTATTAACCTTATATGATCCAGTGCCTGCCTGTGGTGACACTGGGAAGGCAGGAGGGAGCCCACACCTACAGAGGTCACCTTCCCAGGCTCTGGTACCCAGCCTGCTGATTAGCCGTTGTGATAAAGGAGTCCTCTGAATTGGAATGTCCCATCAGACCTGAGTTGTGAAGACTCTGATTAATTCACTCTTCTCTGCTTCCCTAATATAATCTAGACTCTCCAGATTCTCTATCTCCCCACCTTGGCTGAGACCCCTCTCTTCTGGAAGCCCTCGTGGACCTCTGCCTTCACTTCCTGAGCTCTCAACACTTTCTGCCTCAGTTACAGAAACAGAAATATTACAAATAATAATAATGTCTCAGAGACAGAAATAATACAAGGTGGTCACAGGAGAACAGAAAATTCCAGGCAGCAGTTTCACACACACACACACACACCCATTGAAATAGCTGTATAACAAAAATGAAACTGTTGAAATAGCTGCAGAAGCTTGGGCCAATAAGACCCTGAAAATCAGGATGTGGCCAAGCTGGCTAAGAAGGACTCAACCCAACATGGTACTGGATTTGACCTCAGTTTCACCAATGACCTCGTTATATGCTCATTAACATAATCACACACCCACCAGTGCCATAACAGTTCCGGAACACCCATATATAGTATAAAAATGGGTGGCACCACATTTCCAAGAAGTCCTCACCTTTTCCCAGAAAGCTTCATGGATATTCTACCCCTTGGTTAAAGAAACCCATGAAGTTAGAAACCACAAACCCCCTTGTGTGACTCTCTCTTAACACACCCTCACTCCCCATTCTTGAGTGTGTACTTTTGCTTTGCAGTAAATCTCTGTACTTTTACTATTTTTGACTGAGCCTTGAATTCCTTCTCTCGACAGTGTCTGGAGGCCAGGGTCATGAACTAGGGTTCTAGATCAGGCCGTACTTCTTTCATCTTTGGGATGAGGCTTTCGGCTTCACCTCCAGAGTCCTTTCCATAGCTTCACCACAATCACTGAGCCCTAATCAGGTCCTGTCCCAGGTGCTGGGGATAGAGAAGGAGTCCCTGTAACAAGGATTCATGTGCAAGTGACTCATCAAGAAGGTGCCTCCCAGAGAAACCAGTAAGGGCGTGGAAGCAGAAGAGGGAGGGAAGGAGCCAAGCAGGGGAGTCCCACAGAGGTTAGCTTCCTGCCGACCCACACAGCACTCTGCAGTGTAAGTTAAGCCTCAGGGTGTCCTGTGCCAAGATCAAGGAGTGAGGCATCACAGCCCCACAACCTGCCAGCCATTAGCTGAGGGGATTTATTTCCCAGGTACTTCAGTCTGTCTGCATTTACTGGAAAAGTTTCCAGTAGCCTGGGCAGGCGGCTGAAGAAGAGTCATAGGTGTGTAGCCCATTGAGAGCAAAACCACGCAGCAGGCAGGGGAGTGCACAGAGCCAGCAAAGACATGTGAGGTGTGCTGGGTGGAGCCCCTACAGTGCCCACCTTTGAGACAAGCGCCGTCCCTGTGTTCAAGGAGCTGACAAAGGAGAAATTGGTATGCAAACAGGCTAATTCAGTTTCACCTTCGCTCTTGGGTATTACTTGTCCTCACCTTTCTGAAGATCACCTTTGCAAGATCACTTGCAAAATAGGGAGTTATAAACTGGAGATTGAAGCATGTTTTGCACTGGGGTGGGGAGGGAGGGGCTGAGCTGGCATTATCAAGCCTGATTTGCATCTCGCACTCCCCACCCCAAGTGCAGGCTGCCAAGGCAAAGACGGCCAGGATGGTTAAGACACCTCAGGAATCACAGAGCCCTGGCTCCCCACAGACTAATTGTGAGGCCAGGATATCAAAAAGGACTGATTTTCCCAGGGATGCGGGCATGTTTTCATAATTCTGACAACCTTTCATCCTCCATCTCTGACAGAGATAGAGACATTAATCAAGTCATTTCTGGTGCAAATCCACACTCCCATCTTCAGTTATCAGGGCCCAGGTGGGGATGGGGGAGGAACAGGGGCTCAGGCTCTGAGAGGGCTTTCTCTGTGTGACAAAACTGAGACTCTGTAAAGAGGGGGCCCTGTGTCTTCCCAGTTGATGTTGGAACGCAAGCCTAATACTTGTAGGAAGTTCAGGTACTGCCAGAGCCAAAAACGGGGGTTGTTTCCAAGCCATGGTTTCCAAACTCTGTTCCTCCAAGCCCTCCATTGCAAGAAAGGACCACCAAGGTCACCAGGACAGAAGGGACAAGAAACTCTGTCCCCACACTTCAATACATGGCATTCCATGAGAGGCCACTGGAAAAGGCATTTGCAACTGAAGAACCCCAGGTGCACTGACCTGGTGAAGCTACTCCTCTTAGGCTGCAGAGCCTGGGAGGGGCCTGGGAGAGGAGGGATGGGAGGGCTCCAGCAAGCTGAGATGGAGCCTGGCCTGGACCCACAGCTCCAGGTTCCTGGTTTATCCCCATCCCGTTATCCCTACTTCCAACAAAATCTGAAATTCAGTGCATGAGGCCTGAAAGGGACCTGAGAGGTGATTCCAAGCAAATTTCCTCCTTCCATCAGATGCCTGGGTGCTCTCACAGCATCAGTGACAAATCCAGCCTTAGCTTGAACACGCCCAGCGATTGCATGCTCACTGCTTCCTGTGTACCTCCGTTCTGTCTTTGTATAGCTCGATATGAAAGTCTTCCTCCATTGCTGCTACCAGAACTGCCCATGGCTCAATTTTCTCACTGTGCCGCTGGGGCTATGTGGAGACGCTCTGTCTCCCTCTCATAGAATAGAGCCCTTTAGGTAGCAACAGTAGTAACTACAACCGTAATAGTACCTTACTCCTTAAAAAAAACTTCTATTAGCCCTCCCACTCAACTTCTACCTTAGGGACCCTTCACAGTAACAGCAAAGATGTTTCACTGCTTTGCTATTCAGAGTGTTCTCACCTTCACTGTGCCTCTTTTCTCACAAGAACACTGTCCAGCACGCACAGTAAGGATCCTGTCTGTCCATTTGCCAGCAGTGACCAACAGAAGGGCTGGGATTTGTCAAGATTCAGCACAGATGGACCCCAAAGCTCCCATTTTCCTGAGACGAAGCGTTGGATGCTGCACCCCCCATGGCAACGGGGCCCTCGTTCTCTCATCTAGCAGGTGTCCCCAGTGCTTCCCTCAAGGGCCCATCCAACTTTGCAAGCCCCCTAATTGGGGTGACATTGAAACATGTGTTTGGCTCCTGTAGTTGTGATATTTGATATTTAAATCATCTCCGTCTCACATGGGAGGGTGGGGAGGTGGCTGCATGGCTCTGAGCCCTGGAAGAAACCCTGTGTCTGTGAGTATCCATCCCCTCTCCTCAGCCTGGCTGCCTGCAGTCATGTGGGCCCAAGTGGTTAAATTCCACATAGGGGTCTGACCTTCAGATACAGAGCAGCTCTGGCTGGCAGAAAGCAGTTGAGTGCCACTTACTCATAATGCCCCAGCTGATTCATTTTTCATTCACTTGGCCAGTTAGTGGATGAATTAAGTGATGCAGCCAGGATTAGCAGCTACAGGCTTCACTTTGCCAGCATTAACATCTCCAGTTTTGAGCTCCTTTAGATAGACACAGTGAGGGAGAGGAGGAACACTGGGTTGGGACTTAAGGTGAACTGGGTTCAAATCCCAGTTCTGGTACAACAGTTTGGTTGTATTGCTTTGGACAAATCCCTTCCCTGTCCTGGGCTTCATTTTGCTGGTCTTTACCATGAAGGGATTTGCATCTGGAGAGTTCAAAGGGAGATTTTTTCAGGATGTCACTCTTCACAGTCTTGTTCATGAACTAGTTAGCTAAATGGCAAGGACAGACAAGAGGTTGCAAACTGATGGCCCAAGGGTTGGATCTGTCCCATGGATGTGCTTTATTTAAGAAGCATACTATTATACAAGGATATATTTTTATTTTGAAAGTGTTGGCCGGGCGTGGTGGCTCACGCCTGTCATCCTTGCACTTTGGGAGGCCGAGGAGGGTGAATCACTTGAGGTCAGGAGAGCGAGACCAGCCTGGCCAACAGGTGAAACCCCATCTCTACTAAAAATATAAAAATTAGCTGGGCATGGTGGTGGGCACCTGTAATCCCAGCTACTTGGGAGGCTGAGGCAGGAGAATCGCTTGAACCCAGGAGGCAGAGGTTGCAGTGAGCCGAAATTGCACTGCTTAACTCCAGTTTGGGTGACAGAGTGAGACTCTGTCTCAAAAAAAAAAGGGGGGGGCGTGTTTGGATGGGAAATGCATATTCCAGCTTGGCCCAGACCCCAACATCTCCTATTTTCCTACACCTGGCACGTTTTGGTCACTCATGTTACTCTACCTGGCATCTGAAGACATTTGAGTTTGCAACCCCCAGGTCAGTGGAATCACTTTCTAGACACAGAATAAGAATGAAGACAGCAATTCCCACATTTGTTTTATGGTTCCATTTTAACTAAACCAGTTTCTATTCACTGAAGTGTTTGGCTTAATGCTAGGGTCTCTACACAATTTCACAATGTCTCAATTTTCTTATTTCTATCCACATAGGATTGTGGTGAAATTCAAGTCAGCCATATACAGTGGGGATTACTTTTATTATTCTAAAAGCTGCTTGCCAGAGTCATTGCATTTTAGAGATGAATGCTAAATTCACCTTAGTGGATGATTGCTTTGTTTGGGAAAACATACTAGTAGACTTTTGTTATCTAAAAGCAAGGTCCAGGACTTGGTTTTAAGGAGTGAGAGGCAGTGGTGAGGGTTGTGATGGATGGATAAGAACAGTACTGCTTCAAATAATAAAGTGAGATTAAGCCTTACTTGGGCAGAGAGTTTATGAAGTTAACTGATTACAGATTTCTTGAGAGCTCGAAAACAAGATTCGGGGGGACCTTAAGACACAGGAAACACGACACAGGTAAAAGGTCTTGTCCCCAAGCAGGAGTGAACTTGAGCAGCATGGATCAAGGTGACTCCCCAAGAGGGTACAGCTTCTTTGACCACAATATTCATTTTTTTAAACTAAAAATGTTAAGTTGACAAATGTCAACACACTAGAACAGGAGTTGACAAAATATGGCCTGTGAATTCAGCCGACTGCCCATTTTTGTATGGCCTGAAAGCTAAGAATGATTTTTATATATTTAAACATTTAAAAAACTCAAAAGAAGAATATTTTGTAACATGTGAACATGATGTAAATTCAAATTTCAGTGTCCATAAATAGAGTCTTATTGGAACACAGCCATACTCATTTGTTTATGTTTTGTCTGCAACTGCTTTTGTACCACAACAACAGAGTTGAGTAGTTGCAATAGAGACTGTGTGACTGTGTGTGGGACTCCGCAGTGTACAATCACTGCAGTAAGTGGGCATAGATCCCTTGGAGGAGAAATGGGGGAGTCATCACAGGATATACTTGCTGTGGTGTTTTGGGATCCTTTTCCCTAGGGACTAGCCTCCTCCTGGGTCAACAGACTCTGGATATGAAAACTGGCTCATGCCTATGAACCGAGTGGGTAAGCATGCCCTCTTACTAGGGGGCCATCCTTAGCCTCCTGCTCCTTTATTCATGTGTTCTTCCTATTGGAGATGTTAGGCAGCACCCTCGTGGGCTGCCCATGTATTTTACTGCTAAGTACACTGTCTCAGTTGGCTTGGGCTGTGTATTCGTCTTCAGAAAGACAGAACCTACAGGATATATGAAAAAGGATTTATTAGGGAGAATAGGCTCACATGATTACAGAGGTGGGAAAGTCCAATGATGGGCCATCGCAAGCTGGAGAACCAGAAATGCTGGTAGCATGGCTCAGGACAAGTCTAGAAGCCTCAGAACCAGGGAAGCCCATGGTGCAGCCCCAGTTCAAGGCCAAAGGCCAGAGAGTCCCCTGGAGGACGCTGGTGCAAGTACTGGAGGCTAAAAGCCAAAGAATCTGGAGTCTGATGTCCAGGGGCAGGAAAACGAAAGGTGTCCCACTCCAGAAGGGGGAGAGAGAGAATCCCTCTTCTTCTGCCTGAATGTCCAAGTCAGGCCCCCAGCTGACTAGAGAGTGCCCACGCATATAAAGGGTGGGTCTTCCTCTGTCAGTCCACTGCCTCATACTTCGATCTCCTCTGGAAGCACCCTCACAGACACACCCAGAAACAATCCTTCACCAGCATCTGGGTATCCCTCAATCCAGTCAAGTTGACACCTAAAATTAATCATAGGTTGCAGTGACGAAATGCCATAGGTTGGGTGGCTTGAACAACAGACACTTATTTCTCACAGTTCTGGATGCTGGGAAGTCCAAGATCAAGGTGCTGGCTGATTCTATTCCTGGAGAAGGCCCTTTTCCTGGCTTGCAAATAGCTGCATTCTTGATGTATCCTTACATGGCAGAAAGAGAGTGAGCTCTGGTCTCTTCCTCTTCTTATAAAGTCACCAATCCCATTATGGGCACTCCATCCTCACGACTTTAAACCTAATGAGCTCTTAGAGGTCTCAGCTCTCAACACCATCACACTGAGGGTTAGGGTTTCAACATAAGAATATGGTGCAGGGAACAGACATCCAGTCCATAATAGGCCCTATGTTCTAGTTACACCACTACAACTTCCTGTGGTGGGAAGCTCCAGTCTGGCTGGTTGTTACCACATTGCCTGCATCACCACCCCATAAGTGCTACCACCTGGCCTCTCTATTATTACAAGACCTGTGGTGTTTATGGCTGTCTACAACCCAGCTCTGTGACTGCCTGTCCTCCTGTCAACCCCAGTTGGCAGAGGACGGTCACCACTTAGGGGTGTGGATGCTCCAGTCACCAGAACAAACTTGATGGTTTGGTAAATGTCAAGTCCTTGGGGCATCCCATAGACCATAATTTTCGGGTGGATCTTCCAGCCTCATATAAGAAATCTACTCCAGCATGCTCACCTACCTGAGCCTCTGAGCCCTCCTTCTACCACCTGCCAAGGTAACTCCGGCATCATCACCTTGCTCAGCTTGTCCATCAGCATTGCCAGTCTTCTTCTAATAGCCCCCTTACCTGTGAACTTGCCTCTAACCTTGGAGTCCTTGCTGGGTTATTAAGTCTCAGAGTCCCGAAAAAGTGCCCCCAAGTCAACAAATTCTCTCTTATTTAGTCATATGTTCCAGCCTCCTGATCAAGCACCCCCAAAATCCAATCCCAGGGTTACTCTCCCGGCTTCTCATGCTACATGCTAGCTAATTCTCGCACCTCCTTTGAGGTGTAATCTCTTTCCTCCCTTATCAGACTCAGCATGTCCCAAGCCAGGTTCTAGGATTTAATCCTGATTATCAGCCTGGCAAAGGGGGAGCAGCTCCTGAGGACAGGGCTCCTGCTTCCTTGAGGAGAGAGGGTTTAGTAGGGGCAGTGCAAGGTTTCTGCAGTGCCTTCCTACAAGGAGGAAATGCAAGCTTGTACTACAGAAAGGTGGGCCACCTCTGGAAATGCTGGCAGTTCAGGAGGGGCTACAGACCCTGCAGATTCTTGCAGACATCCCCCAGAGGTCCCCACTCATGTTTCAAGGTTTCATGTTTCCCTAACCAGAACCTGCCTTAGCTTAATAGACCTGTCTTCCCTGGACATTTGAACATCTATGGCCCTCAGCAACTCTATCAAGTCCTGAGTCTGCTTTCATGGCAAAGGTAATGATTTATTTGTGCTCTACCAAAGTGGCAGCTCAGGCTCTCACACTTAGCCTTTAACTGTTTGTTAAATGCCCTGAATTTCTCATTATCCCTCTGCAGGGTGTCACACCTTGGTCAAACCTGGCCAAACCCACAGTTCTTACTGACCTTGTTCCCCCTATTCCTTCAAGTATGTGTATTATTGTACCATCAAGGGTGTTATTCTCCACTGGGACATTTTCCCAAGACATCACTTGTGAAATTTTCAGCAGTTGGGCCACCACCTTGTGCCAAGGACTATCAATGTCCCACATTCTACGTGTCCCACTTGGGATGGAAGCCTCCTTAACATAGCCAGTCAGTGAGGAAGTGGGGCCCCAAAACCCATTGTTCTACTGTCTGCTCTCTGACACTCTACTTCTGCTGGGGTGGGTCCTCCAAGATGCGGGCAACAGGATAGGGTCCAATGTGCAAGAGATGTATTAGGAGAAACACCTGTAAAGGAGAAAGGGTGCTGGAGTAGGAGCAGGTGGGGAGGACCTTCAGACAATGATGCAGGTCTGACACCTATGGAAGGAGAATGGGAAGGAAAGATTGTCAGGAAGGAAGAGTATCAGATCCCATGCAACTCCAAAAAGGTCTTGGCCGGAGAAAGTTACCAAATACAGGTAGCCTGTTAGAGGAATTGTGTGGTAGGCAGGAAGGGACCAGCACCAGTATCCCTCTGTGCTAAGTCTTGAGCTGGGAGCAGTCCTGGAAAGCATGGCCTTAGGGTGAATGCTGTGATGGATTCAACTGTCAGTCAACTCCACCCTGTCACAGGCTCTCTTAAAGAGACCAACACGCCCACTACAATATCTCCATTGGTTTGTCCCACCTTTTGTGCAATGTCATTAAAATTAATATAGTTTACTGACGGCTAGGCTTGGTGGCTCACGCCTGTAATTCTAGCACTCTGGGAGGCTGAGGTGGGCGGATCACCTGAGGTCAGGAGTTCAACACCAGCTTGGCTAACATAGTGAAACCCCGTCTCTACTAAAAATATAAAAATTAGCTGGGCATGGTGGTGGACACCTGTAATCCTAGCTACTCAGGAGGCGGAGGCACGAGAATCACTTGAACCCAGGAGGTGGAGGTTACAGTGAACAGAAATCATGCCACTGCACTCTAGCCTGGGGGATAGAGTGAGACCCTGCCTCAAAAAAAAATCTATATATAGATATAGATTTTAGACATATAGATATAGATTTTACATATATATAGGGATATATATATATATAGGGATATATATATATATATAGGGATATATATATATATATATATGACAGAGAGAGAGAGGGAGACCACCAAGCCAGGCAAAGAAAGGCATGGAGTCAGATAGAATCCATTCAGGTGTTATTTTAAATTTTGTTATAAGTGATATCCCTGTCAAAAAGAAAAAAATAGAAAAAAATAGGGAATTCAATTTGGTATTGCACAAGTGATAAGTTGGATGAAACTAAGTACAACACAATTGTTGAGGGGAGGGGTGTCGCAAACTCAAATTAGCTAGGTAATTTAGGTCATGGTGTAACTTGAATCTAAGGGGCCTGAATTGAGAGTCCAGCTGCCCTGGGCTTGGAACTCCTTGAAGTCAGATTAAAAAGTGTTTGAGAGGAATCACCCAGGATGATTATGGTTTTAGTCTTCAGTGCCAACCACTGCCTCTGGCCACCAGTACCTGCAGCCTGTGAGATGGTAACAATAGCGTGACTGTAATGACGAATGACCCAGAACCTCAGCTCACCTGAAATGAGGGTGCTGTAGCTGGGTTGGCAACCTCAGTTTTCTTGAGATGAGAAAGTAGTTCCCTTAGTGAAAAGGTGTCTTTTTAACCCCTGGAAGGTATAAATTAAATACACAAATAATGAAGTCAATTAATAGTAATACATTTGTGTTAAACTTAGGAATGATCTGTATATACTTTGTATTTGTAGGTTTTGTGATGTGTAAGACAATTTGGCAAATCTGAGATTACACTGTAAATGTGTAAAGTAACTGATTTTTGACTTGTGATTTTGCATTAAAAGTTGTAAGATAATTTGATGAGTTTAGTAAATAGTATTGAAATGTTTATGAGAATCTGAGATTCACCATATTTATGACTTTAATTCATTAAATTTACAAGACTAATTTTAAGTGTTTGGAAAGGTTTTACTTGTTAGTCAGGCACCAAAGTGCCCCAAACAAAAACAGATGCATCACATTTATATATAAATGCACTTCAAAAGGCTTAAGGGGATTTAATAAAATGAGTTGTAAATGAGACTGTTTCAGGGAATCTGAATTTACAGTTAGGATAATAAAATTTGAAATTAATCTTAAAGGCTTAGGGAAAAATGGGTTCTTATAGTTTGTTACTTTTTTCTGCATCCAAAAAGTAATAATTCTGAAGTCATCAAGAACTTTCCCTGACACTTGCTATATCTAAAAATGAATTCAGAATTGTTCCCTACCCTAGGAGCTAAATGTTGGCTCCTGAATGGTGAACAGCAGTACCACACACACAGGGGTTCAGATGAGTCCCGGGGCACCCTCGCTCCTTCCTGTCCTCCTCTCCACATCTAAATAGCCCCCTGGCACTTACACATCCTTCATGCCCTTGGGATCTGCCCTCCTGTCTCCCCTGCCCCTTGTGGTAGCATCACCCCTGCCCCAGGTTTCTCATCTGCCTCACAGGGATCTCCCTGACTCTGGTCTTCTCTCCTCTCACCTTTCTTTTCTTCCATTAGAAGAATTGCAAAGACACTGCTGAGTGGAGAAGGAAGCCCAGCCTACCTGGCTCTGGCTGTCTTTGTGTATCTGCTGGCCCTGACAGCCCCAGAAGTCTGTAGATGGTCTACCCAGGTCTGAGTTGCAGGTTTTTGCCTACAATGTCACTGTCTTCCTCACCAGCCCAGTCTGCTTTGTTGTTGTTCTTTGAATCTTTTTAAAAATTTTATTGATGCATAATAGATGTACATAGTCTGGGGGTGTGTGCAATAATTTAACACATTTATATAATTTGTAAAGATCAAATCAGTGTATTTGGGATATCCATCACTTAAATATTTGTCTTTCCTTTATGTTAGAAACATTCAAATTATTCTCTTCTAGCTATTCTGAAGTATACAACAGATTTTGTAAACTATAGACACTTTAAGGGTCTAACACTAAGACTTATTTCTTCTATCAAACTATATTTGTATACATTAATCAACTTCTCTTCATCTCCTCCTCCCCACTACTCTTCTCAACCTCTGGCAACCACCAATTTATTCTCTATCTTAATGAGATTCACTTTTTTAGCTCCCACTTATGGGTGGGAATAGGCGATATTTGTCTTTCTGTACTTGGCTTATTTCACTTAACATAATGACCTCCTGTCCCATTCATGTTACTGCAGATGACAGGATTGCATTATTTTTTATGGCTGAAAAATATTTCATTCTGTATATAAACCATGTTTTTTAATCCATTTATCCATTGATGGGCCCTTAGGTTGATTTCATATGTTGGCTATGTGAATGGTGCTGCAATAAACATGGAAGTGCAGGTATCTTTTCGATATATTGATTTCCTTTCTTTTGGATATATAGCTTAGATTTTTTTCTAAGGTCCTTAGGTTTTTCTAAGTATATAAGTATATTACATTCCCAACAGTGGGAATGAAAAAAAAGCCATTTTATCTAGGGTGAGATGATATCTCATTGCGGTTTTGATTTGCATTTCTCTGATGACTAGTGACGTCCAGCATTTTTTCATGTATCTGTTGGCCATTTGTATGTCTCTTGAGAAATATCTATTCAGATCTTTTATCCATTTTTATATCAGATTATTTGGGTTTTTGCTAATGAGTTTTGTGAGCTCCTTACATATTCTGGTTATTAATCCTTTGTCAGATGAGTAGTTTGCAAATATTTTATCTCATTCTGTGGGTTGTCTCTTCGCTTTGTTGACTGTTTCCTTTGCTGTGCAGAAGATTTTTAGCTTGAGGAAATCTCATTTGTCTAGTTTTGCTTTGGTTAGCTGTGCTGTTGAGGTCTTACAGGAAAAATTTAACAGAAATGCAGCATTTCTCCAATATTTTCCTCTAGTAGTTTTATAGTTTTGTGTGTTATTTTTAAGTATTTAATCCAATTTTTATTTGATTTTTGTGTATAGGAGTCTAGTTTCCTTCCTTCCTTCCTCCCTCCCTCCCTTCCTCCCTCCCTCCTTTCTTTCTTTCTCTTTGTTTCTTTTTCTTTCTTTTCTTTCTTTCTTTCTTTCTTTCTTTCTTTCTTTCTTTCTTTCTTTCTT
Source organism: Rhinopithecus roxellana (assembly GCF_007565055.1). NCBI lineage: Eukaryota > Metazoa > Chordata > Mammalia > Primates > Cercopithecidae > Rhinopithecus > Rhinopithecus roxellana. The sequence goes on from NC_044564.1 coordinate 20,556,409, forward strand.
TCTTTCTTTCTTTCTTTCTTTCTTTCTTTCTTTCTTTCTTTCTTTTTCTCTCTCTCTCTCTCTCTCTCTCTTTCTTTCTTTCTTTCTTTCTTCTTTTTCTTGAGATGGGATCTTGTTCTCTCACCCAGGCTGGAGTGCAGTGGCACGGTCATGGCTTATTGCAGCCTCAAACTTCTGGGATCAATTGATCCTCCCACCTCAGCCTCCCAAATAGCTGGGACTACAGGCATGTGCCATCACACCTGGCCAGTTTTTGTATTTTTTTGTAGAGTTGAAGTTTTGCCATGTTGCCTAGGCTGGTCTCAAACTCCTGGGCTCAAGATATCTGCCTGCATTGTCTCCCAAAATGCAGGTGTGAGCCACTGCACCCAGACAAGTGTCTTTTTTTTTTTTTTTTTTTTTTTGAGACGGAGTCTCGCTCTATCGCCCAGGCTGGAGTACAGTGGCATGATCTCAGCTCACTGCAAACTCTGCCTCCCGGGTTCACGCCATTCTCCTGCCTCAGCCTCCCGAGTAGCTGGGACTACAGGTGCCTGCCATCACACCTGGCTAATTTTTTGTATTTTTAGTAGAGACGGGGTTTCACCGTGTTAACCAGGATGGTCTCGATCTCCTGACCTCATGATCTGCCAGCCTCAGCCTCCCAAAGTGCTGGGATGACAAGCTTCACTCATGCATATAGTTACCCAGTTTTCCCAGCCTCATATATTGAAAAAATATTTATTGCATGTTCTTGACTGAAAATGCATGGATTTATATCTGGGTGCTCTGATCTGTTCCATGTATGTATCTGTACCTATCTGTATAGCCAGTACCATCCTAATTTGGTTACTATAGATTTGCAGTAAGTTTTTTGTTTGTTTGTTTGTTTGTTTGTTTTTGAGACAGTTTTGCTCTGTTGCCCAGGCTGGAGTACAGTGGCACGATCTCGGCTCACTGCAACCTGCGCCTCCAGGGTTCAAGCAATTCTCCTGCCTCAGTCTCCCGAGTAGCTGGGATTACAGGCATGCACCACCATGCCAGGCTAAGTTTCATATTTTTAGTAGAGATGGGGTTTCGCCATGTTGGCCAGACTGGTCTTGAACTCCTGACCTCAGGTGATTGTCCCACCTTGGCTTCCCAAAGTGCGGGGATTACAGGCATGAGCCACCCCACCCAGCCTGCAGTAAGTTTTAAAGTCAGGTAGTGTAAGGCCTCCAGCTTTGTTCTTTTTGCTCAGAATTGTTTAGGCTATTCAGGGTCTTTTGAATTTCCATATAGATTTTAGGATTTTTTTCCCTGTCTCTGTGAAGAATGTCATTAGTATTTTGATAAGCATTGCATTGAATCTGTAAATTGCTTTGGGTAGTCTTGTCATTTTAACAATACAGATTCTTCCAATTCGTGAGCATGGAATAGTTTTCCATTTTTTGGTATCCTCTTAAATTTCTTTCATCAGTGTTTTATAGTTTTCCTTGTATAGATGTTTCAGTTCTTTGGCTAAATTCAGTTCTTTGGCTAAAATATGATTTCTGCATATTTTATATTCTTTGTAGCTATTGTAAATGCATTTCTCAATTTTTCTCAAGTTATTCACTGTTTGCATATATAAATGCTACTGACTTTTGTATGCTGATTCTGTAACCTGCAACATTACTGAATTCATTTATCAGTTCTAACAGTTTTTTTGGTGGAGTCCTTAGGTTTTTCTAAATAGTTGTCTGAGAGCAAGGCTAATTTGACTTCTTACTTTCCAATTGGTATGCCCTTTATTTCTTTCTCTTGCCTAATTGCTTTGGCCAGGACTTCTAGTATTACACTGAATAAAAGTGGTAAAAAATATAGGCATCTTTGTCTTGTTCCAGATCTTAGAGGAAAGGCCTTCAATTTTTCCCTGTTCAGAACAATGTTAGCTATTGATTTGTTATATATGACCTTTATTATTTTGAGGTATGTTCCTTCCATCCTAGTTTGATGAAGGTCTTTATCATAAATGGATGTTGAATTTTATCAAATGCCTTTCTGGCATCTATTGAAATAGTCATATGGTTTTCATTCTTAGTTATTGGTTCTGTGAATGTGATGTATTTAGTTTATTGATTTGTGTATGTTGAACCATCCTTGCATCCCAGGGATAAATCCCACTTGATCATGGTGAATGATCTCTTTAATGTGTTGTAGAATTTGGTTTGCTAGTATTTTATTGAGAATTTTTGCATCTTGGTTCATCAGAAATATTGGCCTATAGTTTTCTTTTCTTGTATCCTTGGCTGGTTTTGATTTCAGGGTAACACTGGCCTCATAGATAGAATGAGTTTGGAAATATTCCTCCTCTATTTTATTTTTGGAGAGTTTGAGTAGAATTGGTATTAATTCTTCAACTTTGTTTGTTTGTTTTTTAAGAGACAGAGTCTTACTGTTTCATCCAGGCTGGAGCACAATGGTGCAATCTTACCTCACTAAAGCCTTGAACTCCTGGGCTCAAGTGATCCTCCCATCTCAACCTCCTGAGTACCTAGAACTACAGGCATACACCACCACACTCAGCTAATTTAAAAAATTTACTGTAGAGAGTCTGAATGATCTTTCCATTACTGAGAGTGGGGTGTTAAAGTCCCCTACTATTATTGTATTGCAATCTATCTCTTCCTTTAGATTGCTTTTCATATTTGGAATCTCTGGTGTTGATGCCTATGTATTTTAAATTGGTACATCCTCCTGAGAAATTGACCCCTTTATCATCATACAGTGACTTTCTTTGTCCCCTTTTACAATCTTTGACTGACTTGTAGTGTATTTATCTAACTGTAGCTATAGCTACTTCTGCTTTTTTTTTTTTTTTTTTTCTGTTCCAGTTGTATGAATTCTTTTTCTACCCCTTCATTTTCAGTTTATCTTTACAGGTGGGTTTCCTGTAGGCAGCATATAGTTGGATCTCATTTATTTATCCATTCAGCCACTCTCTGCCTTTTAATTGGAGAATTGAGTTCCTTTATATTTAGTATTATTATCGACAACTAAGGACTTAATACTGTCATTTTGTTGTTTGTTTTCTGATTGTTTTGTAACTCCTCTCTTCCTTTCTTCATTTCTTACTGTCTTACTTTGTGGTTCAGTGATTTTCTCTGGAAGTATGTTCTGGCAGTATATTTTAACTTGTCTTTGTTGGTTTTTTTGGAGACAGAGTCTTGCTCTGTCTCCTAGACTGGAGTGCAGTGGTGCAATCTCAGCTCACTGCAACCCCTGCCTCCCAGGTTCAAGTGATTCTCCTGCCTCAGCCTCCCAAGTAGCTGGGATTACAGGTACCCGCCACCATGTCTGGCTAATTTTTGTATTTTTAGTAGAGACAGGGTTTTGGCATGTTGGCCAGGCTGATCTCAAACTCCTGAGCTCAGCTGATCTGCCCGCCTCAGCCTCCCAAAGTACTAGGATCACAAGTTTGAGCCACCATGCTCGGCCTTATTTGATGTTTTTTATTTTTAGTGAACTTACTATAGGGTTTTACATTGTGGTTACCATGTGGTTTACAAAAAAAAATCTTATAGATGTAACATTATTTTAGAGATGGTATCTTATTTTAGATCACATACAATAGAAACAAAGAAAAAATGAAAATAAAAGTTTACATTGTAACTCCATCCCCTCCACATTTTGACTCTTAGTTGTCTCAATTTACATATTTTTATATTACCTGTCTCTTAACAGGTTGTTGTAGCTATTATTGTTTTTGACAGATTTATATTTTGAGTTTCATACTAGAGTTATAAGTACATTTCATACCATAATTACACTATTATAGTATTCTGCATTTGTCCATGTACTTAATTTTACCAGCAGGTTTTATACCTTCAAATATTTTAAATTTTGTTTTGTTTTTGCATATTAGTGGGTTTTCTTTCAGATTGAAGAACTCCCTTTAGCATTTCTTTCTTTTTTTCCTTGTAGCGGATATTATCTGACAAGCTTTAGCATTTCTTGTAAGATGAACCTGGTGGTGGTGAATTCTCTCAGCTTTTGTTTGTCTGGAAAAGTCTATCTCTCCTGCATTTTTGAAGAATAACTTTGCTTGATACAGTATTTTTTGATGGCAGTTTTTTCCTTTCAGCACTTTAAAAATGTCATGTCACTCCCTCCTGACCTATATGGTTTCCACTGAGAAGTCTCTTGCCAGAAAGACTTTATGTTTTATTTGTTTCTTTTCTCTTGCTGTTTTTAGGATCTTCTCTTTGTCCTTGACATTTGAGGGTTTGATTATTATATGCCTTGGGGTAACCTTGTTTGAGTCAAATCTGTCTGGTGTTCTCTGGCCTTCCTGTACCTGGATGTTTATATCTTTCTCAAGTTTTGGAAAGTTTTCTGTTATTATTTCTTTAAATAAGCTTTCCACCTCTTGCTCTTTCTCAGATCCATCTTGAACATCAATAATGCTTAGATTTGGTCTTTTGATATAATTTTCTGTATCTTGTAAGTGATCTCCATTGCTTTTCATTATTTTTTTCTTCTTTGACTGTGTATTTTCAAATAGACTGTTTTCAAGTTCACTGATTCTTTCCTCTGCTTGATCTATTTTGCTGTTGGGAGCCTCTAATGAATTTTTCAATTCAGCAAATGTATTTCTCAGTTTTAAGATTTCTGTTTGATTCTTTTGTTATTTCAATCTCTTTGTTGAATCTCTCTAATAAACTTCTAAATTGCTTTCCTGCGTTATCTTTAAGATCCCTGAGTTTCCTTAAAACTGCTATTTTGAATTGTTGGTCAGAGAGCTCACACATCTTTGTCTTGTTGGGGTCCGTTACTGATTCCTTGCTTTGTCCATTTGGAGTGTTCATGGTTCTGTCTGCTGTTGGTTCTTGTGGATGTGTGTCTATGTCTTTGCATTGAAAATGTAGTTATTCATTTTAATCTCTATATGACTTGTGTTGCTTTTTATTGGATATATTTGCTTAGAGGTTCTTTATTGCTAAATCACTGTCTTGTTTTTGGCTCTAGATGGCATCTTAAGCCCACATTTACTTTGGCTGTAGTAAAAGATTGGGACACTGCCCTTCCTAAATGGAGTATCTCAGCAGTGTGGGAAGCCTGGATAGGGGTTTGTGCCCAGGGGACCTGTGGAATGGACCTCCTACAGCATAGTGCTAATGAACCACCACTCTGATTTAGTGTCTCCTTTGGCAAAGTTACAAAGCAAAATTTCCAGAGATGGGGATGCTTGTCCCACCTGCCCACTTTCTCTCTGCCTATCCTCAGTGATAGTTTTCTCTTTCGTCACTTGTGATACTTCCCATGGTTTAGGCAGAGGTCTACAGCCAGGGAACCCAAGATGGTGGGGAAGCTGGTTGTCCACCTCGATCTCATTTTTTCTACTGTAGAAATTGTGTGTTGGGGAAAATGTTTTCATGCTCTTGGTGCTGGGAAGAATGGGGGTTCACAATTGTGGAAGTCCAGTTCTTCTTACTGTCTGCTTAGAGATTTTTCAATTCTCTGTGGCCCCAGGAACTGTCTCATCTTCATTCTTGAGTTCTGGGATATTACTGGTGATAATCTCAGCACTGTATATTTGTTTTTGGTTTTCTATGGAGGGCGCAGTGAAACCAACTTGCTTTTATGCTGCCATTTTGGAACCAGAAGCCCAACCTACTCTATTTTTAGTCATTGGCCAGGCTATGTGCATTAGGAAAGGTAAAGCCTCCTCCCTCTGCTTGTTTGCTCTTTCTTTGTCCTGTTTTTTTTTGTTTGTTTGTTTTTTTGTTTTGTTGTTGTTGTTGTTGTTGTTTTGACAGAGTCTCATTCTGTCACCTGGGCCAGAATGCAGTGATGCAATCTTGGCTCACTGCAATTTCTGCCTCCTGGATTCAAGTGATTCTTGTGCCTCAGCCTCCTGAGTAGTTAGGAATTACAGGTGTGCCATCATGCCCAGTTAATATTTGTATTTTTAGTAGGGACAGGGTTTCACTATGTTGGCCAGGCTGGTCTTGAACTCCTGACCTCAAGTGATACACCCGCCTTGGCCTCCCAAAGTGCTGGGATTACAGGCATGAGCCACCACGCCCATCCTGCCATCTGTTTCTTTTGCTGCACTTCTGAGTTAGGAATGGAAGCCGTGATGAGGGTGAGGGTGACAGTGGCCACCTTCTCTGAGACTTCCCTTCTGCTGATCACTTTTCTCTAAAGATCTCATCACCCTGAACTAACTCAGTCTCCACCATTTCTGTGTGCCAAGGTAAAGATGGGCATTGACTGAAAGACAAGGAAGCAAGGAAAAACTCTACATTTTGCAACCAGAGAGCATGGGAGCAAATGCCCAATTCCAGCTCCACCATGACTTTCTGTGTGAGCCTGAGTAAATCCTTTCCCTCTCTGGGCCTGGTTTCCCCTGGCCTCTTATTAAGTAAAGAAGACCCTTTCATCCAGCAAAGCCACTTCTAGGTCTTTGCCTGAGAAATATGCTCTTATATGTGCCCAGCAGACAAATAAGGCTTGCAGCCTTGCTAGCAACCATAAATGTCAATCTAAAATGTCAATCAATAGAAGAATACATGAGTAAATTACAGTACACACATAGACTATGTCAGTCAGGGTCTGAGGGAAGGTTTGGCTGTGTCCTCACCCAAATCTCATCTTGAATTCCCATGTATTGTGGGAGGGACCCAGTGGGAGGTAATTGAATTATGGGTGCAGATTTTCCCATGCTGTTCTCATGATAGTGAGTAAATCTCACGAGATCTGATGGTTATTATGAGGGGGAGATTTCCTGCACAAGCTCTCTTTTTGCCTGCTGCCATCCACGTAAGACGTGACTTGCTCCTCCTTGCCTTCCAACATGATTGTGAGGCTTCCCCAGCCACATGGAACTATAAGTCCAATTAAGCCTCTTTCTTTTGTAAATTGCCCAGATTTGGGTATGTCTTTATCAGCAACATGAAAATGAACTAATACAGGGTCCAGTTAAGAAATACAATTAGGCCAGGCGTGGTGGCTCATGCCTATAATCTCAGCACTTTGGGAGGCTGAGGTGGGTGGATCGCCTGAGGTCAGGTATTTGAGACCAGCCTAGACAACATGGTGAAACCCCATCTCTACTAAAAATACAAAAATTCAGCTAGGCACGGTGGCAGGCACCTGTAATCCCAGCTACTCTGGAGGCTAAAGACAGGAGAATTGCTTGAATCTGAGAGGCAGAGGTTGCAATGAGCAGAGATTGGACCACTACACTGCAGCCTGGGCAACAAGAGTGAAACTTCATCTCAAAAAAAAAAAAAAAGAAAGAAAGAAATACAATTAGCACCAGTTATTTTCCTCACAACAGTCTGTTACAAAAATATTCAAACATACAGGAAAATTTTTAAAGTTATAAAGCAAACATCCATATACCCACCAAAATTAACATTTGGCCTTATTTGCTTTATCATCTATCAATTGATCCATCTGTCTATCCATCTTATTTTTAAATGCATTTTAAAATAAGAAACTAAAAAATATGTTTTGCCCAGAAACACTTCAACATGTATATCATTAACTAGCTTCCATATGCATTTACAGATATTTTTAAGGTAAATTTTTATATTAATCAAATGCATAAATCTTAAGTCTACTATTCAAAGAGTTTTGCTAAATTCATCCACTGATGTAATTCAAACCCTTCATCAAGAGATAGAACATATTCTTCACACCAGGAAGTCCACTCATGCTCTTTCCCATCCAATTCCCACTGCTCCCACCTCCACCTGCAAACACTTTTCTGATTTTTTTGTTTTTTTGTTTTTGTTTTTTCCACCAGAGCTTAATTGTATCTATTTTAGGACATCATGTGAATTGAGTCATACCATAAAAGGCCTCTTTTAGTCAGTCCAGTGTTTTTAAGATTCATGCATATGGATGTGTGTATCACTAATTTGTGTCTTCTTTGCACAGTATCCTGTTGTGTGGATATACCACAGTTTGTCCACTCTTCTGTTGATGGATACCTGGGATATTTCTAGCTTTTATCCATTGTGAACAAAGCTGCTGTGGACTTTTGGTTTTTTAACAATTCTTTTTGTGGTCATATGTTTTTATTTGTCTTGGGAAAATACCTAAGACTGGATTTGGTTAATGTTTACACTTATAAGAAGGATAAAGCACCGCCTACCTTCATGTTCTCTCCCATCCTTTGCCTCAGTATAGGTGTAAGCCAGCTGGTGCCATCCCCCTCCCTTCGTGGTGAATTCTGTGTTAGAGTCCTCTTCCTGCTTCATCCTTGTTATTGAGCCTTGCTCAGGACCACTCCAGGCCACCAGGTATGCTTCAGTACTTGGAACTCTTATAGGGCTGGAAGTCTTTATCTCTTTCATTTCAGGAGTCCTGCTTCCTTGCAAATGCTTCTATTTCTCCCTCAGAAACCTCTAGCCTCCCCTCATCAGTTGATGGACATTGACCTCTAGGCTGATTTGAAGCTCTGAGTGTGCTCTAATGTTCTACAAGCAGCTCCGATTACCCATGGTCACCAGCCTGAGTTCTTTCTGGGCCCATTCAGAGTGGCTAGGGAAGGAGCTGTGAGGCAAGGAGCAGACAGCTGGACTCCTGTGACCTGGTCCAAAGATGCAGACTCACAGCCAACTCCCTGGCCCACCAGACTTTAGCACCTCTTATTTCCCTTGGATGTCTGCACTCAGGCCTCACTGCCCACCTGCAGAGAGGCCACCATCTGCAGATGGGAGATGGGGCCTGAGTGGGAACATGAGTGTTCTCCAGCCTCAATGAAGCTCAGCTTTCACCCAACTGTGTATCATACATAGCACCCAGGTTAAGAATGAGAACAGTGGACACAGACACACTGGTTCCAGACCTGACTCTGGCCATCTTCATGTGTCTCCTATTGCTTCTGTTGTGATAAGTTTCAAATATATTGCAAACTAGAGAGAGAGGAGCTGCTGCTGGCTCTGGCTGCTTTTGTGCACCTGCTGAGTTTCTTCTCACCTTACACAACCTGAGCTTTATGACCTAGAGCAAGGTACTTCCCTCTGAACCTCAGGTTTCTGTCTGTAAAAAGCCATACAAATGGCAGGTAGTGGGGTGTTACAACTGACCTATGAGCTCAGGCAGGCCAGGTGAGCCCAGGTAAATGGAAGCCCCTCCTACCATTTCATCTGGCCCCTCCCTCTTGAATTCATGCCCAGTCATTACCTCCATCACCCTCTTAATCCTCACCACATCCTTGGGAGGGGGTGTGGCCGTACAGGAATTATTAACCCCTTTTACAGATGAGAAAATTGAGGGGTAAAGCAGAAAACTGACCTGTCACATCCCCATGAGGGAGCCTGGGCTTCTGACTCTCTTTGTGCCTGTCCTTCTGTTTAACATGTTAATTTATGGTGACCTCTCATGTGTGGTGAGGAAGAGGGTAGAGCCTCGTGGCTAAAAGCCAGTTAGGAGCCAGACCACCTGGGTTCCAATCTAAGCTCTGCAGCTACTAGGGCAAGTCACCTAACCTCTTTGTTCCTTGGTTTCTTTCTAAGTAAAATTAGTATTCTGAGAGCACTTATATTGTTAATAACAGTAACATTAGTCTTATTACAATACATTGTGAGAATTAAATGAGTGAACACAGGTAAAACAGAATGATCTAGAACATAGTAGGTGCTATGGTTTAAGTGTGTCCCCCAAAATTCGTGTGTTGGAAATTTAATCCCCAACCCAACAGTATTGGGAGGTGGGGCCTAATGGGAGGTGCTTAGGCCATGAGGGCTCTGCCCCCATGAATGGATTTTTAAAATCTGCTATAAAGAGGATTGTGGGAGTGAGTCCTCTTTCTTCTGTTCCTCCTCCATGTGAGGACATAGTGCTCCTCCCCTCCAGAGGATGCAGCGTTTGAGGCACCATCTTGGAAGCAGAGGGCTCTCTTGCTGGGAACATGAGGCTGAATGAAGGATGCAGAAATGCATGAGGCCACTGGGTACCTTCCCTCCAGTGGATGCAGGACTTGAGAGGAGGTGAGTCTGACTGGTCTGGGTGATGCCTGCTTGGAGCTACCTTTGCCTGCAGCCACAGGAATGTGCATTTCCCAAACCCCTTCCCAGCTGCCCTGACCACTGGCAGTTAGCCGGGGGAGCCACATTTTCCCACAGCTCACAGTGCCTCTCCAGCGGCAGCTGGAGAAAGCCCTCTCTTTGTTTAGACTCTGTTTCCGAGGTCAGATCTCCTCAGCCAGCAAGGCTCTTCTGTTAATGATGTCCATGGAGACAGAGGAGGCTGCTACACACAGCCTTGCCCAGGAGTTGCCCCAGGGAGAGACAATTGCCAGGGGCAGTTCGGCCTGCAATGGAGCAAGGTTGGTGAGCACATCACAAGGGGCAGGAGACCTGAAAGTCAGGGTTGAAGGAGCCTTTTCATGAGTATCCTGCAGCCGCCTCCTCCTTGTACTCAAGGAGGGCAGACAGGCCCAGAGACCTCTGTCACCAGGAGTCAGGGCAGAGCCAGGCTTGCAATCCAGGGCTGCTGCCTGCTCCATCCTCCAGACAGTGGACCCCAAACTTAAGCAGGCATCAGGATTACCTGGAGGGCTTGGTTAATCACTGACCAAGGGGCCCCACCTCCAAGTTTTGATTCAGTAGGTCTGGCATGAGGCCTGAGGATTTGCCTTTTAACAAGTTTCCTTTGATCCCTATGCTGCTGGTCCAGGAACCACACTTTGAAAAATCATTATTTTAGGAAGCTGCCTTGTGCCTAGAAAGGTGGGATGGAGCCCAAGAATAAGGTGCTGAGGAGGTAGGAATAGCAACTGCCTTCTGGAAGGAAATGGAGGACAGAGTAAAAATAAACTGAAAGGTTCTAGGATAGGCAGGCTTCAGGGGGAGGCTGGGTGGAGGAGGGAGAGGCGGAGCCTGGGTCCATTCAGACTAGAGTGAGGCCAGGGCCTGGAAAGCAAAACTTAAGGAGACACTCACTCTTAGGTTTGTACAAGCACAAGGTCAGCAGCTGCAAGAACCTGAGAGGGACTGTCTCTTTAAACAATGTGGGCCTGGCGCAGTGGCTCACGCCTGTAATCCCAGCACTTGGGGAGGCCGAGGTGGGTGGATCATGAGGCCAGGAGATCGAGACCATCCTGGCTAACATGGTGAAACCCCATCTCTACTAAAAATACAAAAAAGCAGGCAGGGCATGGCGTCGTGTGCCTGTAGTCCAGCTACTTGGGAGGCTGAGGCAGGAGAATGGCGTGAACCTGGGAGGCGGAGCTTGCAGTGAGCCAAGATCGTGCCACTGCACTCCAGCCTGGGCAACAGAGTGAGACTCCGTCTCCAAAAAATAAAAATAAAATAATAAATAAAATAATAAATAAATTAAAATAAAATAAACATTGTGCACTAGCACCTGACTTGCTTCATTCCAGTCCCACCTCTGCCCCTGAGGTCCCCATGTGTTTGTCAGGCTGTCAAGTCAGCAGTGCAGTCAGTGTTTTCATGAGTAGCGACCTTCTGTGGGGCTCTGCATTCCTGATGGAAAACTCCTCTTGGTTAGAAGCATGGCATTTAAAAGCCTAGGCCAGGAAGAAGGTAGGTGCACATGTGTGAAAGTGAGAGAAAGAGAAGACCTGGAAAGAAGGCAGCCAAAGGGACGTATGGCAGTGTGTAGACTCCCTTCTAACTGAAGGAGTCTGGATGCCTGGAACAGTGGCATCAACACCACCTGGGGAGCTTTAAAAAATTCCATTGCCCAGGCCACACCCCAGAATCTACATTTTAGCAGGATTGCCGAGTGATGTAGGCACAGGAACGTTGGGATCACCTGGAGAGTTTTGTAAAATACTGATGCCTGGGCCATGACCCAGAGATTCTGATATAACTGCTCTGAGTTTGGTGTGTGCTCTGGGGTTTTAAAACCTCCCACGTGTTCTCAGGTGCCACAGAGTCTGAGCATCATTGGTGTAGACAGCTTCAGAGGTCTTTAGAATTGGTGTTGGAGGCAATGTGACATAGTAGAACTCACACAGGGTTTTAGTATTTGGAGTGCAAATTCCAAACTCGACTCTGCCACTAACTAGCTATGTTGGCCTTGGCCAGATCATTTTTCTCTCTCAATTTCCTCAACAGTCAAATGGGAATATTAACAACCTCCCTGGACCAAAAAGTTAATTATGATTAATTATTAGAGTTCAAGGGAGTCTTGGGTAACATTTAGTCACAGATCCTCAATTTTACCCTTGAGAAAGCTTAAGACCTCTCTGGGTTTCAGTTTCACCACTTGTAAAATTTAGAGATTGGACCACTAAGGGCTGGTTATGGTTTAAATGTGTTTCCCAAAAGCACATGTTGGAAACTTAATCCCCAGTGCAAGGGTTGAGAGGAGAGGCCTAGAGAGAGATGATTAGGGCATGAAGGTAAAGCAAATGCATGAATGCCATTATTGTGGGAGTGCGCTCCTTATAAAAGGACAGGTTCACCCCGTCCTCTCTCTCACCTTCACTTTGCCTTCTGCCATGGGATGACACAGCAAGAAGGCCTTCTCCAGATGTGGCCCCTTGATCTTGGACTTCCTAGCCTCCAGAACCATAAGCCAAAATATCCATTCATTATAACTTAACCAGTCTGTGGTATTATGTCACAGCAGCATAAAACAGAGTAAAAGAGGCCTTTCTCCAATCCACTGTGCATGTTTCTCCCCTTGTGCAATGGTTCCTTCTGGCAGCAATTCCTACCCTATCTTTCTTAATCCAGTGCTTCCTACCTTTCCACTCAAGAGTGGCTCCAGCACCCTTTCCTCCACGGTTCTCTCTCCCTGCACCCTTCATCCTGGCCTAATTAAACTATATATAGGTTTACATCTCTTATAGGCTCAGCGTTTACATCTTTTAGGGAGCCTTCCCTGACTCTCTCCTCTCAGGCCCAGGTTAGAGGCACCCTATTCTCCCCAGCCCCTCTAGCCCTTTCTCTCGTCTGATCACTAAACAGATTATAAGAGCCCTGTGGGCACTCTGCATGTCTACGTTGTATCTCCAGTAGGTTTTCACCAATTAAGTGTCTGAAAGTTAAAGGAATAGCATTGGGAGTCTGTAATCAATCGATTTTACAACAAACTGTTGCTCAAAACTTGTAGCCTTTGCCATCTGGATTCAACTCAATGTGTAGAAGGTAACTGAAGCATGAGGAAGGTCTCATTAATTTCATTAATCTAGGTCTCTTCCCTCCTGACACTACCTCAATTATCTAACTGCTGGAGGAACAGTTTTCTAGATGGTGAAAGAGCAACTGATTTACAGGCCTCGGTGGATCTCAGCCATAGCCTCTGTTTAGAATGCACTTTCCTATCTGCTGGCTGTGGCTGGAAATCCCACTACAGTAGGAACTGCTTGAGGGCCGGCATTGTGTCTGTTTGGTTCACTGAAGTATCCTTGGCACATGGTAAGCACTCAGTAAATATTAACATCTGCTCAATAAGAAGCCCTTCATACAGATAACAGAAAGAGAGACTTCAGAGGGCTGGGTGGCTCACCCAAGCCCACAAAGCTGAAGCTTCAGAACTGAGAAGTCCCAACTGCCTGTGCAAGGCCCCTTTCTACTGTCCAGGACATGCAGTATCTGACCTGGTGCAGAATGTATGCTCCAAAATGTACCAACATTTTATGTCCCTTTCACTCACACCACATCACTTCAAGGGCTGGAGTGATGGTACTTAATCCTGGTGCCTTGCAGAAGTCTTAGGAACACATTTTCCCACAGCCCAGCATCTTTGACTTTGGCCCCTGTGGAGCCAACATGCTGGTGTGATTGAGTATGCCCAGTGACAGTTTGCTTTCTGGTCAGATTCCTAACTGCCCACCTCACTGTAAGCACAAAGCAAAAGGGTCCCCGCACCCCCTGCTCCAACCCTCAGCTCAGCATCTGGCAGGGACACTTAGTGCTCAAAGAGAAGAGCAAAGAGAGGCTAAACGAAGCACTTTGCACTTTCTTCTAAGTCAGGCAGGGGCAGATGGTGGCTGTGACATGGCAATGGCAGGGGGCTCAGTCAGCGGGAAAACCATCCCCTTCATTATCCTCCAGCAGTAATTGATGGGAAACCATGACACCTGCCCAGAGAAGTCAACGGCCAGCTCCGGATCACATTTCCTAGTTTCTTTTAACACTTGCTGTTAACACGACAATTGGTGACCTAGAGAGGATTTGGCTTTTAGTCTAAGCTCCACCACTAACTTACCAAGTCCACCTGAGTAAGTCAGTCTGTACCATCCAGGAAAAGCTGCCTTAAAGGAGTGGAAATGAATGATAGCAGTAGCTATTGTTTGTGTAGTACTTGATAATTTTTAAGTACTTTCACATACATCATTTCATTTAGTCTTGAGAGCAAGTCTGTGCACCCATTTTGCAGGGGAACAAGTAGAAAAATGGGTTAAAGACTTGCCCATGGTCAGTCACACAAGGATATGAGGCATGACGGGGACTTGAATCCATGTATTCTGACTAAAATTCTCATTTTTTTTCTTTCTTTCTTTTTTATCTTCTTTTTCTTTTGTTCTTCTTCCGTCACCCAGACTGGAGTGCAGTGGCACAACCACAGCTCACTGTAGCCTCAACCTCCTGGGCTCAATCGATCCCCTCATCTCAGCCTCCCAAGTAGCTGGGACTTCAGGCATATGCCACCATGCCCAGCTAATTTTTGTAATTTTTGTAGAAACGGGGTTTCGACACATTGCCCAGGCTGGTCTCCAACTCCTGGGCTCGAGTGATCTACCTGCCTCAGAGTCCCAACGTGCTGGGATTACAGGCGTGAGTCACCGTACCTGGCCTCACTTTTTTCTCTTCATTGCCAGTCAACTGACTTGGACAAACATTTTCTGATCATACACTACAAGCAAGGCACTGTGGACAAGACAACACATAAAGAGGCCATAGTTCCTGCCCTCTAGAAGCCCAGAGTCCAGTGGCAGGATCAGGCACATACTTTACCAGCAACCCTGGGGGGAACAGAGGGTGGCCACAGCAGAAGTGTTACAAGACAGGGGTCCTGATCCAGACCCCAGGAGGGGTTCTTGGATCTCCTACAAGAAAGAATTCAGGGTGAGTCCACAGTGCAAAGTGAAAGCAAGTTTATTAAGAAAGTAAAGGAATAAAAGAATGGCTCCTCCATAGAGCACACCCGAAGGCTGCTGGTTGCCCATTTTTATGGATATTTCTTGATGATATGCTAAACAAGGGGTGGACTATTCATGCCTTCCCTTCTTAGACCATATAGGTTAACTTACTGAAGTTGCCATGGCATTTGTAAACTGTCACGGCGCTGATGGGAGTGGAACAGTGAGGATGACCAAAGGTCACTCTTATCGCCATTTTGGTTTTGGTGGGCTTTGGGTGGCTCCTTTACTGCAACCTGTTTTATCAGCAAGGTCTTTTTGACCTGTATTTTGTGCTGACCTCCTGTTTCATCCTGTGATTTAGAATGTCTTAACCATCTGGGAATGCAGCCCAGTAGGGTTCAGCTTCATCTTACCCAACTCCTATTTAAGATGGAGTTGCTCTGGTTCACATGCCTCTGACAAAAGGGGTGGATGGCCCTATCAGGGTGGAGTGGGTATGGCTGCATGAAGGGGGTGATGTGTAACACTCCCTGGGAGGAGGAGCAGGGGCTCAGTAGGAAAGAGAGAGGGTGGAAGAGTCAGAGACATGTCACTGTCAGACACTAGGAGTGTGCAGAGGGGACAGAGGGTTCCCAGTGTCCAAAGATACAGTAGGAGGGGAAGCTGGAAGTTTCTCTGACCCAGAGCAGAAAGAGACCAAAGAGTTCAAATTTCTTTCTGCATGTGGCTGGGAAATTGAAAGGCTTTAAACACTGTCACCTAGCTCAGATTTACTTTAAAAATTAATTTTAAAATGATGTTCTTGCTATATGTTGTTTATAAACAGAAGCAGAGGAAAAAATAAAAGTCACCTTTAATCACCTTGCCTGAAGATAACCAATATTTTCTACGAATATTTTTCTAACATGTCATCATATAGTTAATACTCCTTTGTAAACTTTCTTTCACTCATTATTTTGTGAACATCTTTCATGACATCAAATATCCTTCTTCAACTATGGTTCTAATTTTTGGAGACTCATAGACTCCTCTAAAGATGTGATGAGCATAGACCCTCTCCCAGAAAATGCACATTCCCAAACACACACCCGTCATGTCTGCCAGACAGAAATGCCGGCCCAGGGTTGCCATTTCTTTGGATTCTTCCAGAGAGCTGGAAATCCATTTCTCATGTTAAATATTCTGATTTTTAAAGGTTGGCAACTAACTCAAAATATTAAAAAATAAAAGCAAAACAAAAACACTGTGGGGACCAAATAAACTTGTCGAAGCTCTCAGTCTCTTCTGGAGAAGCTGGTTTACAATCTCCGGCCAGGGCCAAGGTTGAAGGGATTTAGGGCTTATCTAGTCAGATATGTTTCCAACCTCATCTCCCATGCCACGCTTTTTCACAGAGCCAGAACGCTCTCTACAATTCCCACTCCCACACCTCTGCTCATGCAGATTTCACACATGAAATGCCCCCACTGTCCAAATCCCACCCAGTCTTTGCAGGGCTTTAGGACTCTGCTCCTTGGACACTTGCCATGCCTCTCTCTGTCCTAGGCACTTGTCCCCTGCTAGTCTGGGAACTCCTAGAAGCAGCATCATTTGATTCATCTCTTTGGACCCACCCTCCCCCATGCAGGGCCCCCAGAGAGGCTGGAGTGGATGCTCAGGAAGCACTGTCAGGGGTGTCAGAGCCATCAGCATTTATACTGGTGCAAGTGAATTCTTCCCTAAAGCAGATGGATGGATAATCACAGCCTGGCTTTAGCAATCTGCTCTGCATTCACCCCTCAGGGTGTGTGAACTGCTGTGAAGTTCTTATGGGGGAAGGGGAGGAACAGAAAGTGACTCTGAAAGGAAGGTTTAAAAGGAGGAGCAAAGGTAGAAAAGCTTTTGTAAAAATCTGGAGCCCTGCCTTTGAGCCATGGAGAGAAGAAGACAGAACCAGGCAGGTGCACTCAGGAGGCCCAGCCCTGCCCTGCCATGACTCTGGATAGGAGGCTTCCCCTCTCTGAACAGAAGGTGCATAACCAGATCACCTCCTAGGGCCTCTCCTTTCCGAAATAATAAGATTCTGCATGGCAGTCAAGGGGATTTATGGTATCCCTGGTTAACCCAATCCAGAGGCTACAGGCACTGATTTTGGGTGGTTTCTCTCTCTGATGGGGCCTCTAGAAGGGAAAGTGTTTAGCCAGGAACTGTCCCCCAGAGCCCATTAGCACAGCTGCCCCTGCTAACTCTAGAGGTGATTGCTTGGTGAGGTCCTGCAGGCCCCAAAATGTTTCCAGGCCAAGGAAGATCATGCTGCTGGGCAGACTCCAGGACCACCTCGGAATTCCTCCCGTGGCATCGAGAAGCAGTGCTAAGATAGTTAGTACCTACAGGACCTTGAAGAGGTCACGAAAACTCCCTGAGCCTCAGTTTCTCCATCCACAAGATGTGAATGATAAATCCAATTCTGCTTGACAGTTGAGATTTTGACATTAAAAAGTCCAGCACAGAGCCTGGCACATGGCAGATGCCTAAGAAATGTTAGGCCTCCTTGTCTATTGGGCCTCAACTTGATAGGAACAAGTCAGACTTTGGACACAGCCCCAGGCAATTCTGCAGATACCAGGAACCCGGCTTTACCTTCAACAGAAAGACCCCAGCCTCGCCCTGATTCAGTCTCAGCGAAAAGCATCCTAGCAGGACAAGTGGGCGTAAGATGCTGACTGCACAGAGGAGCGTTGAATGCCAAAGGGAGACGAGAAGCTGGATCAGGTATGGAGGACATGGAACCCCTCTCTGGATGTCAGAGATTGTGAGTCAGGGTGACCCCAGCCAAGGAGCTGTCTTTTTTTTTTTTTTTTTTTTTTGAGACGGAGTCTCGCTCTGTCGCCCGGGCTGGAGTGCAGTGGCCGGATCTCAGCTCACTGCAAGCTCCGCCTCCCGGGTTTACGCCATTCTCCTGCCTCAGCCTCCGGAGTAGCTGGGACTACAGGCGCCCGCCACCTCGCCTGGCTAGATTTTTGTATTTTTTTTAGTAGAGACGGGGTTTCACCGTGTTAGCCAGGATGGTCTCGATCTCCTGACCTCGTGATCCCCCCGTCTGGGCCTCCCAAAGTGCTGGGATTACAGGCTTGAGCCACCGCGCCTGGCCAGGAGCTGTCTTAATTGTCTGGACCCAGCCTCAGACCCTGAGCAGGGCCCAGCTGGCACTTTCCAATGGCAAAGACTGGTGACCCCATGAGAAGGGACATGAGACAGAGTGAAGCTAGAACCCCCAGTTCACAAATGAGGAAACTGAGGCCTACAGTGGAGAAGTGAGTGCTCAGAGGCAGGGCTGGCACTCAAGTTTTCTGAGTCTTTCCTGGGCACCCGCTGCCTACCAGTAGAGGAAACCAGGAGGCAGGATAGGATAATAACTTTGGGCACACAGACCCAAGAATTGAGAAAGAGGAAACCATTGCAAGTGTCAAGTCAAACATTGCTCCCCCCGCCACAAGTCACTATGCTCACCTGTGTCATGCAATGTCTGCTTCTAAACCAGCCAGTTTAGCATCGCCGGCTTCAGTCTTAAAAGTTAATCACTATGTTCCTGCCTAGTTTTTTTAAGTTCTGGTTTATGTGTTCAGCATGCATGCCTCATCTCACCCTCTGCTGCTTTCTCCATACACTGCTTGCTTCACTGCTGTACTTTTGAATCCTGCCTCAGTACATGAGACATAAAAGTCTCCATAAATGCATGTTAGTAGAGGGACAAGTTCATTGATTTATGAGCAGGTTCTGCGGCCAGGCTCTTTGCCAGGTGCTAGGGGCACAGAGATACATCTGAGTGGCTCCCTCGTCCTGAAAAGCAGCCTCTGTGGCTTAGCTGCTGCCACACATGGCTCCCTTGATCGGAAGCTGAGAGTCGATAGCCTACATTTCTCAGTTCTGTTCCCCATGGCACAGGTCTAGCTCAGAGCAGGGGCTCAGAGGTCATGGGATTAGGGGAGCAAAGAAGCAGATGTTTCGACTCTGCCTTTTGACCCCAAGATATTTTTACCTTGATGAAAAGTCAATAAGCTAGAACTGCTACAACCCTTTGATATCTGTCTCCATCTCTCTCTGTATCTCTCCTTCTCTGTTTCTGTCACTCTCCTTTCCCCCTTCCCTTCCATCTTTCCTCCCTCTTAATGTCTGCCCTAGTTCATAAATTTGCTCACATTTTTTTCATGGATTAACTTAGAAATAAAGACAAGCTCTTAGTCATTTACCCAACATGTGATCATAATGACTGGTGGCAGTAGTCAGCATAAAATGTTGACAGGGGCTAGAAGTCCACAGGGTGGAAATTTTTATTGACTAAAAATTGACCAAAGCTTCAAATCTTCTTGACACTATGTTGATTGGCTCAATATGACCCAGGAAACTTGGGCTTGGTGGAAATAATGGCCATAAAAGAAAAAAAATGACACTCTCATGAGTCAATTTTTAAAAAACAAACTGGTAAACCAAGTCTTCATGGTGGAACAGTTTGATCGAAATAATTTTAGTAAGACTAAAATGGGAATGGGGAAACTTGAGAAGAAAACTAAACTGAAAAGTGATCAAATGAGTCAATTAACTTTATGGTGCTTACTTTAAAAAATAATTTTTCCATAAGAATTCATCAGTGTTGATATAATTCTTATTAAACTGTTGATAGCATCAGAGTCCAATCCCCAGGCTTGCGTTGCACTGAGGGAGACACGGATGAGTAGCCTTGTTTTACCTGCCTACCATTCCTTATTACTCACTGTGCACACCCAGATGCCTGTGATGGGCTGCCTGGTTCCTCCTGATTTGTAATCATCATTGTCTTACCAGTGATTTTTGTACTTCCAAACGAGTTGAGTTTTTACACTAATCGCTGCCTCTTTAATCAATTAATGAGACTTAAAAGGTCATCTATCATTGGAAATTGCAACTGGAATCACCAAAGCACTACATTGGCCCACAGATGCTAAAGAATTGCATCCTACATTAATAATTGTACTTTGGCTTTAATGAGATTCTTATTAACATATACATTATTAATTAGACCATTAATGCAGATGTCATTTTGAGTCACACCAGGACTCCCGATGGCTCACATGGTTATTAAACCTTGCTAATTTGCACAGTGAATTAATATTATATTAAAGGTTCTCTCCACTGTGTATACTAAATTAAAACGCTTACTTTCAACGTCTCACCCACAGCATCCACGCACACTAGTTAGGGAAAGGAATAAGAGGGAAGGATTTCCATCCTAAGACCTGAGAGCTTTCTATCTTGTAAATAACTTGGTGTCTGCAAGCAGATAGAGAAGGAGAAGCTTAGGGAGTGGAGAAGAGAGAGGAAATCCCTCCCCGACACCCACACCACAGAAAGAGCCTACTGTTCATTAATTAGCAAGGTTTCCTAATGTGTCTAAAACAAAATATTTAAACTTTTTTCTCACTATAAAGTATTTATTTATTGTAAATAATTTAGGAAATACACATAAGCAAAAATGAGAATGTTTTCATTACCCATTCTTTCAGCACTCAGTAATTACCACTCTGAATATTCTCGTGTGATATTTTAGTTTACTTTCTCTATACTTAGACATCCTTTTACACAAACAAAACAATACTCTATGTACCGTTTTAGAACCTGTCTTTTTAACTTAATATTTCTTGGATACCTTTCCATATCATTTAATGTTCTTCTAGAGCATCATTAATTATCACATTACACATATCAATCTATGTGATTCTTTCCCATGGCTGTGGGATGGTCAGCTTTGTATGTCACCTTGGCTAGGCTACAGTCCCCTAGTTATTCAGTCAAACATTAATTTAGATATTGCCATGAAAGCATTTTGTAGATGTGATTAAGGTCCATAATCAGTTGTCTGTAAGTAAGGGAGATTATCCTGGACAATCTGGGTGGGCCTGACTCAATCTATTGGAAAGCCTTAAGAGCAAAGCTGAGGCTCCTCTGAAGAAGAAGAAATCCTACCTGTGGACTGCAGCTTCAGATGATGCCCAAGAGTCCCACCCTGTCTTTCCTGCTGGCTGCCTTACAGATTTTGAACTCTCCTAACCAAACCCCACAACTATATGAGCCAATTCCTTACAAGCAAGCAACAAGCAATAAATGAATATATAACCTGCTGGTTGTGTTTCTGTGGTTGATCCCTGATGAATGCAGGCTGCGTAGGATTTTACTACATGGCCCTACCATAATTTATTGAACCAATCCCCCACTGTTGGACATTGGGCTGGATTGTCCTGCTGTCAGCTTGGCCATATCCTGTTTCAGGCTGGAACAGCACTTCCCAGTATGTTGTTTCCTGTGTGGTTCCAGGATGGGGATTATCGATGGGAGAAACCCATGCAAAATTTGGAAGGAAGAAGGAAAAGGGAAGCCACTGCTGTTGGGAGAGAATGCCAGTCAGGCACAGTGGCAGTGTCACCAGGCATGGCAGCTTCAACAGATGCCACAGCTTTGCTGACCACCCCGTGAACTCTCACACCGTGGATGCACTTTGGTGGCCAGATGCATGCAGTTCCTCAGACTTTCCCACAAGCTCATCCCGGTCACCTGCACCTGGCTTCAGACAGAAGTGGTTAGCAATGGTTTCTCCAATGCTTCAACATTCCCTTTCTAGAACCTCACTCTCACTACTACTCCCAGATTTGCATAAGCCCTAACTCCTGTGTTAAACCCTTTATTCCCATAATACTTATAATAGCTCTGTTTTCCTGAATGAAACCACTAGTGGTTCAGGGGAACTGGTCTTTAAGAATGGGAATGTGAAATTCTTTCACTATCTATTATAATTAAGGGCATAAATGTCACCATTGCAAAATCATGGTAGTCCATGGCACAAAGTGGCAAAATGTTTCCTTAAGTTATTACCTGTAGTCACCTGAAGTCAGGTATGTGGAAAAAAAGTCAAGTGACCAACTAGCTGCTGTAGCAGAACAGTGGAAATAGCGTGTAAGGACTGTAGGTTAGTTAGCTACTTCTGACTGTGCTGATGAATTTGAAAAAAGAAAATGATGACCCTGGGCTTAAATTGACCAACTTAAGGCCGGGTAGGAAAAGACAAGGCTTTGATGACTGCCCTGAAATAATCCTTTGGTTCGAGGTCATAGAGGTCATTGACCTGACCACATCCTCTAAACAGCAGGCCTGATACAACAATGGATTGGCCTTTTAGAGACTCATTTATGACACTTGCTGAGTGACAAACCTTTGCAGGGCTGAGGTAATGTCCTGCAGAATGGGGTATATGCTCTAACTCAGTGACCAATGTCTGCTACTGTTTCTCCCACAGCCAGCATTCATGGGTCCAGGAATCAATGGGAGGAAATAGAAGTAGCTCATACCACAACTACCCTTAATGATTCACAAGCAACATTTTCATTTCTATCATTGTGGCTTTGAGCTCCCTGGTGCAGAAGTCTTGATTCCCAGAGGAAAACCACGTCCATCAATGGACACAACCATAGGTCCACTGAACTAGAAGCTCAGACTGCCACCTGGCCACTCTGGGCCCCCGTGCCATTTAACCAAGAGGCAAGGAAGGAGGTACTGTGCTCACTGGAGTGATTAGTTCTGATTACCAAAGGGGAAGTGAGCTGCTACTACACGATGAGGACAAAGAGGAGTCTTTCTGGAACCCAGGAGATTTTTCTGGAATGCCTCTTAATACCCCCATGGCTTATGGTAAATGTTCATTAAAAATAACAGCATGGTCTAATGCCATAGGCTCTTCAGGAATGCAGATGTGAGTTTCCCACCAGGCAAGGGACCTTAACCAGCCAAGGTGCTTGCTGAGGGCAAAAAAGATTAAGAACGGAAGTGGAAGGAAGTATTGAAGGAAATTTCAATGTTCCAAAAGCTAAGTATACAGGTTCCCCTGCTTTAATGGAGTCCTCATATTGTGAGATATTCAAAATAGCAAGTTTTCCTAGCTGAGGTTTCACAAATCTTCAAATGACAAAAAGTCAGTTAGGCCACAACTTTCCCAAGCCTTCTGTACTGAGTGAGGAAGTGTCCATCTTTACCCTGTTCAGGGCACACAGCTCTGTCCTCAGAGGTTCAACTGCCAGTTCACACAGCATCAGAAGGCAAATGAGAAAAAGATGCCCCTTTCCCACATGAAGTTTCAAACAAGCTACATTATTATTATTAATTTTTTGTTTGTTTGCTTTTGAGATAGAGTCTTGCTCTGTTGCCCAGGCTGGAGTGCAGTGGCGTTATCTCGACTCACTGCAGCCACCACCTCCTGGGTTCAAGTGATTCTCCTGCCTCAGCCTCCCAAGTAACTGGGATTACAGGCATATGCCACCATGCCCGGCTGATTTTTGTATTTTTAGTAGAGACGGGGTTTCACCATGTTGGCGAGGCTGGTCTCAAACTCCTAACCTCAGGTGATGCACTTGCCTCAGCCTCCCAGAGTGCTGGGATTACAGGCATGAGCCACCACACCCAGCCCATTATTTTTTTAATAATCATTATTATAACAATGATTTTGTATATATAACACAAAGAAAATTGTAGAACATCAAAGAATACTCGAAATTCATTGAACTGTATACTTAAAATTTCTGCACTGTATGTACATTAAACCAAAATAAAGGATGTTAAATGAAATAGAAATTTTAAACTCATACTCACTGTAATTAGAACTAGAATACGATTGTTTTAAAATTGCTAAATATGTTGTACAGCACTCCTTTTGTGCCCCACCTCACATCCTCTGGGCAGCCTTTTCTACTCCAGCTGTTTTTGAGACAACCAGCTGTGTGCAAGTGTAACCTGAGAGCAACTCACTCAGTCGCCCCTGTTCCCTCCTCAGCCCTCTTGTTTTTGGCTTCAGGGGCTTTTCTGCTGTGGCCACATAGGGCATTCTGACAAATGTGCAAACTTTGAAGTACAAAGGAGTTAACCTCTCACAGGGCAGCAACCTTCGATCAGAGGGGGATTGGCACAAATGCAGAAATATACCCTTCTTCTGCCCCATGGCAGATGGTTCTGGAAAGTATTCAGCATGGCTCCTCACAGGGTCCCACCAGATGGAGCGCAGGTGTTGAGGCCGGTGTCCAGCTGCATAGCTTGGATTGATTTTTTTTTTCTTTTTCACTTTTTACAGTTCGTTGGGGGTCAGTTCCCACAAATAAACCACCTACCCACAAACCTTTGTTTTAGCCTCTGCTTTTTAGGGAAATCTAAGCTAAGATGTACATCTTGCTTTCATGAACACAGATTATAATCATTTTAACACTCACTTGCTCCAATATCTCGTTTTCCCTAAAACTGGTTGCTAGATTTGACAGATTACAAACCTTAAGTAATTTAAAATACATTTTAATTTCAGGAAGCTATGTTCTCCTTTGGCAACCAATACTGGCAAAGTTAAATATGTTCTGAGAGCCACAAAAGTGTTCAGAAATGCCTTTAGTAAATTATTGATGCAAGTGTATTGCTAAACATCAATGGGAGAGTTTAGAAAACAATTTAAGGTTTTAGCTCCTCAGAAGTTGATGTCCCATCAACAGCATAGCAGTTAATTTCAATTGTAAATTTTCACATACAGCAGTCCAAGTTCATCAAAATGCTTCAAGTTATATGTCATTTAGAAGAATGAAAGACCATAATATTTTTCAGCATTACAAACCCTTCTTCTAAAAATAATATTCTATTCAAGTTCTATTTAAAAATAATATATACAACTTGATTTTGAAATGTTATATGGGTCATCATCATACTGATTACAGAATTCACAGTTAAAATTGGTCTTCTTACTTTTTTCTCATGTTCTCTTCCTTAAAGAAGTTGGCATCAATGATCTCCAACTTGTTTAACATTAAGAATATATTTTCTTAAATATCATCATTTAATTTTTCTTTAAATAATTTTTAATTCCTCTCATGCTTCCAAATGCATTTTGGTTTCTGTATCTTCTTACTTCTACTACTAATTTTACAGAAAACATGTCAAATTGGAACTAAGAAATGGAATTTAAATGTGGATATTTTTGAGAGTATGTCTCCGGACTGCATTCTACAATCTATATTTTTGTAAACTAGGTCTCTCAATTACAAAAGTTGTTCCTCCTTCAAAAGTAGAAATGAAACAATATGAATCAACACAGTTAGAACAAGACATTATACTTCCATCTGCCAGAAAATTGTCATAAATGTTGAATATAACCCATCCTGAAAGTGAAAAAAATATAATAACAATATTTTCTAATTTTTAAAACAATGAAATTGCTTGCAAACCAAATGGTGCCCTGAGACATGACACCCTTATGCAGTGTACAACCTGAACGGCTGCACACGAAAGCCCTGTGGGCAATGTATCTTCTTAGCATTTTATGCTCCCCCATAACCTGGCCCCAGCCTACCTTTCCACTGTCCCACTTCACATGCCCTCTGCTCCAGCTAAATAACCATTTGGTATGCCAGGCCTTCCTTGTGCTGTGCTATTTGCTTTGGATGCCATTCCTGCCCTTCTGCTACATAGTGACATCTTACCCAGTAAACAGCTCCCTCTCTCAAGCCTCCAGAACATTGTTTGCAAGTCATCTGGGCCCATGCTCCTGACCAGACTATGAACTCTCCAATACAGGAAACAGATCTACGGATCTATTCTATCTCAACTTTCTGGGAGTCAAGCCTAGTTCACAACAGGCTCAGAAAAGTGGGGTGAATTGAAGAATGACTAGGATCCAGGAAACTCTTTGAGGATCATGGCATTTCTTGGTGGTGGCACTGGCTGCTGTTGGTATGATGACAGGGCTGATTCTCTGAGGACCCTTCACGGGGGGCCCCTGTCCTAGTGAGTGGGGAGGCAGGGAACTATGAGGAATAAACTTTCTTCATCAACTTTCCCTGCAGCTGAGATCTTCTGCAGACCCAGGGCCTTTGGTAACTGCCTCAGCAATTTAGCATTTATTGAGCACCTACAGTGTGCTTGGCTCTGGAATAAACCAGGCAGACTCTGCCCCAAGGAATTCACAATCTGATAAGGAAGACACATGTGGATTCGTGATGACAGCCGAGTGTGTTTGTGTCAAGTGCTTTGCTAAAGGGAAAGTGTGTTAGTCTGGGTTCCCGAGAGAAAGACAGAAAAAGAGAGAGAGAGTGAGAGATACTATAGAGAACTGGCTCATGCAGTTATGGAGGCTCAGAAGTGCCAAGAATGCTGTTGACAAGCTAGAGACTCAGGAGAGCTAATGGTGTAAGTTCCAGTCTGCATTTGAGTCTGAAGGCACATGAGAACCAATGTCCCAGCTCAAAGGCAGAGCAAAATAATCCTTTCTTACTCAGTCTTTTATTCTATTCAAGTTTTCAACAGGTTGGGTGAGGCCCCCTCACACTGGCGAGGGCAACCTTCTTTACTCAGCGTACCAGTTTAAATGTTCATCCATCCAGAAACACCTTCACGGACACACCCAGAAATAATGTTTAACCAAATAACTGGCCACTCCATGGCCCAGTCAAGCTGACACATAAAATGAACCATCACAGAAGGACTATTTGATGCAGGCACACGTCAGGCAGCTCCTGGAGAAAGAGACATGAAAGCTGAGATTAAGATTGAGGAAGAGTTCTTCAGGGGAGAAAGTCTAGAGGAGAAATTCCAGGCAGAGGAGACAGCAGGTACAAATGAAAGATGTGGAAGAGCCTATTCTTTTGGGAGAACTATGAGTTATTTGGTATGAGTAGGGTGATAGATAGGCCCTTGAGACAGGTACAAGTCAAATCATGCCTGGGAGTTTATACTTTATCCTGAAACCAGTAGGGACCCTTTGGTAGCAGGTAAGCAGCAGAGTGACATGGGCAGATTGGAATTTTAGGAAGATCATCTGGGCATGATCCACATGCCCTGAAGGCTGAGCCAAGCAACATGACCCTGAGGATTCACAAAAAGGAAGAGCAGATGATATGGTTTGGGTATTTGTGCCTTCCAAATCTCATGCTGAAACGTAATCCCCAGTGTTGGAGGAAGGGCCGGGTGGGAGGTGATTGGATCATAGGGGTGGATCCCTCATGAATGGTTTAATGCCATCCCTTTGGTGATAAATGAAATTTTGTTCTGTTATTTCACACGAGATCTAGTTGTGTAAAAGTCCGGGACTCTCCTGGCCTTGCTCTCTTGCTCCCACTCTCGCCATGTGACATGTCTGCTCCCACTTCACCTTCCTTCATGACTGTAAGCTTCCTGAGGCCCTCCCCAGAAGCTGAGCAGATGTTGGTGTCATGCCGGTACAGCCTGCAGAACCGTGAGCCAAATTAACTTCTTGTCTTTATAAATTACCTATCTTAGGTATTCTTTTCTGGTAATGCAAAAAAACGGCCTAACACAGAAGGCATGTGGGTCGCCCAGAGATCTTGTTAAGTCACAGTTTCTGATTCAGTAGGTGTGGAATGGGGCCTTAGATTCTGCACTTCTAACAAACCCCCAGAAGATGCTGATACTGCTGGTCTATGAACCACACTTGGAGGAGCAAGGGATGGAGAGCTATTTGCCAACCAAGTCACTGGGGGCTGTTAATTTTTAGATCACCTCCTATATGCCCAGGCTTTCACTCACACAGGGTTGAAACCATTTTCACTGGGCCCTGCCTGTCCCACCCCTCTCCCATATACACAGAGGAATCAGAGGGTGCCTACATCCTGAGGTGAGAGCAGAGGGTCACTGGTAGATGGACATTGGGTCACAAGGTCATGTGACTCAGGCTGGTGTACAAGCAGCTCCTGGTCCTGCAATAAGCATTAAAGAGATGCATTCATCACATAGCCCTGTCTTCTGGAGTGCTGTGCTTCGCTCTGTGAGAGAGACTATGGTAAACCATAACACATCAGGAGTGGTGAACAGAATGGGAGAGGATCCAATTCTGGAAGGACACAATGGCTGAGGGATCTGAGGCACCAACCTGGAGCTCAATGGATCTGGGTCACCTCCAAGTCTCTGAGGGGTGTCACAGGACAAGGGAAACAGACATGATTTGTGGTGCCCAGTGGCTGAGCTAAGACAAATTGATGGAATGGAACTGCAGCAGGAGACTTGATCTCTCTTCATTGTAAAAAGCAAATTCTAAGATTCAGAGCTACCCAAATAAAGGATGAGCTACCTTGAATGATAATGAGCTGCCTGTCACTAGAGATGTGCAAGACTGTTTTAAATCGTAAAAGGTTGAGTGGGATGACCTGTGAGTCCTAACACTCTCTTCTCTATTCATCCATCTCAGGAGACTCTAATCATTCCAGTGAGTCCAAACACTCAGCAACCCTGTTGCCTTCAGAGCCAGCCCACCCTCTGTACCAACAGTCAAGTGTTAATCATATTTTTCCATTGTCCACTCATAACCTACTACCTATTCCTGGCTGTACCATGCTTCAGAGAAATCCCCCCTCTGGGCTAGGAGTCAGGAATCATGTCACCATTTTGCTCTCTGATGTTGGAAATGTTGTGCTTCCTCTCTGAACTTCAGACCTGACATTAAATATCATACCCTGCCTGATCCATCACCAAATATGACAAGTGCAAGTCCACTCAGTTCACTTAAGGTCTGCTGGTGACCCCAGGGCCTTAAACATAGTCAGTGCTCAATAAATAGTTGATGAATTGGCTTATGCTCAACATAGTGACTGGAACTGTTGAATTGAACTGGACTGAATTGAATTGACAAACATGTATGGTACAGAATGTACCATACATGTATGGTACAGCAGCAGAATGTTGGTGCTAGATGAAATTTACAAACCATTTGGCCTCAGCCTCTCTCACCACCTTCCCTTCCTTCCCTATCCTACCCTCATTTTCCACTGAAGGACAAAGGGGCTGATGATCACTGTTCTCATTCCTCACAGAAAACACTGTCTGAATCATCTCACCTGTACTAAAGAGTTCTAATTTGTTGTTTTTGTACCATACCTCTTCCCCAAGCCTCAGACCTGTTTGGCCTCTACCCACCAATACACTTATGATTATTCAACATGTACCACACAATCAATATATCTCACTCCCTTTACACCTGCCCCTGCTGAGCTCCCATATCAGTGTATGGCACCACCATCCCCCCGTATCTTAGTTGAGAAACCTGGGGTCATCCTGGATTTTCCTGATTCTTTCTTAAAAACTAGGCTGACTCCTGGGAATGGAGAGCAATGAATGATTCCTGAGTTTATTATTTTCCACCAGCAATAAACTCAATTTTACAAGCTTAGAATAATAATTTGAAAAAGACGCAGTGCAGAATTGATCTGAAAGTGCACCTTTCAGCAAAGCACACAAATATTTGCTGAAATAGCCAGATTATAAATTCCATATTCATCATAGTTTCTTCTGGGAGCAGCACCCCCTCCCCATCAGGTTGGCCTTGCTGGCAGCCACCCTGGATCACGCTTTCTTGCCTAGGAGGGGCAGAGTCTACTTGAAGGGCTGTAGGGGAAGTCACTGAGTGGACTAGAAGTCAGATCTGGCTGCTTCTTTATCCACCTGTGAAAAGCACTCAGGGAGTTGGATCAGAGCGTCAGAATCCAGATCCCTGGGCCTCCCTGAATCTGTAGCTGGGACCGAGGAATGTGCATTTTTAAAAGTCTTCCCAAGTGATCCTGACACAGTTGGTTTGCAGGCACCATTGTGAATATCACCTAATTAAACCAGCTCAAGAGGTCTTCCAGTTCCTGTGAGGCTGTGGACAGTCACCCCTGCTCCTATCCAATGCTCAGGATGGGAGTTGGCTCTTAAGTGTGACTGGAGCTGCTGCAAACCACAACTATGTGATGTCCCAGCACAACCTCCTTCTCAGGGTTGTGCCAGCCATGCCAAGGACCAGGTTAAGGAGCGAACCGGCAGGACCACTGTTTGGGGTATTAATTTATATAGGGCACTAGAATATTTCTGAAAATATAACAAAATGTATTTCCTAAAATACTGCACCAAGATAGAACCATGCATGGCTAGAAAGAATTCTCTGCTAACCTGCTTGGTCTGGTAACAGAATGCTAAATTGCTTTCCAAGTCAGGGCTCCTACTAGCAAGCAACAGAAACAGTCTTCTAGCTGGTAACAAGCAGAAGGCAAATTTAGTGAAAGAACAGTGAGGACCTCACAGAATACATGGGACAGATGCAGAACCAGGATTAGAAAATGGGCAGGGGCCAGGACCATGGCCAGAAGCTGTCACAGAGCAGAGTACCAAGAACTCCGCTACCGGCCCCAAGTCCTGCTAGCCACAGCTAACATGGCAAATCTGCTTGCACTGGGCACTGGATCCACCAGCTTGCCTGCTGCCACCATGACCCTTGGAGGCTGGTGCTGCTGCTGCACCAACACGGAGCCTCCACTGTCTGCGTCACTGGAGCAGATGGGAGTGACTGCCTGTGGCCTCACTGCAGAGAGGCTGGAAAGCAAGTGTCCAGCCTTTTCTGCTTCTACTGTGAGAGTCAGGCTCTGCCAAAGCATAAGCTGGGCACTCAGATGCCAGGATACCTCCCAAAGGACAAACGTCCACTCCAGGGAGACCTGCTTACCTACAGAGCTCTGGTCTTACAGAATGGAATAGTCAAGAATGGGGCCAGAAGTAAATATTTCAGGAGAGTTAAAAGAGGATTAATGTCGCCATTAGCTATCCCTTCTCTTTAGATAAATGTCAAGGCTTTCATTTTGAAGCTGAGTTAAGCTGTTAGCCTGCCTGGAGGGACATCTCCACGTCTCAGTTAGAGCCTGGCCATTTCCCAATCACGAGGTCTATCAGGTCAGGCCAGGAAGGAGAGACTTAAACCCTGAGATTCAGGGAAATCTAAGCTGATATCCATGGAATGTGTCTTAGTGACCCCTCTATAATTGTGGTAACATAGCTTGGGAGTAGAGTAGCCTGCATTCTGGGCAATGCTCATTGCAATGGTATGATCTGTGGGAAGAAACAGAAAGCTCTGAAGTAGAGAAAGGAGGAGAATATAATCACATATGCTTTCATTTGTGCCACATGCTTGCCCACCCCAGGAGGGTCCCCTGGGACTAGGGGTGACCCCCCGTTGCATGGTCCTCTGCCCTCCCCCACCTTATGGACTTTCACTTATCCATGGCTAATCATTCTACAGACAAAATTACCAAGGCCCAGAGAAGGTCCTGTGTCTGCCCAGAAATTGCAGGAATGCAGGCAGAATCAGGCTGCACCCTTTTCTTAAGATCAAGATCAGCTTGGATTCCAAGGGGCCTATACAGTCAGCTTCTGCTAAAGACCCTAACATGCCAGTGACTCACAGTGAACGTTTATTTCTGGCTTACATCTATATCTGCTGTGGTCAGCTTTGGCTCTGACCCACACCACCTTCATTTCAAGGCCTAGACTAGATGAAAACACCTTATTTTGGTCCCATGGTAGAAAGGAAAGAGCAGTCATGGAAATGCGTGATGGCTCTTGGAGCTTCTGCTCAGAATTGGTTATATGGCCAAACCTGATGTCAATGGGGTGGAGAAAGTATACGATCTCTTCACAAGGCGGGCAGGAAATAGTGGGAAGCAATAGCACAATTCACTATAGAGCCATCCATAGCACAATCCACCACAGAGCCATCCTTGGGAAGCCGCCACAGTGGCCCCTCCAGGGTCTGCTGCTCCTGAGCCACTTGTCCTCCAGGTTCAGCCCCCAGCTGTCCCATGCCTCCTGGTCCTTCCACTCTTTTCATAGAGTTTGACCCAACAGTCCTAGTCCCATCTTTGAGATTTGGGGACTGAGGCCCACGGAGGAGACACAGGTCACCAAACTCCTCCCTAATGCCCTTCCCTGGGCAAGTGGCTCCATGTCAACCCCCATCTTCTTCCTTACATCCCCTGAGTCCCTCAGAAATACCTCTCTGTGGACCACCGGCTGCATACTGGCTATGAAACTATATGCTTCTCACTGAGTCTTCCAAGCACTCTGTGTGGTCAGTAATATTGATTATGCCCATTTCACAGATGAGGAAACGGAGGCTTCCAGTGTAAATGACTTGCCCAGGGCCATACACAGAGATGGTGCGAACCAGGTTTGCCCAACTCCAAAACATTCCACCCCTGCCCCTGACACTGGCTCGAATCTCTTCCTCCCCAGCCCCTGCCTGCATTCATGGCCACCCAAGGTGTCTTCCGCAGTCAAGATATCACAGCCACAGGACTGTCTCCCTCCCCACCTGCTCTAATCTTTAATTCAGACCCACCAAGCCAGCCCTTCAGCTCCCATTGCCAATCGCAGAAATGAGGATAAATGCGGCTGTCAGTGGCTTCCTGCCTCTTTGTTTTTTAATTTACTTAGAGTTGGGCCACAGAGATGGCAGGAGAGGAAGCAGATGGCTCAGCATGACAGATGGGATCCTATCCAGTGACACAAGGACAAGGTGAGGAGAAAGCGTGATCAAAAGAAAGCATAGCCCCAGTGTGAGAGTGCACTGCTTGAGCTCCCATGCCAGGATGGCGGCACTGCAGCCGGCCTGCCAGCCTCCGGGGCATAGGCTGGCACCTCTCAGGACTGGGGCTTCAGACCTTCAGCCAACAGTGGGGACACTGAGGCTGGGAGAGTAACTGCAACCTGCCTGGAGTCACCCAGTCAGCCATTCATAGAGCTGGGACTAGAAGCCAGGACTGGGTTTGAAGAGGGCAGCTCCTGTCCCACCTCTGTCCAACCTCCTGAGGAGGATGGCAGGTGAGGGAGTCGATACCACATGGAATTTTACACTTGGGCCTCACCTGGCATCCCAACCTGGGTATGTCCTGCAGGGAGAATGTCACTGTTCACAGGCACGGCTGCAGTCGGATGGGAGAGGAGCTGAGAGATGAAAGGCCCTTTTGTTCTTGCGCACACTCGGTAGACCCAGGCAGGCAAAGGTAGGTCCTGCAGAATTCCAGAGCGGGGGCTGGACCAGGCTGCAGAGACCCAGTGCAAGAAAGTGATAATTTGGAGTTCCCAGGGAGAATCCTAGGAGGAGGTGAGAGGAGGGGAAAGAAAGGGGCTCTGGAGGCTGAGAGGCTGCAATGGCCAAGTGCAAGTTTTACTCTATTTGGGGGAGTCTGGTTGTTTTTGTGAAAAGAATGAAAAGGGCTGTATTTTCCACCTCCACAACAGCGTAGGAAAGAAACAGCACTGGTGAGATAAAAAGATGATTTAGAAAGGGAACTCACTCAGAGCCAAAGGTGACCACGGGAAAGTCCTCTGGGGATTTACAGTGATCTTGGGGAACACTGACTTTTCCTTGGAATGGAAATCGGGGGTTTAAGTCCATCTTATCATAAAAGGCTGCATTGGGGATATAGTATCATGAAAGCCGTTTTGTAGGAGAGCGAGGAAGGTGGAGATGGCAAAACTGCTACAAGCATCAAGAGGGGAAGGACCTGAGGAAGCGCACTTGAAGGGCATGAGGACCAGGCCCCCATCCCAGCCCTTCCTGTCCATGACCATGTGTGATACTCATGGTGGCCTTGGAGTGAGGAGACTATTGTCACTCCCAGTTACATATGAGGAAAGGGACTCAGAGAGAAGTGGCCTGCCCAAGGCCACCCAGTGCATAAGAGGAGGATCCAAGATTTGAACCCAACTTTATCCAACCCTAAAAGTTCACTGTTTCTTCTCATGAAACCTGCTTCCACTTAGATATGCTAAGCTTGAAGGCAGGGTAAGGTCTTTGTCCTCACTGACAGTAGCTTTTCTCACCTGCCCCTATATGAGCCACATAATATACTTGGCATCTCTAGAAATCACAAGACTAAGCTCCTGAGGGTGAAACAGGTGCTGTACACCCAAAGCAGCAGCCCTAACCCTAAGAGCCCAAGAGATAGGAGCATTTCAAGCCGATTTCTGATGGACCCTGGCTCCCTGTTACAGAGTAGGAGCCCAGGTTCTGCAGTCTGACCCAGGGGGTGTGGAGATGAACAAGGCAGGAGCCTGTTCTCCAGGCACCTACAAGGCAGGATCTTAGCAGAAAACGTAAGTCCATTCAAAGAAGACACTTGAAGGAAGGGACCACTAAAGAGGTGTAAGCAGGATGTTGCGGCACCTAGATACTAGCAACAGTGGGAGCCACTGACACCCCTAGGCCTGAAGGGGCTAAGAGAAGGAATACTAATTTTTTTTTTTTTTTGAGACAGAGTCTCACTCTGTTGCCCAGGCTGGAGTATAGTGGTGCGATCTCAGCTTATTGCAACCTCCAACTCCCGGGTTCAAGCGATTCTTCTGCCTCAGCCTCCCGAGTAGCTGGGATTACAGGCGCCCTGCCACAACTCCTGGCTAATTTTTGTATTTTTAGTAGAGACGGGGTTTCACCATGTTGGTCAGGCTGGTCTCGAATGCCTGACCTCGTGATCCGCCTGCCTCGGCCTCCCAAAGTGCTGGGATTACAGGAGTAAGCCACCACGCCTGGCCTGGAATGCTGTTCTTAAGAGCCTAGTGAGGCAGGGCCCAGTGGCTCACGCCTGTAATCCCAGCACTTTGGGAGCTTGATGCAGGTGGATCACTTGAGGCCAAGAGTTTGAGATTAGCCTGGCAAAGATGGCAAAACTCGGTCTCTACTAAAAATACAAAAGTTAGCCAGGCATGGTGTCACACACCTGTAATTCCAGCTACTTAGGAGGCTGAGGCATGAGAATCACTTGAACCTGGGAGGTGAAGGTTGTGGCTGTCTGGCACACCATGGTCACAGAAGGACCCAGACCCTGCCATGGCATGATCCTAAAGCAAGAAGGGAGCAGGGAAGAGCTACCCTGACTGTTCCTTCTCTCCTTCTCACCCAAGTGCCTCCCATGGGCTGAACCCAAACTAATGCCTGAAGGCAAAGGAGCCCAGATGATACCATCCACGTGGGTTAGCCCCCCAGAGACAGAACAGGGTGGAGAAAGTCAGAGGATGGCCCTGGAAGGGATTATAAATAGAGAAGAACCAGCCCACCCTGAAATGTGGCTATCAGATTTTCCCAATAAGTACCTCCTGATCAGGGCTTGACAAGTCCACTCTTACTTTTAGGTTAGATGTTAGACATGATAACCCTATAATTAGGGACAGGCAGATTTTCCTTACTGCTTCTTCCCTTTCATAAAATTGTTGCCTTTCATGATGACCCTGAGCCTATAGGGCCCTCTTGTCTCATATCACAAAGGTGAATATTATGGTTCAAGCTGGAGGCGACACCATGTTCCCCATCCCTTCCAGTTCAAGGAGAGTGGTTGAGGGGGCTCCTCCCAGGTAGTACCGGAACATCTATCCTGACACTAGACCCTTTCTTCCAGCCAGGGATAGGCAGTGTTCCTTGAGGACTCAAAATACACAGTTCACATCAAGAACCACCTTCATCGATTTTAATTGTACACCAAAGACATCATGAGTCTCCAATCAAACACAGATCTTTCCCTCCCTCCTGAGCATCTCTCCTCTCCCCTTAGTCCTGCCCTGATCTGGAGCAAGTCACTAGAATTCAAAATAATTATTGGAGAAACTAATTTAAAACCTCTAAGTCACTCAAAGAGGCACAGATGGTCTGCAAAGCAATTTTCCCAGTGACTTTGGGAGAAGAGGGAGGAATGTGAAGGAGAGCCCTGACTGTCACCATCCGTGAGACAATGCAGCAGGGATTAGCAAAACCACATTGTTAACATCAGCCAAAGCTTGTTCATGCTCAGCACAGATTCAGCAAAACCAATATTATTGCAATTTTGATATCCTATGATTTACATGCTCTATTCTCCTAGTAATAATTCCCAACTTACTTGCTTTTCTTCAAATTCCCCAAATTCTTTACATCCTTTAAGGTCTACCTTAAGAGGCACCACTATCATTCATTCATTCATTTATTCAACTGATGCTTTTGAAACCTGCTTTGTGCCAAGTACTGGAGCTACAACTGCGATAGAGACAGGCTTGGCCCTAGCCCTCGGAGAGGGTTTCTCCATCACACAGTCTCTTTCATCTTTGACCTCTCCCAAAGCACCCCTCCCCGATGGCCCTATCACATTTGACCTTCGATGACGATTGCATAAGTCAGTGTCTAATCCTCCCCACCAGAATGTGTGCTCCTGAGAGACTGAGATGGCGCCTTTCTCTAAATGGACCAGCATAGCACCAAACACACATTAGATTGGACTCCAGCAACATCTTTCAAACAGATGAAGCCAGTCGTTTAACCTCCGCCTCTTCATCTGTATAATGGGAAACGTTATCTCAGGGTTTTCTGAGTCGAATGTTCTGAGTTGATGAATGTGAAAGCACTTTGCAAATTGTACGCCTCTAAGCCCCAGAGGGGAACAAGCCTATATTTACCACCATGACCACGCACAGCAGTTAACCAAAAAGAAACTCCATCCAGCTCTTCTGCAGATCCAGGACTGCAATGTGAATCTCTCCGGAATCCGAAAGACAAAGCAAGTGCTAAAGAACCCCCCGCCCCAACCCTGCATCCCTCCTTGCAGTTAAAAGGCGGGTCAATTACTACTGGCTCATTTGTAATCATTACAGTTGTGAGATTTTCCTGCTGATTGCTCCAGTTAAGAAGCCCCTCATCCGTGGTAGGGGCTTGGGGCTTGAGAGCTCCTATTGTCTTGAAGTTCCATCCAGTCCCACCCGCTCTGAAGCTGGGAGAAAGGGTGTCAGGAATGGGGTGCAGGTGCCAGTCTGCCCTCAGTATCTATGGTGCCGCAAATGTTTTTCTGGGCTGACTTCTGATGGAGGAGCTCGGGAGATAATCCCATTATAGAAAGGGACCCCTGGACATTTTCATCAAGTTGATGCATATCGTCCATATTTCATCATCACCCAGGCAGGCTTTCTCACTCTTTTGACACGAAAACAGACAGGTGGGGCCGTTTTGATTTGGGCTGCCTGGTTTTTTTCCCCAGGGAAGCCACTTCCTCTGGCTTGCATGATAATTGAATTTCACGGATGGAATCTTCCACATACTTCTCCATTAGGGATGTGTACAGGCAGCAAGATTTTTCAGGTGTTGATCTACGATTGTCACTATTTTTTTTTTTTTTACCTTTAATCTCCTTAATTTCTGCCAGCTCTAAATCCAGCTTTGCTAAATAGTATTATTCTGACTTAAATGATCTAATCTGTTTGCCGTAAACCGGGTACAGCTGAAAATCATGTATGCAGGAGACGCCCTCATTAATCACAGCTGACAAGAAATCAGAAATCAAGAAGCAAAATAGTCTCCGAAGGCCAAGTGGGGAAAAAGTGGGAAAAGTAGCTAACTGGGTCTGCTGGCCAAGGTAGGAGGGCGAGGGCTAGTCCCAGCTCTGTTTCCGAGGCTCTGGCTAAGTCTCTGCCTTCTGTGGGCTTCAGTTTCTACTTCCCTTTCTTAAATAAAGGAAGGAAGGAAGCAGAGATGGGGGAGGGGGTCAGATTAATTTGAGTCCACAGGGATCTTTTCAGCTGCAACATTCTCTAAGCCTATACATGACCTCCCCAAAATGCCTCCCAAATGACATCTTGGTATTTAAACGCACAGCTGGGGCTGGGTGCAGTGGTTCACACTCGTCATCCCAGCTACTCAGGAGGCTAAAGTGGGAAGATCACGTGAGCCCCAGAGGTTGAGGCTATAGCTCACTCAAAATCACACCACTGCACCCCAGCCTGGACAACAGAGCAAGACCCAGTCTGAAAAAATAAAATAAAATAATAAATGCACAGCTGTTGTTGACTCTTAAGAACACTAAGAGAACCTATAGTCTCAATCACTTTATCACAGCATTTTCCGAAGTGAGGGAGGCAAGATGATTGCAGGTAGTAAAGGAACATGGAATTCAGTCACACAGCAAAGCTGCCCCTCTTTCAAGCCCCATTCTTCTCAGCAGCTCAAGGAGAAGGGCTCTGTTCGGTGCGAGCACGTCGTTGATGGCTCTCTCAAGTCAGCTCATCTCCCAGCATAACAGAGGCAGCAGCCCTGGGCACCGCAGTTCCTTTGTCAAGCAGCCGATCCAGTTAGCCACCAATACCTGCTTGGCGGTGGGGCTCTGTGTGGTTTCTTTTTGTCCATATAGGGTAAAGGGTGTTTCCTTTTAAGACATATTTATTAAGGACCTGATTTTAAAGAATATTAAGTTAATGCAGAAGTTATGTAGCTATGGCAAAAATTAACAGTAGTAAGAATGTCTGGTTTCACAGTCTCTGGAAAAATATTTAGTGCCTGGTGGAAGACCAGGCGCTATTCAGGCACCAGGAAGACAGGAGAGTGACACCCTTAGGTCCTTAACCTCCCTCCCAACCCCCCAGTCCTATTTCCTGCGTGTCCAGGCTACCCTCACACCCCCACACCACCCCCAGCCTGCATCCTAGTGCTGATCACACAGCCAGCACACTCACCCCGGTGGGGGCCAGGGTTTCATCACTCTGCAGTAGGTGACCAACTATACTGGTTTCTTTGGCCTTAGGCATTCCTGGGATGAGGGACTTTCCATTTCCAGGCAATGTGGACCATCTAGTTGGTCATCCTCCCGGTGAGCCCGCCCACTCCAAAAGTCATACCTCACTCCAGCTTCCTCACCCTCACCTCCTGTCTGTAGCTGCAGCTGCGGTGGAACAGCCCCCTCCCCCACACCCACAACCTGGCACCCTTCCAGATTCTGGTCTCTGCTTAGCACCGCCTGTCACCATCTTTTATAACCCTCCCCCACTCCACTCAAGAGCTACTTCACACTTCCCCCGCCCTCCCAGAGCCCCCCTCTCCATTCGCCACTCTTCTCTCCCTCCACAGATGAGTTTGCTCCACTGAGGATACAGAGCACCCAGGCAGCAGGGCTGAGCAAGCCTCCTCCCTCCCTGCCGACCCCCTCTCATCTCCCCCTGCACCTGGATGCAGGGAGTCCCACCCCCGCCTCCTTACTCTGTTCTCCTTACTCCGTCCTGTATCTGCAGTCACTCCCATCCTACTGGCACCTTCCTGTCAACAACGCCCTTTCTATCAAGCTGCCCCCTCTCCTGTTGATCTCAATAGCTCTCAGGGGCTGTCTCCACTTCCCTTTCTCCCCTTCCCGTCACTCACTTCCCCAGCCCTGCACTTTGGCTTTTGCCTCCTCCAAAGCAGCTCTCTCCATATCTCTCTGATGCACTGCTCATTGCCAAATCCAGTGGATACTCAGTGTCCTTTGTTCTGAATGTTTTACAGATATTACCTCATTGGGCCAGGCATGGTGGCTCACACCTGTAATGCCAGGATTTTGGGAGGCTGAGGTGGGCAGATCACCTGAGGTGAGGAGTTCAGACCAGTCTGGCCAACATGGTGAAACGCATTCTACTAAAAATACACAAATTAGCTGGTGTGGTGGTGGGCGCCTGTAATCCCAGCTACTCAGGAGGCTGAGGCAGGAGAATCACTTGAACCCAGGAGGCGGCGGTTGCAGTGAACAGAGATCACACCACTGCACTCCAGCCTCAGCAACAGAATGAGACTGTCTCAAAAGAAAAAAAAAGAAAAAAAGTATTACCTAATTGAGCAAGACTATGTGTTAACATGAAATAAAATGATACAGGCCAGGCACGGGGACTCAAGCCTGTAATCCCAGCACTTTGGGAGGCTGAAGTGGGCTGATCACCTGAGGTCAGGAGTTCGAGACCAGCCTGGGCAACATGGTGAAACCCCATCTCTACTGAAAATACAAAAATTAGCTGGGCATGGTGGTGTGCACCTGTAATCCCAACTACTCGGGAGGCTGAGGCAGGAGAATTGCTTGAACCCAGGAGGCGGAAGTTGCAGTGAGCTGAGATCATGACGCTGTACTCCAGTCTGGGAGACAGAGCAAGACTCTGTCTCAAAAAAAAGAAAGAAAGAAAAGAAAAGAAAATGATACAACAACCTAGCAAGATAGGCATTATTTACCTCCCACCTTTTACAGATGAGGAAACTGAGGAACAGAGAGGTTAAGTATCTTATCTAAAGTCACACAGCTACATGTGATGGAGCAGATGGCTCAGAAATCTGTGCTCCTAACACTCTACTCTGGCACCTCTCTGCCATCTTCACTTCTGATGTTCATTGCCTTCCTCCTAATTTTTGTGTCCCCAGCACCTGGGATAGGGTCTGGCCCCCAGAGGCTGCTCAATAAGTGTTGTGGACTGAACCCACCGAATGCTTGTGGTGCACTCCTGTCCTCAGGGAAGTCATGGTCTAAGGGAGGAAGCAGACAAGTGACTGAACAGCAGCCACCAGTGTGCTCTGCAGGATATTTTCAGAAGCCTGCAGGGACGCAAGGAGGAGAAGATGACGAGAGTGATGAAGAATAATAATAGCACCAGCCACACCAGAGAGGCCACTGTTTGTTGAATTCTAATATGCACCAACGACTATACTAAAACATTTATGTTATCTCATTGAGACTTCAAAACAATCCTGTGAGGTAGGCATTATTTTTAAGTTCAGTTTAGAGATCAAGAAACCAAAGTTCAGAGAGGTTCGCAGGGAAAGCTAGCAGAAAAGGTGGAGCCTCCGACCTGGGGCGGGGTGTCTGGAAGGTGTTCCAGAGGTGGTGCCTCCCAAGCAGGGTTTTGAAGGACCAGTGGGAACTAGTCAACTGAAGAAGAGCACAGGGGTGCTCCAAGGGAAGGACACAGCAGCTACAAAGGCCCAGAGGCCAAGAGGCTGGGCCCGTCAGGGAACCTCAGATAGCTGAGCTGGCTGGAACTCGAGGATGAAATGGGAACTGGGAGAGCTGAGGCTTTCATGGGAAGCAGGTAGAGAAAAAGGCAGCCTGGCAAGGCCCCTGGGAGGGATTTCAGCTCCATGGAGCAGAGGCTTTCAAATGGTGGTGCGTGTGTTGGAATTGCAAAACTGCAGCCCTGGGCCTCCCTCCCAGGTAATGTGAATCAGTCGATCAAGGACAAAGTTCAGGAATTTTTGGGTTTTTTGGTATATGCCTCATTAAGACTCAACTATACTTAACAGCTTTATGAAATATAATTCACATGAATACACCGTACATATTTAAAGTATACAACTTGATAAGATTTGACATATGTTTACACCCACGAAACCATCACCAAGACCGTGAGCTTCTCCTTCATCCCCAGAGCTTTCCTCTTGTTCTTCGTAATCCCTTCCCACCCCATCCTCACTGGTCGGCTTTCTGTCACTACAGGTTAGTTTGCATTTCCTAGAATTTTATACGAGTGAAATCATACAGCATGTATTCTTTTTTTGTCTGGCTTGTTTCATGCAGCATGATTGTTTTAAGATTCATTTTGAGGTAGGCACCACATTTCTATCAATAGTCTGTTCCTTTCTATTGTAGAACAGCATTCCATTGTATGGATGTACTATAATTTATCCGTTTACCTGTTGAGTGACAAATAATGCTGCTATGAATTATTTGTGTGCAAATCTTTTAATCCATAGATACTTTCATTTGTCTTGGGTAAACACCTCAGAGTAGGATGGCTGGATCATAAAGTGTAAGTTTAACTTTTTGAGAAATGCCAAGTTATTTTCCAATATAATAGTACCATTTTGCGTCAACATCAGCAGTGGATGAGAGCTCCAACTTCTCCACATTCTCAACAACACTTGGTATGGACAGTCTTTTGACATTTAGCCTTTCTGACAAGTGCATAGTGGTATCTTATTGTGGTTTTAAATTTCATTTCCCTGATAACTAATGATAATAAGCATCTTATGTTCTAATTTGCCTTCTTTGAAGCATCTGTTCAACTCTGTTGTCCACTTTTAAGTGGGATTTTAAATCCATTTTTAAGTGGGATTATTAAATTTCGAGATTTCCATATTCTCGATATACATCCTTTATCAGATATATGAATCCCAAATATCGTTTCCAGACTGTTGCTCATCTTTTTGCTCTCATAACAATGTCTTTTGAAGAGAAGTTTTTGACTTGATTAAATACAATTTATCAAATTTTTTTTTTTTTTTTAATTTTTTGAGATGATGTCTTGTCGACCAGGCTGGAGTGCAGTGGTGCGATCTCAGTTCACTGCAACCTCTGCCTCCTGGATTCAAGTCATTCTCCTTCCTCAGCCTCCCGAGTAGCTGGGATTACAGGGACACGCCACCATGCCCAGCTAATTTTTGTATTTTTAGTAGAGACGAGTTTTGCCATGTTGGCCAGGCTGGTCTCAAACTCCTGACCTTAGGTGATCCGCCAGCCTCAGCCTCTCACAGTGCTGCGATTACAGGCATGAGCCACCGTACCAGCCTCAAATTTGTTTTTATGGACTGTGCTTCTGGTGACATCGCTAGGAAATCTTTGCCTAATATGAATTCACAAAGATTTTCTCTTATGCCACTTTCTAAAAATCTATAGTTTTAGGGGTTACAATTAGGTCTTTGATCCATTTGAGTTAATTTTTGTATATAGTACAAAGTATGGATGTAAGTTATTGGTTTTGTGGTCTTTTTTGCATGTGAATATCTAGTTGTTCCAGCTTTTGTTAAAAAGTTGTCTTTTCTTAGCACCGTTGTAAAAAATCAGTTGTCCATATATGTGAGTTTATTTCTGGACTCATTATTCAGGCTCTCTATTTTCTTTTATTGTTAGCTATATTTATATCAGACAAAATAGATTTCAAGACAAAAACTGTAAGAGGAGACAAAGGTGGTCACTATATAATGATAAAGGGTTCAATTGAGCAGGAGAATATAACCATTTTAAGTATGTAGCACCCAACATGGGAGCACTCAGATATATAAAGCAAACATTATTAGAGCCAAAGAGAGAGCCCAATACAAAAATATCTTGAGACTTCAAAACCCCCCTTTCAGCATTGGACCAATCTTCCAGACAGAAAATCAACAAAGAAATATTGGACTTAATCTGCACCATAGACCAAATGAACCTAATAGATATTTACAGAACATTTCATCCAGTAGCAACAGAATACACATTCTTTTCCTTAGCACATGGATCATTCTCAAGGATAGATCATATGTTAGATCACAAAACAAGTAATAAAACATTCCAAAAAATTAAAATAATATCAAGCATTTTCTCTGACCACAATGGAATAAAACTGGAAATCAATAACAAGATTATTTTTGGAAACTATACAAACATATGGAAATTAAACAATATACTCCTGAATGACAAGTGGGTCAGTGAATGAATTAAGAATAAAATTGAAAATTTTTTGGAAACAAATTATAATAGAAACACAACATACCGAAACCTATGGGATACAGCAAAAGCAGTACAAAGACAGAAGTGTATAGCTGTAAGTACCTCAAAAAATAAGAAAAACTTCAAATAAATAACTTAATGATTCATCTTAAAGAACTATAAAACAAACAACAAATCAAACCTGAAATTAGTAGAAGAAAAATAATAATAAAGATCAGAGCTGAAATAAATGAAATTGAAATGAAGAAAACAATACAAAAGATCGATGCAACAAAAAGCTGTTTTTTTGAAAAAATAATCGAACAAACCTGTAGCCAGACAAAGAAAAAGAGAGAGAAGACCTAAATAGATAAGATCAGAGATTAAAAACGAGACATTACAACTGATACCACAGAAATTCAAAGGATCGTTAGTGGCTACTATGAGCAACTATGCCCCAATAAATCAGAAGATCTAGAAGAAACGATAAATTCCTAGACATGTGAAATCTATCAAGATTGAAACATGAAGAAATCCAAAACCTCAACAGCCCAACAAGTAATGAGATTGAAGCTGTAATAAAACATCCCAGCAGGCCGGGCGCGGTGGCTCAAGCCTGTAATCCCAGCACTTTGGGAGGCCGAGACGGGCGGATCACGAGGTCAGGAGATCGAGACCATCCTGGCTAACACGGTGAAACCCCGTCTCTACTAAAAAAAAATACAAAAAACTAGCCGGGCGAGGTGGCGGGCGCCTGTAGTCCCAGCTACTCGGGAGGCTGAGGCGGGAGAATGGCGTAAACCCGGGAGGCGGAGTTTGCAGTGAGCTGAGATCTGGCCACTGCACTCCAGCCTGGGCAACAGAGCGAGACTCCGTCTCAAAAAAAAAAAAAGTCCCAGCAAAGAAAATCCCAGTACACAATGGCTTCACTGCTGACTTCTACCAAACATTTAAAGAAGAACTAATCCTGACCAGGTGTGGTGGCTCATGCCTGTAATCCCAGCACTTTGGGAGGCCGAGGCAGGTGGATTACGAGGTCAGGAGATCGAGACCACCCTGGCTAACACAGTGAAACTCTGTCTAGTAAAAATACAAAAAATTAGCCGGGCATGGTGGCAGGTGCCTGTAGTCCCAGCTACTCAGGAGGCTCAGGCAGGAGAATGGTGTGAACCCGGGAGGCGGAGTTTGCAGTGAGCAGAGATCATGCCACTGCACTCCAGCCTGGGTGACAGAGTGAGACTCCCTCTCATAAATAAATAAATTAAAAAATAAATAAATAAATAAATAGAAGAAGAAGAAGAACTAATCCCAATCCCACTAAAACTATTCCTAAAAACAGAGGA
Source organism: Rhinopithecus roxellana (assembly GCF_007565055.1). Lineage (NCBI taxonomy): Eukaryota > Metazoa > Chordata > Mammalia > Primates > Cercopithecidae > Rhinopithecus > Rhinopithecus roxellana. The sequence goes on from NC_044564.1 coordinate 20,600,823, forward strand.
GGGAATACTTCCAAACTCATTCTATGAGGCCAGTATTACCCTGATACCAAAACCAGAAAAAGATACATCAAAATAAGAAAACTATAGGCCAGTATCACTGGTGAATATTGATTCAAAAACCCTCAACAAAATACTAGCAAACCAAATTCAACAACACTTAAAAAGATTGCTCATCGGCCAGGCATAGTGGCTCACACCTGTAATCCAGCCCTTTGGGAGGCTGAGGCGGGTGGATCACCTGAGGTCAGGAGTTCGAGACCAGCCTGCCAACATAGTGAAACCCCATCTCTAAGATACAAAAATTAGTTGGGCAAGGTGGCATGCACCTGTATTCCCAGCTACTTGGGAAGCTGAGGCGGGAGAATTGCTTAAACTCAGGAGGCAGAGGTTGCAGTGAGCCAAGATAGCACCACTGCACTCCAGCCTGGGCGACAGAGCAAGACTGTCTGAAAAAAAAAAAAAAAATTTTTTTTCCTCCAGACCAAGTGGGATTTATCCCAAGGATGCAAGAATGGTTCAACATATGCAAATCAATTAATGTGATACATCATAACAAAAGAATGAAGGACAAAAACATATAATCATTTCAATTGATACTGGAAAAGCATGTGATAAAATTCAGCATCCATTCATGATAAAAACCCTAAAACAAAGCTGAGGATAGAAGGAACATACCTCAACATAATAAAAACTGTATATGGGCCTGGCGTGGTGGCTTATGCCTGTAATCCCAGCACTTTGAGAGCCAAGGTGGTTGGATAACCTGAGGTTAGGAGTTCGAGACCAGCCTGGCCAATATGATGAAATCCCATCTCTACTAAAAGTACAAAAATTAGCTGAGCATGGTGGCACATACCTGTAATCCCAGCTACTCAGGAGGCTGAGGCAGGAGAATCACTTGAACCTGGGAGGCGGAAGTTGCAGTGAGCTAAGATTGTGCCACTGCACTCTAGCCTGGGTGACAGAGTGAGACTCCACCTCAAAAAACAAAAACCTGTATGACAGACCCACAGCTAGTATCATACTGAATGGGGAAAACTGAAAGTCTTTCCTCTAAGATCAGGAACACAAGGATGCCCACTTTCATTCAACATAGACCAGAAGTCCTAGCTAGAGCAGACAAGAGAAAGAAATAGAGGGCATCCATAGAGGGAAAGGAAGAAGTCAAATTATTCTTATTGGTAGATGTCATAATCTTATATTTGGAAAAACCTAAAGATTCTACCAAAAACTAATAGAACTGATAAACAAACTCAGTAAAGTTGTAGGATACAAAATCAACATACAAAAAATCAGTAGCATTTCTATACACCAACAGCAAACAATCAGAAAAAGAAATCAAGGAAGTAATTTTATTTACAACAGCTACAAATAAAATTAAATACCTAGGAATTAACTTAACCAAAGAAGTGAAAGAACTCTACAATGAAAATTATAAAACATTGATGCAAGAAATTGAAGAAGACAAAAAAAAGGTAAAGATATGCCATGTTCATGGATTGGAAGAATATTGCTAAAATGTTCATAATACTCAAAGCAATCTATAGATTTAATGCAATCCCTATCAAAATACCAATGACATTCTTCACAGAAATAGAAAAAACAATCTGAAAATTTATATAGAACCACAAAAGACCCAGAATAGCCAAAACTATCCTAAGCAAAAAGAACAAAACTGGAGGAATCACATTATCTGATTTTGAATTATACTATAGAGCTATAGTAACCAAAATGTCATGGTACTGGCATAAAACAGACACATAGATGAGTGGAACAGAATAGAAAACCCAGAGATAAATCCATACATCTACAGTGAATTCACTTTTGACAAGGTGCTAAGAGCATACATTGGAAAAAGGACAGTCTCTTCAGTAAATGGTGCTGGGAAAATTGGATATCCACGTGCAAAAGAATGAAACTAGAACCCTGTCACTCACCATATACAAAAATCAAGTCAAAATGGATTAAAGACTTAAATCTAAGATCTCAAACTATGAAATGACTACAAGAAAACATTGGGGAAACTCTCCAGGACATTGGATTGGGCAAATATTTCTTGAGTAAGAACCCATAAGCACAGGCAACCAATGCAAAATGGATAAATGGGATCACATTAAGTTAAAAATCTTCTACACAGCAAAAGAAACAATCAACAAAGTGAACAGACAACCCACAAAATTGGAGAAAATATTTGCAAACTACCCATCTGACAAATGATTAATAACTAGATATAAGCCAGGCAGGGTGGTTCATGCCTGTAATCCTAGCATTTTGAGAGGCCGAGGCAGGTAGATCACGAGAGGTCAGGAGTTCCAGACCAGCCTGGCCAACATAGTGAAACCTCATCTCTACCAAAAATACAAAAATTAGCTGGGCATGGTGGTGGGTACCTGCAATTCCAGCTACTTGGGAGGCTGAGGCAGAAGAATTGCTTGAACCTATGAGGCAGAGGTTGCAGTGAGCTGAGATTGTGCCATTGCACTCCAGCCTGGGCGACAAGAGTGAAACTCCATCTCAAAAACAAAACAAAACCCAAAACAAAACAAAAAAGCCACACACAGAATACATAAGGAGCTCAAATAACTCTATAGGAAAAAAATCTAATAATCTGATTAAAAATGGGCAAAAAACCTGAATAGACATTTCTCAAAAGAAAACATACAAATGGCAAACAGGCATATGTAAAGATGCTCAGCATCATTGATCATCAGAGAAATGCAAATCAAAACTACAATGAGATATCATCTCACCCCAGTTAAAATAGTTTATTCAAAAGTTAGGCAGTAACAAAGGCTGGTGAGGATGTGGAGAAAAAAGGACCCTCATACACTGCTGGTGGGAATGCAAATTAGTACAACCACCATAGAGAACAGTTTAGCAGTTTCTCAAAAAACCAAAAGTAGAGCTACTATATGATCTAGCAATTACACTGCTGGGTATATACCCAAAAGAAAGGAAATCAGTATGTCTGAGATAGCTGCCCTCTGATATTTGCTACACCACTATTCACAATAGCCAAGATTTGGAAGCAACCTAACTGTCTGTCAACAGATGATTGGATAAAGAAAATGTGGTGCATATACACTACAATGAAGTACTGTTCAGCCATAAAAAAAGAATGAGATCCTCTCGTTTGCAATGGCATGAATGGAACCGGAAGTCATTATGTTCAGTGAAATAAGTCAGACGCAGAAAGACAAACTTCTCATGTTCTCACTTATTTGTGGGAGCTAAAAACTAAAATAACTGAACTCATGGAGAGAGAGAGTAGAAGAATGATTACCGGAGGCTGGAAAGGGTAGCAGAGGCAGGGAGGTAGTGGGGATAGATAATGTGTCCCAAAAAAATGGAAAGAATGAATAAAACCTTGTAGTTGCTAGCACAACAGGGTGACTATAGTCAAAAATAATTTACTTGTACATTTTAAAATAACTAAAAAATATTGTTTTGTAACACAAAGGATAAATGCTTGAGGAGATGGATACCCTACTTTCCCTGATGTAATTATTACGCATTGCAGGCCTATAGCAAAATGTCTCATGTAACCCATAAATATATAGACCTACTATGTACTCACAAAAAATTAAAAATGAAAACATTTTAAAAAGAACCTTACAATAGTAAGTACTTCCATTTCCCCACTCTCAAAATTTCTCTTATTGTTATACATTTACTTTTACATGTTATAAATGCCATGTTGCATTGTAATTATTTTTGTGTTAACAGTAAATTATCTTTAATAGAATTTCAAATAATATTTAGAAATCTTGTTTACCATGCAGTTACCATTTCTAGTGTTTTTAATTACTTTCCATGAATTCATGATTCCGTCTGGTGTCATTTTCCTTCTGTCTGACCAAGTTCCTTTGGTGTTTCTTATAGTGTGGTGCGCCAACTAAGAATTCCCTCAGTTTTTTATGTATTTTTTAAAGTCTTTACTTTGCTCTTGCTTTTGAATGACCTTTTTGCTGAGATGTAAACTCTAGGTTGACAGGCTTTTCTCTCTTTCAGTCCTTCAGAGGTGTCATTCCTGCTACTGCTTTTTCTTGTTGTTGCTTTTCTTTTTCCTTTTTGTTTCTTCTTGTGGCTCCAGTTCCTGCTGCTTTTTAAAGTTTCTGTTTATCTTTTTTTTTTTTTTTTTTTTTTTTTTTTTTTTTTTTTTTTTTGAGACTGAGTCTCACTCTGTTGCCCAGACTCGAGTGCGGTGGCTCCATCCTGGCTTACTGCAACCTCAACCTCAACCTCCCAGGTTCAAGTGATGCTCCTGCCTCAGCCTCCCAAATAGCTGGGATTACAGGCGCCCGCCACTACGCCCAGCTAATTTTTGTGTTTAGTAAAGATGGCCAGGCTGGTCTCGAACTCCTGACCTCAGGTGATCCACCTGCCTTGGCCTCCCAAAGTGCTGGGATTACAGGCGTGAGCCACCACACCTGGCCTAAGTTTTTCTTTATCAAAAGGTTTGAGCTCTTACATTATAACATGCCTTGATATCATTTTCTTCATGTTTCTTGTATTTGAGGCCCATTGGGCTTCTTCAATCTGTAGCTTTGTATTCATCATTATTTGTAAAACACATTGTATACATGTTCAATCTTTTAAAATGTATTGACACTTGAAAACCAGCACATGGTCTATCCTAGTGAATGTTCCACAGGTTCTTGAAAAAAAAAAATCAGTGTTCTACAGTTCTTGGTGTCAAAGTGCCTTATAATGTTGTTCAGATCTTTATCCTTACTACTTTTGTTCTGGTAGTTTTATCAATTACTGAGAGCATAAAAACGATAGTTGTAGGGCCAGGTGGTAGCTCACACCTGTAATCCCAGCAGTTAGGAGGACAAGGTAGGGGATCACTTGAGCCCAGGTGTTTGAGACCAGCCTGGGCAATATAGCGAGACCCCATCTCTACAAAAAATGACAAAATTAGCTGGGCATGGTAGCATGTGCTTGTAGTCCCAGCTACTCAGAAAGCTGAGGCAAGAGGATGGCTTGAGCCTGGGAGTTCCAGGCTACAGTGAGTTGTGATTGTGCCACTGCAGTCCAGTCTGGGCAACAGATTAAGACCCTGTCTCAAAAAACAAAAACAAAACTAAAAACTATGGTTGTGGATTTATCTATTTCTCCATGTATTTCTGTCAGTTATTGCTTCATGTATTTTGAAGTTCTGTTATTACACACATTCACATTTATTATTATATGTGTTAAAAAACAATTTATCATTCTTTTATTGTCCTCATGAATTGGACCCACTTTTTGTAATGAAGTGTGTTTATCTCTGATAATACTTCTTGTCTCTAAGTCTATGTTATCATTAGATAATACAGCCATTCCAACTTTCTCATAATTAGTGCTTTTGCCTAATCTCTATCCTTTTACTTTCACCCTATCAATGTCTTTGTGTTTTTAAGTATTTCTTGTATACAGCAGAAAATTAGCTTATTCCTTTAACCAGCCTAAGAATTTCTGCCATTTAATTGAAATGGTTAGTTCATTTACATTTAACATGATTTTAGTACATTTAACATGACTTTAATGGCCATTTTGCTATTTGCTGTCTATTTGTCCTGTTCTTTTTTTCTGTTTTTCTCATCTTCTTTGTGGTTAATCAATTTTTTTAGTATTCCATTTTAATTACTTTATTGGATTTTTCCTATTTCCAACATTTTATTTTGAAAAATTTCAAACATGCTAAAAAGTTGAAAAGTTTTACAACTTTTAAAAGTTGTATACCTTCTTAATAAACCTGCTTTCACTTTAAAAAAGTTGTATTCCCCATATACCTACCATTAACATTTTCTACACCTATAGAAAAGAAAAGCCCTCAATTGCTCAACTCCTCTTCCTTATTGGGTGCCTTATATCTTTATTTAAACAGAGTAAAGGCAACTACATTTGAAAAGTTGCATTATAGAAATGTAATTCCTAGAACATGGGAAGTGAAAGTCTCATCTTTACACATTTATCAGGCCTTACTGTGAGAGGAAACAGAACCATCTGGAGTGTGTCCAGAGGGAGTGACCAGGCACATATAGCAAGCAAACAGGATATAAAGAAAGAAACACTTATAAGTCATAGCCTTACAACCCCGTGGTGATGGGGTTGGAGGCAGGGGGCAAGCTGTTTGTGAGAGAATCCAGGCATCAGTGTTAAAAGGATGCTCCAGGGAAAAAAATGTTAGTTCTTCAGTAAAAGGAAGATATATGCAAGAATTCTCTCATTCAACAGATATTTATTGAGCCTTTTAGGTTCAGACATTGGGCTAGGCACTGCAGATAGAGTGGTGAACAAAACAGGCAGGGGTTTTTGTCTTCGTGGAGGAGGTTAATATTAAACAATCCCACAGATAAATACATAACCATCAATGGCGATTTATGCGGGAGATTGGCTATGGCAGGAATTGGAGAGCAGGAGTTAATGCTTTGAGACTCAGCAGCGTAGAATCACGGGAAGCACTACTTAAGTGGTCACTTTTATTATTATATTATCATTAATATTATCATTTGTTTCATTATTCATTCATTTCACATTTTCTGAGCACTCACCTTGGGCTGTGCAAAGAGACGAAGCTGCAAGAGATAGAAGACTTGCCCTCCAAGTGGAAGGGATGTCCAAGGGCTGTGATTAGAAACCAGGAGTCCTTGGAGGCACTGTCGGCCTAGGAAGCGGTAAAGGAAGTCCAGGGGTGGGAGTGGGGACAGGGAGGAGGGGTGCTTCCTGGGACAATGGGAGTGAGTTGGATATTGAAGGATGAGTGGAAGGAGACTTGAAGGATTGAAAGCAGGTAAACTGTTGGTATCAATTCCCCTCACACTCCCCTTCAGATCTCCAGGAAACCTGACAAATGCGAGATGTCCCCTCATTCCCCTTTCCCCTTCTCCCTCCTCCACCCCTTCCCACTTGGTGAGGGTTCAGCTCAGCTGGGCCCCTTAGCCAATTAACACTCTTTGCATCTGAAAAGCTCAAATCAGCTCCTCAGAGGTGTTAGAGATCAGAGTAATTAAGGTCTCTTTCTAATGCAAATCTAAACCAGAAATTGGATGTTTGTCTCCTTGGGAAATTAGGGTCCCCAGTTCTACCAGGAGCTAGTGAAACTCAGCAGGGGGAGGTGATGGCTTCAAGAAGCCAATTTATTTGGATGCTCTCCAGAAATATTTGATTCAATTAAATCAAAACTGACTCCACATGGTAGTGAAAGTGATCTTCTTTAAAGCTAAATCGGATCCCAACTCTCTCCCAGTCTCTGATGCACTCTAAATAAAGTCCAAGCCCCTCACCAGTCTTGAGACCCAGCCTAACCGGCCCCTGCCTTTCCTCCAGCCTCATCTCAGGCCCGTTTATTAAGTGCTTGTCACACTTTGTGATTATTTTATTTACTGGTTGCCCTTCCCCACATCATTAAGTAAATACATCCCTGTTGCTGTTCACCCTGGAGCGCAATATATAAAGTTGTCCAAGTGAAAAACAGCTCCATTGCAAATCAGCACTTGCAATTTGGAATGTGCCCTAGAGCCATTCAGAAGGGGGCTTGTATTCAAAACCACCTCAACACCATCTTTCCCTTCTCTGCCCTGTGGCACCAGCTGTCACTGACCTCTAGTTCTATCCTGGGTTCCCTCTTCTGGAGGATAACTGCTCACCTCTTTGTGATCCCCCTCAGCTTCCTGAGTACTCTTCCTATATGGCTACTAAAAACTAGCCAAACATATCCTCACAAACACACCCTCCCAATGCAAAGGAAATTCCTCCAAACATAGAAACAGACAGAGAAATAGCGTTTAACTAAGTCATTTGTTGTTCTTTATTCTGTCTCCCCAGTTGGAATGCATGCTTTGGGAAGGAAGGGACCTGTGTCTATCTTGGTTACCATCCTATCCACAACGCCCAGAGCATTGCCTGACACTTGATGGATGTTCTAGAAATCTGCTTTAAATACATGGATTTTTCTGAAACTGCCTATGTATAAGCATGGTGTTAGCACTATGGGTGCAGAGGAGGACAAACCCAGATTCAGCCTTCAAGTAGCTCATAACCTATTGGGGAGACCCCCCCCCCAGGGCCAACTCCTCCTTTGTTCACTAAGCACTTGTGTCCCCGCTACAGTGGAGTCATACCATAAGTTCAAGACATAAGCAAACACCACTATATGAGGTGGGGGGGGGAAGAAAAGAAGCAAGAAATGACCATCTTCCCAAGGTGGGCAATTCCACTTAGCAATTACACCCCAAAATGGGCACAAAGTGGGAGACCTGAATTGAGGTCTCTCCATACAGAGGGGAAAGGCTGTGCAGACACAAGGGCATGAGGCCACATGCCAGGGTAGGCATGTGGAGAAAAGGAAGGGGAGAAGAGAGTAAGTCACAGTGGTAGTAATAACTAATACCAGCTGCCATTTATTGAGCGGTTACTATGTGCTGGCTGAGTATCATGCTAAATGCTTTATACACATGTACTGTGTGGTCCTCACAACAACCTGGAGTAGAAATACTCCTATTATCAAGAAGTTGATTGTAGCCAGATTATGGAGGGCCTGCAGCATCAAGTCAGAGAGACTCGAGCGTACTGATGGGGTCGGGAGGAACAGGAAGCATTTCAGTGATGGGGGAGGACATGCTTAGATTTGGTTCTTAGATTTGGGCTGCAGCAGAGGGATCTTAAAGCCCAACCTTCTGCATCAGGTGAATTCACCCTCAAGTCAGTCTAAATCGGCGTCCTCATGGGAGATTCTGATGTCCAGGAAGGCCCAGAGACCAGGGATGGCTTGAGAGGTTGACTAGGCCAGTACATGGTGCAGAAGAGATCAGTTCACAGCCCTCTCTCCTGTCCCAGCCTCACACACTCAGGCTCTCAGAGGAAGGTGGTGAGGGATCCCGGTCTGAGCCCTTAATATGCAGAGGGAAGACTGAGGCTTGGGAATGAGAAGGGACCCGCCTAGGGTCAGTGGATGCATGAGGGAGCAGCGCATGGAAGAACTCTTCCAGAATTCTGGTAGCAACTTTCTCCTTTTCTCCTAGTTCATTTTCTCCAACGACTCAGGAATTGCAGATCTGATGTCAATGCCGTCTTCCCCTACTCCTCCTTCTTCTCCCCACCTACCTCAGCAGGACAATCAATGGTGAGAAGACAATGAATACTGAAATTTTCTGTCTCCCAAAAGGTCACAGTGCTGCAGACAGAAGAGCGGTCACCATTTCTCTGGAAGATGCTGTTTGCCTTAATAATGTTAGTCCCTTGGTTATGCTAGTCCCTTTTAACATAAAATAAAAAGAACAAGAACCAAGTTTCTCAGCTCTCAAAGCCTTTTCCCAAGTATCCCCTCATTGTACTCACACAGTAGCACTGAGAACGAGGCAGTACAATACAGGTCCTTCCAGTGCACAAAAAGGAAACTGAAGCATAGAGAAGGGAGGGGCTGTTCAAAATCCTCCCTCATCTCAGGTTTTCATATGCCCAGGACGGTGACCATTATCCCAGACTGCCTCATTGAGTTTCTCAGCTCACTCTGACATACAACCTAGCAGGGACACGGGTCCAGTCTTTCTGGGCAGCAGTGCTAACAAGATGTTCCAGGAGTTTTTATAGTGCTCATATATTTTAATCTTCTCCTGGAAGTCTAGGCTAATAAAATCATTTGAAAATAAGCAAAAACCAATACAAAAGGATGCCTTCCCAACCCAGGTACTTATTCTGGGAGAACTGTGAAAAATTGGATGCAACACAAATAGTCAAAAATAGGGTGTCTCCATATGATGGGAAATCGAGCAGCCATTAAAAATGGTATTTGTGAATAATTTTCATGACATGGCAGAAATGCCATTAAGAAGTAGAGCTTCAAGCCAGGCGTAGTGGCTCATGTTTGTAATCCCAGCACTTTGGGAAGCCGAGGAGGGCAGATCACAAGGTCAGGAGATCGAGACCATCCTGGCTAACATGGTGAAACCCCGTCTCTACTAAAAATACAAAAAATTAGCCGGGCATGGTGGCGGGCACCTGTAGTCCCAGCTACTCGGGAGGCTGAGGAAGGAGAATAGCGTGAACCTGGGAGGTGGAGCTTGCAGTGAGCCGAGATCGCGCCACTGCACTCCAGCCTGGCCAACAGAGTGAGACTCTGTCTAAAAAAAAAAAAAAAAAAAGTACAACTTCATTCAAAAGTATAGAATATATGCATGCATAGAAAAAGACATGGAAGGAAAATTATGAAAATGTTAGCAGTGCTTCCTTTGGTTGTTGGGGTAGTAAGCAAGCATATCTTCTCTTTTCTGAACTCTTTATAAGTTTATTTATTTATTTATTCAGTGCCTGGCCTTGGGAATCTTATGGTGAACTGTAGAGGCCAATTATCTGCCATCTGGAGCCTGTGGCCCAGTAGGGGTGACAGAAAGTAACTAGGCAATCATAGATCCAAGGGATAAAAGCCATGAAGTGGCCAATACAAGGTGGCATGGGGTGACATAGCAAAGATACATATCTCTGCTTTTATAATTGAGGAGCGTTAATGTTTAAAAGGCTAACCCACCATAATGGAGATGTTAAAATATTTTAAAGAGCTCTGCAGCAGCAGAGGCGGCTGGTGGGGGAAAGGCCTGTGCAGGGAGAAACCCCTGGCCAGCCCCTTCCCTTCTCTGTGTGGTGGGGACCGAGGATCGAGGACTAAGCATCCCTGCTTTTATATTGCAACACCATTTTTGCAAGTGTTCCTCAAGAGACAAGATTCATCCAGCCAGAAAGCAGTGGGATTTGCCTCCTAGCAGGGGCCAAGCTATACCTGACAGTATCCAGCATCATTTTCTACCACCCAAGGGTACAGAGACAGGCGTCTAGTTAACCCCTGAGATGCTGGACTTCTCAATGCCTGTAACACTGGAAAGAGTTTACAAGTGAAGAAGTGCCTCACAGGAGGCAGATGCACACAGCAGCAGGGCCCTGAGGGTCGTGGAGGTATTCCCTCTGCCCTGTCATCTCATCAGCTACCCATTCATAGATTATCTTGCTTTGGGGTAAGACATTGCCTTGCATCTCTTCCTAGTGGATGAGTCTTCTGGAAAGATAATATTCATTTTACACATGTTTTTGGAGGTTTTTTTAATCACACATCACTATAACTCTTGCTACTCTCTTTCAGAAGCTTAGGCCAAAATGAAATCATGTCACTCCTGTTTTCCAGCCCCTGTACCTTTACTCACATTGTACCTTCTCTCTGGAGTTCCTTGGCCCATCTCTTTGTGTCCAAATCCTACCACTTGGTCAAGGCCCATTTCAGATGCTCCCTCTTTTCAGGTCCTCCTTCATTTAATCATCAAGCGTTATTGTTGTCAGGCACTGGGTTAGGCACTAAGAATGCATTTACATTAAAGCTGCCCTTGTCCTAAAGTAAATCAGTCTATAGGTGGGAAATATGGGTGATATAGTCTGGATGTGTCTCCTTACCCAAATCTCATGTTAACTTATAGTCCCCTGTGTTGGAGGTGGGGCCTGGTGGGAGGTGTTTGGATCGCGGAAATGTATTTATGAATTGTTTAGCACCATCTCCTATGTGCTGTCCTTGCAGTGAGTTCTTGTGAGATCTGATCGCTTAAAAGTGTGTGGCGCCTCCTCAACTCTGTTGCTTCTGCTTTTATCATGTGACGTGCTTGCTCCCCCTTTGCCTTCTGACATGTTTGTAAGTTTGCTGAGGTCTTTCCAGGAGACAAGCAGATGCCAGCATCATGCTTCCTGTACAGCCTGCAGAACCATGAGCTAATTAAACTTCTTTTTTGTCTGTTTGTTTGTTTGTTTATTCATTTGTGTTGAGGCTGGAGTGCAGGGTGCAATCTTGGCTCACTGCAACCTCCACCTCCTAGGTTCAAGTGATTCTCCTGCCTCAGCCTCCCAAGTAGCTGGGACTACAGGCACCACCACCATGCCTGACTAATGTTTTGTATTTTTAGTAGAGATGGGGTTTCACCATGTTGACCAGGCTGGTCTCGATCTCCTGACTTCAAGTGATTCACCTGCCTTAGCTTCCCAAAGTGCTAGGACTACAGGCATGAGCCACCATGCCCAGCCTAAACTTCTTTTCTTTACAAATGACTCTGTCTTAGGTGTTTCTTTATAACAACGTGAGAGTGGACTGATACAATGGGCAAAACTAAAAGGAAATGAACCTACTTCATAATACCATGTCATATATGGTAAAAATAGATTTATAGCTATACATACAGATAGAGACATAGATATAGATATATGGCATCCAGACCTCTGAAAAGTGGGAGTGAGTTACTTCAGGGGAGAGGAGAGTACATTGAGACAATGCCTGAGCTGGGTTTTGACAGATGAGTGGGAATTTCCTAGGCAGACAAAGGAGAGGAGAATGGCGTTCCAGGCAAAGGGCATACCAGGTGCAAAGGCATAGAAATGTGAACCAGCATGATGCATTTGAAGAGCTACAAGTCATTTGGGGTCATTGCTAAGGTATAAAGTAAAAAGGGAGATATGGAGGCACCAAGAGAAAAGTAGCAGGGCCAAGATGGTGGAAGATTTCACCTGGATTTTATGCCTCAAGCCACAGGGGATCAGTGGACCAGTGCTGGAGTTTAAATAGAAGAATGAGGCATCAACTTCTGCCATGTAATAAGCAACCTCAATGTCAGTGGCTTAAAGCAACAATCAGCATTTATGGCGTATGCATCTGGGGTTGGCTGGGCCTTGGCTGATTTGGGCTGGGCCTTGCTGAAGTGACTTGGCTCTTCTCCATGTATCTCTCATCTTACTCCTGGAACTGCCAGGCCAGCCTGGGCATGTCTTGCTCACGGCAATGACAAAGGCACAAGAGCACAAAAAGAAACATGCAAGGTGTCTTGAAGCCTGGGCTCAGAACTGGCATGTTGTCACTTCCACCTCATTCTGTCCACCAAACAAAGTCACATGGCCCAGTCTAGATTCAAGAGGAGGGGAACCAGTGAGATCTCCTACCAAGTCATATGACAAAGGGTATGGCTATATGGAGGACTGGAGAGTCAGTTCCATCCATGCATTCTACCACAAACCATGTGATCAGGTCTCTGCATTAGGTCACTAGGTAGCTATGTGGAGGGTGCATTACAGGAGATAAGGCAGTTTCAGAGATTCAGGCAGGAACTGAACAAATGCCCTAAGATCTCACAACCTGCTCTTTCTATCTATTCTATGTACTGGGATTTAGCCAGATTATACAAAATGAAAGCTTATCTTTCGCCTTTTGTTCAATTCTAAGAACTCAGTCCGAGCACTTTGGTGCTTGCAGCAGTGCATAAGAAGCCTTCGAAATAAACAGATATTCAATAAACTAGTGAACAAGAGTTTTCTTTAACTATCTTGGAAAAGACATCTCTGAGACAAAAACAGACCTGAGCTGCAATATTGGATAAGCCCCACTGATCACAAGAAAACCTAACATAGGTAATTGACTATTGGCAAATGCAACAGAACCAAATAAAGCAAGTAATTAACAATTATTGTACTCGGAAGTAATGGAACTACAAATCAAGGCTGCCTCGGCATTTGTCCTAGGCATCGATAAGAACAAAATGTTTGTTAGTGGGTGAGTAACCCAGGTGTGAAATTCATTTTATTAGACTAGATCTAAAAATAGACTTGAACCAGAGAGTGGAAAAGAACAGAATTTATCCCCACTTGCTCATTGGGGTACCCAGGGAATAAATTAAAGGTGCTGGGTTTTTTTGTTTGTTTGTTTACAAAGGGGGAATTGTGGTAGATTGTTTGCAAGAATGACCACAGTTATTTCCCTTTCTGTGTCTCTGCTACTTTGCAGATGTGACTTTGTAACTCTTCCTATCAAAAGTGGTGTCCTCAGCTCTTGAGTCTGTGACTAGTTTTGGCCAATAGAATGTGGCAGAGGTGACGTTGTACTAGTTCCAAGTCCAAGCCTCAAGAGGCCTTGCACACTGCCACCTGCTTTCTTGGGACCCTTATCTTCATGATGCGAACAAGCCCAGGCTAAGCTGCCAGCAGATGAGAGTTCATGAGTCAGGCCAGCTGTCCCAGCCAAGACCTTAAACATATAAAGAGCTCAGCCCAAACTATCAAAACCAAACTGCAGCTGCCCCACAGCTAGCTACAAAAGCAAGAGTAATTCTAGCTGAGTGCAGAAAACCCGCCAGCTGAGCCCAGCCGAAATAGCCAACCTACAGAATCTTGAAGCAAATACATGGTTGTTGTTTTAAGCTACTAAGTTTTAGAGTGATTTGTTACACAGCAAAAGGTAACTGATATAGGAGTATTCTGGGTCAGGCCGGGTGCATTGGCTCACACCTATAATCCCAGCACTTTGGGAGGCCAAGGCAGGCAAATCACTTGAGCTGAGGAGTTCAAGACCAGCCTGGGCAACATGACCAAACCTCATCTCTACAAAAACTAATAATAATAATAATAATAAATACAAAAATTAGCCAGCCCTGGTGATGCATACCTGTGGTCCCAGTTACTTGGGAGGCTGAGGTGGAAGGATGGGTTCTGCCTAGGAGGCAGAGATTGCAGTGAGCAGAGATTGCAACACTACACTCCAGCCTAGGTGACAGTCAGATCTTGTTTCAAAAAAAAAAAAGAAAGAAAGAAAGAAAAGACCAGGTGCGGTGGCTCCTGCCTGTAATCCCAGCACTTTGGAAGGCCAAAGCAGGCAGATCACCTGAGGTTGGGAGTTCGAGACCAGCCTGACCAACATGGAGAAACCCCATCTCTACTAAAAATGCAAAATTAGCCAGGCGTGGTGGTACATGCCTGTAATCCCAGCTACTCAGGAGGCTGAAGCAGGAGAATTGCTTGAACCTGGGTGGCGGAGGTTGCAGTGAGCCAAGATCGTGCCATTGCACTCCAGCCTGGGCAACAAGAGTGAAACTCCATCTCAAAAAAAAAAAATAAATAAAATAATAAATAAATAAATAAAAGTTTTCTGGATCAAAACAGAAAGAAATATACCAGATAAAATAATGACAACTGCTACCAATTACTGGGCACCTACTTACTGTATACTGAGAAGCTTGTGTATCTAAAACTGTTAGGTACTTCATTTATATCACATTAATTCATCTTTGAAAACCTTCTAAATAGAGTTATTTTCACCGTTTTGCAAATAAGTACATGAGGAAACTGAGGCTAGGGAGACAGTTTAAGTAACTTGCCCAAGGTCACACAGCTACTGTATAGGTTTACAAACATACTCCTAAACAAGTCGGGCCTCTCAGAGGCTGAGAGAAGCCTGGGCCACTTTCAATTTTTGAAGTGTCTAACATACTAATAAATGAAGATATGAAGAAACAATTACCAGAATTGTGATATACAGTCATGCATCACTTAACTATGGGGATATGTTCTGAGAAATTCATCCTTAGGTGATTTTGTTGTTGTGTGAACATCATAGAGTGTACTTACACAAACTTAGATGGCAGAACTATGTGCCTAAGCTATATGGTATAGCCTATTGCACCTAGGCTACAAATCTACACAGCATGTGACTGTACTGAACACTGCAGGGAATTGTAACAGAGTGGCAAGTATTTGCATATCTAAACATAGAAAAGGTACAGTAAAAATATGATATTATAATCTTGTGGAACCATCATCAAGCATGCAGTCCTTCATTGACCAAATGTTGTTATGTGGTGCATGACTGTATTTTAAATCTTTACATTTATCAAATGAGCACTTTCAATATCAAAAAAAGGCAATGAGGTATCATTGCTAATCACAAGATAACTCCAGTATGTATTTTAAAAGCATATTAATTTATAAGGTACTACGAATGGTGTGGTTCAGTAATGGGATGCAAATGTTACTTTGGTGAACATTTCCTACTTTGATCTGGTGAATGTACCTCTTTGATGGGACATATAACTTCCTTTGGAGGTATTACAGTTCCGTCTGTTTGACCCTTCAAAATCTCATGTTACAATTTGATCCCTAGTGTTGGAGGTGGGGCCTGGTGGGAGGTGTTTGAGTTATGAGGGCAGATTCCTCATGAATGACTTGGTGCCATCCTCATGGTAATGAATGAGTTCTTGTTCTATTAGTTTCCTGGAGAACTGGTTGTTAAAAAGAGCCTGGCACCTCCTGCCCTGCCATATGATCTCTGCCCACACAGGGCACCAGCATCTGCTTCTGGTGATGGCTTCAGGCTGTCTGACGGCAGAAGGTGGAGGGGAGCCTGAGTGTACAGAGATCACCTGGCTAGAGAGGAAACCAGAGAGAGGGGAAGGAAGCATGATGCTTCTTGTATATCCTGCAGAACCATGAGCCAAATAAACCTCTTTTTAAAATAAATTACCAAGCCTCAGGTATTCCTTTATAGCAACACAAAAATGGGTGAAGACAGGAGATAACATCAAAAGATTAAATATAAGGTCTTTCATGAGGTCAGGCCCAGCCATGGGGCCCACCTGGCCATCGCCTGCCCTCAGCCCAGCCCCCATGAAAGGCCTATGCATTAGCCAAAGAAATCCATCCTATAGCCTCCAGCAACCCTCAGCTGAGAAATAAGCTCCCAGAGAGGGTTCTTATGGAAACTGGAGTTTCTGCTCTCATCAGAGAATTAAGCTATCTTTGTTTTATATCACAAAATGATTATATTATGGGATGTTTCACTCTATTTTGTCCAGGCTTACCCTGAACCAAGCAAAGTAGAGATTTACTGAGATTTACCAAGAAGTCAGACAGGCTGGGTGTGGTGGCTCACACCTGTAATCCCAGCACTTTGGGAGGTCAAGGCGGGTGGATCATGAGGTCAGGAGATCAAGATCATCATGGCTAACACAGTGAAACACCGTTTCTACTAAAAATACAAAAAATTAGCTGGGCGTGGTGGTGGGCGCCTGTAGTCCCAGCTGCTCAGGAGGCTGAGGCAGGAGAATGGCATGAACCCGGGAGTCGGAGCTTACAGTGAGCCGAGATTGCGCCATTGCACTCCAGCCTGGGCAACAGAGCGAGACTCTGCCTCAAAAATAAAAAAAATAAAAAAAAGAAGAAAGAAGAAGTCAGCCAACACTGCCAGTATAGACGTAGAGAAAGGGATAGGAGATGCAGGGCTCTATGTGGTTCAGAGGGTTGAGACGGCATCTCAGAGATTACTCTGTGTCTTGATCTTGGAACATGAATAGGAATCTGCTGGGTGGAGAAGATCATTACAGGTGGCTGAAATAGCACTGGCAAAGGCATAGGGTTAAGAAAGCACGTGGCAGACATGGGAATGGTGCAGAGGCCAGTGTGACTGTAGCCAGGGGTGGGTGGGGGAGAGTGGAGGCAGACAGAACTGGAGGAGAGATTGGGGAAATACCGGAGAGAGTGTTGTACCCGAGAAGGCCTGGCCAGGTCTCCCTCCCTTGAGGGATGCAGCCTTTTGCTGCCAAAGAGTAATCTCAGCCCTAGAGTGCAGCTGTGTGCCCAGAATGAATCCCTATGGGATGCATTCCATCCACTCCTTGCACCAGGTCTTTTTAAAATATTTCAGCAGCCCCTTGTGTGCCTATAGCTCTTATGCAAGCTGCTGCAGGCCAGGTGTTCCTTGGAACCTAAATTCTGCATTTCTCATCTGTATCATTTACAAACCAACCTGGATATCTCCCTGCTTCTAGACAAATCTGAGGTCTTTTACACAGGTCAACCTGTTGAGAAGAGAAAAATGTAATAAGGTCCCAGCCAGGTGCAGTGGCTCACTCCTGTAATCCCAGTACATTGGGAGGCCAAGGCAGGAGGATCACCTGAGGTCAGGAGTTCAAGACCAGCCTGACCAACATGGCAAAACCCAGTCTCTACTAAAAATACAAAAATTAGCCGGGCATAGTGGCCATGCTTATAATCCCAGCTACTTGGGAGGCTGAGGCAGGAGAATCGCTTGAACCCAGGAGGCAGAGGTTGCAGTGAGCTGAGCTCACTCCACTGCACTCCAGCCTGGATGACAGAACAAGAACTCATCTCAAAAAAAGGAAGGAAGGAAGGAAGGAAGGAAGGAAGGAAGGAAGGAAGGAAGGAAGGAAGGAAGGAAGGAAGGGAGAGAGAGAGAGAGAAGGAAGGAAGGAAGGAAGGAAGGAAGGAAGGAAGGAAGGAAGGAAGGAAGGAAGGAAGGAAGGAAGGAAGGAAGGAAGGAAAGAAAGAAAGAAAGAAAGAAGAAAGAAAGAAAGAAAGAAAGAAAGAAAGAAAGAAAGAAAGAGGAAAGAGAGAGAGAAAGAAAGAAAAGAAAAATGTAATGAGGTTTTGAAATAACAAAGTCATAATTCCCTGATAATTTTACAGTCTTGAGAGTAAAGAAAGGCCAAGAAGGTTGGTTTAAAGGCAGAGAACAACTGAGGTGGCCTAGAGTCATCACATCTTGGCATCTAGAGTCATCAGGGTTCTCTGAGACCATCTGATCCAAAGATGGCAAATATATGGCACATGTGCCACCCTCCCCACATCTGGTGTCCAGGGCAGACATTGTTAATCTATTGCTACACACTCTTTAGCTAAGCATCTCTCCATCAAGCACAGTCAGCTCATAAGTGAAAGCCAGTTGATCATTCCTAACGGTTTCCATTACTCTCATTTCACAGATGAGAAAATGGAGGCACAGGGAAGTTAAGGGGTTTGCCCAAGGAAACCTTTCAGATCCTCCCTGCCATTTCCTCATGGTTTGTGGAAGACAAACACTTTTATGTCTCAACTGTAATCAGGGAATGATTCCAGCACCTGGGATAGGGTTTTAAAAGCAACATAATTTTTTTCCATTTCCAGTTCCAGTTGTTATATGACAATGCTTTGAAAAGTATATTTTTATTATCATAATAAAAGAACACATAATGGTTAGTAAGTTGTGCCCACACACTTAATAAAACCCTAAGGACTTTATTCATTCACCCAAGGGCCAGGCAGTGTACTGGGTATTGAGTTTATGAGGACACCAAAGACATCCCAGGGGCCCAGGGAACTAAAATGTTCAAATGTGATGTTCTGCTTAGTTGGGAGAGGTGAGAGCTGGGCTCACAAGCAGGCACAGTGCAGATCCCTTCTCAGGGATGAAAAGGACCCAGAGGTTCCACACATGGCACCCCTCACTCGGTTCTCTATACAATCTTTTCTAGAGCCCCTGACAGGCCCCTGTTCACACACCTCCAGGGATCATTACCTCCCAAGACTGCCACCTGTATCTTCAGCTGGTTCTACCCCCTACAAATTCTTCCTTTTGCTGAGAGGGAATGAGCCTCCCTGTAACTTCCACCAAACAGGCCCTGCCTTTGTCCTGTGAGGAACTAGTTTTCCGAGGACCTAAGAGAGAACGTTGTGGGGGAGGGGTGTCTTGTAAGAGAAAGACAAAGCCAAGAGGAAAGGAAAGGCACTAAAACTGTCCTTCCCAATTTATGGAGTGGAGAGACCATTTCCTATCCCCACTCATAATTCTTAAGCCTATCAGTGGAACATCATCTTGCCCATTCTGCCCTGGCACATGCTGAGATCCTCGTAAATCCCAGCTCCTGACGAAGACCCAAAATGCATTGTCTATGGGATTCTGTACAAGAGAGCTGGTTGCTATGGTAACAACTGGAGGTAAATTTCCTAGCACCCCCAACTAAACTATTAATCAGAAAGATGAGGAAAGAGCCAGGGTGGTCAATAAATGAGGGAAGAAATCGGCTCCTACTGGGAAGCACACAGAGCAGGGCCACCCACCCCACCCCCGCCCCAGCTGAGGCCTCACCCATCCCTCCCTTTGATCTTCTGATGCAGGAGGAGAAGCAGCCAGAGCCTGAGGGGAGAGCTGCCTCCATTCTCCTCTCCAACTCTTTGTTTCTCATCCTGGTGGAGTCGGAGAGGTTCCCAAGTGGAAGCTGCACCTGGCATCTCATCAGTGAGGGACCCAGTTAGCAGGAACATCAAAGGTAGAAATGCTGGAACCTGAAAAAAAGAATGCTCTGGCCAGCTTGAAAGAATCGTTCTACTGAAGTGTGGTGATAAGATCCGGATTAGAATCAGCATTGATGGATCATAGAAGGATTAAAGTGACAGGATCCCAAATCTTAACAAAAAGTTTGCAGATTTGTTTGTTTGAGTTTTTTCCAAGGACTTTATCTTCCTTGCTTTAATGTTTATCCTTGGCTGTCTTAATAAGGAGTGGTATGGAAAAGCCTTGTGATGCCTCCTCCAAGTGAACTAGATCCAACAGTTCTCATCATGCAGCCCTCTGCTGCTGTTGGGGGAGGGGGTGGGCAGCTTGCTCTAATTATAGGAAACACTCCTGGGAGAAAACACACCCTTTGCACACAGAATTCTGCAAAGGGAATGTACATTCCTCTCTATTCTTTTGTACAATCTCTCCCAGGTTGCTTTTTAGGTGACGTTGTGCCTCCCTTGCTCCCCACTTCTCTTGTTCAAGGATGCTTGGTTAAGCCCACCTTTCTCATAGAAGGAAAAACTGGGGATTGTCAGGAAAGGGTCCTATGCTAGGCTTTGTGTGAAAGCCCATCACTCCTAGTAACACTGTGACTTTGACTTCAATTGGCCCAGGCTCTTCCTGTCCTCGAGGACAGGGAAGAAAGTGCACTGGAGAAGATCAGCCCTGGCTTCACTGCAAACTCATCATAGGACCTCGGGCAAAGCCCTTCCTGTGTCTGGGCCTCAGTTTGCCAAACGGTGCAAGAAAGAGCCTCAAAGACTGTAATAGAGGCCAGCTCCAAAGGCCTCTTTGGTACTCTCTGGCTCTAAAATTAAAGTTTCTCAAGTGAGAAAAGAGGAAAGGAAGGTGATGAGAGGATAGAAGGGAGCTTTCCACCCTGGAGGCATGAGGCAGAGGCGGAGAGGCTGAATTAAAGCCATAAAGAGAAAATAGGGTGGCACCGGCCTGTCTCCCCCACCACACACACAAAGGATCCTGCACGCAGGTCCTTAGGAAAAGCCACTGGCTGCATAAGCCGCTTTGGCTGCTGTCCCCATTAAGGAAGCATCTCCAGAGAACTGTTTCTAGTCTGCCTGAGCAGGGAGAGCCTTGAAGGGCACTGGAGAAGGGAACGGACTAAGCTGGGGTTTCACAGTGAGCAGGTGGGAGAGGCAGGACTTGCAAGCACCCTGGCCTCCCGCCTGCAGACTTATGCAGTCTCTACTGCCCCATGGCCAAATATTCTTGCACTGTCTTCCTCGGATCTTTCCTATGATTTGTGCACATACTGCAGTGAAAATGGCAGAGAGAGATCCTGCAGGGATTGGTAATTTTTCACCACGGGTGGCACTGAGACTTCCCTGCTCCCTGGAGGAGGGAAATGAAGAGTTGATTAAGTACTCGAAACATCCCTGCCTGTGTACTATTTAATAAGCGCCTCGCCTGTCTCTCAGCCATAGAGCAGACATTTGGTTCGCTAATCCAATTTGGCAAGCCTCTCCCAGGCTGCGAACGCTAGCTGCTGGGCGCCATTTTGTTTGATGTGTTAGGAATCAATGCAGGCTCCCAGCGCTCGCTCGCACTACTGCTTGACTGATTACTAACGAGACCTATCCCTTGCACAAGTCACCGACAGAGAACCTCTCCTTGTTCCAAGAAGCTCTGAGGACCTGGTGATCATCCAGTCATCCCCCTGATTCTCTTAGCAAGGAATCTGAATAAATCAGCAAAAGCAGGTGTGGGACTGCAAAATATTTGCTTCCCCAAGTGTGATCCAAGCTATGTTTCCCACTTAGCAGGAGGAAGTCTGTAAGAAGGACAATATTTTAGCATCTTCCATAAAAACCACAGCAATGGCATTTTCATTTTGATATGTGATATCTCTTATTCGGATGCAGAATTAGTGCTTGGCGCATCTGTTTCTTTCAACCAACAAGAGCTCTGTGAGTTAGTAGGATTTCTCTTTGCCTTGGCCACCAGGAAGCTCGGATATAAATGCTGGTTGATAGCTTGAGATGCAGGCATATTTCTGCCCACTCAGTGAGCTTTCTCACCTCCTTTTTAATAAACATTTTAAAGTATTATATGTGTTCCTTTAAAAAAATGAATGTGAATTTATCATTTTTCACCACAAACTTGCCTTAAGCTGTTGGAAAGTTCCCTTCTTTCCTTTTTATAAAGAACACTCTTGGAAAAGGGAGATAGAGTGAATGTTTATTTTTTGCCTCCATAATATTAGCTCCTCACAAGCGACAACCAGGATCTTCTTATGGGGTCCAGATACCTCACTCTTAGTCTAATTGTTCTGGGCACTTTTCTACCCTCTGACCCAGGAGAGGTTTGTACTTCTTGGGCCATGGCGATAGGGTTTGAGTGACACCTTAACTTAAGATGGTTCAATGAGAGCAAAAGTCAGAATTTCTGCTGGAAAATGCTGGGAAAAGATTTCTAACCTTTTCTACAGGGTCTGAATGTAAAAGGACACAGGCTTAGGGACTGCTAAAAGCCATTTTGTGACCAAAAGGGAAAAGCCTGTCTGAGAATGAGTCAACCTTGAGGAGGAGGAACTGAGAGACAGAAACAGAAGTGCATCCTGACATTACTTGAGCACCTATATCAAGCTATTCCTGAAGTTTGACAGTGCAGGGATGTGAGCCAATACACTGACTTTGGGTCTGGTTTCCAGTGACTTACAGCTAAAAGAGTCCTGACAGTTTCTAGAGGTCAGCAAGGGATTCACTGTACCTCTGCCTCCAAGTCACCCTATCCCAAGCCCCCTCCTCAGGAGACCCTGTGACCAGTCTGGTATCCTCCCCAGGTAGGCAAAGATCGTCATTAAAAGCCTCTTTAGTGTCCTGATACAAGTGGGATCAGTCCTTTTTTTTTCTGAGATGGAGCCTCACTGTCACCCAGACTGGAGTGCAGTGGCACGATCTCCACTCACTGCAACCTTTGCCTGGGTTCAAGCAATTCTCCAGCCTCAGCCTCCCGAGTAGCTGGGACTACAGGTGCATGCCACCACACCTGGCTAATTTTTGTTATTTTAGTAGAGATGAGCTTTCACTATGTTGGCCAGACTGGTCTCAAACTTCTGACTTCAGGTGATCCACACACCTCAGCCTCTCAAAGTGCTGGGATTACAGGAGTTAGCCACCATGCCAAGCCCAGTCCTTTGTTGATGATCTCTAGGCTTACGTCTGCTGACCGCTTCCGAGTCTATCTCCAGCTGGGTCTCTCTACAGTTCCTCACCTGGTGCCTCTTGGCACCTTAGCCTTAGCATCTCCCACCACTGTGAAGGCACCTCTGTCCACGGCATCTCTTCTAACTCCATCTGTCACCAACAAATTGATCACCAAGGCCAAGCAGACATCTACCAGATGTCTCTCGAATCCACTTCTGCTTCTAGTTTTCACTATTTCAGCTTCGACTCAAGTCAAACACTGGTCTCCACACGGAAGCCTCTCCTCCAACTTACTCTCCACGCCTCCATCTGACAACTCCTCAAGTGCTGCCCTTACCTCGCAGCTTCCCTGCTTATAACCCTCAAGGGCTCCCTCCCACCAAACCCCCCATCTGGAATTCAAGACCCTCATGATCTGACCCCAAACTATGGAGACTGTAGCAAAAAGCACATCTTTTCCCACAAATAGTTCACTTCCCTTCTGCCATATTTTTGTTTACATGGTTTTAATTCCCTCTGTTTCTACTACTGAACTCCTACACATCTGTCAAAACCCAGGTCCAATGCCCCTCCTCTAAGAAAACTTTCTAATTATCCCCCTCTCACCTTAACAGTGGAATTGTAGATTCCCACAGACCTAGAAAAATTATTTTATAAAATCACAGAGGCCCACCCTGACAATTTTAGGGCCCAGGATAAGTGAAAGAGAGCTCTTGCAGCCCACAGTGCCTGTTCTCTTCTCTTCCACCCTCCCCACAACTCCATCCTGCAATGTGAGAGGTCTAGTGTGCACAAGCAAGGACCTTCAAGCCCTCACATCCAAGCTTCACCCCACACCCCCAATAGCCCCTTGCCAACTCCCCCAGTCACTCTTTGGCCATCCCTTGTGGTTGGGGCACCATGGCCTGGGGGAAGAGGCCAACACAGGTCCTGGAAGCAGGCTTGGTCCCTTTGAGCAGGCAATCCCAGGGTTGAGAGTACAGGAGTGAGGTCCAGAGAGTGTGGGCTCTGGGTGAGCCCTCTGCCCTGTGGGGAGGGCAGAGCTGAGCCCTCTACAGTCAAGCTGTCCCATATCAGTGTGCACATTCATGGGGAGCTCCTGCAAGTCTAACAAGCCTCCAGGGCACGAGGCGACTGCCAGGCAGCAGCCCACGCCAGGAGGAGCAAGGGTCTGAACATGAGACCCGGGTCCAAGGGTGGATGGTGACATTAACCATGTGGAGTCTTCTTTGTTACATAATGGGTAAAATAAACTTGGAGCTGCAATTCTCCAGAATGAAGCTCAAAAATAGTAAGTTCACAGCAAGGGTGTCTTGGTCTCAAAGCTGTGCTGAGCTTTGCTGTTACAACTCAGTGTCGCTTATGGATTCTCCAGCCGCCCGGAGAGGCTGTGACTTGGCAGGTTGGTACATACGGGACCTCCTGCCTCTACCTTTGTCTGCCTGGTGCTGTGAAGACTGACCAGACCCCATGGAAAAAGTATTAGAAAGGAATCAGGCCATTTCCTGGGTACATGACTCTGCCAGTGAAAACGCCCATAGAGCCAGGACCACCCAAAGTGGAATCTTAAGGATGTCTCCCCAGGGGTCTTTGCTTACCCTGCACCATCTCTCCTGGATCTCATTGTATGTCTGCTTGAGTTGAGGAGTTCCAGACCAGCTTGGGCAACACAGCAAGACTTTGTCTCTACTTAAAAAAAATAAAATAAAACCTAGACATGGTGGTATTCATCTATCATCCCAGCTACTCGGGAGGCTGAGGCAGCAAGATTACTTGAGCCCAGGAGTTGAGGTTGCAGTGAGCTATGATCATGCCACCACACTCCAGCCTAGGCGACGGAGAAAGACCTTGTCTCAAAAGCAGTAATAATAAAATAATTTTTAAAAAATGTATGCCCTCCCTAACTACTCAACCTCCTTCTCCCTCAGCAATCTCAGACACAGTTGGGCCTACTCCCAACTATTTGGCCCCCAGGCAAAAAAAATCTGGCATGAAGTTTGAGAAGTGGAGGAGGGGTAGGAGAAGGCAGAGTTTCCTTCCTTCTTTGTTGTGCCAGGAGTCTTAATCACCCCCTTGAGTTTAAATATCTATATATATATATTTTTTTTTCTTTTTCTTTTTTGCCTTAGAGTCACTGATCATCAGGACTGAAAGTGCCCTAGTACAATTCTCTCCCTTTAACGATGGGGAAACTGAGGCCCAGAGAGGGTAGTAGCTTGCCTGAAGTCCCACAGCAAGTTGGTATGGAGCCATGACTAGGACGCAGGTCTCCTCACTCCAGTCCAGTTCTTGGTCTGCCCCACACTGGCTCTTTGCTAAACTCACCCTTTGCCCCACGGGGCACAGAACAGACCTCACCCTCTTACTACCTGGGTGAGTTTACAAAAGCCACTTACTCTATCTGAGATTCAGTTTCCTTGCTGCTCAGAGGGGAAGAGCAATTCTTTTTTTTTTTTTTTTTTTTTTTTTTTTTTTTTGAGACGGAGTCTCGCTCTGTCTCCCGGGCTGAGTGCAGTGGCCGGATCTCAGCTCACTGCAAGCTCCGCCTCCCGGGTTTACGCCATTCTCCTGCCTCAGCCTCCCGAGTAGCTGGGACTACAGGCGCCCGCCACCTCGCCCGGCTAGTTTTTTGTATTTTTTAGTAGAGACGGGGTTTCACCGGGTTAGCCAGGATGGTCTTGATCTCCTGACCTCGTGATCCGCCCGTCTCGGCCTCCCAAAGTGCTGGGATTACAGGCTTGAGCCACCGCGCCCGGCCGGGAAGAGCAATTCTTACCTGCTGGAGTCATGCAGGTAGAGGAGCCAGCACAGGGCCCAGAATGTGGTAGGTAGTTGAGCCCAGTGTGGGTCCTTTTTTTTGCCCATTATAAGCATGACAAGGAAAGAAATGGTCCTCAGATTTGCTTCCTATGGCTGCTGCAACAACTTGTCACAGAGTGTTAACAGCCTGGAATCTGTATGGGTCTGCAGCAACTACAGATTCTTAGCCTCCTCCAAGGAAAGAATTTGTCCAAGGGGCATAAGGCTGAGAGAGATGGAGGCAAGTTTTTGAGCAGGAGTGAGTTTATTAAAAAGTTTTAGAGCAGAAGGCCAGGTGTGGTGGCTCACACCTGTAATCCCAGCACTTTGGGAGGTTGAGATGGGGGGATCGCTTGAGGCCAGCAGTACTAGACCAGTGTGGTCAACACAGCGAGATCTATCTCTTAAAAAACAAACAAAAATGTTTTAGAGCAGGAACAAAAGGAAGTAAAGTACACTTGGAAGAGAACCAGTTTGGTGACTTGAGGAATCCAAGTGGGCTGACCTTTGACCTCTGACCTTGACCTCTGACGTTGTCATGCTTCCCAGGGGTTGCATCTCTCCTCCCTTGATTTTCCTCTGGTGCAGGCTGTCCGCACGCATAGTGGCCTGCCAGCACTTGGGAGGGGCCGTATGCAGTGTGTTTACTAAAATTGTACGCATGCTCACTTGAGGTGTTTTTCCCTTACCAGTTGAGAGTTCTCAGAGGAAGGTTACATGCCAGTTAAACTCTGCCATTTTACCTCTTAGTGCACATGCTTGAGCCACTTGCCGCATCCTTTTTTTTTTTTTTTTGAGACGGAGTCTTGCTCCGCTGCCCAGGCTGAAGTGCAGTGGCACGATCTCAGCTCACTGAAACCTCCGCCTCCTGGGTTCAAGCAATTCTCCTGTCCCAGCCTCCTGACTAGCTGTGACTATAGGCGCCTGCCACTACACCCAGCTAATTTTTGTATTTTTAGTAGAGATGGGGTTTCACCTTGTTGGTCATGCTGGTCTCGAACTCCTGACCTCAGGTGATCCACCTACCTCAGCCTGCCAAAGTGCCGGGATTACAGGCGTGAGCACCGCACCCGGCCACTTGCCCGATCTTATTGGGAAGTGACTAATTACCAGCTTCAGGTGTTTTCTATCTATTGGGAGATTGCCTTTGCCTGGCACCAGCTACAACCAATTATTATTTGAGAGAGACAGTGAAACAACCAGCTGACTGTCACCTGACCATCACCTGACATTCCTGGTGGGTGTGTGGAGCCTCTCCCGCCCTGCTCGTGTTTGCCTAACTACCTGTTCTAGCAAGAGGAACTTAAAACAACACAGATTTCTTATCTTACAGCTCTGGAGTCAGAAGTCCAAAATGTGTCTCATGGAGCTAAAATATAGGTGTCAGTGTAATGGCCCAGAGGGTTCACCTTGCCTGCTGCCTAGACAGAGCCCATTTCTCAAGACAGGAAAATTGCAATAGAGAACAAGTAATTCACGCAGAGCCACTGTGCAGGAGACCAGAGTTTTATTACTACTCAAATCAGTCTCCCAAGCATATGGGGAACAGAGTTTTTAAGGACAATTTGGTGGGTTGGGGAAGGCCAGTGAGCCAGGAGTGCTGATTGGTCAGAGATGAAATCATAAGGAGTCAAAACTAGCTTCTTGCACTGAGTCAGTTCCCTGGTGGGGGCCACAAGATCAGGTGAACCAGTTTATTGATCTGGGTGGTGCCCCCCTATCCATCAAGTGCAGCATTTGCAGAGTATCTCAAGCACTGACCTTAGGAGCAGTTTAGGGAGGGTCAGAATCTTGTAGCCTCCAGTTGCATGACTCCTAAACCATAATTTCTAATCTTGTGGCTAATGTTAATCCTACAAAGGCAGTCTAGTCCCCAGGCAAGAAGGAGATGTGCTTTGGGAGAGGGTTGTTATGGTCTTTGTTTTAAACTATAAACCATAAACTGAGTTTCTCCCAAAGTTAGTTCATCCTGCGCCCAGGAAAGGACAAGGGCAGCTTGGAGGTTAAAAACAAGATGGAGTCGATTAAGTTAGCTCTCTTTCTCTGTCTCAGTCGTAATTTTGCAAAGGCGGTTTCATTAGTAGGGCTGGGTCCCTTTCTGGAGGCTCTAGGGGAGAATCCATTTTTGTACCCTTTCCAGGTCCTAGAGCCACCCACACTCCTTGGCTTGGGGTTCTCTCCCATCTTGAAAGCCGGCAGTGGCAGCGAGTCTTCCGCACATCACCTCACTCTGACTCTCCTCTTTTACTTATAAGGACCCTTGTGATTCCATTGGGCCCCCCTAGATACTCCAAAATAATCTCTCCTTCTCAAAACCAGAGGATTAGCAACCTTAATTCCATCTGCAGCCTCCATTCTCCTTTGCCGTGGAACGTAACATATTCACAGGTTCTGAGGTTTAGGATGGGGAGAGCTATTATTCTGCCTATCACAGAATAGGCAGAAAAATTATTTTGGGGCTTGGGGCATCTGAAGAAAATCAAGGCTTCACTTCCAGAAAAATGTACATGAAAAATTGTGGTATATGATCTCAGGGGATTCACTGGCACCCATTCATGGACCCCAGCTATGAACTCTTGAACTAAAAGGATAATGTGGGTCCTCTACCCTGCATGACATTTGTCATAGATTTATTAGTTGTGTACTCCCATGTGTACATATGCACACATGTGTGTGTGAATATACTTGTGTGCTCACAAACGCACATGTGTATGCTGACTTATCCAGATACACGCACATGCATACACATGTACATGCCACACCATTTTCCTACAGAAATAGCAAGACTTTCTTTGGCTTCTCTTTGTGTGAGATGCAGCCAGGAAGGCACAGAAAAAGTCTTCCCCTGACTTTGCCTTTCCATCCAGCTCATTTCTTCCCTACCCCAAGGCCCATGGGTCCGCGGGCCCTCTGGGCTTGTCCCTCTGCCTGACTGATCTTCATCAGTGGCCCTGGTAGATCTGACATGGTGAGTGCGGACCGGCCCTGGCTGGCAAGTGCCCTGTTGCTTGTTTTGCTGCAGCATGTTTGGCTTGCAGAGCAACTTGGGGTGCTACTCTACACTTGCATTTTCAGAGTGGTGTCCTTTTAGGGTTCCTGGCCCTCACACCTGTGAATTCAGAGCCAGAGATGCAGTCAATAGAGGCTAGTCACAAGGAAGACAAAAGGGTTAACTGCATCATGCACCTGCATGGACAAGAACACTCACTTCTAGGGCCACCATCCTCCCCCACTCCCCCACTGCCGCCTGTGCATCTCCAGGATGGCAGGTCCCAGAAAAGAGGAAGTCACAGGGAAAAGAGTGGCCTAGCTCCTACCTCAGCAGGACAGATACACACCATTGCCCCCAGCCCACCTCCCACAGATGCCCTCCTCTCACCCCCACCATGCCAGGCTCCTCTGAGAGCCCCGCTTCTTCCCCAGCCTCTGGGATAAGCCGTCAATCACTATTTACCTTCCTTGAGTCCTGCTGCTTGATCATGTGGCAGACGCTCCAAGTCCCAAGGGCAGAGAGGAGAGAGAGAGGATCACTGTGGTCTCGCCTCAGGTGAAATATTGAAAAACTATCATGCCTCTGAGCCTACAAAAAGCACTTCTTGCTGAAATATCTCCAGGAACTGATTATGTTAAGAGAGTATATCTCTCCTTCCCAGCCTTGAGCCATTCTCTCAAAAATCTGCTTTCCTTGATTATATTACCTTTGAAAGGGACAAGGTCTAAGAGAGGAGGGGAAACTAACTGAGCCACCCAGAGGGGGATCCCTGTAGCTGATGAAGGGTCTGGTGGGGCCTGCACCTTGCCAGAGAAAAATGCTGCTCTCTGATCTATGAGGAATGCAGTAAACCCTTCTGGCAGCTCTTCAGAGGACAGTCTACAACCAGTTGTTGACAATGACCTTCCACGTATGCATGGAGGAGGAACAGGGGGCAGGTGGCATCTGGTCTCTCTCCCCTCCCCACCTCACTGCTCATGCCAGTTAGCTGTGACAACCACTGGACCCAAGGACAATGACATGCTCCTGGAGGTGTGGCTTGGGGAGCACTGCGGAGCCACCTAGGACTTCCTACTCTCACTCTCTTCATCCAGGCTATTGCAGCTCTGGCCGGGAGTGACATAAGTGAAATGGGGTCTCCCAGCTCAAGATGGAGGCATGGCAGGGAGGACCTGGATGTTGGGAGAAGGGAAAGGAGGCTGGGAGAAGGTCACGGCCAGAGAGAGAGAGAATAGGAGGAGAGGGCAGTGTAGAGGAGACTACTCGCAGCCAACCTGATCATGATTCCCCTGCTTCCTGGTTTTCCAGGAGGTGACAATGTGCCCAGGCTCCACTGCAGCAGCCACAAGATACAGTTAAGGCCAAGGTGATGTAAACAGAAGCCATTTGAGGGAAGTTTCCAGAGAGCCTTTTTAGTACTGTCTGTCCTTAGACTCTGCTCTGGGCCTCCTGCTTCAGAGGGCCTCACTCGAATGTCTCTCTCTCTCACACACACAACACACACACAACACACACACACACACAGCTATAGTTTGAATGTGTCTCCCAAAACTCATGTATTGGAAACTTAATCCCCAACGCAGTGGTGTTGAGAGATGGGGCCTTTAAGAGGTGATTAGGTCGTGAGGACACTGCCTTCCAGAATGGGCTAATGTCACAGTCTTGAGTTATCAGGAGTGGGTTCCTGATAAGGAAAGGGGTGAGGCACCCCATCCCCTTTCTCGCACACTCTCGCGTCATCTTTCCACGTTAGGATGCACCAAAAACGCCCTCACCGGGGACAGCCCCTCCATCTCAGACTCACTAAGCCTCCAGAACTGTAAGAAACAAATTTTTTCTTTATCAATTACCCAGTCTCAGGTATTCTGTTATAGAAACACAAAACAGACTAAGATGGCCACACACACACACACACACACACACACAAATATTTCCTAACAAACACAAAGGTGGTCTCTATCATCTGGGATCAGGTCCTCAACACAGACACAGTGCAATCCATACCCCAAATATTCATTCTTACCAACACCATGCAAGCCCAGGGATACACACATTCACAACTCTTGCCCCGCCCTTGAAACACTCTGAGCCTGGAAATTTTGCATCTCTGTGCCTGAGGACATTGGAGGTGGTTGCTGCTCAGAGAGCAGGAAGGATTGAACGGCAGAAGAGCTTAGATAATGGAAAAACACAAGTTGCTTGTTAATTCCTTCCCAGCAGATATCATGGGTTTAACATTCCTACACAACAAAGTAGCATTTCCCAGTTGTCCCAAACATCTATTTTCTTGCTTCTTCTCAAGTTCTAGCCCACTATTCTGAAGGTCCTCCCCAATTACAGGGCATTCATAGCAATTGTATCTGGCAGCTGAAGAACATGTTGCCATATTCAACAACTCATACTGCTGTGAAATCCGCAATATGTAGGTCTAAGTAGAATTGCATGAAGAATGGTACAAAGTCTTTACACTGGCAATCACATAGATGTTGAATGGTAGAAGGTCAAGTTTTATTTTCACAGAAATGTTTAATAAGATTTATTTAAATGTGTTAAATAAAATTTAGCTTTATTTAAGTAATGTTAATATGCATGAATTAGAACTAGTATTTTATCTTTTTTTTAATTTTTTTTATGTGAGATGGGTAACGTGCTGACATTGTACCAAGGTTCATGAGGGTGATATCTCACACATGCACGTGAACATGCAATCATCATGCTTGTGAACTACAAAAGAATCTTACCTTTTAATTTGTTAAATTATGACTTCTTTAGGAAAAGACTTCTCTAGAAGATATATACAAAAAAATAATTTTAATTATTGCACTTCTTTAGGAAAAAACTTCTCTAGAAGATGTATACAAAAAATAATTTTAATTATTGAATTTCTATGTTCACTTTCTTTTTTTTTTTTTTTTTTGAGATGGAATCTCACTCTGTCGCCCAGGCTAAAGTGCAGTGGCACAATCTCAGTTCACTACAACCTCCACCTCCCAGGTTCAAGCAATTCTCCTACCTCAGCCTCCCGAGTAGCAGGGATTACAAGTGTATGCCACCACACCTGGCTAATTTTTGAATTTTTGATAGAGATGGGGTTTCACCATGTTGATCAGGCTGGTCTTGAACTCCTGACCTCAAGCAATCCACCTGCCTCAGCCTCCCAACGTGCTGAGATTACAGGTGTGAGCCGCCACGCGAGGCCATCCATGTTCACTTTAACTGACACTTCTTAATGATAATAGATTCAAATTTTGTATATTTTGACTACAATTACATTTAAAAAACTTTAGATCAGGGGTTGGCAACTTTTTCTTAAAGATGCAGACAGTAAATATTTTAGGTTTGTTGACCATACAGTCCCAGTCACAGCTACTCAGCTCTGCCACTGTAACATGAAGACAGTCACGGACAATATGTAAAAGATGGAGCATGATTGTGTTCCTTTAAAATGTTTTAAACAAAAAACAGTTGACTGGACTGCAGGTTATGGTTGACCAATCCTTGCTTTAGACAAACAGTCCCCAACCTTTTTGGCACCCGGGACAGGTTTCCTGAAAGACAATTTTTCCATAGACCGTGGTTGTGGGGGAATCGTTTCAGGATGAAACTGTTCCACCTCATCAGGCATTAGATTCTCATGCAACCTAGATCCCTCGCATGCCCTGTTCAGGATAAGATTCCCTTGCCTAAGAGACTCTAATGCCTCAGCTGATCTGACAGGAGGTGGGGCTCATGCAGTAATGCTTGCTCACCTGCCGCTCACCTCCTGCTATGTGCCCCAGTTCCTAGCAGAGAGCTGGTCTGCACCTTGGGGGTTGGGGACCCCTGCTTTAGAGCATTACTATCAACAGAAGACAAATTTGTGAAAATGTTGATATTAACATAATTATTGAATTTTGCTCAGATGATAGAAAAATAATGCATGGAATAAATACATCATGACTTTTGAATTATGTATACCTTGGTTTTATTATAGTACCTTGGTCTCATTCAGACTTTGCCAGCTTATCAACAGAATCCCAGATATATTCAGTCATAATTAAATTCAATTGTCTTTGGTGCTTCGTGACTTCCAATCATAGAAAAATTATAGCTCAATTCCACATTGAATTTGGGCACAAGAGAAAAAAGTATAGCTTGACATGTTTTTGCCTTTGTCATTTCGAGGGTAGGAAGATAAACATATATTACTTAGTAGCCTGTTGGCTTGAATTATAACTTTTAAATACATAAACATATAGTAGCTAGACCTCCCTTTGTACTCTTTTTTTTTTTTTTTTTGAGAGATGGAGTCTCTTTCTGTAGCCCAGGCTGGAGTGCAGTGGTGTGATCTCAGCTTACTACAACCTCCGCCTCCTGGGTTCAGGCGATTCTCCTGCCTCAGCCTCCAGAGTAGCTGGGACTACAGGCATGTGCCACCATGCCCAGCTAATTTTTATATTTTTAGTAGAGACAGGGTTTCACTACGTTCTAGGTTGGTCTCAATCTCCTGACCTCATGTTCTGCCCGCCTCAGCCTCCCGGAGTGCTGGGATTACAAGCGTGAGCCACTGCACCCAGCCTTGTACTCTTATTGTGGGCCCTGTAAAAGGCAGGAGCAGCCTGAGCCCTTTAAGAGGGGACAGACTTGGCTGACTTCCCCTTTTGCCTTCTTCCTGCTGCCTCCTTCCCCTTCCCTGGGACAGAGATGTAACTATCGGATTTTGGCTGCCATTTTGTGAGGAAGAGGCCAAGTGAATGGCAGAAACTTCAGCTTGACCACCCCCCCAAACTGCACCAAACCCAATTCAGAAACCACCCACCCCTGGACCCTTACCATTTGAGGAAAATGAATCACTATTTGGTTAAGTCATTAACCAAAATTAGGGTTTTCTGTTACAAGCAGCCAAACACAAATTCCAACAAGGGTATGGGGTATGTGACTCTCATCCCACTGCTTTTCTGATGCATCTCTCCCAGCTCCCAACACACTGACACATTCATTCATTCATCCAACAAGCATCCCCAAGGGTCTATTCTGGTCCAAGACCTAGGATAGTGTTGGGCCTACCATGAGGAACTGGAAGAAATGTAGGGAGGGATCGTCATAAGGAGCTCACAGCCTCATAACAGAGACAAGATGGAAACGATCATATGATCCTTGCTTTATCTACAGTGTTAATTAGGACACAGGTCCAGATGTGTCATCAGGAACCCAGGCTAACAGAGGCTTAAACAAAAGAGGAGATCATACACAAGAGAATACTCTTAATCCATTAAAAAAAAAATGAAATCCTGTCATTTGCAACAACATGGATGGAACTGGAAGTTATTATGTTAAGTGAAATAAGCCAGGTACACAAAGACAAATATTGCATATTCTCACTCATTTCTGGGAGCTAAAAAGTTGAACTTGTGGAGGTAGAGAGTAGAATGATGGTAACTAGAGGCTGGAAAGAGTGGAGAGGGGGATAAAGTAGGGTTGGTTAATGAGTACAAACATATAGTTATGTAGAAGAAATAAGTTCTCGTTTGATAGCACAATAGAATGACTATAGTGAACCGCAATTTATTGCATATTTCAAATCAGCTAGAAGATTTGAAATGTTTCCAACACAAAGAAATGATAAATGTTTGAAGTGATGAATATCTTAAAGACCCTGATTTGATCACTACACGGTGGATGCATGTTTCAAAATATCACATGTACCCTATAAACATATACAATGACTACATATAAATAAAAAAGAGAGTTAATTTATCTCAAGTGTAAAAGTCTGGGCTGGTATAGCAGCTGTAGCTCTGAGGTTGTCAGGGGTCCAATTGTAACTACCCAGTGGGTTCACCTTGCCTGCTGCCTAGACAGCTGATTTATCTTTATCAAGTTGGGAATTGCAACAGAGAAAGAGTAGTTCATGCAGAGTCAGCTGTGCGGGAGACCAGAGTTTTATTATTACTCAAATCAGTCTCCCGAGCATTTGGGGAGCAGAGTTTTTAAGGTCAATTTGGTGGGTTGGGGGAAGCCAGTGAGCCGGGAGTGCTGATTGGTCAGAGGTGGAATCATAGTGAGTCAAAGCTGGCTTCTTGCACTGAGTCAGTTCCTGGGCCGGGGCCACAGGATCAAATGAGGCAGTTTATTGATCTGGGTGGTGGCCCCCTATCCATCAAGTGCAACATTTGCAAAGTATCTCAAGCACTGACCTTAGCAGCAGTTTAGGGAGGGTCAGAATCTTGTAGCCTCCAGTTGCGTGACTCCTAAACTGTAATTTCTAATCTCGTGGCTAATATTAGTCCTACAAAGGCAGTCTAGTCCCCAGGCAAAAAGGAGGTCTGCTTTGGGAAAGGGCTGTTACTGTCTTTGTTTTAAACTATAAACTATAAACTGAGTTTCTCCCAAAGTTAGTTCAGCCTGTGCCCAGGAAAAAACAAGGACAGCTTGGAGGTTAGAAGCAAGATAGCATTGGTTAAGTTAGATCTCTTTCACTGTCTCAGCCATCATTTTGCAAAGGCCGTTTCACAATCTTCTTCCTTGTTGCTGTCACACTGGAGTTCTGTGGTCCACCTGGTCCAGGATGCCTCACCACGTGTCCACATTCCAGCCAGTGGGAAGGGGCAGAGGAGAACACGCCCCCTCCCCAAGTTGGACACAGCTTACTCCCACCTCCCACTGGGCACAAGTTAATTACAGAACCGTAAGTAGCTCCAGGGACACGTGGGAAAAGTGGTCTTTCCTCTGCTCGGTCTTGTGCTCAGAAAAATACTTAGGCTTGTAATACTACAGATGAAAGGAAAATCAGCCATTTTTATTACCCTTTCTAAAACATTCCTGAACCACCAATGTAACGAACTTAGATGTGTAGGCGCCTGACTTCTGGCATCGCATTCCTAACAAGACACTGGTGTTTCCTATATTCACCCCCCATGCCCTATTACCAATTAACTGTCTTTTGAAAATTTCATTAACGTTTATTTCCATGTATTACACACACACACACACACACACACACACACGAAACAAAATATAAAACACTTTTTATCACTTAAGTAGAGTTACCTGCTAAGTGATGGGAATGAAACCACCTTTGCAAAATAACTGAGACAATGAAAGAGATTTAACTTAACTGACTCCATCTTGCTTCTAACCTCCAAGCTATCCTTGTTCATTCCTGGCGTAGGCTGAATTAACTTTGGGATAAACTTACTTTATAGTTTAAACAAAGACAGTAACGGTCCTTCCCAAAGCAGACCTTCTTCTTGCCTGAGGACTAGACTGCGTTTGTAGGACGCAGATCAGAAATTATGGTTTAGGAGTCATGCAGCCGGAGGTGACAAGATTCTGACCCTCCCTAAACTGCTTCTAAGATCTGTACTCGAGATATTTTGCAGACCCTGCACTTGATGGATCATCTGGCCCCACCCAAATCAGTAAACTGGCTCATCTGAATGTGTGGCCCCTGACCCGGGAACTGACTCAGCACAAGAAGACAGTTTCAACGCCCTGTGATTTCATCTCTGACCAATCAGCACTCCTGGCTCCATTGGCCTCCCCCTACCCACCAAGTTATCCTTAAAAACTCTGCTCCCCAAATGCTCGGGGAGACTGATTTGAGTAATAATAAAACTCTGGTTTCGCGCACAGCCCGCTTTGCGCAAATTGCTCTTTCTCTATTGTAATTCCCCTGTCTTGATGAATTGAGTCTGTGTAGGCAGCAGGCAAGGTGAACCCCTTGGGCGGTTACAGGAATTGAGAACACCAAACTTCAGTGGGAATTGAACACTGGGCCTTCTGCTAGGTTGACTGGCTAGCTCTGAATCTTGGTTCAGGAAACTGGCCTCACAACTCAGGATTCCAATCCATGGCCTTTCAGGTCTTCAGAAGGAGCTAAAGCTGTGTGTTTATTGTTAAGCCTGTGAATCATAAATTTTTTGAAACTGAGTGAGTGTTATGATAGACATCTGAGTGAAGCAGTCCATTTTGATGTGGCTGTTTTCATTCAAAGGACATGTTAACATGGTACTTTTAACCCAGGTCATTTGGGGCTATATCAAAATGTAAAAACTGTTTTCTGGGCAAACCACCTTTAATCCTGCCCTCTTTCCCAGCTTCAATCCACTGCTTGCTCTACTCCCCCTCGCTATTGTCATTCAACTGCAAAATTTATGGCCTTAGCAAATCGCCCATAATAAATGGGCTGTAGTAAAAGATCTGTAAATCCACCATTCCTCTCCCAAGGGAAATTTAATAAAAACGAACTCAGATAAAAACACTCATTAAGAATTGCAACAAAGATTGATACAGTGTTTAACTTATAATTAATACATGTCTTTCTCTAGGATATTTGAAAATATTTTATTCTCATGATTTTTGACCAGTATCGAAGTGGTTCCACCAGTTCTCATATTTTAACAATGCCTGTGGTGTGTCTTTTCTTTGTACAAAAAGATTATATTTGAGGTTTCTTTTGGATTGGTCCTTGGACTGGCAAAT
The DNA here is from genome assembly GCF_007565055.1 of Rhinopithecus roxellana. Classification (NCBI taxonomy): domain Eukaryota; kingdom Metazoa; phylum Chordata; class Mammalia; order Primates; family Cercopithecidae; genus Rhinopithecus; species Rhinopithecus roxellana. The sequence goes on from NC_044564.1 coordinate 20,638,123, forward strand.
TTCCAAATGGCTTTGACTGAGCCATTTGGAAAGGTAATTCTTAGCCATTACCTTTCATTTTCCTTTCACTAGCTGACCTAATATGGGTAGAAATAATGAGGTTTTGTGAGGTTTATTTTTGACAACTTTGGTGGCTTTAAATACATATCTTTGACCCAATTTTTAAATGGTTGCAGATTTTAAGGTGTATTATCTACTAACACATCAAATGGAACCTCTGGGTCTTTAGTTGTCACAAACAGAATCACTTGAGCTGTAAGGAAGAACTTAAACCACTTCCGTTTGGTGTTTTTAACTCTTCATTGGCTAATTTCTTTTTTCTTTTTCTTTTTTTTGAAACAGAGTCTTGCTCTGTTGCCCAGGCTGGAGTGCAGTGGCACCATCTCGACTCACTGCAGCCTCCACCTCCCGGACTCAAGTGATTCTCCCCGCTGAGTATCAAATGATACTCAGCCTCCCAAGTAGCTGGGATTACAGGCATGTACTACCATGACCTGCTAATTTTTGTATTTTTTTTTTTAGTAGAAGAGGAGTTTTGCCATGTTGGCCAGACTGGTCTCGAATGCCTAGCCTCAGGTGATCCACCTGCTTTGGCCTCCCACAGTGCTGGGATTACAGGCATGAGCCACTGCACCTAGCCTCCTTGGCTAATTTCTTTTACAGTTTCTTTCTTTCTTTCTTTTTTTTTTTTTTTTTTTTTTTTGCTAAATGGGGAAAAAAATAGTACTCAAGAAGACTGAATAGGTAGCATATAATCTATCCTGCTTCTAATCCATCACCACAGTTGGCTCAGTTTCCTCATCTATAACGGAATAATAATGGTACATAATTCACAGGGTTTGAGCACTCAACTAAGATGCATAAAGTGCATAGCACAGTGCCTCGCACATAATAATATGGTCATTAAATGATAGCTATTGTTGTATTATTGTTATTCTTTAGCACAAAATTAAATCCTAAATGTCTTCCTCCAAAAGGGATTAAATTATGATTTAATTTTACAATTTAGTTTTTGAGGACATGCTCTGAAACTGGCATAATGAAAATGGTGCCTTCACAATGGAGAAAGTTGGAAGAGAAGATTAAAATTAAATCAACAATAGTGTGATGGGTTGACATCAGGAATGTAGATGATATTCCTGATAGAGCACACGGAAAGCACCCAGCATCATTTTTGTGTAATTCCTGCCAAACCTCATGTTGAAATTTTATACCCAACGTTGGAGGTGGGCCCTAATGGGAGGTGGTTAGGTCATAGAGGTGGATCCTTCATGAATGGCTTGATGAGGTTCTTGCAATGGTAAGTTTTCACTCTACAGTCCCTACCAGAACTGGTTGTTAAAGGAGCCTGGCACCTCTTCCCACTCTCTCTTGCTTCCTCTCAGGCCATGTGATCTCTGTACACTAAGGCTCCCCTTCTCCTTCTGCCATGAGGGGAAGCAGCTTGAGGCCCTCACCAGAAGCAGATGAGCTTCTTGTAGAGCCTGCACCACGCTTACTGTGCAGCCTGTAGAACCATAAGCCAAATAAATCTCCTTTCTTTATAAATTACCCAGCCTTGGGTATTCCTTTTACCAACACAAACAAAGACAGCTTCTCTAAGGATAAGTCTATCAAAGCAGCATAAATAGCCATCCTAAACAGGTATGGCCTTTGTCCTATTGGTTTTTATGTGGCACTCGTGCTAAGGAAATAAAAATGTCTTGTGTGAACAGGTTTCCAAACTCTGCCAAAAATTTTCTTTTGACCTGTTGCTGTGACAAATTGCATTAATGCACTTATTCATAAAAAGCCACCTTTACATTCCTGTAGTAAAGCTGACTTGGTCATAATGTAGTATTATTTTAATATACTATCGAATTGAATGCTAATACTAAAATTCATATGGGATTTATGCCTCTATGTTCTTAAATGTGTAATCATTGTATTGAACAGTCTGAAGTCAGTAGGGTATAAATATAAAATAGTTTTATGGGTTTTTTTTTTTTTTTTGTCCAATCTCTTATCTTCAAACAAATTCTTCCAAATCTCTTCTTCCTGTCCCATAATGACATTTGAACAAATCATATGGATTTCTGGTCACTTTCAATTAATAAAAAGTCCAGGCCAACCTATTACCAGTTTAAAACTTCAGTTACAGCATCAGCAGTACTGTGTCCAAGTGCAAGGATGTCAAGAATGTTTCCTTTTCCAAAACTTCCAGGAAGAATTTAGAGCTCAGACAGAACCCCACAGAAGCTTCTTCGCAAACGTGCAGAGGATGCAAATAAGTGCCTTTGCTTGCTCTCCGTGGTCAGCATGAGTTTACAGCAGGAATAAGGGCATTCAGAACACCTGGAAGCAGTAGATGTCCTTTGGAAAGAACAAGATGATGGTGGCCTCAGGCAAAGAAGCCTGTCTGCTGAGTACAAAGACCATGTGCACCAGTCGGATAATAGTTAAGGGAAGACATTGGTCTCTAGTTTACCAACCACCTAAGGAGGAAGTGAGTGAAATTATCTGAAATGAACCATGCCGAGGCTGGATCCAAGGCAAGATTCTTCATGAGCCTGGACTTGGAGGTCTCTGTAGTTATTCCTCCATTCTACTGGGGCTACACTCAGCCTGCTCACCCCCATCAAGAGCAGTGTGAAAGGAATGAACTACTGATACACACTACAACATGGATAATCCTTGAAAATATTATGTGCTGTAAAAAGAGCCAGTCACAAGTGACAATATACTATATAATTCCATTCTTATAAAAGTCCAGAATGGGGACTCTAGAGAAACAGGAAGTAAATTTCTGCTTGCTTATGGCTGGGGGGCAGTGGTTGAAGGATAGGGGAGTAATAGCTAAAAGGTACAGGGTTTCTTTTTTCGAGATAATGAAAATATTCTAAAATTGACTATGATGATGGTTGCACACATCTGTGAATGCAGTAAAAAACCACTGAATTGTACATACTGTTAAATGGGTGGATTATATGGTTTGGATATGGTTTGTTTGGCCTCACTAAATCTCATGTTGAAATGTGATCCCCAGTGTTGGAGGTGGGGCCAAGAGGAAGGTGTTTGGCTTGGTGCCATTCCTACAGGAGTGAGTTCTCACTCTTAGTTCCCAAGAAAACTGGTTGTTGAGAAGAGGCTGGCCCCTCCTCCTCTTTCACCATATGAGTCTGCATGCCACCTTCCCTTCCTCGCCTTCCACCATGAGTGGAAGCAGCCTGAGTCCCTTGCCAGAAGTAGATGCTGGCACCATACTTCCTATACAATCTGCAGAACCTATGCCAAATAAACCTCTTGTCTCTTTAAGTTATCCAGCCTCAGGTATGTCTTTATAGCAACACAAATGGACTAAGACATATGTTATGCAAATTATATCTTAATAAAGCGATTTTTTTAAAAAAAGAGAGACAGAGAAAGAGATGCAGAGATTCTGCCAACCAGTGACAAAGTGTGCAAGAAAGACAACATGTTAAGGTATGGCAGGCCCATGTCCTGCAGCTCTTTAGGTCTGAGATGTCTGAATTCAAAAGGACCATCTGATTTATGTGGCAGGCACGGCTGGGAAGGTTTGAATCAATGGGTAATGAGGCAGGAGGCACATGCACATCCTCAGAAGCAAGAGGAAGGGGATGATGAATACTGGGGTACTCAGGCCTGTGAGCAACCCCCACCCAGGTCACAGAACTCCTCTTCCTGCTCTCTCCTCTCTGGGAAATACTCATTTGCTTCTGGCCTGGGGACGAGGAAGGGAGACAGGAAGGACTGACTTTCTATAAAAATTTTTAAAAACCGTATCTGCAGTTGACTCCCTGTAGGCAGCAAAAGGACTTTTCTTAGAAAAAGATTCTCTGAAGTTATGCTTTCCTCCAGATTTCTAACATTCAAAGCTTCTTTCCTGCTCTGGCTACTGTGACAGGCCCCTAGCCACAGCAGTTTCTCTGCATGGGGAGTGAGCACCAGAAACCACCAGCATTGGGATTTCTTTTCTTTCTTTGCCCCTGCTTGGAATAGGGACTTCTGAGGGACATGTGCTCCCTGTCCACCCTCACCTTTGCCCACGAGGAGGAGGCCTGAGTCCTACTTATGCATAAGCCCCATGAATGTCACCTGAAAGAGAAAAGCACTTAGCCAAGGGAGGAGGAAAGCCACGGCTGGGGTGCAGTGTAAGCAGATGGTCAGTGATGTGTCAATGGCCAACAGTGATCTGGAAGTTTTAGTCCTCCCTTGGGGGTGACTCGGATGGTCTTTGTGTATATCGTTCCATCTACAGGGGTTGAGAAAACAGCTCCTTCTGTGCATATCCCCCCTTTTCTATCACATTCAGCAGAGAGAGGGCCATTCTGGCCCCTGTTGAGAGGCCAGGCTGGCTTTCAGGATGGAGGAGATCCCCAGGGAAGGGTACAGTTACCCTTGAACCTTCCACCAGCCTTTTGCTCTGCTCCCCCTCACCAAGTCCCCAGGAAGGACAGGTCCCCTAGGTCTCTCAGGTGTGAGCTACCAAGTCAAGTGCCTGCTTTATCCAGACAGGCAATGCCAGAGAAGAGCTACTTCTCCATCTCTGTCTCAACAGCAGTGATGACAGGGACGGACTCTCTGACTCCAGGGGTGCCATCCCTAAAGCACAGGCAGCTACAGCAGCCACCTGGCCTCAACAATGGAAGGGAGAGGTGGCTAAGGGTGGGAGAAAGCCTTTGTCATCTTGAGCCATGAGAGCAAAGGGGAAACAGATGGTTCATCCATGAATAACCAGGTCAAAGACCCCACAGCAGCAGACTCGGTAGTCCCTACTCAAAAGCTAAGAATTCTGTTCCAGCAGCTTCATTCTAGACTTGCCCAGAGTGAGCACATGCCCTGGAAACCCTGTAAAGAGAAGCACCAGATGTCATTATCTAGAAACCTTCATTACATTGTGACCAGGGAAGTCAGACAGACAGACAGACAGACAGACAGACACACACACACACACACACACACACACACACACACACACACTGCTCTCCAAGATTGACATCATTTGGTTAGTTTAGTTAGACTCTACTTTGTCCAAAAATAAGTTAAGGAGCCTCCAAACACTGTAGCTATGTGGCTGAAAGCCTGTGCTCTATTCTCAGGCCATGTCATCTTGTCATGGCACAGAGCTGAGTTTGGCGCCCAGTCCTGTCACACAGCAGCGGTGTAGACTTGGGTCTGTGCTTCACCACACCCATCCCCTTTGTAGGATGGTTACAGAGATGGGAAACTATGTAAAGCAATTAGCAATAATGGGAGCTGTTTTTGTTTAACAAAATACTTCAGTCGCATTTCCCAGTGGGAAGTTACTTGCTGCTCCCGCAGCCCCCAGCTTGGCCCTGGGAGCAGTGAAGGGAGGAAGGGAATTTTTCTGCTGCTGACAAAATCTCCTCCTTGTCCCCCTTCATTTTCAAGGCTCAAGCCCCTAGCACCAGTGTCACTTTATGTAACTGGATAGCTCTTGGGAGTGAGAAGCACCCAGTGAAGTGAGGAGCACTCACTTCAGCTTAGTCCATTTTTTTTTTGTCTTTTTTTTGTTTTTTTTTTTTTCCTTTTTGTGGAGAATGGGGTCTCACTATGTTACCCAGGCAGGTCTCGAACTCCTGGGCTCAAGCTATCCTCCCGCCTCTGCCTCCCTGAGAGCTGGGATTACAGGCGTGAGCCACTGCGCCCGGCAGTCCATTCTTTCTGTAGCTAATAGTTTCACCGATTGGCCCCTGTGGTCAGGGCGAGGTACTGGTTTTGTTTGGTGTAGTGCTTAGCTCTGCTCTGGGAGACGACAGTCCCATCTCCCTGCTGGCCCAGCACCCATTCATGCCCCCCGTTTCCTGGTTGTTTGGGGCACTCACTTGTCTGGCCCAGCCATCTGGGCATCCACAGAGCCTCCATTCCTCCTGCACTTCACCTGTTCCTTCACATAGAATACAGAGGGCCCTTTCTGCACACCCTGAAGGCCTTAGCCATCTGGGAGGGCAGCCCCCACATCCAAGTCTTCCAGGCACACTACATCAAAGTCCTCACCCACCCTCTCGCACAGGCTGCCCAGTAAATCCTCAGGTGAAGCAGGCACTGTTCTCTATGTTCACAGCTGCTATGGGCTGAATTGTGCTGCCTCAAAATTCATATGTTGAAGTCCTAACCCCCAGAATGTGACTGTATTTGGAGATGTGGTCTTTTAAGAGGTGATTAAGGTTGAGTGAGTTCACTGGGATGGGCTCCAATTCAGCCTGACTGGTATCCTCAGAAGAAGATTAGGTCCCAAGAAGCATAGAGCATACACACAGAGGTAGAAGGCGGCCACCTAAAAGCCACAGAGAGAGGCTCAGAAGAACCCAATCCTCTTGTGACTTGGACCTTGGAATTATAACCTTCAGAAGTGTAAGAAGATTAACTTCTATCCTTTAAGCCACCCAGTCTATGGTATGTGTCATGGCATCTCTAGGAAACGGACACAGCAACCACCCCACACGTGCCCCAAACTCCTAGGGACGCCTGTCAGGCTGCCCAAGGGATCTCCCACCACACTGCCATCATCTCAGCCCCTCTTCTTGGGGTCATGCTCCAGATTTCACAGCTCAACCAATACCCACCCAACAAATGGGATCTAAGACTTCCTGCAGCCTCCACAAGTCTCTAGGAAGGATCCTCTGGGGTCCTCGCTTGCCCAGTGGGGAGCACACCCTCCCCTCAGTCCCTAATCCAGATTCCTGTCAAGTACCTTCTCCCTCCCAGTCCTCCGGCTGGAGCTGGGGAGGTTGCTGGAATGAGGAGAAGGTGGAAGGAGCCTGTGCAGCCAGCTCCTAAGAAATCCAGATGTAGGTGCCTGGGCTTTTTGGCTTTCTTTACAATGTGGCTGTGATGGTTAATTTTATGTATCAACTTGGCTGGGCTGTGGTGCCCAGATATTTGGCAGAACATTATTCTGGATGTTTCTGTGAAGGTGTTTTTTGGATGAGATTAACATTTAGATCCATGGACTTTGAGTAAAGTGGATTACCCTCTGTAACAGAGATGGGCTTCATCCAATCTGTCGAAGACCTGAATAAAGAGAATATAAAAGATAAAATAATAGACTGACCTGAGCAAGAAGGAATCCTGCCAGCAAACTGTGTTTGCACTGGAACCACAACTCTTCCCTGAGTCTCAGCCTGCCAGCACACCTTGCAGATTTTGGACTTCCCAGCTTCTACAATCCCATAAGTCAATTCCTTGAAACAACTCTCTCCATATACATATACACATATCCTGTTTGTTCTGTTTCTCTGGATAGCTCAAACAGGTCCAGTGGCTTTCTTTAGATCTACTGCTTTGGGTGTCAATTACTCATTCTGAGGCAACTGGAAAAGTCCCACTCATTTCCTGCCACAAGTGAAATTGGATTATAGTTTTCTGGGATCTCATCCTCAGGTTTTTGGTGTAAAGTTATGGTATTTTCAAAAAATACCATCATATGCATTTCGTACTTTTCCCAGAAAGTTATCTAGTTCCTAAAGATTTAAAATAATCCACCCATAAAACCACTTCCTTTTCTGCATGCAACTCTTTAATAACTTTCTTGTTTTCTTCAGATCTATTAGGATTTGGCTACATTTTGCCAATTTATGTTTTCTTATATAATTCATTTTGACCATTTTTATACATTCTTTTCTCATTAAAAAATTTTATGTCTGTATGCACATTTCTCCTTTCTTATTCTCTATGTTAAATTTTTGATTTTTCTTTTTTTTTTTTTTTACTAAACTTGTTAGAGCTCTTCCTCTCCCTCTTCCCTTCTATTCCTCCAAAAGCCAGTAGCTATGGCCAAGCAAGGTCAGTGCCTGCAGGGGTGAGGGAGAGCCTTGGTAACGGGAAGCAGGCTGTCAGAGCCCAGGTGGAGCACCAAGGGCATTGTGCAGGGGTGCCGCCAGGCATGCAGTGCAGAGCCTGACCGTGAGAATATTGGTTCAGAGGCGGAGGCGTGCAAACAGTGTGAGGCATCAGAGAATAAGAGGAAAACATTCAAGAGGGGATGCCCAGCATAGGGTGTCAGAATCTAGCAGGATGAAGAAGGCTTCCAGGTGGGAAGGGCAGACTGGTGCTCAGGTGTGGTGGGGAGGGCATCTGCACAGGGTAGAAGGTGCAGCTGGAGGTTGATTACATGAAGGGGATTGATCAAATAAGTAAATATGCAGTCAGTCCTCTGTATTTGTGGGATCTGCATCCATGGGTTCAACCAACTGTGGATCAAAAATATTCAGGGAAAAAACAATAAAAAATAACAATACAGTAATTAAAAATAACAAAAGACAATACAGTATAATAGGTATTTACATAGCATTTGCATTGTATTCAATATTATAAGTAATCTAGAGATGATTGAAGGCATATGGGAATATGTGCATAGGTTCAATGTAAATACTACACCATATTAGATACGGAACTTGAACATCCATGGGGGGTCCTGGAACCAATACCCTACAGATACTGAGGGATGACTGTATTAAGGATAATGTGAACAATATTTCTCACTTCCAGGGAAGGGAGCTATAACATGTAGAAAATAAGAGAACTAGAAAGAATCCAGCCATATTGGACTAGAATTGGGGCTGTTGGTGTGAGCCCATTGATTTCAAAATATGGAGATAGATATAGAAATATAGATGTAAATGTATATATATTAAGGGAGATATGTATACACATATCTTCAAAGGAAGAGCATAAAACTACAATGGAGAATCCTGGCAAACAGGAGGCCTATCAACTTAATGTCCACTGAAAGGGCCTGGGGTAGTGATACCCCAAAAGCAATGAGCACACCTAGTGTTCAGGTCTTGGCTTCTAAATGCCATTCTCCATTCAAAGGAACAAGAGTTCCCTGGAGAAATGGCTGACTCCAGAGTTTAGAAGGGGAAAGTGCAAGATATCCTGGAATGTACTATCATTCTAGAAAGCAAGGTAGCTTAAAGAATGATAGAAACATGTCAAAATGAATCAGCTTAAAGGCGCTACCAAACACCAAATCAGAGGCAATTTGGGCACTAAGATAAATAGTGATAGTAATAAACCATAACTTATTGAATAAAACAGGAAGTCCTGAGACTATCTGACATTAATTAACAAATGAATATATTAAAAGTTTAACAAAGAATGGGACACACTCTCAAAATATCTCCCCACAAAGTACTTATTAATTACGTAGACGAAAAGAGTAAAATCATAATGAAGAACCCTGGCAGATACAAGGTTTATCAACTTAGGTTATCAACATGAACATTATGAACAATGGGATGAATCGGCATTCTGAGCCACCTGCAAGATTGCAATGAGAAGGTCACAGAAGCATCACTTCTGTGTTATTCCTACTTCAGACACATAACTTGAATCTAACTATAAGGAAATGTCAGACAGGCCCAAATTAAAGGATATTAAACAAAATAAATGGGTCATAATCTTCAAAAGTGTCAATGTCATGAGAGTCAAAGAAAGACTAAGGAAGTGTTCCAAAGTGAAGGAGTCTGCAGAGACAAGAAACTAATCACTAAAGGCAACACATGACTCTAAACTGATTCTTTTTGATGTAAATAACATTATTGGGACATTTGGCATAAGGAACATTATTGGGACATTTGGCAAAATGCAAATAGAATCTGAGGATTAGATGGTAATAAAGTATTGATGAAAATTTCCTGATTTCGATGGGTATGGAGGACTAGTAGGGAGGGTCTGCTCCTCACAATCCCCTCTGTTCTACCCTGTGCTTCCTCTCTTTTGTTGGGGCAAAGAGAAGGAAGATAGAAAAGGGAAAATGTCTCTTACTTAATTAGGCAAGCTTGTTATTTTTTTCCTAGATAATGATAACTGAGGTGCGTATATATGTGTATGTATGTGTGTGTGTTTTATATAGTTTGATGCTATGTTACTTATTGCATAAAGATTTATAATTGTTATATATTCAAAATAACTGTATTCTTTGTCAAAATAAAAGCTCTTTAAGGCCAGGATATGGAGTCTCATGCCTGCAATCCCAGCACTTTGGGAGATCAAGGCAGAAAGATTGCTTGAGGCTAGGAGTTGGAGACCAGCCTGAGCAACACAGCAAGACCCTCATCACTTTAAAAAAAAAGAATAAATACATACATAAATTAAATCTCTTTGTTGCATTGAGTCTGTTTGGTTTTGAATCCTGCTTAGCCGGAAATTAATATTAGGGCTCCTGCTGTCTTTATGTTTATATGTGCTTGATGTAACCTTGCCTGTCATTTACTTTCATATATATTTTGTACTGGGGGGAAAATATACCATTTTAACCATTTTTAGGACTACAATTCAGTGGCATTAATTACATTCACAATGTTCTGCAACTATTTTGAAAACTTTTTTTTCTCCCAGACAGAAACTAACCATTAAGCAATAGCTCCTCATTTCCCCTTTCTCCAGCCTCTCGTCATCTCTAATCTACTTTCTGTCTGTGAATTTGCCTATTCTAGGTACCTCAGTATGTCTCCTTTTGTGTCTGACTTACTTCATTTCACTTAGCCTGTCTTCAAGATTCATCTGTGTTTTAGCATATATCACAACTTCATTCCTTTTCACGGCTGAATATTCTCTAGCACATATATAACACATTTTGTTTACTGACCGACCTGCTGATGAACACCTGGATCACTTCCACCTTTTTTCTATTGTGAATAATGCAGCAATGAACATTGATGTACAAGTACCTGTTTGAGTCCCTGCTTTCAATTGCTTTGGGTATACACCTAGGAGAGGAATTGCTGGATCCTATTTGCTTTTTGCATTACTGTTTTACTTTATTTTGAAAGCCTCTCTTGTAGGAAGCATACAATTCAAGAATTTTTGTCATAAAATAAAGGAATATAGCCCATTTACACTCACAGTTGAAATAGATTATTAGTAGTATATCTATTACCCACAAATTATTTTAATGCTTTCTTGCTTCTTCCAGTGTTTGCTGTTTGGTATGGTGACCACGTATTCTTGGCTTTTTAGCTTTTCCTCTGTGTGTGTGTGTATACATATTGCATATGTTATATAATTACATATTATTATTATTATTATTATTTTTGAGATGGAGTCTCACTCTGTCACCCAGGCTGGAGTGCAGTGGCACAATGATGGCTCACTGCAAGCTCTGCCTCCCAGGTTCACGCCATTCTCCTGCCTCACCCTCCCGAGTAACTGGGACTACAGGCGTCTGCCACCATGCCCGGCTAATTTTTTCTATTTTTCAGTAGAGACGGGGTTTCACCGTGTTAGCCAGGATGGTCTTGATTTTCTGACCTTGTGATCCGCCCACCTCGGCCTCCCAAAGTGCTGGGATTACAGGCGTGAGCCACCATGCCCAGCTATATTATATACTGTAATGCATTTTATATTATGTGTATTTAGATATGGCACATTTTCTGTCTCAAATTCTACAAATAGTTACTTTAACTTTTCAAAAGCATTCGTTAACTCACAATTTTTTTCTAACTACTAATCAAAAGTACATCAATACCTCCCAAGTTCTCTTTGCTTCTTCTTGAGAATATTTCTAACTTTTCAAATTTTGAGCCACTTTTTAAATTCTTTAGACTTTTCTCTGTTTAGCAGGCTTTTGCACCCTGTCATTTCATTTCATGGCTTCCCTATTCTTGATTCTTAAATGTGCTTCATCTCTTGACAATGTTAAATACTTCTCAGAGTTCCTTATTTAAAAAGGGCTCAGGGTGGTATATTTCTTAAACCCTTGCATGTTTGAAGGTATCTTTCCTGAGACTTCAAACACTGTAAGTACCTTGGTTGGACATCAAATTACTGAATCACAATCTTTTCCTCTATTCTTCTGAAAACTCTGTAGATGTTCTTTATCCAAATTGAGGGCAATAAGAGCCAGTCTGATCTTCCTTTTTTAGTAGGTTTCCTCTTTACTCTGTGTATATACTTGTAGGCTTTTAAGAATCCTGATTCTTCACACATTTTTGTGGGGTGTCTAGGTGGAGGTCCATTTCCAGACATTTTGTCCTGGGATATATCAATCTCTAGTGAGCTGCACACTCGGGGTGTGCATAGTGGTCCCTTATCTGTTGGATGATGTCTTCTCTCTGGTCTCACCCCTCAGAATCACCAAATTTCCTCTTGGTGCATCTGTGCTCCCTGGTCTGCATATATATAGACTTTCCTCCTGCCTTTTAATTTCTATATCTTTTTCTCTGCATTTTTGACGAGATTTCTCGACCTTGACCTCTACAGCACTGATTTAATATTTTACAGTACCAATTCTGTTCTTTAATCTCACCCAGGGATTAGTGATGGGTTTTCATTCTGTGATTACATTTTTAGTTTCTCTGACAGTGTTTCCTTTTCTTATCAATTCCCTTTTCATTTAATCTTTTTTTAAAAAAAAAAATCTCATTCTGTGGCTTTTTAAAGAATGCCTGTCCTTCTCTTTATGGCTCTCTACATTTATTTCATAAGGGTTATGACTTCTGACATGCAGAGTAGGATGTTGAGTACAGTTTTCCCTGTAGACCAAGAACTGTTGTTAGCAAGACCCAAAATGAGGCTGAAGGGCTAGGTGCCCAAGTTCTAGCTAAGGGGATGCAGCCTATGTAGAGCCTCTGACTTGATCTTGTAAAGCCACCTCCTTGGGGGCTTTGGGCCATTCTTGGGGTTCCTGGACAGACATCTGGGCCTGCATTTCTGAGAACGCTCCCACAGAGCCATGACAAAGCTCCAATTCCCAGCTGTTTCCCTTCCCTTGAAGCTGTCAAAGGCAGAGTTTCCAAAGCCCAGGAGGTTTCTTTTGCAGCAAAAAAGCTCCAGGGCTTGACAGAGTCGACATTGTTTCCTGAGGGGAACTCGGTTTTTCACCAGCTTCTAACCAGAGCCAATCTCCTTCAGTTTTTCCCCAGTCTTCCTCCTTGCCTCAGCCTGGGAACAAAAGCATTTCAACAAACCCACAGGATCATGCTAATTGGCAAATAACTCAGGCTCTCGTGCCCTGAGGGGGTCATAGGTCTGTTGGGTACTGCCAGGGGAAGAAGAAAACCGAACACCTTACCAAATGCAACATCTCCTATATTTAATTGTATTTAAATATGTCCCCTCCAGGAGTCTGCAGGCCCTCAGGGGTACAGGAAGTTATGAGCTAAAACAATTTCTCCTAATTGCTGAACCAGACACCCAAACAGAACTCTGGGTTTGAGATTCTCATACAGAAATCAGCTCATTCTAATTACTGGATCAGCTAAGACTCTACCCTAGACCAGGGTCTCTCAAAGTGGCTTTCTCAAAGCACTATTTCTATAAAATGTTAATAGGTGTTTCTGAAAATAGGGTTCCAATTAAAATAAACTTGAGATACTCACAGTAAACAGAGTATCAGGTTCTTTCCTACAGGACTTCTTGGCATCTGGCATGCTCATTGCCTATTATTCAGTCAATCATTGGAGATACACTGAGTATCTGTTGTGTGCCAAGCATTGTGGAAACAGAGATTCCCACATGGTCCATGTCTGCAAGCTTACAGCTAGTTTTATAATATCTTCGTACTCAGAACCTGCAACATCAGATGAAAACTTGTTAGAAATGCGACTCTTCAGCCTTGCCTCCACACTTACTGAATCAGAATCTGTATTGTAACGTGCTTCCTGCATGATTAAAGTATGAAAAGCCCTGGAATAATGCATTGCTAGGAGAGAAAAGGAAGGAAAAAAGAATTGCCCAACTGGGAAGCCAGGAACTTTGCTATGGGGCCCAGGTAAAACCATGGGCAACCAAACTGGGGAGGGGCACATTGTCCTCACTTCAGCTTAGACAGTGAGGCTCAAGCCAGGAGGACTGAGAAGAATGCAGTTCCATTTTGGCATCAATATCTGTTGAGACAAGGTTTGACTTTGAGGAAAAGAATGTTAGAAATAAATTTTCGGTGCTGCAAAAGAAATAGCACTTGAACATAAATTTAATTTTATCAGCAAGGCAATTTTACTTCTATAGAAGGGTGCAACTTGTGGATGGAGCAATGGCAAGAGCACACCTGCACAAGGGAGGAGAAGGGGTTTTTATTCCTGATGAAGGTAGCCCCTACTGCTATGTCGTTCCCCTATTGGCTAGGGTTGGTCCACACAGTCTAAGCTAATTCTGATTGGTTATTTTAAAGAGAGCGGGGGTACAAGTCCGAATGGCGGGATGAGTAGTTTGGCAGGAGGGACGGTTACAGAACAGGTGACTCAGGATGACTCAGGTCAGAGCAAGTGACCAGGGGTGAATCAGGACGGAGCAGGTGATACAGGCTAGGAGGAGGTCGTTTACTGAAACTAGGGGCAAGGAGACGAAGAGAACGAGGAAGTTAAACTTTAAAATGAAGAAAAAGAACAGGGGAGCTGTGTTAGATATAGTGAACTCCAAGTTTTTCTTCAAGGAATCAGTATGTCAGTATGCTCAGCTCTCTTATTCTTCGTTCTCCATTTTAAAGTTTAACTTCCTGGTTCTCTTCGCCCTCTTGCCTCTAGTTTCAGTGAACAACTTTCCCGCCAGTTCTAATCAGTAGTTCACATCTGTTCCCCTGGTCACCTGCTTTGACCTGAGTCGCCCCTGGTCACCTGCTCCGTCCTGACTCATCCTGAGTGACCTGTTCTGTAATCGTCCTTTCCGCCAAACTACTCACCCCACCACTCCAACTTGTACCCCTGCTCTCTTTACAATAGCCAATCAGAATTAGCTTAGACTGTGTGATCCAACCCTAGCCAATAGGGGAACAATGCAGCAGTAGGGGTTAGCTGCATCAGGAATAAAAACCCCTTCCCCTCCCTTGTTCAGGTGTGCTATCGCCATTGCTCCATCTGCAACTTGCACCCTTCCATAGAAGTAAAAATTGCCTTGCTGACAAAATTAAATTTATGCTCGAGTGCTATTTCTTTTGGAGCACCAAAAATTTATTTATAACAGCTAAACGTACTGATGTATTGGTTCTTTGCAGGGGATCTCAGAACTCGTTGTACTTAACAATTTACAGGCTAAAACATTTGAAGAGGAATTTATTATATCCTACAAGAAAAACCCCAAATAATAGTCTCTTAAACAAGATAAAATGTTTACTCTTCTCTTACTTTCAAGAAGTCCAGCCATTAGAAGTACTGGGCTGGTATGACATACTACAGGATCAAGGACCCATACTCTTTCTATCTCATTACTATACCACGCATGGCTTCCATTTCCAAAGTCAGCTCATGGTCCGAGATGGCTGCCAGACCTCCAGCCATTACAGCTGCACTCCAGCAAGCAGAAAGTGAGGGAGAAGCCTGCTTCTTTTATTTGACAGAGTCTCGCTCTGTCACCAGGTTAGAGTGCAGTGGTGTAATCTTGGCTCATTGCAACCTCCACCTCCCGGGTTCAAGCAATTCTCCTGCCTTCTGAGCAGCTGGAACTACAGGTGAGTGCCACCATGCCCAGCTAATTTTTGTATTTTTAGTAGAGACGGGGTTTCTCCATGTTGGCCAGGATGGTCTTGATCTCTTGACCTCATGATCCTCCCGCCTTGGCCTCCCAAAGTGCTAGGCTTACAGGCATGAGCCACTGCACCCAGCCATCTTCCGGCTTTTAAAGGCACTTCCTTAACAATTATACACAATGTCTACTTATATCTCATCTGCTTAAATTTAATCACATAATCACACCTAGCTGCAAGGGAGGCTAGGGAATGTCCTCTTTATTCCAGGTGGCCATACGCTGAGTTAAAAATCAGAAGTCTGCTACTATAAGCCATAGCGTCTCTCAGGACCATGTCTGGGAACACTAAGATATGTAACTGACAACCGAAATGAGTAACTGAGACAAAAGTCTCAATCACTGAGGTTTATTAAGCCAACTTTAGGGCACATCTAGGAAAAAAACATGAGCCACAGACACATTTGTGACTGCTTTTCCAAAGAGGTTTTCAGGATGTTTAGGTTTTATACGTTTCCTTGAAGAGGGGGAAGGCATGTAGGGTAGGCAGTAAGGTAAACAGTTACATTCTTGTGAGACTTCAGTTAGTGCCCAGTAAATCTACATTTTACGTAAGGCAAGGTAAATGTTTAAAGAAAAAAAGGAAGCAAAGGAAGAATCAATTATCCAGTCTGTGGGTAGGTAGAGGAAATGAGTCTTGACTTTGTTCTACACCTGGGAAGATAAGCTTGTCATAGACAGTATCAGTGTGGAGTTTTAGGAGCTAGACTTAGATTGTTGACCCAGAGTTACAATTGGCATGTCCTTGTTTATAGAGGCCAGCAAAGAATTTACTTATGAATGATCTGTGGGGGCAACCCTTTGCAGATGCCTGAGGCCTTTTACCCTACTCTGGGGATGCATAAGTTTAGTAATAGTTACTCATTTGGAAGAGGGGGCTGCAAGGACTCAGCCTTCAGGCTTAAGCTTCCCTTTTGCATAAGAAGTTTGAGGAGTTCGGCCAGGCACAGTGGTTTATGCCTATAATCCCAGCACTTTGGGAGGCTGTGGTCGGTGGATCACTTGAGGTCAAAAGTTTGAGACCAGCCTGGGCAACATGGTGAAACCCCGTCTCTACTAAAAATACAAAAATTAGCCAGGCACGGTGGCACACACCTGTAATCCCAGCTACTCTGGAAGCTAAGGCTTGAGAATTGCTTGAATCCGGGAGGTGAAGGTTGCAGTGAGCCAAGATCATGCCACCACACTCCAGCCTGGGCAACAGAGCGAGACTCCATATCAAAAAAAAAAAAAAAAAAAAAAAAAAAAAAAAAAAGGCAGAAGCAGCAGCAGAAGCAGCAGAGGAAGAAGAGAAAGAAGAAGAGGAAGAAGAAGAGGAAGAAGAAGAAGAGGAGGAGGAGGAAGAAGAAGAAGAAGAAGAAGAAGAAGAAGAAGAAGAAGAAGAAGAAGAAGAAGAAGTTGTTGTTTGAAGATTCCTGAGTATTTTTGTTTGTTTGATTGTTTTTGAGACTGAGTCTTGTCCTGTCGCCCAGGCTGGAGTACAATGGCACGATCTCGGCTCACAGGAAACCTCCGTCTCCTGGGTTCAAATGATTCTCCTGCCTCAGTCTCCCAAGTAGCTGGGACTACAGGCGCCTGCCACCACACTTGGCTAATTTTTGTATTTTTAGTAGAGACAGGGTTTCACCATATTGGCCAGGCTGGTCTCGAACTCCTGAACTTGTGATCCACCTGCCTCAGCCTCCCAAAGTGTTGGGATTACAGGCAAGCGCCACCGCACCTGGCCTGTCATGAGATTTTTTATTTTCCTTTGTATAACTTTAGACAAGGAGTCAACTTTGCCATGCATGACATTAGCAGCAGACACAGGGATGAGGCGCCTATTTCACGGGACCAAAGAGTGCAGAAATCAGGAGGGAGCCAGAGCTGGCAAACACAAGAAGACTGTGAGCATATGTGGGACCCTCTCATGGCACAACCTGGAGAGATTTCAAGATGGCTGAAGATCTAGCAGATTTTAAGTTATTATTATTAACACAACCTCCTTTCTACCCACAGTGTGTGAGAATCAGGCAGTTCAAGGTTACACTCGTTTCCAGCATCAGAGGGAAAGAGACATATGGCATGGTTCTGTCAGCTCTATTACTTTGGGAGATGGATGGGGTCATCCCACTCAATGGTTCATCCTTTCTCAACTTCCAAATAATGAGAATAACATTAAGTTCATGGGGAGAATTTTCTGAATTTAAATTTTGTATTTATATATTTTTCCTTAAAACACTAGTGCTTGCAACTGCTTGCCTACTTTTGAGCAGAGGTTTTTTATTTATTTATTTTTTAGTGAATGAATGGCAAATGGCAAAATAAATATTAATGGGAACAGAATAAAATTGCAAGCTCAACAAGTTTGCAATGAACACCTGGTTGTTATTACATTTTGCACAGGCAGAAGAGAGCCATGTTTCCTACAGGTGAAACTGTTTCTCACTCTCATTTGCAAGATGAACTTAGATGTGTTGAGATTTCCTGGTGGACTACAAAAGGTAAAATGATGTCCAGACACTCTGTCCCTGAAAGGAGTGGAGGTCCACTGCTCTAGAAAAAGGCGAAAGGCAGGCTCTGAAACTTGGGAGGCCAAATCAAATGGCCCTACCATCTTCCATAGCCCAAGCCATGATGACCCCCACATGCCAGCAGTCACAAGCCCTGTTCAGGCCTCCCAAATGCCTCACTGTGCATCCCCTGCACCCTGAGAGGCTAGAAAACACAAGGCTAAGGATATGGACCCCGGAGCTGGACTGCCTGGTGCAAATCTCATCTTGACTTAGTAGCTGTGTAACCTTGTACAAGTCTCCTAACTGCTCCATGTCTCAGTTTCTGCATCACTGAAATGGGAATAATAATAGCGCTTATTGAAGAGGGCTGTGAGTGAATGGACCTGAAGCATATGAGCCATGTGGGTGTCGGCTCCTGTTACTGCCACCGCGGTTACCACCTCGTAGACCAGGCCTCATGGAGGCCATTAGTGTTCTCCTCAGAGCCTTGGCCCAAATCATTGGACAGTGAGTGCCCAAAGCCCCGAGCCCTTCAGTCACCCATCCAAAAACCTCCAGTGACTCCTTGAGAGACGCGGAATTGAGTAGAAACTTCAAATCATCCCATTCAATGCTCTTCATGATATGGAGATTGACAGGTGTTGAAGGAGGGAAGGAGGAAGGGGATAGAATAAAAGAATGCAGGAAGGAAGGAAAAGAGTGATGGGGCACTGCATCATTGCTTCTGCTCATTGGCTACTGTCCTAAATGCATGGTCAAGTTGGAAATCAATTGTTTGGTTAAGCTGGTCATCTTAAGAGAGTCTGTTCCCTCTGTGTTTCAAAACCTAGACTGTAATTGGGTTAACGTCAAAAATAACTTATCACTCTAAGATAGGCATTTGGGGATTTTGTCTGTGACTGGCCAGGAGAACGTAGCTTTGTGGATCCCCTGGTTGCGCACAGCCCTTGACTGGCTGCACTATGAACAAGATCAACCTAACAGGACTTGGAGATGGACACCTGCAGAATTCGCCTGCACTTTCTCTTCTGGGCAAATCAACGACACCCAGCAGTACTGGGCCCATCCACCACCACCCCCTGCCCGCCCCGGCCCAGCCCAGTTTCCTGAAGACTGTCGCAGTCGGAGCAGGGAAAGCCCTGCATTGCAGGAAATCCCTGAGTTCCAAACCAGGATGGTTGGTCCCCGCAAGGACCTGGCATCAGTGAATTCACTCTGGCTCTCAGGGACTCCATGTTTGCTCTGAGAAGATAACAAAAGAATCCAAATTCCTCAGAACTGTAGTTCTAGCAGAGGTTCACAGATGATGTGTTATCAGAGCTTCTGGGAAGCTGCTGGCTTCTAACTAGGACCTTCAGTGTTGACTGAAGTTTGGGCACGTGTGGTCAGCCTGGAGCCTGGGCAGCTTCAACTTTTGCTTCCCACATTGTCCCCACCCTCATAGGCCTCACCCCAGACCAGCTACATCTGAATCTCTGAGGAAGGCCCTCAGGCAGCAGTGTTGTAAAATCTCACCAGGTGATTCCAACCCACAGCCAAGTTTGTGAGAGCCAGTGATCTGGAATAGGGGCTGCAAACTTTTTTCTGTTAAGGACCAGAGAATGACAGCTTTTAGCTTCATGGGCCATGTGGCCTCTGTCCTGACTGCTCAACTCTGCCATCAGATGGCAAGGGTAGCCACATACAATACATGAACAAATGGGTATGGCTGTGTTCCAGGCAGAGCCAGCCTCATGGGCGTTCAGCCCGTGCAAGCACAGGGCCCACACTTAAAAGGACCCCTGTGCCTAGCTTAGTGCTCTGCTGTTGCTGTCTTGACAGTCTTAATAATTTTTGAGCAAAGGGTCTCACGTTTTCACATTGCACTGGGCTCCACAAATTCTGTAGCCAATCCTGGTTCCAACAAAACTCAATAAAACAGACTTTAGGTCACATTTTCCCGTGGGCCACAGTTTGCCAACCGATCACCGATCTAGAGCCTTGTGCCCAAAGTTCAGTCCACTCGGAGCTGGTATGGAGACCAGCAACAGCAGCAGAAGCAGCTGGTGGCTTGTTAGAAACCCTGAGTCTCTGGGCCAGGCATGGTGGCTCACACTTGTAAACCTAGCACTTTGGGAGGCCAAGGCGCAAGGATCACTTGAGCTCAGGAGTTCGAGACCAGCCTGGGCAACATAGCAAGATCTTGCCTCTACTAAAAATAAAAGTTAAAAAATTAGCTGAGCATGGTGGTGTGTGCCTGTAGTCCCAGCCTGCTCAGGAGGCTGAGGTGGGAGGATCGCTTAAGCCCAGTAGTTCGAGGCTACAGTGAGTCGTGATCATGCCATTATACTTCAGCCTAGATGACAGAGTGAGGCTGTGTCTCAAAATAACAAAAAAAAATAATCCCGAGTCTCAGCCCAGACCTACTGAACCAGAGCCTGCAGTTTAGCAAGATCCCCAGATGATTCCTATGCACAGTAAAGCTTGAGAAGCACTGCCCAAAGAAAGGGGTTTAAGAATGGGGTTGACCACAGAAACGAAGTGGGGGTGTTTTAGGCAGCCATTTTCTTAAAGCTGGCTCCTTGAAGCTCTGTCTGTGTGCACGTGTGTGCACATACTCATGTGTGTACAGGTATGTGGAAATAAACAAAGGTCTTGGTTTGCTTGAAACAGAGCCAAATTAAACAAAAAGCTTTGTCCTCAATATAACCTGCACACCCATTCATCCATTCATTCATTTACGCACCACACACATTCTCACACACATGCAGTGGTTTATGTTCACACGCAGGCACACGTTCCCAGGCATACCTGCTCACTCACCTGCACATACACATTCACACCACCATTGCTGCCCCCTGCAGGAAGGGCAGAGGAAATGTGGTGAGGTGCTGGCAGGGTCAGCCCTGTTAAGAGAGGGAAGAGGCATTCCCTGAGGGGAGGCCAGCCCCCAGGCCTGGAGGGGAGGGTGCTGGGATCAGCAGTTTAGCATGAGTGGGGCAGAAATACAAGGAGTGGGGGCTGGGGGGGGAAGTCAGAAGGAAAGCCCAAAGGGACCATAGAGGCAGGAGCAGGGCAGAGACGAGTGAGGGCAGCTCGGAGCCCCAGAAGCATTCTGAAGGTCCTCAGGGCTGAACGTGACCCCGAGCCAACCATATCACAGGCTAACACTACCAGAAACTAACACTCTAAGGAATAGTAAGATGTGCCCTCCCTTAGTGTCAAAGGGGAGCCTGAGACCCAGAGAGGAGCAGAGACTTGCCAAGGTCACACTGCTGGCAGCCCCCAGGCTGAAGATCTGGTTATCAATCAAATCCTGCCTCCTCGCTTGCAAGTTTTCCCATCCTGGCTGGGATTTCAAGACATTCCCGTGGTGAAAGATGTTAAAGACACAGTTTTGGGGTGGGGGGTGGCAGTGGCTGTTCTTTGCAGGGAACAACCTGCTAAGAGCAGAGCATGGCAGCCTTGAAGCTCAATAGGATGCACCCTCTGACCTGCCTCCCTTTGCACAGTGAGGGTAGGAATAGGGAGCTGACATTGTCCCTCCAGTCCCTGTATCCATGGAAGTCTCCAGAGACGGAACAAGCAGCTTTGGGTCCTGTCTGTTGCTGAGTGTGTGTTTGGTCAGGAGAGATAGCCTGGGAGAAAGGAAGCAATTACATTTGGTATTTACTGCCCCATACATGATTCAGTTGAAAAAGAATGTCACCTTTACTGTAAAAATCAATTTTAATAAGGGAAATGCTTCCACACGTGACAAAATTCTCAGCCTCGGGACACACAAGCATTAATTAATAATGCTGCTGCTCCATCTTTTCTGTCACCCCCAACCCCAATTCAACAGGAGGCCATGGGGCCAAAGAATTGTCATGCTGGAAGGGACAGGAACCAGCCCTTGGGGAGGGAGCCCTGTGCTCTGGGAACCAACCACTTCCTAACCTCCTGCACCAGCCAACGCACAAACCTGCCGGGAGTAGGTTACGCCAAGAGACAAACCGAGTGGACTGTGCCAGGACCCAGGTGTAGTCCTCAATTTCCTGATTCAGCACAGGTATCAGCAAGGGGACCCAACACACCGCTTCTGCCCTCTGGGACTCAGTTTCCCCACCTGTGCAATAATGAGGGAGTTGGCCCTTCCAGCTCTGATGTTCTGTAACTCTAGGGGCTAGACCAGGGCTGGCAAACTACAGCCTACAGATCCAACCAGACCCTCAGCTGTTTCTGTATAGCTCCTTGGCTAGGAATTTCACAGATATTTTTAAAGAACTATTTTTTAAAAAAGGAAAGAAAACCACAAGGAAGGCTATGTGACAGAGTCTGTATGTGGCCCGCAAGGCCTAAAATACTTACTATTTAGCCTTTTACAGAAACAGTTTGCCAATGACTTCCCTAGACAATGCTAGATTTGTGCTCCTCTCCATCAGAAGTCATAGAACCCTCTGGAACTCTTTGGGATAAGGAGGATTTATCTGCAGCTGTGCAATAGTTGATGAATTCTCCCACCTCCACCGTCCTGTAAGCTCCCGGGAGGCTTGTTCATCAATGCCCTCCTAGACCCCAGCACACAATAGATCTTCAGTTACTATTTGCTGAATGACCGAATGAACGAAGTCCAGGCTCTTACATCCTCGTAGCCTATATGCAGCCCCCCTCAGGCTGAACACTCACTTCGGTGTCATGCAGACTGAAACCATATGCTTATTTTACCCAATTAACCATCACTGAGCACTTTACTAGAACAAGGCTCCATGCTAGGCTGGAGCCCAGGCGTGGCTCTGCCCACCAGGAGCTCTCAGTCCAGTAAGAAAGATCAGACACAGACACAAATAACTACAATGCAAGATAGGCCACTATTCATACCCTCAAAGGAAGGTAGAGAAAGTGCAATGCACACACAAAAGGAAGCGGCAATTAAATCTAAACACGATTAACAGTCCACTCGATAAACGGGCACAGGCAGGGAAAGACAATTCACAAAAGGGAATGTACTCCAATAAAACAAATATATGGGAAAGTCTTCAGCCTTACTAGTAACCAGAAAAATGCTAATAAAAATTACGATATATCTTTTTACGATTATTAACATAATAAAAAAAATCTATTTCAAGCCATAATGCCCCGTGCTCTCAATGGCACAATGAAAGGCTCTCTTGCACAATGCTGTCAGGTGGGAGTGGAGTTGAATGACTACTTGAAATCAATTTGGCAATAATATCAAACATCACAAAAATGTTCAAACATTATGACCCAGTCATCCCCCTTCCAAGAATTTGTCCAAAGAAAATAATTCAAGTTAAGGAGAGGTTTGTATGCTAATACACAATATGACTACAGTAGCAGTTGTTTGGAAGCAGTCTAAAACCTTCCCGTGAAATTATCTTCCCAGGATCCCTTTCCCACACGAGCTACCTGGTCCTTTAAAGATCACCACGTTAGTGGAATCTGACCCTGCCCCCTTGCTCCGCAGGAGGAGCCAGCTCCTGAAAAATAGGGTCAGTCTCTATTTGGGAGGCTGTATTGTCACATGTAAAGCTTGGGTGTGGTCAGTGGGTATTTTCTGCCACATGGATAGGAAAAGCAGAGGAAGCTGGTCTGCTGAGGGAGAGGGGAAAGAATGAAACCAAGGCAGGCACCAGTGCCTCAGGCGTCTGCACCTAGGTTCCAGGTCCCCACGGCCCAACATTTCTAACCTTGGCTTCTGCAAGATGCCCCAGCAGCCTCTGCACAAAGATCGCTTTTTGCCTAAGCTCTTTTAGGTTGAGTTTCTGTCACTTGTAACTATTACTAATATACAATGGAACAGTGGATAACCATTAACAATTGTGATGTTATGAAGCAACACAGGAAAAAAATATTTTGACCTAATAAAGGGTAAAAAAGAAAAGCAGGCTGGGAGGCTGGGCACAGTAGCTCTTACTTGTAATACCAGCATTTTGGGAGGCCAAGGCAGGAGAATTGCTTGAGGCCAGGAGTTCAAGACCAGCCTAAGCAATATAGCAAGAACTCCACTCTACAAAATAATGCGGGGGGGAGGGGGGAAGCTGGGCATGGTAGTGTGTGCCTGTAGTCTCAGCTAATCAGTAGGCTGAGGCAGGAGGATCTTGAGCCCAGGCAGTTGGGCTGCAGGGAGCCATAATCCTGCCACTAAACTCCAGCATGGGTGTCACAGAGAGATCCCATCTATATTAAAAAAAAATTAGATACAACATTACATGTGCACTACATATACCAGTGTAGTGTATTGAACTGGAAAGGGATATATTAAAAGTTGTGTCAATGTCAGAGATGTGATATGAGTGATTATTTCCTCTATGCCCTTACTTGCATTGCTTTTCTTAAAATAAAATTCTGATTGAGATGAGCCATAGACCAAAACAACAGTGATGCTAAGTGAACACTGCTTGTTGCCCAGAGAGAGGGTAGATATGGAGCTTGGGAACTCAAAAGAAGGATATCTTTATTACCTCCAGTTGGAGAAATCGGAAAAAAATGATGAAGGAAGCAGCATTTGAAATGGGATTTCAGCAACGGGAAGGACTTGAACACGGAGCAAAGTCTGCCAGATGGGAAAGAAAATCGAGATTGAGAGAAAAGGATAAATGGGCGTGGAAGAGCACAGCATTTAGGGAAGGAGGAGACATTCCCTGTGGCAAGAGCAGAAGGTGCAAAGTGGAGATCAGTAAGAAATCAGGCCACATTCCAGAGGTTTTAAGCTGGCGACCTTCAGGCCACATTGGCCCAGTTTGTTTTTACTCACTGGCGCAGTGATGACATATTTCTAAATTAGGTGCTATGCCTCTCATCTCTAACCCTATCCCCTCTAAATTTGCCTTTTATGATGACAGCTGGGACACTAATAGTCTGCTTGGCCTGCCGACACTCTCTTAGCCTCTGCCAACAGGGGGCGCTAGAGAGATATCGCAAGGGGGAGGAACCAGGGAACCACACAATGAAGGTGGGAGCCCTGCCTCATCTGGCTTTAACTTGTAAGGTTCGATTCGCACACGTCACATGATCCAGCAACCCCATTCCTAGGTACGTCTTTGAGAACCTCTTCTGCCAGGCGCGGTGGCTCAAGCCTGTAATCCCAGCACTTTGGGAGGCCGAGACGGGTGGATCACGAGGTCACGAGGTCAGGAGATCGAGACCATCCTGGCTAACACGGTGAAACCCCGTCTCTACTAAAAAATACAAAAAAACTAGCCGGGCGAGGTGGCGGGCGCCTGTAGTCCCAGCTACGCCGGAGGCTGAGGCAGGAGAATAGCGTGAACCCGGGAGGCGGAGCTTGCAGTGAGCTGAGATCCCGCCACTGCATGAGCCCTGGGAGGCATGACCAAGAATGTTCATAGTAGCGTTTCATGATAGCAAAATACTGGAAGCAAACCAAATGCCTAATACCAAAAGAATAGATAATATGTGGTGTTTTACACGGTGAGATATTGCACAGCAGGGAAAATGAATGAACTAAACTACAGGCATCAACATGGATGAATTTTAGAAACAACGTTAGGTGAAAAAAAGTAATTTACAGAAGACTGAATATTTTACTGTAATATCAAATGGTATGATTGTTTTATAAAGTTGAAATGCAAATAAAGGTAAATAATGTATGGCTTTGGAATATGAATATATGTGCTAAAACTATTTAAAGAAAAAACAGCCAGGAAATCATAAACACCAAAACCTGGGTTGAGGTCATTTCTGGGGGAGGCGAGGGGCTAGAATAAGAAAGAGGTACCCAGACACATGCAAGAGTACCAAGAAAGCTCTAGTTCCAAAAGCGGATGGTGAGCTCATGGGTGCTAATTTTACTATCATGTTTTGCAATGAATATATGCATTACAAATATTGTTCTGTATATATATAAAACATTTCATAATAAACATCTTGAAAAATTCAATCATAAAATAGAATAGCTTGTGACCAAGAAATGGTGTTTTCAGGAGGATCCTGTGGGCTCTGCCCACAAATATATTGGTGACTGAAGTCTGGGCAAGGATGGAGGTGCTGAGCTGGACTCTGGCCAGCACCATGTCCAAGTATCCCACCTGTTTGCTGCAGCCCCAGGCATAGCCAACCCTGAGAGGAGTCAGGAGAGCCTTGACCTGGACATCTGGACCAGCTTCCAGTTCCACGTCTAACTTACTGAGTGACCTTGATCAAGTTCCCTCACCTCAGTTTTCCCATTTGTACAATGGGAGAGTAGGGAACAGGTGATTTCTCAAAGCCTTCATTCTAGTGTTATTGAGTGGCCCAGGTGCCTTGATGGAAAAGGTGAATTAGGAGCTTGATGGTCCTGCTGTCACCAGCTGGGGGACTTTGGGCTTTTTAAGAAGCAACTTAACTTCTCTCTGCTTAGTTTCCTCATTTGTTAAATGGGGATGGATTGGGTCTCTACCTCATAGGATTATTGTGAGGATGAAATAAAATAATACTTGTAAAGCATCTAGCATAGAATCTGGAAGAGAAAGCCGCCAACAGACAGCAGTCATTGTGTGGAAGACCAGGCAGCCTGAGTGGCCACACCCATGCTGTGGAAGTGCCCTCCCAGGGGCCACGTTCCAGGAGGTGCACCTGGCCCATGTCATGCCAGGCCTTTTCCTGCTATCACCATCACTGGCTCCCCAGTGCTGTCAGGATTAGCTCCTTAGTGTGACATTCAGGGCTCCTGCCACCTCTTGCCAGCCTCCCTCCCAGGTTTCCTATAGTGCATCCTCCCTTCCTTCCTAGTGCATCCAATGGTGTCTGAGTCTAATCTGCTGCCCCAGGGTAGATTCCCACTCCACTTCAAACCAAGGGTGTTAGTCCTGTTCACCCCACTCATCAGTAACAGGCCTGAGGCTTGCTCCACAGCTCCTGGGATGCAAGGACCATTGCATGCCTTCCATAACAAAACCAGTTTGCCCACCCATGTCCGTGGTCGACAAACAGTCCTTCCAACTCCCTTACATGTTACAGGAAGGCCCCAGGCTTACACAGTCCAGTTCTCAGGGCCACTGTCCCTTGTGGTCATGGCTGCCCTGCTTCTTGCTCAGACCCCTGGGGGGCATCCAAAGGCAGGTCATTGTGCTGGACATCCTACTCCTCCTTCTTCACCATGCAAGGCCATGTGGGTCCCTGCTGAGGCTCCTGGGGCTCCCAGGCTCCCATACAGCCCCCGTACCCGCCCAAGGAGCCACACTGCTGTGAAGCTCAGGCCCCTCCACCCTCTTAGGAGCTTGCCATGCCACCACCTTTCCGAGGCAGGGGATGGGGGAGCAGGACAGGCACTGTACCCTGAGGTTGGACACATGAAGTTCAATCCAGAGCATGGGTCCTCATGCCCCCACCTCGCACAACCCAGTGTGATCACCTAGGCTCAAACCCCCCGACTAGAGATGGTCTCAGTTTACCTCTCCCTGGCAAATTCTTCACTCTGGACTTAAGACTCCAGAAAGCCCGTTTCCTTCCCCCAGTGAAAGGTCAAAAACAAAACGAAAAGCCCGAACTTTAGAAGCACAGGCAGGCTCCTCCCCAGGCAGGGAGACCCGCAGGCTACCGTGAAGCCTGGGGAAATGCTTTTGTTCCTCCTGGAGGGCCCAAGAGAGTCGACAAAACAAAAAACCAATTAATTTCTCAATACTCCTGTTGGTTACATATTCAGTGTTAGCCAGAATCCAATCTAGCCCACTTTAAAAGAATAGTTCTTATCTTCCCCATCCCACAAAACGCAAACTAAAAGGATAGAAGGCTGTGCATAGCAAGTAAGTAATCATCTTCGGGGTGGCAGGAAAATGTCTGCCTCTTCAGTGGGAAAGCTTTGGAGATACATCATGTTTCCCATTGACCCTGTAGTCCACTGAAGAATGACCCCCAAAATCTCCAGGTCCTAATCCCTAGAACCTGGGAATGTTACCTCATGTGGCAGAAAGGGTCTTGGAAGGCATAATTAAATTAGGGATCTTGAGATGGGGAGGTTTTCCTGAATTATCTAGGGGGACCCTAAATGCAATCACAAGTGTCCTCATAAGAGGGAGGCAGAGGGAGATTTGCCACCAGCGGAGAAGGCAATGTGACCACGGCAACAGAGACTGGAGCGCTACAGCCGCAGGCCAAGGAATGGAATGCCAGAACCTGGAAGAGGCAAGGACCTGGATTCTCCTCTGCAGCATCCGGAAGGAATGTGATTCAGCCTGTAGCACTCGGTTTGGATTTCTGGCTTCCAAAACTGTAAGAGAATAAATTTCTGTTGCCTTAAGCTATTAGGTTTAAGTTAACTGGTTACAGCAGCCACAGGAAACAAATATAAGCCCTGACTGCCAGGAACCTGTGACCAATTGCAACAACCTTCTTGGTCTAAGAGGTCTGAACAATTAGGTTCCTCCTGTTTTATCTGTAGGGTATAAATAATTTGTGTCTAGAAAGAAAGAGGCAAGTGAATGGATAGGTAAACTGAGGCTAGATCATAAGGATGGTCTCGATCCTCGTGATCTGCCCACCTCGGCCTCCCAAAGTGCTGGGATTACAGGCGTGAGCCACCGTGCCTGGCCATAAATGATCTTAAGTGACAATCTAAGGACTTTAGCTTTTACTCTGCAGATTGTGGCAAGCCATAGAAGTGGAGGAGGGAAATGGTGTGAACAGATTTCTTTTTAATACACTGCAGCTCTGTAGAGAAAGAATGGGAGGCAGCCAAACTATATGCCAGGACACGGGGAAGAAACGATCGCAATCATGTGGGAAAGAGATGAGGTGGCAGGAGCCTGAGAGGTCAGGTGGGGAGACACCCACAGAGGCCTTTAGGTTCTGGCACAGAATAAAGAAGAGTAGCTTTTATAAGAAGGGGGCAGAAGGAGAGCAGGTGATTTTCAAAAAGGACAAGCCAGGTTCCCTTTTATTTGGATGAAATCTAGCCTAAGAAGAGGAAGGCATTTGATCACATGCCTCTGGATATATTTTTAAATGGCAAAAGCCAATCAAATCATTCACTTAAAAAAGAAACACTTTTGAAAATTCCAAGCAGATCAGCCCATCTCTGACTAGTATAGTGATCAATACAAGTCAGTTCACATACTTGCTTTGTGTCACATTTTGCAAAGCATCCAGCCACATTTCATGTGGGGCTTTGCATGATCAATGCAAATGACATGCAGATGTGGGACTTTTACAAGGGAGGTGGCCTGCAGAAAGGTACCTTAGGCTGGGAGGCAGGAGCTCCTGGTTCAGTCCTGACTTTGCCCCAGCTGTGTGGACTCAGACAAGCATTGGCCCCTCTCTGGGCCTCAGTTCGTCTCTAGATCAGCAGTGTTCAAACAGGTGGCAGAGCTCGGGAATTCCTTTTTGTTTGTCTTTTGAGATGGAGTTTCACTCTTGTTTCCCAGGCTGGAGCACAATGGCGCGATCTCGGCTCACCTCAACCTCTGCCTCCCGGGTCCAAGCGATTCTCCTGCTTCAGCCTCCCGAGTAGCTGGGATTACAGGCATGCACCACCACACTCGGCTAATTTTATATTTTTGGTAGAGATGGGGCTTCTCCACGTTAGTCAAGCTGGTCTTGAACTCCCGATCTCAGGTGATCTGCCTGCCTCAGCCTCCCAAAGTGCTGTTATTACAAGCGTGAGTCACTGCGCCTGGCCAGAGCTCTGGAATTCTTTTTTTTTTTTTTTGAGACAGAGTCTCACTCTGTCACCCAGGCTGGAGTGCAGTGACGCGATCTCGGCTCACTGCAAGCTCCGCCTCCCGGGTTCACGCCATTCTCCTGCCTCAGCCTCCCGAGTAGCTGGGACTACAGGTGCCCGCCACTACGCCTGGCTAATTTTTTTGTATTTTTAGTAGAGACAGGATTTCACTGCGTTAGCCAGGATGGTCTCGATTTCCTGATCTCGTGATCCGCCCATCTCGGCCTCCCAAAGTGGTGGGATTACAGGCGTGAGCCACCGCGCCCGGTCCTGGAATTCTTAAGTGCACTGGGGCCATACAGGCCTCAAAGAGGCCAGGTATCCCTCTCCTACATCTTGCAGGAGGCCTGTTCAAAGGTAAAAGCCATTTGTTCTCTTCCTTTAGCTGACATTTATTGACTACTCACTATCTGCCACGCACTGTTCTAAGACCCTTGCCTGTGGTACTTGTTTTGCCAATGAGGAAATAGAGGCACTAAGAGATGAAATGACTGGTTCAAGATTGCACAGCTAATACGTGACAGAGCTGGGATTCGAACACACACAGTCTGGCTCCAAGGCCTGCAGTTTCAGAAGCTTGCTTCATGTCTCTGCTTATTCTGTGTCCCCACAGCCTTCCATTTCATCCTCTATTGCACCTGGAGCACGCTGCTGTGGATGTTTGTATCCGCCACCCCACAGCTTGATATGTTGAAATCCTAACCCCTAAGGTGATGTTACTAGGAGATGGGGACTTTAAGAAGTGATTAGAAGGCTGGGCGCGGTGGCTCATGCCTGTAATCCCAGCACTTTGGGAGGCCAAAGCGGGTGGATCACCTGAGGTCAGAAGTTTGAGACCAGCCTGACCAACATGGAGAAACCCTGTCTGTACTAAAAATACAAAAATTAGCTGGGTGTGGTGGCACACGCCTGTAGTCTCAGCTACTTGGGAGGCTGAGGCAGGAGAATCACTTGAACCAAGGAGGCAGAGGTGGCAGTGAGCCAAGATCACACCACTGCACTCCAGCCAGGGTGACAGAGTGAGACTCTCAAAAAAAAAAAAAAAAAAAAAAAAGTGATTAGGTGATAGGACGGGGCTCTTGTGAATGGGATTAATGGGATTAGAGCCCTTATAAAAGAGGCCCCAGAGAGCTCCTTTTCTGCCTTCCACCATGCAAGGACACAGCAAGAAGGTGCCATCTATGAACCAGGAAGCAGGCCCTTATCTGACACAGAATCTATCGGCACCTTGATTTTGGACTTCCCAGCCTCCAGCACTGTGAGAAATAAATTCCTATTGTTCATAAGCCACCCATTATGGAATTTTTATTATAGCAGCCCAAACAGACTAAGACACATGCTGTCCAGTATAACTTTAGGTTGACCTGTCAGACTCTTCCTGCTACTCTCAGAGCACCTTGAGGATCAGAACTAAGTCCATTTTTATCTCTGTCCACTCTGTCCACCCCCATAGCAAGCCTGACACCTGTCAGCTTAGCTATCAGTGACAATTACTAAGGAATTGTCTGAATGAAGGTTGAAATGAGGGTCAGAGCGAAGCCCAGCAATAAAACACCTTCTCTGCCCACATACTGGGCACCAACTCTGTGCCAGACCATGCACTGGGCACTGTGGACACAGGGGAATTCGACTGGGCCCCCGACCTCCGGAAGCCCAGCCTGGCCAGGCAGACAGATCTGTGAGCTGATAACAGAAGCCCAGTGTGCCATTGTCTAGCATCACCCAGACAAAGCTCACTTACACTGGGGAAAATCATAACGACATTGCAGGAAACCTGCCTGTGCGTCTGACAGCCAGCCCCTCACCTCACAGACTTGGAGCCCAGCCTGTCCTGGGGGAGGGCAGACAGATGGTGACCCTTGCTGGCCAGCCCCCCCACCATCCCCCAGAGAGCTCTTCATTCCCTCATTCAGTCAGACACGCACCGAGCAGCAGGAGGCTGGCCCTGGGGGGCACAGATGAGATGAATCAGACACGGTCCACCCCCTCAGGGATGTCACAGGCTAGTGGTCAGGGTGAGCCTCAGACACAGTAACTGTCTCCCTAACACGCAGGACTCCCTGAGCCACGAGCAAACCACCTCCAGGTGCCAGGTGAAGGGAGGCTGATTCACATATTACAGCTTCCAGACACACATTGAACCAAACCTTGACTTTACTGTCACACAGCAGTCACTAGCAGAACCAGGACAGAAACTCAAGCATTCTCTCTCTTTATTCCCCACCCTCTGCCCCAGTTTGGAAAGTGGAAATGTTAGAGACTTAATAGGTACCTGTTCTCCCTGGCAGTTGTTGAAATTTTGGTGACAACAGACAAAAGAACTCAATGCTCCCATTTCCTGGGCTCACAGCGACAGTGGCCACAATTCTGGTGCAGCTATTGCTCTCACAGCCAGCTCAGACAAGGGCCTGCTAAATTCCAGACAGAGACACATGGGTTGGCCCCAACCCATACCATCAGCCTGACCCAGTAGGTCAGAATAGGTCAGAATCATGGCTGCCCCCAGAAGGAGCCAGCACTGCCCCCAAACCAACCTCCATTTACAGCCCCTTCATGATGCAGGCAGATGCTGTGATGTGTTGGCAGAGGCCTGGGCACACTGGAGGGTCTATGCTAAGGACAGAAGAGGCCTCCACATCCTGTGCCTGGTAGGAATCTTGAGGTTTGCCAGTGCATGGAGGCTTTAAGTGGAGCTTCCTGCTGTATGCAGTTGTCTAGTGAGCAGGAGCACAGGCTCAGGAGGACCGAACTTGAAGTAAGATGCTCAGCACCCTGAGCCCCATTTTCCTCATCTGTAAATGGGAATATTGAGAGGAGCCTCCAATAGCCATAAGGACTGAGTGGGATAAAGCACGCAGAGCTCTGAGCACAGTGCCAGCCTGTAAGCAGAGCTCAGCAGACCATAGCTGCTGGTAGTAGTAATCACAGCATGAGTTGTACCAACAGTGGTATCAGAGCTGCTGAGTCACTGGAATGGACAGAGGCTACAGGTTTCAGAAGGGGCCCGCAAGGTCTTCAGACTCCTAGGAGCTACCTCAGGACTCAGAGGCCACACGTTGGAATCAGACAGGGCTATCCCTAGAAGGTAGCAAAGCATGGGACAATTCAGTTAACACAGGGCCACCCTGTAGAGTATACACAAAATGATTACCATAAAAACAGAGTCAGTGCCAGATGGTGTCCATCTTAGTGTGGTCAGTCAGCAATGCCCTGCAGCACCCCAATACCCCCCAAGCAAAGGGCCTAAGGGGTCTGGGCTTAGGGAAGTGCCAAATACTTTGGCTCATATTCTATTCCCAGCACCTAGCACAGAGCCAGCCACACAGAGGACCCTTGATAATTTTGGTGGGATGAAAAGGACTACTGGGCAGAGTCCTGGCCCCTGTCAAAGGACCTCCCTCTCACTTCTGTTTTATATAATGAGCTTCTATTATATGGAAGATTTTCCTTTGAAGTAAAAGAGTTTTTAAAAAATAAAACTGAGGCCGGGCGCAGTGGCTCACTCCCAGGACTTTGGGAGGCCGAAGCAGGCAGATCACCTGAGGTCAGGAGTTCGAGGCTAGCCTCGCCAACATGGGGAAACCCTGCCTCTATGAAAAAATTCAAAAATGAGCCAAGTGTGATGGCAGGCACCTGTAATCCCAGCTACTGGGGAGGCTGAGGCAGGATAATCGCTTGAACCTGGGAGGTGGAGGTTGCAGTGAGTCAAGATCAAGTCATTATACTCCAGCCTGGGCAACAAGAGCAAAACTCTGTCTCAAAAACTAAATAAATAAAAATAAAAAATAAAATTGAAATCCAATGACCTAGTTTATGCTCCTCCTTTTATAGAAGGGGAAACCATGGCACAGAAAGGCAGGGGAACCTGCCTGAAGGCACAGAACTTGGCAGTTCTCACAGATTCAGGCTTTCTCCCTCACCTGGTTAGGTCATGTTCCAGGATGCTGAGGCTGCGGGGCGAACAGCAGGACTAGTCTGGGTGCTGCTAGAGTTACAGACCCTGGGCTCCCGGCGCTAGAAGGGCAGGAGAGGTGCAGAGCATCTGGCCCCCCCCCCCCCGCCCACTGCTGGGAGTGAAACATGAGCGCACCATCAGAGGGGCCGCCCAAGATTTACGCACCAGAACGTTTACCATCATGTTATTTATAATGTCGAAAAATCGGAAATGACCTAGAAACAGGTTAATAAATTACGCCAAAACCTTTCAATGGAATATAAATCAGCTACCAAAATTTATCTCTTTGGAGATTATTAACTGGTGACTTAGAGTAGAGGCTAAATAAGGCTGACACCAATTTTTAAAAATACGTATATATAAAAAAGTGTTAAGGATAGTTTTTGGGGGAGGTTGGAGGGAGTTAATGAGTAATTTTTTTATAGTTTTACATATTGTCTGTTTTTTCCCCAGTTTCCTACAGTAAACATACATTGCTTTTAGAATCAAAAAAGTAAAAAAAAAAAAAAAAAAAAAATTAAGATTCCCTGCCCAAGGCCAGGTAGGACCCTCTGAGAGGGCCAACCTCATTCATCCCTTAGTCCTTAGTGCAGCAAACTACCACTGCCTTATTTCAGGCCCTTTTGTTTCCAGACACTGGAAATGTCTTAGACACATGGATCCCCCTTTTTTTTTTTTTTTTTTTTTTTTTTGAAAGAGAGAGGGTCTTGTTCTGTCACCGAGGCTGGAGTGCAATGATGTGATCACTCCTCACTGCAGCCTCAACCTCCCGAGGCTCAAATGATTCTCCCCCCTCAGCCTGCCAAATAGTTGGAACTACAGGTGCACACCACTACACCTGGCTAATTTTTGTATTTTTTTGTAGAGGCTGGATTTTGCCATGTTGCCCAGGCTGGTCTTGAATTGCGTTCAAGTGATCGGCCTGCCTCAGCCTCCCAAAGTGCTGGAATTACAGGCGTGAGCCACCGCACTTGGTCTTGGATGCCATCTTTAATCCATTTCATGAGTCAGTCGCCAAATATTAATAATATTAATAGACTTCTTCTTAATTGCTGAGGCAACCATTAAAGATTCTCAAAGTGTCATAATACATATTTTGCATTTAGGGAAGCCGTTTACATGTTCAAACTTTAAAACACCAAAAGTGACTATTTTTGTCTTTTGTGCCCTGTAGGTTGCCCTCTGCATTCTAAGAAGGAAACATGCCCACTCTTCTCCCTGCTTAGACTTTAGCAGTTCCTTTTTTCTTATCGCTGATGCTAATGGTCCCTGGTGCACTGTGTGACTTGGAACAAGTCACTTGACCTCCCTGGACTTCAGCTACCCCTCTATAAGGGCCTTTCCGGCTTGAGATTCTTACTCTGTCTCAGCTTCAGTTCCCTCATGGCAGCCAGCTGGCAGTTTTCAGCCTCCAGATGCCTTGGCTGCGCCTTTACATGGTGCCTCTCAAACGTTGGGTCAGTTGATTTCAGCATCCAGAGTTCCAAGAGAAGTCAGAGAACAGAAGAAGCGACACCTTTCAGGGGCAGTGCTAAGACAGATTGGCATCCTAAATGGACAAATCATTCTAATCTAAATCTTTATGGGCTCCCAGTGCCTCATTAAACATCCAAGCCCCTAAGGCTCTGAATCACAGCTCCTCTTCCCTCGCAGCCCTCCAGGAGGAGTTCTGATTACCCCATAAATTACATGTTGTCAGAGGGTATCTGCAGGCCCTTCATCTTGCAACATCTTTACGGGATGTGGATCCTGCCAGGCTCCCACTCCCTCCATCCCTATGGTTACCAGGGAGAGTACCAGCTGAATGTCCTCCTTGGAGAACTAGCTCAATCTCCGCTGATGCTTCTCCCCTCTCGGAAATATATTAAATTCTCCCAAATGGAGAAGTATTCGTTCTTAGCTCTTCTACCAAAATGAAGTCCAGGTGGCCTGTAGACCCTGCTGCCTCAGTAAAACTCAGTAAAATCAAACAAACCACTTTCTAGAGACTCTCACTCCTCCTGGGTGTTCAAAGGGGCTGGCCCAGGGGCCAGAACCACTACTGGGACCCCAGGCTCAGGGTCAGACCCCAAATAGCCATGGTGACCAGCCAGCCAAGCAGAAGGAAAGGCCAGAGAAGCCATAAAAACAAGGTGGAAAGGAAGGGGCCAAAACCCCCTCAGCTCACACCACAGACTCAAAATCTCCATCTCTCAGCCCAGTGGTGGCTGCATTTGATCCCCAGGTCTGGTGTGCCTCTACCTCACCCCTCTGGCCATTTTGATCCATTGCCTACTATCTTGGTTTGGGTTCCCCCAAATGCTGACTATGAGACAAGGATTTAGGTGTAAGCATTTATTTGGGAGATGACCCCAGAAGACTCCTCTTGGAGAGCGGGATGTGGAGCAGGGAAGTGAGTCAGCCAGCAAAGAGTACAGTGCAAAGCTTTAACACACTGGGGAACTCTAGGAGCCGGTGCCAAATTCATGCCTCTGAGTGCTCCACACCCCACCTTCCAGGAGCAAGGAGCTGGGGTATGTGCACACCAACCTCAGTCATTGGCACGAGACTGCTGGGAGGACAAATTCTCCAGCGCTTGTGACCTGCTATAGACTCTGGCAGGCAGGATAAGTCCTTGGGCAAAGAGATGCAGATGCTGTACTTGGAAATCAGGCATCCATCGTGATGCTGGGGATGAAGGATCAGCTGCTACACCTGTTTAGCCACTTAGAAGGCAGCTCACCTCCTCTGGGAAGCTGTTCTGGCTGCACATCCTGTGCAAAGTTAGACAGCTTTATTCCTTGTTGTAATGTCATCTCCTTTAGAGGAGGCAAGAAATGTCAGGATGCTGGGACTTGGGGCAGGGAAGTAAGTTGCCAACACAGCCAGTGATTGCAGAGACAGGCTGCTGTGATGATCTCACTAGGAAGGATGGTGTGACCTGCACCCGGATGCCCCTCCATTCCCAATACTCAGGTGATGCCTTTGTACCCTAGGGAAAACTTGGATAGCCCTGAGCTGCATGATCTACGTGGGTTCTCAGAGTTCCCCGGTGAGAGGAAACGCCAGTCACCCACGATGGTCACTTGCTGATAACACTCCCTTTATTGGCAGCCTCCCTTCCCTGCTTCACTTTCTCACTCTCCTACATGTGTTTCCTGGAATCACCTTCCAAATAGACTACTTGCACTCAAACCTTTACCTGAGGCCTACTCTGAGAAACCCAACGGTGATAGCAGGCAATGAGCGGAAGTAGAGGGACATGGAGATGCTTTTCTGGAGAAATCTCAGTAGCAAGACTGAATAGTATAAAAATGTGAGTTCTTCACAAATTAAATTTTCTGCTCAATACAGTTCCATCAAAATTATAATGGAAAAACACTTAGAACATCATTTTTAAAAAATAATTTTTAAGTAGTATATTAGCTTCCTACTGCTACTGTAACAAATTGCTGCAAATTTAGTGGCTTAAAACAACACAAATTTATTCTCCTATAGTTGTGGGGGATCAGAAGTCCAAGATGAGTCTTAAGGAGCTAAAAGCAAAGCATTGGCAGGGTTGGTGCCTTCTGGAGCCTCCAAGGGGTAATCCAT
Source organism: Rhinopithecus roxellana (assembly GCF_007565055.1). Classification (NCBI taxonomy): domain Eukaryota; kingdom Metazoa; phylum Chordata; class Mammalia; order Primates; family Cercopithecidae; genus Rhinopithecus; species Rhinopithecus roxellana. The sequence goes on from NC_044564.1 coordinate 20,675,264, forward strand.
TCCCTGTTCTTCTGGCTTTTAGAAAGTGCGTGTACTCCTTGGCTTGTGGTCTCAGGACTCCAATCCCTGTTTCTATGGTTTCCTCTCTCTACCACCCCTGCCTCCCTCTTACAAGAACTCTTGTGATTACATAGGGCCCTTGCCAGATAATTGAAGATACTCTTCCCATCTCAGAATTCTTAAAGATCTTAATCATATCCGCAAAGTCTCTTTTGCCATGTAAAGTAACATATTCATAGGTTCCAGAGATAAGGACCTGGACATCTTTGAGGGGTCATTATTTAGCCCTCCACAGTTAGAGAAGACAAGTAAATGAGCTGAAATTGCAAAGAAATTTTTGAAGAAATAAAGAATAATGAAGGTAGACTTGCTTACCTGATAAATAAACTCTAGAATCCTAATAATTGAAACTGTACTATTGGTGGAAAAATCAACAATAATAGGATCACAGAAATAGATCTAATGATATGTTAAAGTTGGTTTAAGATAAATGTGGTAGATCAAATAGGTGAAGAAAGGAAGAAGTTATTATTAAATATACAGTCTAGTTGGCTAAGTTCCTGAGGACAAATAGTTTCCTTACAATTTGAAACAAAATATAGGTAGATAAAAGAGTGTAATGTTTAACAGTTTAACCAATAAAGGGCTAGAAGGAAAAAAAAAGTAAAAATATTTACTAGCTTTTGGTATTAAGAAGGATTTCTCTGCCTGTAATCCCAGCGCTTTGGGAGGCCGAGGTGGAAGGATCTCTTGAGACCAGCCTGGGCAACATAGAAAGACCCCATCTCTACCAAAAAAAAGAAGGATTTCTCAGTATAAAATCAATAAAATTCATAACAGAAAAGGTTAATGAATTCAACTACATAAAACTTAAAGTCTCTATGTCAAATGTACCACAATATGATGGTATATTTGATCAAACAGCACATAAAAAGGAGTTTGACATCCTAAGTCATCAAGGAAATGAAAATCATTATTGCAATGAGTTGCCACTACAGTCCACTAGAATGACTAAGATTTTAAAAACTTACAACACCATATGTTGGCAAGATATGGAGAAACTGGAACCTCATACATTGCTGGGGGGAGTGTTAAATGGTACAATCACTTTAAGAAACAGTATGGCAGTTTCTAAAAAAAGTTAAACGTACGCTTGCCATATAATCCAGCAAACCATTCTTAGATATTTCGCAAAAAAAAAAAAAAAAAAAAAATGTCCACAAAAAGACTTGTACAAAAGCATTCATTGGAGCATTATTTATAATAGTTAGATACTAGAGACAACCCAAACGTCAGCCCACCAGAGAATGAATAAACAAACTGTGCTATGTTCATACAATGGAATATCACTAAGCAATAAAAAGGAAGAGCGTATCAACCGTGATAACATGGGTAAATTTCAAAACACATTATGCTGAGTGGAAGAAGCCAGACACAGAAAAGTCCATGCTTTACAATTCTACTTGCATAAAATTCTAGAACAAGCAAGACTGATCTATGGTGATAGAAATCACAACAGTGGTTGCCTGTGGCAGAGCAGTGGGAGGGTGAGGATTGACTGGAAGAGAGCACAGAGAAACTTTCTAGGGTAATAGAAATATTTATATATATGTTCATTTTTTTCTTTCAAAGTAGTGATCGTCCTGAAGAATCAGATAGGAGTACTCAGGGTGTTGCAAGCCCTGATTAGGCAGAGGCATTAGTCACATTTCATGCAACTCCAATCATCATGTTCTATCTGCCTTCCAAAAGGAGGAACAGGTAAGGATTATCCCACCCATCAACAAGTATTATATATTTTGATAGAAATGTGGGTTACACAGGTATATGCATTTGTCAGAATTCGTGAAACTTACATTTAAGCTCTGTGTCAGGGTGACCAATCTTTTGACCTCCCTGGGCTACATTGGAAGAAGAATAATTGTCTGGGGCCACACACAAAATACACTATTGTCACAGGATCCTTGGGGTGTCACTTTTCTGGCTGGAAACCTCTGTGGCTGCTGGCACCTTTGCCTGAGTTTTGCTTGGGCCCACTGGACTCGTTCTGCCCACTTGGCCTGGCAGGCTTTGCTCACCTTGCACTACCAGCCTGGATCCCACAACTGCCAAGGGCAAGTCAGGTGCAGAGTGACAAGGGGTATGTGAGTGAGTGAGCGTGAGGTCTGGCTGCTGCAAACAGCCAGGCACACCAGCTACAGCAGGCCAGGTAGCTCCAGGCACTGGCATGGGTGCTGGTTCCCTGCGAGGCTGCAGCTGGACGAGGAGTACTGCAAGCAGTTTCCATGGCTGGCACTGGGGAACATGGTAGTGCCTGGAGGCTTGGAGACTCCAAGAACTGCAGAGCCCAGAAAGGGTGTCACAGCCCTGGCTCAGGGAGCTCTTACATCTGGGATCCCCAAAGGGCTGAAGCTCTTCTCTCCTTCTCTGTTCTCTCCTTCTCATCTTCCACAATGTGGCAAGCAAGGAACATGTTTCAGTCCTGTTTGTGTTACAGTTCTTTCAGCCCCGCCATTCAGTAAGTCCCAAATTCTTGTCCTGCATCCAGAAAGAATGAGGTATACAGACAAGTGGAGGGTAGCAAGGTGAAGAGGTGCTTTATTGAGTGACAGAACAGCTCAGAGGGGACCCGCAGTGTGTAGATGCTGTCCGCAGGCAGGTCATCCCAACAAGTGTCCAGCTCTAAGCAGAGAGGAGACCCACAGTGCATTAGCTCCTCTCTGCAGACAGGTCATCTGTGCAGGTCTGGCTGAGTCTGGGGTTTTTATATGCCTCAGAGGGGAGGAAGGATGTGCTGATTGGTCCATGGGCAGCCACAGGCAGATCCAGGAAAAGCACCATAAGTTCTCACTCTGGTTGGCAGATCAGGACGCCTGACCCCCAGGCCTCAGGCTTTCCCTGGCCTGAAGGTGGGGTTTCATCCGGGACCTACCCCTTTTTGCCGAGGAGCCTGTCTGTCTCCTGCTGCCATTAACCTGCCATCCATGGCGCCCACAGTGCCCAGGCTGTTCATGCTGAGGGGTGCCTGCAGACCCGCCCTAGCTGCCCTTATCCCTGCCTTGGCCTCTCTTCCTTGCTCATCTGCATTCAAAGTCTGGAGGGGGCTGAAGCAGCAGGGAGCTGGCATGTTAGCACTGCCTTAAGTGTGCACACACCCAGCTGGATCATGACAGCACCTGGGCTCAGCCACAACTTTGCTCCAAAATTGGAGTGGGTGCTGGGAGTGGGGAGAGGCCAGGCAGCAGGAGCAGTGACTTCAGAGCCTTCAGGGACAGGGGGCTTCCTGGGACCCTAGATTGCAGAGATGCCTGGGTCCGCAGCCGTGGCTGGGCAGCTGCAGCTGCCCTAGTAGGGTGGGGCTCCCACCCCTCCTACTTGGAAGTGGGCAGGGCTTCCCCTGTTCCCAGTTCTCACTGGTTCTGTGGAGTGGGCAGCCCTGGCTATGCCTCCCCGACTGCAGCCAGCGTCATGGCAGCAGCCGAGCCACCACTGCCATCACCAACACTAACAATAGCTGATGAGCTAAAAACAAACAAAAAAAATCTCATGTTTTAAGAAAGTTTACGAATTTGTGTTGGGCTGTATTCAAAGCTGTCCTGAGCTGCATGCAGCCCGTGGGCCACAGGTTGGACAAGCTCAATTGTGCAATTCAGTAATAAAAAGTGACACCAGGTGCATTGGCTCATGCCTGTAATTCCAGCACTTTGGGAGGCCAAGGAGGGCAAATCACTTGAGATCATGAGTTCAGACCAGCCTGGCCAAGATGGTGAAACTCCGTCTCTACTAAAAAGACAAAAATTAGCCAGGCACGGTGGGGTGTGGTGGGGCTGAGGAAGGAGAATCACTTGAACCCGGGAGGCAGAGGTTGCAGTGAGCTGAGATTGCACCGCTGCACTCCGCCTGGGCAACAGAGCGAGACTCTATCTCAAAATTTTAAAAACACTGAAAGAAACAAAATTAAAGGCAAATAAATTAAGAATAATGTTTGTGAAAATACGACAGTCTTATAACTTTAATATATAGAGATTACTTGAAAGTGAATAAAATAATTAACATCCAAAAGAAAGAAAAATGAACATGAACAGTCAATTTCCCCCAAAAGAGATGAATACACACACACACACACACACACAGACACACACACACACACAGACACACACGCACACAGACACACACAGACATGAAGGTATGAAAAGTAGTAATAAAACAGTAGGAATAGATACACATGTATATGTATATATATATATACACATATGTGGACACATACATATATATGAAAAGTGATCAAATACATCTGTCTATGAAAATTAGTAATAAAAGAAATAGAAAGTATAATACCAATAAATCTAGATATGAAATTAATTAACAGAGATTGTTTAACAATGGTGAAACTAAATGGCTATCTGGATAAAGAAGGGGACAGTGCTCAATAACTGCTCACCCAAGGCTTAAGCAAAATCCCTCCTTGGTTCAATCTGTTTTCAAGTCTGTAGCACACAGCAGAAATGACACCATCCAGGTCGGCGTTCTGAAACCCAGCCATCGCTGTCCGGGCCACCCAGAGCTCCATTTGGAAGCCAAGAGGTGGAGAACCCTGAGCCCTCCATGTTCCCTATGCTGCCCATGAATTTCCATCCTGACTCATACATTCTTTCCCACCTCCCTCATATCTGCAGCCCACATCATTACCTAAAGTCTCACTCATTCAGTTCTCCTATCTGTCTTCACTCTGTATCTTCTAAGTCTTTTCAATCACTCCCTCCTCGATGTTCTCATGTCAAAGATAGATTTTGATAATCTGATATCGGTCAATAATTTCCCAGAAGGTCATAGGGCCTGAGGAAAGAGGTTTCCCTGATAAGATATCATCTTACTTCCTGTGTATAAGAACGTGCTATCAGTAAATGAGCAGAAAAGAAGACAGTTCAGAGAGGTGAAATGCAATTAGTAAACAAACATATTAAAATATTCAATCTCACTGAAAATAAGAAAAACACAAATGAAATTAAGGCCTCATTTTTACTTACAAAATTTTAAAAAATTAATTTGCATTTACAATACCTAATCCTGAGAAGAGAATAATAAAATTGGGGGTACTGTGCATTGTATTGCCCTTTGAGAAAACAGTTTGACAATATGTATTGAGTCATAAATGTCCATACTGTTGACCCAGCAATTCATCTTCTGGAATAGTACACTGAAGAAAAATGTCTAAACAGAGAAGAAAAAAACTTCACGTACAAAGATATTCACAGTTGTTCAGAAACCATATACATAACCCACAAGAAGAGAGTTAAGTAAATTAAGGCACATGTAAAAAATGAAACAGTGTGTAGGCATTAAAGTACGACTTAATAGAAATGCAAAAGCAATTTACTGAAAAAATGATCAGCCACCCTCATGATTAAATAAATGCAATTAAAGTGATAGGGATATACCATTTTCCATCCTTCAGATGGACAAAGATTTAAAACCTCGTTAATGTCCTGTTGGGAAAATCAGGGCATGTTTATTTACTGTTTGTGGGAGTATAAATATTGTGACTTCTTGTGCATATGTGGGTAGACCATCCAAGCATACAAAAAATATGGGCAGTAATGTAATGAACACCTGTGTATCTCCTACTTAAGCTCCAAAACATTCACACGTATGTGACTTCTTTGAAGAGCAATTTTGCATTGCCTATCACACTTCTAAATGTATACATTCTTTAACTCCAATAATTCCATTCCTAAGAATTTTATGTACAAAAATAGTTCCACCTGTGCACAAAAATAAGTATATTAAAAGGTATATTGCAGTATTCTTTTTAATGGCAATAGATTAGAAACAATAGAAAGTCCACATAGTAGAGAGTTGTTGAACAAGCCCCTCCATCCCCACAACAGAACAGCATCCCGCACTTGAAAGGGAGTGAGTTCTCTCTATATGCTAATAAGGAAGTATCTCCAAGATACAGCATTGAATGAAAAAGCAAGGTGCAGAACAGTATGTGCAGTAGGATCCCACTTGTCTATTTTAAAATATATGCACATATATACTTGTATATGCATTAAAAATTTTGGGAAGAATTCCCAAGAAACTGATGAAAAGCAGTTTCCCTACTGGAAGGCAGACTGAGGGAGTATGGAGAAGACTTTCATTTTCATCTTTTGTTCCTTCTGAGCTGTCTGCATTTTGTTTTACCATGTGCATGTGTTGCTTTTGTGATTTAAAAACTAATTTTAAAAGATAAGTATGAATGCTACATTGCAAATGGGAAATGCATATAATATTAAGTGAACAAGATGGACTCTGCTCTACATGTCATGCAGCTGTATACAGCAGGGTCTTGTGGAGACAAAGGTAATCCTGCTGCCTGTGTCCTTGACTCTCGCCCTGCCATCTACTCCAGAATCCCCTCCCTCTCCCCAAACTTCATCCTCTCCCTTGAGCATTAGCACATCAGGTGTCTCCTCATCAAATCAAAAACAAAAACAAAAACTCAGCAACCTCTCTGGCTCCAGTACTTCCTGTTCCTTTCACAGCCCCTCCAAGCTGGCTTCCATCCCATCACCCCCTTGTCCCCAGCTTTTTCCAAGCTCTCAATTACAGTCACTCGATTGTAAAATTACTTTTCCATTACCATATCACTGGAGCTCTCTGCAGAGGATCACTTTCTCATTATCTCCTCTTGAGTCTTGGGTCGCCCTGGACCCTTCCTAACTCTCTCAGCTCCTGGAAGCCTCTTCCTGGCCAGTCTCCTCCCTGAACTCTGGCAGATTAAGCGCTAGCCCTCCTCTCTTATGTCTATATACAGTCTCCCTAGATGATGTCATCTATTTGAGCTGCCAATCCACACTTGTGTAGTGAAGACACCGTGACACAGCCTATGGATGCTGTACTGTTTCTTGACCCAGAATACATTCCTAGGAATGACAACTCACTTCTGCTTTGCAGAATTGCTCATTCTCCATTCCACACGGTCACAGGGGAACTGCCAATCACAATGGCCCTGTCCTCTAACTTCAGGACTGGGGCACTCTTATTCATTCTTAATCCAGGCCAATCAGAGTTCTTCCAGAACTTTGCTGCTGGCAGAAATTATCCTCTTTCCCCTGGAGATACTAAGCCTTTCTGGTGGAGAGAACCTACATGCAGAATGAAGCCAAATACAGCCCAGCAGAACTGAGATGTGAAGAGACAGACAGATGGACAGACAGGCTATAACTGACATCATTGAACGTCACTGAACCCCTAGGTCCAGCCATGCCTAATGTCAGAACCAAGCAGCCCCTGGACTTTCCACTTACATGAGCCAATAAATTACCTTTTTCACTTGAGACAGTTAAAGTTAGAATTATGACTCATAACTAGAAGAATGTTGGCTAATATACTCCTAAACCACTATCTGAAGCTTCACATTTATAAGCATGACAGTCTGCTGGATATCTCCACTTGCAAGCCACCATGAACCTCAGCCTCAACACGCCCAGAGCTGAATCCTTTGTCTTCCCTGCCCCCAGCCACTCAGCTCCTCCACCACGGTCTTTTCTCAGCCTCTCCAGCCACTAGACACACAAGCTAAAACAGAGCCAACAGAAAGCTTGAAATAATAGCTTTTTCTGCCTTGTTTGAGATTTTCCAATTCAATTTTGTAAACATCAAATACTGTATTCAGTTGTACGAGTTCCAGGAAACTAGGTTAAAATGGCATCTTTAGAAAAATTGAGGATCGGCTATGCAGGAGCTGTGCATCAGTGCCTCAAGCAAGTGCTTTCCAAAAGGTTAGACTTCCTCCCACTTTGCTAGCCCAGAAATCATTGCTGATGAGTCCATGCAGACTGGATTTCACCTTTCCCAAACCTAATCCTTTGAGCTAATGGCAGTCCCAACACTGCCATGAGAAGCAACTTGCCAAGCACTGCACACCTCCGAGCCCATCACTCCACTCCTCAAGAACTTTCTATGGCTCCCCATCACCAAAAGGCTCCAACCACCCTGGATCATCTACTGCTCCCTGGACATACTGCATGCATTTCTGACCCGGGATTCCACTCACTCTCTTCCTAGTATTCTATTTCCACCTCGTCTCTGCTTCCATCCTGCCAAGGCGTGGATCAAATTCGCTCCATCCAGGAAATTGTGGTGCCACCTTCATTCCCAAGTAGGATAAAAATGCCTTCTTCTTCCGATACTCAAAGAACTTATTTGTAACTCTGATGCCTCTGAGAACATATTGCCTTTGGTTAGTTTCCATGTGTGGGTTCACACAGCTCATCTCCCCAGCTAGGTTGTCAAGTCTACTTGAAGCCTCGCCTCAAAGCTGGATTGATGTCTTCCTCCTCTGAGCTCCCGTAGCAACGAGGTGCATCTCCCACACTGCCTTTCACAGTGACTATAACTGCCTCTTCCCAAATCTGGCTCTCCTCTTTTTGTGTGGGTGCCAGGCGAACTCGTGTGTCTCCATCACAAGACCCCTGACACATTTGCTTGATGCCATCAGGTACTGTTCCCTTAATCAGATGCCTTTGAGAGCTTGAATCAATTCAGCTCAGCCAGAAAGCAGCAGTGGCTGCCTTGTCTAGGGTAAAGGAGGTGAGAAGGCAGAGATTCCTGCCTGGGGACATCCAGAAGTCACCAAAAATTAAGCATACATTCACAGGGCTAGTCACCCCTTCAACTGCTGATAGCCCTTCCCTGGGATCTCGATAGCAGGTTTGCACAAGGACATCACATGCAGAAAGCTGCCAAGTCCTCTCCCTTAGAAACTCTTCAGGAGCTGAAAGAAGAATCAGCGGAGACAAGGAGAAACAGCCTAAGGAGAGGAGAAAAATCGAAAGAGCCAGGTGTGAAGGAGGCAAGGAATCCATTTCGAAAAAGAGGGCTGAGAAGGAGCCAGAAGAAACTGGCTTCCCTGACCGAGAGGAAGTCTCAACTAGGCTGGTGGGTTAGGGAGGATAGGGGTAAGTCTGGAGCCCACTGGAATGCTTCAAACCTGCTTGTGTAACTAAGAAGGAAAAAACCTTTTCTTTCTCTCCACCTCCAGGCCTTTGCTCAGGTGCAGCCTTCTTCTCCTCTAAACCCATTTCCTACCTGAAAAGTCCTCTCTGCCTTCACTGCCCAGCTTGATCCGACCCCTCCACGAAGCTGCCTTCTGGATGTCCTGCCTTGCGGATTGTGGAAGAGATTCCCAGTCCTCTGAGCTTAAGGCTCTGACTCTTTTTTTTTTTTTTTTTTTGAGACGGAGTCTCGCTCTGCCACCCAGGCTGGAGTGCAGTGGCCGGATCTCAGCTCACTGCAAGCTCCGCCTCCCGGGTTTACGCCATTCTCCTGCCTCAGCCTCCCGAGTAGCACCCACCACCTCGCCCGGCTAGTTTTTTGTATTTTTTAGTAGAGACAGGGTTTCATCGTGTTAGCCTGACTCTTAATGATAAAAGGCATTTCATTCTGCTGCATGTCACACTTATGTGCGGCCTATCCTGCCCTCAAGGCTGTGAAAGCAAGCTGCAAAGAACAGGAGGAGAAGGGTAAGCGACTCCTGCAGACCCACTAAGTGCTGCACCCAGGCTTGGGATGCTTTCCCTTTCTGCTCTGAAAGCCCTGAGGCTCTGAGGATGAGATTCAAAGCAGCCATCAGGGGTGAGATATGTCTTTTCCTTTTAACAATGTATGCATAAAACCTCACACCCATTAGGATGGCTAGTATCGAAAAAGAGAAAATGACAAGTGTTAGTGAGAATATGGAGGATATATGTACCACTGAGCGGAATGAATGGCACAGCCACTACGGAAAACAGTGTGGTGGTTCCTAAAAAACATTAAACATAAAATTATAATACCAACTGGGGGTGGTGGCTCACGCCTGTAATCCAAGCACTTTGGGAGGCCGAGGTGGGCAGGTCACCTGAGGTGAGGAGTTTGAGACCAGCCTGGCCAATGTGGCAAAACCCCGTCTCTACTAAAAATATAAACACACATACACACACACACACACACACACACACACACACACACACAATTAGCCAGTCATGATGGTGCACACTTGTAATCCCAGCTAGTTGGGAAGCTGAGGCCAGAGAATCACTTGAACCCGGGAGGTGAAGGTTGCAGTGAGCTCCACTTCTTGGTATAAACCCAAAAGAGTTGAAAAAGCAGGGTCTCAAACAGATATTTATGCACCTGTGCTCATAGCAGCATTATTCACAACAGCCAAAAGGGAAGACCACCCAAATGTTTGCCTATGGCTGGATGGATAAGCAGAATGTGGCATACATACACACAGTGAAGTATTATTCCAACTTAAAAGGAGGGAAATCCTGACACCTGCTTCAACACGGATGAATCTTGAGGACATTATGCTAAACAAAAGAGACCAGTCACAAAAAGACAAGTATTGTATGAGTCCACTTCTATGAGACACCTAGAGTCGTCAAATTCGTAGAGAAGGAAAGTGGAATGGTGGTTGCCAAAGGGTGGGAGGAAGGGGAATGGGGAGTTATTATTTCGTGGGTACAGACTTTGAGTTTTGCAAGACAGGAGAGTTATAAAACTGGATGGTCGTGATAATTGCACAACAATGGAAATATGTTTAACACCACTGAACTGAACACTTTAAAATGGTTAAGGTGGTAAAATTTTTGTCGTGTATTTTACCATAATTTTTTAAAAGCACGCAAAACTTGCGTTCTACTCCATAATATATCCATCTGATCTTAGTATTAAAATGATTTATGAATTTTTCTCTCTCGAAATCTTTGGTAACAATTGATGTTCCAGGAAGATGCCCTGTGTTTATCCTGTCCCCGGGGAGGGAAGCCAGAATCCCTGTGTCCGCCCTTCCTCTGCCCTCCTCCCCCAGGTCCTCAAGTGCTTTCCTGCCTGCCAAGAGCTTCCTCCTTCCCTTAGGGAGGCAGAACTTTGTTCTGCATTCTTCTATGCTGCTGATGGTGGGAACAGCCTACCCTGGAGGACCGGAAGCTTTTGAAGAGTAGGGCCAGAGAAGGAAAGCTGAGTGAGATGTTAGAATTAGACCAAATGCAGCTTCTTCAGTTGATGAATTCAGTTTCACAGAGCAATCTTTTTTCCTTTGTTAGAGTAGTGGCTGTCTCCTGGCTCCCACAACTGCACAAAACAAAGGAGCTCAATTCAGCTAATAATCGTGTTTCCATAATTGTGCATTGGAGTGCTGAGGGTACCCTAGGATACGCCTGCGGCTTCCTACCCATCCACTCCCCTGTCTGTAATCTCAGGTTCTCCTCTCCACACATCACTGAAAGGGGATTCCTAAAACTGGGTCACTCAGCAACTTGATGTCCAATACAGCACTAGGCTCTATAGGACATAATTGGACAAGTCTGACCCCATTCCTTCCCTGCCTCCTACGGCTCCCCCTGTCTCTAGGTCAAATCTGAAGGTCCATAGCCTTGTTCTCAAGCCTCATCGCCTGCTGCCTTCCCAGTGAGCTAGAAGCTCACAGTTTCCCCCAAGCTTTTGGATACTCTGTTCTCTCCACTTGATTCTAAAACCACTGTCATCCCAGAGCACCATATCTGCTCTCTTTCAGGTCCAAAGAACTCGCTATCGTGTGCTTTGCTGCTCTGTTAAACTGTGATCACCCTAAGTCTGAGGTTGCTCACAGCTCAGCTCTGGCCGGGTGTGGCATGTAGGAGACATTAACAAGCATTCTAAAGAAATAACTAGAGAGGGCTCCCTTGAAAGAGGTTCCCAGAATCACTGCGATTTTCTGTCCTCTGCAGACAGTTCCCAACACTTCATGGTTCAGGCCATGGGTGGGCGCCTGACCCAGCCCAGGCCGGTTTGAGTCCTTCTAGGGATTTCCCCAACAGGACCTGGGAAAAGAGGACCCATCTGTCTCTTGGTGTAAAGCTCTGAGCTGTGGGACAATGGAGAGTGGTCAGCACTGTGTCCTCTAGTGTGGAAAAAGCCATCAGAGGCACAGCTGACATGAAGATAAGCAGAGATGAAAGACGGTCCTGGCTGCATTCAGCTACAGGGACATGATTTGTTGACATGAGTGAGGCCTTTCCATGATTTTGTGACATGGAAAAGCCCAGTGTCTTTTCAATAACTCCCTTTGCCCTTGGCCTAAGCTTATTTGTGTGGGGTTTCTGTGACAGCCAAAAGCATCCTGACCATAAATGACTGAGTGAACCAAGTGTATTCTGACTTTTTATTTTGACTTTTGTCTTTGCTGCAAGGAACCCTGAAGTCAAGCTTGGAAGACTCCCTGTAGGAAGAGGTCCCAAATATACCTTATCATCCACCTGGGGCAACAAGAGGCCTTTGCCATTGCCCCTGCTCCTTCTTCCCTGGACCCAGTCTCAGATGCTTTCCTCCCTCTGCCTTCCATTCTAGAGAACTCCATGAAATTCCACAGAACCTATCCCGACAGGCAACTGCCAGTCTGTCCTCCTTGGTTCCAGGAGCTCAAGCCCAGTGGAGTTTCCTCCCCAAAGGAGTGGCCCAGTCCTATTCCTCACTTATCCCCTGCCCAGGACTTTTTCCTGGGACCCTGCACAGACAGCCTGGCCAGCAAGGAGGCGTAACTGGAATGGAGGCCAGGGGTGGTTTTCACTTCCTGGCTTGGGTGAGAAGGTGGGGGTGGGGAAGTGTTTCTTTCGCTGTACAAGCCAAGAGCTGTTCGGAAGTCGATTTCAAGATCCCATCTTAGTGCTATCTCTCCAGCCCCTCATCCTTAATGAGATGAGACAAGATGAGACAAGATAAGAGAATGGGCAAGAGACAGCCCGGAGCGCACTGGAAAACCCCTAGCTGGTGCAGAAGCCTCAGGCTCCAGTCCCAGCTCTGCCCTGACTGGCGGTACAAACGCATGAAAGCCCCTTCCTGTCTCTGAACCTCTCTTTCTCCAGCTGCAAATTGAGGGGGTTGGATGGCTTCTAAGGGCCCTTTCAACTCTGATGGAGGAGGACTCCTCTGTTAGATGGGAAGGGAGAGGGAACAGGGAATTCCCAGGGGCAGGGGGAGAGAGGGCAGCACACACATCAGAGAAGTGCAGCTACGTGGCACAGCCGAAAACTATGCTTGCCATCCTGCCTCCGGTCCCTCCCTTCAGACAGCAGGGCGATTTGGGGGTCCCCCCAGAGATAAGAACCTCATGGACAAGGTCTCTAACTCCAGTGCCCTGTGGAGGTCCCTGCAGCCTAAAAAGGCATCTCTCTTTGCATCCATCCCACCACCTCTCCTCCTCCCACTTCATCTTGGCCCCCTTTGATGGCAGGGAAAAGAGATCCAGGGGATAAACCCAAAGAACAGACATCTTTGAGGGAGGTTTCAGGAGAAGAGGGTGACAGGGAAGCCATGGCTGGGAGTCAGGAGACCCTGGCCTACCCTGTGCCCCCTGGTTAGTCCCTTCCCCTCTCCAGGCCCAGGTCTGTCCTTTGCACAATGAGGGGCGGGGCCACTAGGCTGCTGAGAACCCTGCCTTATGGAGCCTTTACCCTGGGAGCAATCCTAGGTCCTCAGTCTCCCAGAGATGGTGCAGCTCGATAATCTCATCATCTCACTTACCTGGGGCATTTGATGGTTAGCCTGAGAAGGAGAGAGAGAAACAGTCCCATCCATGCAAATTATAATCCTCAGCCATCACAGGCAGCCAAGGAGCCAAGGACAAGACGTAGGCCACCTCCCAGTGCCAACCCTGCCACCATTCCCACCATCCCCAGTGTACAGCCTGCATCTTTCATGTGTACTGGAAAAGCAGGGCGAGGGGGTTTTGAATAGGAATAATCCTTTCCCTGCCCCAAGGAAGGCATGGCCCAGCCAAGTCACACCTGTGCTGTGGGAAGAGGCTGGGATCTAAGAGTCAGCTGTGCTGCTTCAGGCCCCAGGGAAAGGAGAATGGGAGGAGTCAGGAAGGCGAGGCAGGAGGAAGGGGCTTCTCCTGGCTTCGCTGTACTCAGTGAACCTCCTGGTGGATCCCCTATAAGTAAACACTCCCACATATAAATGTAGGCTCCAGTGCAGCCCAAGGGCAGAGAGAAATGATTTGTGGATTATGCACCTTCACCCTGTAGAGATAGATGAAGAGTTGTTTCTGCCCCAACTAGACCATGTCCGCCAAGGCCAGGGCCTTCTCCTGGGAACTCACCATGTCAAACCACTCAGATTTCAAGACCGTTACCGTAGTTAGTCCACCCTGACTAATACACAATCCCGAGTGAGTGACTTGAGTCTGTTTCTTCTTAACTGTGGCTGGGTGCCTGAGGTTCTCCCTGGTAGTTTGAGGATCCCCAGGAAGCACTCCCATCCCTCTGGGGAGCCCCTCCTGTCTACCCTGGCTCTGCATGTCTGAACCCAACTCCATCCTTCTAACCCCCTGCGTGTCATCATGTCCTCCCCCCAACTCCACACCTCACCCTCTTTCATAGACCTTCATTTCCCCAAGAACCATTAGCCGCAGCCACATACATCACTGAAGGTCTGAGGTTAACAGCAGGGGATTACTTTACAGAATAAGAAAACCATTTAAAATTAAACATCAGGCATCACTCTTGCTTAAAGCTCATCTGCCATACTTACCATGGGGAGTCTCTTATTGCTTTGGCTTCTGATAAGATTCCAGCCACTTTGTGTTTATTTATTCATTCAACAATTATTGATTGTGCACCTGCTGTGCTCCAGGCACCCCTCCTAAGTGCTAGGACATGCAGAAAACAAAGCCATCCCTTCGATCACAAAGCTTACTTTCTATTAGGAACAAAAGACAATAAACAAGCAAATAAACACATAATATACTGTCAGAGTTAAGAAAAAAATTATTCAAATCATGAAAATGATTCAAAACATTGTCTAACAAGCTGCCTAATTGTCTTGTGACTTTCTAGGGCTAGGCTGTCCAATACGGTAGCCATTTGCCACATTGGCTATTTAAGTCTAATTTATTAACGTTATATTAATTGTAAATTGGCCATTTAAGTTTAATTTATTAACTTTATATTACTTACATGAATTAAATATATTTAATATAATAAATAGATATATTTTAGATGGGGTTTCACTCTGTCACCCAGGTTGGAGTGTAGTGGTATGATCTCAGCTCACTGCAACCTCCACCTCTCAGGCTCAGGCAATCCTCCCACTTCAGCCTCCTGAGTAGCTGGGACCACAGGTGCTCGCCACCATGCCCAGCTAATTTTTTGTATTTTTGGTAGAGTTGAGATTTTGCCATGTTGCCCAGGCTGGTCTTGAATGCCTGAGCTAAGGCAATTCTGCCTGCCTCTGCCTCCCAAAGTCCTGAGATTACAGGCATGGGCTGTACCATACCTGGCTCATAAATTATATGTTTACATATAATTTATATATGAATATTAAATTATTCATGTTATGTTATCTTAATATAGTAAAATACATATAACAATATTTAATAGACATTTACTATATTGATTAAATTTCTTTTTTTTTTTTGAGACGGAGTCTTGCTCTGTCGCCCAGGCTGGAGTGCAGTGGCCGGATCTCAGCTCACTGCAAGCTCTGCCTCCCGGGTTCACGCCATTCTCCTGCCTCAGCCTCCCAAGTGGCTGGGATTACAGGCGCCCGTCACCTCGCCTGGCTAGTTTTTTGTATTTTTTAGTAGAGACGGGGTTTCACCGTGTTCGCCAGGATGGTCTCGATCTCCTGACCTCGTGATCCGCCCGTCTCGGCCTCCCAAAGTGCTGGGATTACAGGCTTGAGCCACCGCACCCGGCCAGATTAAATTTCTTAAAATTTAATTCAAACAACTAAAATTCTGTTTCTCAATCACATCAACCACATGTCAAGAGCTGAACAGCCACTTGGGGGCTAGGACTATCCTATTGGTTGGTGCAGATTTTCTTCATTAGAGAAAGTCCTTTTAGATAGCGCTGTTCTAGGAGAGTCACTTTGGCTTGACTTACTATTTACTATTGATTAGGGCCCAGACTCTAGGAAGTTAAATGTTAACTTCAAGAAGATTAATAAGCTGCAAATGATTTTTTTCCAGCAGAGATGCAAATGGTTTCTATCTGGAAGAAAAGATAACCCCAAAGGTTGCAGTTTTATCGTCCTATAGGACATTAACCAATTTAGTATCTAACTTTGCCATCTTATTCCAGCACTCTCTTTCCATTGATTACATATAGCAGGTTCTCATATCCCCTCTTGAACCAGCTCTGTCATTTTGCTGATTCCTCACTAATGAGTTAAATAAATCACTGACACATCCCGCTAGATGCTTCTATGAAAGTCATGTTTTTGACTCTTTGGAAATTATACTTTGACATCAGGTAATGATCAGTGCTATGAAGACAATTTAAGCAGAGTGAAGAGACAGTGACCGTGTGTGATTTTAGCTAGTTAGGTCAGGGAAGGCCCTTTGGGGGAGGTGACCTTTGAGCAAAGACAGAATGAAACAAAGGAGCAGTCCTTTAGACACCCGGGGGTGCAAGTTCTGGCAGACAGAGCAGCAGGTGCCAAGGTGCGAAGGCAGTGTGGAAGCTGGATTGCACTTGGTGTTTGAGGCAAGCAGGAAGTGGTGTGGTCCTGGTGGGTGATGAGGTATGGACAGATTTCTTAGGGCCGTGGGATCCAAAGGAAGGACTCTGGATTGCATTTTGGAGGTGCCTAAGGTGGGTATAACTACTCCCTCTCATACTCCAGGGGAGAGTTGAGGAACAGCCTTTGTGATCAGTCCTGCTGAGGTTCTCACTGGTGGTGGGGCTAGGGAGGGGCACCCTTCCCAGAGGAGTAAAGCTCCCTTTTTCCCCCTTTGCCAGAGGGGTAAAACATGCTAAGTCCTAGAGGCTACATTCACAAGGCCATGTGGATGGGCTCGCAGAGGTGGGTGAGGCGGTAAACCTGGGAGTCACCTCCCCTAACTCTCTCTGCTCTCCCATCCTCTATCCAGAGCTGCCAGGGCCCTTGCCCATGCCCTGTGCCTCATCTAAAGGCTCTCAGAGGAATTCTCTAAACAAAGAAAACTTTCTCCGTACCGATGATGACTTCTGCAGACCTTCCAAAAGTTTCCAAAGCAGCCAGCTTTCAAATGAGCAGTTTTGCTTCTCCTTCCAGATAGGGAAACTGGATTTTCACTAGATCTGGTAATAGCTCTGGGGCTTCAGAGCACTGGTGAGGTTGCTAGTATGGGTCTAAGGATTTAGGCAGGTAAAGTGAAGGTAGGAGGGGCTAAGAGACGAGTGAAATGGGGTGAAGGTACAAAAAAGACCTAAAGATCTCTATAAGGTGCAGAGGGACCCTGTGGGCTGTGGCAGCTGAGGTTTCAGAGGTGGGGAGGCCCCAGGTGGTGTTGGTTCAGGCACTATGGTACTTGGGCCAAATTCCAGCTCTCCTGACCTGCATGAATTTGGGCAAATTGTGAATCCTCGCTCATGTGTAAGATGAGTAGAAGAATGATGCTCTGCCTGGGTGCAGTGGCTCACACCTGTAATCCTAGCACTTTGGGAGGCTGAGGAGGGCAGGTTACCTGAGCTCAGGAGCTCAAGACCAGCCTTGGCAACATGGCATAATCTCATCTCTACTAAAATACAAAAAATTAGCTGGGCATGGTGGCACACGCCTATAACCCTAGCTACAGGGGAGGCTGAGGCATGAGAATCGCTTGAACCTGGGAGGCAGAGGTTGCAGTGAGCCGAGATTGCGCCACTTCACTCCAGCCTGGGTGACAGAGCGAGGCTCCCTCTGAAGAGCTATTGGGAGTATCAAACAAGATGATGTGTATGGAGAACCTTGAACAGGGCCTGGCGTGAGACAAGTGCTCCATTAACATTAGCTGCTGCGATTGTTATCAAAGGTGATCCTGGACTGTGGGGCTGAAGTGGAGTGTTAAGTCCAGGGGACACTGAGGCCACCTAGGTTGAGAGTGGGATGTAGATAGAGAGGAAGTGTGTGTTGAGTTGGGGCAAGAGGTGCCTGGGGGCCAACTGTTGGAATGATAATATGCCTGTATGGGAACCCTCCAGGGCCATGTTTCAGGCTCCTAGCCCCTGTCCCCTCCTCCCAAACAGAACCTAGAGCTAGGCTAAGCCACTAGGCAGCCCTCAATGTCTCCCCACATTACAGAGTCCCAAGCTTTACATGTATTATATCATCCTTAACAGCCCCGAAAGACAAGCATACTCCCCCCATTTCCCACTCTTATCCAAGGCCTGGGGTGAGTTGACCAGCCAGGTGTTAGGTGCTCAGCGAGGCAGAGACTTCTTCCTTGGCTTCACTCAAAGCAGCCTCCTATTTATTGGTGTCCATATTGGACTTTCACTGAAAATGTTGCTTGACAAAAGGATGTCACAATTTAAAGAATAAACAAGGAAGGAAAGACTGAAAAAGGCCTAGGCTTGATCATCTTAAGGGACCCTTAAAACTCTGACCTTTCTTGGCCCCTTTGCGTGAATACCTTCCAATTATCCCCTTAGCATCAGTAGGACCCAAAAGGTCTTTTCCCCCAAGGTCATTGTCAGGGATGCTCCTTTAGCCTCACACAGATCCACGAATAGACAGAAACGCCTGGGATTCTAGGGAGGCTCTGCTCAAGGGCAGAGGAAGCTTGAGATGGTGCCAGAGAGAAAAGAGAAAAGGACATGATATTGTCCCTTTCTAGATCCTTCTTGTTCATTGCAATTCTGCAGTGGCCTGCATGACACATTTCAATGTACCCCCCGCCCCCAGAGTGATGCACAGAATGCAATGATCCTTGAAGCTTATCTGCTCACCCAGGCAGATCACTGGACAAAGGGCAGGCAGGGGAGAGCCTGTTCTGCTCCACCCCACCTCACCCCTGCCCGGCTCTGGAAGCTGTGTGCCCACTTGCACTGAACACCTGCCACTCCCCTTTCTCCCAGGACATGGAGCCATCTCTACCCTGGGACAACTTCATTCCACTGCTCACTCTGCTTCCTCCCTCGGGAAGGGAATGTCCTTCTGAGTCAGGAACCTCCCAACCTCCACCTCCGAGTACGGAAATGATCTCCCTCCCCAACCTTATGGGAAGTAAGATTTTGGTTACTTTAAAATTTTTCTTTTTTGCACTTTTCTGTGTTGCTTGACTGTGTTTAATTAGTAGGTATTACAAATATAAAGCAATAAAGCTATTAATTTTTTTTTTTTTTGAGACAGAGTCTCACTCTCTAGCCCAGGCTGGAGTGCAGTGGTGCGATCTCTGCTCACTGCAAGCTCCGCCTCCCAGATTCACACCATTCTTCTGCCTCAGCCTCCCAAGCAGCTGGGACTACAGGTGCCTACCACCACATCCGGCTAATTTTTTGCATTTTTAGTGAAGATGGAGTTTCACCGTGTTAGCCAGGATGGTCTCAATCTCCTGACCTCGTGATCCGCCCATCTTCAGCCTCCCAAAGTGCTGGGGTTACAGGCGTGAGCCACCGCTCCTGGCAAAGATATTAATTTTTATTTTTTAATTTTTTTTTTGAGACAGAGTCTTGCTCTATCACCCAGGCTGGAGTGCAGTGGCACGATCTCAGCTCATGGCAACCTCCACCTCCTGAGTGTTCAAGCAATTCTCCTGCCTCAGCCTCCTGAGTAGCTGGGATTGCAGGTGCCCACCACCATGCCCAGATAATTTTTGTATTTTCAGTAGAGATGGGGTTTCACCATGTTGACCAGGGTGGTCTCAAACTCCTGATCTCAGGTGATCCGCCAATCTTGGCCTCCCAATGTGCTGGGATTACAGGCATGAGCCACCTTGCCCAGCCAAAGCTATTAATGTTATGGAGTTTTTTTAATGGCTAGCTATACTTCAGAGTCCAGAAAGCTTCCTAAGGCCCTGCCAGCAAGGACATCTACCTCTTCCAAGCCCTCAAAGCTTTTCATTTTCCCTCTCTCATGTCCCTGAGCACCATCCATCTGCAGATATAGGTGTTTTGTCCAGGTCATAGCTCCTTCCTGACCAGAGAGTGTGCTGAGAACCAAAGTGGGGGATTTGTCTCCATTGCCCACACTCCCATAACCACACTCCCATAACCCTTTCAAAAACACTACAACTATAACCACCCACCAATATGATTACCACCTGCTCTGCCCCACTACCACAACCATTACCACCCTCCACCATCACTACACTCATCATCATCAAGGCCACAATCACCATGGTCACCACCATCGTCACTACATCATTCCCCCTATCATGAGCCAAAAAATTATTCCCTTAAAGATATCCACACTCTAATCCCTAGAATCTGTATATTTGTTACCTTACATGGCAAAAGGGACTTTATAGATATGATTAAGGGTACAGACCTTGAGATGGGGAGATTATCCTGGGTTTCTGGAGTGGGTACAATTCAACCGCAAGTCTATGAAAGCAGAAAACCTTCGCTGTCTGTGGTCAAAGACAGAGATGGACAGTGGGGGAAGGGTCAGACAGCTATGACATCACTGGCTTTGCAACCTCGCTGGAAGAAGAAGGCCATGAGCCAAAGAATGGGTGTGGCCTCTACAAGTTGGAACACGAAAGGAAGTCGACTCTCCCTAAGAGCCACCGGAGAGGAAGTAAGCCTGCTGACACCTTGATTTTAGCCTAGTGAACCCTATGTTGGATTTCTGCTCTACAAAACTGTAAGATAATAAATCTGTGTTGTTTTAAGGCACTAAATTTATGATAACTTGTTACAGCAGCAATAAAAAGCTAATACAACTTCCATCAACAATACCATCATCAATACCACCACAACCACAACTATGCATCGATACCACCACTACATCCATCACCACTACCAGCAAAACCTACCATCATCATAAGCAATGATATCACAATCACTGTCACTATAGCCCCATCAACAGCAACATGTTTACTCCCAAAACACCCATCAGCACTATTCTTATTCCAATCACCATCACAGATAACACTCACCACTACCACTATCTACATCATCAGCTCTGCCACTGATACACCCATCAACAACACCACAATCACCACTACCCACCAATACCACCCAACAACAAAAACACTCACCTACCACCACCACCGCCCACCATCAATACCACCACCCACTACCACCACTACACACAACAATATCACCAACACTCAT
Source organism: Rhinopithecus roxellana (assembly GCF_007565055.1). Lineage (NCBI taxonomy): Eukaryota > Metazoa > Chordata > Mammalia > Primates > Cercopithecidae > Rhinopithecus > Rhinopithecus roxellana. Next base: position 20,696,299 of record NC_044564.1, read on the forward strand.
CAGTACAACCCACCACCAACAAAAGCACCCCCTACCAGCAGCACCAACACAACCTACCTACCACAACAATCGCCACCACCAATGCACCCCCTCCACTTCCACCATCACCACGACTGAACATGCACACCATGAATGACTGGTTGGTTGGTTACATGAATGAATGAATATGTGTCTGAATGAATAAGTAAAGAAACAAAGAAAAAGACAACCTCAGAGTGTCTATGAAAGAAAGTCCACTCCACCATTTGGTGACTTGTGATGGGTAATATAGATGGATTTGTTTGCCTGAACTTCATCTTTTGAGCACTCTTTCCTTCTTTTTGACATACCCCCATCTGCTGCCTTCTGTAGCCACTGCCCAGCACCCCCAAAAGCACAGTCATGGAGCAGCCTCCTCTAAGACCATGCCCAGAGGACTGGCCAGCCTTTGAGAGAGAGGAGCTGAAAGTCTGGGTTCCTAGTGATTGAAGGGGTAGTGAGCAGCCAGCTGCAGCTGAGCTAGCTCCTGGGCAATGAAATGGGACAGTCCAAGAGGCTCTGAAACAGCCTAGGTAGGGAAAGAGAGGAAGAAACTGTACCATCCCACCCCAAATTATGGGGATGTTTCTGGGGACTTGGCTGTTCTCGCTGCCTAAGAAACATGTGCTCTTCCCTCCCTGCCACTCAGCATGCAGCCTGGTGCTCTGGGGTCCATGACTGGGCCAGCAGATCCAAGTTCTACCTTCTAGCTCCTGCCCTGATGATGGCTCTCTGAGTCTGTCTCCCTATCTGAGCAATGAGGAACTCAAGAAAGACATGCCTGGTACCCCTCCAGCTCTGACAGTCAGTAATTTCATTTCTACCAAGAAGATTTCTTAAATCAATAGGTGAAGTTAGTCTCCTTGGGTGGACAATTCCTCTCTGACCGCATCCTTGATGGCTGACATGATCCCAAAGTAGTGGTTAGGGATGAACATCCAAGAAGGGATGGAACCCTTTATCTTTAGGTCCCATGGGCTCAGGCAGTCAGGAATGTTAAAGCTAGGAGAACTTTAGGGACCAGCTGACCCAACCTCAGGAGTAAAAACCTCCTCAAGACCCCCAGCCAGGCAGCACAAGACCCCAGACCAGGGCCAGATGTTCCTGCCCTTCTGAGCTCTTTGTGCTGCCTCAGGAAACCCAATGGACCTCAGCACTGTTCTGAGAGTCCCACCTCATACTCACAGAGCTGCTGCAACCCACGCACTACCTGGAAAGCTGAAGCCCCAGGCTCCAGTGACAAAGCCTCAGGCCACATCATCATATGGGCCCCACAGAACTTGGAGCCGGCAACAGCTGCACCTGCCTTTGAAGCATTTCCCAGGGGCCCTGAGGAGGAAGGAGGCAGGCAGTTGTAGAGAGGGCTCCGTAATTGTAGTCTCCCTCGTCTCTACTTCCCGTGTCTCTCACGCACTGTCTGGTGGTCTCTTTCTGACTCTCTTTTGATCTCTTTGCTGGACTTTGATCATTTTTTATCTCTATCTCTTTCTGGCCCTGTGTCTCTTTCTTTGTCCCTATCTTATTCTTTGTTTCTCTCTCTCCTCCTTCTCTCCTTTTTTTTTCTTTCTCCCTTCCCTCTCTCTCCCCTCCGTCACTCCCTCCATCAGTGATTTTGCTCTCGGAATTTCAAAGATAAGTGCCGATTTCAAGGTCATATTAATCCAGCTCTAGGGAAATCCCTAGTCATGAGAGAAAATATCCAGGAATTACAACAGTACTCATAAAACCCCACAGCCTGGTGAAGACGGACGAGCCCAGGGAATGAGAGCCCTGAGTTTCTTTCCCAGCCCTGCCCTGATTTGCTGGGTGGTCTTGGGAAGCCTTCTTGGGGCTTAAGCTTCTGCATCTATAAAATGAGTGGGCTGAAACACATTGATCTCAAGCACCAGCTCCAGCTCGCTAGAACTGGAAGGATCCAGATGCTCAGGCTCCACAGCTCAGCCAGTGGGAATCCTATCTGAGGGCACCATCGACCACCGGCTTTTGGGGGCACTTGCTGGGAATATCGCCAAAGCTCCCTGTGCCAGCAGGTGTCTGTGTGCTCAGTGACTAGCATCTTGCACTAATCCTTGCTTCTTCCTGTTCCTTTGTTTAAATGTGGAACATACATTGGACTTGGCAGCAGATGAACCCAGCTGCCCTTCAAGAGGATCTATCTATGGTGGGTAGATTAAAGGAGGCCTCTCAAGTAGCCCTGCTGGGGAGGGAGACAAAAGCCAGAAATCCATAAAGAAGCCATTCCCTTAGTCACTAAATGTATACTGAGCAGCACCGATGTGCTGACCACCTGGCTGCATCAGACACTGCCCCTGCCTTTATCATGAGATGAAGAAGAAAGAAAACGATCCTTCTCTGCAGAGTGAATAACATTCTGCGGGAATGCACAAGTAACAGCATTTTTATTTGAATGAAGAGATCAAGAAAAGCTTTCCCAGAAAGTAACAGTTGATCTGAGGCTCAGTGGGTGACAACATAGAATGTCACTGGACACAGAAGCGAGGGGAGGGCACACTCCATGCACAGAGATGGAATCAGCAAAGGAATTGGGGGCCCATCTCTTCAGGAGCAGCTGAGTAGAGCAGTTAGGTTGAGACCAGACTGTAGAGGGGTGTGAGATGCTTGAAAAGGAGGTTAAGGAGATAACCTTGATGCTGGGGCTTTAGAAAGCCACTGAAGGTTTTTCAGCAGGGGAGTGACAAGCTCAGATTTAAGCTTTAGAAAGATCCCTGGGATTGTCAGTGTGGGGCTGAGATGGAATAGGAGAGACAGGAGGCAGAGACTTTCTGCAAGACCAAGAGAACACAGAGGCAGAAGCTAAGCCAACAATCAGAATATATTTGTATATCAACACACATACCCTAGGCTATAGGGTAGGGGAAGAAGCCAAGGGGAGTGAGTCAGAGATAGGAAATGAGGTCTGAGAAGGACTTGGCAAAGGAGAAACTCACCTTAGAAGACAAATCTATCAAGGTAGGAAGACAGCGAAAAAGGGATGTCTCAGAAGCCCCATGAATGAGCCTTGTAATTGAAAGAGACCGCAAGTGATAAATCGCCACACATCAGAGGTGGCAGGGGCCTTCAAGACTGAGAAATTCTTCATCTCCACTGCGTGGATGGGGAAATCAAGGTCTAAAAACCATAAAGGACTTGCTGGATCCCCTGGCAAAGCCCATGGCAAGCCTAGGCTACAATCAAGAGCTCCCACTTCCACATTCTACAATTTGCTCCCTCTCCCACATTTTGCCAGGTTTGTGTGTGGCCCCAACTTGCCAGGAAAAAGAACCAGAGCTGTAGGAACCATAAGAAGGTGCCTGGACTCCTAGTTCCTCTGAGAGCCAAATCTAAAGGCCAGGGATCGGAGGTACATGGGCCACAGTAGTATCAGGGACTGTTCCGCCACTCAGAGTCCAGTGAGCACACAGCTAGGACAGGGGCCCTGAGGGTGGAAAGAAAAGAGGGAGAAGGGGGCATTGTGAAATAAAAGTTAGCAGGATCAGGTGACTGATGCTCCAGGGTGAAAGAAAGCAAGAGCCTGGGCATGGACAAGCTCTGGCGATGTGAGACACTTGTGGGATGATATTGTCATTAGTGAACAAGGCCTGTTCGGAGGTGACCCCAAAGTGAGGGCACTAGCAGGATGAAGGGGGCAAAAGACAGAAGGATCTAGCCTGGAGTGAAATTATGAGCTTGGCTTGGACAGGTTGAGTTTGAAATGATAGTGGGGCACCAATGGTGAATATTTTTGAGCACTTACTCTATCATGTACATTGGACACAGGGTATTTATGATATCTCCTTTAGCCTCACAAGAGCTCCTTTGGAAGACACTATTCTTATCCTTATTGGATAGATGAGGAAACAAAGGAACAGAGCTATAAATAAATTTGTCCAAGGTTCCCAGCTTGTAAATTTCCAAGCCAGGCTGGAAACTCAGGTCTGCCTCACTGTTTTGCCTTCCATCACTAAGGAGCCAAAGAGAGGAGGTCATTGAAGAAGTCAAACCAGGTGAACACTGGAAAGTAGAGAGGAGAGAGAGAAAAGTGAGAGTATGGCAAACCCTGAGCAAGATGAAGAATCCAGTGTGGAGTCAGAGAGGGGCAGACAGAGGTGGAGGGAGAATCAATAGAGTCTTTGTTACAGGAGCCAAAGTTGGAGAAAGTGTTCAAGTCAATGTCGAGGTAAGTCTTGAAGTCAATCCAAAGTGTCTTATGTGGTGAAGATATAATGACCACCATGAACACAGAAGAACCTTGGGGGATGAGGAATCCCCGTGTTTCAGGTGCCCAGGCTGCCTGGAAGACTTAGAAGGGGCAGTTAGAGTTCAGAAGAGAGTCTGGTTGGAGCAGGATTAAAACAACCAATTCTGGCCAGGCGCAGTGGTTCATGCCTGTAATCTCAGCACTTTGAGAGGCCAAGGCGGGTGGATCACTTGAGGTCAGGAGTTCAAGACCAGCCTGGCCAACATGGTGGAACCCCATCTCTACAAAAATTAGCCACGCATGCCTAATGGGAGCTACTTGGGAGGCTGAGGCACAAGAATTGCTTGAACCCGGGAAGTGGAGGTTGCAGTGAGCTGAGATCACACCACTGCACTCCAGCCTGGGTGACAGAGCAAGACTCCATCTAAAAAGAGAGAGAGAGAGAAAGAGAGAGAGAGAAAGAGAGAGAGAGAGGAAGGAAGGAAGGAAGGAAGGAAGGAAGGAAGGAAGGAAGGAAGGAAGGAAGGAAGGAAGGAAGGAAGGAAGGAAGGAAGGAAGGAAGGAAGGCAGGGAGGGAGGGAGGGAGGGAGGGAGGGAGGGAGGGAGGAAGGGAGGGAAGAAAGAAAGAGAGAGAGAAAAGAAAGGTCAATCCTGTGAGGACATATCAGCACCCTGGAAAGAAAAACAGACAAACTGGACTTCAGCAAACTTAAAAATGTTTGTGCTTCAAAGGACACTATTAAGAAAGTTAAAAAGCCATCAAATGGGAAAAAAAAATGTTTTGCAAATCAGGGCTATAGTGGTTCGTAACATTTAAGAAACTTTAAAAACTAAACAATAAAAAACAAATACCCCAGTTACAAAGTGGACAAAGGATGTGAAGAAATAGACATTTCTCCAAAGAAGATATATAAATTGCCAATAAGCACATAAAAATTACTCAATGTTATTAGTCATTAGAAAACTGCAGGCTGTGTACAGTGGCTCATGTCTGTAATCCCAGAACTTTGGGAGGCCAAAGCAAGAGGATCTCTTGAGCTCAGGAGTTTGAGACCAGCCTGGGCAGCATAGTGAAACCCTGTCTTTACAAAAAAAAAAAAAAAATTTAATTATCCAGGCGTGGTGGCACACACCTATAGTCCCAGTTACTTGGGAGGCTGAGGCAGGAGGATTGCTGGAGCCCAGGCTGCAGTTAGCCATGATTGTGCCCCTGCACTCCAGTCTGAGTGACAGAGCAAGCCCCCATCTTCAAAAAAAAAAAAAAAGAAAAAAATGCAAATCAAAACCATAATGATATATTACTTCACACCCACTAGGATGGTTATTATCAGAAAGACTATAACAAGTGTTGCGAGGACACAGAAAAAGTGAAACTCTTACACATTGCTGGTGAAAATGTAAAATAGTGTAGCCACTTTAGAAAACAGTTTGGCAGATCCCCAAAAAGTTAATTATAGAGTTACCATATGACCCAGATTTTTTTTTTTTAAAGACAGAGTCTCACCCTATTGCCCAGGCTGGATTGCAATGGCACCGTCTCAGCTCACCGCACTCTCCGCCTCCTGGGTTCAAATGATTCTCCTGCCTCAGCCTCCCAAGTAGCTGGGATTACAGGCACCTGCCACCACGCCCAGCTAATTTTTGTATTTTCAGTAGAGACGGGGTTTCACCATGTTGGCCAACTGGTCTTCAACTCCTGACCTCATGATCTGTCTGCCTTGGCCTACCAAAGTGCTGAGATTAAAGGTGTGAGCCACCGTGCCCAATCATGACCCAGACATTTTATTCCTAGGTATATACCCAAGAAAAGTGAAAACACATGCTCAAATAAAAACGTTTACACTAATGTTCATAGCAACATTATTAATAACAGCCAAGAAGTAGAAAGAATCTAAATGTATATCAACTGATGAATGGATAAACAAAATGTGGTATATCCATACAATGCAATATTATTTGGCCATAAAAAGAAATGAAGCACTAACATATGCTATTTTTATAGATGAACCTTGAAAATATTATGCTACATGAAAGAAGCCCAATAAAAAAGGCATCATATTATATAATTCCATTCACATGAAATGTCCAAAATAGGCAAGTCCACAGAGACAGAAATAAAATGGAGACAGCAACTGAATTAGTGGCCAGGCACAGTGACTCAAGCTTATAATCTCAGAGCTTTGAGAGGCTGAGGCAGGCAGATCACTTGAGGTCAGGAGTTCGAGACCAGTCTGGCCAACACGGCAAAACCCCATCTCTACAAAAAATACAAAAATTAGCCGGGCATGGTGGTGTGTGCCTGTAATCCCAGCTACTCGGGAGGCTGAGGCAGGAGAATCACTTGAACCTGGGAAGTAGAGGTTGCAGTGAGCCGAGATCATACCACTGTAGTCCAGCCTGGGTGACAGAGTGAGACTCTGTCTCCAAAAAAAAAAAAAAAAAAAGGAAAAAAGAAATGAAATTAATTTGTTGCTGGGCTGGAGAGACAGAGGAATGGGTAGTGACTGCTTAAAAGGTATGGTGTTTCCTTTTGGGGTGATGGACATGTTCTGGAATTAAATAGTGGTGATAGTTGCACAGCCCTGTGAGCATACTCAAAACCACTGAATTGTATACTTTATATGGTGAATTTTACGGCACGTCAATTATATCTCAAGAAAAGAGAGACAGAGAGCAGGTAGAAGTTTCCCAAGAAAATCTTGAGTGGTTGTTTAATCCCTCAGGGATTAGAACCCATTTAGGCTATCCAAAAGAAAAAAAAAACACATTTTATTCGACTGTTAAATTCTTTTGAACTTATTACTCCGAGGGCTAGCTTATGTTGCATTTTTTACTACCTTTTTATAAAGTTATATATTAATAACAGCTGGATTTATAGAGAAATACCTGAAAAGCTTGTTATCTGAAATGTAAACAGTGGCTGCCTCTGGGAGATAGTATCTTGTGTGATTTTAAATTTATTCTTTATGCTTTTATGTATCACTTACATTTTCTTTATGCATATTTATCAACTTTATAATCAATAAAATCCATAAAGCTCCTTTTGTTTTTGAATATATATATATATATATATAAAATTGTATATGTTGAAAAAATGTTAATAGATAACTTTTAAAATTCTTTCAACTTACATGAAACCAATGTCATTTTGGTAGTTGCTCCCAAGGTAGAAAAACTGTCCAATTAACCAAGTGATCACAATTCAGTTATTTTCTGAACACTGAACAAGGAGCTGTGTGTGACAGAAGGAGGTTTAGGGCATGGTTCCTGCATCCAAGGGTCTTTTGATGCAGTAAAGGACCTCAGATGTGTAAATAAATAACTGAAAGCAAGGCAGAACATGAAAGTCTAGAACAGAGGCACCCGTAAGATGCTGCAGAATCCCTGAGGACTCTGTGATTCTCCACTGAAGGATTCAAAATGGCAGGTCTGCGGCAGAGCTTGCCTTGAGACTGAGTCGGATTTCACTGTGTGGATGGCAGGAGGGACAGGCAAGAGCCAAGGCCAAAGGTGAAGCATTTTCAAGCCCACCTACCCTTCCTGTCCCTGTCCACATCACACTCCATGCCCTAACCTTCTGGAGCTGCTGATTCTCCTGGGCACAGGTCTGGGTCTTGCACCTTCACCTTGCTGCTCACCTGGAACGTGCATTCCTCCTTCATCACCTAGCTCACTCCTGCTGTTCCCTCCAAGACTGGGGTCCCTGTCACTCTTTCAGGAAGCCTCCTTGGCTGAACAGGTGGAGTTCAAAGCCTCCCGCCCAGGTTCTGACAGCATGCTGAGTCTCTAGCACTGGTGCACTTTACTCCCTGCACTCGAGATTGTCTGTTTAGGTATTTGTTTCCTCCACCAGATTGTGAACTCCACTGAAGAAAGGCTGGAGCCTGGCATAGAAGTTTAGTGCCTAGTAAGTGCTTAACGAACAGCACATGCACTGTGGCTAGGATGTGCAGAGCAGGAACGGCAGCCACAGCTCTGTCTGGCCGATACATTTCCCTCCTCCCTCCTTCTCCTCCTCCCACCTCCTCCTCCACTTCTTCTTCTCCTCCTCCTCCCGCCTCCTCCTCCTTCTTCTTCTTCTCCTCTTCTTCCTTCTTCTCCTCCTCTTCCTCCTCCTCCTTCTTCTTCTCCTCCTCCTTCTTTTCCTCCTCCTACTGTTCTTCCTCTTCTTTGATTTTTTTTTAGAGACACTGTATCACTCTCTCACCCAGGCTGGAGTGCAATGATGTGATAATAGCTCACTGCAACCTCCAACTCCTGTGCTCGAGTGACCCTCCTACCTCAAGCTCCTGGGTAGCTAGGACTACAGGCGCATGCCACCACACCTGCCTGGTTTTTTTTTGTTTGTTTGTTTGTTTTTGTTTTTGTTTTGGTAGAGGATCTCAGTATATTGCCCAGGCTGATCTTGAACTCCTGGCCTCAAGCGATCTTCCCACCACAGCCTCCCAAAGTGCTGGAATTATAGATGGGAGCCACTGTGCCTACTCCTTCTCCTCCCTTCTTCTAAGGGTCTATTCTGCCCTCCTCCTGACCACAGAGTCAGGCCAGTAATGCTGGCTGGGTCAGTTACAACTCCCCAGCCCCAGATTTAGTAACTGGTCCAGGGCTGCATTGACCCAATCCAGGCTAACCAGTGTTCCTCCTCTAGAGCAGCAGGGAGAAAACACTTTCCTTGATAGGAGTTAGACTGACGAGGGCCACATTCCTACTATGTAAAGAAAACCTATCTTCAGGAAAGAATGAGGCCATTACACAAGACAGGCAGAAACGGGGAGATGGCAGTTGCTCATGGTTTCAGAGACCCTAGTTTCAGTCTCAGAGGTCTCCAGAGCTGGGGCCTTTCTCCAATTCTGTGCCCTATGCCAGGACCTGTCATTAAATATCCCTGTGAGTATAAGCTAGGGAGCTTGGATTTCTGTCACTTATAAAAAGAACATCCCTTTCCAGTGCTGGGGTCCTCGGTACAATGTAAATCTGGAAATGTCAGCTGAGGCCAGGCTGGGCAAGACTCTAAATGCTGTCCTTGGGGGTTTAGCGTCTATATTGCAGGTGCAGTTAAAGTCTCATGACAGAACACCAGCAACATGTGACTTTCAAATCAGAGGGGAGGCAAGACTGGAAGCCAGTTGGAAATGCAAAATAAAACCACCTCCATATATCACAGAGGTCAAGGAGAAAGAAGATTGAATAAAACCCTGATTTTGTTATGTAGGAAAGAGCAGCAGGGCTTGTGATGAATGGGGAAGTAAAGGAGAAAGGTGGTCATGTCGAATAAATAGTCATTTCAGAAACACAGCCAACATCTCTGTGTGCAAACATTAGTCACTCATACAAATGGGATCTCAGGGGTTTTATAAACAAGCAAGCTGTTGCCAACACCTAGATCTGGCAGATGATACATCCATCATGTGTAAATACTTCACGTAGCATCGATTACCCTGATCAATTTTAGGCATCTATCATTTCCCAGACCTGCAACCCAGCACAGGGAAATTACAAAGAAATACAATAGAATGCTCTGATCATTCTACCGCTATGGCTCATAGGAAAACAGTGAATAAATCCATGGCAAAACTCAGGTGGTTTTCAAGGCATGAAGAAAAAAAATTATTACTGTGTTTTTCCTTAGAATTTTTTCTTAACTAGATCAAGAAACCACTCTTTTCAAAATTCACTAAGAAAACCACCCTTATCTTGGGAGGGAGAAAGATCGATAATGATACACAAGAAATATGAACAAGAAATGCTTGACACTGGGAGCTGCAGTCCTCGACTCTGATACTGCAGTGTGACATGTCCTTAAAGGAGGAGGAAGTAAGACTAAGAAGGTGGAAGGCAGTAAGGAGTTTTATCTTGGTAGGTAATGGGGAGCCATAAGAGTTTTCTTAAGCAGGAAAAAGACGTGGTCAGAATGGGTTCAGAAAGGGCCTTTCTAGACAGGCATGGAAGGCACTATGGCCCCTGCATGTGCAGAAAAAGTCAGCAGACTTGTAATTGTCAGTCAAGACAGATGATGGGCTGGGCGCAGTGGCTCATGCCTATAATCCCAGCACTTTGGGAGGCCGAGGTGGGCACATCACTTGAGACCAGAAGGTCAAGACCAGCCTGGCCAACATGGTGAAACCCCGTCTTTACTAAAAATACAAAAATTAGCTGGCCCTGGTGGCACGTGCCTATAATCCCAGCTACTCAGGAGGTTGAGGCAGGAGAATCACTTGAACCCAGGAGGTGGAGGTTGCAGTGAGCGGAGATTGCGCCATTGCACTCCAACCTGAGCGACAGAGTGAGACTCTGTCTCAAAAAAAAAAGAAAGAAAGAAAAAGAAAGACGATGGGAGGATGGGAGTCTGGAGTGGGATGTGAGTGAGAAGCCATTAGGACTGAAGTGGTGGTGGAGGCCCTGCAGTGAGGCAGGAGAGAAGAACGGGCATCTACCAAGGATGGACTGCGATGACTGGTCCCTTACTGGGTGCCAGGTACCAGGCACTACTAGTAGCACTTTCTCCACTGGATCTGCTTTAGTCCCTCCAAACAATCCTACAGTATTCCCAAACCCACATATAACAGAAAAGAGCCTCAGAGAAGTTGAGTAGCTTGCTTGAGGCCACACAGGTTTTTTGGACACAAAAGTCTGAGTTCATTTCAGTACAAAACATGACCTCCTGACGGACATGATTTACCCCTTTCAACTTTATCAGGTAGGTGCTGAGGCTCATAGATTTTTTTTTTTTTTTTTTTTTTTTTGAGACGGAGTCTCGCTCTATTGCCGCGGCTGGAGTGCAGTGGCCGGATCTCAGCTCACTGCAAGCTCCGCCTCCCGGGTTTACGCCATTCTCCTGCCTCAGCCTCCCGAGTAGCTGGGACTACAGGCGCCGCCACCTCGCCCGGCTAGCTTTTTTTGTATTTTTTAGTAGAGACGGGGTTTCACCGTGTTAGCCAGGATGATCTCGAACTCCTGACCTCGTGATCCGCCCGTCTCGGCCTCCCAAAGTGCTGGGATTACAGGCTTGAGCCACCGCGCCCGGCCGGCTCATAGATTTTTAAATGCACCGACTTTTCCCCAGCTAGTGAGAGCCCCAGTCTCAGTGTGAACCCAAGCTCTCATTCCAGCCTCACCTCCCCGACCAGCTGATCCTGTTAAATGAACCTTTGTTCCATCACAATGAGGAGCTTCCATCCTATGCATTGTTAAGCCAGAAAGTCTTATTGGGGATGTCTTAAAAGGAATCTTGGAAGGGCCTGGGGGAGGACATGGGAAAGGAGTGGGCTTCTCAGAGCCCAGAATATGCTCTTCCTCCTGTTCAGGAGGAGTCTCCTTGCCTTTGAAAATAATTCCTCCAAAGTCTCCTAACTCCCAATTCTCTATCCATCATCCCTGGCCTGTCGTGGTAATTTCTAAAGCTGCTGCCTTGAAGGCTCACAAATCCTCCGTTCATGCTCAGACATAAATTGCATTAGCAGAGAGAAGAACTATGCATCTGGTGGGGTGATGGCTGAAGAGAGAAGGTACTGAGCTCAAGTGCACACACGTGAGCATACCCAGGCCTGGCCCCTCTCCAGGGGAGCCTAGACAGGAAGGATGGGCCTCTCCAGGCCTCTTCAGGCTGCAATGAAGGAGCCTGTTTCCCTCTTAAGAGCGTCCTAGGTACGGGGGAAATGGAGCTCCTGAAGTAGCAAGCACACATGCACACTCCCGGGTCATCGGCACTGGAATTAAGTTCACTCAGAGGCTGAGCCCAGAGGGTCTGCCGGAGTGCATGGGTTAAACATCTTTTCCTGCAGACAGCCCAAAGACTCCAGATTTTTTCTTCTTTAATGCTTCCAGATAGTCATTAGTATTCCAATAAACAAAATATTTTTCAATCCATGCATATTTATCTTGAATCCTTGCTCTGTTTGGGGTTTTGTGTTAGATTCTGAAAACCCAGACCTGAATTGGAAATAGTCCCTGATCTCAAGTTCTCAATCTAGAGGGAAGGCGGACAGTGCACAGGGTCAAGGGCTTAAGAAAATGGCTCTGGGTGGGTTTGGAGACAGACAGCGCTGGGTTCAAATCTCAGTCCCCACGCTCACTGGTTCTGTGGTCTTGGGCAAGTCATTTAAATAAATGAGCCTCTGTTTCTTCACCCATCAGGTAAAATCTATCCAGCAGGGTTGGTGCATGGGGGAAGAGGGAGGGAGGCAGGGAGAGACACATAGAGAAAGAAAGAGAGAGACAGAGAACCCAGCACAGAAAAATATATGAAGGCTTCCTAAGGAGGTAAGTGGGTAGGTTTTTTGTCTTTTGTTTGTTTTTGAGACTGAGTCCTGCTGTGTCGCCCAGGCTGGAGTGCAGTGGCATGACCTCGGCTCATTGCAAGCTCCGCCCCCAGGTTCAAGCGATTCTCATGTCTCAGCCTCCTGAGTAGCTGGGATCACAGGCGCCCGCTACCACGCCTGACTAAGTTTTGTATTTTCAGTAGAGACAGGGTTTGGCCATGTTGGCCAGACTGGTCTTGAACTCCTAACCTCAGATGATCTACCCACCTCAGCCTCCCAAAGTGCTGGGATTACAAGCATGAGCCACCATGCCTGGCCACGGTAGGTTTTTGACATATAAAAAGCCAAGAAAAATCATTGCTAGGGACTCATGGAGAGGTTGGAGCAAGGGAGAAATCAGTGGAGCACAGGATCTTTAGGGCAGTGAAACTCTTCTGTATGATACAGTAATGGTGGATACATGTCGTCACACATTTGTCAGACCCTATAGAGCTAGGCACAGTGGCTCAGACCTGGAATTCCAGCAGTTTAGGAGGCCAAGGTGGGACGACTCCTTGAAGCCAGGAATTCAAGACCAGCCTCGGTAACATAGCAAGACCCTGTCTCTACAAAAAAAAAAAAAAAAAAAAAAAATTTAATTGGCAAAGTTTGGTGGTACACACCTGTAGTCCTAGCTACTCAGGAGACTGAGGCAGGAGGATCGCTTGAGTCAAGGGTTCAGACCTGCAGTGAGCTATGATCATGCCACCGCACTCTAGCCTGAGTGACAAAGTGAGACCCTGTCTCAAAATAAACAAACAAAAACCTATAGAATGTATAATACAAACAGTGATTCTTAAGGTAAACTATGAACTTAATAATAATGTACCAACATCGGTTCCTGATTCTAACAAACATAACACATTGGTTAAGAAGTAGATAATAGGGGAAGCTGGGATGCGTGAGCTGTATATGTGGGAACTCTCAGCAAAAACAAACGCAGGTGCCAGTGACATGTGGCTGGAGGCTATAGTACCTGGAAAACAGTGAGCCTGGAGAGGTGGGTTGAATATCATGTTAAGGTGTCCATGCTTTATCCTGAAACTATGGAGAAAGGGCAATTATTTCATCAAGGGACTTAACATGATCAGCCTGCAGTTAGATTGCTACCAGACAGACCTGAAGCTATGACAGAGGCCAGGATAAGAAATTATGAAGATCTGAGTGAAGACAGAAGCAATAGATGGAGAAAAGGGGCCAGATGCCAGAGATATCCTGAGGTTGTCTTGGATGGGACCTGGTGATTGATTGATTGATTGCCATGAGTGGGAGAGGAGAAAGAGTCTAGAGAGTGCCCAGGTTTCTGGTTTCCCAGCTAGGTGGGTGGCAGAGCTCTGGAATGAAGAAGGGGCAGATCTGAAGACACGATAATCCCATCAGCTCCAACACAACTTTGAGAGAACATCATTGCAGGTATTGTGCAAAATACTTCCTGGAATTCTTCCAATCTGTTCCTTTCTGGGGGCTCACTACCTACAGACATATGCCCAAGTTTGCATTCTGGGATGCTCAGCCTGTTATTGAGGTCTTTCCAATGCTTGAGCTGAGGGCTCTTTCTCTGTATCTTTGATTACTGGACCTACCTCTGCCCTGGGGGGCCTCACAGACCTGCTTGCTCTGCCCCAGGGCAGCCCTTTAGAGATCTGCAGACAGTGCTCGTGTCTCCTGAGTCTCATTCTTCAGCTGAACAGCCCCAGCCCTTCCCTTGCTCTAACACAAGATAGTTGCACCACCCTAGACATACTCCAGGACACGAAACCTCATGAGTGTCTGATGCAGCCCAGAGTATCTACTTCTAGACATTATTTCACTCTGAATGCCTTCTGAGGTTGTCTTAGTTCTGAGGACGGCTCTTCATACCTCCTACTCAGCCAGCTGAGCTCTTCTCTCATTTACCTCTGTCGAGCTAATTCTGCATCTGGCTTTTTTGCATCAAGAATAGGACTTAAGGCTGTGCACAGTGGCTCACGTCTGTAATCCTAGCACTTTGAGAGGCTGAGGCAGGTGGGTCACCTGAGGTAAGGAGCTTGAGATCAGCCTGGCCAACATGGTGAAACCTCATCTCTACTAAAAATACAAAAATTAGCAGGGCATGGTGGCAGGCGCCTGTACTCCCAGCTACTTGGGAGGCTGAGGCAGAAGAATTGCTTGAACTCGGGAGGCGGAGGTTGCAGTGAGCCAAGGTCATGCCACTGCACTCCAGCCTGGGCAACAGAGCAAGACTCCATCTCAAAAATAAATAAATAAATAAATAAATAAATAAATAAAATGAAGGGATTCAGCATGACATCAGCAAAATGTTAGAGTAAAGACTTCTGAGAATTGTCTGCTCCATATAAGCAGTGGAAATACTGCCCAAAACTGGCAGAATCAATGTTCTCAGAACTCTGAAAATTAACCACAGGTTTGCAGGAATCCAGGGAGCATTTATTCAGAAAAGCATATGTCCTTTCAAATATTTAGCCATAAATGTTCATAGCAACATTATTCATAATAGCCCAAAAGTAGAAAAAACCCAAATGCCCAACAACTGGTGAAAGGATAAATAGAATGTGGTAAATCTATACAGCGGAATATTATTCATCCTTCAAAAGGAATGAAGGCCGCACGTGGTGGCTCACACCTGTAATGCCAGCACTTTGGGAGGCCAAGGCAGGCAGATCATTTGAGGTCAGGAGTGAAAAACCAGCCTGGCCAACATGGTAAAACCCCATCTGTACTAAAAATACAAAAAATTAGCCAGGCATGGTGGCAGGTGCCTGTAATCCCAGCCACTTGGGAGGCTGAGGCAGGAGAATCACTTGAACCCGGGAGGCAGAGGTTGCAGTGAGCTGAGATCAAGCCACTACACTCCAGCCTAGGCGCAACAGAGCAAGCCTCCATCAAGAAAGAAAAAGAAGAAAGAAAGAAAGAAAGAAAGAAAGAAAGAAAGGAAGGAAGGAAGGAAGGAAGGAAGGAAGGAAGGAAGGAAGGAAGGAAGGAAGGAAGGAAGGAAGGAAGGGAAGAAGGGAGGAAAGAAGGGAGGAAGGAAGGGAGAAAGAAGGAAGGAAGGAAGGAAGGAAGGAAGGAAGGAAGGAAGGAAGGAAGGAAGGGGAGAAAAAAATGTAGAACTGATCCATGCTACAACATGGATGAATCTTGCAAACATTATGCTAAGTGGAATAAGCCAGAAACAAAGGACCACATATTGTATGACTTATCTATATATGAAATATATTTTAGATATATGAGATATCTAAAACAGGCAAATCCATAGGGACAAAAATGCATTTGTGATCGTCATGGGCTAGGGAAGGGGGAAATGGAAAGTTATGCAAATGGGAATAGTTTTCAGATGATGGAAATGTTCTGAACCATAGATAATGGTGATGGCTGCACAACTTTGTGAATGTAATAAAAATGACTCGGCCATGTGCGGTGACTCACACCTGTAATGCCAGCACTTTGGGAGGCCGAGTTTGGGAGGCTGAGGTGGGAGGATCACAAGGTCAGGAGATTGACACCATCCTGGCTAACACAGTGAAACCCTGTCTCTACTAAAAATACAAAAAATTAGCCAGGCGTGGTGGCACACTCCTGTAGTCCCAGCTATTTAGGAGGCTGAGGCAGGAGAATTGCTTGAATCCGGGAGGTGGAGGTTGCAGTGAGCTGAGATCGCACCACTGCACTCCAGCCTGAATGACAGAGACTTCGTCTCAAACAAACAAACAAAAAAGACTCAATTGTGTCCCTTTAAAAAGGAGGTTTTATGGTATATCAATTATATCTCATTTTTTAAGAATTCCTAGTAAACTAAAATTACAAACAAAACTAAAACTAAAAAGCAACACCAGAAAACACACACACACACACACACACATACACACATACACACATACACACTCCATATATGTTCCTCTCCTGTTTAAAGCTCTTCAATAACCCCAGTTGCTCTTAGAATGGCTCTTGGGTTTTGTTGGGGTTTTTTGTTGTTTGATTGTTTGCTTGTTTGTTTTTTGAGACAGGGTCTCACTGTGTCACCCAGGCTGGAGTACAGTGGTGTGATCATAGCTCACTGCAGCCTCGACCTCCTGGGCTTAAGTGATCCTCCTGCCTCAGCCTCCTGAGTAGCTGGGACTACAAGTGTGTTCCACCATGCCCAGCTAATTTTTATAATTTTTTGTAGAGATGGGGTCTTGCTATGTTGCCAAAGCTGGTTTTGAACTCCTGGCCTCAAGCAATCTTCCCACCTTAGCCTCCCAAAGTGCTGGGATTACCGGTGTGAACCACTATGCCTGACTGCTCTTAGAATGAATAAGACCCTGGATGACCTAGTTCCCGCCCACCTTTTCCCCTCACCCACATTTGTCTCCCTGTTTTGCACTGAAGCAAGGCTGGCCTCTGTTCTGTCCCAGTACTTGTTCCCCCTGCCTGAGACCCCCAGCTTGCAGGACTGGTTCATTCTCAGATGCCAAATCTAAGCTCACAATTCCCCACAAGCGCTCTCACTCTCCCCAGTGTGCCTCCCTCAGTCGCTCTGCCTCACCAGCCTATTAGTCCACACCACGGCACTCCATACTCACCATTTATTATTTGCTTCTCTGTTATTTTTCTTTCCACCCTAGAAGGTAAACCCCATGAGAACAGAGACTTTGTCTATCTTGTTCACTGTTAGCACAGGGTGGACACTCAATACATGCTTTCTGAATGACGAATAAAGGCAATGTCCTCTCAAATATATGATATTTTTCTGTCCACGCTTCATTAGGGGTTTTGGATAGCATACTTGCCTGATAATGGGATATTCAGATCCCCTATTTGGAATGTTTCAGGCCAAGATGAAATAATTACTGTCCTACTGGCCACATTAGTAGCTTGAGAGGCACCAGGAGGGACTAGTGCCCACCAGAAGCCTTGCCCTCCTGGCTGAACAACTCATTTTCCCTATTCATGGATGCAGATTAATGTGGGCTGCTGACTGTGTCCCTGCCCGCGGTAGGCTCAAGCCATGCTTTGCTTTGCAAGCTGTTGATGCCAAATGTAATCAGGGAGGAAGGGCTCATCTTGGGTGTTAGGCAGGAGATTCTGCTGGATATTTTCAAGACAGTTTTTTTTCTTTCTTTCTTTCTTTCTTTCTTTCTTTCTTTCTTTCTTTCTTTCTTTCTTTCTTTCTTTCTTTCTTTCTTTCTTTCTTTCTTTCTTTCTTTTTCTTTTTTTGTTTTATTTTATTTTTTTTTGAGACAGAGTCTCATCCTGTCGCCCAGGCTAAAGTGCAGTGGCATGATCTCGGCTCCCTGCAAACTCCACCTCCCAGGTTCAAGCAATTCTCCTGCCTCAGCCTCCCAAGTAGCTGGGATTACAGGCACGTGCCACCATGCCTGCTAATTTTTTGTATTTTCCGTGGAGACGAGGTTTCACCACGTTGGTCAGGCTGGTCTTTAACTCCTGACCTCAGGTGATCACCCGCCTTGGTCTCCCAAAGTGTTGAGATTACAGGCGTGAGCCACCATGCCCGGCTGAGACAGTTTTTGCTTAGCCAGTACTGGCCCTTTCCTCAACCCAGACTTCCATACAGTTTCTCATGCAAATGTCTTCATTTCTCATGCACAGAGATGATACCTACTTAGATTGTTTCCATTCTTTTCACTAATGCCCACAATACTCCCTTCTGTAAACATCCTTGTGCACACATTTTTGCACTTTTTTCTTTTATTACTGCTCCCCGTGGAGCAGGGCTAACTCAAAGGCAGTGCACCCAGAGTCAGCACATTTTTGCATTCTTATCTGTTTACTTCCTCAAATACATTCTTAGAAGTAAAATTATGGGGCTGGGTGCAGAGGCTCATGCCTATAATCCCAGCACTTTGGGAGGCCATAGTGGGAGAATCACTTGAACCCAGGAGTTCAAGACCAGACTGGGCAACATAGTGAGACCTCATGTCTACTTTAAAAAATTACCCAGGTATGGTGGCATGTGCCTGTGGTCCCAGCTACTCGGGAGGCTAAGGCAGGAGGATCACCTGAGCCCAGGAGATTGAAGCTGTAGTGAGCCATTATCATATTACGGCATTCCAGCTCCAGGCGACGCAGCAAGACCCTGTCTCCAAAAGAAAAAAAAAAGTAAAATTATTGAGTTGAAGAGTACTCATTACAATTTGAGACCTATTACCAAATTGACCTCCAAAAAGGGTAAATCACTTTATGCTTTATCCAGTAGTATACCAAGTCCTGTTTTTGAAGTCATGTTCCAAAAACTTTTTATTCCTAAATCCCACCTCACCATATTTCATTTCTCACAGAGAAATTTGCTGAAGTGGAAATCCAGCCTTTAAGAGAACAGCACTGGTGTTGGCTGGGAAGGGTCCTCACCTCCTGAGGTCGTTCTGGGGCAAACAGAACTGGTATCTCAGACAGACACCCTCCTTCCAGGTGGAAGTGCTCTGAGCCATGGCTGCTGTAAGTGCTCAATACAGCAGAGAAGAAGTTACCCACGACATGAGGCAGCCTTGGTGCAATTCCCAAACATTCCTGACACCTCCACAGAGCTGCCTGAAGAGGAACCATGCCAGCAGAAAACTGTTCTCTCGGTGCCCTTCCCCACCTTCCCATTCCCACACTTTGCTGGTCGAAGTCGGACTCGTCTTTAGTCAAAGAAAGGCATTATTCAGCAACAGCATTGTTCTCCATCAAAATGGCAAAGATTTAAAAATGAAAATAGTGGTGGCGGGTGTGCAGTGAGATAGAAGAGCTCCTACATTGTGAGTGGGAATGTGATGGGCCAGTAAATACCCAAGGCCATAGAAATGTTCACACTCTACGACCCGGCAGTTCCACTCCTCAGATTCTGCCCTAAGGGAATACCCAGATGCCATCACAGGTTTTATGTACATCAATGCTCATTTCAGCATTATTCATAGTAGCAACCAATTTGGAAACTACCAAAATATCTGATGATAATGAAGTGATTACACAAACCCAAAGTATTGAATATTAAACAGCCATCAAATACCATATTTTTAAAGAACATGTAATGGCATGGGCAAAGACCCTTGATGTGTGAAATGAAAGACCAAAGTGCGGCCAAATTGTCTATATACAATGACTTCAATGTTGTTAAACATAGATACGAAGCCTGGAAGGATACTCCCTCAAATGTTTACTGTCGTTGCTCTGGATTAAGGATAGTTACAATTACATTCTTTGTCCTTTTTTTGTTTTTCTCAAATTTTCTTTTAGGCGCATATATTTTTAACTTGGAAATACTTATTAAAAATAAAAAGTGCTATCACATCTCAAGGCTCAGCTTAAATTATACTTTTCCCTGGAAACTCTCCCACATGGGTATGATAAGCATTACAAAAATGTGGCCGTTAACATGACAAGTTCCTGTAACTGTCAGACCTGGTCCTTGAACCTTGGCCCCCTTGCGCTTCTTCTGTGGCATGCATCTCAGCCTGTCTTGCTTGAGTTCCTTAATCAAGTGTCTGCCCCACCAGCTGCCCTCTCTCCAGCCTGTCCTCCAGACGAGGACCAGAGGAGCAGGGACAAGTCTTTTTTTCTGTTTTTCAGGGCTGAATACAGTGAATGTTTATCAAATTTGGTGAATATGATAAATCAGATTATTCAGAAAATAAGAAATTCTAATTGTATGCAGAAAATCTAAGTCAGTGGAGCACATATTCCAAAATAAAGGGATGCCAAGATTAGGGGAGCTCATACCTGTAATCCCAGCACTTAGGGAGGCCAAGTCAGGAGGATCACTTTAGCCCAGGAGTTTGAGGCTGTAGCGAGCTATAATCATGCTGTTGCATTCCAGTCTGGGTGACAGAGCAAGATTCTGTCTCAAAAAAAAGGCGGGGGCGGGGGGGAGTGGGAGAGGGAATGCCAAGATTAAGATCAAGACCTCTGCTTCTGACTACAGCCAAGAGAAACAGCTCAGCCAGGCCCTCAACATCAGTGCCAGCAACAGTCGCTCTTGCTCACCACATCTTACACACACTTGCTTTCTTGCTTGGTCTCTGGGTCATGGCAATCTCCTTCCAATCTCAAGGCCTTCACACCTGTTCCCTTTGCATGGAAGCTTGGCCCCTTTCTAGCTGGGCATCTACTTATTCTCTTTCAAGTTTCAGCTCCATAACGGTCTGGTTAGGTCCCTCCCCATAGCTCTATTCTCTTCCTTGTACATTACCACAATTGTCATTCTGCATTTGTGTGAACATTTGCTTTATGCCCACCTCTCCCGCTTCACTGTAATCCCCATAAAACCAGGTCTGTCTTGTTTATGGCCGGTCCCTGGCACCAGGCGCAGAGCTTGGCATAATTGTGGGCTGAATGAATGAGGTAAGATCAATTACATGGAAAGGACCTGATGCTTAGTAGGTATTTTTCCCCCATTTCCCGCTTCCTCAGATCTCAGAGCTGATGCAACTCCCTGTGTTGAAGCTGATGATCTGATGGTGGCATCAGACTTTTAGAGCTGACCGAAGCTGGGAGAGGCTACGTTGCAGCACTTAGCTCAGCTTGCTTTGCTGGGGCTGTTTATGGAGGGAAAGTACAGGATCCATTTGGCTCTAATCAGAGCACAGGGACTAGGGTCAGGATCAGAGCACAGGGACTAGGAAAGGAATGCTGGGCATAAGATCCAGACCATGTGATTGGGGTGACCTGGGCACAGTCACGGGGAGGCCACACCAGCACAGTCAGGTTTTCACGCTGTAGCCCAGCTGTGGTACACAGCTTTTTGCAGTAGAGTAGGGCCCAAAGCCCAGGCTCCTGACTCCTGGCACAGTGCTCCAAAGAGCCAACACGTGGTGTTGGAGACAATCTCAGGCTGGGCTCTGTTTTCCCACTGCCCAAATCTCTTCCAGGGAGCAGGTTTTGGTATGGCAGAAGGGAGTGGATAAAACCTTTTCTGCAACCCTTTATCACCACTGCAGGAGATCCAGAGCTGCTGTCTTGGGTCCAGCTCAGTGTAATGACAATATTCCTTACATCTTTACACTGCTTTGTTATCTCCAAAGCATTGTCACTTTTGTTTTTCAGCCTCACAGTAATCCTGTGAGTACAGGAAAGCAGCTGATTAACCTCTTATCACGCATGGGAAAACAGAGGCCCAGAGGGGTGGGTCTGCTTGCCCAGACCTTCACAGCTGCTCAGTGGAAGAGCCAAGCCCGGAAGCCAGGCCTCCTGACTCCCAGTCCAGAGTTGGTTCAGTATTTTTCACACACAACCATGACACTCAAATCTGTGTAGTTTCTTGTAGCACTTTCTAATCAGTGGCATCTCAGCACTGTTGGGGATTTGACAAACAGCCAGGGGAGGAGATGATGGGGTGATGGCTGTGCTGGTGTGGCCTCCTCGTGGCTTTGGCTGTGGCTAGGCCCCAGTTTCCACCGCCCTAGTCATGTGGTCTGGACCTCAGGGTTGAATGTTTCTGTCCTAGCCTTTCTACTCTGATCCTGACTCTGATTAAAGGCAAAACAGATCCTGTGCTCTCTCCATAAATAGCCCCAGCAAAGCAGGTAAGACAGCTGTGAGAAAGCCTAGGGAGTGTTTTTGATGGAATTGGAACCAGGGGTTACTGGTACTGAAGAGGAAATGTGCTTTCTGGTTAAGAAGACTGTGAAACAAAGACAGAGAAAAAGAGTTCAGAACCACTTAAGAGTCTGATACAGGGTTCATTAAGAACAAAGAATGATACTGGGAAAAGCCCAGCTTGGGGGTTGAGTTCTGACCTCCAGTCTGGTTTTCATGCTGTAACCCTAAGGAAGTCGTTATGCCTCTTTGGGCCTTTTTTTTCCCTTTTGAGACGAAGCCTCTCTCTGTCGCCCAGGCTGGAGTGCAGTGGCACGATCTTGGCTCACTACAACCTCCACCTTCCAGGTTCAAGAGATTCTCCTGCTCAGCCTTCTGAGTAGCTGGGATCATAGGCGTGCACCACCACACCAGGCTAATTTTTGTGTTTTTAGTAGAGATGGGGTTTCTCCACGTTGGCTAGGCTTGTCTCAAACACCTGACCTCAAGTGATCCACCTGCCTCGGCCTCCCAAAGTACTGGGATTACAGGTGTGAGCCACTGCACCTGGCCAAAACTGTGGGGGAGGCAGAGAGCTGGTCACCCTCCTGGTGGTGGCCTGTCCCCTGCCCCCATCTTTGGGCTTTAATTTCCTCCTTTGTAAAATCGCAAGGGGAAAGGAAGGAATCAAGATATCAAGTGTCTGGTTTTCCCACTTTGCCCTGACTGACCTGCAAATTCTCACTGTGACAGTGTCCACACACACATTACATGAATGATCACTTCGTAAAAAAAATCCAAAGAAAGTAAGTCTTTGTTATATGGGACACCCTAGAATATAGTGTTTACAAGCTCTTTCTCTCTCAGGAGCCAGCCTCCCTGGGTTCAAATCCAAGCTTGCCACTTACTAGCTATGTGACCTTGGGCAAGTTACTAAACCCCTCTGTGTTTCAGTTTCCTCATACTTAATACAAGAATAATATTTGTACCATTGCATAGGGTTGTTATGGATCAAAGGACTTAAGAGAACTATAAAGCACTTAGGATAGAGCCTGACATATGGTAAACACTCATTAAATGTGACTCATCATTACCTAGCAAAAGCTGATACTCTCCATTCCACTTAAATGAAATTGAATGATAACCGAAGATTTCCCTTGGTTAAAATGTTTAAAACTATAATTATTTCAGATATAAATTAAGAACTATAATGATTTTGAAGGTAAATCTTTCTAAAACACACTATAAAATGTCTTTTCTTCCTTTCTTTCTTCCTTTTTTTTGAGACAGAGTCTCTGTTGCTCTGTTGCCCAGGCTGCAGTGCAGTGGTGCAATCTCAGCTCACTGCAACCTCTGCCTCCCGAGTTCAAGCGACCTTCCTACCTCAGCCTCACAAGTAGCTGGGACTACAGATGAATGCCTTGTTAATTTTTGTATTTGTTGTTAGAGACGGGGTTTTGCCACGTTGGCCAGTCTGGTCTGGAACTCCTGACCTCAGGTGATCCACCCACCTCAGTCTCCCAAAGTTCTGGGATTACAAGCATGAGCCACCACACTCAGCCTAAACACCATCTATTAATTATTATACTTTTCCTCCACTCCTGACTTAGGCTCAACAAGAATGGGAGCCCCCCAAAGGCAGAGGTCTCTGTCTCTGCTACCTTCCCAGTTGGCAGAAGAGTGCCTGGCACAAAATGAGTACTCAATAT
Source organism: Rhinopithecus roxellana (assembly GCF_007565055.1). Taxonomy (NCBI): domain Eukaryota; kingdom Metazoa; phylum Chordata; class Mammalia; order Primates; family Cercopithecidae; genus Rhinopithecus; species Rhinopithecus roxellana. The sequence goes on from NC_044564.1 coordinate 20,720,013, forward strand.
GCTTTTGCTTAGAAAATGAAGGCAGGACAGTCACAGGCATTAGGCTCTAGGATGCTTTATAGAGATGAAACTCTTGGAGGTTGATGAGGGATATTGAGCCGTGCCTTTTCACAAATGGACCCAGACAAGGGTCCTTTAGTGCCTGAGTTTTAAAGTTTTCTCACCTCTGTCTTTACTCTCCAGCTACCATTATCACCACAGTTGTCCTCCTAAATCCTGCCTTTGAAATCCTGGGCCTGCTTAGAGCAAGTCCCTTGGGGACCACCACAACCGGACTGCCATGGTGCAGGCAAAGAGAAGCCAGATCATCAGGACAGCTCCCCTTGGTGACTGCTTATTCCTTCACACACACTAAGGCATCTACTGTTCACACACAAATATGTGTGACTGGAATCATTATATTCCCATTTTACAGATTAAAACAAAACAAGGCTTAATGTGGTTAAGTGACTTCTATGCCACCAGTAAGTGGAAAAGCTGAATACTAAAATCACAGCTGGCCTGGGGCAGGGGCTCATGCCTATAATCCCAACACTTTGGGAGGCTGAGGTGGGCGGATCGCTTGAGCTCAGGATTTCAAGACCAGACTGGGCAACAAGGCGAGATCCTGTCTCCACAAAAAATACAAAAATTAGCAGGGCATGGTGGCGCACACCTGTAGTTTCAGTCACTTGGGAGACTGAATGGGAAGATTCCTTGAGCCCAGGAGGTCGAGGCTGCAGTGAGTCATGATCCCGCCACTGCACTCCTAGGTGACAGGGGAGACCTTGTCTCAAAAAAATAAAAAATAAAAAGCACAGCTGGAATAGCTTGTTCAAAACCTAGCCACCAATTGAAGTGGCCAGGTGTGAGGACAAAAGGCTGGGCAGTGGTGGGGTGGATAGGAATCAGGAAAATGGAAGGTGAGGAGTACCAGGGCAAGCCATTTGGAGGTGGCCTAGAACAATTCCACAGACAGGGCATAGGCACCAACAGCAGCTTTGTATGGGATAACCAACAGGGGGATGAGTCAAGATCACTTAAGGGGGCTGGAATGAGGAGCCTGCTTCCAGAAGCTTCCATCTCCTTTTGGATTCACCATGGTCTAGTAATCTGGCAGCCAAATGTGTTAGAACTGTCTGTAAACAAAGAGTAAAAAGGCTAGGCAGGGCTGGGCATGGTGGCTCACACCTGCAATCCCAGAACTTTGGGAGGCTGAGGCAGGTGGATCACCTGAGGTCAGGAGTTCAAAACCAACCTGGCCAACATGATGAAACCCTGTCGTTATTAAAAATACAAAAATTAGCTGGGTGTGGAGGCAGGCACCTGTAATCCCAGCTACTCCGGAGGCTGAGGCAGGAGAATCGCTTGAACCCAGGAGTCAGAGGTTGAGGTGAGCCGAGATCATACCAATGCACTCCAGCCCGGGTGACAAGAGTGAAACTCTGTCAAAAAAAAGAAAAAAAAATGCTAGGCAGAGTCTATTTTTTAAGTAAAGTGAACTTCCTAGTTCCTAGTTAAGTTCTTGGTCTTCAGCGTTGTTTTGTTAGGAAAGCTCACATAAGTAGATGGTTGTTTTTATTTTTAAAATGCATTATGGCATAATTATCTCTTGCTTTGATGAAGGCAATTCAGGCCCTCCAGTGCCCGCTGAGCCAAGGATCTTAAACATAAAGAGTAGAAGATCATGAGATTGTAATGAATATATTCAGTCCGTGAAGGGCTCTCAGTGAGTGGAGGGAATGGACCTGTTCTCTGTGTCTAAGAGGGCAGAGCCAGAACCAGCAGAGGAAAGCTACAGGTAGAAGAAATTTTCTTTTTCTTAGTAAAGAACTTCTCAAAAATCAAGCCGTTTAAGACCAACAAGGTTGCCTTGAACAGAAATGATCTCCCTGTCAAAAGAGGCAAGCAAGCAAAGGTCTGATGAGTACTTGGCAGGGAGATGTAACAGGGGGTCTGGGGCTCAGGGTTGGCCCCATTGACCTCTGATCTGAGTCCCCTCCCATCCCAAAGGGTACTGGTCTGCCTGCAAGTGAGGGTCCCTCCTTGCAGTAGGAATCTGTGCCTGGTGGATTTGCCAAGCATATTCCAGTCCATGAGACCTTTATTAGTGCTCCTGCTTTGGGGTGAATCACTTCATTTCTTCAAAATTAAGATATAATTCACACACCAAAAAATTCACCTTTTAAAGTATACAATTCAGTGGGGTTTAGTATATTCACAAAGCTGTGCAACCATCACAACTATCTCATCCTAGAACATTTTCATCACCCCAAAAAGAAACCCACACCCATTAGCTCTCACTCCTCATTTTTCTCTCCCTCCAGCGCCTGGTAACCACTAACCTGTTTTGTATCTCTATGCATTTTCTTTTTTTTTTTTTTTTTTTTTTTTTTTTGAGACGGAGTCTTGCTCTGCCGCCCAGGCTGGGGTGCAGTGGCCGGCTCTCAGCTCACTGCAAGCTCCGCCTCCCGGGTTCATGCCATTCTCCTGTCTCAGCCTCCCGAGTAGCTGGGACTACAGGCGCCCGCCTCGTCGCCCGGCTAGTTTTTTGTATTTTTTAGTAGAGACGGGGTTTCACCGTATTAGCCAGGATGGTCTCGATCTCCTGACCTCGTGATCCGCCCGTCTCGGCCTCCCAAAGTGCTGGGATTACAGGCTTGAGCCACCGCGCCCGGCCTCTCTATGCATTTTCTAAGACTGTTTCATATTAATGGAATCACACAATGAGTGGCTTTTTGTGTCTGGCTTCATTTATAATGTTTCTATGGCTCATCTACATTGTAGTATGTGTCAGCACTGTATTCCTTTTCTTGGCTGAATAACATTCCAGTGTGTGGGTATACTCCATTTTCTTTATCCACTTATCTATTGATTGACATTTTATTTTGACTTGGCTATCATGAATATTGCTCCTATCAACATTTGTGTACAAGTTTTTGTTTAAACATGTTTTTAATTCTTTTGGGTGTATACCTAGGAGAGGAATTGTTAAGACATAAATCTATGTTTAACTTTTTGAGGAACAACCACTGTTTTCCAAGGTGGCTGCACCACTTTACACTCTTACCAGAAATGTATGAGGGTTCCAATTTGCCAACACTTGTTATTGTCCATATTTTTATTATAACCATCCTATTGGATATGAAGTGTTATTATGGTTTTACATTTGCATTTCCCTGATGGCTAATGATGTTGAGCACTTTTTCATATGTTTATTGATCATCTGTAGATCTTCTTTGGAAAAATATCTATTCAAATCTTTTGCCAATTTTTTTTTTTTTTTTTTTTTTTTTTTGAGGCGGAGTCTCACTCTGTCGCCCGGACTGGAGTGCAGTGGCCAGATCTCAGCTCACTGCAAGCTCCGCCTCCCGGGTTCACGCCATTCTCCTGCCTCAGCCTCCCAAGTAGCTGGGACTACAGGCGCCCGCCACCTCGCCCGGCTAGTTTTTGTATTTTTAGTAGAGACGGGGTTTCACCGGGTTAGCCAGGATGGTCTTGATCTCCTGACCTCGTGATCCGCCCGTCTCGGCCTCCCAAAGTGCTGGGACTACAGGCTTGAGCCACCACGCCCGGCCATGCCAATTTTTTTTGCAATTATTTATTTATTTAATCTTTGTGGGGATTTGAAGTTTTTTTTGTTGTTGTTTGTTTGTTTGTTTGTTTGTTTGAGACAGAGTCCTGCTCTGTTGCCCAGACTGGAGCCTGATGGCCCTATCAGAGCTCACTGCAGCCCTGACCTTCCAGGCTCAGGATCCTCCCACTTCAGCCTCCCAAGTAGCTGGGACCACAGGTGAGCACCACCAAGCCCACTTAATATTTTTTATTATAATTTGTAGAGATGGGGTCTCCCTATGCTGTCCAGGCTGATCTTGAACTCCTAGGCTCTAGCTATCCTCCCACCTCAGCCTCCCAAAGTGCTAGGATTACAGGCATGAGTCACTGAGCCCGGCTTTTCATTTTCTTGATAGCATCCTTTGAAGCAAAAAGTTTTTAATTTTGATGGAGTCCAATTTATCTATTTTTTTCTTTGGTTTGCTTGTGCTTTTGGGGTTGTATCTAAGAAAGTACTGACTAAGAAAGTCCAAGGCCATAAGATTTAAGTTGTATCTAAGAAAGCACTAACTAAGAAAGTCCAAGGCCATAAGCTTTACACCTATGTTTTTTTCTAAGAGTCTCATAGTTTCATCTCTTGCCTTTGATCCATTTTGAGTTAATTTTTGTATGTAGCGCAGGGAGAAGTCCAATATATGAAATCAACCTAAATGTTCATCAACAGATGAATAGGTAAAGAAAATGTGGTATATATACGCAATGAGATACTATTAGCCTTTAAAAATAAGAGAACCCTGTCATTTGTGACAACATAGATGAACCTGGAGGACATTATGCTAAGTGAAATAAGCCAGGCACAGATACAAATATCATATGTTCTCATTTATATGTGGAATCTAACAAAGTCAAACAGCTAGTCATGGTGACTCATGCCTGTAATCCCAGCTCCCAGCACTCTGGGAGGACAAGGTAGGCAGATTGCTTGAGCCTACAAGTTCAAGAGCAGCCTGGACAACATAGGGAGACCCCCTCTTAATTAATTAATTAATTAATTAATTAATTAAAGTAAAATAAAATAACAAAAAAAGTCAAACTCATAGAAGCAGAGAATAGAATAGTGGCTACCAAGGGCTGGGGATCAGGGATTGGGGAAGAGATTGAGGAAATATTGGTTAAAGGATACACACTTTCAGTAGACAGTGGGAATAAGTTTAGAAGATCTATTGTAGAGCATGGTGACTATAGTTAATAACAGTGTATTCTATACTTGAAAATTGTGGACAAGCCAGGTGCAATAGCTCATGCCTGTAATCCCAGCACTTTGGGAGGCCGAGACGGGTGGGTCACGTGAGGTCAGGAATTTGAGACCAGCCTGGCCAACATGGTGAAACCCCTGTCTCTACTAAAAATACAAAAATTAGCTAGGCATGGTGGCACACACCTGTAATCCCAGTTACTCAGGAGGCTGAGGCAGGAGAATCACTAGAACCTGGGAAGTGAGGTGGAGGTTGCAGTGAGTCAAGATTGCGCCACTGCACTCCAGCCTAGACAACAAAGCAAGACTCCATCTCAGAAAAAAAAAAAAAAAAAGAAAGAAAAAGAAAAAAAAAAAAAGGAAAATTGCTGACAGACTAGATTTCAAATGTTCTCACCACAAAAATGATAAGTATGTGATATAATAAATATGTTTATTAGATTACTTAGCCATTCCACAATGTACACCTATATCAAAATATGACGTACAACATAAATACAATTTTTTGTTAATTAAGTGAATTAATTAATTTTTAAAAATCAATTGATCATAGATGTTTATTTCTGGACTCTCATTTCTAGTCCATTGATCTATATGTCTATCCTTATGCCAGTACCAATCTTAATTACTGTAGTTTTGTAGTAAGTTTTAAAATTAAGAAACGTGGTTTCTCCAACTTTTTTTTTTTTTTTCAAGATTGTGTTGGCTATTTTGAGCTTCTTGCATTCCCATATGAATTTTGGGATCAGATTGTCATTTTCTCAAAAAAAGCCAGCTGGGATTTTGAGATAAGTTGTATTGAATCTAGAGATCACTTTGGGTAGTATTGCCATCTTAGCAATATTAAGTTTTCCAATCCGTGAGCATGGAATGTCTTTCCATTTGCTTAGGTTTTCTTTGATTTCTTTCAGTGATGTTTTATAGGTTTTAGTGTACTAGTTTTGCACCTTTTTTGTTAAATTTATTTCTAAGTGGTTTGTTCTTTGTGGTGTTACCACAGAGGAATATTTTCTTAATTTCAGTTCTGGATTCTCCTTTGCAAGTGTATAAAATTGCAAATGAATTTTGTATATGGATCTTGTATCCTAAATTTTGCTGAACTCATTTATTATCTCTAAGTTTTTTTAAATGAATTTCTTAAGTTTTTCTATACAGACAGTCCTCGGGTTACAGTGGTTCAACTTATGATTTTTTTGACTTTACTATAGGTTTATCAGGACAAAACTCCATCATAAGTCAAGCAGCATATGTATAGTAGTTCATGTCTATTTGCATGCAAAAGAGCTAGTTTTACTTTTATTCCTTTCCAGTTTAGATGTATTTTATTTCTTTTTCTTGCCTGATTTCTCTGACTAGAACCTCCAGTATAATGTTGAATAAAAGTAGCAAGAGCAGACATTCTTATCATGTTCCTGATCCTAGAAAAAAAGCTTTCAGTCTTTCTCCATTACATATTACATTAGCTGTGGGTTTTTTATACATATACTTTACCAGGTAGAGGAAGTTCCCTTCAATTTCTAGTTTCTTGAGTATTAATCATAAAAGGGTGTTGAATTTTTTCAAATGCTTTTTTGCATCTATTGAAATGATCATATGGTTTTTATACTTTATTCTATTAATATGGTTTATTAAATAAATTGATTTTTCTATGTTGAACCAACCTTGAATTCCTGGAATAAATCTCACTTGATCATGGTGTAATCTTTTTATATGTTGTTGGATTCATTTTTCTAGTATTTTTTTGAGAATTTTTGCATCTATATTCACAAGGCATGTTGGTCTGTTGTTTTCTTGTGATATTTGTCTGACTTGGGTATTATATAAGTCATACAGCCAGTATCATGATAATACTGGCTTCACAGAATGAGTTGAGAAGTGTTCTCATTTTGAGGAAGAGTCATGTTAGTTCTTTAAACATCTGGAAGAATTTACCAGTGAAATCATCTTTTTTTAATGGGAAGGTTTTTTTTTATTCACTATCTTTTCTTGTTATACTCTGTTCAAATGTTTTAATTTTTCTTGAATCAGTTTCAATTGTTTGTGTCTTTCTAGGAATTTTTCCATTTTAGGTTATCTAATTTTTTGGCATCAGTTTTTGTTTTTAAATGATCACACTGGCTGCTATATAAAGAACAGATTACAGCAGGACAAAAGTAGACATGAAGAGACCTGTCAGGTAGTTATTGCAATGATAGTTGGAACAAGGACCACGGAAGTATGGATTGAAAGAAGTAGACAAATTCAGGACACATTTTGGAGGGAGAATCAATAGGTCTTGAGGATGGATTAGCTGTGATAATGGGGAAAAGCAGGAAATAGAAATAATACCTATACTTTTGTCTTGAGCAACTAAATGTTTGAGCTCTTTGGTGAAAATTGAGAGGACATGAGGAGAAATTGGTTTGGGATGGAGAATCAAGGGTTTTCTTTATCCTTGTTAAGTTTGAGATACCTTTTAGATTTCCAAGTGGAGCTACAAATGTGGAGACACAAGTCTAAGATCAGGGAAAACTATGGGCCAGAGATACAAATTTGGTACTGTTTGGTGGAGAGATGGTACTTAAAGCTATGGCTCTGGATAGATTGTGCAGAGAAAAGAAAAAAAGGCCCAGGTCCAAGTGTTGAAGTGTTTCAATACTTCAAAGCTGAGCAGAGGAGGAGCCAGGACAAAAGGCTGAAATGGACTGGTCATGAGGCAGGAGGAAATTCAAGAATGTGATGTCAGAGCATAAAAGAGAAAAAAGAATTTCAGGAAGACAGGGAGTGGTTGTCCATGTCACATTCTTCAGAAAGCCTGAGTGATAGGAGAGCAGAGAAATGTCAGTTGCATCTAAGAGAAGGATAAGCCATTAGATTAGGAAAAAATGCTTTAAAATGTAATCCACAATTGTTGAATTTCAAATCTCCATCAAGTCTGTGTCTCTATGAATTGGAAAGACAAACACAAGGCATTCTCCAGTAGCTCAAAGGAGAACAGAGAACATCAAAGTGACTTGAATGATGAATCCAGATATTAGTAGGAATTCCTAAAAGAAAGAACAGAGCAAATGAAGAAATGATCATCAAAGAAAAGTAGAAGAAAATGTCCCTGAACTGAATAAACACTATAGCTTTCAGATGAAAAGGGATTACAGAATACCAGACAACTCATTGAATAAATAAGATGTACTTTTTGATGTAAACTGCTGAAATTTTTTCAGTTAGTCTGTCAATGTAGATTGACTAAGTTCCAGCTATTTGTTTTTTTTTTTTTTTTTTTTTTTTTTTGAGACGGGGCTGGAGTGCAGTGGCCAGATCTCAGCTCACTGCAAGCTCCGCCTCAGCCTCCGGAGCAGCTGGGACTACAGGCGCCCGCCATCTCGCCCGGCTAGATTTTTGTATTTTTAGTAGAGACGGGGTTTCACCATGTTAGCCAGGATGGTCTCGATCTCCTGACCTCGTGATCCGCCCATCTCGGCCTCCCAAAGTGCTGGGATTACAGGCTTGAGCCACCGCGCCCGGCCAGTTCCAGCTATTTGTTACACATAAACAGAAGAAATCTTCTATAGGCTAATCAGAGCAGGAGAAAAATAAGTTATCTTTAAATGAAAAAAATCAGATTGCCACAGTTCTCTGAAATAATGGAGTCAAAAAGAAAATAATGTAACATCAAGAGTTTGAAGGGAAAAGATTGTAAACTAAAAATCTATATCCAACCATGTTGTTATCTATATACAAATGCAATGCTTAAGTAACTTTTGGAGTATAGGTAAAGCCACATTCTGAGAACAATTTTTGAGTTTAAATACAGGTTTAAATACGTTTTGCTTTTAAATAAGAAAAACATTTTTTAAAACTCAGCATTCAACTAAAAAAGATAGTTAGGGGAAATTAATGCAATCAATCCAATTAGCAGATGGTAAAGGTAAAAGCAGATATTAAGGAATTAAATACCCACACAAACACACATACACAGGAAGTAGAATTAGTAAATACCTCCAAGAGCAAATTCCTTGAAAAGACCAGTAATAGAGGAAAGTAACAATTATCTCTAATCAGGAAAAATAGAGAGAAACACAAACAATGATGGAAATGTGAAATGTGATATAATCAGAGATTCTAAGGAAATGCTAAAATTTGAATTAAAAGAAATAATCCTCTAAAAATATAAATTACCAAATTATTCTAAAGAAGATATAGAAAAGATAGACAAAAATAGAAAGGCCCAGAAAACTTATTTCTAAAATAAGCCCTTAAATAGGCACCAGGTCCATACAGTTTTACAGGTGAATTATTTTAAGCCTCACGCAATAGATAACTCCTGTGCTATTTAGGTGGTTCCACAGCATAAAAGTTGAAACGCTCCTTAATTTGTTTTACAAATCTGACATGTCATTCATATCAAACCTTATAGCTTTTTATTCACAAAGATATACCAAGCACATTAAAAGCTAAATATTAATATCACATAAATATATTTGCAAAAAATAGCAAGTCAAATGCTGCAAATCAAATCAATATATATTAAATTATATATTCATATCTAATTCATTAAATATTGCATATATTTATATATGCAATATATTAAAAGAATAATATATCAGCATTACAAGTCTGATTCAATATTAGAAAATCTGTTATTATAATTTGTTTTAATAGATTAAGAAAGAAAAATATGATCATCTTGGTAAAAACCCAAAAGGAATTTCATAAAAATCCTGAAGATAAAGGATAATGTAATTATATCCACATCCATTTAGAAGAAAAATTCTAAGCACAGATCTTAGAAAATCAGAAGAAAGAGGAGAATGAAGGATACTTATCACTTCAGTGTCTAATATTGTCTTGAAGGGCCTAGCTAATGCAATCAACAAAAAATAAGAAAAAAAAAAACTAAGAACTTAACTCCACATTATTAATTAAACAAACTTTGGTATAATCATACAATGGAAAACTCTGTCACACATATCAGAGAAGATGTAATGTCATGGAAAAATACAATGTATATAAGAGAGATAGTGATAGATGATACAGATTATAGATACAGGCAACATATTGAGGCATATACAACAAAGTTTTGAGGGGAGAATGTTCTGTTGATGGAGACAGTGGGTTGTCCTGCTCAGCTGGCCTCTCATTCACTATTCACTGGAGTTTCAAGGGATTTCAAATACGAAGGAAAGAGTTTGCCCAGGAAGAGAAAAATCTGACCTAATTCCTATTCTTAGGATGAAAAAGATACTATAGTCCCCTGGTTAGTGAGGGACCCCCAAGACTTCACAGAGCTGATGGAAAACAAAAGAGTTCCCTTAGAAAACTAATCCCTTAAAATTGTAAACCCTTTATAATTTTATAGTCATTTGAGAGGACCAAGTAATATGGGAAATGAAAATAACACTGCATTAGGTTCCGGTCTAGCTGTACCACCAGCTCCAGTATGTGACCTCAGGAAAGTCTCCTTTTCTTTCTAGGCCTCCATTTCTCCATCTGTACAACAAAGGTGCTCATTGTAGACTAGACCACTTCTACAAACCTACCTAACCTAAGTTCTAAGATCTCACAGGTAAAACAAAAACTCACCTCCTTCCCCCGGGATGGCTCAGGCAATGCTCCGGCTGCAGTCCAGTCCTCCGCTGTTATATGGTGTTCTGCTTTCCCCTGGCTAAGTCCCCAGGAGCCCAGCATCCATGCCTGTCCCTTCCATCTGCTCTGCTGCTGGACTCTCTAGGATCTTTTTTGGCCCTGCTTCAGGATTGACAGCAAAGTTATGCTCATAGGCTCCTGTGCTCTCCCAACATGTTGAAACTCAAGCCCATTTGGCAAGAAATTGGGCACCTTGGTGCCAAGGATGGCAGTCTGCCCACAGCCCCACTGCATGCCAGGTTTGGCCTGCAGGTTGGAGCTTGCTTTCCTTCTATCCATGGCTTGAGTCACACCGGGCAGGGACTACAGGGTCACCTGGCTTTCCATGTGGCCTGGGAGAGTTTCTGGTAAGCCTACGCTAGCTCTTTTGGGCCATCCTTCTCAAAGGATGAGTGGTAGCCAGTAATAAAGTAGCTCCTTGCCACTGGCAGGAAGCCTTTTTACACCCCAAAAGGCAAAACCTCTGAGTTTTCATGGATTAGGAAAATTCTGCCTCTTGAGACCTTACCTGAGGCCAGGCTAGGCTTGAACTCTTAAGGAACATGGTGGAGGAAATCTTTCTATAGGTCCACAGGAAATGGAGGAGATGTTCCTGCTAGGGCTTCAGGGTCAAGCAGACAAGCCTGGTCCAAATGCTTAGTCCAGTTACCTCCTAACCTCTTTTGTGAATTAGTGTTTTTCTTACACTCTGTGTTATTTCTTTGGTTTAGTTCTTACATGCTATTTTATTCCTATAAAGGAATACCTGAGGCTGCGTGATTTACAAAGAAAAGAAGTTTATTTGTCTCTTGGTTCTGCAGGCTGTACAAGCATGGCACCAGGATCTGCTCAGCTTCTGGGGAGGCCTCAGGAAGCTTACAATCATGGAGGAAGGTGAAGGAGCAGCAGGCCAGTCACATGCCGAGAGCGGAAGCCAGAGAGGGAGGGCACCATGTTCTTTTAAACAACCAGATCTCGCGTGAACAAATAGAGTGAGAATTTACTCATTCCCAAGAGGACAGCACCAAGCCATTCATGAGGGATCCACCCCCATGACCCAAACACCTCCCACTAGGCCCCAGCTCCAATATTGGGGTTCACATTTCAACATGAAGTTTGGAGGGGACACACATCCAAACCATATCACATGCTTTGTATGGTGTCTGGTAAACATACAGTACAGTAACGGCTTAATAAATGTGAGTTGACTCTTCCTCCTCCCTAAACCTTCCCCGTTTCAGATGCCCTGACACACACATACACACACACACACACACACACACACACACTCACATACACATACACCTTTCCACCTTTCCCAACCAGGGCCCTGGAAGCCCAGATTATGGGGGAATTAGAAAACAGATAAAGGGGCCAGGTGCAGTGGCTCACACCTGAAATCCCAGCACTTTGGAAGGCTGAGGTGGGTGAATCACTGGAGGTCAGTTCAAGACCAGCCTGGCAAATATGGTGAAACCCCATCTCTACTAAAAATACAAAAGTTAGCTGGGCGTGCTGGCACATGTCTATAATCCCAGCTACTTGGGAGGCTGAGGCAGAAAAACTGCTTGAACCCAGGAGGCGGAGGTTGCAGTGAGCTGAGATCACACCATTGCACTCCAGCCTGGGCAACAGAGTGAGACTCTGTCTTTCAAAAAAAAAAAAAAAAAAAAAAAGAGGCCGGGCATGGTGGCTCACGCCTGTAATCCCAGCACTTTGGGAGGCCAAGGTGGGTGGATCACAAGGTCAACAGATCGAGACCATCCTGGCCAACATGGTGAAACCCCGTCTCTACTAAAAATTCAAAAATTAGCTGGTCATGGTGGTGTGTGCCTGTAGTCCCAGCTACTTGGGAGGCTGAGGCAGGAAAATCGCTTGAACCCAGGAGACAGAGGTTGCAGCGAGCCGAGATTATGCCACTGCACTCCAGCCTGGCAATAGAGCAAGACTCTGTCTCAAAAAAAAAAAAAAAGAAAGAAAGAAAGAAAGAAAGAAAGTAGATAAAGGCACCAATCCACTCCCCACCATTCCCCACTTTCCAAATGTGACTCCTCCCCCCACTTTCAACCACACTGCCTAGAGAAGGCCCAGAAGCTCTCTCCCTCCACACCCCACAACATCACAATTATATTCAACAGTTACTGAGCAGTTCTTCTGTGCCAGGAGCTGTGTTGAATGCCTTTTGTGCAGGATTCCCCAACCCAGGAGCCAGGGCAGGCCACCCTCAGGGGTCCCAGCCAGGCCCGAGTTTTCAAGACAAAACCTTCTGGAACTCCTGCAGCCCCAAAGCCCAACCCTTCAGGCAACACCAGCCCCAAAGATCCCCAAGTAGCTGGACACGGTGGCTCACACTTATAATCCCAGCACTTTGGGAGGCCGAGGCAGGAAGATCCTGAGGTCAGGACTTCGAGACCAGCCTGGCCAACATGGTAAAACCCTGTCTCTACTAAAAATACAAAAATTATCTGGGAATGGTGGCAGGCACCTGTAGTAATCCCAGCTACTCGGGAGGCTGGGGCAGGAGGATCGCTTGAACCCAGGAGGCAGGGGTTGCAGTGAGCCAACATTGCACCACCATACTCCAGCCTGGGTGACAGAGTGAGACTCCATCTCAAAAAATTTTTTTAAAAAGATCTCCAAGCATGGCTTCCTGAGGCTGGACATTACAAAGAGCTAACCTTCGAAACCCAGCGCTCTCCCACATGCTGCCTTTTTTAATCTTAGGATTGTAATTTCAACTTTTTTTCTGAACTGATATAGCAATGTTCCTTGGGAAAGAAAAAAAAATTGAAAATGACATTTACCAAAGTCATTCTTTCAACTTTGCTTTTCAGTTGGGTTTTACTGAGTTTGACAAATTGGAGATACAGTAACAGCTTTCTAGTCCTTTCATAAATATATAGATCTGCAACCCTGAAACTTGAAAGGAAAGGAAATTATCCGTTCAAATAGACTAGGTTTGCCCAGCAGCTCCCTTTCCCCTTCCATTCTCTTCCTATACATATTAACAGAATTTCATAAGACATCTCCTAGCAGCGTTTCCACTGTAATTAATTGCTTTTCACTCAAAGTGACACATCTAAGAAATGAACTAGCACAAAGAAAGATATATTTAAGAAATTGAGAGCTCAGTTAATTTTACTATGGATTGCTGTGAAAAGAAGTAGCTCTTCTTTAGAAAAAGAGGGACTCTCGAAGATTAAAGAAGTTTGCCTTACTTAGAAAAAGATTACAAGAAACAGAGCAAAACTTTATCAGGTGTTGACTCTGGGTAATGGAGGGTAGATACATATTTCCTCGCTTCTAATGCGTTTGTGAGCTTTCTACATGTTCAAAAATAAGCATGAGTTATTCTTATAGAGAAAATAAAAATATATACTCGGGGTGATAGCTGCTGAGATTAAGACCCCAATGTCACAAGTCATTTCCCATCTCTCACTTCCCACCTTTTCCTGGTAAAAACATCAGAGGAAAGGAGGGAGAAGGTTGTATCATTGAGAAGGTCTTGTCCTTGAGTGAGCAGATGAGAATTCAAGAGATCGCACAACTTGCCCACGGTCACGAGTCATTGGCAAAGTTATGATTGCTTTCTGTGGTTCTAGGTTATCAGGTTATCTGCCCATAAAATGGTGTGATACTTTCCCCATTGCTCAGTTCTAATAAGTAATTAAAAATTGCTCTAAGCCAGTCCAGAAACACAGGCACACCCATTAGAATAGACACTTCCAAGAAAACAGAAAATAACAAATGTTGGTGAAGATGGGAAGAAATTGGAAGACTTGTGCTCTGTTGGAGGGAACATATGATTGTATACAACTGCTGTGGAAAATGGCATGGTGGCTACTCAAAAAATTAAAAATAAAACTAACATATGCTCCAGCAATTTCTCTTCAGGGAATATTTCCAAAAGAAGTGAAAGCAAGGGTCTCAAGAGATATTTGCACACACCCATGTTTACTGCAGCATTATTCATGATAGCCAAGAGATGGGAACAACTCAGAGGAATGGATGAAGACATTGCGTATCCATATTATGGAATATTATTCACCCTTAAAGAGGAATGCAATTCTGATACATGCTACACATGGATGAACCTTGAGTACATTACACTAAGAAATAAGCCAGTCACAAAAATACACATACTGCCTGATTCCACGTATATGAGGTATCTAAAGCCATTGAATTCATAGAAACAGAAAGTAGAGTGGTAGTTACCAGGGACAGGAGGGAGGAGGTGAGAGCAGTTTTTGTTTAATGGGTATGGGTTTCAGTTTTGCAAGACAAAAGCCTTCTGGAGTGCTGCTTCACAACAACATGAATATATTTAACACGACTGAATGGTACACATAAAAATGTTAAAACAGTCGGGCACGGTTTCTCATGGCTATAATCCCAGCACTTTGGGAGGCCAAGGCAGGTGGATTGCTTGAGTCCAGGTGTTTGAGACCAGTCTGGCCAATAGGGCAAAACCCTGTCTCTACCAAAAATACCAAAAAAAAGAAATTAGCTGGGTGTGGTGGCACAGGCCTCTGGTCCCAGCTACTCAGGAGGCTGAGGTGGAGGATCGTTTGAGCCTGGGAGGCAGAGGTCACAATGAGCTGAGGTCGCTCTACTGCCCTCCAGTCTGAATGACAGAGTGAGGACCCCATCTCAAAAAAAAAAAAAAGATAAGATGGTACATTTTATGTTAGGTGGGCTTTTTTTTTTTTTTTTGCAGTTTTTACATTTATTTAAACAGAAAACGTGCACACCAGCTGTCTACTCATTTTCTTCACTGTGCAGCCTGGCATTGGGGTTGGTGACTCTGATGGCCAGCTGGGCGGCTCTTTCCACGATGGCTTTGCGGTTCTTGGAGGAAACATTGTGAGCAATCTGGGCACAGTAAGATTTGTTGCACATCAGCAGCACTTCCAGCTCCTTGACGTTGTGGACCAGGAACTTCCGGAATCCACTGGGCAGCATGTGCTTTGTTTTTTTGTTGCTCCCATAACCAATGTTGGGCATCAAGATCTGGCCCTTGAATCTTCTACGAACCCTGTTGTCAATGCCTCTGGGTTTCTGCCAGTTACGCTTAATTTTGACATATCGGTCTGACTGGTGCCGGATAAACTTCTTGGTTCTTTTTTTTGACAATCTTGGGCTTCACAAGGGGTCTGAGGGCGGCCATGATGCCGAGGAGGAGATGGCTGCCACCTCCGTAGGCAGCGCCGAGGAAGAGAGAAGGGCTAGGTGGGCTTTTTTAACCCACAATTTTATAAAGAAAAAGAATAGGTTGAAGACATAAGCAGGCTACTGTCTGTTTCCATGGGCTTAAATGCATTTCTCTAATAACCCTGGCGGTGATCTGATTAGCAGGCAGCCTGTGGTCACCCTCCATAGATCTCATTGGTTCCTTCATGTGACACCCACAGCAGGAACCAGACAGAGGTCCACTAGACATGGAGTGACCAGAGCCCAAGAACAGGGAGGACCCTGAAACCAAGTTGACTTCCTGCGGATGCCCTTAACTCCTAAGTGAGCACCCCCCGGGAAAGACAGGGTTGGCCTCAGAGCCCAGCAGGTCTGAGCCTTTTAAGAGAGGAGGAGTTGAGTCCCCTCTGGGAAGAGGAGGGCTGAGGGGCAGAAAGCTAGGAAGAGAGTTACAGTCAGGCCCCTGCAGAGTCATAGATCACTTGGAGCCCAAGGATTGATTTCCAAAGCAGAAAGAGGAATCAGAGATCAGCCCCTCCTCCTGCTGGGCTGCCTCTCATGTTCAGGTCACTCAGCTTGTCTTCTTGGTTTCACTCTGATTCCTCCAGCCTCTGACATATCCTATTACTTACCTTGGCTCCTACCTCTCATGTCTCCCTGATCTTACTACCGTTTGCACCTCTGCTCATGAATTTTTTCATTTATTCTTCCACTCATTCTTCTGTTCATTCATTCATTCATTTGATCTGTTACAGAGGTTAAGAGCACAGACTCTGCAGCCACACTGCCTGAGTTCAAGTCCCAGCTCTGCCCTTGACCTTGAGCAAGTTACTTCTCTGTGCCTCCATTTCTCCATCCCTCAAATGGAAATTAAAATGACGCTTACTTCAAAGTGTTACTAGAACATTAAAGGACTTAAATACATGCCTGGCACATAGTCAGCACTCAAAGCGCGTTAGCTTTGATCATTCATTCATTCATTCATTCAGTGAGCAAACATTCACAAAATATGCACGTCGGGCGTAGGTGAGACTATGTTGGGGGCAAGAAAGAGAAAGAATTAGATACAGTCCTTGCCCTTGATTAGCTCCCAATCTAGTGCGGGAAACAGACTTACACACAACTAAACGTAAACCAAAATAGGAACATAAGCAAAACACAGTGAGCAAGACAGCAGAGAGAAAGGAAGAAATGATTTGTTGGAGAACGTCTTCTCAAAAATGTGGCCTGTAAGCTGGATCTTTAAGTCAGCATAAGATTCAAGAAACTATAAGATATACGAGGCTGAAGGGAGCCTCTTCCTGGTGGAAGTTGAGCCTGGAATGTGTACCTACTCAGGAAATGAAGAGAAGGGCTATGCCCCTGGGTTAGGGTTGCCAGAGAAAATACAGGATGCCCAGTTAAGTTTGAATTTCAAATAAACAAACAAATTTTCAGTACTAACATGTCCCAAATACACACGCAAAACATCATTGCTTACCTAAAACTCAAATATAATATAACCGTGCATCCTACATTTTTATTTGTTAACTGTGGCAGCCCTGTGAAAATAAGCCTGCTTTGAAACCTGTGACCTAGGTCACAGTTCTGGGGTCCCCCTTCACCCCATTTCTGGTTTGCTACCTTCATGAGTCATTTGGCATTCTTGACCCTGGGCTTCACAGGGAACTTTATGAACTGTCAGCAAATCATCTGGTGTCACTTTCTTATTAACAGTCACCGTCCCCATCCCCTAGGCAGAGATGAATGGAAAAAATCTCACATTTGTTCATCCTGTTGAAGGTCACTGTGTCTTCTGTTTTTATGTTGGCGTCTTTATTTTTCTGAGATCTTATCTCTTTTTTTCCCCCCTTTGACATTCATTAAGATCACGATGGGAAGGAATTCATTCCCTTCATGGCTGTCAGGAAGGGGGGCGGGCAGGGAGGATCCAGCAGAATGGAGTGTCTGAAGCCTGCAGCACTGGCTGTGAGGTACACTGAGAAGACCAGGTCTTCAGGGTGGGCCCAGAGCTGCTACAGGTTGGTGGCATTTTGAGCCAACTCTTGGGGCGTGTCTAGCTTCCACACAGGCTGGGCCTTCCAGAGGTTATCAGCAGTGAGAGAAGCAGCTGCTAAACCTTTACCTACAGAAGAGTAACCCAGGCAATCTGCAACCAAGTCAGAGGCTGAGGACATGAAAGGCAGTCCTCAGGACCCTCCCCTCATCCATAAAACATGCCATGCAGAATCATTTCACGCCCCAGCATCCACCCGCTGTTCCAGAAAGGTACACCTATTCATCTTTCTCAAAAATGTTTATGGAGAGGAATTATCAGCAAGAGCAAACAAATCCTCGGGCGAGATAGTGCCCTTTGTGGGATATCTATTTCTGTGGAACCCTGACAGTGGGGATGATGTCTGGCTTGACTGTGGTATGCCTGAGAGCACTGGGTAGAGATAGGCTTTAGAAAAATCCCTGGGGCTAGGGGGATTCTGCCACCCTGATGCCTGCCTATATGATGGCTTAGCTGAAAGATAGGTGTTGAAATGAAGTTTCTGAGATTAAAGGAAAGTGGAAGGGGGTGTTCTTTACCTGTTGATACACTCAAAGCTTGCACAGGCTCTCAGGCCAGAAGACATGAGACAAAAACTAATAATGGAAAGAAATGACCCCCCACTTGAACTCAGCTGCCTCGAGCAGGAGGATTTTTCCCATCAGGTGCCACAGACAGGACGGAGGACCTACGAGCTTCTCAAGAACCTCGAAAAATGTTTCATGCACTACAAAAATTCTCATTGACTCCAAGTCACAAAATGAAAATTCCACAGTCAAAATGTAATGAAATGCCCTGTAATTCTGCGTTACATCAACTCTACACATCGTTATACTTAGTATCTGTAATTTTTTTTATATTTGAAAACAATTAGCAGATTCTTTCACTTCAAGGAATTCCTAACTATGCACGATGATTTCTAAGAAATCATAGCCATTGAAAATAAAATTAGCAAAATAATCCTCAAAGCAAAATTATTAAAATGCCCCCAAAAACTATTTTAGAGAAAATGAATTGCATTTCCAGTGGGATGTGGGGGCATTTTAGTGTGTGCTATGTCATGGGCCAGTGTATCTAGAAATTAGACTGCTCAGCTTCTACAAAGGTCTTTGAACAAACCTGGTCCCAAGGGACCAGGGCCCCCTCAAAAGTTGTAAAGAGAGCAGGTGTATACAGGCAGAAGTGAGAAAGACATGGTCTTTGCAGCCAACTAACTGTTTTGTTCATGTCACTCAGAGACCACTGACACTGAAAGGAATCCTGGTCATCATGGTGCCCAGTGCAAGGGTGGGGCTGGTCTCTCAGTCTCCGGACATCAAACTTATTTGGTAAGATGAGACACCTGAGATGCAGAGAGGGAGAGGTCACCTAAGGTCACACAGTACAAGCTTCTATCGGGGCCACAGACACAGGATTAAGTCCTTGCCCAGATTTAGTCCTTGCCACTGTACTATGCCTGGGCTTCCTGCTTCCTTCTCCAGGACACTGAGTCATCCGTCATCCTTAGCAGAATATCTGGGTCACTGGACATTCACTCGCTGATTTAATTTTGGACAGTCTAGCTCATATTCTTTTTTTTTTTTTTTTTCTTTTTGAGACGGAGTCTTGCTCTGTCGCCCAGGCTGGAGTGCAGTGGCAAGATCTCGGCTCACCACCAGCTCCACCTCCCGGGTTCACACCATTCTCCTGCCTCAGCCTCCCAAGTAGCTGGGACTACAGGTACCTGCCACCATACTTGGCTAATTTTTTGGTTTTTTTTTTTTTTTTAGTAGAGAAGGGGTTTCCCCGTGTTAGCCAGGATGGTCTCGATCTCCTGACTTCGTGATCCACCCGCCTCGGCCTCCCAAAGTGCTGGGATTACAGGTGTGAGCCACCATGCCTGGCCTCTAGCTCACATTCTTAGATGTTTATTGATGTTTGCCATCCATCTGTTCATCCTTGGGCTTTCCTAACCTTGGTCCAGGCATGCTGCTTCCTAGGCCTTCTGGTTGGAGGCCCACCTTATCCTGTGCAAATCACCTAGGCCAAGATCCCCTTTCCAGCCACGCCTCAACTAGCAGACCAGCCACCTGGCTGACCCCACAGCCACAGCAACATTTTGGCACCTGGACCATGCCCTTTGTCACCCCCTTGTGGCCGCTGGGAGAGGTACACCGCCTGGAACTCAGGGTCCACTCCATGTGTGCCAAGTGCATTTGAGCCAGCTTGATTATTCTTTCTGGAAAGGCTTCCTTATTCCTGGATGACTGTGACTTGGGCAGCATTACTCTCCTCCACTCCTGCTCTCCCATTTAATTGCCCATGGCAGCCTCAGCCTCCCCGTTTGAGTCATCAGTCCACCAACTCCCAAAGATTCTTGAGCACCAGTCAAAGGCGATAAATCTGTGAGGATGCAGTCCATGACGTGAAGTTACAGCTGGTAAAGGGCAGCTGAAGCACTCACCAAAACTTTAAAAATAATTTGAGGTTCAAATTATACTGTGCCAAGAACTTCAAGAATTAAGAAATGGCGTAACGCAGCTGTGGAGGCCCCAAAGAGAAAAGAATCAAATTGGTCTTCAGGAGACAGGGAAGTCTTTTGAAAACAGAAGGAAAGGAAGAAGAGAATTCTGGAAGAAAACAAAAGCCATGAGAAGCAATAACTAACAGCCTGGGCAACATGGGGAAACCCCGTCTACACCAAAGATACAAAAAATTAGCCAGACGTGGTGGCGTGCACCTGTGGTCCCAGCTACTTTGGGGGCTAAGGCAGGAGGATGGCTTGAGCCCAGGGAAGTCAAAGCTGCCGTGAGGTAAGATCATGCCACTGCACTGCAGCCTGGGTGAAAAAGTGAGACCCTGTCTCAAAAAATAAAATAAAATTAAAATAAAAATAAGTAATAACTAAAGTAGAATTATGGTTTAAATAATATTTCCAAGGAAAAAGATAAAATGGAAGTGAACTGTTTCTTTTTCTTTTTCTTTTTCTTTTTCTTTTTTGAGATGGAGTCTCACTCCTGTTGTGCAGGCTGGAGTGCAGTGGCGCGATCTTGGCTCACTGCAACCTCCACCTCCCAGGTTGAAGCGATTCTCCTGCCTCAGCCTCCTGAGTAGTTGGGATTACAGGCGTGCACTACCACGCCCAGCTAATTTTTGTATTTTCAGTAGAGATGGGCTGGCCAGGCTGGTCTGGAACTCCTGACCTCAAGTGATCTGCCCGCCTTGGCCTCCTAAAGTGCTGGGATTACAGGTGTGAGCCACCACGCCCGGCCAAACTCTTTCTTACTATCTTCTCCAGATGCTTAGATTCCTTCATTAGTTCTTTTTGCAAAGCATGCACCACACTCTGACTCTGCAATGTTTACATGCTCTTCCTTCTGCTGTTCATTAAGACCCTCTTGGTTGCAAGTAACAGAAATCTAACTGAAATTAGCCAGGGCAAAAAAGAAATGTATGGATGGAAATAACTGAGAAGGACATGGATAACACTGCATAAGGTAAGCCTTCAAATCCAGGGCTGGCACAATATGATCAGTGTGACACAACATGTCCCAGAATCCCTGTCTTCAGAGTCCTGCATTGAAAAACACCCATGAGAAGCACCTGCCAAGATCTAGAAGGGAGAAAGAAGGCAGAAGCCAGATTTTTGCTCCTCTGGCAATGTCAAACCTTGGGCTTAGGCAGACAGGGCATTTTGCAGCAGCTTCTAGGTACTTTCCTGAAAACCTCAGGCCTCAGGATTGGAGGCAGCTGAGATCATCCCTAGTAGTTTTCTGAGTGCCTTCAAATTCTCTATCTATGAAAGCTAGTGACAAAACCAGTGGCCTTCCTTGACCTCGGCTTTTCCAGACTGTCTTTTGAGTTTTGTTTGTCCAGATTTTCCAAGCACCTGATCGCCTTCATTAAATCTCTTTCCACGTGGAAGGCCTAGAGTGGTTTCTGTTTGTGACCAATTCCCCCAGTGATTTATGCATGCACCCTTGTGCAGGGGTGGGAGGAACGAGGGAAGTCAGGGAGAAAATGCTAGGAGCCAAATCAAGAGCAAATAGTCGAGGAAATGTTCTGGTAGGGGATGAGGTGAGACCATGAAGGGTACTGAGTGCCAGACAGTCAGACTTGATGTGCTGGGGAAAAAGGAAGCCAGGCGAATATGATGACAAGGGCCACATTTTAGGGCAACCCATGGTGGCATGTACGGAACAGGTTAGGATGAGGGCAACAGAAAGGAGGCCGTAGTGATAGAAGTGCCCTTGAATGGCGAAATGGGAAAGTACAGAAAAGGGTGCATCTGACAGGTGCGTTGGAAGAAAAAGTAGGATATTTTGGTGTATTGTTATTAAGGACTTAATAGTGGCTGCCATTTATGAAGCTATGATTAATTACGCATCAGGTGGTCTGCTAGATTCTTTACTTATATTTGTTATAATCCTGCAAGGCCAAAACCATCTACATTTACAGAAAAGAAAACCAGGTTCTAGGAATATTCACTGATAGGCTCAAGGTCAATCAGCCAGGGACATAAGCCAGAACTTGAGCTCTCCTCTGCTGCCCTTCACAGCGTATATTCATCCTACCAAACTGAACTGCTTTCTTCCCATTCCAGGCCTTTTAACAACATAAACAGCCATGCTCCATCCTCACTTGGTAAGAGGCAGTGGCAGACAATCAAAAGAGTAGAGCCTCTGTCCCCGTGACATGAAGCTCTAAGAGGAAATGACCAGTCAAATCCAAATTGACAGATATTCTGTAAAACAACTGGCCTGGTCTCTTTAAAAAACGTCAGTGTTATAAAAGACCAAAAAACAAAACAGGCTGAAATGCTATTTGAGATGAAAAGAGACTCAAGAGACTTGACAAGTAAATGCAGTAAGTGATCCTGGATTGAATCCTGAATGAAAAAAAAAATACTATGAGAAACATTTTGTAAACAATTGGGAAAATAAACCAGATATCCGTTAAATGGTAATGTATTAATGTGAAACTTCCCAAGTGTAATTATTGTATTATGGTTCTGTAGGAAAATGCCCTTGTTCCTTGGAGATAAACTGAAATATTTAGAAGTAAATCAACACAATGTTCCCAAGTAATTCTCAGATGGATTAGCAAAATTAGTTAGGTAGCTGGGTAAGATAGGTAGACAGAGAGAGAATGCAGATGTGGCAGAATGCTAACAATTAAAGGGTCAAGGGAGGTTACTATACTATGCTTGCAATCTTTCCGTAGTCTAAAATTTTTCAAAATAAAAATGTGAGGGAAAAAACCTTAAATGTATCCATTACCCCACCCCTGCAAAAGAGAGAAAGAAAAAAAGAGGAAGGCCTTTAAGTTGAACATGCCTGAGTTTACAACAAAGCGCCTGCCGCTTCCTAGCCGTGGGACCTCTGAGCCCTCAGCTGGAGAAGTGTGTAGTAATGCCAACCCACTATGCTTCTGTGGGGGTGATGTCAGACACAATCGGTGTGAAGCTGGGAGCTCAGCATCTAGCACAGTGTTCTCACTGTTCATATTTGTTTGTTCTCTTCCCTTCCTCCTTCCTAATCCCCATTTCATCTGCAGAATCCATTAAACTGCACACTGAGGGAGATTAGCTCAGGATAAATAAGAAAAACTATGGACCCTGTAGGGCACACAATGGAGACGTGACGCCCCTGCAGGGACACTGACTGCAGCCTGCCTGCCTACCTGTGATGCAGGCTGGCCGATCCTCTGAACGTCAGACTTTTGGCTGGGGACACTGACCAGCCAAAAGTCAGAAATGCCTCCATCCCAGATTTTGTCACCCACAACTTGCTGGTTCATATCACAGCTGAGAACTCAGACACTAACCAAAGTTTCTCAAAGTGGGGTCCTCGGCTCATGGGCAACAGAATCAGCTGTGGCTCATGTAAAAATACAGATTCCTGAGCCCCACTCAGCTCTGCTGAGTCGGCTTCCCTGGAGTGGCTGTGGGAGTGTCCATGCTAACACTGATGTCTACGTGGTTCCGAGGCACAGTTGAGTCTGAGTGCCCTGACCTGCACTGTGGCTGTGGGAGATGTGCTACCTTATTGCAAAACTGGTCCACTGGAGAAGTGAATTCCTGTGGAGTGCCTAATAATAACATGCAAAGGCTATAACCACCACAAAAATGTCTGTCAATAGGAGCAAACAGAAATACAAATCGACTTGTACATAAAGATAAAACTGAGCCAGGTGCAGTGGCTCACGCCTGTAATTCCAGCACTTTGGGAGGCCAAGGTGGGAGGCCTGAGGTCAGGAGTTTAAGACAAGCCTGGCCAACATGGTGAAATCCCATCTCTACTAAAAACACAAAAATTAGTTGGGCGTGGTGGTGGGCACCTGTAATCTCAGCTACTTGGGAGGCTGCAGCAGGAGAATTGCTTGAACCCGGGAGGTAGAGGTTGCAGTGAGCTGAAATCGCGCCATTGTACTCCAGCCTGGGCAACAAGAGTGAAACTCCATCTCAACAAAGAAAAAAAAAAAAAAGATAAAAGCAAGAGGCTTAGGAAGAAAGCAGTGCTTCTCTCTGGCCTGTGCCAGCTCCTGACTCAAAGCGTGCAAATGAGACGCTGCCCAGCCTTGGAGTGAGGAGGTCCATAGTCTAGAACCCCCAAACAATTATTATCTGCATCTTAAGACTGAAAGGATCAGAGTGGGCTCAAAGGCCTGGGCAGAAGGAGCCCCTCCACCCACCATGACCCTGGAAAACTGCAAAAACCAACAGTTCTCTCCTTCGGACATTTACAATATGCAGTGATTCTACAGTATCTTGTAAACCCTAAGAGATCCAGAAATCCTAATGATGAGATGCTCGCTTAGATTCTGCTCCAGATGTACCAGTGCCTCCCTGCACTGTGCCCAGCAGCCTCAGAGGACTCTCTATGGGGACAGATGCACTGTCGGATGCCACTTAGGTGAAGGCAGATGACAGCAGTCATCTGGGTTCCCTCAGGGTCCTGCAAGAGCTTGTTAGTGGATGTTTGGTTTGGAAGGTTACTGAGCTCCTTCCTCTCTCTTCCAGCCCAGGAGATCAGACCATTTGGCTAGGAACATTCCCTTCCAACCCTGAGAATCCTCCATGCCAAGCTAGCTCCTGCTCAGGGCAGGCATCTCCCCACAGGGTCTGAGTTATTTTAGGAGACTTGATATCCCGCACTCAGCCCTAGAGAGGGGAAGAAAAGGACAGACAATTGGGCGGTATCCACCCCCATCCCCAGACTGAGAAAGACGACAGACGGCCATTTGCAACTTTAACTCTTTCTTGGCTCTGGCAAAGACCAATGCATCCCACTTAGCAAAGCCTCAGATGGCAGCATGGTAACCATTTCAATTCGAGAAAAAAAAAATAACAAAGTGTAGTGGGAGAAAATTATGCATGGAAAGTGACTTTTAAAAATTGCCTTTAAATATTACAGCCAAAGTGAGAGGCTGGAAATTGCATCAGAACATTTTTTTGGTGTGGTTTAACACTGAAGAAATCCACCACTTTCCCAACTTCAGGGCTTCAAGTAGTATTTCATCTTTTCAGGAACACCAAAGTTTAGTTTGAAAATGAGGAAAATCGGATTAAATGCTTCAGATTTAGGGTGTTTTCCTGGCACCCTAGCACATGAAGTCACTCACAAGTAAACCCAGGTAACTTTAATCTTAGTGGTTTCAATGTTTAATGCCTTTATGTTCTTTTTTTTCTTTTTCTTTTTTCTTTTCTTTTCTTTTTTTTTTTTTTTTGAGACAGGGTCTCACTGTGTCACCCAGGCCAGGCTGGAGTGCAGTGGCACAATCATGGCTCACAGCAGCCTCGACCAATCCTCTCACCTTAGCCTCCCAAATAGCTGGGACCACAGGCACACGCCACCATGCCTGGCTAATATTTTATTTTGTATTTTTTGTAGAGATGAGGTTTTGTCATGTGGCCCAGGCTGGAGGTCTTGAACTCCTGGACTCAAGCAATCCACCCACCTCGGCCTCCCAAAGTGCTAGGATTATAGGCGTGAGCCACAGCGCCCGGTATGTCTTTTGTTTCCATTGTTACAGTCAGTGTGCGAAGCCCAGGGACAGGAGCTGGGTGGGTCTAACATCTGGACTGCTGTGCACAGAGAAGATGCTCTGCAGGAGGATGTGGGAGGGAGGCAGAGATGGACGCAGCCAGCAGGAGGAGAGTCTGCAATGATTCCGCAAAGATAAAGGTGCCCTTTTGCATGTGGTGGTGTGGTTTAAGGCCAGAAGTAATAATTCAGATTTAAGAACTGTGACGTGGTGGATGGCTACCGGATTCAATCCCACACACAGTCACTGGGGCTAGCACTTGGCAGGCACTCAGAGAATCCCAGGTGGGCAGAAGTGAATAATGCACAGCCCCTGCTGCCTGCCCTCCAGACCTCTCTCAAGAGGAGGAGGATCACACATCCTGGGCACCTGATAATCCCAAAGCTAATCCCCCACAGAAGAAAACCTAAAGGTGCTGGTTGGCACATAGTATTTAAGTCCTCCTCAGTTGCAGAAAAACACTGCTGTGTTCTTGATCACCACTTGCTTCTGAAGCAAATCAAAGCAAGCACAGCCTTCCTGCTCTGACACCAGCTTCCTCCAGTCTGTCCCAGTTCTGGCCTGACCTGAGGCAGAAGCTCCTAGCAGAAGCAAGGTCTGACCACACACCCAGCCCTGCAGATATCCCCATATATTCTCTCTCTGCTGGCGCCCTTAGAACCCGGGGACTCCTTGGCACCTGACTGACCTGTGATGTCCTCCGACCAGGCCTGATTTCTTTTCTCCCCACGTTCACTTCCTCCTTGCCTACAAGCTTCACAGATCCTTCTGCCAGACCTTCAGGCTATCTGACCCAGACCTTTCTGCCCCTACATGTCCCTGTGTACTTCTGACTCTCACTGGCCTAACTTGACCTATTGCCAATAAGCCCCAGGTTCCAGTGGTGGCCTTTGAGATGGCTATCAGTCTGACATTTGGGACTGAAAAAGCCACTGCACTCAGTGGATTTGCAGCCTCCATAATTTATGCTGCACTTGCCAGATGGCAGGCAGTTTGACCATTAAGATGCATTGCTGCAAAGCAATTCAACTCATTTGCTCTCTTAGCACCCACCTGTAGATCAGGGCCCTGCATACACAGCCCCTTGAGTAAGGTCACCAGAGAAAATACAGAGCATTCAGTTATACTTGGATTTCTGGTAAATAAATAATAATTAGCTATAAGTATGTCCCAACTGTCTCATGGATGTCCTTTGTTGTTGTTGTTTTTGAGACAGGGTCTCCCTCTGTCACCCAAGCTGGAGGGCAGTGGCACAATCATGTCTCACTGCAGCCTCAACCTCCCAGGCTCAAGTGATCCTCCCATCTCAGCCTCTTGAATGGCTGGGACTACAGGCTTGCACAACCATGTCCAGCTAATTTATTTTTTTTTTTATTTTTTATTTTTTGAGACGGAGTCTTGCTCTGTCGCCCAGGCTGGAGTGCAGTGGCCAGATCTCGGCTCACTGTAAGCTCCGCCTCCTGGGTTCACGCCATTCTCCTGCCTCAGCCTCCGGAGTAGCTGGGACTACAGGCGCCCGCCACCTTGCCCGGCTAGTTTTTTTGTATTTTTTAGTAGAGACGAGGTTTCACCGTGTTAGCCAGGATGGTCTCGATCTCTTGACCTCGTGATCCACCCGTCTCAGCCTCCCAATAATTTTTTTTTTAGAAAGAGTCTTGCTCTGTCGTCATCCAGGATAGAGTGCAGTGGTGCGATCTTGGCTTACTGCAACCTCCACCTCTGGGTTCAAGCGATTCTCCTGCCTCAGCCTCCCTAGTAGCTGGGGTTACAGATACCCGTGCCTGGCTAATTTTTGTGTTTTTAGTAAAGACGGGATTTCACCATGTTGGACAGGCTGGTCTTGAACTCCTGACCTCAAGCAATCTGCCTGCTTCAGCTTCCCAAAGTGCTGGGATTACAGGCGTGAGCGCCCAGCATAATTTTATCTATTTTTTGTAGAGACCAGGTCTTACTACGTTGCCCAGGGTGGTCTCCAGTTCCTGGGCTCAAGCAATCCTCTCTGCCCTGACTTTCCAAAGTGCTAGGCATGAGCCACCATGTTTTGTTTTGTTTTTTTCTAAATATGGCAGCCCTATCCTAAGACACCTCTACTATCCTGAATGGAAAACAACGATCTGCCAGCTTATATTTTACAAACAGGGAAACTAGCCCCAGAGGTCACAGAGGATGTCAGATAAGAATGCAGGAGTCTTGACCCCAGACTGGAACTCTTTGCTTCCATTACACTTAACTTTACTAAAGGTATATACCCTCTTCTTGCTAGAAGGTGACTGTCAGTTGCCTGGAGGTGATTTCAAAGGGTCACTGAGGTCATAATTTATGACCTCTCTGCTCCACCCCATCCTCACCTCCACTCCCTTTTCTATTGCTGTAAGTATCACAGAGGCTGTCCAGGGTTATGGCCATTCTGGGGCCACATCATTAATGGCCACCTCAGAGAGGAAGTGGACTGTAAGTGGCAGGGCCAGAGACAGCTGTGAGTGAGAGCCCATAATTGGGTAACACAAGGACAAGTGGGATTTGAAACAGGCAAACACCGGGCAAAGCATGTTGGGAGAGGCCCACTTAATTCACAGAGACACTTGGAATTAGCTGTAAATTCTCTGGGAAGAGATCAAGGCAGCGGCATAAACAGCTCAATTAAACTGTCGGCTCAAT
This sequence comes from Rhinopithecus roxellana, assembly GCF_007565055.1. Taxonomy (NCBI): domain Eukaryota; kingdom Metazoa; phylum Chordata; class Mammalia; order Primates; family Cercopithecidae; genus Rhinopithecus; species Rhinopithecus roxellana. The sequence goes on from NC_044564.1 coordinate 20,748,311, forward strand.
GCTCAGTGCGCAGTAATGGTCAAAACACAGACTTTAATCTAGATATAGAGGATTATTTCTCGACCCATAATGAGATTCCTAAGATTAGTTGTACCTGATGTGGAGAGAACAACAGCTGGCTCAGCGACACTGGGGACAGGCTTGCATGTCAGCAGGACTGAGACTCATGTGGAAGGCGCTAACTGGATGCCACAACCTTCCTGGAGCCCCCTTCGGATGCCAGGAAGGCAGGGATGAGTCATGTTCTGCTTCCTCCATTTAAGAGATCTGAGAACAGAACCCCAGAATGCATGTGCTTCAAAAGTACAGCAAGTCAAAACAGTATAGCTCTGGCATAAAAACAGACACATAGACCAATGGAAAGAACAGAGCCCAGAAATAAACCTGAGTGTATATGGTCAACTAATTTTCGACATGGGCACCAAGAACACACAATGGGGAAAAGACAGTCTTTTCAATAAATGATGTTGGGAAAACTGGATTTTCACATGGAAAATAATAAAATTGGACCCTGACCTTACCCCAGACACAAAAATCAACTCAATATGAATCAAAGACCTAAACGAAAGACCCAAAGCTATAAAACTCCTAGAAGAAAACACAAAAGAAAAGCTCCTTGACACTGGCCTTGGCAATGATTTTTTTGGGGTATCACACCAAAAGCATAGGCAATGAAAGCAAAAATAAACAAGTAGAACTACATCAAATTAAAAAGCTTCTGCATAACAAAGGAAACAATCAACAAAATGAACTGGCAGCCTACAGATTGGGAAAAAACATTTGCAAACCACATATCTGATAAGGGATTAATATTTAAAAGATGCAAGAAACTCACATAACTCAATAGCAAAAGGGTTTGTTTGTTTGTTTGTTTTTTGAGATGGAGTCTCGCTGGAGTGCAGTGGCATGATCTCGGCTCACTGCAACCTTCACCTCCCGGGTTCAAGCAATTCTCTGCCTCAGCCTCCCGAGTAGCTGGGATTACAGGCGCCCACCATGCCTGGCTACTTTTTTGTATTTTTAGTAGAGATGGGGGTTTCACCATCTTGGCCAGGTTAGTCTTGAACTCCTGACTTTGTGATCCACCTGCCTCGGCCTCCCAAAGTGCTGGGATCACAGGCATGAGCCACCACGCCCGGGTTTTCTTTTAATTATTAAATAACCCAATTTAAAAATGGGCAAAGGGCTGGGCGCAGTGGCTCATGCCTGTAATCTCAGCAGTTTGGTAGGCTGAAGCAGGTGGATCACCTGAGGTCAGTCATTCAAGATCAGCCTGGTCAACATGGTGAAACCTCATCTCTACTAAAAATACAAATATTAGCCAGGTGTGGTAGCGGGTGCCTATAATCCCAGCTACTTGGGAGGCTGAGGCAGGATAATTGCTTGAACCTGGGAGGCAGAGGTTGCAGTGAGCTGAGATCACACCACTGCACTCCAGCCTGGGTGACGGAACATGACTCCATCTCCCACACACACACACACAAAAAATAAATTAAATTAAATTAAATTAAAATGGGCAAAGGACCTAAATGGACATTTCTCCAACAAAGACATAAAAAATGGCCAACATATATAGGAAAGGTGCTCAACATCACTAATCAACAGGGAAATGCAAATTAAAACCACAATGAGATACCACCTCCCACCTCTTAGGAGGACTATTATCAAAGAGACAAGAGATAACAAGTGTGGGTGAGGGTGTGGAAAAGGGAAAGGGAACCTCTGCACACTGTTGATGGGAATGTAAATTAGTGTGGACATTATGGAAAACAGTATGAGGTTCCCCAAAAAATTAAAACTAGAACTGCCATATGACCCAGTAAACTCTCTTCTGGGTATATACCCAAAGAAAATGAAGTCAGCACCTCATAGAGATGGTGAACTTCCATTGCAGCAGCATTCACAATAGCCAAGATACAGAATTAACCTAACATTCACTCAATGGATGAAAGGGTTAAAAAATTGTGGTGGACACTCCATTTACTCTGATGTGATTATTACACATTGCATGCCTGTATGAAAATCTCATGTACCCCACAAATACATATACTTACTATGTACCCATAAAAATTAAAAATATGCTGAGTGCACTGGCTCATGCCTGTAATCCCAGCACTTTGGGAGGCCAAGATGGGCAGATCACTTGAGCCCAGGAGTTCGAAACCAGCCTGGACAACATGGCAAGACCCTGTCTCTACAAAAAACTTAAAAATTAGCCTGGCGTGGTAGCACACAACTGTAGTCCCAGCTACATAGGAAGCTGAGGTGAGAAGATCACTTGAGGCTGGGAGGTTGTGGCTGCAGTGAGCCAAGATCATGCCACTGTACTCCAGCCTGGGTGACACAGTGAGACCCTGTCTCAAAAATAAATAAATAAATAAAAATTAAAAATTAAAAAATTATGTACACACAATGGGACACCATCCAGCTTTAGAAAAGGAGATACTGCCATTTGTGATGACATGGATTAATCTGGAAGATGTTCTACTAAATGAAATAAGTCAGATACAGAAAGACAAATACTGTATGATCTCACCTGTATGTGGAATCTATTTTTAGAGAAAGTTGAATACATAGAAACAGAGAGGGGAATGGTGGTTACCAGAGGAGGGGAGAGGACAAGATTGGGGAGAATGGGGAGATGTAGGTCAAAGGGTACAGATACATAGAATAAATAAGTCTAGGACTGTAATGTACAGCATGAGGACTCAAGTTAACAATATTGCATTGGATACTGGATATTTGCCAAGAGAACAGATTTTAGGTGCTCTTACCACACACACAGAAAGGTCACTATGTGAGATGATATGTTAACTTGCTTAATTTGACTGTAGAAACTATTTCACTAGGTATATGTATATCAAAACATCATGTTGTATATCTTACATATATATATTTTCAAACATAGTAAGTCTGACATGCTCCTACCTCCAGGCCAAGGCTAGCAAGCTGAAGTGGACAGAGATGTCCAGCTGTTACCTTCTGTTCTTCCACTCTCCATGATATCAATCACTTCCATCCACTCATTCATTCAACAAATACTTATCATGTGCCTACAGAGTATGACCAGAGGCACTGTTCTGTACACTGGAGATACGCAGTGAACAAAAGGGCAAAGATCTCTTTCCCGCTGTGGGGCAAGACAAAGAATAAACAAGAAATATATGTAAAATATACAGTAGGTGAAATGAGGAAGAGAGTTCTCAGGAAAATAAAACGAGGAAGAGGGATGGCAAGTGTTGAGCAGGGACTGCAGTTCTAGACACTGTGCCCAGGGGAGGCCTCCCTGAGCATGTGACATTTAAATAAAGACCTGAAGGAAGTAAAGGGTGAGCCATGGGGATAGCTGGGGGAAAACACTCCCGGCAGAGGGACAGCAGTGCAAAGGCCTTGAGGCACGAGTATGCCTAGCGGCTTCAAGGAACAGCAAAGAGGCAGCCTGACTGCAGCAGGAAAGAAAGGACAGTATAACAGGAGGTCAGGAGTTTAAGGGGACCAGTCATATAAGGCCTTATGGGCCACTGTAAGAATTTTGGCATTTCCTGTTAGGAAAATGAGGATTCCAGGGGGGATGTGAAGAGAGGAAAGACACAATCACACCCATTTTTAATAGGATCACTGCTGGGGTGAGATGGAGGCAGCGAAGATGGATAAGACACTCCCACAATAATCCAGGCAAGAGATGAAGGAGTCTTGGTCCAGGGTGGTAGAGGTGGAGGGGTGAATAGTGGCCGGATTCTGCATATACTTTGCTGACGGGCTGAATAAAGTAGGTATGAACTAAGGGGTCATGGATGACAGACAGAGGTTTTGGCTTCAGATCTTTACTGAGCTCTAGTAACTCCCAAATCTACACCTCCAGCTCAGACTTGTGCCCTGACCCTCACAGCTGTTTATCTGTATAAACTTAGCTAACGCCAAGTCAGCCACCTTCTCCTTCCTGCAGCATCACCTTTCACTGGGAAGTGGTTGGTCACTACTCACTAAGTGGCCCAAAGGCAAAGACTTGAGAATCATGCAGAGTCTGTCCTCTAAAATGACTTAACACCCTTTCACTACTTCAACGTTATTTATTCATTCAACAAAAGTACTGAGTGCCTTCTGTGCACTAGCTACTGTTCTATGCACCATTTTCTGGTTCCTTAACATTCCTTTAACTGCTCTGCCTACTTTCTGTCTCTCCCCAAGAAATTTCCTTGCTCAAAGACCTTCAGTGGCTCCCTATTGCCTACAAGATAAAAAATTCTCCTGAGTTTGATAGTCAAAACTCTTCCTGATGGGGTACAGCCTACCTTTCTACCCTTACCCACCATTCCGTGTGTTCACAGATTCTCAGCTACTCCCACTCCACTTGGCAACTCATTATGGCCCAAGTGGTTTGCCACATGTTCCTGCTTCTATGCCTTTCATGATGTGTGGCTTCTACGCCTCTCTCTCTGTGTGGAATTCTCTTGCCTACTTCTACTATATCATAATGCTATTCACTCTTCAAGGCCCAGACCAGATATCACCTCTATTAAGAACCCATTATGATCTACCCCGCCTCATAATTAAAATCTCCCTTCCCCATAGCCCCACAGCTCTTTGTCCCTTGTTCTGTCTTGCACTTCTCTCGTCTTGCCTTGTATAATTATTGGTGACAGACTGTGGTTCAGATGATCTCTGCATCCCCCAGGGCCTGGTACACAGACAGGGGACTGACGTTACCATTCAATGGACAGAACTGAATAATGTTATCTAAAAAAAACAGATGAGGCCGGGTGCAGTGGCTCACACATGTAATCCCAGTACTTTGGGAGGCTGACGTGGGAGGCCGACATGGTCAGATCACCAGAGGTTGGGAGTTCATGACCAGCCTGACCAACATGGAGAAACCCCATCTCTACGAAAAATACAAAATTAGCCCAGCATGGTGGTGCATGCCTGTAATCCCAGCTACTCAGGAGGCTGAGGCAGGGGAATCGCTTGAATCTGGGAGGTGGAAGTTGTGTTGAGCCGACGTCATCCCATTGCACTCTAGCCTGAGCAACAAGAGCGAAACTCTGTCTCAAAAGAAACAAACAAACAAACAAAAAATTTAAAAAAAAAATAGGCGTGTGCGGTGCCTCATGCCTGTAATCCCAGCACTTTGGGAGGCTGAGGCGGGTGCATCACGAGGTCAGGAGATCGAGACATCCTGGCTAACACGGTGAAACCCGTCTCCGCTAAAAAAAAAAAAAAAAAAAAAAAAAAAAAAAAAAAAAAAAAAAAAAATTAGCCGGGCATGGTGGTGGGGGCCTGTGGTCCCAGCTACTCGGGAGGCTGAGGCAGAATGGCATGAAACCAGGAGGCGGAGCTTGCAGTGAGCTGAGATCACTCTACTGTACTCCAGCCTGGGCGACAGAGCCAGACTGCATCTCAAAAAAAAAAAAAAAAGAAGAAGAAGAAGAAGGAGAAGGAGAAGGAGAAGGAGAAGAAGGGGAAGAAGAGTCTGTTGGGTTGGTGGTGGCACTATTTTTCTGGACCTGTACAAGTGGCACAGCCTTCCTCCAGATACTGGAAAGAGGTGCAGCAAAGGAGACACCATGCCCCTGGCAGCTTGAGGGGCTCTTGTTCTAAAGTGAAAAGCTGAGATAGAACAGAAACAGAAACAGGGCCATACTCAACCCTTCTAATAAGAAAACTAGGGTGGGACTGGAGGAAGACATGAAAAGCAAAAATTCCAAAAATGGACACAGTTTACAGCATCAGACAATGTTGAGTTTGTGATGTCAAGAGACTGGAGACCAATCCTAGCTGTGCCTCTTGATTTAATCTCTTCCTTTCACTGGTCCCAGTTTGCCCTCTGTAAAATGGAGTCGCTGGATCTCTGAAAAGAGAGTCCGTCCAGCTCTTCCTTCCTATAGTGCTCTAATACTTCTCCCACAAGTGTTTGCCTTCCTAAACCATTTGACATAGTCCTTAGGAAGCTTTTTCTATTTCCCTTCAGAATGATTATTTCGGACTCTGAGTCTTGGATAGTTGTCTCTACAAGCTCCTAAAGGAAAACACCCATGTGGTTTTTGCCTGCTTGAGGTAAATGCCACCTTAGGCCAGCTACCCCATCTGTAAACTGGGAATAACACCAGATTGCAGGGATGTTGAGGAGGGTTGATTATATACTGAGTGTCTAAGGGTTGAGCAGATACACAAGTGCTCTGGACGTTCTTGGCATAATGACTATAGCATTACAATAATTCTGGCTTGCAAATTATACCCCAGCAGAGGTATCACATGGGAAAGTGGATACGACCCTATGGCCTGCTGCAAGTGACATGGAAAAAATAAGTTATGAAATATAACGTCTCTTCCTGAACCTTTGGAAAAGGCAGAGATAACCCTTCCATGTGCAAGGCACAAGAAGGGAGCAAGCTTCCAGATTCCAGAGAGGACTTTCTTGTCTCAGATGGCCTGGCCTATTGCCAGGATCTGAGCTCAGAAGTAGAAATGGGAAGGAAGGTAGCTGGGGAGAATTTGTGGTTGGATGAAAGGTGGGGCTTAAGACAAGGATGTCCTTGCCTTTCAGGTTTTCTACTGAGGCCTCCTAATATGCAAGATAATTAAGTGCCAATGTGACAGAGGAGCAATTTAAAGGGTAACAGAGATATTTAAGTCTAGGTATATTCAAAATAAACATCCTAGCCAGGTCAACCTCTGGGTCCTCTCTGCATGCCCCAGACACATCAAACGCTTGTGCGCACACACATAGACCCCTTAGATTATGTCCTGTGAAATGCTAAGTAAATAGATCTCAGGCAATGAAGAGGCTGTGTAGTTGGTGACAGTATCTGTGACTGTGAGACATAGTGGGTTGGGAAAATTCAACTCACCACAGAGGATGACAGTATTGTCTGACCAAGGAGGGAAAGGGCAAATAGCTTGATTCTGGAAGAACAAATTTGAAGTCAGTTCCACTTTACTACTGTGTGTGGCTGAGCAGACGGAGGTCAGCTTCAGGATAAGATCTAGTTCGAGTCCTGCTTCTATCACTTCTGCGCTGTGGCCTCAGGCATGAGTCTGGGTGGGTTACAGAGAGGAAGCAGTAACAGCTCTCAGGTCTTCCCTGTCCAAGTGTCTCAGACTGAGAGTTTGACCTCCACTTCCAGCATGGCCAGAACTACAATGTGATCAAAAGAGCCCCTGGCCTTGCTGTCTGCCCTCACAGTTCCCGCTGTTACTACAGGATAGGGGAAAAACAGACTCCCCCAAATCACATCTATAATAGATGGACAGCAAATGCAGATTCTTGATTTGGGCTATTGTTCTAGTAAATCAACATTCTTAGAGAATTTCTCAGCTCTCAGCTGCCCACATCTCAGAGTTAAGTCACATTTTGGGGCTTGCCCAGGCAAATTCAAAGCAGCACCAGGCACTAGTGGCAGCTACTTAATCTTCAGGCAGCATTTCCCTCTCAACAGGGAGCATGCCACCTCCCCTAGGTGCAGATCCCAGGAAAAGTTACACTTAGCAAATTGGGCCACTCCTTGGGCCTGTTTCCCCAATTTTGGTTAATAATCAAAGGATGATCTGAAATCGCAAAGAAGAGACTCTTGGAAAAGACATAATTGCGGTGCCACCCGATTTAGGAACTGGCATCCAAGTCCACCTGTGTGACTTTCCCCTGGGCCTCAGTTTCTCCATCCGTAAAATGAGGTCATTTATTTTTTTTGAGACGGAGTCTCGCTCTGTTTCGCTCTGTTGCCCAGGCCGGAGCGAAGTGGTGCGATCTCAGCTCACTGCAACCTCTGCCTCTCAGGTTCAAGCAATTCTCTGCCTCAGCCTCCCAAGTAGCTGGGATTACAGGTGCCCGCCACCACACCCGGCTATTTTTCTATTTTTACAACGGGGTTTCACCATCTTGGCCAGGCTGGTATTGAACTCCTGCCCTCGTGATCCACTCGCCTCAGCCTTCCAAAGTGTTGGGATTATAGGCGTGAGCCACCGCACCCGGCCGAGTTCCTGTATTAAATGGAGCCCTGCCAGCCCCTACAACATAAGGCATTAAACGTTCCCACAACTTGCTCCGCCAGGCTGGCAGTGAACAGGGCTAAAGCCTCGACTTCCTCAGAGGTGAAAAGGTAAGCAAACATTCCGACCTCCCCTAGACTTGCTCTCGGATTGGTGCTGGGCCCGGGTCCCACCGCCTATCCCGGCCACATCCGTCATCTGGACTGCTAATACACTCATTAGCATAAGATTCCTCCGAAGACCCGGCGCACGGGGCTGAATCGGGGTCTGTCCCTTTAAGGAAAAGGGGGACAGCCAGTCTGTCCCTAAGGACACTCGGCACTGCATTTCCTCCACACGGGCCACGCTGTAAACTAGAAAGGTTCCGTGTTAATCCACCCCCACTCCTCAACCCCGACAGGGAGATCCTTGGAGTGAACAACGCGCGGGGTCCCGGGGGACTGCGGACAGGTTTGGCCTCTGCGCGTAGCAGGCTCCGCCAGGCAACCTCTCGCCCGAGGCGGCAGCGAGCTGCAAGCTAGGCGGAGCCGGCTGCGCGGCGGGACCCCGGCGCCCTGGGGCACGACCCTGGTGCTGGCGCCTGGGCGGCCGCGGGAGGTGGCGCGTGCCGGAGCTGAGAGGTGCGCCCACCCCGGCCCCGGCGCGAGGGAGGCGGGGCTTGGGCCGCGGCCCCGGGCCAGGCTCGCGGGGGTGGGCGGTGCTGGGTCTGCGGGGGCGGGCGGGGGGCGGGGCGCGCGCGGGCTCCGGGAGGGCGGGACGGCGGCGCGGGGCGGGCTCTGGCGGCCTGAGTGTCACACACGCGGCGGCTCGGGAGGCGGCGGCAGTGGCAGCGACAGGCGCCGCCGGGACGGGCACGGGCGCGCGGGCTCGGGCGGGCGCCGGCTGCCTCCCTCCGTCGCTTGCTGTCTCTCCCCGCCGCATTCTCCTCGGCTGCGCGGCCGAGCTCGCCCCAGCGCTCGCAGGAAGGAAGAAGGGAGCCGAGGACGCCGAGAAGTTCCCGCGGCAGCCGCAGATCCCGGCCAAGGCGGAGGCTGCGGCTCCGACGGGGCAGGAGCGCGCTCCACGGCGCGGGGCGCACGGCCACAGGGTCCGCGGCGGGTGGCGCTCGGACCCTCCGCTCTCCCCCGGGCCGTGGGCCAGGACCCCATGAGACGCGCCCACGAGGGGCGCGAGATCCCTAGCTCGGGCGGCGCTAGGCGGAGGGCGGTGCTGCAGCTGCCGGAGCCAGAGAGCTGCCGGCAGGAGGCGGCGGCGGCGAGAACTTGAACTTGGCGTCGGGAGCGGGCGCCCCGGACGCCCCCCGCCGGGGCCGGGGCGCCGAGGGACCTGCGCTGCAGCGCTGCCCCCCGAATGGCCGCGGCGGCGGACCGGGCTCCCACGCCGCGGCCCTAGGCGGCCTCTCGCCATGGCCAAGTGGCTAAACAAGTACTTCAGCTTGGGCAACAGCAAGACCAAGAGCCCCCCGCAGCCGCCGCGGCCAGACTACCGCGAGCAGCGGCGCCGGGGCGAGCGGCCCTCGCAGCACTCCCAGGCCGTGCCGCAGGCCTCCGCCGCCGCCTCGGCGTCCTGCGGTCCGGCCACCGCCTCCTGCTTCTCGGCTTCTTCGGGCTCCCTGCCCGACGACAGCGGCAGCACCAGCGACCTCATCCGCGCCTACCGCGCGCAGAAGGAACGCGACTTCGAAGACCCCTACAACGGGCCTGGCTCGTCGCTGCGCAAACTGCGCGCCATGTGCCGCCTGGACTACTGCGGCGGCGGTGGGGAGCCAGGCGGGGTCCAGCGCGCCTTCTCGGCCTCGTCCGCTTCGGGCGCCGCGGGCTGCTGCTGCGCCTCCTCGGGCGCGGGGGCAGCGGCGTCCTCGTCCTCCTCCTCCGGCTCGCCGCACCTCTACCGCAGCAGCAGCGAGCGGCGGCCCGCCACTCCGGCCGAGGTGCGCTACATCTCCCCCAAGCACCGCCTCATCAAAGTGGAGAGCGCAGCGGGCAGCGGGGCCGGGGACCCCCTGGGGGGCGCCTGCGCGGGCGGCCGCACCTGGAGCCCTACGGCTTGCGGAGGCAAGAAACTGCTCAACAAGTGCGCCGCCTCAGCCGCGGAGGAGAGCGGGGCCGGCAAGAAGGACAAGGTAAGGTGCCCCTCGGCCTCTTCCCGAGGTTCCAAAAGAGCCACGGTGCGCACGGGGACACCAAGGCACCCACTGCTCTGGTGTCGAGTCCCTACTTCAGCTTCGGCCTAGGACCCTGGGTCGGGGCTGGCGTGCTGCTTCCCGGTTCTGCCCCCTCCCGCGCGCTTTTCCTGGGACCGGCCGCCTCCTGACACCACCTCTTTCGCCGCTGCTCCCGGAACGTCTCCTCTCTGAGCCCACAGCCCGAGCGAGAGCGCCTGGCCCAGCCTTGCCCCAGGAAGACGGACCCAGCCAGCCCTTCCGGCTGCCAAGGAGTAAAGTCAGAGTCAGAGCTGTCAAGGACTTCAAAGAGCTTTGACTCCTGACTCCCCTTACTCCAGCCTCCACCCTCCGCTCACGCTCTAGGTGGGGAACTGAGGTCTAGAGCAAGGAAGGGACTCGCCCAATATTACACAGCATTCTCGGTGGCAGATCCGGACCGGCTGTCTCCGGCGTGTATATGTAAATCCCTCGCGGCTGCCCTGCCCCGCCCCACCCAACCCCCAGCTCCAGGTTTCCAAATCCGGGCTGCCTGGTACCGGAGCTGCTCCGGGAACCTCCACGCGTGCTTTTCCGGTTGAAATGCGCTGCCTCCAAGAGCGCTCCTCACCGAACCCGTCAGTTCCTGCCGCTGCACGCGGGAGGGGTCAGCCTATCAGGCCCGGCTGGAAGGAGACCGCACCCCTCCTATCCTCACCTGCTTCCTTCCTGACATCAACCCTACCCCATACGGTCCCAGGAACACGGGGGGACTTTGTGACAACCGCTTCCTAAAGCATTAGGCCATCTAGTTCCCTCCCTTTGAAGCAGACGAGTTAATTACAGCCAGACTAGGCCCCCTCCTCCTCCTTCACACTCCTGTGAAGCCCTCCCTTCCCCCATAAAATAATACTTGTTCTGTCTACTTCTGGTGGAAGGCAGTGTTTTGATTAAATCTGAGGCCCGGTGGGAGAGCTCCTTCCTTCTCAGCGCCCTGGTCCGTGTCTGTTGTTCTCCCCACCTTTTTCCCCCAAAGGTAAACCTTTGCCCAGGCCTAGGCTGGGGGAGACTGATTAAGAGTCTGAGTTCCTTTTAGGACTGGACGTCCAGACAGCAGTGAGGCGGGCTCTTACCTGCCAGCTGGTGCTTGGAAAGGGATCTTTTTTGTTTGCCGGGAGAGAGGAGGAAGGGAATGTCCCTCCTCTAGTTTTTCTGCCTGGCCTCCTCTCCCCAGGTCCCCCGAATATCCTATCCCCTGCTTGATCTGCATGGGCAGTCTGTGGAGGATCCCACCTCTCCCTGGAGGCAGTTTGAGGCACGCCTCGGAAGCTTGGACTCTGGGTTTCCTCAGCACCCAGGATGCCACACCTAGATGACGACTAGCTGGGAGCCAGGTGGCCACCCAGGAGCTGCCTTGGGAGAGGGGGTAGATTTCCCTGGGAGCCACCAGGACCCTGGGCTTGTGGTTGATCAGTGAGGGAAACACCAGACTCCGTGCAGTCTTATGCATGGCCCAGGCTTGGCTTGGTACAGGCTCTGGGGAAACCTGGAGGTCTTGAATATAAAAGAAGGCACGAGAGGGTCACGGCCAACTGCACCAGACTTTATGCATCCTCCTTGTTACCCTTCAGCCACGCCCCAGGTGGGCAGATCTCCTTTCTCTTTCACTGCTAGTGGTTCAAAACTTCAGTAAACATTTTTTTCCCAATTACAATTAAGACTGTTTCAAACACTGAGAAATGATTTGTTTTATAGCCAGGTTGTCAAGATGTTTAAGACTTGACTTCTTTTCATCACCAGGTATTTCTTATGGGTCTTCTCTGTGCCCTCCCCTGCTGGGTGCTGGAACAGAGACCCTCTGCAGTGAGTGCTATGACAGAGGCCACAGTGGCGTGATGGTGATGAGTGCTACAATGAGACCTTGTGTTACAGGGTTACAGGGAGGATGAAGGGCACTGGAGAGGTTGGGGGGTGTGACATCGAGGAGTGCACCTTGGAGGCAGGGCCATTATTGTGAGGGGGGCGGTGGTCACCATGGTTGACTGGAGAAGAGCCCTGTGCTTCAGGGAACCTCAGGTGAAGTCCCATGTGACTGAAATTGAGAGGTTAAGATAAGTTGGGCAGGGCCTGGTCAGGGAGGACCTTGTAAGCTAAGCACAGAGGGGGCCTGTGAAAGGATTCAGCTGTGAGAGTGTTGTGATCAGATATGATTTTTTAGAGGATCTCTCTGGGCTACTTTTCACCTACTAGGTTGTGACTGTAAGACCTTTGATCTTTTGAGAAGTTGCCCAGATGTTCTTTCTACCCAGGAGGAAGGAGGCAGCCAGAGAGGGTCAGCAGGACGTTCTAGTGCAGTGATCCTCAAACTTTATTGTGCCCAGAGGGCTGGTTACAACAGATTGCTGGGGTCCATCCTGCAGCAACTAATTGAGCATGCCTGATGGGGGACCTGAATGTTTGCATTTCAGCATTTCCCAGGTTGAGGGGAAGTGGCTGAGGGTCCTGGTACCATGCTTTGAAAACCACTCATGCAACAGTGGCTTCTTCTTAACTGTCCCTCTGGGTCTTCTGGTCAGGGCAGCCTTGGAATGCAGAGACTCTGGATGCCCTTGTTTCTGCCATCTGTGTGTGGCTACCTCCTGATCCTTGGCCAGCACCCCTCCACCCCCACCCCGTCAGGCAGTCAGGAAGCAGTTGTTTTCACATTATTTCCAGCCAGACAGCTTTTGGGAGGCCAGGCACACTGTAGATCCAGCCTTCCTTCTGCCCCTCACTCATGGATCCAGGAAAACCCACTTCTGGCACCTCATTTAGTCTTTATCCATTGTTAGAGGTCTCACCCGCTCACCTAGGCTGGAGTGCAGTGGCGCAGTTATGGCTCACTGCAGCCTCAACCTCCCAGGCTCAAACAATCCTCCCACCTTAGCCTCCCGAGTTACTGGGGCCACATACTGTCACGCCTGGCTAATTTTTTTATTTGTAGAGATGAGGTGTCGCTATGTTGCCCAGGCTCCTGGGCTCAAGTGATCCTCGTGCCTTGGCCTCCCAAAGTGCCAGGATTGCAAGTGAGAGCCACAGCACCCCACCCACTTTTCCGTTTGTAATTATTTGGAAGAAAAACTAGCCTTGCTGTAATGGTTTCTCCCCTAACATAGCCCACTTTTTCCAGCATTTACTTTGTGCTCAGAGATGTCTTGGTATAAGTGTGAGGAGGGGAGGTAATGAAGGATGCAGGAGACTTGTCCATGATCTCTGGCCTGAGCCCCTGGAGGAGATTGACAGGAATTTCATCCTTTGTTTCCCACTGTTTTTATCTTGGAGAATTTGGGGAGATCATCACCTAGGAGGTGGCTTTGAGCTGGATCTAGAGTTGGAAGTGGAATCCCAGCGCAGGGGAGAGGGTGACTGCAGGCTGCAGGAGTGCTTATGTGTCAGGGTGTGCATATGTAAGTGTATACGTGTGTGTGAACATAGACATGTGCATGTACGTATGTGTATGTGTATAAAATCTCAATGTGGGGCCTGTTCTTGGAAAGCAACATTTTCATGCAGCGGGGCCTTGTTTGGGGAATGAGAGATGACAGTGTGAGAGAGGTAGGGGCTTGAAGTTAGACCCCACAGGGGAGACCTTGAAGGTTGTTGAGCCAGGGAAGGGATGTACTCAGAGCCATGGTGAAGGGGCATCCAAGCTATAAACAGTTGCCAAAATCTGGGGATCGAAATTAGGGGACAGTTGTAGTTCTGGTGAGAGACGGTGAGGGCCTGAGCTCCTGGGAAGAGAAAATGAAACTGGAATAGGTAGACACATTATTCCTTCAAGTTGTGCTTTATTAAAAAAAAAAAACAATGATTACAAAAGAGGCCAGTTACTTTGGTAGGTCTCCTTTTGTGCAGCCAAACAGGTCTCATCCAGTTATATTTTCTGCTGAAGTCTTGTTTCTTCTATTATAATTAAATAAATGTTGTTTCCACCACAATTAAGTCAGGATGCATCATGACATCAGTTTTCCCGGGTTTTAAATACATACTGATGTGTACCAACACTTTATATTTTGTCAGCATCCAGAGTTGAGTTAAATAACACTTTTTCCATAGTTACAGAATAAATAATATCATGTCTAACTTCTTTTTTTTTTTTTTTTTTTTTAAAAAAAACATCCAGCAAACAGTTTCTAAACTGCCTGCTAGGAAGGGGGAGTTCAGAGAGAAATAAGTGATGGCTAACTTTCCAAGAAGGAAGCTTCTCAGTTTGCAGTTGAATACCAGCTTCTCCCGGTCTAGTCAGGGAGACAGATACAACCAGAGAGACAATATCACAACCTGAGGAATCCCAGAAGTGTGTGCAGAGGGCTAGGAGGGCCTGAACTTGCCTGTGAAGCCAAAGAGGGCCTTTAGGAGAAGGTCGCACTTGAGCTGAGCGTGGAAAGCTGAGTGGGAATTCCCGAGGCAGGGGAGTGGGGAAGAGGGCTTTTCATGCAGAGGGGATAAAGCAGTCAGTGCCATGGCCTGGAGGCTGGAGAGGATGGCTGGGGGCAGCAGGGCAGGTGTGGCAGGAGACTGCAGGGGGAGGTTGGAGCCCACAAAGGGAAGAAAGTCTCATGTGCCTTGCTGCGTAGTTGTGAATTATCATTTGTCCTGTTTCACATAAAATCATTGATGTAGGGCTTGATTAAAGCCAGGGTCAAACGAGTTGTCAGTCATTCCCATTTGATGAACAGCCACATTCTCTAGTTCTTAAAGTGTCACTGATGGAAAAGGTCAGGGTCACACTTGGTAGCTGAGGTTTGGCTTGGGACACTTTCCCCTATGAACTCCCATCCCCTGAAAGTAGTGTGAGAAAAATGCTGTGTGTCAAATCCAGTTTTTCCTGGTTGATTCCCCAGAAGGGAAATGCATTCTCCAGGCTTCATAGTAACCACTTAATCGGTCGTTTAATTCTCACTGTCCCACTGGGAAAGGCTTGGGTACTATATTAGCTGTTGCTACATAACAAATCACCCCAAAACACCTGTGATTTGATTGTGGGCCATGCGGTCTCTATCTTAGCTCTTCAGCTCTGCCACTGTAGCTTGAAAGCAGCCATAGACAATATGGAAATTCATGGAAACAGCTGTATTCCAATAAAACTTTATTTACAAAAACAGGCAGCTGGCCTGTGCACTGTAGTTTCCAACCCCTGCTTTAAAGATAAGCTTTTATTATAGCCACGAACCTGTACATCTGAGTCATTTTTCTGGTCTCAGTTGGGCTCACTCATGCCTTTGCAGTCAGTGGGGGTGGGGTGGGTATGCAGCCCTGCTGATCCTGGCTAGGCTTTCTTACGTGTTTGGTGGGCTGGTTTAGGATGGCCTTGGGCTGCAACAATTCAGCTCTGTTCTGTGTGGTCTCTCCTCCTCCAGCACATGTTCGTATGACGGCAGCAGGGTTCCAAGAAAAAGCAGGAGCGCATGAGGTCTCTTGAGGTTGGAAACTGGCACGCTGACCCTTCTGTTGGCCAAAGCAAATCTTAAGGCCAGCCACGATTCAAGAAGAGAGGAGGAGCTGCAGTGTCCCATGGCAAAGGGCAGGGATACAGGCAAGCCATTAATTAGGGCCTTCAATGCCATCATCTACCTTATCCCCATATTCCAGATAAAGAAACTGAGGCTTAGAGAGGTTGATGACTTGCCTGATGTCACACAGCTACAAAGTGATAGAGCACGGATCACACCAGTGCAGTCTTGAGTTCAAAACCTATATGCTTCCTCTATTTTCCATGGTTTCAATGGAAATAAGTAGTGTAAAGCTTGGATATTTACAGGAATATGTTTTACATGTCTCCTCCTCCCCTTTACTTAATGCTACTCTTCTTGCAGCCCTCTGCCCTAATTTCTCCACTTTCAGCCTTGTCTTTGGTATCCCTAGAAGAGGCCCTAGATCTGGCTTTTCTGTTTCTCTCTCTTCCATCTGCCTCAGAGTTCCAGAAATGAGATGTTAATGCAGCACTTGAGTTATTTTATAGAGAAATTCTGAGCACAGAGTTGGCACATCCCAAGGGACAGCTGCACAAAACGTGAGTCTTGTAACTGTAATGTCTTCTCATTCTAACACCAAGCATTCCTTCCCTTCAAGGATTCGCCAGGCTGTGTGTGCTCTGTTTGGAGAAAGAGACTGGCGGTACACTGGCCCTGATCAACAAGGAACTTAAGTTTCCTTGAAAGAGATCAAGTGACTATCCTCTCTAATCTGACAATCTCAGAACATGACTGATTACCCCAGGGCTTAACCCCCATGACTTGACCTTATCCTCTTTTTGCCCCCAGAGCATTTCTGACCCATAAAAATTAGCTTTAAAAGTCAAATCTGAAACAGCTGTGGTTTCCTCTGATCAGTCAGCAAGGTTGAACTTGCCTGTGGTCAAGCCTTCTCCTGATTAGTTTAGCTTGTGCTGGGAGAGCCCAGAAGTGGTGGCCTGTCGGGAATGGGTAGGCCAGCTTGGCCCTAGAAAATAAACTGGGACGTGTGACTTTCCAACAGAGCTGGGATGCTGGCTAGCTGACGGCAACACACCCTGTGGTTTTCTGAGGTTGGTTGATGGTGGCGGTAGGAGTAGTGCTTTTTTTTTTTTTTTTGAGGCAGGATCTCACTCCTGTTCTCCATACTGGAGTGCAGTGGCACAATTACAGCTCACTGCAGCCTCAACTTCCTGAGCTCAGGCGATTCTCCCACCTCAGCCTCTCAAGTAGCTGGGACTACAGGCAGGCACACACCAGCACACCCAGATAATGTTGTTTTTTTTTTTTTAAGTAGAGATGGGGTTTCACGATCTTTCCCAGGCTGATCTCAAACTCCTGGGCTCAAGTGATCCGTCCGCCTTGGCCTCCCGAAGTGCTGGGATTACAGGTGTGAGCCACTATGCCCAGAAGGTGGTACATTTTCTGCAGGACAAAGGCGGTGGTCGTCTTTGACACCCTAACTTTCATATGGCCTGTGCTGACTGAGGAATTGCTATATTCAGGCCACCATGAGGAGCTGTGTGGATACAGGGATGAACCAGGGCCTGGATAGTGCCCGCTCCTGAAAAGCTTATCTTCTGGTTGAGGACACAGGAACCAAGGTTCAAACCCACATCTGTATGTCAGAATTTGTCTGTAAATAAAGTAGTGTGGGTGAGCTAAAAGCCATCTTGGCACATAGACTGTTCTGGGCAGGGCCTTGATTTCATGGAGCCACAGGAGAAGCAGGGTGAGGAGGAGGTATTTGAGTAAGAAAAGCACAATCACTTGAATTAAGGGAGCTTTCCACTACAGTAATATTAGCTAATACTTTTATTGTACATACTCTGAGCTAGGTGCAGTTCTGTGTGCTTTGTATGTAACCTTACTCCTCACTACAGTCCTTTGAGGTAGCTACTACTACTGCTACTACTATTCTTATTTTTACATATGAGGAAACCAAGGCACAGAGAGGTTAAGTCACTTGTCTAAAGTCAGGTCAGCTGGGTGGGGTGGTTCACGCCTGTAATCCCAGCACTTCCTGTAATCCCAGCACTTTGGGAGGCCGAGGTGGATCACCTGAGGTCGAGAGTTGGAGACCAGCCTGGCCAACATGGTGAAACCCCGTCTCTATTAAAAATACAAAAATTAGCTGGGCGTGGTGGTACATGCCTGTAATCCCAGCTACTTGGGAGGCTGAGGTGGGAGAACCGCTTGAATCTGGGAGGCAGAGGTTGTAGTGAGCCGAGATCAGGCCACTGCACTCCAGCCTGGGCACCAGAGCGAGACTCCATCTCAAAAAAATAATAATAATAAAGTCAGACAACCAGTAAGTGGGAGAGATGAGATGTGAAGCCAGATCCAGCATCTATCTGTAACCACTGTGCCATACTACCTCAAGCTGCACAATCCCATGCCCGAATTTGCTCTATTGTCTCTGCCTTATTTGTGGTTAGACTTACTCTTTGTAAAATATCCCCTCTGTTGGCATGGTAGAAGTGACTGATTCCAACATTTATGTAAGTGTTCCACAGCTTAAAGGGGGCACTTTCACACCGGTAATTTGTTTGCTTCTCAGAGCCACTCTGTGAGGAACGGGCTGTAATCTCCCTTTTGCAGGTGGAGAAACAGAGGCTCACGGGGAGGAGTGCCTTCTGCCCTGCCTCACAGCAGAGGCAGAGCTGGCAGCCAGTATCTGCTGTGTGTATTGACCTTGTGTTGAGGCCAGTGCCCTTTGTGCCGGCGTGGTGTGGAGGTGGCGTGGCCGAAGCTGGAGTCTACAGGAAGGGTGACAGCCTGATTGATTTCCGCTTCTTCCCGTGTTTTGATTCTGAAACGCTTTGCTGAGACCATTAAGGAGCATTGACAGAGGACCTTGCTTCCACAATGGAATTTTCCTTCTCTTCCTGTTTGGTATTTTCCAGTAATATTTCTATTAATGTTTCACTTTCAGCGGCACTAACTTCCTGAGAATTTGAGCTTTCCTAACTTCCGAGGCAGGAAGAACTGAATTTTCCTCTAAATCATTCAGTTCCTTTCCATTTTCTCCAAGGGGAGCTGTCTCTGGATTTCCCATTATGCTGTAAAGGAAGGATCTTGGAGGTGGGTCCAGGGGATGGAGAGAGAATTAGAGCCCCAGGGAGTGACTCAGGCCCAGTGTTTTCCAAGCAGCATATAATACTCCTGGTCAGAAAGGGGCTTCCCAAGGCTGAGGAGGGGAGAGTGACTCGACAGGTGGGCGGGTGGGTGGGGGAAGCAGATCCCCTGGCCCACTGCCGGGCCTTGACTTACAGGCTGGACCCAGAGTTCCCAGTGGGGCTGTGAGAGCCCATGCCAAGTCCTTTCTTCTCATTCATTCATTCAGTAGACATTGTTGAGAGCCTGCTATGTGCTGGGGATTGTTCTGTTTAGGTGCCGGGAATAGAACCATGAACAAATCAGGTAAGAGTCTATGCTCCCCTGAGCTTGCTCTCTCATGACAGGAGTCAAGTAAATATAGTTATGTCAGGGGTAGGGACTGTGAAGAAAGTAAAGAGGAATAAAGAGGCGAGGGCAAGTGTGAATTTGGGGTAGGATGCTTTTTGTATGGGTGCTCAGAGAGGGCCTTGCTAAAGATTGTGATGGCATGAACCACCCTGCTCTCCGAGGAGGGCATTCCAGGCAGAGGGAAGAGGAACAGTGCAGAAGCCTGAGGCAGTAGCATGCCTGGGTGGTTCAGGGAGCAATGCAGAGATGAACGTGACTGAGCGGAGCAGGTGAGGAGGAGGTGTGAAGGCAGATGAGGGCTGAGAGGTGTGGGGCTGAGGAAGTTGGGCCTCACAAGCATCGAAGAGGCCTTCCTCGCTAACCCTGCGTGAGATGGGGGCAGCAGAGGGTTCTGAGCAGAGGAGCCAACCACGCAACTGACTTGGGTTTTTAAAGGGTGGCTCTGGAGATTTTAGAGCAGAGGGCACCAGCAGGCAGACCGCTGGAAGCAGGGCTGTGGCAGCAGGTGATGAGAAGAGGGTGGATTCCGGTGTGTGGTGAAATTGGGCCTCGGGATTTCCTGACAGAGATGAGGGAGAAGAGCCAGGATGGCTGCAGGGTTTTTTTTGGCCCTGAGCAGCCACCAATGAAGCAGATTCAGCAGCTGAGGCCTAGGGGTCCAGAGTGGGCTGCACCCTGCCCTCTGGGGCCAGGAGGTGCCTGAGATCCCAGGGAAGAAATGGATGGCCCTCTGTGTGGGCCCTGTGTAGGAGGAAATGGGGAAAACTATCAGGAAGAGGAGGCCTCATGGGAGATGGGTCCAGAGCAAGGTGTGGTTGGGGCATCTGAGACAGAGGGGATCCCATCCACAGTGGCTGAGATTGGAAGGGGAACCCTGCTGTGTGCAGTCAGGGGTGGCCAGAGCTTGGGGCATGACATGGTGTATTTGCCAGGGATAGAGGAAGGTGGCAAGGAGCCGGGCCCCACCTGCCACTGGTCTGAAATTGCCCCAATAATCCTAATTCAAAAGAAGCCACCTGCTGTGTTGCGTGGCTGAGCTGGGCACCACAGGAGGGTGGAGACAGTGCGGTAATTAAGTCTCCAGGGACAGGGCTGGAGCAGCCACTGTTTTGCTCAGCAGAGCATTTCATTGCTGGCTGCTTCTGATAGGAAGTGGTCCCTTATATTGTGGATTCACTGGTACATGGGCTACGGGGAGTATGCAAACAGAACTAGGAGGAATGAGAATTTGCAGGTTTCTCCAGGCTACAGCTAAATTCTAAAAATGAAAATCATCAGAAAGTTCTTAACAGTGAAACTTTACCATTTCATTGGACGTGCACTCCCAGAAAACCAGACAGCCTGGTAATCCCTCTGGTGCATTCCAAAGCCACACATGTGATTGGGGACTGCGTGGCATTTGCGAAATGGCGCGGTGCCTACCTGCCCTGTGTGGGGCCCCAAGTTGGCTGTGCTCTGAGCCGATTCCTCAGAAAGGGGCCAGCTTGCATTTTGAGCTATAGTTCCGTGTTTATCTCTTGACTAACCTTTTACCCCTTGTAACAAAATTAAGACAAGTTTGGTATAGAAAATAATAAGTAAGCAAAACTCAGAAACCAACCCTGATTCTATAATTCAAAGAAACCACCATTAACATTTTACTACTTTTTTATCTAGCCATTTTTCAGTGCATGTATTTATATATATATGTTTATTTTTCCCTCTACAAAAATTAAGTAATACCATCTTTTTTTTAAACTTAAAGACACAGAAAGATGTCTACAATATCTTAAATATTTAACAACGGTAATTTAATAGCTGCATTGTATTCTGTTTACATGTTAGGCTTTTCCTCATTTTCACCAATTTAACAGTGCCATAATGAACATCTTTGTAACTTAATTCTTTGCATAGGTCTATGATTATTTCCTTGGGGTTGATTCTGAGAATTGTTGGATAAGACAGTAAAAAGTTTGATACATACTTTCAAATTGTGTTCTAGAAAGACTTTACAAGTTGACACCTGTTCTACCCTTCTCACACAATCCTGGGAATTCTAATGCAAGTTAGTTGCATTTGCAGTTTCCTGGATTCCTTGTGCAAACGTGTGTTGACCATTTGTGTTGCTTTTCTAAAACTGTTTACTTTATCATCTGTTCATTCTTTTCTGCTGCAGGGTTTTCTCTGTTGATTTATAAGAACGCTGTGTGGGTTAACAATGGCAGCTCCTTGCCTGCCATTTGGGTTGCAGAATATTTTTTAAAGTTTGTAATTTGCCTTTTGGTTCTATATGTGGCAATTGTTGGTTACAATGAATTGTTTTCTATTTAATCAGTCTCCACATTCATGATTTCTTGAGCGTGCTGCTGAGAAAAGTCTTCCCGTTTGGGCACAGTGGCTCATGCCTGTAATCCCAGCACTTTGGGAGACCGAGATGGGTGGATCACATGAGCTTAGGAGTTCGAGACCAGCCTGGGCAGCATGGCAAAAACCTGTCTCTACTAAAAATACAAAACATTAGCTGGATGTGGTGACATGCGCCTATAGTTCCAGCTACTTCAGAGGCTGAGGCACGATAATTGCTTGAACCCAGGAGACAGAGGTTGCAGTGAGCTGAGATCGTGCCAGTGTATTCCAGCCTGCGAGAAGACAGAGCAAGACTCTGTCTCAAAAAAACGAAAAGTCTTCCCTACTCTAGTATTTATATTTTCTTCTAATACTTTGATGGATTTTCTTTTCTTTTTTCTTTTCTTTTTTTTTTTTAACATTAAAATTTCCATCCCCCTAGAGTTTGATTTCATGGTATGAAGTATGGTTGTCATCTTATTTTCCAAATGGCTAGTGTGTTTCTGGACACCCTGTATTGCTTGTTCATGATCTGTCTGTTTTTTCAGGTACCTTTTTAGACTTAAATATTTTGACTCCATCTTACCCTGACAGTGTTTAGGTATCATCAGTGATTATGATAAGGACAATGAAGGCCTGTCTTTATAAAATGACACCTTTCTTCAGCAGATATCCATGTGCTTATTACACATTCAACTCCTGACATCTGAGGAAAGTAACTAGGTATAAACTAGGGCTTCATCTTTACCCACCACAGCAGAATGCCAAACCTGCTGTGGTGGGTGGGATGTGGCCAAGACAGCCTTGTCTTGCCTCTAGTGAAGTCGGCATCCTTCTCTGATACCAGAGGCTGGGCTGTCTAGGTGTATTTGAGGCAATCACTTACGGTGGTCTGCCCTGTCCATGTGGCTTGAACCAAGCGAGTGTTTCAGTTTTCACAGTGATTTTTGTAGAGAGGGGGTGTAGTGTTCAGTCGTTCGACCATATTCCAGCACTGCGCTGAGTCCTATGGGACAATCAGAGACGATTAAGCCTGGGTGCTCTAGCTCAGAGCACAGGAGTGGGTATTGGAGAGGGAGGAATTCATTGCCAGCATAGACAGGCAGGTAAATGACTCCCTGAACAAACAAGAGAAGCATTTGGGCTGAGGTGGGTGTGGCTGGTGGGAGAGTTCAGAATGGGTAGGATTTGAAGGTGTGGCCTGTGTGGGCCACACGATTTTGGTCACTCAAATTTTTTAACACCTGCAAAAAGTCCAGGTGATGATAATTCACCAAGTTCTTCCTCTGCACCCCACGCCTTTTCTGTCCGCCATCAACCCATGTGTCCCGTGTCTTCAATCAGTGAGAGGTTTTTTCCAGACCACTCTGGCCTGTTTCTCTTTTTCTGGCTCATGCTGGTGTCAGGAAAATCCATCCTGCAGTGTTTGCTGTGAGGCTGATGACATTAACAAAATTGGTATTAAAGGAACAGATTAAGTCCAGGAGTGTTCATGGGGAATAAATCCAGGAAAAAGTGCAGATTTCTGAACACTGCTGAACACGACTGTGGTTCTAAGAGGCTGAGGGTGTCTGCCTAACTCACCGCACTGTGTGTCACATCACGTCACTGAACCCAGCACTAGCCCTGGCAGCACAGTAAAATTACCTGTACATTATTTTACAAATTTCAGTTCCCTAGGCTCCCATCCCAGATTAATTAATTTCTGGAGATGGGGCCAGGGCATCAGTATTTTTTGAAGCTCCTAGATGATTGTGATCTGCAGCCAAGGTAGAAAGCTGCTATCCTTGACCTTTGGTGTCCCAGAGAGCTGAGGATCACCCCATCCAACCCTCTTCCAAGCTGAAAACTTCCAGTGTTGAGATTTATCACCGTTTGTCCAGCCACTTTTGCACAGCTGAGGTTGACTTTTTTTTTTTATGTTTCCTCTAGCTTGTTGAGCACCTGGTATTCACAGGAGTTCTGCTGGCTGAACTTTTTCTTTGTAGATTCTACTACTGTCTTGGTTTAACTCTCTGAGGTCAAGTAGAACCAGTCTAACCTTGCTTCTCTCATATAAGGACCCTCAGATGTGCGATTGTCTCTTCAAAGGCAGAGAGAAGCTGCAGGCTATAACTTTGTTCACAGAGTCAGATTCCCAGCCAGGACCCCAGCTGCTAAGGGCAAGGATGCTTTGATGTCACAACTGTGGGGGTCTTGATGGAGCCCAAGTCTAGGAGCTTCCTGTGGGCAGGAAGTAATAGGCTAGAGCAGGTTCCCAGTGGGTGAGTTGAAGTTGGCACTGAGGTGTTAACTGTGCAGGCAGGTGACTGGATGGGGAACAAGGTCAGATTCCCAGGTGGATTTGGGGAGTCTCAGCAAAGGAACTGTCAGAAGTGGATTCCAGAGGAGTAGGTGGCAAGTGGAGCAGAGGTTGTCTGGCTGAAAGCAGTGTGATGTCAGGGTTGGGCATTCCCTGTCCTGGTTCTTGGCCCCCTTGTGGGGGCTAGCTGGCAAGATCATATACCACAGGAGCCCAGGGCTGTTGCTCCAGACACAGCAGAACCCAAGTGTGTCTCGCTGTGGTGGTGTGAAACACTCACTGGCTTTAGGGTCAGAAGTCCAGAGCTCAAATCCTAGCTCTGGTGCTTGGAAGCTTAGTAACTTGGGACAAGTGATTAAATTCTCTGGGTCTGGAATGCCCCATCCGCTATGTAGGTAAAATAGTAATAGATGGTGTTTCCTGAGCATTCACTCTGTCACTATAGGCAACACTTCCAGTACTTGATCCTTACTGTGGGTCTTTGAGGTGGTGCTGTGAGAACCCCCATTTTACAGATGGTAAGGCATTTGGGAGATGAGGTTCTGGGGAAGTACATTGGGTCATTGTGAGGATTAAATAAAATCATTTGTTGAAATGGCTGAGCATAATGCCTAGCATTTAGGAAAACCTTTATGAATGTTTTATATTATTTTGGCCTGTGTGTCTTGGGCCTCAGTCCAGCTTGGAACTTTGGGCTTTCTATAGCCACAGTAAAGTCAGTAGGCTTGCCCTTTGTGGGCTGATGATGTGGTCCTCAAAAAGTGAACCTATCCTTATCTTGATGGGTCTGCTTATGGTTAAGCTTTACCTAGGATCACCGCTCTGTTCTAAGAGCTTGAGGTACGTTAGCTCACTGATTCCCACAACACCCCATAGGAGGCAAGTTCTATTAAGAGTCCCATTTTGGCTGGGTGCAGTGGCTCACATCTGTAATCCCAGCACTTTGGGAGACTGAGGCAGGTGGATCACGAGGTCAGGAGATGTTAGACCATCCTGGCTAACATGGTGAAACCCCATCTCTACTAAAAATACAAAAAGTTAGCCGGGCGTGGTGGCATATGCCTGTAGTCCCAGCTACTCAGCAGACTGAGTCAGGAGAATTGCTTGAACCCGGGAGGCGGTTGCAGTGAGCTGAGGTCATGCCATTGTACTCCAGCCTGGGCGACAGAGAGTGACTGCATCTCAAAAAAAAAAAAAAAAAAAAGTCCCATTTTGCAGATGGAGAAACTGAGGCAAAGAAGTTTGTGTCTTATTGTAGATGACACTGCTAGTAGTGGGCAGAGCTGGAGCTGGGGTTCCAGCCAGGCAGTCAGTCTGTGTTACACAGATGCAGGGGACAGTGACAGGGTCAGCTCTGTGTCAGCTGATGGCCATTTAGAAACCATAGCTCTCTATTGTTGATAAAGTGTCTGGTTTGGGCCAGGTACACTCCATAGGCATTCTCAGGACAATGCTGCCAAAGGTGCATCAAGGAAGGCTTAATGGAGGAGGTGGCATGGGAGCTGGGCCTTCATGCATAGGGAGGATTTGGATATTTAGAGACTGGTGGATGTGGAGGAGGACTTCTGAGAGAGGGGCCTTCTGAATGGTCCCTAGTAGATGATGGAGGAGAAGCCAGGTATGGGAAGGCCTTCAGGGCCAGGCCACAGTTTGGTCTTTATTCTGTGGGTAATGAAAAGTGGTAGAGGGAGGGAGTGAAAGGGTCAGCTTCATGCTTTAGGGACACTTGTATGTCTGTAGCCTGAGGGGATAGGTTACAAAGGGTGGGGGTGGGGGCGGGCTCTAAGCTGGCCATGAAGGTGAGGACCTCAGTTAGGAGGACATCAAATATTTTAGGCAGAGGCACCAAGGGCCTGAAATACTGCAACTGACTGCTCAGGCAGCTCTCAGATGACACTGGGCAATCAAGAGAAATTGACCGAGCGCTTGTCAGGAGGATAGATTTTTCTGTCAATAGCTGAGACATCCTCTGTGGGAGTTTGTGAGTTACTCAGTCCATCAGAGCATTTGTCCACATTCTGTCAGAGCCAGACGGAACATGTGCTGGGGTCACAGAGTCTGGGCCGGGAATGGCCCTGCTGGTCGGAGAGTTGGGCGGAGGAGGCCTTGTACAAGTCAGACTGCTTGTTTCTGTTGAAACACGAAGCAGGAAAGGACAGAGCTACTGAGCAGCACATCCAAAAGGAAAGACATGGGGGCACTAAGGAGATGGGGGAGCAGGCCGTGTGTGTTCTGGGGGTGGACAGAGTTAGTCACCTGCCCTTGAGATGGAGTTCTCCCATCTGATGGCAGCACCTCGTGGAGTTAGAGGCATTCCAGGATGTCCAGGCAAACGATGGCAGTTCGAAAGAAGCCATGTAAAGTTGCTGGCATCGTAGTCGAAGTCTTCAGAAGACAGCAGTGCAAGAGGGGAAAGGGAAAACCAGGGCTCTGAGCCAATGCAGGATGCTGACCTTCAGAGGACGTCCTTCCAGGGAGAAGCTCTTTGAAAAACAGTAAGTGCTCAGGTCCCCAGAGGGAAGGAAACATTAGCCTCAATGAAGATGTTTGCTGGGCTCAATTGAAGAGCCCCTTGAGGATCCCTGGACAATTCCTTATGCCTTCACTGCTCCATCAGAGGGCTACTCTGGCTGGCAGAGCTTGCTTTACAGGCTCAGAAGAAACACTTTGTAAAGATCTAGGAATAACGTTGCCATCAGTCAGCTCCTGCTTGCTGGGCTTCTGTGGGGCTCTGGATCATCTGAAAGCCATCTGTGGTGTGACTGTGAAGTGATGTGATGGTGGGAGTTGGTGTCATCACTTCCTCGTCACCCACAGGACTGCTGAGAATGCTGTCACAGCCTGGATGATATTCCCAGGCCTTGGGCCTGAAGGTTGTCAAAGTGCAGACACTCCACCCAGACATGCTTTGAGGTCTTGCCTACTTGCCCTTTGTCCCTCTGCCTTGAATATTTTTTTAGACGGAGTCTCACTCTGTCGCCAGGTTGGAGTGCAGTGGCGCGATCTTGGCTCACTGCAACCTCTGACTCCCTGGTTCAGGTGATTCTCCTGCCTCAGCCTCCCGAGTAGCTGGGATTACAGGCATGCACCACCACACCCAGCTAATTTTTGTTATTTTTTAGTAGAGACAGGGTTTCACCATGTTGGGCAGGATGGTCTCGATCTCCTGACCTCGTGATCCGCCCGCCTCGTCCTCCCAAAGTACTAGGATTACAGGCATGAGCCACCCCGCCCGGCCTGCCTTGAATTTTATGTGCAACTTTGACTCAGATTCTTTGTCACCTGCAGACTAGGGTAGAAGTGGGCCTGGTTTTGAAAAGGCAGAGAAACTTTTCTTTATCCAGGCAAACTGTTTGGTTTGAGGAATCCTTACAGATGATTAGACTTGAAACCTCCAATGGAAGCAGAAATTGTGACAACTCAGAGAATCCTAAATAAGAAGTTTGGTAGTAAAAGATTGTAGTCAGTGGTTGAGGTGTGAAGGCATGTTCTTTTTTGTGTGTTTTATACTGTTTGGTTTTCTCCCCCTCACCTGCAAATTAGAAATCTCTCTTTTTTTGTATCTGCCTGGCCTTTTTGGGAATGGTTATCCTAGAAAATATCTTACTCTTTGCTTTTGATGGTTTCTTCTGATTACACCTTTTTTCTACAAACTAGTGGACACTTAAGAGTATTGGATTTCTTAACATTCGGCGGCTTCTAGTTCCAGGTATATTCAGGCATTTCTTACTCTGAAAGTAAATTTCAGTTGTATACATTGATTCATTTAGAGAGTCATTTTATGCTTGGACATTTCTGATGGCCGCCTTCATAGTTATGGGGAAGGGACTTTAGATCTGTGAAGAGTACTGAAACAAAACATACGTTTTGTTCATACGTTATTGTGTCTTCCCAGACTTGTCTTCAAATAAAATCCCAAAAAGGGAAATCAGGGCTTCCCTTGCAGAAAGAGGCCTGGCTGCCTTAGAAGATCCATATATTTGAATTTCAAAGGTTTGTTTGAATGTGAAATCTAAGGTAACCTTGCATTCAGAGTCTAAATTCAGAGATGAGCAAATTAGATTGTCATTATTAAGTCTATTTCTTAGACTTAATTGGGCCATGGCATTTTCTGTTGCTTAGTTCTTTAGTGGTAGAAGGGAAACTTTCCCATTGCTGAATAAAAGAAAGACTACTTGAGCCCTTTTGCTGAAGGACTGTGACATTTTCCTGCATTGGTTCTGGGGTTGGATGGTCAAGACTTTAACAGGTGGATTTAAGATTACAGGGTGAGACTTGGGGACCATAGCAAGCTGTGTTTCAGATCATCATGCATTCAATTTTTAAATGTTGGCTGCGCGCAGTGGCTTATGCCTGTAATCCCAGCAGTTTGGGAGGCCAAGACAGGAGGATCAGTTGAGGTCAGGAGTTCGAGACCAACCTGACCAACATGGTGAAACCTCGTCTCTACTAAAAATACAAAAATTAGCTGGTCATTGTGGCAGGCACCTATAATCTCAGCTACTCAGGAGGCTGAGGCCGGAGAATCGCTTGAACCAGAGAGGTGGAGGTTGCGGTGAGCCGAGATTGCACCACTGTACTCCAGCCTGGGCAACAAGAGTGAGACTCTGTCTCAAAAAAAAAAAAGAAAAACAGTCCCCATGGTACCTGCTCAAATACTGGCATGCCTAGGGGCCTATGAGGGAAGCAGTGTGGGCCAGTGAAGGAGCTCTCCCAGGGTTATTCTGGGTTCAGGGTCAGACTATGACTGTGGGCAAGTCACTTGACCTCTCTGAGCCTGTTTCCTTTTTGTTTTGTTTTGTTTTTTGTTCGTTTGTTTTTTTGAGACTGAGTCTTGCTCTGTTGCCCAGGCTGGAGTGCAGTGGTACGATAGCTCACTGCAACCTCTGCCTCCTGGGTTCAGGCGATTCTTTTGTCTCAGCCTCCCAAGTAGCTGGGATTACAGGCACGCCTCACCACACCTGGCTAATTTTTGCATTCTTTTAGTAGAGATGGGGTTTTGCCATGTTGGCTAGGCTGGTTTCAAACTCGTGATCTCAGGGGATCTGCCCACCTCAGCCTCCCAAAGTGCTGGGATTACAGGAATGAGCCACCACACCCGTCTGAGCCTGTTTTCAATGAGGATGTTGGCTGGGCTCTCACACCTGTAATCCCAGCACTTTGGGAGGCCGAGGCAGGAGGATCGCTTGAGCCTAGCTTGGGCAACATAGGGAGACCTCATTTCTACAAAATAAATTTAAAAATTAGCCAAGTGTGGTGGCATGCATCTGTGGCCTCAGTTAATTGGGAGGCTGAGAGGTAGGAGGATCACTTAAGTCTGGGAGGTTACGGCTGCAGTGAGCTGAGATGGCGCCACTGCACTCCAGTCTAGGTGACAGAGCGAGACTCTGTCTCAAAAATAAGTTAAATAAAACAAAAAAGATGTTCATTCCTGTCTTGAGATCGGCTGAGAAGGTGCCTGTGAATAGACTGTATAAATCAAAGTTGCCCTAAAAATGTTGTAGACTTGGTTTTAGATCAAAAAGCGTGACTGGAAACAGTGAGAGAGCAACGTGGAGAGGCTTAAAAGTTGTTACCCTGGGACCCCAGTGGTGCCCTCCTAGGGAAAAGCACCTAAAACATTTGGCAAAACCCAGAAGTGGAAATTACCTGAGTATCCAGCCATGGGAAATGGCTGATGTGTGGCCTAAAGTGAGAGGGAATACAGCCAACAAAAGCTGAGTTGAGTAACTCCACTGCAAAATCGTCAAGATAGAGAACGCTCAGTGACGTAATACTTTTTCATTTTTTATATGTGTATTTATCATTATTGTTTTGAGGCAGGGCCTTGCTATGTCGCCCAGGCTAGAGTGCAGCAGTGCCATCATAGCTCACGGCAGCCTCCCCCTCCGGGGCTGAAATCATCTTCGAGACTCAGCCTTCCAAGTAGCTGGGACTACAGGCACTCACCACCATGCCCAGCTAATTTTAAAATTTTATGTAGAGTCAGGGTCTCACTGTGTTGCCCAGGCTGGTCTCAAACTCAAGTGATCCTCCCACCTCAGTTCCCAAAGTGCTAGGATTACTGGCATGAGCTGCTGCAACCGGCCAAAAGTAATACTTTTTTAAAGGCAGGATATAAAAAATGATGAATATTTGTATTCTTTTCCAATTACTGCATTCCCACCTACATATGTAGAAAAAAGACTGGAAGGAAATCGACCAGAATATATACACTGTTTATTGCTGGAAGGTTGGAATATTTTACAGTTTTTAAAAACAAGTGCAAATCGTTTAATTACTATTGGAAATTTTTTAAAAGTAGTAACATTGCAAGCACAACGTGGGGAGGGGGATGAGAAGGTGAGGTAAGGGAGCGCAGACCCTCCACCTCCCAGCAGAGTTTTTTGCTGGGGCTATCTGAATGAGTTGTTGAACTTCAAAGCTGCTGAGTGTCTCATTGTGTTGGAATGCTGGCAATGAGGATCGCAGGAAGTGGTGACAAGCCCTTTGTTATATAAGCTCACCAGGCTTGCTCATTGGTGCCAGCTTTGGCCCTTAGTGTTCGATCAGGACTTTATCTGTCTGTGTCCGGGGCCACAGCCTTAGCTCGGGCAAGGACCTGTGCGGGAACTGCATAATCAGGCACAGGAAGCTGCAACTCACACCCTTGTTTGCTTAACACCCACTGGCACATTGGGCTATTCCATGAAAGGAGAAAGGACAAAGTGGAGGGATTTACTGGCTCTATTCCTGACCTGTAAAGATGGGGGATTTTCCCTTCCTCTTTGGAAGAAATCTGTCTTGCATCCTCCAAAAGCAAGAGCAACCTGCTTTTTGATCTGCTGCTGTTTCTCGGTTCCTGTTAATTCTGTGTTTATAATTGTGGTCCTGCCGAAGACATTAGCCAAGAGGGGTAGGAATGATGCAGTTCTAGAGCCAGATTGCAGTTTTCCCCTCTGTTAACTTCCCTGTTGGAGGCAGGCAGGGCCAGTCCTCGCACAGGACAGGTGCTCAGTGAAGCCTTGCAGTCTCCAGGAGTTTTCTGTACCGAAGGGGAGGTGTGTGTGCACACTTGTGGGTAAGAATATTGGACTGTTGCAACTAGAAAATAGCTCAGCCTTGTGCCTGAAGTGATTAGCTGCTTTCTGTTGAGCACTTACTGTATGCTATACTCTGCTGGGTTCTTTAGGTACACCTCTCATTGGAGTCCTCACAGGAACTCTGTAAGGAAGATACTATTTTTCATATAAGTAAGCAGACTTAGAGAGGTCAGGGACATGCCCAAGACCTGCCAGACTTCTCTGTTTTTATTGACATTCCTGTGTTATCTGGATACCAGGAACTGGGCTCTTGGAGAACATGAACTCATTTTTCACTCACCCCCCACAGCTGGCACTGAACCTGGAACACTGGCCACTCTGGGTGCGTTGAACCTTGAGGTGCCATGGCTAGGTGATGTTGGAAAGGCCCCTCCGCTCCCTGGGCCACGGTGTCTGCATTTGTAAAATGGCCAGGTATTCTTTTCTCTCACCAGGCCCCATCTTTTCCAAAAACTTCCCAGGACAGCCCTTAACAGCCCTCTCCAGACCTCAGGTTCCTGTGGAATGTGGTTTGTCTTGTAAGAGGTAGTCATAAGCCACAGGCAACGAAGGGATTTTTACTGTCAGGCCGAGACCCAAACATTCTATGACTGTTGTCCCCAATTAATGAGACACAAGAAACAAAGTTGTGCAACTTTACAATGAAGCCACATCTCATTGCGATTTCAGTTCCTTCCGTGTTAGAGGCGTGCGTCCTGCCCCTGGCAAGCTTGCATGTTTCATTCCTTGGCGTGATCACCCACCTTTTCACGTAAATTGGTTTGGAAAAGCCGTGGGCAGTTTCTAGAAATTAAATCCACTCCAGAGTATGGAAGTTTGACCACCCAAGATGTTCAGAGGAATGTGGTGTCTCCTGAGGGCCCTACTCGGAGAAGGAGGACCCGGGGAGGCGGGGAGCAGCTTCAAGCATCAATATGTTGCCCTCAGGGCAACTGCTTGTTCTTGTTTGCCTGTATTCAGTTCTTATGTGTCTAATACAGAGGTCAGCAACTTCTTCTGTAAAGGGCCAAATAGTATTTCAGGCTTTGCTGCAATACGGTTTCTCTTGCCTCTGTTCACTTCTTCAGGGGGCCATAGACAATATATAAATGGGCAGGCGTCGCCACGTTCAGCAGTGCTTTACTTACAGAAGTAAAGCTTTGCCCATCCCTAACTGAAAACATTAGGCGCCTCTTTTCTTCTTTTTTCTTATCTCGGCTCACTGCAACTTCCGCCTCCCGGGTTCAAGCAATTCTCCCGCCTCAGTCTCCCGAATAGCTGGGATTACAGGCACACACCATCATGCCTGGCTAATTTTCATATTTTCAGTAGAGATGGGGTTTCATCATGTTGGCCAGGCTGGTCTTGAACTCCTGACCTCAGGTAATCTGCCCTCCTCGACATCCCACAGTGCTAGGATGACAGGTATGAGCCACCTGTACTTGGCGCCTCTTTTCATAATCATGACCCATGTTGACTTGTCATCTCTGTGTTTTATACATACCCATTTTGACCTGATTGTTTTGACCCCTCCCCCTCTTGATTTGTTTCAAGCTGTCTCTGGCCTAGACACGCTAGAAGATCTTTAATCAATTTTTACATTGCACAGAAGTTCCCCACGTTCTCATGTCAAAAAGCATATGTCTTTTAAAAATGCACAATTCTTACTGTATGTGTGTTGTGCTGTGTAGGATCTTTCATTGTATAGTCAGGTTCATTACAAAGTGGTAGGAAATTGATATTAGTCAAATTGTTTATTGTTGTGGCTTTTTTTTTTTTTTTTTTTTTTGAGACAGGGTCTCACTCTATCATCCAGGCTGGAGTGCAGTGGCACAATCCCGGCTCACTGCAACCTCTGCCTCCCAGATTCAAGAGATTCTTCTGCCTTAGCCTCCCGAGTAGCTGGGATTACAGGCATGCTCCACTCCACCTATTGGCTAATTTTTGTGTTTTTAGTAGAGACAGGGGTCTCACCATGTTGACCAAGCTGTTCTCGAACTCCTGACCTCAAGTGATCCACCCACCTCAGCCTCCCAAAGTGCTAGGATTACAGGCATGAGCACCTGGCTTGTTGTGGCTTTTACAAATGCTATTAGAAGAAAAGTCCCATAGCTGATATCCCATGTTGCTGGAGTCTTGACCCTTTTGATTTGTCCTTCATCTTCTGTCTTCCAAAAGTGAGTCTGGATGTGTCATCATTTAGACACTACCCGTGGCTTCTATCATGTCCAGACTCGTAGGTCGACATTCCAGCTGACCCTTACCTGTTGGAAAGGCTTCTTGTTACTCCATCCCTTCCACGACAGCCAGCTGGGAACCTCTGGCCTTGCGCCAGGATGCAAGGCTCACCTGTATGCCTCTGTGTCTTCACGTGTGTGTCACACCTTTATTCTCCTCATCCTCTTAAGTTCAGCTTAGCTGTCCTGCCATTTGGGAGGCTTCCTGACCTCCCACCCCTCCCTCCTTTGTGTACACTTGTCCACACCTCTGGCGGGGGCAGTCACACCATGTCATGGCTCCTGGAGAGCCACAATGAGAGCCCTGCACCTTGTACAGGGCCTGACCCCAGAGTGGATGCAGGAGTGCTTGTCAGATAAGTGATCTCAGAGAGGTTGATTGAAGAGCCAGTATGCTGTAAAACCCCAGTAGTCCCCAAATTGCCAGTAACTCCAACATGGAATAAAACCTCCAAACTCCAGTGCCCTCCAGAGCAGCCAAGACTCTACGTTTTAGGCTTCTAGTGGCCTCATGCAGGCCTGTGCTGCCTGCCTTTTGGTGTGGTGGTGAGGTTTCTGGGTGAGTGTGTTGGTGGGCATTGGGAAGAGCACCTTTTGTTCTCAGTGGCAGTGGGAGTGATAATTAAAAACAGTTACTGAGCACCTCCTCTATGCAGAGCTTTAAGCTGGGGACTTGTGTGTGATCTGCGAAGGATTCAGGACCTGTGTGAGACCTTAGGAGTGCTTCATCTCCTTCAGCATCAAGCTTGGCACACAGTAGGTGCTTAATAAACGTCTTCTAGATGAATAAATGAATTAGACTGGAAAGAAACTTTTCTGGAAAGATTTGTTGCAGCCAGATTGAAGGGCTGCAAATACCATACTAAGGAGTTAATTGAGCCTTTGGCCCACAGGCAGTGGGACTCCAGGACAGGTTTGTGCAGGGAGGGACGGCTGCACAACATGTGTCGCACTCACCCCATTATTTGCCCTTTCCGGTGTGACTGAGTTGCCAGATAATGAGGTGTTGGGCTGCACAAAGTGCTTCCTTGTGCTGGAGGGAGGCAGAGCCAGCCTTGAAGCCAGTTGGCCACCGGCCTCCTCCCTGTAATTTATGTGCAGTGGCAGGTTAGAGTGGGCTGCCAGGCAGAACCAGGGCATGCCTGGCTCTCCGGGTCACCGCCTTGGTGTGCTGGCTCCAGCATAGGGGCCATGGCCCTGGTGTGAGGCTTGGCCCTAAGCTTTCTCTGCCGCCAGTGCATTCAGGGAGACTGGTTTCTTTTCTTAATTTTTTTTTAAGACTGAGTTTCGCTCCTGTTCCCCAGGCTAGAGTGCAGTGGCACTATCTCTCCTCACCTCAACCTCCACATCCCAGTTCAAGCCATTCTCCTGCCTCAGCCTCCCAAGTAGCTGTGATTATAGGCATGTGCCACCACACCCGGCTAGTTTTGTATTTTTGTATTTTCTCCATGTTGGTGAGGCTGGTCTCAAACTCCCGACCTCAGGTGATTCCCCCGCCTTGGCCTCCCAAAGTGCTGGGATTACAGGTGTGGGCCACCGTGCCCAGCCAGGTTGGATGGTTTCTATGGCAGGGGAAAGGGGAGCCCCGCTGACCCTCGATACCTCTCCCCTCCAGCTCCACATTCCCAGACTCAGACACCTTGGGTTTCTGTCCCACCTGAAGGTGGCCGTCTTCACAGCGGTGCTCCCAGTAATCACTTTTTCAGGGAGAATGCAACTTACTGCTTTCAGATGGGGAAATGCACAGTTAAGATGTCAGTCTCCAGAATCTAAGTACACAGAGCAGTTATCTTGTTCAAAGGAGGGTGTTGTTTGTCTTTGTTTTGGGTTCAGTTCCCTATATGTTTACTAGGTAATGTCCCCAGGCATAGACACAGTGGGGAATGCAGGACAGGGCACTGTGGCGAAGGCAGAGAGAAACTGGGGGCAAAGCATTGGACGCAAGGCCTTCCACTGCAAAGCAAGACAGGGTATTGCAGTGTGTCAGATGGATTGATTCTGGGAGAGTAATCTGGGCAGGCTACTTGGAGGAAGTGGTTTTGGTCTGGCCTTGAACACTGGCTAGGGGAGGAATGAAATGTACTCTAGGCAGAGAACACAGCTTGGCCAAAAGCATGGAGGTTGGCAAGGACAAGTTGGGTCTGGTGAGAAAGGTGGAGGACTGGAGCTCAGAGTGGGAACAGGTGGGGCTGTGGGCGGTCTGGCAGACTGGGGGAGTTTGAGCAGCTCCTAGGGCCTGGCCAGAGACTTAGCTGGGTAGTCATGGGTCTGAGGAGCCTCTGTGACTGCAGGGAGCCCAGGAAAGCCCAGAGCCTGGCCTGGCCCGGGGCGGACATTTGGTGGGGATAGTGGGAATTAACAGGAATTCGACTTCGAGACTGGGCCACGTCACCCCAGGAAAGCCCATGCTTGGCCAGGCTGGAATTGGGCCCCTGCTGTTCTGGCTGTGGCTGCTGCTTTCTTGGCCCAGCCTTCCAAGAGCCTGTCACAAGTGATTTCCGAGGGAAGCCAACAGAGGAGCATGGTGGAAATGTCACTCCCTTGGAGGCAAATCCCCTCTTAAACACCCAGCTGAAGGTGGAGGCAAGAGAGCACTGACACCCGCACTGGCTACAGCTCACCTTGAGCTGCCCCTGGAGGCAGAGAGACTGGGGATTTCCCCGTCCCATTTTAGGGTTGGAGAAGTGAACTGCTTGGTCACCCAGAAGTCAGGGAATACCTGAGCGGGGCTGGGGCCTCCCCACTCTGAACCCAGTGTGTTACACACAACACTGCTCCTTGGTAATTAAAGGGCAGGTGTGCAGTTCAGAGGTGAGGTTAGCAATTAAACGATAACTGAAGATGATGGGTGATTTCTGGATGTACTAATACATAGTGAGCTCTTTCTGTGTCCTGGGCACCATGCTAAACTCTGCTTTGCTTTGTTGCAGCAACACTCGTGGGTAGGTATTTTTGTTACCCTGATGAGGAGACGGGCACAGAGGGTTTAAGTGACATGCTTGGTGACCCCACACAGGACAGATGTGGCAGTCCCATCCTAGGGCCTGCGCTCTAAACCTTGATGCCGCCTCGGCGAAGCCAGACGTCGGCACGTTTCCCCCGTCTGCCCCAGCGCTCCTAGCGTGCTTTATAATTAGAACAGACTGCAGCGCCAGCTAATGATTTCCTCATGAGATTAATATTCAGAAACTCAGGAGAAAATTGAAGAACAAGAAAGGAAATAGGTAGAGAATGAGGTTGTTTCCACTAAGGCCCAAAGCACTATTTAAAAAGTATGTTTGAGAGCTGACTTCGGCTGCATTTTGGCAATTGGAAGGCTCGCACTGTGAGTACCTCTCCTCTGCCTGTGCTTCGGGCATTGAGTACTGGCCCCTACCATAACCTGTTTGTGGAGGGCAGTTGATCACATCCCTCCTGTCAGAGCATAAGCCTGAACTATGAACCAGTTCGTTGACTTCTCAAAGCCTCTGGTGGCTTCCCACTGCCTTTCGGAATAATGTTGAGTTGCTTTAACCTGGCATCCAAATCTCCACCCCACCACCACCCCCAATGAGGTTTTCTCCACCTCCCTTTTCTTCCCTGAACTCACCCAAGTTTTACACCTCTACACTTGCCTGTGCCCATTTCTTCTCCTTCCCATCATCTGTCCAGCCTAGCAAATGCAGGTTTGCGTCAGATTCTACTTGGCAAAACTCTGTCCGACGCAGTCTCCCTCTTGCCCCAT
Source organism: Rhinopithecus roxellana (assembly GCF_007565055.1). NCBI lineage: Eukaryota > Metazoa > Chordata > Mammalia > Primates > Cercopithecidae > Rhinopithecus > Rhinopithecus roxellana. The sequence continues at coordinate 20,785,046 of NC_044564.1, forward strand.
ACTCGTGGGTCATGCGTGGGCCTTGTTTGTGACCACCTGGCCCATCTCATGTCATAGTGGTAAAGTTTTAGGTCTGAGTCCCTTCTCCATACACAGCTCCCGCCTGGCTGGCGGATTCACCAGTGCATGTGCATGGTTATGGGAAGGGAGCTGGGGTAGAATCTTTACTGGGCAAAGGTAAAATGCAGGCTCTTGATTAGGGAAAAGGGCTCTCCGGGTATCAGGCATGAAGGGGAAGGGCTTGTTTCAGCTTATGTAGAAAGAGAGCAAAGAACTTGGTGGTGGCCACTTTTTGATCCTCCATCCCTGTGCAGAAGAAACTAAGCTGTGGCTTGTTAGCCTGGAGAAGAGGACTTCAGTAAGGACAAATGTCCTCAGACATCCTCTGCTCGAGTCCCACCAGGTGTCCAGTCCTGTGGAAGTTTAAGCGTCACTGGGGCAGTATCTTCCATCCCAGCCCTGCCACGTGTCCCCAGCGTGACTTCGTTCCCACCATACCCCACCCTGCATGCTCCCTTGCTACTCATCTTCCAGAGTGCACATCATTCCTCTGCTCCAACACTTTCATGCTTCCTCCATTTATGGCGAAGTCCCAGAGACTTTAGCATCTAGAGCCCTCAAAATCTATCCCCAAAGCCCTTTTCTTCATTTTGCTGTATACCTCCCCACAAACTCTGCAACGTCATCAACTGGTCTCTTGACTGCCCCTTTCCTCACTTGCAGCTCCCCCCCACCATAATGTGCCCTATTGCGGATACCCCTGCCTGAGCCCAGGAGAGAGTGCCACCTCCTCCAGGAAGCCCTCCCAGCCACTCCAGCACTATTGCCTGTCTGCCCACCCACCCACTCACTCGCTGTTGGTGGTATGGCATGCAGTGGCTGGGGACAGGGGTAGCTCTTCACTTGACCAGAGCGGCAGAGCTCTGGCTGACCCTGTGCCCTCTCTGTCCCTCCACTGCACTACGTGGGTGCTGACACATATCTGGGGATGCCTGCCTTCCCACGCCCCCCTTTAGGGATAATGGCCGGCATTCATGCGGCAGCTTCCCACCGTGGTCTCGTTTCCACCTCACGACAGCGCTCAGCAGACCATCATCTCTGTCTTACCCTTGAGGCAGCCAAGACTTGCCCAAGGTCACACACATGGCCAGCCAGTGGCGCGGTCGCAGCCACACCCCAGCCTTGCCCCATCAAGTTGTGCCCTCTCTGCTTCTCTGAACCTAGTGTTCAGCTGCCATTGACGGTGAGTTCTGAGCCTTGGAAGGAGTCGCCTTCCTGCAGACAGCAGACAGCGGCTGTGGGGAGAGACCTGCTGACCTGAGGTAGTGTGCTAACTTCTGAGGAGGAAAAACTCCCAGGCTTATTCTCCACAAATAATCACCATAAGAATTAGCCTGCTGTAAACACACCTAGGCGTGGCTGTAAAACGTGGTCTCAGAACCCAAATCCTGGATTCTGGCTCAAAATAAGACTGGGGCCCAGGGATTAGTGGAGGACAGGGTATGGGCCACCAGACTCTCGTGGAGAGGCCATTTGATGGGATTCCTCCTCCTCTCCCCTGGAGCTCCAGCTGCAAGTTGCCCCAGAGGCCTGTGGCCTACTGGACCAGCCGCTGCCCTTGCTGAGGCAGGAGGGGATGGCAGGCCTGGCCAGCCTGGCTTGGACTCATGAGGGAGCTGAGCTTCCCTGAGGTACTTCTTACATCAGGGCTGTTTCCGGATGACCCCCTTGCTGCATATTTTACTGCAGTTCTGTGGTCAAGTTAAAGAGGTTGTTCAGGAAGCAGGATTACAACAGGACCTTGTCGTGGCTTTGTGACCTCTGCTCTGTAGATGGCGGGGACTGGGCCCACAGGGAGGGGCCAAGGGTAGTAAAATCCGGAATCTTGGAATCCGTTCATTCACATACTCCTTTGCTACAAAATGGGATGGGCATGCTTGGCCCCAGAGCCATGACCCCCTTTGGATCTTGCAAACTTGAAGTCACAGTAGCACATACGGGTTAATGACTGAGCAGTTCCCATGAGGCTGTAAAGTCTTGCCCTAGGCTTTCTCTTGTGCTTATCGTTCAAAATGCACTTTTTTGCAAAAGATCCCATTTTGTCAGTTTTCTTGTTTAGATTTAATGATAAATCACAAAAGTGGTTTTTTTGTTTTTAGGTTTTTTTTGTTTGGAGATGACATTGGAGGCTTAAAGGCCCGACAGCAGTATCTGACAGGGCACTTTATCTTAAGGGTGCTTTTCACCATCCCAACTATATATTATCCACATTTTTCTAGGGAAGAAAATGTTCTCTGGCCACCCCTTTTGTGTAGTGTAGTGTCCTGGGCTGTCACACCCGCCCGCCAGCCCCACCTGATAAGCTTCAGGAGTTCAGAAACATGTTTTTCTTCACAGCTGACAGTCTATCTCAAAACACTTCCATCTCCTCACTTCCTCGGGCTCCCAATCCCGCCCGCTCCGTTCCTGCCTTTGTTCTCTTTGGCAGACACTCCCTCTTCAGGGTTCCATCTGCCTTTCCCTACTTCTCCTTGATACCTTTCTGGGGGGTGGCCCCTGCCCACTGTCACCCCCCAACACCCAGTTTCTCCCTGCCCCACCCCCGTGGCCTCCTGTATGCCTAGGCAGCTCATCGGTTGGCCTGGGAAGCTGGGCTGGCTCATGACCCGAGTGGGGAGCAGAGTGGGCTGCATCCCTGTGTCCTGGGGAAGGAGGCACTAGGCTGGGGCAAGAGGGAGTCTGGGAGTCAGGCAGGCCCACTGCTTTCCTTTGCTGTGTGACCTTGAGCACATTTCTTAACCTCTCTGAGCCAGTTTCCTCATTTGTAAAATACATTTTTTCATCTACTCAATACCTTACTGTGTGCCAGGCCCTGCATTAGATTCAGGGACCAAAAAAAGTGAACACAGGCCCTATCCCAGAGTCTCCAGTTTGGGGTGGGGGGGTCTTAGTAATCATGGTAAGATGACTCCCTGGGTGTTTGGGAAGGGATAGTGACAGACACAGATGTGTTTTATGAACCGTAAAGTACAGTGCACAGGTGGAGAGTGTTGGTTCCTGGGGCTCCCAGGTCCATTGCTTTTGTGATAGAACAGGGCCTGCCTTGTGGCACTCCTAAGTCTGGAGGTCCCCCATGCCTAGCCTGCCCACGCCTGGTGCCTGTGCGCCCAGCCTCTTGTGTGCTGCTGAGCTCTGGCCTGCATAGAATATCTGGGCTGGGGCACACATGCATGGGGTTTGGGGTGGGGAGGGCAGAGCCAGACAGCCAGACCCAGGCTGTAAAGCAGGGGTAGGGGAAGATTCTGGGTGCTGTTTGGAGTTCTCCAAATAGAGTTTGGCCTGACTTTTAAAAACTCTTAGACAATGTGTCAGGAGTTAGTTAAACCACTTTTAGTCAGTAGGAAGAGAGCCAGATTAAAAAAAAAAAAAAATCTTGTTAGAGTGTGACAGAATGTGAAATGTCACTTTTTAGCTCCTCTTCTAGCCCAGCCACCTTGTGTCATGGCTATTTGTGAGCCTGTGGCTATCTCCCAGTAAGCCTGTGGCTCCTGCTGTAAGGACCACTCCTTCTACTCTGTGTTCCAGAGGCCAGCACAGGACCAGCCCAGGGAGGCTGAATGGAGGAGCAAACAGAACTGCAGGGCTCAGAGGAGAGAGGCTCACTTCTAGCAGAGGTGGGGGGTCTCAGAATGGTACATGGGGACTGAATCGATGATAATGACACATAGTTGAGCCCCTCCCGTTGCCAAGCACTGAGGTGGACTCTGTTACTATCCCCACTTTATAGTGAAGAAACAGGCCCAGAGAAGTTGAGCAAGCTTCTCAAGGTGACATGGTGTGGATTTGAACCCAGATCTCACTCTAGAGCTCATGTTCTCATGTGCCAAGCATTTGAGGTTAGATAGAATTTGAACGTGCAGTGATCAGAGAAGAGAGAAGGAGGGCACGGTATGGGCAAAGACCCCCTGGGGAAGCTGGGGGCTGGTGACTCTGCGTGTGACTGGAGCGGGCAATGGGGGCATGTGTTGGAAACAAGCTCACAGCCCTGTTGACCATGGACCTGTGTGGAGGTGAGACAGGAAGTTTCCAAATGACATGGAGTACTCCAGCAGTTGGTACTTTACACAGACTGCTGACAAGAGCCCTGTATGCCATCTCTTTCTCTAGGTCTCTTGTTTGAGCCCAGTGTTGTGTCATAAGGAGGTGGCAGGATTCTTCTCTAGGAGAAGAGGGAATTGTGTCAGCCTCGTAGGGCCCAAAGCCAGGCCATCTACAGGGCAACACACAGAACTGCTTTTACCCCAGCTGCTGCGCTGTGTGGTCCCGCACCAGCCCCTTGCTCTCTCTGGGTCTGTTTTGCCATCTCTGCAGGGAGGAGTTTCACCATAGAGTCACTTCTAAGTCTGTTGAGCATAACATTAAGAGACAGCACCCGACTTTGAATCACGGCTCTGCAACTTACTGCTTTGGTGACCCTGGACATGTTATCCAGCCACCTCATGCCTCGGTTTTTTTCATCTGTAGAATGGGGACAATATGAGAATCAAATCCTTAGGGATGTTGTAATAAAAGAACTGAGCATAGTCCCTGGTAGCTGCTCTCAATATTTCTTGTATTATCACTGTGCTTGTCCCATCCTTGCTCTCTCAAGTCCCTCACTGTCCCGTGGCTCAATGGAGAGAACAGAGGATCTGGGGCTCAGAGACTCTCCAGTTACCTCCACCAGCAGAGCTTCTGCTGGGTGGGGGATGCCTGGGTCTGCCCTGTCTGTCAGAGCTCGTTTGCTCTGTAGACGTTGAGATCATCGCCGCCAGTGGCCGCCCAGCCTCAGCCAAGCTCTTGCAACATTCCCAAGGGCTCTGGGGGTTTGTGCCCAAGTCCTGCATGGGCAGAGCTCTGGGCAGCGGCACGTTTTGGCAAGTCTTTAGTGGTGTCATTGGTAAAGAGTTTCCTGTGGCTGTGCTTGTTAGGACTGAAGAAATGCAGTTTTTACAGCACTCTTTTGTTCCTCCCAGATGCTAATAAACTGTTAGCAATTTTGGTTAAAAAGTGGCTGTTTTGGGAATTCATTCCCCTATTAGTTCTAAGTCATTGAGGTCTGGTCTGGAGAGAGGGCAGTGCCCCATACTTTAGAGTGGGTCGAGGCGAGGGTGTCTGATGTTTCTCTGAGGTCTTCACCTTCTGGGGCAGCAGGGCTTGAACATGAAGGCTCTGGTGTCCCGAGCTCTGGAACAGGAGTTCAGGCCTGTCTGTGCCTCGGTGCTGCAGGGAGAAGATCTTGGGCTCAAATTCTTTGCCTCTTGACTCACTGTATGACCTTGAGCGAGTCACTTCCCCTTGCTGGGTTTGGGAAACCACTGGGGATTATGCTGAGGTTTTACCCGAGCCTGTTTCTGCTGGAGACCAGTGATTCTCAGTCTTGCATGGATTGTATCCAAGCTCCTAGGGGAGCCTTTAGAAATTCTAATCCCAGGCCCCACCTTGGGCCACTTAAAACAGGATTTCTGGGGGCCATACTCAGGCATGGGTGCATTGTTAAAGATCCCCAGGAGCTTTTTCTGATGTGCAGCTATGTTGAGAACCACTGGACTAAACCAGGAGTACTGTGTGACCCTCAGGAACCTAAAATATTTTCTGTATGGTAATTTAAAGAAGAGGGTTGCTGACTTCTCCCTTGACTATCCTCTCGTTGAAGGTAGACACTGACTGAGCTTTGTCCTTCTGTCCCCAATACCTACCCCACCATGGGCATTGCTGAATTTCAGGATGTGATTCTGTGCTTCTCCCACAGCACCCAGCCTTTCACATGCCGCTGGGGAAAGAGGTGGAGAACCTCTCCCACTGAGCAGCCTATGGAAGTGAGAGGGAGGGATGCAGTTTTATAAGGTTAGACCAGCCTCTTCAACACTGGCTCCCCTATCCCCAGTCCTATGCTTTAGGGTACCATAAAAATCTCAGGAGGACCATAGAGTTTCTACTGGCAAAGGATCTCAGTCTAGGTCCTCCTTGCCAAGTGCTCAACCCGCTTCTGCTTGAGGTCCTCTGTGGCAGGGAGCTCACTACCTCCCAAAATACCGTGTTATACTTTGAATAGCTCTTTGTCTGATCATTCTTCCTAAAATTGAGTTGAAATTTTTTTGAGAACTTCTACTGGTTGGTTCTCATTCTGTCCTCTGATCCCACAAAACACGCCTGCATCCTGTGCCAGGGGTTGACCACTGTCTTACATGCCCCCAACAGACACCCCTGAATCCTCTCTAGTAGATACCCCTTGGTCCCTTCAATTATGCCCATGAGACGTGGAGGAGAGTCCCAGCTCTTTATCATTCTGGTGACCGCTCCTTAATTAAAGTACAAGGCCCAGGCTGGATGCGGTGGCTCATGCCTATAATCCCAGCACTTTGGGAGGCCGAGGTGGTTGGATCACCTGAGGCCAGGAGTTCAAGACCAGCCTGAACAACATGGTGAAACCCCATCTCTGCTAAAAATACAAAAATTAGCTGGGCATGGTGGTGCACACCTGTAATCCTAGCTACTCAGGAGGCTGAGGCAGGAGAATTACTTGAACCCGGGAGGCAGAGTTTGCAGTGAGCTGAGATTGCGCCATTGCACTCCAGCTTGGGCGACAGAGTGAGACTACGTCTCAAAAAAACAAACAGACAAACAGAAAACGTAAAGTATAGGGCCTGGAGCTGGACATGATTCTCCATTGGTCCTCTGGTTTGTGCAGAGTAGAGAGAGGCAGTCTCCTCTCTGGTGGTGGATCATAACATCATATCACTGTCCATGCCGCCTGTGGGCAGGTTGGCTGTGGGAAGCTGTGTTAGACCACATGAGCACTGCATCACTTTCATAAAGTCCCAGGCAGTGGAGGCCTCTGAATTCTTGCATACAGGTGGCAAGTTATTACATTATTTCTTCCTCCTGTCTACCTGCATTTGGTTTTATGTGGGGTGTTAGCACACTTCCCAAAGGGCTTGCCCGCAGGGTGAAAAGTGCACACTGAACTCCCTCACCAGGTAGACGGGAAGTGTCGCCGTGAGAGAGCTTCAGGGGCCCCGGGTTTATGACATCGCTGGGCCAGGAATGAGGTTAATATTTTTAATGGCGAAGGGTGAGCCCCATTATTATCCGAGCTCATTCATCAATGGCAGAACCCGTTTTACCTGTTACGTGCCCTCGGTGTGGGTAATTCATGAATGGGAATCCAGTTTTCTTTTTAAAACCCAAGCCACCTCCCCCTTCTTAAATCCAGGAGGTGGTGCCGGGGAGGGTGTCAGAATTTTACAGCAGATTTTTCCTGGATAGGAAAGGCCGTGGACAGCTTCGAGGGCCCTTCCTGCCTTATTCACCAAGCGTGAGCCAGTCCGTAAGACTGAGAGTTATGGAGAGGCTGGGGCTGCGACAGCTCTAGTTGTGGGACCCAGGATAGATGGGAAACTCGGGACCACCTGTTTCATCCTGTTGCCCACTAATCAGAGGATGGGCATGACAGAAATATGGGGAAGGGGAGTATAATGAGACCACTCAGGTGGACCCTCTCCAAGCCCTTCTGAAATGATTGGTCAGTTGGGGTGTTGGATTAATTTTTATTTTTATTTTTTGTAGAGGCGGGGTCTCCCTATATTGTCCAGGCTGGTCTCGAACTTGGGGGCTCAAGTGATCCTCCCAGCTTCTACTGGCATGAGCCACCACAGCAGCTGGGGTATTGGTTTAAATGTCTCCAAGAAGTACATTTTTCTGGGATCTGTGGGTTGGAAGGGTCCCCTCCCCAAAGTGGCTGGCCCCAGTCACTGGTGTTATCCCTGAGAAATGGGCATGATGGGGCACCCATAGAGGTGATGGGGTGCTCACTTTTATCTTAGGAAAGCACGGCTTTAAATTATTCCCAGATGCCCCATCGGAGCCAGCACCTGCTCCGATGGGGCATCTGGGCTGTGATTGCAGGCTGACCATGCTGACCCTGAGGGCCGCCTCCTCTCCTTAGATCATCCAGTCCTCACTGCATTGGGGATGCTTGGTTTTCTAATTCAGCTGGTCTCATGCTAACCAGATGAAAACGGAACCACCTCTACCAAAAAATTCCCTTTTTTTGCTAGTTCTGATGAGAAAAATCAGGTTTTCTTTACAGTCATCTTTGAAAATAACAACAGCCAGCATATTTTAGCACTTAGTACTTAGTGCATGCTGGGCCCAGTACCAGGGCTCACTCTTCCTAGGGAAGCAGGTTTCCCTTCTGGCTCTCATTCCCTCCTGTGCCTGGCACAGACATGCTTCCATGTGCAGAGGTTTGGTGATGGGGTCCGGGGCCTCTCCATAGGGACAACTTCAAAACAACACTGGTGTTCATTCTGTGTAACTTGAAGACAAGGACTCCGCCACGCTGCACTGGTTTTGGTATGTGGGGAAGTAGGATCCCCCAGGCAGGAAGGATACGGCTCGCTCCTATAGGGTGGAGGGAGAGGAGAGCTGGAAGCCAGGCCTCAAAGGCTGTAGGCGGAAGCACTGCTTCCCCAGGTGTGGCCCAAGCAGGGCAGGTTGCAGGTGTGCCGGAGTCACAGGGCAGCTGAGGGAAGGGGAAGGGAGACTTCCAGCACTCAGCTGACTTAAGGAAGTTGTCAGGTGGCCTTTGCTCACGGTTGGCGCAGCTGAGCCCAGTTTTCAAAGCTGCTGCTGCTTCCTGTCAAAGTTCCCTTCAGAGATCTCTTCCTGCTGCCCAGAAGGAGCCTGGACTTAGAAAAACTCATACAACAGGCTGTGGGTGGCCCAGGAGGGCCAGAGCTTTGGGGGTGATGCTGGCCTGGGTTGAAACCTACACAGCCTTCTGTGCTCTGAGGCCTTCGCGGGTTCCTAGATACTTCTGAGCTTTGGTTTTCTCATCTGAAAATGAGGTGATGAGGAAGGATGAAATACGACGGTGTACGTGAAGGCACAGAGCTAAGAGCCTGGCTTGTAGCGAAGGCGCTCTCTAGGCGGTGCCCCTACTGTACATAGCGTCCGTCAGCCTCCTGCGAGTTCTAGTCCTCTAGAACACTCAGGCTCTTGGAGGGTCTGGTCCGAGGTTCTCGGGCCCTGGCACTGGAGGATCCCAGGCTCTAGGACTCAGTCCCCGTGAGTCCTGCCTGGCCCAGATCTTCACAGGGAAGTGGGTGAAGAGAGAAAGCTGGGTGGTATGTTGAGATGTCTTGTAATAGCCAAGTTATCAACAAGGGGCCTGCCTCCCCATCACTTGATTTGCTCAGCAGCAGTGGATCAAAGTTTGCTCTTTTGAAATGGGTAAGTCTGGGATTCAGTTCAAGATACCTTTGCCTCCCTTTCAGGACAGAGTGTTTCCAGTGGCAGGTGATTTATGACTTTCCATTTGGAAGGGGATTTTACAATGTGCATTAATAAATAAGGGCCATTCTGGGCCCGATTCACACAGCTGTTGTCAAGTGCTGTGTTGGTGTTTCATGGAAACCAGCCCCCGTGGTGGTCTCAGATGTGCCCTTAAAGCAGAAGGGACACAGGGTGGGAAGAGGGTCTGAAAAAGTCAGTGCTCTTAAGCAATAACGTGCACACCAGACCATTGACACCTATAGGAAGGCTTGATTTCTAAAGTAATACTCAAAGGACTGAAACACCCACCAGGGGTAATGCTTCCGCAGAAAGCAGGGTGATCTCCAGTGAAATTAGAAAAATGGACGGTTAGGGGACTTCTTATGAAGCTAAACTTATTCACCTTAAAGGACTATCCTTTATTCTCAATTTCCTTTTTATCTTTTTACTGTTAGATTGTTATTGACTTTACCTTTTTTTGTTTGTTTTTGTTTTTTTGATACATAGTCTCTGTCACCAGGCTGGAGTGCAGTGGTGAGATCTGGGCTCACTGCAACCTCTGCCTCCGGGGTTCGAGCGATTCTCCTGCCTCAGTCTCCCAAGTAGCTGGGTTTACAAGTGCATGCCACTATGCCCAGCTAATTTTTGTATTTAGTGGAGATGGGGTTTCACCATGGTTGGCCATGATGGTCTCAATCTCCTGACCTCGTGATCTACCTGCCTTGGCCTCCCAAAGTGCTGGGGTTAAAGGCATGAGCCACCGTGCCCAGCCCTTTCCTTCATAAAATATGGGTGAGGACAGATGGTAGTTCGGTTTTTTTAGTGTTCGTGACCTTGTCTTTCCCCTTCTTTTTTTTTTTTTGTATAACTTTTCTGTATAGTGGTCCATGAAATCCAGGATTCTGGCCCTAACGACCGACTCTACCCATTCTACAGATAGGGATATTGAGGAACTGATAGAATGACTTAGCTAATGGTGCCCTGCTGGCAAGAGGAGGGGATTACAGTCTGGGCCTCAAGCTCCCCATGGAAACTTCTGGATGTTGGTGTTTGGGGAGGGGTCATCAAGATGAGCTACATAATTTACAGGGCCCATCCCACAAAAAATAAGAACGTGAGGCCCCTTATTTAAAAATTATTAAGAATTTCCAAATGGTGATGGCAGGTTGTTAAACCAAGTGCAGAGGCCTTTGTGACTGCACAGGCCACTCATCTGTGAAACTAGCCCTGGAAACTATAAACGTCAGTCCCTGATATACTGGCATTTAAAAATAAGAACCTAATGTTCTTAACCCCAGAAATAAAGTGCATTGGGCCAGGCCTCTTAAAATCCACGTTATGCCGGACTTCAAGCATGTCCTCTGCTCTCTGCAGCCCTCTGTGAGGGGGCATGAGGTTAGAGAAAGCCGCAAGTGGGAGGAATCACAGCAGTGAGGCCTCTTATAAACCTAGAGGAAGGAGGTGGGCAGCTGGTGTTTATCTGGGCTCATTTTGCTGTGTTGTCTGCAGAGTGTGTGTTCTGGGGGCTCAACATCTCTGAGGGGAAAAGTTGTACATGGTCCAGGACTAATGGAACTGGGGTCCCCTGTCCCGGGCCAGACCTGTGTGGACTTTGGTGGGCGGGCATTTGCTTTCTGACTGGGAGCAGCAGCTGGTGTGATAGCTGGGTCCAGCCAGATAGCTGGGTCCATTGGCCACAGCTGCTGGTCATGCCCTCACTGGACTTTGTGGTTTGGGGCAGACTGCAGCCCTTCTCCCTATCCCCACTGGCTATGAGAGTGCACCCCATCCATCTCGCAGGGATGTGGAGAAAACCAATTGCAGTACATGCTGTTGTGCTGAAGCACACGGGAGTGTGGCAGACCTGCTTGTGTACACACATGCATATGCACATCTAGGTGCAGCGGCAGATGCTGTGCAAATGTGTACATATTATTTACCAAATACTTAAACGGTGCTTACCATGCATATTGGTCTGAGCATCTGACAAATACTAAGTCATTTAAATCTCATAGCAGGCTGGGTGTGATGGCTCACACCTGTAATCCCAGCACTTTGGGAGGCTGAGGTGGGCGTATCACTTGAGGTCAGGAGTTCGAGATCAGCCTGGCCAACATGGTGAAACCCCCGTCTCTACTAAAAATACAAAAATTAGCCGGACGTGGTGGCGCATGCCTGTAGTCCCAGCTACTCGGGAGGCAGAGGTGAGAGAATTGCTGGAACCCGGGAGGTGGAGGTTGCGGTGAGCCTAGGTCACGCCATTGCACTTCGCCCTGGGCAACAGAGTGAGACTCTATCTCAAAAAATAAAAATAAAAAAAAATGAAAATAAATTTTTAAAAAATCTCGTAGCAACCCCATGAAGGTAGGTCTTAGTATTATTCTCATTTTATAAATGAGGAAATGGAAGCACAGAGAGATCAAGCATGTCATGTAAGTTGCCCAAGGTCATGCAGGTCATGCAGTCAGAAAATGGGCAAGCACTTGAGTAAAACCTTGCTTGTCTATACTGTTGTATGAATTGTCTCTTATTGGCAAGGACTTCTGGCTTTGCCCCGGAGAGAAATGGCCCCATAGACCCTCCGTAGATTGATTTGCTCATTGACTCCCCTAGCATTTACTCGCACCCCTTTATGCCAGGCTGGGGCTGGGCAGAGTTGATTGGACCACTTAGTGTTGAAAGCTTTGGGCCTGGTGGAGATTTCAAGGCAAAGGCTGTGGTGGAATAGAATCATTTACATGTTTACAAATAGGCATCTGGCTAGGATGCAGTAAGGGGTCCAGGGCCGTGAAGGGGAGGCTCCAGGAGCAAGGAGGGTTCCCTGGGCCTGGGAAGCTCAGTGGTCCTATGTCCACTCGTTCATGCCCTAGCCCTGGAGGGCTTGATCAGAGAGGAGCAGCAGGCAAGGTGCCCCCATCACCCCATCACTCCGTGGAATGGAAGGTGACCAGGGAGGCAGAGAGCGTGCTTCTGTGTGTGTTGTATTTCCTTCATTTCTTACTGGTCCTTTTTCTATGGATATAAACACATTTCTTTGATGTTATATTTTAGAAAAATAGAATCCCTTTATAAGTACTGTTTTGAGACCTGATTTTGTCAATTGCTGAGATGCCAAAAAGGATTTTGTTTTAATGAATAAATAGACGCCTTAACTTCTTTCACTGGCTGTTAGTATGTCTCCTCAGCTAACTCACTCTGCTCTGGAGCTGGCCTTGCCAGGTTAGAGGTGCCATAGGCCTTCTGGCTGGAGTTCCTCTTCTGCAATTCTGGTGTGGCCTGAGCCATATTTGTTTGCACAAAGGAGGAGATTGGTTTTAGAGGCAGTCAGGAAGGGCATCACTGAAGGTGGCTTGCTTCTCTGTGTGTAGGGTTGTGAGCAAGCCTGGGTTTCCAGCATCCCAGCTGCAGGGTGATGAAATGGGCACACCATGGTGTTCTGATTTACCACTAGCCAGTCATGAGGGACTATGGCCTGGTCCACATGGACTTGCCCCTGAGGCCTTCACTGGTATCATGGGGTGCATGAGCCCATCCGTTATTGGCACAACAGCTCTGGGCCCTCCTTGAAGCTGCCAGGCTGATGTTGCAGGCCTTTGCAGGGTCTAAAGAGGCCCATAGGGTCCCCATTTGGTTTTGTCCATGTGCTTCCTCAGTGACATGCCTGCTTAGTCCTGGGACAGGGCCCTAGACCAGGAGAAAATGATACTTGGGCTTTGGGAGGGGAGGCAGGCTGCACTAGGGAGGGTGGCTTCTGGGGACTCCTGTGATTCTGTGCAGTCTCCGATGCATTTGCAAAGCCGTTATTTGCTTCCAACCCTGGGTGGGAGATGGGACATGAGATCCAGGTTAGGAGCCAAGCAGATGGGAGCCCTGCACAGTACCATTGCTTCAACTGGGTAAACGTACCAGAAGAGACCTCTTGGCTCAGCTCCATCCCTCTCCAGGAGGTGCCCCCTGCCGTGGGCAGCAGATGCTGTCAAGACCCCACCCTGTCTTTTCTGCCTCCCCAGTCTGGCCTTCTCCAGCTGACTCATCCACAGCTCTGTGCCCGAGGGCTTTTCTAGAACATAGGAATGGGAATAGGTGCTCTGCCTACACCAGGAGCTCCCAGGAGTTGGTGCCTGACCCCCAGCTCCCTCACTCTTGGTAAGGTAATTCTGAGGGGTGGGTTGTGCATGATTTCCCAGAGTTTCCTCTATCAGATCAAGCTCCAGTTGCCCAGCGTGGGTAGCTGGCTTAGTAACCCAGCTTTCCTGATACCCTTCTCAGGTCCATTTTCCCTGTCCCTGGTAAGTGTCTCCTCCCAGATCAACCACTTGCAATTGAGTGCCTGCTTCAAGGTCTGTGTCTGGGTTCCCCAGACTAAGAGGCATGGCCTGTGGCCTCTAGAGGATAAGAGCAGCATCTTTTCTGTGTTCTCTAGTGCCCTTGCCTCTGCCAGCATAATGTGCCAGGCACTATGTATCCCTTGGTTCATTGACTCAGCTTCTCCCGCACCGCAGAAGGAAGATGTTTTCCCAGGGGAAGTGAGAGGGCTCAGGCTTAGAGAAGGTGGAGCTCCATAGCTGGTGAGAAACCTGAAAGCGTTGGAGCTCAGGGCCCAGAATCCACCACCGTGGAGGCCTCGCCCTGCCCTGCCCCTGGTTTCAGCCCAGCACACCTTGCTGGGGCCCTGCTGTGCACTAGGTGCTATATTGTAATAAAAAGGAAACAGAACTTCAGAACCTGCCTTCCCGGTGGAGTGGAAGCAGACAGGCCTACACATAGCTGCAATTCAGGGCAGGGTGGGAAGAGCCCTTCACCCAGGCATTTACTCCCCCTGCCTAGCACATGCCAGCCCGCCTTGGGGAGGTGAACTGAGTAATGCCCATCTCCCGTGGGAACCTGGAAGCAATGCAAGAGCAGGGGGAGGAGGCCATTGCCTGGCACGTGGAGGAACGAGGTGATCGGACTGAACAGCGATGTGCACAATCACAGACCTGCTTGACATCGCAAAGCCCTAGCCACAGTAACTTTCCTGTACATTAGAAAACTCCGAGTACATGTGAGAAACAGGCCTGTGAGGTGCAGGGATGGTTTCCCAGCCTAAATGATGGCACAGGAGAAAGAGTTCATCAAGACTTGGTTGCTGGACGATACAGCATTATTTTAAAAAATGAATCAGCATTTATGGAGCACCTGGTGTTAAGCAGAATATAATTGGAAGCCCTCAGACATGGGGCTGGTAATTGTGGCTGATGGTGCGTATCCTCAATAAAGAGAGAGTGACTCTTGGGGAGAGCAGCTGTTTAGTGCTACTTGTGCCTTAAAGGGGCCTGGCCGAGCCTTTTAGCTCCCCTGTGGGAAATGTGCATGAGTCATCCTAATGGGCCCCATTCGGGGAGAAATGATCCTTCACTTGGTGCAGGTTCCTGCGCCTCTGCAGCTGATCATTAAAACGCACTGTGTTCGCCCCGATCTCGTGCTCTTCCAGGTCTGGGCTCTTTCTCCCCTTTAACCTCGGCTTCGAGCACAGGAAGCACACACAAGAGAGAGGGTGCACTTGGTGACTCCCGGGCCCTGGCTGGGGCACGGACGCCTGACTTTGAAAGGTACCACGTTGCACAGGAAAGGCCTTTGGCTCACAGGCGCTGCTGTTTTGCTTTTACATACTTTTCCTGTGAGCACACTGGAAGTTATTCTTACTGTACAGAGCCTTACGTTACCGTGAGAAAGCCTCGTGGGCATTCCTGATCCTTCTTGGGAAGGCAGTGGGGGACCAACAGGCTATGCCTGTGAGAAGCAGAAAAATGCCTCGAATTACACTGTCTAAAGCAAGTTTGAGAGGCACGCTATAAATACGTAGTTCAACAGATGACATAGGTCCTCTCATGGTTGGAATTTGGTGGCAGTCTGGTTCTGTCACCCGCTCAGGAGTGTTCTGCTGTGTCACTTGTCTACTTGGAGCCTCTGGTGGCTCCTCATCAACATGGGGAGGGGGATGGTCTGGATTTCTGATGTCCAGATGACCCTGGGCAAGACCCAGACTCTGCAGGCTGGCTGGTGTGTTGAGCTGATGATGATCACACCTGACATCGAGCACTTGCTGTGTGCCAGCCCTGTTCCGAATACACCATGTGCTTTAGCTCAGGTAGGCCTTGCCCCATCCTCATTCCGCAGATGAGGAAGCTGAGGACAGAGAGCTAAATGATTTGTGGAACCATCTGGCACCCATGACCCTGAGCTTAACTAGTACCTTCCCCTTACCCTTCCAGCCTTCAGCTCTGAAGGAGAAGAAAATCTTTCTCTTATTCTTCATGACCAGGGCTGGTCTGAGAGCATTTTCTAGACAGCGACCTCAGGCCCCTAGAGGAGCACTCATGCACCCTAGAGCAGGAAGCCTGAGAGGAAGGACTGTCTGGCAACGTGGACAGAGGTTGATGGAGTCTGCAGGAGAGCTGAGCAGAGCCAAGTAGGAATTCAGGGGAGAATGAGGGGCAGCTCAGTCAGTGGTTCCACGGGGACCCAGCCTGGCCCAGAGCCCACCTCCCACAGAGAGCTGTCCACAGCAATGGGTGCTTGGCCCTTGTAAGGGGAGGTAGGGGGGTTCTTCTGTGAGGGAGTTGTGGTGGATATACTCTGAAATTTTTAAAGATGATTTTAAGAGGAAAGTTAGCGGTATAGGCATTGAAGAAATTGTGTGGACCTGGGAGTTCGGAAGCATGGGTTGGGTTACCTGTTCCTGGCATTAACCTTACTAAGTTCATCCCCGCTCAGGGCCTTCTGTCCCCAGTGGATAAATGGTTTTCAGACTGTGCTTGGTGTCCCTTTTTTCAGTGGTGCATGTTGGGATTCTGTGTAAGATTGTCGTTGCAGAAATCATGTACACACAAGAGTTTGAGATCTAGTAGAATAGACCATTCCCCAGGGATCCTTTCAGTAGTGGCTGCAGACCCTTCCCCGGTGTTTTGTCCTCAGGAGGGATGTGCTGGATTTTCTATCCATAGCCCCTGGCTGAAAGCACTTAAGAAATTCTAGGATTGAGGTATTTCTTTTTTTTTTTTTTTTTTTTTTTTTTTTTTGAGACGGAGTCTCGCTCTGTCGCCCAGGCTGGAGTGCAGTGGCCGGATCTCAGCTCACTGCAAGCTCCGCCTCCCGGGTTCACGCCAGTCTCCTGCCTCAGCCTCCCGAGTAGCTGGGACTACAGGCGCCCGCCAGGTCGCCCGGCTAGTTTTTTGTATTTTTAGTAGAGACGGGGTTTCACCATGTTAGCCAGGATGGTCTTGATCTCCTGACCTCGTGATCCGCCCGTCTCGGCCTCCCAAAGTGCTGGGATTACAGGCTTGAGCCACCGCGCCCGGCCGGATTGAGGTATTTCTGAGTTCAAAATAGAACCTCCCACTACTTGAGAGATGCTGAAAAGCCTATCTCTACCACTTGAGGTTCTGGGGTAAACAGAGGGTGGAGCCAGACTCTGTTCTCAGCAGCCTCCTACCCAGGACCCATAGCTCACTCTGAGGGGGTGAAGCTGGAAGACAGTGGGCTGTGTGTGTGTATGACGGAGAGAGAGAGAGAGAGGAGAGAGAGAGACCGAGCAAGCAGGCTTGAGAGGAGCTGACAGAGGCTGGAATTTGGAATGTGTTTTTCCTAACAAGTTAGAGCCTGCAGGTGTCTAGGCAAGCAGTTGTGGCCGTGGGAGGGGCAGGACTGGAAAGACCAGTGGTGACCACTTTAACCCCCCACACTCCCAGCCTCCTGACATGTGGGACAGGTCACTGTCAGGTCTGTAAAGGAGTGTTTAGGACAGAACACCTTAGGTCAGTACAAAAACGGGTAATGGCTGCAGGGAGACGTATTTCAGCTCAGTGTAGGGAAGACCACTTTAGTGGTGATGGCTGTCCCAGAGGACTGTGTTGCCACATCGTGAGCTCCCTGCCCCTGGAGGTATGTGGGCGGAGCACTTGGCAGGGGCCTTCACGATTCAAGAGGGGGCTTAGAACTTTGAGGCGAGCCAGATCTTAGAAGGTAGAAAGCGAACCAGTCCTAAGTGGAGTGGAAAAGCAACCTCCCCACCGTCTGATTTCCAGCAGTTGCAGCTGAGTGCATGAATGTAGCTAATTAATCTTCCCTAAATTAATTTCCTTACCATGTCAGCAATGATTTATTGGCATGCCTATAAGGAGAGTTGGTCTATGATGATTGTCAAAGCCGAGGACAGGAAGAGGCGAGCAGTGGGTACTTGTGTGTGTGCCTGCATGGAGTGTCCCCGTATCTCTGAGTGGTGTAACAACCTGGTGCTGTGGACCCCTCAGGGCCCTGGGTGCTGGCCGTAGGCAAGGATCACACTGCTGTCTCCCAGCACACAGGCAGAAGTGCCTTGAGAGTTGCGAGAGCTTCTACACCATTTTGCCAGGTGCCCCAACTAGGGCATGAATCTTACCTAAAGCATGAAAGGGGGGGAAAAAAGAGCATTCACAAATATTTTCCTTTTCGTGGTTGAGAAATAGGACAGCTGTTGCCATGCATAATTGTAGCCATTTTCCCTAGTAATCACTGGGGCCTTGGCGGGGGTTTCTTTTCATGTCTTTGTCTTGTGTTCCCTACCAGATTTTCATCATCTCGTGGGCAGAGACCCTGCCTCAAGGTGCTTTTGCCCCTCACCATACTTGCCTTCGTCCTGGAGGTGCCACCTGCTGTGTAACAAGGACATGGCCTTTTCTTTATAAATTACTGACACATCCTTGAATCATCTGATTATTTGCTCCTTACAACGTTTATGTGAAGCTGAGAACGCAAACCACCCTGCTCTACTTCACAGGTGACCTGCCGAAACTCAGAGAAAACAGGTTGCCCGGAGTTACCCAGCAAGGGTGTAGCAGAGCCAGTTCCAGAGTTTCACTTGCCTGGACTGTCCCTGCCTGGCCACATCCTTTCTGCACTGCCACCTGCCTTTCTGTATATTTACATAGCCTCAGGCAGCTGCTGCTGCCCAGCTGCCACTGGTCAGCCTTGGGGCTTTGGAAATGCTGCCTGCCTCGGCCATTGTGGGGGTTCTGCAAACAGCCACCCACTTAGCAAGTCCTTAAAGCCAGGGTTCTGCTTGGGGCAGCTCAGACCTCTACATCCAAGTTGAGTCTGGGCTCTGCACTGTATGTGCACTAGAAAGATACTGAGTGTGGCAACCAGTCAGCTGACCTTCCCCCCAAAACAGAAGCCCATCTTAGAGCCTCTGTTTGGACACCCCAAGCAGCAGGAACTGCCTTTCCCAGGCAGTGTATTCCTTTATTGGCTGTCAGTGTCCTTCCTGAATCACCTGGCTTGTCTCTGTATGGCTTCTGGGTCTGCACAGAACATCTGTCCACTGTCTCTTCTCTGAGCAGACTCATCATTATTTGAAGCCCTCTCCAGACCCCCAAATCTCTGTTTCTTTAATGTCATCTTTGTTGGCATGGCAACAGAGCCTCCATCCTGTGGACATCAGGCCCACCAGGGCCTGTGTTATGGTGGGGGGTCCCAAAGGAGGACTGGGACTTTAGGCCTCGGAGGGGAGACAGAGGCACTTCTGCTGCTGCCGCCTCACGTCCCCAACTTCAAGGAGCCCTCCTGATCCCCAGAGCTGGGGAGAGGGCCAGGGCTCCTGGCAAGCCAAGACAGAGAGCCCCAGGCCATCATTCTCTCACAGTGACCCCCACACAGCCAATGACAGGTCTGTGTCAAACACCACACCGCATTTTTAGCCAGGTGAATAATGAGTGTTGAATTACGATGCAGTCAGCACGTCATGTCTGCGCACCTGCCGCCTTGCTAAGGCAAAGGAGAGAGTGTCTTATTTGCACTGTTCCTTACTGTGGCTCTAGGCAAGGGGGCTTGCTTCATGACCTTCCTGTGATGTGCCCAACAATGCTCTGTGGGTGTATGTAATGTGATGAGGGGAGGCACAACTTCATCAATGATCACATTCAATGATCATAAGAGATTAGTGGCCCCCAAACTGTACATTAACTGAAATTAATGTACAGTCTTAAAGGTGAATCATTGAGAACATGGTCTGGGAACATTGAGAACATTCTCAAGTGCATTCATATGCGGTTTGCTTTGGAGTAGAGCAAAAGTCATGGGCCTGGCAAGAATCAGGGGCCTTGTGGGGTGCTGCCCCCTCACTTTCCAGGGAGAGGAGAGCAGCACAGAGACCCTTCGGCCAGCAAGACACTCTCCTTTGCCTTAGCAAAGTGGTGGGTGCGCAGACGCGACGTGCTGACTGCATCGTAATTCAACACTCATTATTCAGCTGGCTAAAAATGTGGTGTGATTTGTGACACAGGCCTGTGCTGTCCCACAGACAACAGGGCACTTAAGGGTGACCATGGGGCAATAGGGACAATGTGGGCCACCCAGTCCTGGAAGATGGCAGCCTGTCTGCCTCTCTCACCATTCTTTTTTTTTTTCTTCTTCTTTTGAGATAGAGTCTTGCTGTGTCACCCAGGCTGGAGTGCAGTGGCATGATCTCAGCTCACTGCAACCTCCGCCTCCCGGGTTCAAGCAATTCTTCTGCCTCAGCTTCCCAAGTAACTGGGACTGCAGGCATGTGCCACCATGCCCAGCTAATTTTTGTATTTGTTAGTAGAGATGGGGTTTCACTATATGCTGGCCAGGCTTGCTCTCGAACTCCTGACCTCAGGTTATCTGCCCACCTCGACCTCCCAGAGTGCTGGGACTACAGGTTTGAGCCACCATGCCTGGCCTCATCATTCTTTTTTTTTTTTTTTTTTTTTTTTTTTGAGACAGAGTTTCGCTCTTACTGCCCAGGCTGGAGTGCAGTGGCGTAATCTCAGCTCGCCACAACCTCTACCTCCCGGGTTCAAGTGATTCTCCTACCTCAGCCTCCCAAGTAGCTGGGATTACAGGCATGCGCCACCAGGCCCAGCTAATTTTTTTTGTATTTTTAGGAGAGACGGGGTTTCTCCGTGTTGGTCAGGCTGGTCTCGAACTCCTGACCTCAGGTGATCTGCCCGCCTTGGCCTCCCAAAATGCTGGGATTACAGGTGTGAGCCACCATGCCCGGCCATGCCTCATCATTCTTTTTAGCAGGTTTGAACAATTTCAGCAGAGATTCCCTTTGCATTTCTGCAGTGGCTCCTCTTGGCAGTGCCACCAGCCCTTCCTGGAGCCAGGTGATCTTCCTGGAGCGAGTTTGCTGAGAGTAAAGTGGCCTTGGCCTGAAAGCTGCTGTGGGTTTCAAACAGAGAGCCTTGCCTTGCACACCCTCAGGGCTAGGATCCCTGTTGGGCCACCCCCTCACCCCCTCCCTTTCGGGGTGGTGGCAGGGCAGAAGTCTTTTTTTTTTTTTCGTTTATTTAAATTTTTATTTCCATAGGTTATTGGGGAACAGATGATGTTTGGTTACATGACTAAGTTCTTTAGTGGTGATTTGTGAGATTTTGGTAGCCCTCTCCCCCTGCACAGGCCGAATTGCTCAATCTGGAGCCAGCCCACATGATTGCAGAGAGGTTGCCATTTCCTCCACGTCTTAGATCCTGGAGATGGCACCTTGGGTCCTCTCTTTCTCCAGTTGACCCCCAGGGAAGAAAGCAAAAGAGCTGCAGTTAGCACAAACTTCTTGCTTCACTTCAATGAACAGGGCTGAGCAATACCTGGGAAAAGTGAAATTCCAGAGTAATATCTGGAGGCTTGCCTCTGGACTGGTGGGGAAGGGCGCTGGCTCTAGCTTATTGTTTCCCAAGCTTTCCTGATAAGGATCACCTGGCTTGCTTGTTAAACTACAGATTATTGGGGCTAGGAATCTGTTTCCTTAACAAGCGTTCCAAGCCATTCCTGTCTTCAGGCAAGTTTGGGAAACTGTCTACTGTACCAAAAATAGCCTGTGGAAGAGGAGTGCTTTTAAGCAAGTTTAGTTTTGCATATAGTACATGAATAGGTTCTCCTTGTTTGAAAATGTTTTAACATTACAGAGAAGTAGGTCTCTTTTGACTTCCCCTAAGCACCCCATTCCAAGTCCTTCCCTCCTCCCCAAAGAGGGGTCAGTTTGGAGTATGCATCTCCCAGACCCTTTCTTTAACTTAATAGAGATACAGGTTTCTGTTTTGTTTTTCAAAAGTAGGTATCATGTTGTAGTTATTCTATAGCTTGCTTGCTTTCCATTCAGAGCTATGTCATGGAGTGCTATGCCAGCTCACACAGAGCAACTGCCTTTTTTTTTTTTCAGCCTGCTGCATAATGTTACATCGTATGAAAATAGCACAGTGTATTTAGCGGTTCCCCTATTGATGGATGTAGTAGTTTCGGGTCGTTTCTCATTATTACTTCAGGCAGCATCCTTGCCCATGGACCCTTGTGCACATTTGGGAATAAATACTGAGAAGTAAAATTGCTGGGTCAAACTAGGTGCATTTGGGGATTTTAATGGATTCTGCCCAAAGTTACCCTTGTAAGTGTCTCCACTAAAGTAGATTTCCCCTGAAAGCATGTGGAGAGGACCTAATTCTGCTCACAAGTGCAGCTGTCCCACAAAAGCAACTAAAATCTCTCACCAGTCCATAGGGAAGTGTGACCAAGGGGCAACACCCACCTTCCTCTAGTCCTTTCCTTTGGGGATGAACAGCTGCAGACTACTTCCTATCACAAAGTGACGTTCCTAAGATAAAAACACAGGGGCCCCAGCAGTGTGTGCGTTCCAGAGAGGAGGCATGGAGAGGCCATCCCCAGGCCACTGCTGGTTTGCTAGGTGACTATGACAATGCCCTGCCCTCTGGGCTGCAGTGGGCCCTGTGGAAAACAAGGGGAGACTAGATCAGGTCTCCAGGAGGACAAACTTATGGAAGCCCTTTAGGGGCTTTGGGCTGACCTGGGGTCTGTAGTTTTGTCTGAAAGCAAGAAAGATGCTTGCCTGGGGTTTAGCACTCTTCCCAAGAGGCCGAGCAAACAAAAGAAGATGTGACTCACTGGCTAAGCAGTCGCACTCTGCAGCCTTTTTTTCTGCTACTGCTCAGCTCTGCCTCTGTGGCTGCCAGGTCTCTGCCAATCTGAGACTAAAATCAAAGGAAAGCTTCTTGTGGACCCAGGTGGCCTGACCCACAGAGGAGTCCCGGCTGGCTGCCTTTTGGTTGAATTGTTCAGTTACATATACAGGAGTTGTCCGCTAACTGGGAATTTTTTTTTTTTTTTTTTTTTTTTTTTTGAGGCGGAGTCTCGCTCTGTCGCCCAGACTGGAGTGCAGTGGCCGGATCTCAGCTCACTGCAAGCTCCGCCTCCCGGGTTTACGCCATTCTCCTGCCTCAGCCTCCCGAGGAGCCAGGACTACAGGCGCCCGCCACCTCGCCCGGCTAGTTTTTTTTTTTTGTATTTTTTAGTAGAGACGGGGTTTCACCGTGTTAGCCAGGATGGTCTCGATCTCCTGACCTCGTGATCCTCCCGTCTTGGCCTCCCAAAGTGCTGGGATTACAGGCTTGAGCCACTGCGCCCGGCCTACTGGGAAGTTTTTAAAGCAAAGCGAAAGCAATTCCATCAGAAATCCAACCCCACATCTGGAGAAAACTCATTCCCTTCTTTTAGCTCAAAAAAGCAGCACCCTTCACACAAACCTTCTGCCGGGCCATCTGAACTGGTGGTGAGCCCCAGGCAGTGTGGACAGTGGTCACACTGCCCAGTCCTGGTGGCTGGGGCCCGTGGTACTTCACAGGGCACTCTGGTTGACTGCCTGCTCAACTCTCCTAACACCTGGTTGAATTTTTATTCCCAAAACTAGGACATGATTTTGCGAAAGGTCAGACAGTTCAGTGTAGTGTTTGCCAGGTTTCAGGTTGCTCAAACCTCAAATTTCTTTCCCTCCACCAACCTCACTTTGAAGTTCAAAAGCAAATTGATTAAATATACATTTTAGGAACTTTCCGATTTGCTTCTTAAACTAACAGAATTCTAGACTTTTTTTTTTTTTTTAATGGAAGGATTTTCAACTGTCAGCAGGTATAACTGGAACCATATGTCAGCAGAGACCAGGGGCTTTTCCTGGTTTTAGGATTTGTACATTCTTATTGAAACGGAAGTAAGTGGAGCAGGCAGCTCCGGCTTCATGACAGCCTGAGCTCAGATCTCATTTTCATTAGAAAATATAGGTAGTACTTGCTGAATCACAGGCCTTCCAGAACTCCTGTCCCAGGGCAAACAAAGATTTGGTTTATATCCTGCAAACCTCTGTTTGCAAATTACAGAGCACTTCTGAGAGCTGGAAGGGCGATTTCTAGATTACTATGGAGACTGCAACCCACCTGCCCCTCCCACCCCACCAGCGAATCCCCCCAAATGATTTTGTTTTCCAGAGGAAATATTTTTTCCCTTCCTTATTGCAGAATAGATGGAGCATGTTCTTGTTGAAGAGAGACAGTGAGGAAGTCTGGGACAAGAGAAATGAAATTAGATGTCATCCACAGCAGCTACATCATTTTCTCCATTTGGATGTCTGGCCCCTTGAACTCTGAGACACAAAACCCTGCACCTGACCAGCGTCTGAACTGTTCTGTTTGACAGCAGTTTACATGTATAATTTTCTCTCTAATGTATTCTGCAAATGGTAGAGTAGAAATAGCAAATAAAAGACATTGCAAGGCCTAGCTCTCTCCCACCCCTTCTTTCCCTGGCCTGGTGTCATTTGAGCTCAGTGAGTCTCAAGAAAGGCTGCCATTACAATGTCAGCATCTGGAAGCCACCCCCACTGGGTTCCCCCTGGGACTCAGAGACTGAGCCGCAGCCACGGAGAAAGCGGTGGAGTAGGGGCGGTGGGAGCCATAGATGCTCCAGTGCTGGGCGCTCTGGGCTCTGGTCTTCACTGATGACCTTCTCTTGTTTGGGGAGCAGTGACCGCTGTGTGCTAAACCTCCTGTTGGCCTCCAGCCACTTGCCAGGGACAGAGCTGCCGCCTGCTGTCCCTTCTTGGGCATCACATTCCTGGCAGCTGGTGGTCACTCACTCACCCTGCCACGACGGCTTCCACAAGCTGCCATTTACCAGGCAGACAAAGGGGGATTTTCCCTTCCCCTGAGTTTGCAGGCCCCTCAAATGCCTTACATTCCAGGAGCTGAGAGAGAAAGCAGGCTCCTGTGGTTTCTAATTAAACCCACAATTTAAATAACAGTTCATGTAACCCCAAGGGTTGAGAGGAACGCTAACCTACCCCCTCCCAAGAGAAGCAGCTGGTGGCCCTGGCTGAGGAGCTGAGGGCTTGGCCTTTGCCAGATACGTGACCAAAGAGGGTAAGAGGGAAGTCCCAGGGCAAGTTTGTGATGAAGCGGGGCTAAGTAGGAGGGGCGTGGATTCGGTGGGTTCTGTGCTCCTCCTAAAGGTTAAGAAGTAAAAAGGGAGGAACACTTGCCATGTTTAATTGGAGCCTCCAATCGTGAATTTTTGCTCTTCTCCAGGGAAAAAGTGGAACGGTGGTCTCTGAAGTGTTAGAATCCCAGATACTAAGGTTCTCATAGGAGTCCCCCCCACCCCTAGGTGACTCACTCTTTGTGAGTTGTAGAATTTTTCTCTGGGGAGAAGAGGCAGGGGCTGTGTTCTGGAATACAGACAAGCGGGGAGCTCAGACAGGACCCTGGGAGGTGGAAGATCTGGCCAAGCCTCTGCTCACACTGGACCTCAGTTTACCCAAGTGTTGTCGAGGGGTCTTTGGGTCTGTTGCTTTCAGTGTCCTTTCTGGCCCTGGCTGTCTGTCGATCCTTGAGCTGCTTTTGTGTTTTTATTTGGCCTGTCTGTGGCCACAGTGAGCTTTGTAGTACGTTGATCTCACCAGATTGTTGTCTGATGACCCAAGGCGTGGTTGTGTTCCAGGTCTGGGGAAATGGAACGCCGAGCCAATTATCTCTAGACAAACTCTTCTGTGCCTCAGCCAGCACCAGGGGCTTGTCAGCATTTCTAGGCTTTCTGTGATCTTGTTTCCAGCTTTTCCTCCACTTCCATTGCATTAAACCAAGCAACTCACATTCCCTGAGGATGCCCTCCAGGTTCTCACCTCCATGCTTAGTGTGCGTTTCAGATACCCTTCTGTTCTCACCTCACTGTGCCCAGAGCCGGCCAGACATGCACGAGCCCAGAGGGCTCTTCCTCGCAGTGGAACCCTGCCAGTGTGGGTCCCATTCCTTACCCCTGTGAGACGTGGAGCTCCCTGAGTCCGGGCACCGGCTTTGGTTCCTGCCTCCCCTGCCTCTCCTTGCTCATCTAGCTGAGGCCTAAAGCATAGCTGTGAAGAGATGTGAAACAAAGAAGCCAAAGGTGGACTCATACCTGCCGTCTTCCTCCCTGCAGGTGACCATAGCCGATGACTACTCAGATCCCTTTGATGCCAAGAATGATCTCAAGAGCAAAGCAGGAAAGGGGGAGAGTGCTGGCTACATGGAGCCCTATGAGGCACAGAGGATCATGACAGGTAAGCGGAGCTGAAGCACAGGGGCTTACGGCTGGGGTCAGGGGGTAGAAAGGGAGTGAGAGCACTGCTGGGTGGTCCCCAGCCAGCCTCAGTGGGGGCATGGTGTGTGCTTTCAAGCTGGTAGGTGGGGGCAATGCTGTATTAAATCTTCCCCACAGTTGACCTGCTTATGTTTCACCTATATTAGGAAAAAAACTGGCAGGGCACCATGATAGTCCAAATACAAGGATATCACATACAGTTAACCAGAGGTAGGGGCCAAGAAGTAAGTGGGGAGAAGAAGGAGAAAAAGTAGTTCTATCAGAAATTTCTGAGTGAAGAAAGGTAGCATTTGAGACATAAAACTTTACTTGGAGCTTCCTAGTAGGCAGGGCAAAAAGGGAAGCAGGCTGGGTCACCTGGCTTTCATTGCTTAGTAGAAGAGAGCTGACCAGATTACTAGTAGAGACAAAATTATTTCTGACCACATACCTAGAAATCTTTGTTTTGGAGGTGGAAGCAGCATAAAGAACCCTGGTCTACATGACAGGGTTACAGTAAGCATGGAGACTTTCCCCCAGTGGCTGTTTGCCTGTTGGCCATTGATGACAAAACCTTGTCAAAGCTATTGTGTGGAGTCAAGAAGAATGTGGCTGGGTACGCAGCATCCTGGGGGCCTATTTTAGCTGGAATAATACAATACTTGGAGCATCTTTAAGGAGTGAAGGGTTATCAGACATCAGTCATCTTGTAGGCAGGATTGGGGAAAGGTCACAAGCAAAAGAGAAACCCCTGTTGTGGCTTCTCCTGGTTCAGGAGGGCAGGCCAGACACTGAAGAGCAGCTGTGTGGGCTGCCCCCGTGACCCCACACAGGCAGGGCCATGAGCAGCAACACATCAGCACATTGTGCTGCAGGGTGCAGGAAGGTGGCTGGGAGCAAGTTTGGGGCTGCCCTGGCTTTGGAGGTCTCTTGAATTGGTACCCTGTATATCCGGGGACTTGGGGTACAGATACTGTGGCCCTCTTATTTGTCTGGTTTTGGTTTGTTTTTTTGGCATTCCTGTCTTTGAGCACCTTCTCCTGATTCCTTCTTGAATTAGTAGAGACCCCATCTCTACTAAAACTACAAGAAAATTAGCCTGGCATAGTGGCACGTGCCTGTGGTCTCAACTACTTGGGAGGCTGAGGCAGGAGGATTGTTTGAGCCTGGGAGGTGAAGGTTGCAGTGAGCCAAGATTGTGCCACTATACTCCCACCTGGGCAACAGAGGAAGACCCTGTCTCAAAAGAAGCTAAAGTTTCTCAGGTCATTTTTAGCCAGATGAACAACTATTCACCTTTGAGGTCTTCAGCAGCACCCAATAGGGAACTCCAGCTCCATTCCTAAGGCACCAGGCAGGGACAAACCCTCCATGAGATCGGGGCTCCCAGCAGATGCCCTCTCCCATCCTCCTTCCATTCCCGAGTCTGGACTCCTATAACATCCTGCCTGTGGCTCCATGGGACCTCAGCCCCTGTCCCATGTTCTGTACTCGGAGCAAGCCACTTACTTCTATTGGTGCAACTCCAGGAAAGGAGCTGAACCTCTCAGTTTCCCTCAGCCTCATGATGAAGACATATAATGAGGCTTAATGGGGGTGTATGTCAAAGTGCCCAGCATGGAGTCTGGTTGGTCTGGACTCATCTAGGCTGGTCTGGACTAAAGCAGTCCTCCCATCATGGCCTCCTGAAGTGCTAGGATTGCAGGCATGAGCCACTGCACCCGGCCGACTTTGCCATTTTAATGAGGGCACACCCCACGGGGTTAGGTCCAACGCAGGGCAGTTTGATTGAGGCAGTTTGATTTAGAACCTGTTAAAGACCTCATGCATTCTCTCTCCAAAGAAGCATTCTAGCATATGCTGCTCTGTGTTTGTATCCTAGCTTGGCAGCTATGCCCTAGTTTACCCACAATTCTTGTTTTTTAAGAATATAGGTTATTAAAAGGGGTGTTTTCTGGTTGTAATGATCCTTGCTGAAGCTGCCTTTGACTCAAAATTATTTGTGTGTAATTCTTTGTGGCGTCACCCCAGTGATTGATGACAGGGCTGAATGTGGGCTAGGATACGCCATCAGTGCGTAGATGCTCCAGGAAGCTCACAGAGCTGACGTGAAGCGCTTTGAAGGGGAGATGGTGGGGGAAGAGAGGGTGGTGCTGGTGACGGCAGTGGAGTGGGAGTGGCATGGAAAAAGTTTAACCTTTTAGATTGATCCTTTTTGGATGATATTACATTTTATGTGTATAGGGCAGTGTCTTGAGTAAGTAAGCAAAATGCTGACAGGAAGGCTGTGCCCTCTGTGTGCCGCAGGTGGCGTACCTGTGCAGGAGGAGCCCGGGCTGGAGTCAAACAGTTCTGGGTTGGTCATTTGCCACCTGAATGACCCAGAGACCTCGGTTTTCCCCTACAAAGCAGTAGCCTCAGATCAGGCAGTCATTAGTGCTTCTAGCTGCTTTGGGCTGCTAACTGGCCGTGTGACGATGGGCAGCACATTGTATGCCCCCATATTTACTTATGTATGAAATGATGGGCCAGTGATAACAACAACAGGGAGGCAGCTGGTAAGCTCTCGAGTACTTGCTTACAGCACTTGCTGTCAGTTCTTAACTGGGTCCTCACCATTCTCCGTTGGAATATAGGCTGCCCCACTTGACCAATGGAGAAACCAAGGCACAGAGAGATTAAAATCTAGTCCAAGACATTCCAGCTGGTAAGTCAGTTGTGGGGCTGACTTCCTAGCCTGTTTGAACCATCATGTGGGACTTTCTTTCCAGGGCCTCTCCAGCTCTGGTGCACTGCAGTTTGGTTTTCAGATTCCCCAGCACAGCCATCTTGGGCAGTGATTCACTGAGGAGTCTTTGTCCTCTTTGTCCCTTGGCTCCATTCAGCAGCTGGTGGGGAGATTGGCCCCGCCCTGTGGGCTACAGCTAGGATGGAAGTCCTGAGGAAGTGTGCCTGTTTCTCCCAGGGACTCCTCTCACCCCTGCCCTCTGAATCCCTCAGCTTATCCTCTCCACAGGCTCCAGTTTGTGTCACCTGCAGAAAGTATGTTCTGCTTCCAAGATGAATGCTCAGCCCTTCACAAACCTCCGAGCCCAGTTGTCTGGGCCTCACTTGCCATCCCCATCGCCTCTCTCACCCCAGCAGCATCGCTGGGGGTATCTCCTTAAATGCTGCAGCTCTGTGGAACCTAGTTGGAGAGCTAGTGACCTGGTCCAAGCTTTCTTTTTTTTTTTTTTTTTTGAGGCGGAGTCTCGCTCTGTCGCCCAGACTGGAGTGCAGTGGCTGGATCTCAGCTCACTGCAAGCTCCGCCTCCCGGGTTTACGCCATTCTCCTGCCTCAGCCTCCTGAGGAGCTGGGACTACAGGCGCCTGCCACCTCACGCGGCTAGTTTTTGTATTTTTTTTAGTAGAGACGGGGTTTCACCGTGTTAGCCAGGATGGTCTCGATCTCCTGACCTCGTGATCCGCCCGTCTCGGCCTCCCAAAGTGCTGGAATTACAGGCTTGAGCCACCGCGCCCGGCCCAAGCTTTCTTATTTTATAGATGGGGAAACTGAGGTTCCCCTGGTGGTGTAGTGGCTAGGATAGGGAAACTGAGGCTCAAGAAAGTTATCCTTTTGAGATTTTTTTTTAAAACCCACTGATTAAATGTGAAGCTGTCTTGTAAACCAGTGAACTGCCTATCCCCAGAGGTATCAAAGCAGAGGCAAGACAACCAGCATTGGGCAGTGACATGAAAGGGAGTTGAGTCTCAGATGGGTGGCTGGCTCAAGCGACTTCTGAGGTCTGCATTAACCCTGAGCTCCCAGGATGCCATGATTCACTGTGACCTGCCTTTCAAGCACAGTGACTGTCATGAGTCACCCAGGACCAGCCCCACAATGATAGCACCTGAGACCAACTCTGAATAGGAGGGATCTGGGTAGGGCTGGCAGCTTCCTTTCGCAGTGCTGGCCTGGCTAATTGTTCAGTCCTATTTCCCCTTTTCATCTTCCTTGACTCGTCTCTCAAGAGCAAATTCTGGTCTTGGACTTTTCTATGCCCTGCTGCCCATCTGGGCCTCAGTTTCCTCGTGTATAATTTAAAGAGAAAGTACCAGAGCGTTTCTGGGTTTCCTTCATGCCCAAGCATCTCTGTACTTAGAATCCCCAGGCCACGCCTCCTGTTGAACCAGTGATCAGGCTGCTTCACAGCCCCTTCTTTTCCCTCTTCCCTGGGTCTTGATCCCAGGCTTAAGGTCCCCAGATATATGAAATCCTGCTGATGCAGCAGAAAGGGTGCTGGACCCTGATCAGGCCAACTTGGCAGGGTGCTTAGCCCAGTGAGGTCCATGGTGTCATGGTAAAATAGGGCCTGTGATCCTGATGCCCACGTGGAAAACAAATTTTGCACATGTGCATGAGATTGTTGTTATTGGAGGACAGAGGGCCTGTTTGTCCTTCCTGTGGTACGCTGTGCTGTTGAATTCTCTAGTTATTCCCTGTAGGATCGCCTGCCCACCTGGAGGTAGGTTGCACCCTTGCCAGTGCTGGAACAGGTGGTCCCTGGGTCCTCTGCAGTGCTCTCAGTCATCGCAAGGGCTCCAGGCCAGGCTGTGTTGGAGACTGGACCGAGTAACCTGGACAGATACCACCACTGCCCTCCAGGAACATCCACAAAACAGATAGGCATGGACCTGGAGTGGTCAGTGAGATGAGCATGTGGCTCTCCAGGAGTTCAGAGGAGGGAACAAGGGCTTCCAATTTGGGTGATCCAAGTAGAGTGGGTTGTGGGAGGTGGTGGTGATGAGCACTGAGTCAGGCATCCCAGGCCAAGGGAAGAGCTTGAGAAAGGCATAGAGGTGGGCCCTTGTTGCTAGAGAGGAGTGGTTGGAGATGAGGCTTTTGATAGGATAATGATAGGAAAATCTCATGGGGCAAGAGCATGTAGAGATTGACTGGGATCTGGAAGCCCAAGTTAACCTAAAGGCACAGAGTGTTTTTGTGCCTGAGATCTTCTCTCCACGGGCCTTCAGCCCTAGGAATTCTTAGAGGTACCCAAGGAGTTGTGGTAACATGATGACAGTCACTAGCTTTTGCAAAGAGCTTCCTTGTGTGCCAGGCACTGCTCCAGGTACTCTCCATGGATTATCTCATTTAATCCTTGCCTATGAGGTATAGGGATGTTCATCATCCCCATTTTACAGAGGAGAATACCGAGCTTCAGATTAAATAAGCAGCAAAAACAGAATCAAGAAGCACCTTCTGGAGCCCTCGCTTGCAGCTAAAACACTCTCACATCTGTCCTGTGTTCCCCAGAGGCTCTGAGGAATAACTGGGAAATTTAGTTACTTAGGCTGCCTTTTTAGATGTGACTAACCCTTCCTCTGGCATCCTTTATAAAACTGTTCAAAGTGTCATCTCACAGGATGAGTCCTTAAGCATTAATTGAAAGCATTTTCACATAATTTTTAATATGTAAGCAATTACACATTAAAAAGTCCTTAGCATGTTTTTATTATTAAATCAACTTTATAGCCTAATAAGAGGAAATTAAAGTCATTTCACACAGAGCCCCCCTGCTCTGACGTGGCTGGTTTTCCTTGCTTACAACTAGCCTTCTACCCTTTTTAACTGTGTGCTAGTAGGCACAGTCCAGATGAAACCAGTCACTGATTTTAAAGGCAAGAGGGGATGTTCTTTTGTATTTTCTCATCCTCTGGCGTGGCCTCTTCTAGTGGCAACATGCTCTCTGGGAGAATCATGGGGTTTATCATGTTAAAGACAATGTTCCAATTGTGACCTCTGTGTTTCAGGAGAAAGGAGGCAGGAAGTACAGGTTCTGGCCTTGGCTCTGCCCCTGGCTCTGTCCTTGGGCAGGTTGCTTCTCTTCTCTGGGCTTCAGTTCCCTCATCTCTACAATCAGATTCTGCCTCCCTCACAGGGTGTCAAGAGGATTCTTAGAGGTCATGGATCTGGAATGACTTCATAAACCCTTAGGTTACCCGCCTCTGCGGCCACACTGGGCTTTTCCAGCTGCCCTTGTCAGGCCTCGTTCTAACAGTCCTGAGGGTCCTGCCCCACCCCCAGCCACCTCCACATGGCTCCAGCCTCAGCCCCTCCCAAAAGCATGCATGCTGCCATCTCTGCTCTCAGGACAGACAGGACACCATTCTGGACAGCCAGCTCTAGAGGCCCTACCTAGGACTGCTGTTCTCTCATTCTGGAATGAACTCTCCTGGAGACCAGGAAATGCTTCTCAGAAAAAGGAACCTGTGAGTCTTGCCTGGGTGTCAGAGAAGCTGTCTCTGGCCACCCTGCCCGAGACTTCAGCCTTCCTCTCATGTTTGCCATCAGCCCTGACCCCTGGTTCCAGGCAGCACTGTTCCCCTGACAGCTGGGAAAGCAAAGAGCCTTCTGTCTGGGTCCTGAGTCCAGGCCCTTCCCAGCCCCAGCTCTGCAGTGCCGTGGACTCTGCTCCCAGGATGTCCACACACTTGCCTCCCTGCACAGCTCTGCTCCCCAAAGCCTGTACCCTGAGCCCCCTCATTTCCTTCTGTCCTGCTGCCTCTCACCCTCTGCAGGCCTCAAGCTCCTCCCTCACCTGCCCTCCCCACCAAGTCACCACGGGCTTCAACCTGGCCTGGTGGTCACAGCTTTCCCCCAGCTGGATGATGGCAGGATGGAACTGTCCTTGAGGAGCAGTGCTTCTCGCCCCATGTAGGCTTCCTGCCCAAGGTTGAGAGAGGGGTGTGCACTAGCCAAGTTCACACAGCAGCAAGCCACGGGGCAAGACTCCTGATTTCCATCCTGGAGCTCCTGGGCCTTGTTTTGAAATGTTGTGAAATCTGTTGTCACATCCTCCTGCCTGGTAGATAGCAGACTTGGTCATGGACTGTGCAGAGTTCCCTGGCTGGTCTGTCATTTACCAGAATGACTTACCTATCGGACAGGAAGGAGATCATCAAGTGTAAATAGATTTTGTATTAGTCACCTGATGACTTTCCTATTCTGAAGAAACAACAGGGCTCACACACCCAGCCCAGTGGTGCTCACCCGCAGAGCTGTGGGTGGGGAGGGAAGTGGGAAGCGTGGGTTTCCATGGCGACCTGCGGGCCCATTCTAGGAGCCACTTTCTATTCTCTCAGCCCTGCTCACCTCTTGTCTTTGACCCCTGACACTGAGCACATTCAGGTTTTCAGGAAAGTTGCAGCAGACCTGGAACAGGCCAAGGAAAGCAGACAGTCATTGACAGCACTCCCGCTGTGGGTTGAGAGTCTTTGCCCTCCAGGTGCTCCTGTCACTTGGGGAAGGTGGACGGGGCCTAAAGAACACTCAATGTCTGTAGTATAAAACAAACTAAGAAAAACTACACTGGAGAAAGAAATCTGGTCTTGGAGAGCACAGAAGAAGGAGTAGTACAGCCTCTGGGACCAAAGTGTGCTGCACAAAGAGTGCAACATCCCAGCAAAGCCACACTTGAGGTCCTGTCTCAAAATGACCTTCTCAGGGAGGCCTTCTGGCCACTTATCTTACATTTCCACACCTCCCCCACTTCTCTGATGTTGTTCCTTAACACTTGTCGTTATTTAGCGTATTACATACTTTTTTTTACATTTTCTTTGTTTGTTGTCTGTCCCACTACTGAGATGTGGCCTTCACCAGGGCAGAGACAGATTTTATTCCCTGTTGGAACCTGAGGTACCTGGTACAAAGTAGATGGTCAGTAAACACTGGTTGAATGAATGAGTGCATTAATTCACTCCAGGGACCAGGGCTGGTCCACAGAGTGCTGGGTGCCCCTGAGGAGCCCAGGGACCTTCTGTCCTCCTCCGAAGAATGCCAGATCTGGAAAGTCTGAGTTTAGCCACTTGATAGGTGGGCAGGGAGGAGCTGCCTTGGCCTCAGGGTGGGAGTTGAGTAGGCGTTCTGACCAGTTCTGTTTCTGCAGCTGGCAGACTGCATAGGGATAGCTGATTCAGCCTCTTCTCCTTCCCTCTCTGGGCCGAGAGCTCCGTGAAGGAAGGGACTGGTCTTCACCCATCTTCATTTCTCTTCTGGGCCCAGTAAATATTCAGTGATTGAATGATTGAGTATAGGAATGCAAGTCTGTATGGAGAAGAAATGAAAGAAAAGGAAACAAACAAACATACTATAAACAGCCTCTCCCGTTCTGCTGAGACTTGCTTGCTTGAAGTCACAGGGCCTAGGTCAGGGGGAAAACGCAGTGCATTCATTCATTGCTGGGTGGCTATTTGCGAGCGCCTGCCAAGTGCTGGCACTGTTCTGTGCTCCAAGGTCTATCCATGAACAAAACAACTCCATGTTCTCGTGGAGTTAACAGTTGAGTGAGGGACCAATCTGGCATTGCCTACCCATGAGTCCCTGAAACTCATTTCCTAGACGCTGCGGCTCCAGGTTATCGAAGGCTGGAATTCAGGGGCTTTCTCAAAGTCAGGAGCTGAGTGGAGACTTGTCCCCAGGGCCAGGGCCGCCTTCAGTAGGAAGGACGGTCTCAGTGCTGTCTTCTGGGGATAAGGGGGACAGCTGTGGCCCAGTGGCTGGCAGGTGTGTTCCTCTGTCCTTGGCCCCAGTAGAGGAGGAGCACGGGCCCTGAGGGTTGCCATGGGTTTTTCCTGTGCTGCTGGCACTAAGCCTCATAGGTGTAAGGGCCCAGCAAACAGATTGCAGTCCTGTTGAGCGTTTGGCAGCGAGGGCCCAGGCCCCTCGGAACACAGCCCTAACTCCTTGTCTTTCCTGGCAGCTGCGAGAGAAACGTGCATTTTACCCAAGGTAGAAATACAGGAACAGGAGTGTGAAATGGAGGAGTTTACCTCCCCAGGCCTGCCTCAGCCTTGCATTTCAGAATCCCAGAGAGACATTAAAAGATCTGAAAGTGCAGAAACTGATGGAGATACCTGTCCTGAAATAGGCTCAGGGAGACTCAGGTTAATCCGCAGCAAAGCTCCTGCATCCTGCACCCACCCAGCTCCCTGCGTGCTGGACAGGGTGTGGAAACCGTGCGGAAACCCACACTGCAGGGGTGTGGCATGATTAGGAAGTCATTTAGGAAAACAGGCCTGCCTGGGAGTGTGGATGGAATCTTGCAGTGCCTAGCAAGAGGCAGGGAGACAGGTTCTGTAGTTCTGAGGCTATAGCAATCATCTAGGCCAGGCCAGGGGCTGTGGGGTCAGGGTAGGTGTGGTGGACGGGCCCACCAGCCAGTGGGTGCTGTGTGGAAGGGAGAGGAGAGGGTGGTATGACACCACCAGTGGGGTCCTCCGTTAGTGGGTGGATGGGAAAGTCGGTCACCTGATGGGGACTGTCCTATCAGAGAAGGGAAGGGAGGTTCCTGGGGAGGAGTCAGAGTTGAGATGTGGTGACCTTTGAGGTGGGAGCAGCCAGCTGGGTGCTTGGGAGAGATTGAATGCATTCATGTGTGAGGGAAGGTGCTTGAGTCAGATCAGAGGAGGGCCCCAAACTATTCCAGGGGCCTGGGGGCCACCATGAGAAGTCCTGGATTGTGTTTCTGGTCTGGGGAGAGGAGTAGTGTGCAGGGAGTGGCCAAGGAGACAGCCGGCCACAGTTCCTGCCTTTCAGAAGCCTGAAGGAGGAGATTCCGTGATTTGCCCTACACCCTATTATTTGACTAATTAATTAGTACTCTCCTCTAAGTAGGACTCAGGCTGCCTTTCTGGAAACTTATAGAGATGACAGAGGTCTGTGTTTAAAGGTTACCTTTTATAGATGATACCAGGAATCTCCCTAAGGCTCTGAGAGGAAGCAGGTGAGGTGATTTCCATTTTGTAGATGAGAAAGCTGAGTCGTAGTGGCTGACAGGACTTCTGGCCCCTTCTCCCTGCAGGGGTCACTGCCTGGTGATGCAAGGGAGGGATACTGAGTAACAGCAGGTCTGGGTCCTGCCTCGGTGGCGGCAGTCTAGCCGGTGCCTCGGGTTCGGTGATCTTCCCCACCTCTTGGAGAGTCCCGCCTTCTCCCTTTCAGCCAGCTTGGCCCGTGTGTGTTCCTGTGGTTAGTGAGGGCTGGCTGTGGTCCTTTTCCAAAACAGGCAGCTGAGCAGAAGGAAAAATAAAGTGCCGCCTCTTCACTCTCCCTTTCAGGGTATAGGTGTGTAATTGTACCTGGCCACCTAAAAAAAAAAAAAAAAAAAAAAGCACCAAAAGAGGGGCCATCTCCCAAGCCCAAGCCTCAGCTTTTGGGCCTCTCTGTTCCTACTGCCCCCGTCACCCCATTCTGTCCATATGCCAACACAGCCCTCACCGTGTCCACTGTGATATATATGCTAGACTGGGAGCACCTGGAGGGCAGGATGACAGGACAGGCTGGGGCTGAGGTGTCTTGCGCCCAGACTGTGTGTGCCATGTGTTTGAGGTTTTGGCCTGGAACTTTCTGGTGAAGAATGTCCCCCTCATCCAGAACTTGCTGGTTTTGGGGGAGCGGTGTGTGTACATGGTGAGTTAACATCCCCCACAAAGCTCTCAGCTCCCAGAACTGGATCTCATGCCTGCTGGGCTGGCTCACCTCTGCCCTGGCCAATGGGGCAGCATGTGTCCTGTCTCCGGCACCCCAGCTGGTCTCTCACCTGCTGGCCTGTGGCCCAGTTCCCTCCCATCTGCTAAGCCTCAAGTCTCTGTGTGGACACTGGCACATGCACTCATGTGCCCATGCCCCCAGCAACACAGCCCTCCATGAAGCCACCCTCTCTGGCAACTCCTCACCAGGTCGGGGGCCTTCCGAGTCTTTGTGCTGCCCTAGTGGGCCTGTCTTGGCCCCTGGGTGCCCGTTCCCCACCCTCTGCCCCTCGGGCTGGGTTCTGGAGCCCTCAACTTCCTGAAGTGAACGGACTTCATCATGCCTGCCTTCAGCTCTAGCCTCTTGCTGCCCAGTTCAGAACATCTCTGGCCTGGTCCCCCCACCTTTGCCAGCAGAGCCCTGGGGGGTGAGCTGGGGGGCGGACTGGGGGGCGCCCACCTCCTCAGCAGATCTTTATTCACTCGGTTCCACTGCGGCCCTTCCCTTCCGAGTTCCACGCAGCCCCCAGCAGCGCAGGTTCACCTTCCCCAGAAGCCTCTGCACGCTTTACGCTCCCTGACCTGCTGCTTTCCCCAGGTGCCTGTGGCTCAAGGCAGAACCAGGCCAGTTGGCGTTCAGTTTTCTGCTCAGGTGGTGTTTAGTGAAGCCCCGTGCTCTCATGCCCTTCACAGCATCTCTCCTAAACCTCCCTGAAGCCCAGGGAGGGAGCGCCTGGGTTGTTTCCATTTGCCAGTGAGGAAACTGGAGCAGAGGCTTCCACAACAGCTGGGGGCCTGGGAGCACCTCTGGGGGCCTGGGAGTTGTGTTCCAACGTCCAGGAAGGAGCAGGGCAGGTGGTCAATGGACCAGATGGACCCTGGGCTGAGGGAAGTACATGGTCCTGAGATGGATCCCCCAGGCCGGCTCCTGCCCTCCCCAGTAACAGAAGCAGAGGCCTGGAGCCAGGAGGCCCCAAGCAATAGCCTCACCACCCCACACAATTGGGAACCAGTAGATGGGCTTCAGCATCCTCCCTTCCTTGACCTCTTCTAGGATTTGCTTCCGCTTCTGTGCTGTGTCCCTTTACCTTATGGAGAACTGCTTCTGCTGAGTGAGTCTTTGCTGGGGGAAGGGTTAGTGCTGAGCCACTGAGTGGCCTGCTCTGGTGGGCACTGAGGGACATAGTAGTACAGTTGGGACGGTGTCAGAGCTGGGTAAGATAGAGCAGGGGCAACCTGGCCTCATGCTCCTGCCCTGCCCTTCAGGGTGAACCGCAAGAGGGTCTTTGTGGAGCATCCATGGAAGCCCTGCTGTTCTGGGCACTGCAACGAGCACAGGGGTTGGGAGGTGGAGCCCACCTTGGCCCTCCCCTCAGGAGGGCTGTCCACTGGGATGTGGCTATGACTGCTGTCACATGTGGGTGTAGAACCCTGCCCTTGTGAGACTGGGGGCCGCAGGGCAGGTGTGGCCCATTCTGCTTGGTTAGGGGTGGATGTTGGTTAGGACTGGGTGGGAAGGGTGGTGGAAGCAGGTGCAGCGAGGGGCATGGCCTAGCCCCTGGGTTTAAGGGTGGAGTTGGAAGGAAGTGGAGTCTCTAGCCTAGGACAGAACCCAAGGAGGTCACGTGTTTACCTGAAGGGGACTCAGAATTGTGAAAAGCACCCACCTGAGGCAGGTCCCTAGGCCTTTAGCTCTCCCATCCCTGCCCCGCTCTCACTCGCATCCCCATCTCAGCCCAGGCTGCCATGCAAAGTGAGCTGTCCTCCAGCTGATCCTCAGAGGAAACTAGACAATATTTTTAATTATTGTCTAATTTACACCCAGAAGTTAGGAGGAAGGGCTTGGTCCTTATTAATAGTCTCTGCCTATTTACCCCTAGACTTGAAACTAATTTTCATCTGGACCAAGATTTGTTGTAAATTCTCAAGGTTCCGTACTAATAAAAAGTTTCCGGCTGCCTTTTGGGCCCCAGCTACATGCCCTGGGCCTGGCTCCCAAATTTGCAGAAACGTGTGATTTCTTGGGTTGAGACAGGGTGGATCTTAAAACTCGTGGTCTCCACCCCAGGGAACTTGATGCAGGGTCCTGGATCCTCAGGAACTAGTACTGCAGTTAAAATTCACAGTCTGGTTTTAGCTCACTTTTTAACTGAACTGTATGTGATGTTGTTGGAAAAGCTTGAACTCGGGTATTAGAACCTTTCCTCTCTCTGGAAATCTTCCTTCATAGAGTGAGAATTTTAGAGCCAAGCTAGGTTGGGGGACTAGACAGATGGTAGTGGGGCTAGGGTGAGGGGGGTGCAGGAGGAGGGTTCTCACAACTGTCCCCTGAATGGTGGCCTGAGCTGAAGTCCTAGCCCAGGGCCCCTTGCAGTCACTAGGATGCCTTCTTATGCGGTTCACGTGGTTCGGTAGTGCTCTTGCAAAGCAAGGCCTCCTGCCCTGCCTTCTCCTGTAGGAACCCTGTGCAGGTCAGTCATTTGCTCTGCCTCTAGGTCCTCTGCAGGGAGTGATGGCTTTTCCACCTCTCTGTTTAAGCATCTAGGAGGAAAACTTCCTTGTTTCAGGTCATCTGTGGCTTTGTGGAAATTTCTAATTAATATTGTCAGATTGTTGGCATTGCTCTCATTTTTTCCAAGACCTTGGCCTTCAGTTATATGTGTGGGGTTATTGCTATCACCATTTATATTTATTTCTCCCTTTGCTGACTACCCATATCTCATTTCATCCTCAGAATAACCCTGGAGGCAGTCCTTGCTATCCTTTTCTTAAGATAGACAAACTGAAAACCAGAGAATCGAGTGACCCACCCAGGGTCAGCCAGCAGTAGTGCCAGGGCTTGAGCTAGGGTCTGTTTGCTGTATCACATCAGTCCCCATCCCCTTCCTCTCCTTTCCATTAAAAAGAGTCTGTGCTCAGAGCCGGGTCCTGTGAGGTGGGATCAGGGTGGATGGAAGTCACTCACCACCACTCCTGCCCTCTGGAGCTCATGGGGAAGATGCAAATGGCCTTTTCTCTTCTCTCCTCTTCATATCATTTGGGCTGTTATCTGCAGAGTAAGTGTAGGTGAACTGCCAAGCGCTTGAGTCATTGTTCTAACTCCATGGTAGATGCTGGGAGAGAGCCTTTCTGCCGGCGAGGATGTGGCCCCCAAGAGAACTAACCCTCACCCTCTGGGGCCAGCCAGTATCCTCCTACTCTAAGAGGCTGCTTGTGCCTCAGTGTCCCTGGCACCTGGTCTCACCATGCAGCGAGGCAGGACCACAGAAGACCTAGCTTGGAGAGTGTCCAACCCAACCCGCCTGGACATGGCTTCCAGGTCAAAGCGTCCAAAGGGCTTGGCCTTTAGAAGCCGTCCTTGGCTGAAGGACAGAACTGGCCAGGCTCTCCCCAGCCCACAAAAAGCCTTGCATGTCTTCACATTCAGGGTGAGGAAAGGCATAATTGTGTCTGGAAAGAGCCCTGGGTTTGACACTAGCCGTGGAGCTGTAATTATCGTCTTTAATTACACGATGGTGCCTTTGCCAGGAAGACGTGCTTGACGATTATCTCCTCTCCTGACAAGGGTGGTTCCATCTCCCTTTGTAAGTACTGATGTAAACACATGGGCTCACTTGAGATTTCGGGATTACCAAAGAGCCATTCAGAGTTGCCTACCTAAGGACCCCTGCCTTTCAGAGGAGAAAGGGGCAAGCCAGGTATCAGCCATGCAAGTGCTTTCTTGCCTGCTGCTGAAAAAGAATGTCCATATACCTCTGAATTGACTTGATCTCTGAAACGGAAAAAAAGAACAAACTTTTCCCTGATGGTTAAAATAAAGAAAAAAGGAAGAGCGAAAAGCCATGTAACAGTAACCCCTGTGTTTACATACCAAGCACATCCCTGCTCATTTGATTCTCACACCACCCTGGCGAGGCAGGCAGGACACATGGTGCTGCCTCCGTTGTATAGATGGTGAGATGAGGTCTCAGAGAGGCTAAGGGACTTTCCCAAAGTCACACAGGAAACCAGGACTAAAGCACCCTGCCAGCACCCTGACTATAAGCCAGGCTTTGGCACCTGCAGGGCAGTATTTTGGTTCATTTTGTGAGATCCCTCAACTCCAACTCACTCTGGGGCTTCTATGTGGCAAATAAAGCCCCTCAGCCTTGAGGGGCTTCTGAGGGCCAAATGCCATGTATGCACTTTATAGGACTGAATTGAGGGGCAGCCCCCAAAGACTTAGGAGGCCAAATGACAGTGCATTCCCCAATGGACTGTACAAGTTAGCCCAGTGTTGCAGACAGAATTAGCCTACCCGGCCTCGGAACAGCCCCACCGGGGAATCAGCACGCAGTGCAGAGGATGGGAGGCTGGGTAGAATGCTCCCCGCCCCCGGGCTCTGCTCACCACAAGGTGAAGGGCAGGTTGCCCTGAAGATCCATGAGTGCAGGGCCTTCCAGGGTCAGTTGGTACCATGGTCAACATGGGGAAACAAGGGCAAGGTGGTGGGCAGTGGTGAAAATGCAGATTCCTAGGCCCCATCCTGTAGAGGCTCTCACTGAAGCCCAGGAACCTGCACTGTAATACATGGCTCCATGGCTCTGGGACAGATGGTCCCATGGTTAGAGAGTCCCTGCTTTAGCAAAGGGCTGAGGCCTGAGGCCTCCTTCAGGTCTTCAAGCTGTGGCCTGGCCTGGCCTGGTCTGCCAGCAGCAGCAGTTCTCCCTGACTTCTCCCTCCCTCTCTTTTCTCTCTCCACTGCCTGCGGGAGGGATGGACATCCATTCTGTTGTCTCCTTGAAGCTACCTGTGCAAGTCCTGAGGGCCCAGCCCTGGGCCTATGGAAAGGAATGGAAACCACTCACTCACTCAGGTGTGGCACCCCAGCCTCGTGGCTCTTCTTGTCAGCCTTCACGACGCTGTGATTCTTACGGGAATCTTGTAAATCTCTGAATGGCCAGTAGAACAGGGCTAGGGGTAGAGGGCGTGGGGTGGTAGTGGAAAGAGTCATGAGCTGGAGGCTGCAGAAGTGAATCCCAGCTCCTTTGACACCTGGTTTGAGCTCGGACAAGGCATTGCCTCAGTTTCTCCATCTCTGAAGTCAAGGCTTCAACCAGATCCTGAGGTGACTTTAGTGCTAACCTGCCCTGGTAGTGGCGACGGTCACACAAAGACACGCTGGATGCACACAGGGACACTATCTCCCCGAACACAGAAGCCCCCCAGGTGCTGCTGGTGGGTGGGCTGCTGCCTCAGCTGCCTTTGTCCCCAGTTTCCGTCAGACCTCCACTCAGTATGTGGCGCTTGGTGTCAGCAGCTTCCACTCAGCACTCCGGAAACCTGTTTGTGAGCTAAAGTCACACTAGCCTCCCTAGGGCATATCTTTCCACAGAAGCCTACTTCCGAATTGGACCTAATTGTAGCATATATACCTTTAAATAATTTTTTTCAGTGTATTTTAAACAGCTGTCACTTTTGCACGTGCATCACTGGAATAAAGTGGAGCAGCCATTTGAGCTCCTGGTCACCCCAAGTCTGCAGCAGGCTCTTTCCTTGCAGGAGAGAGACCTCAGGGAGGAGAGAAGCTAGGAGGTTTGAGAACAGCATGAGATCAGCTCGCCTGCTGGGCTCAGCCCTTCCCAGATCCCTCCTCACTGTCCCCTGATGAGTTTCCCAGGCCTGGCTGGATCATGTTACTTTCCTGCTCAGGGATCTCCACTGGGTTCAACAGATCTGAGTCCAGACTTTCCAGGCCTTCCTCAAACCCCACACCCTAGAGGGTTCCCAGGGCCCGGCAGCACCCCAGCACCCACTTGCTTTCATGTGTCAACGCTTACTGTCCTCTTCACTGAGGGACTCCCCAGGGCTCTGTGATCCCACAGGGAATTCCTCCCTCTTGTTCTGCCTTGCTGTTGAGTTCCTCCAGCAGCCTGGGCAGGGCCTGAGTGACTCACAGTGGGTTCCCCAGAGCCCAGCACAGAGCTTGACTCTTGGGAAGAGCTGGTTGAAACTGGATGAAAAGTGGGCCTTTCCTCTGCTCCCATCTTATCCTTGCCTTTGAAGTCAGTTTAATGGCTGCAAATATATTAACCATTGGACTGTTGGATTTCCTGTTTGTCTCTGAAAAATAAGCATTCAAAACAGGATTTCGAGGACAGGCGGGGCAGCTCACACCTGTAATCCTAGCACTTTGGGAGGCCAAGGAGGGTGCATAGCTTGAGCTCAGGAGTTTGAGGCCAACCTAGGCAACATGGCGAAACCCCATCTGTACTAAAAAATTAGCTGGGCGTGGTGGCATGTGCCTGTAGTCTCAGCTATTCGGGAGGCTGAGGCAGGAGGATTACTTGAGCCCAGGAGGTGGAGGTTGCAGTATGCTGAGACCGTGCCACAGCACTGCAGCCTGGGCGACAGAGCCAGACCCTGTCTTTAAATAAATAAACAAACAAAATAGGATTTTGAGACCATTGGAACGTGTGCTTTCTTGGATTTGAAAACAGGCAGTGCAGAGACCATGTATCTGTCCCTGAGGGTGGTGGGGGAGGTTGTGAGTCTCTGGGGCGCCTGCGGTTTTGGGAAGTTTACCGTTTATGGAGCCCTTGGTGGTCAGGAAGCCCAGGCCAGCAGGATAGTGGTCCAGCTCAGTACTGTGTTGGGGCCCTGGCCCTAGTGCTTCCCTCCTCCCTCTGAGCTGCCTGCTCCCGGCCACTGGTGCCTTGGAATTGTAACTCAGAGCTCAGAGCAACAGGAATGCTATAAATCTCCATTGCACTCCCCTTTACAAGCAGGCAGTTGGGCGCAGCAGCACTTTACAAGAGAAAGCAGCTCCACCACAGCAGAATGCAGTGAGTGCCTGTCACACAGGCTGTCCTGCCTCTGCCTCTGCTTGCTGGGTTGGACACAGTGGGTACCACAAGCCAGGAAGAAGCGTCACTCTTGTTTATCCCCATCCCATCCCAGGGCCCTCTGCCCCTTAGCAGGGTCTCCTCCTGGGCCTCGGGCCCCCAGGGCCTTATTGTCCTTTCTCCCACTTGCCCTTGTCACACAGTGACAAGCTGCTGTCACCCTGGACAGCTGTTGTTTGACAAGCTGGCCATCTCCCCCGGGGTGAGGAAGCAGAGTGCCTTGGCCTCCATGTCTCTGTGATGTGAGAGGTACAGGGCTCCAGTCCTGAGGAGGGTGGAGCTGGACAGCCCAGAAGGCCAACCACAAAGATAAGATAACTTGGAGTACAGTCCTTTAGGAGTTTTGCCCACTCTGCAGTCATTTTGCAGCCTCCTGTGCCAGCTCCTACACTGGGCGTCCAGAGATTGACTTAAATGAGACCCAGGCCCCAGTGGATGTGGACTCAGGTCTGACATGTCTTGGGCTTTACTTTGTGCTGTGGGGACCCCCAGAGGTGTTTTGATCACTCAGGTTCCAGGGGAAAAGGAGGCAGGAAAGGGTTCCAAGGAATTGGAACTTGGCCTAAGTCTGAAAAGATGAGCAAGCCGGGGGGAAGGGGCTATCTAGGCAGCAGCCCGAGCTCAGACCTTGAGGAGAGGACTAGTGGCTCTGGGGACCCACCGGTGGTTTCGTAGGTGCTGAACTGACGCCTGAGTTGGGTCCTGAAGTTAACTCAGAGGTGGGTGCCATGTAGAGAAGAGGGAAGGGATGGCTTGCAAATGGAGATACAGCCTGTGGCCGGCATAGCTGCAGCTTCA
Source organism: Rhinopithecus roxellana (assembly GCF_007565055.1). Lineage (NCBI taxonomy): Eukaryota > Metazoa > Chordata > Mammalia > Primates > Cercopithecidae > Rhinopithecus > Rhinopithecus roxellana. The sequence goes on from NC_044564.1 coordinate 20,828,989, forward strand.
AGAACTTACAGAGGGGAGACATGTGGCTGCCAAGTTGTTCGATGACCAGTTCATAAAGGGCTTTCCGAGCCCCCTAAGGGGCTTGGACTATATCCTCAGGACTATCTGGAGTTGTTGAACCTTCAGCTGCTCCCACTCACCTCCTGCCTGTCAGCTTACCATTCCCCTGACTCAGACTATTGAGCTCATTGAAATCCTACTGACACCAAGCGGACACACAGGTTTATCACATAGAGCCTCTGCTCTCAAACCTGGGTCAAGTTGGAAAATTAGTCCGGGATAAGAAGGTAGACGTGGAGAGTCACAGGGCAGTTAGAGCCAGCACTGGCAATGTCTTAAGGCCTTGGGTGATTGATTGACATATGAATCAGACAGATAATTAGCACTACATTGGGGTGCCAAAGGGACAGAATTCTTCTCCAGGGTGGTTAAGGGACTACAGTAGAAGGAGGGGAGATCTAGGCCCGACCTTGAATGCCTTTGGGTGTTGAATGAGGAGCTGAAAGGAAGGCCATTGCTGGGGAGGTGGGGATCAGCAGGCTCCAACCTTGGCCCAGAGCCAGCACATCAGTGGACACTCTGTGTCTGTCCAACATTAGGAGATGGGGAGCCAGCTGGTGCTATAGAGATAAGGGCTTTAGACTCTCACCTAAGTGTTCATTGACTTACCAAATATTTTTAAAGAACTGCTGCTTTATTTAGGCTCTAGGCTCCTGTGTACATGATCACAAAATTCTGCACACATACAGGCCTCAGACCTGAGTTAAGGACCCTCCACCCGAGGGCTGGACAGGCTGCAAGGCTGTCCCCTCTGTGTGCTATTTCTCCGTGTTGAGCAGGCTGCAACCGTGAGTACCAGCTAAGCTCAGACTTTATGATCCAGGTGAGAAGCAGGAAAGTTCATCCTAGGTGTGAGGGAAGAGGAGGGGTTCAGATGCTCCTGAAAATGGAGTCACTTCATGCAGCCTGTGGACAGATGGCGCGGCGGCTTCTTCAGGAGGCTGTCCTGTGTCCACTCCCACCTGCAGACCCTGGCTGACTGCAGGCACACAAAATGGCTGCAGTCATTTCGGCTTGGACATTATTCAAAACCGCCATTTCAGGTCGTCCACCACATAGAAAAATCTCCACAAAGCACGCTGGTACATTTCATTTTAAACAGTGGGAGCTTCCTGGTGAACCCTGTAAGAGGAATTAGTTGCAAATTAAACCCCCAGGAAGCAGAATGACTTGACCTATTGTATGGAATTGTTGGGTGTAAGCCAATCGGATGTTGAAAGACACCTGCCTAAGATGGTGATTTGGGTCTCAGAGCAATTGATCTTAAACCCCTCTGGCAGATGTAAGGGAGTGCCATCAAAGTGTCCTCAGAAGAGTGACCTCTGCAGAGTAGATGAGAATGACGGGAATCAGCCAGCGTGGAACGAGGCCCCTGCAGGTACTGGGGCTTTCTGGATAAGTTTGTCCTCCTTGTTTTGAGCACCCTTCATCTCATTGCTCCCTCTCCCCTAATATTCCTTCTGCTATTAATATACATGACATTGACAGTGAGGAAGGCAAGCTAGGAAGGCGGCTTCCCGCCAGTGGAGGAGGAATGAGAGTGTAATGACTTTTGGGGTGATGCGAGACTCAGCAGGGCCTCTGAGGTCCTGTGCTCCCCAGGCTTGGAGCACTCTGTGACCCAGGCTGGCCTGTGCAGGAGCATTTTTCCAGACTGACTGACAGTAGCCAGCCCCTCTGCCAGAGCTGGGAAAAGCAGGGCCTTCTCCCCACCAGCCATGGGCAGGTGGCTGGACTATCAGGCCCAGAGACCAGCAGGTATACACAACAGAGGAGGGCTCGCACTATGAGGAGTTTAAAGATTCCTTGGGAGGGTGGGGCAGGACTTCCCCAGGGAAGTGACCGCCTCTTTGTCTCACCAGGACAAGGATGAGCGGGATGAGCTGGAGCCTCAGTGGTCATGTGGCCTGTGGCTGGTGCCTTCCTCCGTCAGGGGACGTGAGTGAAATCTGAAGTGCGTGTCTGTGTGGTGGCAGCTGTAATGTGACAGCTGCCGCCCGCCCGCCCTTCCCCCAGCCGTTCTCGAGTGAGGAAGCTTGTCTGGCAGCGCCAACTCAGCTGTCATCCCACATCAGTTTTTGTAGGTTCCCAGCTAGTGGAAAAGTGCCAAACACAAGCAGATGATATACTTAATGAAACACTCAGGAAGAACGCTTCAGTTCCAGATATTAAGGGTTTGTGTGTCATGTTTCTGAGCCCTGGAATCAGATCATGCCTTCTCAGCCTTGTCACAGAGTACAGGGCTCTTCCTTTTAGGAGTGAATATGAAAAATATTTCATGGTGAGGTAGAAGTTTCTGCTATTGAAGGGCAGCATACATGACTGATATTACGAAAGAAAAATGAAATGAGACATCTTCTCCATGTGGACATAAACCTATTGACTGGTGAGTCACTTATACCAGATGTCAGCTAGAAGGAAGGTTGTGTGTCTGTGCATTCTATGTATATTCCGCATATGTAACATCTGCATGGAGTTTTATGGTTACAGGACTGTTTCATATACCCTTTATTTTATTTTAAACAGCCCCATGAAGTTGATATTAATATTCTCCCCACTCCACAACAGAGGTTGCCAAGTCTCTACTGGGGCAAATCACTCCCCAGAGGGCATAGGCTGGCAGTCAGCACAGCCAGGGTTTGAACCTAAGTCTCCTAAGTCCAGTTCCAAAATGAACTTACTGGTATTTGGAATTGCCAGTGTATTTCATATGTGGAATCAAAGGGGAAATAATCAGTCATTTGAGTTATATTTGCATTTATTCTTTTTTTTTTTTTTTTTTTTGAGACGGAGTCTGGCTCTGTCGCCCAGGCTGGAGTGCAGTGGCCGGATCTCAGCTCACTGCAAGCTCCGCCTCCCGGGTTCACGCCATTCTCCTGCCTCAGCCTCCTGGGTAGCTGGGACTACAGGCGCCCGCCACCATGCCCAGCTAGTTTTTTTTGTATTTTTTTTAGTAGAGACAGGATTTCACCGTGTTAGCCGGGATGGTCTCGATCTCCTGACCTCGTGATCCGCCCGTCTCAGCCTCCCAAAGTGCTGGGATTACAGGCTTGAGCCACCGTGCCCGGCCTATTTGCATTTATTCTAACCTGATCAAGTTTGAATGAGGGATGGGACAGAAGGGAATAATATTTATATGCACGATGCTCTTCATTGGTTACTCTTTGATATCTACTGATGTCATTTGGCTTTTGAGGAGCTGGAAGCACAGAGAAGCTGGAGGATTTGCCGAGGTCATGCAGCTTGGAGTGGCCAGCTGAGAGTCCATTCCAGATCTCATGGTCACTTTCTACTGTCTCACATTGTAGCGTTGCTATAACCATATGTAAATATAAAGTAACAAAGGGGGCCGGGCGCGGTGGCTCAAGCCTGTAATCCCAGCACTTTGGGAGGCCGAGACGGGTGAATCACGAGGTCAGGAGTTCGAGACCATTCTGGCTAACACGGTGAAACCCCGTCTCTACTAAAAAATACAAAAAGCTAGCCGGGCGAGGTGGCTGGCGCCTGTAGTCCCAGCTACTCGGGAGGCTGAGGCAGGAGAATGGCGTAAACCCGGGAGGCGGAGCTTGCAGTGAGCTGAGATCCGGCCACTGCATTCCAGGCCGGGCGACAGAGTAAGACTCCGTCTCAAAAAAAAAAAAAAAAAGGGGGGGGGGGATAATATGAAAAAGGGTGATTCTGTAAATAAATGAACCGCTGAGGTCAATCAGCTGCCTATAGTTCCATCATTTTGCAGACAAGGAAGCTGCAAAGGAGAGGGGGTGCTGTCTGGGGTCTCTCAGCAGCAGCTGGGGCCAGGCTCCTGACCCAGCCATGTTCCACCCATTGCCCTCCTAGGTCTCAGCTTCAGGTAAGTCTTCACAGTCTTAAGTTTTTTGTAGGTCTTTGAGCCAATAGACAGGAATGCTCTTGGAGTTGATCTCGGTTCTGTATCGTCAGCTTCCTAGTTAGAAGAGAACCTTAAAATTCCAAAGTTCAGGCAACTCCTCCCTACCAAGTGAGATTGTAAGCTCTCAGGCTTATATCAAAAATTCTGTATTTCTCAACGGTGAAGTCCACATTTGCACTCCCAGTTATTTTTAGGTGGGAACTTTATATTTTCTGTTTCATATCACATTGGCTTCACTGCGTAACTGAGGTTATATTTTCTGTCTCGCAATAGTGTTGGAGAAGCCTTATTTTTAGCTCGGTTCGTTTTTCTTCCTGTGACTTCCTTTTTCTTGTTTAACACACACACGCACACACACATTCAAGTAGTCATCCGTTCCCATCGTACTCTCCATGCCAGTTCTCATTCACTTGGTCACAAGACTTCATCCAAAAGGCAATTGTTAAGCCTCATCTCATTCCAGGAAGAAAGGAAGAGGAAGAGCCTTCAGCAAATCTCAAGAATCTACTTGTAACATGGGCTGCTGCTTGTCATTTTATTAAAATCTCTTCACCTGTCACTCACCTCACCTGCCGCTAACTCCTGGCTGAGACACTCTCATGTGCACACCTGATAAGAAATGCTTTGGATCCCCCTTGCAGAGAAAACCTATTGACTGCAGTTGGGGGGATGTTCTCAGGGGCTTGGGTCTTAGGCTCCTAGAGGGCCTAGAGTGTGAGACTGTGTGTGTGTGTGTGTGTGTGTGTGTGGTATGTATATAGTGCTCACCAGACCCTCTTTCCATGCCTGCCACCTGTAGCCTTTGATTCTGGTGGCAGGCACCCCACAGAGGGCACTTGCCTGTGGGCCCGTGGTTGATGATCCTTGTTGGTGCTGTCTAGTTCATTTATACCATGCTGTATGGTGGCAGGCCAGCAGTGAGAATCCAGTCTAAAATGTTAGGAAACAGGCCAGGGGAACATGGCTTACACAGCCCCCTGCATGGGATAAAGTATGGGGCAGACCCCAGGCCCCTGCTCACCCTGACTCTTCCTCAGAAACCTTCGGTGGCTCCCTGTTGCCCCTCCACTGAAGTGTGAGCCTCTTTAACCTAGTGGTACTTGAGCAGGTGACACACTTAACTAGCCCCAAAGAAGACCACGCTTTTAGGCCGTGAGCTTCTCTAAAGCTGGACCAGGTTTTTGTTTTTTATTTTTATTTTTTTGAGATGGAGTTTTGTTCTTGTTGCCCAGGCTGGAATGCAATGGCGCGATCTCAGCTCACTGCAACCTCCGCCTGCTGGGTTCAGGCGATTCTCCTGACTAGCTGGGACTACAGGCGACCACCCCCATGCCCGGCTAATTTTTGTATTTTTAATAAAGACAGGGTTTCATCATGTTGGCCAGGTTGGTCTCGAACTCCTGACCTCAGGTGATCCTCCCACCTCAGCCTCCCAAAGTGCTGGGATTACAGGTGTGAGCCACTGTGCTGGGCTGGACCAAGTTTTTATTGTTCAGTGTTTTCCCATAAAATAGCAACACAGGTGCTCACGAGGGGAGGAGTGGAAGAATGAACTAGTGAAGTGATGCGTCGTATCTGAACCTCCTCCCTCACCTACTCTAGCCATGTGTCTCCCGAAGCATGTTTCTGGTTGGGAGCCTGGGACCCTCTGTTAATCTGTGGGAAAGAACCTGTCTTGGTGCTGCCTGTAACCCCTTCAAATCCCTCAGTGAGGCGTAGCCTCTTCTGACAGGGTGTCTGACCTCCTTCACTCCCAAGCACACCTCCTGCCACAGAGCACAGCCTGCAGGTTATCATCCATCTCAGTTTGGTTTTTGGTTCAGAGCTTTGCTGATGAAAATTGGGTGATGGACATCACTTTGCCGTGTGAGTTAGAGGGTATCAAGTTTCCAGAAGAGTGGGGCTCTTTGCAGTGAAACCATGGGTCCCAAAAAGTCATTAGGCCTGTGCTTGTAGCTGTGTTTTTAGGAAAAGCTTTCATCATTTCCTGTGCTGAGACCATAACTACGGTTCTTTAATGTGTCTTTAAAAATCGAGTATCTCTGTGGATGACCAGGGTCATGTTTGGGGGCATGTTATAATTAAAATGTACATCTTGGAATTGAAAACCGAAACAAAATTTGTTCCAAACTTAATTTCCTAAACTTCAGAATGTATAAACATTACATGAAGTGAAAATTGTTTAGAAATACTCATGAATGCAGAAGGCCATTTCCCCGGAATATTAAATAGAAGCTGATGGAATTCCATGACAGTGTCCCCAAAAGCATGGAGCCCTGAGGAGAGCGTGCACAGACTCTGATCAGAAAAGTGGAGGTGGGAAATTCTAGCTCTGCCATACCAGCTCAAGTATCTGCCCTCTCAGTCTCAGCCTCAGTTTCCCCATCTGTCCTAGGGGTTAATGTAGAACTCCTGGCACTGTGCCTCGTTCCACATAGGCCCTCAACAAGCGCTGTCACAGATACTGATAATATCAAACAGCAGAGTCTTCATATGCCACATTTGCAACTTCCTTTTAAAATTCTAATTATCACATTAAGTAAATGTGCTCTGAGTAGGAAGATTCAGCATGCAGGCTTATAGGAGGTAAAAAGTGAAATCTCCCTCCAGAGACAAGGATTGTTAATAATTTGTTAAGTTTTCTTATAGCCCTTTTCCATTTGCTTACAAAAATACACATCTGTGCATATCTGCAAACACAGTTTTCTACATAAATGCTATGTATGTTTGGTAGAAACATTGTTCTTTGTCACAGATCTTGTCTGAGGCCATTTGTCCTATTGAACAATTCTGTGTGACTGTAGCATGATGTGTTCAGTTGTTTTCTTATTCATAGACTTGTAGGTTATTCCTAGTTTCTGGTCCCTTCATTCTGGGATCCCTTCATTCTGTAGCAAACATTTGTGAGCAGTTATTTCTGCCTGTGGGTCTGGATATTTCTGTAGAGTAGGTTTCTAAAAGTGGAACTTTAGGCCACAGGATATTTAATTTTTGTTAGATCTACCAATTTTACCTCTGAAGAGAGCATTTCCAGTTTATACTCCTCCAACAGTCTATGAGTACAGTTCCCTTCTTAGAATACACAAATGTTTTTTTAAAACATTTGTTTTCTGTGCTAAATTCTGAATTTGCAAAAGCCTGTTTGTTTATGTTACTCCTTCACCAGTATTTACTGAGCATCTGTGGAACTGGGTTCTGCTCTGGGAATCGCAGGGAATGTGTTAAGTGGATTCGACTGGAACTTGACCCCCAGAGGTGGGGTGGGGTAGGAGCTGAGCATACCAAGGTGCTCTAAACTGAACAGATGCTGAGACTTGAAGCTGAGGCAGCAGCATGTCAGGCAGGGCACCTGGAGGGGACTTCGTTAGAACAGACCACCAGGGAGATGAGGCTGTCTCTACTCAAAGTGCCTCCAGTCTCGTGTTCTGGAAGCTGATGACATCTTTCACACAGTCTGGAACCTCTTCAAGACGCCTTTTCAGGGACCTGAGCAGGGGCTGTTCTCGTTTCTTCCAGCACAAAAATGTTCATTATCCAGATGTTTCCTTCCACATAATTCTTGGGATGGTTGTGTGGATGGTGTCATCTGTAATAGCTATTGACAGGAAAGAGCTGCCTGAGAGTAATTTCGAACAGTGGCAGCTTTCAGGTTTCTGGCTCTTGTGCATGACATTGCACACACACCTTTTCCTTCCCCACTCCTCTTTAAAACAAAAGCGAAAACAACAACGACGACAACAAAAAACACTTCAGTAGGGTTTTATGTACTGTAGAAATACACCAAGAAATACAAGAAGTGACGTCAGAGTTGGAAAGGCCATTAGGGTAGGAAGTGGAGATAAGGAATTGTGCCGACTGCTCACTCTGTGACTTTGGCAAGGCCCTTCGATTTTGAGTTTCCTGTTTCCCCGCTTAAATGGAGTTGCCAGCTCTGTCTGCAATCAGGTGATTACAAGAACCAAATAATCCGAAGGGTTTTGCGGACCATGAAGTGCTATATGGAAGGAGGGAATCTTGCTGTTAGTCTTTTTTGTTCAATTTTGGTTGGCCCCTGGCAGGCAATCGCTTCTGGGCCAGGTGGGGAGCCCCACTGAGACCCTTGGGCTCATGGCGGCTTTGCTACTGTCAAGTCTCCTGAGTGTAGAATTGCAGATACTCTTAGGGAACTGCTGTTCGGCTGCATGCCTCATTCTTGGGGGTCGGGAGAAGTGGCAGATGGATCTCTCTGTAATGTGATAAAGATAATTCCTCATGGACTTGACTCTGAATTGATCCAGTCTTTGCAGGAACTTTGTTTCCTAAGAAGAGAAACAGATAAGCAGCTAGTCTAAGGACCACGTTCTGGGTGTGTGGGGAAAGGGCTCTCCATAGAGGCATGTGTTAGGGTTCTCCAGAGAAACAGAGCCAATAAAATGTGTGTGTGTGATGGAGAGTGTGTGTGTGTGTATGTGCATGTGCAAAGAGATTTATTATAAAAAAAAAAATGGATCATGTGATTATGAAAACTGGCAAGTCCCAAAATTTGTTGGTAAGTTAGTAAGCTGGAGACCCAGGAGAGCCAGTGACTTAGTACCAGTCCAAGACTAAAGGCCTGGGAACCAGGAGAGTCAATGGTGTAGTTCAAGTCTGAAGGCAGGAAAAAGGCTAATGCCCCATCTCAAAGACAGTCAGGCAGGAGAGTTCTCTCTGACTCAGGGGAAAGTCAGCCGTTTTGTTCTATGCAGGCCTTCAACAGATTGGATGAGGCCCACCCACAACAAGGGGTGTGCAATCCGCACTGTTCATTGTACCAATTTCAATGTTGATGTCATCCAGAAACACTCAGAATAATATTTGACCAAATCTGGGCACCCTGTAGACCAACCAAGTTGATGCATAAAAAGAACCATCCCAGGCAGGAAAGCACAGCTTTGTGTATGGGAGAGAAGCGTCTCGGTGGGCAGGGTTCTTGTTGCATGTGGTGGTTGGATTTTGGAGGCGTTTGCTGGAAGGTGGTCAGGATGCCGGGTCAGCGTCCAACATGCTGGTAGGATGGGTGCTCTCGACAGGTCCCCTTCCACCTTAACTTGATGGAGCCACAGCATTAGCTAGTTACAAGAACAAGAAGAAGCCAGTGTGAATATCCACTCTTTGTAGAAGCAGACTGAGAAACTCTGGAGTCAGAAAGCCCTCTGAGATCATCTGGTTCAACCCCTCTCACCTCACCTGCGAGGAATATTAGCCCTGATGGATCAGGCAGCTGGCCAAGGTCACACAGCCGGTGAGCGGGGAGCCAGGCTGGTCCCAGGCTGGCAGCCTCATCATTGTTATCCAGAAGGCAAAGGTTGTCTCTCAGTCCCTGGGGGGATTAGTGCCTCTCTTGAAGCAGTTCCAAAGTGAAGAAGGGTGGGCAGAGCACGTGCCAAGATCTCAGCAAGTTGCTTCCGCCAGGACAGCTGTGCTGGGCACTGAGCACATTGTCAACAGCACCCCTCAGCTTGAGGCAGTGACCCTGTGACGAGCCCCAGGTATACAGGTGGGGTTTGGCCGCTTTGGTTGGGAAGGCTGGCATGTGGTGAGGGGTACCTCAGCCCAGGTGACCAGGGCCCCTAGGGTATATAGGTAGAGGGGAAGGTCTCCAGCAGAGGACCCTGGCTCTACTCTAGGCAACCGGCACCCTGCCTCCACTGCCAGTTTGTAACCACTAAGCACCAGCCAGACCAGCACCAGCAGCCTGTGTTGGTCACCCCTCTGACGCATCTAGAATGTGCTGAATACCTCCTTGGTGGGCCACTCTCTTCCTTGTAATACCCACCTCAGGCTTTCCTCCCAGACCCCCTGACCATGATGAATCCTGTGGGGACCTGCGTGTGTTCAGATCAACCTCAGGGCTAGAGAGCGGGGAGCCTGAGATTACTCCAGTGACCCTGACTGATGACCAGCTGACAGCCAGAGGGAGAAAGCGACTTGCCTGGTGTCACTCAACCTGGTGGGATCAGGACAGAGCTGGAGCTGGGACTGGGCTCTTCCAGCGCCTGCCTCTCTTGCTGACCTGAATGTGTCCGTGTTCTTTTGTCCCTGGGGGAGTGGAGGGAACACCGACTTGGGCTGGAAAGGCAGGGTAGATGGCTGCACAGTTAAGGACATGGACTTCGGAGCCAGGCCGCCTCCATCCCTTCCTCGATTGCCCCGTGGCCGTCCATAAAACGGCAGTGTCTGTGGGGTAACTCTTCATGGGTTTGTCTTGAGAGTTAAACGAGAAGCTGGATGGCATGCACTTAGCACAGACCCCAGCATGCAGTGTTCCTAGAATGGTGATTACTGCACTATTGACAGTTGAGTTTTTGAGACCTTGGCCCCACCACTGAGCTTGTCTGAGCTGTGGACTTGGCAGCAGTCAGGCGGGGAGGGGCCTGGTTGCACCACAGCCCCTCTGAGGCTCGCTCTGTGAGGTTCTGTGAGAACTGCAGGTGAAGCCACTTGGTGAGCAGGGAAGCCCCCACAGGGTAAGGGGTGTAGCCGTGGCTGGTCTGGCATGAAAGCCTGTCCCCTGTGGCTTTACCTCATTAGAGTGTGGCCCCAGGCCTCTCTGGAGGTGGAGACCTCACCTTGCTCAGCAGACTGGAAGATTGCGTGTGTGGGGCGCTAGCCCTTCGTGCAACTGTGGTCTGTCGATACTCAGAAGGCACAAGCTCAGATGCACATCTGTCTGTGTGTGCCGCTGCCCTGTGAAGTCCTGCTGAGCCCTGGCTCTGTCTGCAGCACAGGGACCCCGGGGATGCCCGTCCTGTCACGGTTGGCCTGAGGATGCTGGTGCCTCCCGTGCTAGCCCAGCCCCTGCTCCTCATCCCAGTGGATGTGCCAGCATTTCCACATCTGGGGGCTGTTCACAGGAGTGTGTTTTGCTTTCTGGAGCCCTGGGCATCTTCTGCCCACTTCTTGAAAGGGTGGAGCCCTAGTTGTTTGGAAGGCCCAACCTTCAGATTATCAGTATCTAGTTACCACACCCCCATTTCCTGCCAGCTTCTTAAAGGATTTTGTGTATGTGAAGCACAAACCCGAGGAAGGCTCCTGGTCCACCTTTCCCAGTTTCCTGCCTTTAGAGGCTGGACCCCTAGTCCTGGCATCCCAGATCCTCCATAGTCTGGCCCCACCTTCTGTGGGGGCTATTCCTTGTTTCCTTCTACCTCATGAGCGTTAGGCTTAGGGCAACAAGAACCCTGATTTTCACCTCAACATCCCCCAGCTTTCCTCTCTCCCAGACTTGGTTTATGCTTGTCCTGCTGCAGTTCCCCTTTCTCCTGATGGCCTCATCTTCCTCCTCACCTGGAGAGCCTTCTACACCTGGGCCCACCCCTCACTGTTTGTGACATCAGGCAGGTCCGTCGGCATCCCTGGCCCTCAAGGTGTCTCCTTGCATCAGGACTTGAGATTCTGTGAAATGCCACCTCCACCCTGAAGTTTTACTGAATCCTAGGGCTAGATTTCCTTTCTGCCTCCACCGAGCTGCTGGTACATGCACCACTCTAGGGCCCTGGGAGGCAGGCAGAACTAGGCTTGTCCTGGCTTAGCCTCTGCTCCTGTCTGAACCTCAGTTTCTGAATGATAAAATGCAGTATAACTCTTGCCTGTCTGTTTTGAGGATGAGGAGTAGTTTACTCCCACTGCCCAGGACACAGGACAGTGCCTGGCACAGGCAGGCACTCACTCATCACTACCGTCCAACTCAGTGCTTACAGATGGTGGTGTCCCGTTTCTCCTGCTAAGCCACGAGTACCCTAGGAGGCAGGAGTCTTATCTAATGCATCTAGTGCTCAGCATCTGGTCTCGGGTCCAACGTGGCACATAGCAGGGACTCAGTGGGTATTTGAGGAAGAAAAGCAGGCACCCCACTTGCCTGTGAAGTTGGGTCTTGCAGTCAACGAGGATTTAGAAAGCAGTCTCCTAAGTAGACGTGGCTCCTTTAAAGGGAGGCCCATTCGCCCCCTGCTTTTGGCTCCCAGAGCAGCAAGCTCGCCTCAATGAGTCTCCACAGGGGATGGCGCCAGAACCCGGGCCTGCAGCGGCTCAGAGGCCTCCGCACGCAAAGGCAGTCACTGGAAGATGCAGAGTGATGGCAGGGCTAAAGGACACTGGATCATTGCAGAGCTGCACAGTGAGGTCCATGTGACCTTTTTATTCACAATGAAAGCAGTTGGTCGTCATCAGGTTTGCAGGCTTTGTCTCTCTTCTAGTACTTCAGGTCAGAGGGGCTCACGAGAAAACCCTGTCCCTGTACAGATGACCAAGGGAAGGGAGCAAACCCAGGCACCCTGACTCCAGACTTGGGCCTTTCCCTTGCCCTCGGGCTGCGCATAAAAGATCAGGCAGTACAGGTTCAGCCAGGCAGCCACAGGCCCTGCTCTGCTTCCGAGGTGACCATTGTTCTTGTCCCACAGCCCTGCTTTCACGGAGCCCGCCCTCTGTTGCCTGGGTGTTTCTGTGCACGCCTGGAAAAGAGATGACAGAAGAACTCCAATTAGTCAGTCTCCTGGCTCCTAGACAGCTCCGGAAACTAGACTAGATAGAGAAGGAGGAGGTGGGGCCTCCTGCTGTGTGACGGTTGGGGTGGCTCCAGCTCTGTCTCTGAGCTGCCCTGCCCTGCTCTGCCCTTGCCGTCCTGCAGCATCCACCCCAGAGGCCCCCTGCTGTTCCGTGCCACTTGCCCTCAGCCTCTGAGGGACCCCTGAATTCAGACGCCAAAAGCACCCTGGTTGGGGGGAGGATTCTTCTCCGGCAGATGTTTGAATGGTTTAGATGAGGGGGAAGTCGTCTCCCTTTTGATGTGGCACCTGGAACTTGGCTAGTTTTGCCGCGTGTCTAATTAGGAAGAGCCGCCTGCCACTCCCGCGGAGCTCATCACTCACTCTGCGGAGCTCATCACTCACCCCGTGGTGCCAGGTATGCTTTTAACACCTCAGAGACCTGACTGCAATAGATGCCCTGGCCCCCAGAAGATCAAAACAAGACTGACTGATTTAAAAAAAAAAAAAAAAAAGAAATACCAGAAAGCATCTGGAAAAGGCCAGGAGAGCCCTGGTCCAGGAGTTAAGGAGCCTGGGGCCTAGTCCCTGTGACTTTCTTCCCTTCCCCTGGCCTCAGTTTTCCCATCTATAAAATGGGGTGACTAGATATACATGAGACCTTCCCTGTGTGTTCCTGTGTGTTTCGTGTTACATAAAAAAGCTGACCTAGAACTTGGCTCCTATGTGGGGGTGTCAGATTATCAAAGCAGCACTGGCCTCGGGAGTTGTGGACCCAGAAATGGGAACAGGCTCAAAGGTTGGTATTGGGACCCTCCCATTCCCAGTGCATTGTTGGCCTGTGAGGCTTCAGTCAGCAGGCCTCCTGTGGCTCTGCGGGCAAAGACATCCTCGGAGGAGGAAGAGTCTTGGAGATGGGGCTCCAAGGAAGCGCCCAGGAGTGGTCATTGAAGTGACAATATTTACAAAACGCCTTCTTTGCACCAGGCACTGTTCTAAACACCTGACGTATATGGATTCATTTAATCCTCGTAACATCCTTCTCCAGTGGGCGCCGTTGTCTCCCCTCTAGAGATGAGGAAACTGAGGTAACTTGTCCCAGGTCACCTGTTGGAGCCAGGATTCAGGCTAAGCAGTCTAGTGGGATCGGTGTTTTCACCCAGTACACATTGCTGCTGTGGCTGTTGGTTCACTGGACCCAGGGCTTTGCCTCCCTCCAGGTAGTTGGCGAGGGGCAGCCCTGGCAAGTGGCAAGTGCATCATTCTAGTAATGCAGCCCTTCCTGACACCGCTGGGGCCCTGAGCCTAATCTACCTGCAACCCTGGCGTCTCGGGCACAGATCCCCAGTGGCTGCAAAGCCATGTGAGAGAGATCAGATGGCATGCCCACCACTGGCAGAATAGAGATTTCCTGGGCCGAGAGGTAGTGGCAGGGCCTGGGAATGGAGAGCCATACAGCTCTGCCTAGCTCTGCCACCCTATGATTAGGGAGTGGTATGGATTCCCAGACAAGCCCATCTGGGAAAATTAGAGGTGAAGGGCCTGCAGGCCAGCGTCTATCATTTCCAGCGAGGCTCCTGCACGTCTGTGCCAGCCTGTGTCCTGCCCAGCTTCTCCCTGCCCAGAGGTCCCTGGGCATCACTCCTTAACCACTCCTGGGGGTGCTGCCGTGCAGTACTTTTAAGGCCATCCAGAAACCCACTTCTGTCTGCCTCCAGCATCATCTCCCACTGGGCACCTGTCAGTCCCCAGCCCTCCCGAGCAACCTCATGTACAGTTTAAGCTTCTGATTCCCTGGACCTCTGCCTTGGTTCTTCCTCTGGTACCCATTTTCTCTGCCACATCACTGTGCTATGACCTCCTGTCTAAGTTCTTTAAGGCTCTCCCAGGTTCTCCCAATGGAAACCTGTCTCTTAGTTATCAGATCGTGGTATCAAGTCTGCTCCCATTAAGGAGGCTGAGCTGTGTCTGTCCCTGTTGGGAGCTCTGCCCTCTGCTACCAAGGGCTTCATGAAGGCCAGGACTGCATCTCATTCCTCTTTGTCTCTTCTCATACTGGGCATTCAGTACATACTTGGTGGTTGCGAGGACAGGTGGATGCCAGCACTGCTGGAAAAGATGGGGACGGGGCACCAGAGAGGCTGCTGATTTCCTTGCCCTTAGTTTTCCAGAGAGCAAACCCAAGCCTTTTTTCCTCTGTTCCTGAAGAGAAGGTAAAGAGGTAAAGAATAGGTTTCTTCTGATGTTTACCATAAGGCCTGTTACGTATCATTTCATTAGATGCTTATCCTTTTTTTTTTTTTTTTTTTTGAGACAGAGTTTTGCTCTTGTTGCCCAGGCTGGAGTGCAATAGCGTGATCTTGGCTCACCGCAATCTCCACCTACCAGGTTCAAGCGATTCTTCTGCCTCGGCCTCCCAAGTAGCTGGGACTACAGGCGTGTGCCACCATACCTGGCTAATTGTTTTTTTCTATTTTTAGTAGAGACAGGGTTTCACCGTGTTAACTGGGATGGTTTCAATCTCCTGAACTCATGATCTGCCCGCCTCGGCCTCCCAAAGTGGTGGGATTACAGGTGTGAGCCACCATGCCCAGCCTGCTTATCCATTTTTTTTGAGACGGAGTTTTGCTCTTTTGCCCAGGCTGGAGTTAAGTGGCGCAGTCTCAGCTCACTGCAACCTCTGCTCCCTGGGTACAAGCGATTCTCCTGCCTCAACCTTCCCAGTAGCTGGGATTATAGGTGCCTACCACCACACCCAGCTAATTTTTGTATTTTTAGTAGAGACGGGGTTTAACCATGTTGGCCAGGCTGGTCTCGAACTCCTGTCCTCAGGTGATCCACACCCCCCTCGGCCTCCCAAAGTGCTAGGATTACAGGCGTGAGCCACCACGTCTGGCCCATCCTTTTTCAAAATATAGATTTTGAGACTCTCCATAATAAAATGTTTATGCATACTTCATTTTATTATGCATTGTTTCGTTGTGGTTTGCAGGTATTGCATTTTTTTACAAAATGAAAGTTTGTGTCAGCCTTCTGTCTAGTAAGTCTGTCAGCATCATTTTTCCAACAGCATGCGCTCACTTTGTGTCTCTGTGGCACATTTTGGTAATTCTCATATTTCAAACCTTTTTTATTATTATAGCTGTTACAGTGGCCTGTGATCAGTGATCTTTGATGTTACTATTGTCATTGTTTTGGGGCACCACAAACTGCACCCACATAAGACGGCGAACTTAATAAATGTTATGTGTGTTCTGACTGCTCCACTCACTGGCCATTCCTCCATCTCTTTCCCTCTCCTTGGGCCTTTCTATCCTGTAAAACACAACAATATTGAAATTAGGCCTATTAATAATTCAACAATGGCCTCTACATGTTCAAAGGAAAGGAAGAGTCATACATCTCTCACTTTAAACCAAAACTTTAGAAATAGGCCTACAGGGAAAGGCATGTCAAAAACCGAGATCGGCCAAAAGGTAGGCCTCTTGCACCGAATAGTTAGCCAGGTTGTGGATGCAAAGGGAAAGTTGTTGGAGAAAATTAAAAGTGTCACTCCTGCGAATACACAATCAAAAAGAAAGCAAAACAGCCTTATTGCCATTATGGAGTGAGTTTGGTCTGGATAGAAGCTCAAACCAGCCACAAATTCCCTTAAAGCCTAATCTGGAGCAAGGCCCTAACTCTTCAATTCTGTGAAGGCTGAAAGAGTGGAGGAAGCTTCAGAAAAGCTAACAGAGGTTGATTCCTGAGGTTTAAGGAAAGGAGCCATCTCCATAACATGCAAGTGCATGGTGAAGGAGCAAGTGCTGATGTAGAAGCTGCAGCAAGTTATCCAGAAGATCTAGCTAAGATCATTGATGAAGAAGGCTACGCAAAACAACAGATTTTCAGTGTAGACAAAGCAGCCTTCTATTGGAAGAAGATGCCATCTAGGACTTTCGGAGCCATAGAGGAGAAGTCAATGCCTGGCTTCAAAGCTTCAAAGGACAGGTTGCCTCTTGTTAGGGACTAATGCAGCTGGTGATTTTAAGTTGAAGTCAATGCTCATTTGCCATTCTGAAAAATGCTAGAGCCCTTAAGAATTATGCTAAATCTACTCTGCTCATGCCCTGTAAATGGAACAACGAAGCCTGGATGGCAGTTCCTCTGTTTACAGCATGGTTTACTGAATATTTTAAGCCCACTTTTGAGACCAACTATTCAGGAAAAAAGATTCCTTTAAAAATATTACTGCTCATTGATACTGTTCCTGGTCACCCAAGAGCTCTACTGGTGATGTACAAGGAGATGAATGTTGTTTTCATGCCTGCTAACACAACATCCATTCTGCGGCCCATGGATCAAGGAGTAATCTCAACTTTGAAGTCTTATTATTTAAGAAATATGTCTCTGGCCGGGCGCGGTGGCTCAAGCCTGTAATCCCAGCACTTTGGGAGGCCGAGTCGGGCGGATCACGAGGTCAGGAGATCGAGACCATCCTGGCTAACACGGTGAAACCCCGTCTCTACTAAAAACTACAAAAAACTAGCCGGGCGACGTGGCGGCGCCTGTAGTCCCAGCTACCCGGGAGGCTGAGACAGGAGAATGGCGTGAACCCAGGAGGCGGAGCTTGCAGTGAGCTGAGATCCGGCCACAGCACTCCAGCCTGGGTGACAGAGCGAGACTCCGTCTCAAAAAAAAAAAAAAAAAAAAAAAAAAGAAATATGTCTCATAAGGCTGTAGCTACCAGAGATAGTGATTCCTCTGATGGACCTGGGCAAAGTAAATTGAAAACCTTCTGGGGAAGATTTACTGTTCTAGAAGCCATTAAGCACATTTGTGATTCATGAAAGGAGGTCAAAATAGCCACATTAATAGGAGTTTGGAAGAAGAGTCCAATCCTCACAGATAACTTTGAGACCTTCAGGACTTCAGTGGAGGAAGGAACCGCAAATATGATGAAAATAACAAGAGAACTAGCATTAGAAGTGGAGTCTGAAGATATGACTGAATTGTGGGACTCTTATGATCAAACTTGAACAAATAAAGAGTTGCTTCTTATGGATGAGCAGAGACAGTTTTCTTGAGATGGAATCTATTCCTGGTGAAGATGCTGGGAACATTGTTAAAATGACAACATAGGATTTAGAATAGTACATAAACTTAGTTGATAAAACAGCAGCAGAGTTTGAAAAGATTGACTCCAATTCTGAAAGAAGTTCTGTTGTTTGTAAAATGTTATAAAACAGCATTTCCCTACAGAGAAATCTTTCGTGAAAGGAAGAGTCAATCTGTGCGGCAAATTTTATTGTCTCATTTTAAGAAATTTCCCCAGTTGCGGGGAGGGGCATAAAAAAGGAATTTCCACAGCCACCTTGGCCTTCAGGAACTACCACCCTGATCAGTCGGCAACCATCAACATCAAAGCAAGACCCTCCACCAGCAAAAGGATGACTCACTGAAGGCCCAGATGATTGTAAACAGTTTTTGGCAATAAAATATTTTTTCAATTAAAGTACTACATTTTTTTAAGGCAGTGGTATTGCACATTTACTATAATACAGTATAATATAAATATAACTTTTGTATGCATTGGAAAACCAAAAACTTTTACAGGTGCCTACTACCATGCCCGGCTAATTTTTGTATTATTAGTAGAGATGGGGTTTCACCATGTTGGCCAGACTGGTCTCGGACACTTGACCTCAAGCGATCTGCCCACCTTGGCCTCCCAAAGTGCTGGGGTTACAGGCATGAACCACTGCACCCAACTTTGGTGAGTTTTTTTTTTTTTCAGGGAGGCACAAATTTGGTGAATACTGGAGCAAAGTATAGCTTGTTGCTTGTGGACTGGGCAATCTTTTAAACCCCCATTATATCCTCTCAGGATTATCGTCTGCTCTCTTTCCCCAGCCCTTAACCTTCTCCACATTCCCATGGGCAGACTCCACCATGGCCGCAGTCTATGGACAGCACACCCGCCTAGCTCTCCTAGTGAACGGGCCCAGGCAAATTCTTAGGGTCCCTTTCAGTTCTAACGTTCTCTGATTCTAAAGAAAGTGCTTTATTATCCTGTTCTTTCTGTGTATGTAGTTCTACTTGCAAACCTTTCTGCTCCAGAGGTCAACAGAAACCCCCACCCTGTTAATGTTTCTGCTCTCTGCCTAAGAGGCACGAAATTACAGCCTGCTACCTAATATTAAAGGTCATTTTGCATGAATGTGTAGATGGTGATGTCCAGATAACTTGTGACTTAAAACATATGGTCACAGACTCCCCTGTGAGATCGGTCTCTGGACCCTCGTGGATTGGCCCAGCTAATAAGGAGGACGGGCCTGGTAGTTAGGCAGGAGGCAGCAACATCTGGCGAGCTGGCCTGGCACAAGGGCCTTCGATGTCCTGGGGCTGTTGGTGAACCTCTCCCAGGAGAGAAGATGCTCCCAAATGGGCATTTTCTCAGGGAAAGGCAGCTGCTTCCTAAACACACAGCTCCTGGAAGCCCAACCTGCTTTAAATCATATTTACTCTCATGGGGCTTAAAATCCTATTTACTTTCGTGTGCTTCTCATCTTAATCACGTTTTTTCTGCTCTAGTGTCTTTATTCATTATTTAAAACAACTTTCAAAAATAATTATGCGATAATCCCTTCTCCTCTACACAGTAGCTGTTTACCTTCCTGTATTGGGTTTTACAGCTCTTGGTGTTGTGAATGTCTGTACTTACAACATTGCTGTCATCACAGTGTAGATATTATAGGCCAAATGTGTGATGTCGGTATTTACCAATGCCCAGGCAAGGAGCAGAATTCCCTGTGGGGCCCTGCTCACATTGAGACTTGTTTAAAAAGCCGGCGTTATGCTTTGCCCTCCACACATAAACAATCTTGCATTTTACTTTTTAGCTTAGCATAATTTCATGCACGGTTTTCCATGTTGCTACATAATCTTCAGATTTATCGTTTTAATGGCTGCTTAATATTCCATCCAGTTAACAGGCCATAATTTACTTAACTGTTCCCTATTGTCTAGGCCTTAATGAAAATTTGAATTCGCCATGTAATATAGCGGGGGAGGCTTGTTTTAATGATTACCGTTTTAACATCCCCTGCCCTAACTGCATGCCATTACTAGCCCAGCTTTGGTAAGGTGCAGATGCTTCTGGAACAATAAATCCTGCATGAGAGTGTATGTACAAGTCCTCTGATTTAATAGCTAATCTGTTCACTGCACATGTTTCCCTTTAAGGCTGGTGTTTATGTAGAATATCTGTCTCTTCTGCATATTGTGTAACACTAAACTGTATGCATTTGGCATATTGTCCCAGATCCTTTATCACTGCTGTCAGGGACTTTCATAAAGTATCTGGAATTTGGGGGTAAACAGTGGTTTCTGGCTGCCAGTTCTCTTTCATTTATCCCACCACATTCACTGAGTATCTCTTTGGCGTGAGAGTGAACAAAAGCACTCCTGATTATCAGGGGCCCAACGGGCAGTACATCTGTGAATTGTTTGTGGTTCCTTTAGATTAAATGGTGAATTGCATGAAAAGTGCTTCATCAACTGTGTACATGGGAGTGGTTGCTGGTCCTGCTTTTGTGAAGGAGGGTGAAGAGGAAGGTGGTTTTCCCAGATCAGTGCCTTCTTAGCTGCCGTATCCTCAGCCTCCAGAATTCTGCAGACAGGAGGCTAGACTTCACTCCTCAGAACTGAGGAAGACGAATCCACGTAATGAGGACCCTACAAAGCAATAAGTAGCAGATTAGATAGTTTGGTAGATTTAGTGATTTACGAAGTTGTCCACCGTGCTTAACAGTTGGTCTTCACCTTAAAGTGACAAAGTCCTACCACTCTATAGCTTTTCCCTTCTCTTTTCCTGTTCCTCCCTCTGTAAAAAAAAAAAAAAGGAAGCATCATCCTCAAAATTAATAAATGATCCCAGTTTACTCATGCGACCCAACAAAAGCTATGTTTACCAAAATATGGGACACCTTCTCATCGATGTGGTATTAGGTGTCCTGAGAACTACATAGTGAGAAGATTTTTTCCCTTTTTATTCTTTCTCTTTCTGGAGAGAGAACGTTATTCATATTTGCCAGAGAAAGTGTCTGTCTGCTGATTGCATTTCCCAGTGGCTCTCCAACACTTGCAAATCTCCCCTCTCAGCAGAGAAAGCAAGCCCCACGCTCAACTTCCCAGCAGGCATTGTTGGTTCTCATTCATTCTGCTTAGTATCTATTTTTGGCAAAGAATGATGGCTTATGGGATGGTGATCCAACTTCTCTTTTTTAAATGAGTTATTTTATCTAAAAAGTGAGGCAAGATAAATAAAAATGGTAAGTAACCACCCAACTGGTAGGCAGAAATGGCCCAAGTCGTGAAGTCACATGGCTAAATAAAGTTTGAGAAATACTAGCATAAAGTTAATTCATGTAAATACTAACGATCACAGGCACAGCATCCTTAGCTTCTATTTCATCAGGGCGTGTGTCCACATGAGCCAACCTGGATCATAAAGCCCAGACTGAAAGCAGCTCTCTTTCTCAGAAGGGCTAATGTCATTTGTGTGTGTTTTATCAGCTGCTCTTCAAGGAGCATAACTCCTGTGGCTTCTGCCATATCTTTATGCCATCCGAATTCTGATTTCGGGAAGGCCTCAAGAGAGCATTGAAATAGCTCACTTATAGTCCTCACCCCTTTTGCATCAAGCCTCACGTCTACTCCCTCACCTCCTTGGACCTGGTGCTCTAGCCAACATGGACAGTGAATATACATAATGATGGAATATTAGCCTGAAAAAGGAAAGTCATACACATGCTACAGCATGGAAGAACCTTGAAAACATTATGAAACTGAATGATTCCACGTTGTTCAGGATGTGCCTAGACTGATCAGATTCATGGAGACAGAAAGAGAAGGGTAATTGTGGAGGCTGCGGAGGGATAATGGGGAGTTAGTGTTTAATGGGTACAGGGTTTCAGTTTGGGAAGATGAAAACGTTCTAGAGATGGATGGTACCAAAGGTTACCAACAGTGTGAATGTACCTAATGTCACTGAATTGTACATTAATCATGGCTCAAATGGTCATGTTGGCTGGGTGTGGTGGCTCATACCTGTAATCCCAGCACTTTGGGAGGTGGAGGTAGGCAGATCACATGAGGTCAGGAGTTCGAGGCCAGCCTGGCCAACATGGCAAAACCCCGTCTCCACTAAAAATACAAAAATTAGCCAGGTGTGGTGATGCACATTTGTGCTCCTAGCTATTTGGGAGGCTAAGACACAAGAATCGTGTAAACCCGGGAGGCAGAGTTTGCAGTGAGCTGAGATTGTACCACTGCACTTCAGCCTGGGTAACAGAGTGAGACTCCATCTAAAAAAATAAATAAATAAATAAAATAAAATAAAATAAATAAAATAAAATGGTGCTCAATGTTATTATATGTATTTTACCACAATAAAAAATAAAGTAGGCAGCAAGCACGTTCTTTCCAGCCTCATTGCATTGGCTTGTCCTGGTCCTACCACCAGGAAGCTGCCCCTCTCCTGTTTCCAGTTGTCCGAGCTGATGGCTCAAATGCCATCTCCCTTCCCTCCTGCCCTGCCACTCCCAGGTCCTGCACTGAGCCCCCTTTGCTGCCAAGCATGATGGCGATTTAGGCACATGTTGTGTCTGCTGGGAACAGTGGGGTTCCTGAAACCAACCTCCATGGTAAACCTTCCCCACATTCCCTGCTCGGGCCATGCACATAGTATCCATGATCAAACAGCAGGTCAAATTTCCCTGTTTGACCGGGAAGTGCCTGATTTTAGCATCCTAGCATCCATCCTTCCAACTACCACTGGCCTCCCAGGACTGAGCAGCAGCCAAAATGAACACCTCCTTTCTGGGACCTCATCTAGACAGGCAGTCACCCCTCAGCCCACACCAGTGCCAGGCCTTAGCATCTTCTCTAGAAGATTAAGAGCTTGCTTTCTTTATTCAGAAGTGAAGCTGGACACCCTCTCAAATCCCTGAATGAATTCAGTCTATTTAGAAGATGTTCTGAGGGAGGTAGAAATAAAGTGAAGGGGTCACTCAGCCTTTGCAGGGGAGAAAAGTGGCCTCTGGTCTCCTTGGGGAGGCTCTTGCTGGTTCTTTTAAATGAATGTGTGAGCAGGTGGAAACTGGATGCTTGTGGGAACTGCATGGCCTAGTCTTTTCCTTGTACAGATGATGACTGAAAGTCCAAAGAGGGCAAGGAACTGCCCTAGAGGGAAAGACCCCAGCCTGCCCATGAAGCAAGGAGTCAGAAGCTCTGCGTGTTCTGGGTGGACATCAGGACACACCTGGAGCATCATGTTCACATCTGGGCTCTGCCTCTTAAGACTGAGATTCATGAGTGGATGGAGGCAGGGCTGTCATTCGGTCTGCCAGCCTGTGAGCCTTGTGAGCAAGCCTGGCCCAGGAAGAGCAGAGACACGGCATTGGGGGTTGGTGGGGTAGGTAAAACCCAGACAGAGGTCTGTCTCTCTGTCACCCTCACCACCCCACTGGCAGCTCTGAGTTTGTGGTGTTTCTGGGTGGGAATCCAGGTGAGGAAGTGCGTACCGCACTTCCATTTAATCTCTGCTTCCTTCCTTTTTGCCTGCAGAATTTCAGAGGCAGGAAAGCGTCCGGTCCCAACATAAAGGTATCCAGTTATATGACACCCCTTACGAACCTGAAGGCCAAAGTGTTGACTCGGACTCGGAGAGCACAGTCAGCCCCCGACTGCGGGAGAGCAAGCTGCCCCAGGATGATGACAGGCCCGCTGATGAGTACGACCAACCTTGGGAGTGGAACCGAGTCACCATCCCAGCCCTGGCAGGTAAGGAGCCCTGACGCTGCTCAGGAGGCAGCTGCTGAGCCATGCTCAGCACTCATCTTGGTCCCTGCCTGCGCTCAGGACAAACTCCAGGACTGTTTAATAATCTAATTGGGTGGTCTTTTTTTCAGTACCCTCAAAGATGTAGGCTGCAGAGGAAAGGGAGAGGTGAGGGAAGGGAAACCAGGCCAAGGAGAAATTCTGGGCTTGGCTTCCAGGGTCTCAGTGTTCCCGCCTCTGCACTTTTCAGAGATGGCTCAGATGCTGTCATTGTCTGGCTCTGTCGTGGTGCTATTTATTGATAATGCCGTAGCTCACTGAAACCAAGAGTTTAGTTTTCAGTTTTTTTATTTTTTGAGACGGAGTTTCGCTCTTGTTGCCCAGGCTGGAGCACAATGGCACGATCTCGGCTCGCCGCAATCTCCACCTCCCAGGTTCAAGTGATTCTTCTGCCTCAGCCTCTTGAGTAGCTGGGATTACGGGTGCCTGCCACATTGCCCAGCTAATTTTTTGTATTTTTAGTAGAGACGGGGTTTCACTATGTTGGCCAGGCTGGTCTGAAACTCCTGACCTCAGGTGATCCACCCACCTCGGCCTCCCAAAGTGCAGGGATTACAGGTGTGAACCACCGCGCCTGGCCTGATTTCAGTTTTCAGAAGGAACTTTCTTAGAAAGTAAGAGGAAACCAGTGTGCACAGCAGCTTCTGTTGGCCCTGAGCCGGCCCGGTGAGCCCACCCAGTGCTGCGAGCTGATCTAGGCCTGCAGGGTTCACAGGGCTGCTGTGTCTTCTATCCCAGCTTCAGCGTGCACCTGCTCACAGAGCACAGGTGATGGGCAGAGCTCAGCCCCTGCCAGATGACCTTCCCCTGGCCAAGAGCCCTTTGAGTGACTTGGGTGTCCCCTTCCTCCCTACTCAGAGGCTGGTTTTTCTAGAATCTGGGTATTTGTCACGTTTCTAGAACTCCTCTCCCACAGCCCTTTTGAAAAGTGATCTTGGGCATGTGCATCATAAATCATAAACCTAAGCTCACACCTTTTTATTCTAATCCCACGCCTCAAAATCTATGCCAAAGTTATGATAAAAAAATTCAGAAAGCCGGGCGCAGTGGCTCACACCTGTAATCCTGGCACTTTGGGAGGCCGAGGCGGGTGAATCACCTGAGGTTGGGAGTTCAAGACCAGCCTGACCAACATGCAGAAAACCCGTCTCTACTAAAAATACCAAATTAGCTGGGCGTGGTGGCACGTGGTGGCACGTGCCTGTAATCTCAGCTACTCGGGAGGCTGAGGTGGGAGAATCGCTTGAACCTGGGAGGCAGAGGTTGCGGTGAGCCGAGATTGCACCATCGCACTCCAGCCTGGGCAACAAGAGCAAAAAATAAAAATAAAAAACAAACAAAATTCAGAAAAGGCATTGTTTATAATCACGGAAAATTGAGAGCAACCCAAATGTCCAGCAATGGGGGCTGGATTTCTGTGCGTCTGTGTGGTGGAATATTGGAATATTGTGCAGCCTCTAAAAGGTGATGTTTAGCAAGAGTTCATAACAACCTAGAGAAATGCTTATGTCTGTTGTTAAGAGATGAAAAGCCAGATGCCAAACAATGTTTAGGTATCTGAGAGTTTAGGCATGTAAAAAGAGAGACAGTGAGTGACATTTAATTCCTACCACACTGACAGTCATAAAGGGAAACTTTTTATTTTTAATTTGTTTAAAATTTATTTTGCCTTAAATCTCCCCTTTTTTCATATATAACTAGACTCTTTCTCCCTTTCTAACCCCAAACAGTGAGGCCTCTACCCTGCCCTTATCCCAGGCCCCTTAATTGCTGTTCTAGCCATTCCAACACAGATTACTCACAGTTCCTTGAATATAGCATGCGTTGAGCAAATCCCTTTTTTCTAGCTAAAATGCCCTTCCCTGCCTGTCTTATCTGGAACAATCCTATGCCTCCTTTGAGGTCCAGCTTAAACATTATCATCTCTCCAAGCCCTCCCTGTTACACAGCCATGCACCCCACAGGCTTCCTGCTGCCCCTATGGGTCTGTCGAGTTTCCTGCATACATCACTGGGGGAACATTTCTCACACCACATCAGGGTTAGTTCTGTTTTGGTCTCACCTGCCAGGCTGTGAGGTCCTCAAAAACAACCTGTCCCATCACCTTTCTGGAGCCCCAGCTCCTGACTGAGAGCCAAAGATAAGAGTCATCCTATGACTGGGGGTCCTTAGTTGCCCCAGGCCTCTCCTGTGCATTTGACAGCCTCCTCTAGTCCCTTGAACCAAAGGAATCCAAGGCCTGTGCCCTGGGAATGGCTGATCAGGGGCTGTGCTTCTCTGGGCATGGGAGTAACTGGGGCCATCCAAGAACTTACTCTTTGCAAACACGAGTTTGATTAAAGGGCTAAAAAGGCTCATGTGGCAACTTTCCCAGACACCTGGGGCCCACATTATAATGTAGCACCACAGGCAGGTTTGGGGTCTCACCCTCCCCTGGACTGACCACCTGTGGGCCTCTCAGGGGCTGCCCTTGCCTCTGACGGTCTAGTCTAGCCTGGCATCTTGTTACTCAAAGTGTAGTCCCTGAACCAGCAGCCAGGGCTGGTTAGAAATGCAGGGTCTCAAGTCCCATCCCAGGCCTGTGAGTCATAATCTGTTGTAACAAGATCCCAGGTGATTTGTGAAAGTGAAAAGCAGTTCCCCTATTGGACATCATCTTTGAAAACTCTCAGGCCAGAACTTGCCCACTTCTGCCCAAAGGTGGTTTTAGGACTCCTGTACATTTAGTTGTTCACAAAGGATCATAAGGTCTCAGATGGAACTGTCTCAGAATGAGTTTCTGAGCCCACAAGCATCCGTTTTGGCTTGGGTTTTGTGTGGTAGAGTTGCCATCACAGGTGTCACGGTCAGTCTGAGTTATTGGGCTGTTGATAGAAGATAGACACAGAATCACATCCAGGTCTGTGTCTCATCCAGTCACTGGCCTCTGTGGGTCCTGCTCCAGGGTGGGTGCTGGCTGTGCTTTTACCAAGCAGCTTTTGGCTCACTTCTGCCTCCTGGGGCATAGAAGGAGGAGACCATCTCACTCAGGGGCTGGAGGGGTCCTATGGTCACCAGCCTTCTCTCCCCATGTCTGTGGACAGAGTCCATTAGGTGCTTCATTGGCAGGCGAGAAGCATCCTCACTGTTTCCTGTCGCTGGAGGGAAAGTGGAGAGGTGGGTGGGCCATCTCTCAGGTGACGAGGACGAATTGAAGTAGCTCGGTTAAATTGCTGATGTGTTGCCACAGCCCCATGGGTAAGACCAGAAGTGCAGCTGCCCGGGAATGACGGCAAGGACCCCCACCTGAGTCAGTGTTGTGTGTGCCTGTGAGAGTGTACGTCCACCTGCATGTGTGTGGGTGTGTGTGCAAGTGTATGCACTCACACTTGAGTGAGTCGTTGGTGTGGTCAGTGAGTAAGGCAGCTTAGCTGGGCCCCATCCATAGCATAGTACCTGTCGGAAATGCCCTGTGCAGTTTTTTCTTGGCTTTTGGGAGCTCTCTGCACTGAGTCTTTGGAGCCTGAGATGCAGGATCTGTAGCTGGAGGAAGAGCTTGTATGGGATGGAATTGGCTGGCCAAAATCATTACCCTCTCCTTTCACCCCTTATATTCACTGATTGTGCAGATTTGGCCTGGATTAAACTTGGGCTGGGAATGGGGTCAGTGCTTTCAAATTTCCAAAGGAAATTTGAGAGTGTGGGGGACCCTTAAGGGACAGACCTGGGCCTGCCAAGTGGGAGTCACAGGGATTTAGGGCTCAGGTGAAGGGTAAGAATTTTGGTTAGACCTGAATGTGTGTAATGAGCTTCCCATCACTGGGGGGTTTGCAAGCAGAAGCTTGAGCAAGGCAGGGCTCTGACAGAGGGTGTGTCCTGGGAGGTCAGTCTGCAACCAGCTCTGGGGATGCATCTAGGCTTCATTCCATCAGAACCCCAGCATGCTGATCAGAGATGGGGAGAGGGGAAGATGGCTGAATTATCTCCATCTATCTATGAAGCAAAAGTTCCTTGCAGCTTTCAAAGCACTGTCCCGAACTGCATTCATGAAAAGAGGCGCCTCTCAGGCACTGCCTCAGCATTCTCCACCGGAGCGCCCTTCTTGGGCAGTGTTTCTGGAAGTCAGCGCCTTCCTTCCCATCTCATCAGGCTGGGGCTGCCACCACGGAAGGCTCAGTTACCACTTCCCAGTTGTCACGAAAACAGCTCTTAGAGTGTGTGAGGTGGCCCCAACTTCTTAGGAATGAAAGTTTCCCCTTCTCTGAGAATGGCCAACACGGAATTTTATTAAGGATTCGGAGAGTTGTTGGTGAGAAATACTTGGAGCTGTCCCAAGAGCAAAGCCTGGGTGTTCATTACCTGCTCTTCTCCAGGAAGCTGACTGGCCTCACCAGACCCCCACTCCCACTGTCGGATCCCAATCCCCAGGACAGTGCCCAGTCAGGTTCCACCACCGGCTACTGGCTGCAGCTCTGCCTCCACAGAGAAGTGGTGTGGCTTCCATCAGGCTGTCAGCCCCCTTCCCACCCGGCAGAGACGCCTGCCTTCCAGAGCAGGCTAGACTCTGTTCCTGGCCCACTTTGAATCATCCCAGGAGTCTTTACAGCAACCAACAAATTGCAAGGCTGGCAGGTGGGTCTAGAAATGGCCTTCTTGCTCTGTCCTCAACCCACCCCTGCCAGATGCAACTCGGGCCCACATGAGGCCTATGTGACATCCCCTGCCCAATGTCGGGAAAGGGACAAGGAGCCTTGGATGGTGTCTGGGGGTGGTGCAGATTGGTGTGGCAGGTCTACCTGGTTGCCGGCCTTTGTGGCACAGATTGCAAGATGGACAAATGGAACCCAAGCAGAAAGTGGCCATGTAGGGAGGGGTCCATAGGCAGGGACCAAGGAGCTGGGGCGGATAGCCTGTAGAAGCAGACTCCGGTGGAGGTGGCATGGATTTGGTGTCTTCACACCTCTGAAGGACCAGTGTGAGGACTGGGAATGAACGTGTCCTGGGAGTCTCAGTTTCCCCACCTGGGAAGTGAGACCAGTAGTTCCCACTTCAGAAGGGTCTTGCTGAGACTTGATGGGTATCACATCAGGAAAGTACTGGCATCGTTGCTAGCACTTAGCACTTTCTGTGTGCATTGTCTCATTCAGTCCTCACAATCACTCTCTGGGAGGTTAGTTTCCTCCTTGTACAGACAAGGAAGCTAAGATCCCATGAGAAGAAATAACTTGGCCGGGGGCCCAGCCCATGGCTGGTCAGCAGCAGAGCTGGACTTTGAACCTGTCAGCTCCAACTCCAGAGCCCCTGCCCTAACCCAGTCAAGGTGCTGCAGGAAATGTGATTGGAGCTCTCATCCTCCCACAGCCCTCAAGAAGTATCGCATGCCCTTCATCTCACTTGCACTAATTTCTGCCACATCTACACCAGGATATGTTACGGGGTGGTGGCTTCCCACCTGAAATGGTTCCAGCCAGGGTTTCTGTAAGGGACTGGGTTCTGGAGGTTCATGCCTTCATTGCGGGGGAACCAGCGCCATCCCATGGGTTGGTCATGTCCTGCCACCACTCAGCACAGAGAGGGGCCCACATACCATAGAGTCCCACTCTCCCTGTCCTTCTGGGGAAACTAAGGCTCAGAGTGGAGAAGGGAACAGCTGGAGACCTCATGGCAGAGCCACTCAGGCCATACACGTACATACACCAGCATTTCCTTTTAACCCAGTGGGTAAATGGCTATGTCTTTCATAATTTGCTCTTGTGTCTGAGAAGTAAGTAACTGCAGCTCTTGAGCTTGATGGAGGAGCCAGATGACAGGAGGGTGTGCGAAGGGCACCCCCCAGACCTTCTTGAGAAACTAAGTCATCTCATTTCGACTCACCCTCTGAAGCTTTGTCTCCATGAAAGTTACTCTTCAGGCAGTGTCCTGGGCTCAGTCAGGTCTGCCTTCCAGCAAAGATAAAAGACACATGACTCAAATAGTGCTCAGCATACTTATTTTGGGTACTTATCTGTCTTCCCCGCTAGCTCCTTGGCAGATTTTAGAAGTTTAGGACATGTTGGGACCCACGGGGCAATGGGAGGAGTCAGACAGTCCCAAGTTCACCTGCCAGCTCCACCCTTCACTGCTTCAGGACCTGAGACAGACTGTTCAGTCTCCTTGAGCCCTAGTTTACTTATCTGTAAAATGGGGATGGTCACAACTTCTCACATTGGATCTCTGTGATGATTAAATAAAAACAAAAGATCTGAACGAAAAGACAAGATAAGCCCTAAACGATCATGCATGTAAGAATTGGTTTTGGTGTTCAGAGAGGGCTTGCTATATTACATAAAATTCAATTTAACATAGAAACCAGGCTGTGTAAAGAAATACTTAGTGGCCACAGAGGACCTGTTGCCAAAGCTCATTCCCAGTAATGCTTGGCAGTGGGAAGCAGGGATGGTGTGGAAAGCAACACTTCTTCAGGAAACCCCATATCTCAATCCAGCAACAGTTCTAACGAGTCCCCTGGTTCTTCCATTCTTTACTCAATCCCTCCGAGGATTAGGCCACTGGTCCGCCTGGGTAGGAGAGGGTCCCCGGGGCCTTCCTCCGATCCACACCTTCCCTCTTCTAGGTCTGACATGTCTGTGGATTTCTTTTGTGCCTGGAGCAGTGAGTCTTAAACTTGCAGGCTTCAGAATCACCTGGAGGAAGTGTTACACAGATTGCTGGGGTTCCACCTCCAGGGTTCCTGATTCAGTAGATCCGGGTTGAGGCATGGGAATTTGCATTTCCAACAAGTTCCCAGGTAATGATGATGCTGCCATCTGGGGACTCCACTTCGAGAACATAGAGTGTATAGAGTATATGCTTTGTATTAGGTGTGGAGTTGGGGTAGAGTTAGGGAGGGGAGATCACCTCCAGGAAGCCTTCCCTGGCACAACCAGTTCCTTCCCCTCTGTGCTTCTACTACACCCTGTACTGGAGTACACTGGTTTATTCTGAAATAACTAGATACACACTAGACACTGTCAGCCTGTGGGGTGCTTACGCTATGGTGTCACCCCTTAGGCAGCCTCCCTCTTGAGTTTTGACGCCTTCAAAGCCTCATCAAGTGAGGCTAAAAGGGAAAGTAAGGCCCCAGGTATGTCTATTTCCTAAACAACTGTGAATCATCTCAGAGCCAGCTCAACTAGCTAATTTAAAATAATCTCATTAAGGTAAGGAAGGATGGGGAGGAACCAGGGACAGGAAATTAACATTTATTGAGCAATAATTGTAATTCCAGCGTGGGTTAACCCTACAGAGCCTTGCAAGGTAGGGGTCACTTCATTGTCGTCACTCAGATGACGGTACTGAAGCTCAGAGAGTGTGAGCAGCTTGTCCATAGTCACACAGCTGTGAACTTGGGCCAGTCTGACTGCAGAGCACTTGTTCTCTCCACTGCTGTGTTGATATCCTGTGTGTGGCTGGGGTCAGGCTGGACATTCCCTTGCACGCCAGTACAAGGCAGAAGCAGTTGTACCCATACGATGTTGCCCTCATGACTTGTCACTGTCCCCCACAAACACAGTCACTCTGAAACTGGTTTAACGCCACCATTGTGTGTGTAGGACACTGCTCCACACTTGCTATTCCCACCAAACTATGTGACTCATCTTCATGTGCTCAGAATAAACAGGGCCCCAGTATCTGCAGAGGGTCCCTTGGAGAATCTTAAACCTGGCCGCCACCACCTGTTCTAGCCGGGAGAATGCTGTCTCTTCCAAACTGGCTCCCCTTAGGCTCCCATGATGCTTCCTGTCTCCTGTATAGCTTCCCAGAATGCCTTGAGCCTGTGAGGAAATTAACAATTGTGTTTGTACCAAATGCTTTTTGCTATGTAATGAGTAACAGTTGTAATTAATGTTTAACACGTGTGAACAGCAGGTCTGCCCAGGAAAGGGGGGTTTCAGTGAGAGAACTGGGATCACTTGCTTCCTTTGGCTAATGTGTTACTGAGGGACAGGTTTTTCCAGTTGGTTTTTCTATTTGACGTATGAATAAATTCATTTAGTAAACTAAAAAAAAAGTAGAGAAGAAAAACATCAATGTTTAATAGCTTTGTTTCATCTGCTAATTACATTGATAGAAATATTCCTCCCAGTGCCTTTGTCTCCTCAGTGGAAAAAAACCAAAGAGTTGATAGAATACCTTTGCTCTTCTGTTTGGCAGCTTAGAGATCTTCATGTGGATGGAGATTTTTAAATTCCCTGAGGTCGGAGACGCTGCCTGTCTTGTTCACACCTGTGATCTGTGCCTGGCACACAGTGAGCCCTCAGATATTTGAGTAAATCAGGCCAGATGCAGTAACTCATGCCTGTAATCCCAGCACTTTGGGAGGCTGAGGCAGGTGGATCACCTGAGATCAGGAGTTTGAGGCCAGCCTGGCCAATATGGTGAAACCCTGTCTCCACTTGAATCCAGGTCTCTACTTGAATCCAGGCCTCCTGAATCCCAGAAGCCCCTAACAAGTTCAGCATAAACCCTGTGTGCAGTGTAATACAGTCTCAAAAACAACCACAGTAACCACAGTGATACAACTATGAGTACTCACTGTGCCCCCAACTCTCAGTGCATACTACCACCCCCACTGTACAGATGAGGAAACAGAGACAACTTGGCCCAGGTCATCCCACCAACAAATGACAGCACAGGACTTTAAATCCAGATACCCCGGCCCCAAAATACAAAAT
This sequence comes from Rhinopithecus roxellana, assembly GCF_007565055.1. Classification (NCBI taxonomy): domain Eukaryota; kingdom Metazoa; phylum Chordata; class Mammalia; order Primates; family Cercopithecidae; genus Rhinopithecus; species Rhinopithecus roxellana. The sequence continues at coordinate 20,861,013 of NC_044564.1, forward strand.
TAGCGAGACATGGTGTCAGGTGCCTATAATCCCAGCTACTTGGGAGGCTGAGGCAGGAGAATCGCTTGAACCCCGGAGGTGGAGGTTGCAGTGAGTCGAGATCATGCCACTCACTCCAGCCAGGGCAACAGAGCGAGACTCTGTCTCAAAAAAAAAAAAAAAAAAAAGATATTTGAGTAAATCAGGTCTCAGGAAAACCAACCCCGTGTTCTCTTAGGAGCGGTAGAATACCAATAAATCTCATGGCCTGCCCACACACAGACGGTGTGTTTTCATGTCTTTCTTGCATGCTCTATACCTGTCTCCTCGCTATGTGAGACAGTGGGAAGGCATTTCTGAGTAGCCATTGACTGCTGTGGCTGCCACCTCTGGCCTCAACTCCCAGGGAGAAGTGGACAGCATGTCCCTGCCTGTCTGAGGATTGGCTGTGAATCCAAATGCCACATTGTGGACCTGGAGACTGGTGTGCTGGTCGGGTGCAGGCAGCCCTGGCAAGCCATGTTTGTGGCCAGTACCTGGCCTGTCCCTCCACCACCGCTCCCCATCTGTCCTGGCCTCCCTCACAGCCATCCACAATGGGCAGCAGAGAAACATACACAGTGGGGCTGGGGCTTTGGGTCTTATGGACAGGGAGACTCATTTCCACAAATGCCCAGCCTGCTCCTTGCAGGTCTTTGGGCTTGTGGATGGGGAAAAAGTCACTTTCCCAGGCTCTAGGATTCTATGTAAGTGTCTGTGGGTGTCTGCAGGTGAAAGTGTCAGGAGACATACTGTATCAGACGTGTGTAGGTTCCCTGTGTGTTTGACAGATGGGCCTGGCCTAAAACTCAGGAAGGAACTCAGGCACCGGGGCGAGGGGTATCTGGATTTAAAGTCCTGTGCTGTCACTTGTTGGTGGGATGACCTGGGCCAAGTTGTCTCTGTTTCCTCATCTGTACAGTGGGGGTGGTAGTATGCACTGAGAGTTGGGGGCACAGTGAGTACTCATAGTTGTATCACTGTGGTTACTGTGGTTGTTTTTGAGACTGTATTACACTGCACACAGGGTTTGTGCTAAACTTGATAGGGGCCTCCAGGATTCAGGAGACCTGGACTCAAGTCCAAGTTCATGTCTAGCTGTTGACTCTGGGTGAGTCAGTCCTTTTTCCAGCCCTCCATTTCCCATCTGCATAATGAGTTATGACAATAAATATGGCTTGCTTTGGCAGCCATAGAGGCCTCTGCATTCGGGTTATTTCATCATCTTCATTGGGCTTTATCTTTAGATTTCCTGTAGCCAAGCAGCAGATCTTAGGGTGGGGTCCTTGCTCCCAGTAATAGCATTCATTTTTCCTCTGGGGATGTCACAAATAAGAGGACAAAGGCACACCCCTTCTGCCAGGCCTGCTGTCCCCATCCCAGGCTTGGACATGTGTGTACAGCATTCCTGGAACCCAGGCAGCGTCCTGGCACCTGCTTCACAGCCTTCCCGCTTGCCTGCTTTGTGGTGAGTTGCTGGCTGCCTCCCTTCACAATGAGGACCTCTGTTCTCAAGCACCTCCCATCATGAGTGGCAGCACAATGCCCTGAGGTCTGTGTGTGTCTTCCAGGCGAACACAGAGGCCTCTTGTTGGTGATCCTGGAAATACAAATCAAACATTTGCTGAGCCGCTTGTCCTACAGGTATCTGGAAGGAACCTACACTCACTGGGCAGGTGGGGTAGGTGGGTGAGCGAAACTCACTCTTGAACTGGAGGGAAGAAGGGGCCTCACCTCTCTGGGCCTCGGTTATGTCATCTGTAAAATGGGAGTTCTCATACTTGTTTAGGAATTCTAATACTTGTTTTGCTGTGTGTTGGTGAGGGTCAGATGAGATGATACAATACATTGTTTGGAAAGCTGAAACAGCAGAGGCCCACTGTCATGCAAACAGAGTTTCAGTCATCTACAGGTGTTAGTGCATTGTTGTGAAAGTTGATGGCATTTTCATAGACTCCGGGGGTCATGTAGTCCACCCCACCTCCCATACCAATGCATAATCTCCCCTCCTTGCCCCTTCTTGGGGTTGCACAGCTCCCTGGGCAGCAGCCCCTTCTGTGCTCTCCACCCCAAGCTCTCCCCACTCTCACCCACCTTTCCCCCTCACCAGCACCCTGGAGTCCCAGCCTAGCTGTCGGTGCTATGCAGGAACCCCTGCCAGGGACTGTGTGCAAGGCCCTGGGCACCTTGACTCTGCCTCTGTACTTTGTTTTGATAGAGTACTAGAACATTTGTGAACCAACACCAGGGCCAGAACAGCCTTCAGGCCCCTCCTGTCAGCCACATATGGTTTACAAATGTGGCCCATGTGCATTCTAGCTCATCCGCAGAGGGGCTAAGAAGCTTGTGGCAGTTGAGAGCTCCTTGCAAGTCAGTCTACACACGGTGCCTTGTTTTTCATCATTCCAACCTTTATTGCCTCTGCTTAAAGGAAACTTCATCTTATACTGGAGAACTGAGAGGGTCATAGACTTCAGGCCAGAAAGAAGCAGCCAGACAGTCAGAACTTGGAGAACCATACCAGTCTCCTCTGGGTCCTGTTGCTCCATTCCAGTTCTCTTTGAATGACCCCCTATTCCTGGGAGCCACTGCCCACCCCCTTGGTCAGTGGTGAGGACAAGAGGATGTGTGGCAGACTGTCAACTCTTCTCTCATTGCACCTCTGCCAGGAAAGGCACTCCTGGGTAGGGGAGGCTGCCCAGGGCTGCAGTCCCAAAGCAGAGGGCTCAAGGGCTAGCGCTAGGACCCACTGCCTCTCATAGCAACCTGTTCCTATTGCCCTGGGCAAGTTACCTGACCATACCAGGCCTCACTTGTAAAAACATGGGCAGTAATAGCACTGACCTCATAGGCTTGTCACAATGACTAGAGAAGAACACAGACTTTAAGTCCTCCATGGTGCCTGCCCATGAGCAGGAATCACTAAATAAAGAGTAAGCTAGGCCAGGCGTGATGGCTCCTTCCTGTAACCCCAGCGTTTGGGGAGACTGAGGTAGGAGGATCACTTGAGGCCAGGAGTTCAAGACCAGCCTGGGTAAGATAGTGAGATGCCACCTCTACAAACTTAAAAAAAAAAAAAAATTAGCCCAGCATGGTAGCATGCACCTGTAGTCCCAACTGCTTGGGAGACTGAGGCAGAAGGATGGCTTGAGCCCAGGAGTTCAAGATTACATTGAGCTATGATCATGCCACTGCACTCCAGCCTGAGCGACAGAGTGAGACCCTGGCTCTTAAAAAAAAAAAGAAAGAAAGATGAAGCCATTTTTCAAAATTGTTCCCAAAGTCACTTGAGGAGTGAGTCCAGCTCCTGAGTTTCCTTTGTTGGCTGATGAATGGAAGATTTATAGTCCTGTTGAGCAGGGTGCAGGTTCATTCCTTCAACAGGTGTTGAGCATCCACTGTACATCAGGCACTGTTTTAGTTATTGGGGATTTAGCCTTGAACAAAACAGAATGAAATGCCCTGTCCTCTTAGAGCTTCTGACTCCAGAATTTCAGCAGGAGCCATAGAAAAAGAGGTGGTTTCTTATACAGGCATTGTTTCAGAGCATAGATGTGACCGTGGGTCGGGGTTACCTGCTTATAGGGGTCCTGCCTGGACCTTGGTACGTCATCTATTGCCTTCACGGTACAGGTATTGTCAGCCCTGGTTTGCTGATGAGGCAGCTAAGGCTCAAAGAAGTTTAAGAAACATGCCCCAAGTCACTCAGTAATGACAGAGACAGGATTCAAACCCAGGTCCTCCTGATTCCTAAGCTGTGAGTCGAGCCACTGCAGCTCCTCCATTCCCTGGGTGGGTTTCAGCCATGGGCCATTCATTGGAGCTAGCTGCAGGTCAGCCATTGGGAGACTCCAAGGAGACTGAGGCACAAGGCCCCATCTCTGCAAAGTGTCCAATTGTGAGAAGACACCTACATGCCTCAGTGTTACAGAGGCCAGTGCCAGGACAGTGGTGCAGACTTTGGAGCTCAGAGGAGGAGAAAGGAATTCTACCTAGGGGTCTAGAGCAAATCCTACCTCAGGAGGTAACGTTGGAGCTGAGCTCTGAAGAATAGCTGTGTTTTTTGCAGAGAAATAGTGAAGTAAAGGGATTCTAGAGGGTAGACTTAGCCAAAGCAAAGCCCTGAAGACAAAAAAGCAGATGATAGATCTGGGGACTGCCTGTCCTTTGTGACTGGCGCCTAAGGGTGGGTGTGGAACCCACAGGGGTTTTGTAGGGGAAAATGCATATTACATCAAATTCAGAGGAACTTGAGCACCAGAATGAATTTGCCCTTTGCCCTGGGGCACTGGGGAGCCAGGAAGGGTTTGCAAGCCCAGGAGAGCTATACTTTAGAGATCCATCGGCTTTTTGGAGTTTGCTCTCCGGCCAGCTCTGAACAGTGGACAGGACAGTGGAAAGAGATCCACCCTGAAGGAACACATTTATCTCATCCAAGCACCTTCTCCTCATGAAACTTCTGTGAGTTAGGGGCAGACAAGAGACTGGAGAGGGCAAAGAAAAATAAATCCCAGGCGCAGCACCCACAGCACCCAGGCTGACTGGGAAGGGTGGTGTGGATGCCCCCTGAACTACAGGAGATATACTGAGGGCTGGGAGCCACCAAGAGGGAGACGATGGTTCTCTGCAGGTGGGATCAGGGTAAGCTTTGTGGAGGAGGTGGCATTTATGCCAGACCTTTTCTAGACATCATTCAGATGGAGCAGAAGGGCAGTAATTCCAGGCCTAGAAGTAGGAAGTACACAGCAGGGAGGCCAGATGAGGCCCAGCTCCTGCCAGACCAGCAGCCCTCAGGTATTCTTGTGGGGAAGGAAGACCCAAGGGTGGGATGAGCTTGACCCTGCAGGCCTGCAGTCCTGGGCTCGACCCTCGCCCTGCTATCTGGCTTTGAGACCCTGGAGGAGTTCCTCCTACCCTTCCTCTGAACCTCTGTTCCTCACCTGTTACCCACGTGGCAGGGCCAGTAGGAGGGATAGAACTAAGCTAGGTGTCTTGGATGCTGTCTTCTGTTGTTAGCAGTGACCACACTTCAGGACTGATTGGTATAAAATCTGTAATACAAGCAGATCAACCCAGATGGGAGGGCCAGGAAAGCTTCCTAGAAGCGGGGCACTTGAGCTGAGCCTCAAGGAATGAGTCGTGTCACCATGGCAGAACTTTTGGAAAGATATTGACCAGGCTGTCTCTCCCATCAGCCACCAGGATCTGGTCTCCATCATCGAAACCAAAGTCGGAAGCTTCAACCTGAGCCTCAACCTGCCCAGCTCTAAATCTCACTTTCCTCCTTCAGATTCCGACTCCCATTTTTAATTGCCCATAGGTGAAATTAATTAGGTTCTGTCATTCTCATGACTCACGGGGGTAGCACATTTTTTTCTCTAAATGCAGATATTCTTTTGAGGGATTGTGTCTTTATCTTTTGCAAAAAAATCGCTAAATTAAAAGAATTGCCATGTTAAATTGCAGATTAAGGAGAAACTTAATTAGAAGGAATGAGAGCAGTTGTGTTTGCAGCTTTTGTTCTTAACATTTTTTTTTCTTACCCTGCCAAATCACTGCACTTGGAGTTCGTATATTTGTATTTTAGGTGAAATGATTTGCCTGATTAAGCCTGTCACTCATCACCACCTGTTCTCTCTAAGATATATGGCTATATTATTAAGCTTGCCAGCAAATGTATAAATTATTTCAGTGGGGAATTATAGTGTTGACTAGGATGTTACTAGTTTTTAATCCAATTTATCTGGTATGAAAACCAATTTTTTTCCCAATAAAGCAAAACAGCAGCTCATTAAGTTTCTTCATTTAATCACTTATTGAGCATCTGTTCTGTTGCCAGTAACTGGGCTAGGCATGGGGGAAGGGGCACATGGTACAGCCCCACCCTCAAGAGGCTCCCCGGGAGCCAGGAAGGACACGCAATTAGGGTGCTAAGATCAAGGCAAGTCTTGGGAGAGGTGAGGTCCAGGAAGTCTTCCTGAAATAGGTGACCTCTGGAGGGTAAGTGGAATGAGTCAGGTGAAGAGGTTGGTGGACCTGAGACTGGACAAGCAGCCGGGTCCTAGAGAACCTTTTGGGTTGCGCCGAAGAGCTTGGGCTCGCTCCACAATCATGTTCTCTGCTCCATGCCTCTCTGCTCACTTTCTGTATCGGGACATCGATTGTAGAGATTTATATTGGCAGAAATCCCCCAATCCTGATTTTAGCTGGTAGAGCCCCAGGATGTCAGGAGTGAAAGTGACTTATAATTCATCTGGTCCCTCGGTCTCCTGAGCCTTTGGCAAAACTAAGCCTAGAACCTCACTTGCCGCTTAGTCCCCTTCCTATGCCAGGCCACTCTGCTGCCCTTTGACACTGGCAGCCCCATGGGCCAGGATGCCTGCTGAGTTGTATCCTCTCTATTCCTAACAACCAGAAAATTAGCAGCAGGGAGGCATCATGGAGAAGTACAGGCTGGTCCCATGCTCCCTGACCATATCCCCTTCTGTGCCCATCCCAGTGGGCATATCACCCTCCCCCAAGCCAGAAATCTGGGCATCACACAGCAGTCATCCCAGAGTCACTCCCACAAGTAGTCAAGCTCCTACATCCCTGCCGTCATTGAGGGGGTCAGCTTCCATCACCTTTTCCTGACTGGTCTTCTCGTCTTCAGGATTGACCCCAAACCCACCCTCCACCAGCACTCAGAGAGGTCTCTAAAGCCCATTCCCTGATTATCCCCATCCATAAGTTCAAGTCCAAGCTCTTTAGAAAGGGTCTCCGGGATGACGTGGCCCCAGTTTGTCTATCCATCCCCAGTGCTCTCCCCTTCCCAAGGTCACCCATGAAGGGCTCTGCAAAGTAGGGGCTCGGGTAAGAACCTGCTTCACCTCTTTCCTTCTCCCAACCTCCTGTCCAAGACCATATGTCCCATGATTTGTTGCCATGAGGGTGCTGTCATTCAGCCGGAACCCCAGTGGGAGATCCAGGCTACTGGAAGGCCAGGGAGGGGTAGAAGCCGGTGGTGATGTGTGTGCTAGGGCCCCAGCTCCAGGTTTTAGCCCACCACCACAAAAGCCCCCTTATCAGCTGATGGGAAAGGGCCTTCTCACTCTCTAGCCCCAGGACCTGTCCCCTGGGAAGGCCTTGAAGTCATTGCTTTCTGTGTGTAGTTGGACACAGGACGGAACTGCGGCCAGAAGGAAGGTCAGGAACCCCCAGCGAGTCCTCGCTCTGCCCCCTCTCCACACCACCAACCCTGGCATCACGGAGCTGTAGTTGTCTCTAAGGCGTGGCCTCCATGCTGCTTTCCTGGAAGCTTAATTAGGGCCTTTGGTGAGTCTTCCTCTCGTGGGTAAGGCCAGCCCATCCTTCCAGTGCTTAGGTAAACAGCCTGTGGTCACCCATAGTCCTCCTCCTCTCACGCTGCACTTTGCATGCACAGGCAAGTCCTGCCATCTCTGCCTGCAGAATGTGGCCGGATTTGACCACTGGCGGGCACTGCCTCACTGCCCTCCTGTGTGCTCTCTGTCCCTCTAATTAGCCAACTGTACTTTTTAGGGCAGTTTTAGGTTCACAGCAAAATCAGACAGAGTCCAGAGTGTTCCCACATGCCCCTTGCCTCCATCTCTTTTGAGCACAGCAATCATGTGAGGAAGTGCCCGGTCAGAACGGCTCTCCACGTCTCTCAGAACAAAGCCAGAGTCCTTCCTAAGACCTAGAAGCCCGGCTTCCTTCCCAACTCCCTTCCAGTCACTCTGGGTCATTTTGTGTCTCACTCTAGGCACAGTCCCACCCCAAGGCCCCTGACTTGCTCTTCCTTCTGTCTGGAGTGTCCTTCCTACAGATGTTCCTCCCTCCCTTCAGGTATTTATTCAGATGTCACCTTTGGAGAGGGCTTTCCTGCCCTGCTGTATTTTTCTCAGTAGCACTTGTCACCAGCCGTTGATATGCAGATTGATTTATTGCCTGTCTCTCCTCACCAGGCCCCTGCGCTCCATAAGGCAGGGATCCTTGTCTATTGCGCCTACCGCTATGTTCCCGGCCTTGAACTGTGCCTAGTACGTGTGGATGAGTGATTAGGAGCGTCATCGCAGGTGGACTACCTGCCGGTGTCACTGCTGGGTAGCAGGCTGACCACACGCTCCGCACAGTCCTGAAAGTGGGTGGGTCCGGTGTCTCTGGAGCCTTCTGTTGTCAGGAGCCTCCCTTCCCACTGTTTTCCAAAGTGGTTAATGGAGAAAGAGTGTCTTAGAGGGACAGAAATGCCCCATAGTCCCTGATAGGGAAGATGGTTCAGTGGCTGAGATGTAGAACAGGTTCATCACACTCCTCGCTTTCAGCAGACAGCACGTTTCCCTGCTGGCACTGAGGTTTCTCCAGGTCCTCCTGTGAGCATGGGGGTTGATTGCCGTGTGTCTGGCCGGGCTTGGAGGACAGCTTGCCACAATCATGCTTGCTGATTAGAGGAGAGGTTTATGCCTTTGTGTGGCACAGCCAGGGACATGTTTGTGGGCCTGCAGCTGGCCTCAGCTTCAGGAATCTTCTTCTGCAGGCTCTGGCCTCGTTTCTTAGGCACCCTCTGTGTGTCAGGTCCTGGAGTATCCTCCCTTCTGACCTTCACAGCAGCCTGGTGAGACAAGAAACAGGGACTCGAAGAGGTTCAGTAGCGTAGCCGAGGCTTGCAGCTAATCACTGACAGGCTTAGGAGAGGAACTCAGGTTGGTTCAGTTGCTTCTGTGAGGTGCCTAGTACTGTGTGTGCATTGAGCAGACACAATAAGTGTGATTTATAATAACAGCACAGACTGTGTTCCAGGCACACTGCTAAGATTTATAGGTGTGTCACCTGCTTTAATCCCCATGAGATGGGTGCTGTCATTATCCCTATTTTTCAGAGAAGGAAACAGGCCCATCTGGATAACTGGCAAGGTGGACTACTGGTCTCCAGGAACCCTCTGGCAACTCCAGTTTTAGCTCAGTGCTTTCTGTTCTTTGTGGTGTCTCCAGGGTCTTCCTCAGGGAGCATCCTCCCCCAGCCTCTGGGAGTGAACGATGCTCCCACAGGCCCAGGACAGGGAGAAGAGCATGTGGATGGCCCTTCCTGTGCTTTAGGCACTGCTCCAGCCTCACCTGGGTGCTGGATCCTGGTCCCATACAGGGGATCTGAATATAGGGGATGTAGTATGACCCCTAAGTGGCACTCTGTAGGAGTATCCCAGGGAAAGGGACAGATGTGGCCAGTATGGCCTGAGGTGGGATGAGAGGAGGAGAGGAGCCACTTGGAGGCAGATTTTTGGCCCAATACAAGAAACAGCCTTTTCCCCTGAGAACTGTCCTGAGGACAGCTCCCCCAAGGCAGTGCCATGCTCCACTGCTGGAGGCCGCAGAGAAGTTCCTGTGGGGGTAAGGCTGAGCTCAGTGGCCTCTGGAGGCTCAACCAGCCACTCACATGCCCCATTAGGCTGTGACCACGTGGGTGTCCTGTCTTAGGAAGCCAAAATCTTTTGTACCATGTTATTTCTTTGCTTGAAACCCTTCCTCCTGCAAGTTGTAAAGTGTCAAATAGAGCAACTGAACGTTACCCTTCTGTGCATCACAGTAGCTCCCTGGGCTGAGCTCTGCTAACCCTGCACTTTCTCTCTCTCCCTCCCCACAGCACAGTTTAATGGCAACGAGAAGCGGCAGTCATCCCCCTCGCCTTCGCGGGACCGGCGGCGCCAGCTTCGTGCCCCTGGAGGGGGCTTTAAGCCCATCAAACATGGGAGCCCCGAGTTCTGTGGGATCCTAGGAGAAAGGGTGGATCCTACTGTTCCCCTGGAGAAGCAAATGTAAGTTCTGAGGGAGCAAAGCCCCACCTCACCTCCCAGTTCACCTAGTTTTTGCCTTCTCTTTCATGTCATCTTCTTTTAAAAATCCATAGATTGGGCCAGGTGTGGTGGCTCACACCTGTAATCCCAGCACTTTGGGAGGCCGAGGTGGGTGGATCACTTGCCTCGGAGTTCAAGACCAGCCTGGCCAACATAGTGAGACCCTGTCTCTACAAGAAAAAAGAAAGAAAAAAATACAAAAATTAGCGAGGTATGATGGCATGCACCTATAGTTCCAGCTAGTTGGGAGGCTGAGGCAGGAGATTCAGTTGAGGCCAGGAGGTTGAGGCTGTGGTGAGCTGTGATCACACTACTGCAATTGAGCCTGGGCCACAGAGCGAGACCCTGTCTCAAAAAAAATAAATAAATTCCCAAACTGAGACATGCTAGAACTCCAGGGGCCTTCTAGTCTGCCCCTACCTCCCCGTCCGTGTACACATGGGCAGGCTGAGGCTCTTGGAAGGTCGAGGCTCCCACCCAGCCAGTGGTAGGCCCAGGATTAGAACACATACCTCCTGGCTTCTAGCCCTGAACTTATGCTCTCCACACTATGTGGCCACCCTTACTTTCAATGGCAGGAGGGACAGCAAAAAAGAGTCTACAGGGTTCACTCCTCCTTTTTACATCCTAGTTTCTCATTTCATCATGCAGCAAATAAATTCTTGGAAGAACTAAATATAAACTAAATCCTTTTCCCTAAGTGTAAAACTACGTGTAAATTAGATTTATTTTCTAGCTACAGTCGTGTTCTTGCTCCATGTCTGCTTGATACTGTTAGAGTTGGGCAAGGCCTTTCCACTCCTGAGATTTCCACTTTTCTCAGCCCCTTTGCCCAGAGGTTTCTCACCTCCAGTCAGTGGCCAAGTCCCATCTATGCTGCCCCCAAGGTCCGACATCCTTTTCTGTCCTTGCTGCCCCCAGCACTGTGCAGGGCCCAGCCCTTTATTGCCCCTCCCCTTGGCCATGGTTATCATCTCGTTGCTCTGCCAAATCATCCCTGGGTGCAGGTTCCTGCTCTGTTCTGAAACCTTCAGTGGCTCCACATTACCCCCAGGATAAAGTCCCACCTCCCTAGCCTGCCATTCATTCTGTGTGTTTTCAGTTTCTAACTGTGCCTCATACCTGGATTAGAATGAGCTTCTCCAGGAACTTGACAAAGCAGGTGCAGGACTTGTGCTGGTGTCCTCAGGTGTCTTGTCTGCTTAAACAAGAAAATGTACAATAAAGGGTTGTCAGCCCATTGCCTAGATGAGACCATCAGGGCCCAGAGTGGTGCAGAGCCTTGGCAAGGACTCATGGCTCAGAGTGCCCCCAACCTCGTGACCCAGTCCCTGCCCTCTCCCCTCCTCTGTCCTCCACTTACTCTTTGCTTTTCTCACCCTTTGAGTAAGCACATATAAGACCACGAGACTCACTGACACCACGCACGGTTCGTGAGCCCTCCCTGGTGTGTGTCATGTACTATATTTGTCTTGGCCCGGGGATTCTGGTCTTGGCATGGCCAGCAGGGCATCCCCTCACAGGAAATTCTCACTCGGTGAGCAGGATGCAGGGTTTTCCGAATGACGTCATATGCTGCCCTTTTAAGCAAGTGCTGTCACCTCTGGAGGCTTCTGCCACCTTTGTGAGTGCTCCACTCCTGCGGTACAGGGCGCATGGGTGGGGTTGGGGGCTGCTCCTAGCCGGTACTGTGAATCATGTCTCACAGCTGTGCAGATCATCTGGCAGGTTTTGCTTATTTCTGATCAAACTATGTACTTTTAATCAACAAACTGTGACCCACAGATGTTCAGCGTGCGTCCTGACCAGCAGTGGCCAGGTCTGCCTGGGTCAGTCTGGGCCCAGCCTGCCCTCTCCCATCCCCAGACTCAGCCTTCATCGCAAGGCAGGGGGAGTTGGGCTGCCTTTCCTTTCCCATTCCCGCTTGATGGGGCCACCAGCCAAGTCCAGAGTCATGACTGGCTTTTCCTCCCCCATCGTCTCATCTCTCCACGATTAACTCTCCAAGATGAGTCAGAAGTCCTGACTCATCACTCACGGGGTGTGCTTAAGGTAAAATCCCACTTTGGATAGAGCCTGATGACCCCACCAAAGAGGATCACTTTGTCCCCCGCTGGACTGATGCTGCTCTAGAGTTCAGGAGGCGCCTTCCGGTCTGAACCTCTCCTCCACCCTAGCACAGAGGGAGTAGGAGGGGAGACCGAGGCACTGGGGGTATGCCCCAGGTCACACGGGGTGGCTGTGGATGGGCAGGCACACATCTGCCTAGGTGCCCATACCGCCTGCCTCGCCTTCTGGGACAGCAGAAAGGCTGCTTCAGTGCTCAGGGTCTGTCCCCACTGCCTCCTGGAGGCAGCCCCACACACACCCCTCTTCCTTCCTCCATCATTACCATCAGTATATAAACATGTCCCAGTAACAAACTTTGCCAACATAAGTTAAAAAAAAAAAAAAAAAAAAAAAAAAAACTTGACCTAACATTCCTCTCTAGGTACTGCCCCTGCTGAGAACAGAAACTCCATGAGGGCAGGAACTTGTCTAAGTCACCACTGCATCCCCTGTGCCCAGAACAGTGCCCAGCACGTAACAGGTGTTGAATAAATGGCTGTTGCATGAATGAACAGTATCCAAAGAGCTGCCAGCACTTCTCCCCTCTCTGTCACCTCCCCTTCTCTCTCACCCACTACAACCAGCCTGGGTCCCCAGACGACCCCCTCTGTCCTCCGTGGCAGTCACCACAGTTGACCACTCTCCTTCTGGGCCTCTGGGCCTCTGGGCCTGGTGCTCCTCCTGCCTCCATGGCCACTCTTCCATCTCCTCTGCTGGCTCCTTGCCTCTTCTTGACCTGAAGGTCCGACTTTCCAGGGCTCAGTCTCTTAACTACGTGCTCTCCCTGGGTTGTCTCTCCCGGGATCCTGGTGGTGACTCACAGATGCATAGCACCAGCCCACACCTCTCCTAGAGCTCCTGACTCCTACGTCCAGTTGCTTCCTGGCATCTCCATTTGGCTGACAAGTGGGCATCTCAAACTTAACGTGTTCAAAACTGGGCTCCTGATCTTCTCCTCAAAACTTGCTCCTCCCCTAGCTTCCACACCTCCATAAACGGTGTCACATCTAACTAGGTGTGGCTCAAGCCACAAACCCTGGCATCATCTTAATTCCTTTTTTTGCTGGACACCAGCATCTGTTGCTTTACCAAATTCTGCCAGTGTTCCCTCCAAAGGACGACCAGAATCCATCATTCCTACACCTCCGCAGCCACCTGCCATGTGAACTACTGCACTAGCATCCTGACTTGTCTTCTCTGACCCCTCCTCAGGCCAATCTGACTGACTGACTGTAAGATTTCCCAGGGCAAATAACATCTCTTAAAACTCTTACTGCTGAGGATGAAATCACACTTCTCCTCTTGGGCACAAGAACTGGGCCCACCTCCTGCCCGCTGCTGACAGTGCCTGGGCCGTTCTTGCCGCCTTCCTGCTGTGTGAGCACCAAGCGCATTCCTACCTCAGGACTTTTGCACTTGCTGCCTTTTTTGCAGAGAAGATGTTTTCTTTAGCTCTTCACGATTGGCTCCTTCTCATGTTCTCAGGCCGCATGTCATGTCTCAGGGCCTCCCCTGTCCACTCATTTCTAAGCAGGCATCTCACCTAACCCCAGTCACTGCCTTATCGTAACCCCAGGATGCCTGCATAGCCCTCGTCACTATCTGGAATTGTTTCCTGTGTCTCTCTGTTGACTCTCTCTCTCCCTCTGTCAGCCCCATGAGATCAAGGATATAGTGAGTGGTGAGTAAATACTGGATGAGCTCATGGGTATTGGCTGGGGTGAGGGACGAAAGTTGAGTCTCCCTAATCCCCCTGGTTCTGACCTGACTGGCCAACCCCATGAGGTCCAGCCCATCCCTGAGATGACCTCCTGCCTGGATTCTCTTTCCAGGTGAAGCAAGGCCTATGTGGGCCCAACAGTTGGCCGTAGCCCCCCACAGGATCGCCCAGCCCAGCCTGACTCCTGGTCTCCAGCCTCCTGCTGACAAGCTGGCCAGTGCCGGCCTGGCCCCCAGATCCAGCACCCTCTGCTCCTTCTCTCCTTTGTTCCTCAGCCCCTTGTCCCCTGCCCTTGCCTCTGTGTGGAGCGGTCAGGGAACGGACTGGTAGCTTATCGTGTTAACCACCCGGATTCCCCTTAACAAGAATCCAGAGGCCATGCCCCCTGTCAGAGCAGGGCTTGCTCCTGAGCTCAGGGAGGGTGGATAGCAGGCAGCACCTCCCCAGGGACCACTTCTAGGCCTTTCCCTGAGGATGGCTCAGCTTCAAATGGCTGGGACTTGTTTTTCTAATAAAACGTTTTTGTCTGTTCACTGAGGGTGTGTGACACAGTGAAATCTCCCAGAGGACAGCCTTCCCAAACCTGTTAACTCTTACTTCCGAAGTCAGTGCTGTCTTTGTTTCTCCTGATTACAGCCATGTAGCCTTTCTAAAGCATAACATGGGCCTTCATGTCTCAGGAAATGTTTTACTTGTGGTGTTTTAATTGTGGCAACCCATGCATCCCCCAACTTCACGTTCCTCTTTACATATTTCTCTGTACCTTTAGAAAGAATGGGGTCTGTGGTCTGCATGCTTTTCCTGCCTTCTCCCCTGGAAGGTCTCTCCTCCGGATGTCCAGCTTGGTGGCCACCGCCTGGACCATGCACCGCTTGGCCACATTCCCACTGGACAAGGACACTCACATTTACTCTCCAGTCCTTGACTTTAAAGTTGATTTTTTCTCTTAGGGTTTTAATTTGGCTGTGGCCACCGCTACTAACTGTTGAGCTCTGCCTTGTGAGTGGGGGGAATTGCACGGGGATGGGCGATGTAGGTTTTTCTCTGAGGAGAATGTCAGTGCTGGAACTCTCAGGGGCACGGTTTGCAGGACACTCTGAGACAGGCACCGGGAGGCAGCATCCCCACTTGCACCTGGAAATGTAAAATGCAGCCTCTGGATGGGCAGGGGCCTGCAACCATTGTAGATGGGGATGTCACCACGTGGTCTGCGAGGGCAATCTCTTTCTACTAATGCTGCAGCTGCCATCGGTTAAGACTCGCCCCACATCAGGCTCTACGTTAGCCCTTCCTGTGGGGCCACTTGTTACATTCTCACAACCCAAGAGAGGTTGGCATGATCTTCCCATAATAAAAGCTGCCTGGTCAGCGGCTTGCCTGGCCAGTGGGCAGCAGAGCCACCATTTGGAGCAGCATCCATGTCTCTGTGGACAAAGCACACTCCAGCCATGGTACTGCTCAGTGCCTCTGCCTCTCATAGCTGAGTCTCACCCCCTCCACTGCCCCACAGAGACCATCATGTAAACAGGAATGTATTTTGAGTGTGTCCACTCATGGGCAATGAGGATCTTTATTCTTGCCCTGCAATTTTACCATCAGGTCTTCTAGTCGTGAAAATCAGTGAGCCAGGCATGGTGGTGCGTGCCTATAGTCCCACTACTTGGGAGGCCAAAGCAGGGGGATCCTTTGAGCTCAGGAGTTTAAGGCTGCAGTGAGCCATGATCACACCACTGCACGTCAGTCAGGGCAACAGAGGGAAAACCTGTCTCTAAAAACCAAAAAAAAAAAAAAAAAGGAAACACAAAAGGAAAATCAGGCCAGATGCAATGGCTCACTCCTGTAATCCTGGCACTTTGGGAAGTGAGGTGGGAGGGTCACTTGAGCTCAGGAATTCGAGATTAGCCTGGGCCACATAGTAAGACCCTGTCTCTAGAAAAGATTTTAAAATAGCCAGGTGTGGTGGCACGCACCTATAGTCCCAGCTACTCTGGAGGCTGAGACGGGAGGATTGCTTGAGCCCTGGAGTTTGAGGCAGCAGTGAACTATGATCGCACCACGGCACTCCAGCCTGGGTGACAGGGTGAGACCCTGTCTCATAAAAAAGAAAGAAAATTATTGCGCCCATTTCCTCCTCTGATGGGAGATGGGGGATGAGTCGGGCCCTCTGCATGGCACTCCTCTCCTCAGATTCTGCCGCCTGCCCTCCTCTGGCATGTTGGGTGTCTGGGAGCAGTAATGCTGGGATTCCCACATGCCCAAGTGGTGCTAGAGCCATCTGGCAGGAGCATGGACAACTACCTCACTGCCCACCATCCATGTCTCTGCACACGTCCCTGAGTCAGAGCGTGGCCCTCCCGTCAGCACCCTCTGATGGTTTCCATGTTGCTCAAACAGAGAAAAGCCCCTGCTGCAGCCCTGTTTCCAGACCTCTTGCCAACCCCTTCCCCTTGCTGCCTCTGTCTATCCAGGCTGGCCCCTGGCTCTTTCCAGAGCACTCTAGGCAGTTTTCTGCCTTGGCCTTCGCTGCTGATTTGTCTACCAAGAAAGCTCCTCTCTGGCTTCCCTCCTTCCCTCCTGCAGGTCTACACTGAAATGTCACTTTTTTTCTTTCTTCTTTTTTTTCTTTTCTTTTCTTTTCTTTTTTTTTTTTTTTGAAACGGAGTCTTGCTCTGTCTTCCAGGCTGGAGTGCAGTGGTGCAATCTCAACTCACTGCAACCTCTGCCTCCCGGGTTCAAGTGATTCTCCAGGCTCAGCCTCCTAAGTAACTGGGATTACAGGTGCCCACCACCAAGCCCGGCTAATTTTTGTATTTTTAGTAGAGATGGGGTTTCGCCATGTTAGCCAGGCTGGTTTTGAACTCCTGACCTCAGGTGATCCACCCGCCTCGGCCTCCCAAAGTGCTGGGATTACAGGCATGAGCCACCGCACCTTGAAAAGGCTTCCCTGGCCACCCTGCCTGAAATAGTCCCCCACTAGCCCCCAGCCACATGACCCTATGCCACTTCATCTCCATGGTGCCTGTCCTCACACCGTGTGCTCTGTGATGACTTGAGTGTCTGTGGCCTGACTCCCTGCACCAGAGCGTAAGCTTCCCGTGAAAAGAGACTGGGTTTTGTTTGCTGTGCTCTCCCCAGGACCCGGCAGCAGCAGGTGGGCAGTGGATACCCATGGAATGAATCAGGGCATGCCTGCTTGTGTAGGGAGGCTCCCTGCGGGTGCTGAGCCTCCCAAGGCAGGTTAGGGCCATGGGAATCCCATCGTGCTGGGCTCTGACTGCTCTCTGCCCTTTCCACAGATGGTATCATGGAGCCATCAGCAGAGGAGACGCTGAGAACCTGCTGCGACTCTGCAAGGAGTGTAGCTACCTTGTCCGGAACAGCCAGACCAGCAAGCATGACTACTCCCTCTCCCTGAGGTGAGTGCCGCCCCGAGCACCCCCAGCCCTCGGCAGCCTCTGCGAGCATGGTTGGCCACTGTGCCTGTGGCGGAAAGACCCGCCAGTGTCCCCTGGGAAACTTGCCAGCACACGTTATTTCAAGCCTCGGTTTTTCAATTTGATCCTATTCTCCTGGGATGCAGAGGAGTTTTTATGTTTGCCGTTGCTGCCCTCCCAGAAGACGAGGGGCCTTTTCCTAGGATTTTATATTAACTATCCGAGAATAGCTTTCACGTCTGCTGTGAGCCGGGGTGGTACGAAGCTCCTAGCATGCCTCATCCCTCTCTCAGAGCCCACGACGGTCCTTTGATTTTTTTGAGGAACATATTGTCCCCAGTTTGCAGATGAGTAAACAGGCTCACGGAGGGGGGTGTGACTGGCCCAAGTGGCTGGGCCAAGACTTGTGACCAGCCCGTAACTCTCTGCCACTGTGAGCATGACCCTTTCCTAGTGCTCTGGCTTGCAGTTTGGGTGGGCCTGAGTTTGGGTTCGCACAAAGTCTAGGAGGAGTGCTGGGAAGAGCTGGTGTTACTGCCTGTCACAGCTTTGGAAACTCTCAGGTCTTTCTGACCTGTGAGGCTTTTCTGTCAGGATGGGCAGGCCCAAAGATAAGAAAAGGGTGTTTTAGTTGGGTGCTATAGCTGGATGGGACCCAAAAGAATGTCTAAACCCATTTTGCAGAAAAACTGAGGCCCAGAGAAAGGACAGATTTGCCAAGGACACATAGAGAGCTGGTGACATAATTGGGGTGTAAACCCAGGCTCTTCAGCCAGCACAGACCCACAGACCCCCCAGAAGCAGTGAAGCCCTCTGCCTGGCATCGTCTCTGTCCCAGTTACCACTGTTAGAGGCCATGGGAGGGAGAGCAGGCCTGCGGGGACATGGCTGTCAGGAGAGCCCACACACATGCCGGCTGTGTAGACAGGCTTCAGTAAAACCAAGGAAGATGAAACTGGCCTGTGTTCTTTGCTGATGACTGACTCCTCCCCCCGCATCTTCTGGGCTTTGCCCTGAGAGGGACAATGACAAACTGCAGAGTCAGGAGGGCGGCAGGCACGGGCACAGGCGGGCAGGGCATGGCACACAGGCTCTGGGAGTCCACCTAGAGAAGAGAGAGCGTGTGGACACGGGGCGGGGACCATGTGACTCTCAAGGACTGTCGGGGCAGAGGGAACCGATGAGCAGATTAGGGACTTCTGGGCAGATGATGGATAGACAGATTCCAGCTCTGCAAGAGGAAAAATTTCCTAACAGCCAGAGAAGATCAAGAATTAGAGCTACCCAAGCGGCCTCAAGGTAGTGAGCCTGTCAACACTGGGGGAATAAGACCAAAGGCTGGACCACCGCCTAACCAGAGAGGATGCAGAGGGAACTTCTAGCCAGCACGGGCACTCCAGACAAACAAGGAATAGGTACTTTGCTCTTCTCCAGGCTGCTGATGCCTGCGTAATTCATTGTCTGCCATCAGACCTGATGACTGAAAGAATCGGATCGGTTATGGCAGCCAAAGAAAGTTCAATGTGCTAAACTGCCTCTGGGGCTGGGCAGGAAGTGGCCAAAACCAGAGGAACGGAATTGGAGTGAGGAGAGGGCAGTGACAGGGGGGTGTGCATGTCACCAGGCGTGCTGATGGCGCCATCGAGGTGAGTGGCACTCTTCTGGGCTGTGAGAGGTAAAGGAAGCAGGTGGCATCAGCGACAGGACTCAGTGTCACCGGCCTTCCCTGCGTACTGGGCTTCCTCAGTGCTCCAGGGACCCTCTGGGGCACTGGTCATTTGGGTTTGTTACTCTGTCTCCCTCCCCATGTGTCTCTGAGTTCCTCAGTGAACCTCATTCCTCCTGGAATCCCCGTGGCTGGGGGCCTGGCTTGGAGGGGACTCCACGAAAGGATCAGGGAGAACTGGACAGAGCACTCCGTGCCAAGCCTGGCCATTCATCCTGGAGGGCCAGAGCCCCGTCAGCTGCTCCAGCTTCATGTTCATCCAGGCAGAGGTGAGGTGGTGCTGAGCCCTGAACTGAGGGCCTGCCTGGCTAGCAGTGGGGCCCTGTGGTGACTCCAGTGCAGACCTGCCTTCGAGGGAACAGCAGCCTATTGAGTACCCAGGATGTGCCAGGGCTGAGGTCCCAACCAGGGAGCACACAAGGAACCTAGACCCAGTGGCAGAAGTAATAGCACCAGCTGTCTCCTGCAGAATTCTCAATCCCCTATGCAGTGCACCCTCAGTTGTAAAAGCAGGCCCAGATGCCAGCTCACAGCGGGGCTCAGAGGGCCAGGAGCATCGTTTCCCCTCCTCGCTGGGGTGTGCCATTCCCTAGAGGTAGGACCACCCTTGACAACACATTGATTCTACCCTCACAGCGTAGGCATGTAGTCCCAAGGGCCCGGCTGTGTTTGGTGGGGAAGGCAGGGGACAGGCCTCATGCCTGGCTTCCTGCACTCACTGGCCTTATGGCATTGGCCATCTGTGCACTGGGTATGGCAATGAGCTGCTGACAGACAGCGTCCCCAGCCCAGCCAGCACCGTGTCAGTGTTATCTAGTGTGATTCCCATTACCCTGCCCCTGCTTCCTGGGGTCAGCCCTGCGGTTTGATTGAAGTCCATTTTTAAGAGCCACAGGAAGGACCCATTGTCCAGAATTCTGGATAGGAGTCCTGTTCTGCCACTCACTGCTCCCTGTGTGACCCTGGGGTAAGTTTCTTGCCCTACATCTGTCCGGACGGGAGTTGGGCTTTGATGGGCTCTAAGACCACCTCCACCAATGACATCAGGGGTTCTCTGACTCTCCCCATGTCCCCATCTGTGGGCTGGACCACCTGCACCTCCCAGGTGAGGGGAGGAGGTGGAGGGAAACTGGGAAGGCAGCCCAGCAGCCTCCACCATCAGACTCTGTGTTTGCCTTCCTGCACCCATCCCATGGACCTCATTATCAGGAACTGTCATTTGGGTGACTGATCTGCACCCAAAGGAGCTAGAGGTGAGAGTCTAGTTTTGCATGCAGATCTAGAGGCATTAGATCACCACCTCCAAAGACAAGGGGTGTTCTCACCTGCCCAGCTTTCCCCTGAAGAATGCCAGAACTGGGGAGGTGGGCTAGGCTAGGCCTCCTATGGCCGAGCCAGGTAACCCACTCAGGGGAGATGAACTTGCTTCCCAGAGGAGCCCCAGCTCCCGATGACCAGTCCCACTGCTGGCTGGGGAGCAATATCCTGGAAAGAATCACCTCAACCACAAGGGGAACTGTCCTGATACTGCATGTCCTGGCTGCCTGGACTGCATGTCCTGGCTGCCTGGAGCAAGCACCATCGTTGTCAACCACCAAGTGAGGGGCCTGTTCTCTCAGATACTCACAGCCTGCCTGGCAGGGGTGGGTGGGGAATGGCATTCCTGACACTGTCAGGAGCTTGGTGCAAATTGACATTGGAATTCCAGCTATGCTGGTTATCCACCTCTGACCATTTTCATGTGAGCTTGTCCTGCCCTGAGGGTGTTCTAGGGTGAAGAAAGCATCTGGGGGAGTTCAGCCTCAGAGGACACCCCGTCCACCCTTCCATCGCAGATATTTTCAGAAACCTCTGTACCAGCCACTGGGCTGGGCATCAGAGAGAGTCCAGAGATGAGAACAGTCAGGCCCAGCCTCCAGGGGCTCAGCCTGGCCAGGCCAACCTGTGTCTTGTTGTACACAGGTCTGCACAGGGGATCTTGGGAGCCCAGAGCTGGCGTGTGGGTGGGCAGTCCCTGCCACAGAGAGTCAGGAGAAGCTGCAGGGAGCAGGCTGCACATGAGCCTTCAAGAGAAGCCAGGTGTTCCCCAGACAGGGATGGCTAGCAGGGCAGCTCAAGTAGAGGGGACGGCCCAGGCAGAGATACGGAGGTGCAGGAGAGCCTTGGCGGGTCTCAGGGGCTCCCAGAAGAGTTGAGATGCAGTTCTCAGTGATAGGGCCACTGATGTGCAGGGTGCACTCACCAGGGTCCTGCTGCGAGGCATATTCTTCTTCATCTTAGGCTAGGAGAAGCTGAATGCCTGCCAGGGTCCACAGCAGAGCCAAGACTGGAGTGGAGGCCATGGGGCTCCCAGCCATGTCCTCCCATCTCCTCCCGGCATTCCTTACACTCAGTCGAAAGGTCTTCCGATGTCAAACCTGGAAGTGTTTGAGGCCCATTTACTCCAATCCCTTTGCTTCCTGGGTGGGGAAATTAAGCCCCAGAAGGGATTCGGGGTTGATGTAAGGCTGCCTGGCTGGGAGCTGACCACTGACCACAGAGATGGTGACAGCTTCCCACTGTGGTGACCAGACAGGTCCCTGGACCAGCCCAAGCTGCCACCTGTCTGAATCCCACCCCTCAACTTTCTGCACTTGCAGTGACCCACGGTGGCGCCGGCACACGCCTCATCACATCTCGGAGCCCCCTCCATGGCAGGGGGCCCCCACCTGTGAATCGTCTTCAGCGATTCTGCCTGATTACTCTTGAACACTTTCCTTACCCCTTCCTGCCTGCAGAACTCTCCCCCTTGGCTGCCCGCCAACTCATTGACCTAGCGCCCACCACTGGCCCCTGGGTACTCTTACTCCAGCCTCAGGGAGCAAAGGGTTGAGCTGAGAAATTGGCAAGAAAATGTCAAACTCTTAACACAGTTTCCTGTCTCTGGAAAGGCTGGCAGTGGAGGAAAGGGATGAAAAGCCTTGAAAAAAATCTCATTAAAAGGCTCTTCAGGCACTTTGGCCTGCGAATAAGTCATCCCGAGTTCTACTTTGGTGAGTTTTTGCAAAGGAATGTGGACAAGATGAAGGAAGGACTTTAAAGACTGGGGGACTTGTAGCCGGGGGCAGGCAGAGGGAGGCAGGGTGAGTGCTGTGGCCTCCAGTTCTGCTGGGCAGGCTCTGCCCTCATGGAGCAGGGATCCTGTGTGACCCATGGGAAAGGGGCACTGAGTGGCATCTCTGAGGCCTCTGCAGGCAGCAGCTTTAACAAGGACCCAGCCCCTGCTCCATTGAGGTGGTGAGAGTCCCAAAGCCAGTGGGGGTAACGGCCGCATACAGTCCTCACAGAGGGACCTTTGGCTTTCTAATCCCCGAAGGCAGATTGCCCGGCCTCTTGCAAATGTGACCTAAGGAGGCACCTCTGGGGTCTGGCCTGTTTCCATCATGCTGTGGCACTTGGTTGTTCACAGCCTCCCCGGCCCAGCCCGTGAGCTCTGCCCGGTCCAGTGTCAGTTACTGAATGAGCTGCAGCCCTGCAGGAGCTCACAGCCTGACGAGGAAGGGAAGACACTTACACCTGTAACTCATGGAGAATGTGTTCAGGGCTGCCCAAAGTAGAAAGTACTCTTTCTGTGAAAGGTTCCAGGCTATGAAAGAGGGAAGGAACCAGGAAGGGGAATGTGAAGGATGAACAAGTCTTGGACCCACGGACAGGGGAGAAAAGGCAGGCTGCAGAGAGAGTGGGCCCAGAGACAGGGCAGTGCGGAGCTTTCATAAGAACAGCAAATGACACATTCATCTGAGCCCAAGTGAGGTGTAGCCCTGATCACCAGGTGGAGGGGTTGGGGCTTCACCTGTGAGGCAGCAGGGAGTCCTGAAGGTTTGAAGCAGGATGCAATGCTATTGTCAGAGCTGTATTCTAGAACCATGAGTGAACTAGGGGGCCTGTGAGTACTGGTGAGGAGGGACACAGCTTCTGCCTCCCCATCCCCTCAATCATCCCCCCCTTCCCCACCACGTCCCTACACATGCCACGTGAACTGGCACAGACTGAGAGCTGGGGAGCGGCCTGTTATAGGAGTCCAGAAGGTGAACAGCACGTGGGCAGGCCTCCCAGGAGACCAAGGCAGCCCTTTTCAAGATGGAGAGGGAAAACAGGCTCTGCAGTCAGATAACTGAATCCAAGTCCCACTTCCATCTCTTTGCCTGCGCCCAATGCTAGGCAGGCAAGGTACTGCACCTTCCTGAGCATCACGGGATGCTTGCCTCAGCAAGAAGTAAGGCTTGGCAGGTAAGCCCTACACACAGATGGTGCTCAGTATATACCAGTCTCTGCTTCTCCCAGCTTTTCCAGAGCCTTCAGAAATCACCATGGAAGCAGCAGAATGGACAGAGCCCTGGGTGAGTCCAGGCTGTCCCTGCTGTACTGGGTGACTTGGGCAAGTGTCTTCTCCACTTGCATCGAAAAAATGAGGGTCTGGGGTCTGATAAATAAACTTGCTTCCAGTTTAAGGGTTCCATGACGAGACCACTTTCCTCTCTGTCCAACGATGGCAGGAACGTCCCATCTCCTCCTAGGAGGGGAGGAGGAGCAGGACATTATCAAGAACATGCCTCCTGCCCTTCAGATTGCTTGATGACATCTATTTGTATCCGGCTTAGAGCAGCCGGGCTTGTGTTGACTGCTGGGTACTTAGTCTTCAGCCAACAAATGCCTCCTGCAGCTCCAGAGGAGGTTGGGTGGGTGTAACTGGGCCAAGAAGAGCTGAGGGGCACTGGGAGGCGCATGGCAGTTAGGGTTGTTTTTCTTTTGCTTGTCCGTTCATTGATTAATATAGCGAAGGGGAGAGTTTTCAAACAGTAGGCATGTCTGGGTCCAGGCAGGCAAGTGATTAATCTTAGTTTGTTGCTGCTGACAGCTAGGAGCAAGAAATAATAAAGGTTTGAGGGGGGCGGTGGGAGTGGGGATATGAGGAAAGGCTGCTCTCCCCTCATCTATCAGCAGGAAGCAAGTCTCCACTTCCTTCTGCCATCCAAGCATCCCCTTGTTGGGTTAACATCTGAGACTCCAGACACTTAGCGCCATGGTGGTTGCCTGCCCCCATGCGTGAACCACCAGGGCAGTCCCTGCAAAGCCACAGTGGGAACTCGCTGGCCATTATTGAGTTCCCTGCACAGCCCCAGAATACCTGGACTTAGTCGGTCTCTGTATTCCCCAGCCAGGCCCCTGCAGGGGTGATGAAGCCTTTTAAGAGCAGACTCCAGGGAAGGCAGGTGTGTGCAGCTCGGGTGCAGTACTGCTTGCCCCGGGACCCCCACACTGCTCAGCTGTGGTTGCAGGGGCCCTGAGCTCCTGGCCGTGTGCCCCATGGCTCCCCCAACAGAGGGAGCTCTGCACAGCGGTGAAGACAATGGCTCTGGATCTTGGTTTAGGCTCTTGAAACCCAGTTCTGCCACATACTAACAGGGTAGTGTTGGGCAAAGGGACTGAACATCTCTGAGCCTCGGTTTTCTCATCTATAAAATGGGTTTCACAGGTGTATTAATGAAGAGACAATATATGTGAAGTGCTTAGCATATGCCCCAGCATATAGTGAGTGCTCTATCAGTGGTAGCTCAAGTATCTTTATTTTAGACCTCAGAAAGCCACAGGTTGTTGGGGAAAGAGCTCGGTGTGGCCCAGTGCATTGCGAATTGTCTGGGTTCAACCTGGAAGTCTCCATCTGTGCCCATATCCACTCTCCTTTACAATGATGGGTTCTAGATTTTATGTGGCTACAGCTGGAAAGCATGCTAGAGAATCTCGCAGAGCTGGAGTCCAATCCAGGCTCCCCTCCTCCTGGATAACCTCTTTTGAACCTCTCACCTCTCTTGCACTCTGTACGTTGTCCTTTGGTGTGGCCTTGGATGAGTGAGTGAACTTCTCTGACCTCCTGGTTGCTCATCAGGAGCTGGAGATGATGACCATTCAACAGGTATCCTTTTTCATTACCATGCTGCTGCGCCTCCAGCTCTCCTGCCCATCTTCCAAACTTACGGTCTGGCCTCCTCATCTCACAGGGAAGCATGTTAGCAGCCAGTCAAGGTAGCAGCTCCAGGAGTACCCTGGGCAGAAATTTTGGGGTTTAGGGAACAGAAAGAGGCTTTTTCGATTTTCTGGTCCAATATCTTGAACAAGTAGAGATACTGAGGCCCAGAGACAGGAAGAAGCTTGCCTGCCTCTGGCCTTCCCAGCAGGCCCTGTTTGCTAGCAGCATTTGAGCCAGCCTGAGTCAGGGCAGCAGGGGTGATGTGGGAAGAGGGGGTGTGTGTCTTTGCTTTTACCACATGGAGGATTTCATGTCCTTTCAGCGCTGATGGAGGAAAAATGAACTTTCTGCTCAATTAGCGTGCTTCGTGTTTTCTCCTTCTAAAAGGTTTAAAGGAAATGCCACAATTAGAAGCCGCTGCTGTAGGCAAAACAGAGACTCCCCAAACGCTCTTTGCGAGGACTAAATGAGAACAGTGAACTTTAGAATGTGCAGATGCCTTGCAGGATAAGAGAGTGCACTGTTGAGAGGACACTGTGAGGAATATTAGATGACATTTCCCTTTATTCAGAAATTACTGAGAACATGTTCCCTGCTGGTAGTAAAACATTGCCAAGGATGCCACCCTCAACATTAGACTGGTGCCTCTCCTGGACTTCAAGCCTGGTGCTTTGGTGATTCTGGTGTAGTGAGGATGGGGAGTGTAGGAACAGCCCTGGGCTTATGCCCAGTAGACCTGGGTTCAAATCCTAGCTCTGCCTCTGACAAGTTACAGGATCCCAGACTAGTCACCATGATTTGCACCCTTCTTTCTGAGGGGTTCAGACAGACCCTAGTTTGAGTTCTGCCTATTCTCTGAGCCCTCTGTTTACTCTCTAGCACAGCAGGTGTAAATCCTGCCATGCCACGCTCTCTGGGCTACTGTAACGTGTGAGTGAGGTGATACGGGTCAGCATGCCTCGCCTAGGGCCTGATATTTGGGAATAGCCAGCTTTCACACTGTGATAGTATGTTCGAGAAGAGTAGCAACCATTGCCATCATTTTTACAGATAAAGAAACTTGCCAGGCATGGTGGCTCACGCCTGTAATCCCAGCACTTCGGGAGGCCGAGGCAGGCGGATCACAGGGTCAGGAGATGGAGACCATCCTGGCTAACACGGTGAAACCCTGTGTCTACTATAAATACAAAAAATTTAGCCGGGCGTGGTGGCGGGCGCCTGTAGTCCCAGCTACTCCAGAGGCTGAGGCAGAAGAATGGCATGAACCTGGGAGGCGGAGTTTGCAGTGAGCCGAGATCGCGCCACTGCACTCCAGCCTGGACAACAGAGCGAGACTCCGTCTCAAAAAAAAAAAAAAAGAGAGAGACTGTTGTTCACATTACGTCACAGTTAATGCATTAAAGAAATGAGATTGCAACACAGCTCAAGGTCTCTTTCTACCTTGTGGGGTCTCTCGGAGTAGAAACACCCCCATTCCTCTCTAGCAGGCACTGAGAAGTCCAGCCAATGGCCAACCCCGTCTCTGGACCTAAGCTGGATTTTCTGACAGCACCTGTGACCGTGAGCCCCGTGCCCAACATTTCTCAGACACCTTTCCCCAGGCAGTGGTGACATAGAGAAAGCCCAGAGACCTGAAACCAGAGGGGCTGGTTCTGTCTGGCTATAAGCAAACAGTGTCAGCATCCATAACCCAACTGGAGGAGTCTAGTTTCTTCTCTGGGTCCAGCCCTCAAGCAGCTGTGAAGAAAGCACAACTCATTGCTCCTACTTTACAGAAGAGGAAACAGAGGCTCAAAGGGGCTTAGAAACCTAAGGCCATGTTGTCAGGGAGGGGCAGAGGCTGACCCTGCCCAGCTCCTGGACCACTGTTCTTTCTTGACCCTTCTCAGCCATTTGCTCCAGCTAAGCTTAGAAGTTCTCCGTTTGCACCCGGGTGCTAAGCTGATGATGCTGAGACTATCTGGTAGCAAAGTAGGAGACCAAGGCCAATTCAGAGGGGCCAGTGGCAGGCGGCCTACATAGCTGGCGAGAGAGAAGTTTAGGAAGCCCTATCTGGCCCTGGGTGTGTGACAGATCAGGAGTGAAGGACTAGGGCAGTGGGAGTAGAAAGGAGAGGCATATGAAGGTAGAATTGATGAGAGGGAGGAGGAGTGAGGAGTCAAGGACCACATCCAGATTTCGGAGCAGCTGGGTGGGTGGTGGCATTCCCGGCTGCAATGTAGACCTGGAAAAGACCCAGGAAAACAGACTCCCCGCAGCTCAGCTTCCCCCTTCCCACTGCCACCTAAAACCCAGAGGCAAGAGGTGCCTGCACTCATTCTGCCTCACTCTGCCAGTTCACAGCCCAGTGCACCACCCCCCAACCTGGCAGTACCAGACATGCCCATCAACAGGCTGGGGTTCCCTCCCTGGCCTGCTGTGTTTCCCCTCTGAGCCAGGGATGCAGCATTGCCCTTTGTTTTACCGGAGCTCCTTGGTCTTCTCCAGCATCTGAGCAGCCCCAATTACGTTTCCAGCTGGTTTTTAATTGTCTCATATCAGCCCACATAAATCTGCCTGTGCAGCTCCGCCACCGGGGAAGCATTCCAACTGCCCGTCCATCTCCAGGGAAACCTCTCGTGCCCTGGGACAGTTGCTTTCTGAGGCACTGGGTGGTCTCTCCAAATGAGAAAAACATTTCTTTCCAATCACATTTCTAACATC
This sequence comes from Rhinopithecus roxellana, assembly GCF_007565055.1. NCBI lineage: Eukaryota > Metazoa > Chordata > Mammalia > Primates > Cercopithecidae > Rhinopithecus > Rhinopithecus roxellana. Next base: position 20,888,577 of record NC_044564.1, read on the forward strand.
TTGTTAATTTGAATTATTTAACAATATTTTTGCAAAAACCATCTGGGAATGAGTTGGTTGGCGACTTGGGAGAAAGCATACAGGGTGCTGCAGGGAAGGCGACAAGGACAGCTGCAGACGTCACATCTGCCATCAGTGAAAGGGTGGCTACATGGAGAGGAAGGCTGTGACCAGGAGCACAGGGATCATAGCCTGAATCCCACCATTACCACCAGCCAGGAGGTCACCAGTAAGTCACTTCCCGTCTCAGCCTCTCAGCCCTGAGGCCCAGATTTGCAATGGCAGTGGAGGCTCTCGTAAACTCTGAGAGGCTGCACAGATGCAGTTGGGGTTGTTTGCAGAGCCTTTGTGCTGTAGGGGCTTATTGTACTGATAGCTGGGTAAGTGATGCAAAGGCCCCACGGGAAACATGATTGGCCCTTACCTAGAGGCATTTGGTGGGGCTTGATGCCACTAACTTCACACGGTAAAATCCCAGTGTTAAGGCAGAGCCTGACTGTTCCCCAGACCTTTGGGCAGTCAGAGCCCAAAGGGAGTTGGATCATCCAGGTCAAGACCCTGGCATTCACGTGGGGTCAGCTGAGGCACAGAGAGGGAAGAGGACCTTCCTGAGGTCCTGTGGAAGGCTGCTGGTAGAGCCCCTAGATGTCCCAGCTCCCACCCCAGGGTTATCACCCTTTGGAGCCCCGTAAGCACTGTATTTTCTTCTCTCATTTTCTCCACAGACATTGTCAGTACTCGAGGCAGATTTATAAAATCAGATGTCAAATTTTATAGCCCTCGTCTTCGCTCCCGCAGTTCAAATGTTAGGGCTATAAAATGAGGTTTTGTTGTGTGTGCGGCACGCTGGCACGCACGCGCCCTTGCCCTCTGCTGGAGCAGAGGCCGTTCCATCCACCGGCCTGTGTCTTGCGCCTGCCCTTCTCTAGGAAGCAGCCTCCATCCTCCTTCCAGCACGAGTGTTTTCTGCCACTTTTAATAATGCTTTGCTTTTTTTTTTCTTTATCTTTTTAAAGATTATTTCACCCAAGAGGAATATCAGAAACAATTGGGTTTGACAAAGCCAGCTTATTACAAATGCTTTAATTAAAACCATTTTTTAATTTTAATTTTATTTTATTTTTGCCATTTCCTTTGGAAAATCCACATTCTGCTTATGGCCTCAGGCAGCTTGGAGATCACCCTGCCACATTTTAAGCACAGGCTTTCAGGGCAGGGCTTATAGACAAGCCAGCAGCACGGTTTTCACCACTGAGCTCTTATCGTGCCCTGGGCTGTCAGCTGGGTGAGGAGACAAAGACACATCAGACTCTAAGCTCACAGTCTAGACACGGAGACAAGACGGTAGGGAAGTACTGTGATGGACAGAGGTGTGGCAGAGGACAGAGTGAGGGAGGAAGAAAGTAAGCCTGACTAGGGGCATCTTGGAAGTCTTCCTGGAGGAGGGGCCAGTTGAGGAGGACTTCAGATGATAAGATTTTTGAGAGGAGAAAACTGGGGAAGTTATGGGGAAGCAACAGCAAAGTACAAGGACGTTTAGGTTGGAGATTAGAGGAAAGGCCTATGCAGTGTCCTTCCTCCCTAAGGTCCCAGCTTGGCTAGGGTGGCCGGCTGTTCAGTTTTCCCTTGGAATTGATAGAGCCTCTCTCTGTTTTGTAAAATGTCACCCAGTTTTTGTTTCTAGGTTTAAAACTGAGGTGCATAAAATGTTATAGCTCTTCTAGAATTTGTCTAGCAGATTTTCCAGTTTTTACTAGAAAACCCCCAGGAAGAAATCTAGGTACATAAACCCTTGGACCTTGCTTTCTAAATTTGCCGTCTAACATCTGATTTCGACCCTCAGGGTTGTAGTGTGAAATGATTTGTCATCTGCTAGGAACCTTTCTTGGCTGAGGGTTCCTTTGGGAACGTGTCTTTCGGTCTCAACACCCCAGAGGGCCTGGCACAGTATAGGTACTCAGGAAACATTTGGAGATGGTATTCAGGAGAAAAATAATCACAACATTCAAAATGAGCCATGATTGTAATAAAATCAGATTACAAAGTTCAGCCCAGTCGGTAACCATATGTCACATGCTTGTACGCATGTATGTGGGAAAAATATAGAAAGGCACTGTGCCGAATTGTGGTTAACCAGTATCTGTGGTGATGAAATGGCAGGTTTTTACCTTCTTTTTGTTTATTTTGGATTTGTGTTTTCTGGATTTTCCACAGTGAATCTCTTTTATAATGGTGTTTTGTTTTGTTTTTTGAGACAGAGTCCCGCTCTGTCGCCCAGGCTGGAGTGCAATGGCATGATCTTGGCTCACTGCAACCTCCGCCTCCCAAGTTCAAGCAATTCTCCTGCCTCAGCCTCCAGAGCAGCTGGGATTACAGGTGTGCACCACCATGCCCAGCTAATTTTTGTATTTTTTTTTTTTTTTAGTAGTAGAGATGGGGTTTCACCATGTTGGTCAAGCTGGTCTTGAACTGCTGACCTCAGCTGATCTGCCTGCCTTGGCTTCCTAAAGTTGCCTGGCCTATAATAGAGGATTTTTTTTTTTTTTTTTTTTTTTTTTTTTTTTTTTTTTAATGAGGCAGAGCAGGAAGTTCATTGGCTGTGGAGTTAGGAAACCTGTTTCTGGTTCCAGCTGTCTTGAACTTTTCTTTGTTACTTCTCTGTACCTCAGTTACTTGGGGGTACTTTAACTGGCTCAGTAGAGAAAGAGCATAGAGTATTGTGGCTAAGAAGGTAGACCACCTGGAGCCAGAATCCCTCCCGGGTTCAGATCTCCATTCTGCATCTTACTAGCTGTGTGGCCTCCATTTCTACATCTGTACAATGGGGAGAGTAATAGTTCCTACATCTCAGGATCGTTGTGAGGCATAAATGCAGTCGTGGTCCAGGACCACAGTTTTGTACACCCTGAAGCCCTAGTCAACTCTCTCTGGCTCCCCACAGCAACCTCACTTTACGCTCAAGGAGACAGGCTTAGAGAGATGAGGGGCTCACCTGTGGCTACATCAGCCCTCCACATCCCAGCCCTCCATCCCTTCAACAATCCCCCACCACCTCCCAGTCTGCCAGAGAGCAAGCTGTGTACCCATCATTTCCTCCTGGCACTAAAGGCGTATGCCCCACCGAGGCTGAACACAACCTCGCAGGGAGAAACGCATTTGCACGGTGCTGGGCAGGCTTTTCTTAGCTCCTGGTATAGCTGGTGTTAGGAATTGACTTGAACAGGCGTCCGCAGAGTGTTCTCAGAGGCCGGAAGAATGACGCCAGTAACAGTGATTAGAAACTTGAGGCAGTGTAGGATTCTGACACATCAATGGTAAGATGACTGAGGCAGCAAACGCAGGAGATGGTGTGACCTGGACACCCACGTTTCAGAAAATATTCGCATAACCCCATGTTGAGTTCAGATTTTCAGGCTAGGAAAATACATTTTCCTGCTCTGAATTGTTCCAACCCTAACCAAAATGTCGTCTCTGAAGAAGCTAGGGTTGCCTGTTTTACTTCTGTGGGAGCTTTGCTTTCAGGAAGCAATCAGTTCCTAAAGTAAGTAACTTTGTGGAACTCAATTACTTGCAGACGTGCTGGGGGGGGAAAAAACAGCAATAATTAATGTGGTCAAACCCAAGCCAAATAATAAAATGAAAGCTTTGTTTTCTGTCAAGGCAGAAATCAATTTCATTACGGAGCAAAGAACCGGAGATTTAATTTTGAGAAAATTCTCCACCTTGAGAAAAGAGGTTGTCAAGAAGCTGCCAGAATGAATGTCCAACATGAGAAGATTTGCCCCCCAGAACCCAGACTATGAAGAACTGACAGTGACCTTTCAAAGTTCCATTTCCAAACCTTCCAAGTGTGGCCAAAGCCAGTGGGCTTTTGCTTCTTAAAATTCTTGGGCCCAGCTGGACACAGTGGCTCATGCCTGTAATCCTAGCACTTTGGGAGGCCAAGGCAGGAGGATTGCTTGAGCCTAGGAGTTCAAGACCAGCCTGGGCAACATAGTGAGATGCGGTCTCTATAAAAAAAATTAATTAGCTGGGCATGGTGGCTCACACCTGTAATCCTAAGCTACTCAGGAGGCTGAGGCAGGAGGATCACTTATCCCCAGGAGTTACAGGTTACAGTGAGCTATGAATGTGCCACTGTACTCCAACCTGGGCAACAAAGCAAGACCCCCCCATCCCTTCCCATCACAGAAAAGCTCTCGGCTTCTGCCCCTTTTGGGGTGGTCAAGAGACGAGTGTTGCTATACCTGATGATACTTTCATGTCAATAAGACCCTGTCTCTTGGGACTTTGGAGGGGCTGGAAGAGAGGGGTACTCAGGAGGTCAGCAGACCCCAAAAAGGAGTTCAGCCGAAGCTCAGGAGTGTCCGTGTTAATGACAGAGTTGTGTCCAGCCGGCAGGGCTGATGGCCAAGCTGGACAGACTCCACAGGACCCTGTTCAGTTGCTGGCTCCCACTGTGTGAGAGATGGTGACTGCCTCGGGAACGGGCAGCAGAAGTGACCAGGATGGGAAAGAGCAGGAAATTCTGCCCCAGGGGGACAGCTGGAAAAGAGCAGCCCAGGTCTTCCTGTCTGAGGGACCTTCGCAGGGCAGAAGCAGTGGACTTGGCCTGCAGGAGCTAGAGCTCGGAGCTGGGCTGACCTCAGCATGCTACAGTTAGTCACATTTCAGCTCAGGACATGGAAGAACTTAATGATGGGCAAAGCTGTCTATTTGGAAGGGGTTGTCTTGGTGAGGAATGAGCTCTCTAGTGGTGGTGGTAAGTAGCAAAGCTGGACAGTAAATATTGCGGATATTACAGAGGAGTTTCCATCATCAGATGGAGCTAGAATGATGATTCTCAAACTTGAACATGCATCAGAATTTCTTAGAGGGCGGTTTAAAACAGATTTTGGTTGCAAAGAGACCCAGGGGGCCACAGGCTTAACAAGTTAAGTCTCTGGGTACTGGTGGACATTCTAGGACACACTTGAATCAACTCTATTTTTTAAAAACCTCCACTCCTCTTCCAGCCCTGGGGCTCTGGGGTGTTTGTAATGAAGGCAAATCCTTTTGTTTAATATCCTTCCTTCCCATGTGGTGTGAGCATCTCCTATGTGCCAAGCTTCAAAGGTTGTCTCTTCATCATGTAGATGGGGGAACCAAGGCCTGATAAGGCAGAAGCCAGTACCCCAACACCCAGTTCTGAGCTCTTTACTTAGCTTTCAGTGGACTTCAGGGAACATTGTATACTATTTTCCATTTCACAGATGAAGAAACTGAGACCTGGATTCCCAAGAACTATTGGGAGTTTTTCCACCAGGAACCACGGTCATTCATATGATTTGCAAAAGGTCCTTGGCAGGGTTTCTGGGTGGTTCCCAGCCAACCAGATGCCTTTGAAATTGGGGAAGAAAAACCGCCCTTGGGTTAGAGGCAGTGGCCTTTAAGCAGCAGATCTGTCTTAATTTGCAGTTTTAAAAGGCCCCTCTGGATTTTTTTTCTTCTTTTCAAATAAAGTTTATTGTGTGTAATGAAGATACACACCATGATGTTATAGAATACATATAGATAGTAAGAAGGTTACTATAAGCTGGATGCAGTACCTCATGCCTATAATCCCAGCGCTTTGGGAGGCCAAGGCAGGAGAATTGCTTGAGTCTGGGAGTTCAAGACTAGCCTGGACAGCATAGTGAGACCTCATTCCTATAAAAAGTTTTAAAAATTAGCCAGGCATGGTGGCACACCCCTGTTGTCCTAGCTACTTGGGTGGCTGAGGCAGGAGGATTGCATGAGCCCAGGCATTTGGGGTTACAAAGTGAGTTATCATTTCACCACTGCTCTCCAGCCTGGGCAACAGAGCAAAACAAAAAAGGTTCCCATAGTGAAGCAAATTAGCATATCCCTGACCTTACATAGTTAACTTTTTGTGTGTGTATGTGACTAGAGCAGCTAACATCTACTCATCTAGCATGAATACCATATGAAGTACAATTTGTTTATTACCTGTGGTCCTCCTGTTGTGCATCAGCTCCCTACACTTGTTCATCCTGCATGTCTGCTCTTTTGTACCCTCTGACTTACATCTCCCCATCTCCTCCCCACCCTGCCCCAAGGACCCACTGTTTTTTTCTCTATCTCTACATATTTGTATTTGTTTTAGATTCCACATGTAAATGAGATAGATCATACAATATTTTTCTTTTTTTTTTTTTCTTTTTCCTTTTTTTTTTTTTCTTTTTGAGATGGAGCTTCGCTCTTGTTGCCCAGGCTGGAGTGCAGTGGTGCGATCTTGGCTCACTGCCACCTCTGCCTCCTGGGTTCAAGCGATTCTCCAGCCTCAGCCTCCTGAGTATCTGGGATTACAGGCATCCACCACCATGCCTGGCTAATTTTTGTATTTTTAGCAGAGACAGGGTTTCACTGTGTTGGCCAGGCTGGTCTCCCAACTCCTGATCTCAGGTTATTCACCCACCTTGGCCTCCCAAAGTGCTGGGATTACAGATGTGAGCCACCACACCCGGCCATATACAGTATTTTTCTTTCTGGATCTGGCTTTTTTCACTGCCCCTAGTGTCCTCCAGGCCTATTCCTGTGTGGTGAATGACAAGATCTTTTTTAGGACTGAATAGTATTCTATTATACATACACCACAGTTTCTTTATCCATTCACCCTTGACAGACCTTCAGTTGTTTTCATATGCTGACTATTGTGAATGGCACTGCGGTGAACATGGAGTACAGATGTCTTTACAAGACGGTGATTTTATTTCCTTTGGGTATATGCCCAGAAAAGGGATCACTAGGTCATAATGTAGTTCTACTTCTAATTTCCTTACATAGCTCCGTACTGTTTTCCATAATGGCTGTACCAGTCTACATTCCCACCAACAGTGTATAAGAGTTTACTTTTTTCCGCATCCTAGCCAACATTTGTTATCTTTTGACTTTCTGATGATAGCCATTCTACTGGGTATGAAGTGATACCTCATAGTGGTTTTAACTTGCATGTCCCTGATGATTGCTGATGTCGAACACCTTTTCATATACCTGTCAGCCATTTTTTAATGTCTTCTTTGGAGAAATGTCTGTTCGGGTCTTTTGCCCATTTTGTAATCAGGTTATTTGTTTTTCCATTATGGAGTTGTGTGAGTCCTTTATAAATTTTGGATGTTAACCCTTTATCAGATATATGGTTTGCAAATATTTTTTCCCAATCTGTAGCCTGCCGTTTCATCTTATTGTTTCTTTTACTGTGCAGGAGCTTGGATGTAGTCCCATTTATTTATTTTGAGCTTTTGATATGATATCCAAAAAAATCATTGCCAAGGCCAGTGTCCAGGAACTTTTCCCCTAAGCTCTAAGAGTTTTATAGTTTCTGGTTTTTTTTTTTTTTTTTTTTTTTTTTTTTTGAGACGGAGTCTCGCTCTGTCACCCAGGCTGGAGTGCAGTGGCCGGATCTCAGCTCACTGCAAGCTCCGCCTCCTGGGTTTACGCCATTCTCCTGCCTCAGCCTCCCGAGTAGCTAGGACTACAGGCGCCCGCCACCTCGCCCGGCTAGTTTTTTGTATTTTTTAGTAGAGACGGGGTTTCACAGTGTTAGCCAGGATGGTCTCGATCTCCTGACCTTGTGATCCGCCCGTCTGGGCCTCCCAAAGTGCTGGGATTACAGGCTTGAGCCACCGTGCCCGGCTAGTTTCTGTTTTTATATTTAAGTCTTTTATCCATTTTGAGTTGATTTTTGTATATAATAGAAGATATAGGCTCATTATTTTGCATATGGAAATCTATTTTATTAGCACCATTTATTGAAGGGATTATCTTTTATCTTGGTACCCTCATCAAAAATTAGTTGACCCATATGTGTTTGGATTTGTTTCTGGGATCTCTATTCTGTTCCACTGGTCTATGTGTCTGTTTTTATGCCAGTACCATACTGTTTTGATTACTATAGCTTTGTAATATAATTTCAAATCAGGAAGTGTGATGCCTCCAACTTTTTCTTCTTCAGCATTGGTTTGGTTACTCAGGGTCTTTTGTGGTTCCACATGAATTTTAGGATTGTTTTCTTCTTTTGCTGTGAAGAATGACATTGGGGTTTTGATAAGGATTGTTGAGTTTCTCATCTTTACTTTTTTTCTTAAATAAAACTGTAAGTTGGATCAGGTGCTTTGTGGATAGTGAGTCCACTTGCTGTGCTGGTGAACACCCTTGGTCAGTTGGTGAGGGGGCCCCCACCAGGGGGCCAGGAAGACTGGTGAGGGTGAGCACCATGCTTTAGCAAGAGCCAGGGTCCATGGGGTGGCTCCGGATGAGAAATGAGGAGCGGGGGGCATTGCTGCTTCCTTCCCCTCCCTGCATGCCCCCTCCCCCTGCCTCATCCCCTACCCCAGTATCCCATTACTGCAGATTCAGTCTGCTGGTCTTGCCAGAGAATCCTCCACAATAGAGGCATGGGGCAGGGGGCTTTATTGTAGAAAGAGAGTAAACCTCTGCCCTTCTCTGAGCCTCAATGTCATCTGTAAAATGATGGCAGGGAACCAAATGATCTCAAAGTATCTGGTTGGTGTCTTGTCTCCCTCAGAAATGTTGCATACAGAGCAATGCACACAGTAGACACTTAATAAATGCCCCTGACCATCTATGACCAGTTTCCTGTTTAGTTCCTTTTCTGTTTTGTTTTTTGAGAAAGGATCTCACTTTGTCACTCAGGCTGGACTGAGTGACAAAAGGCATCCAGCGGGATCCCCCCCCACCAAGTGTCATTGCCTTCCCACTTACACACCCCTGGTAATGGGAGGCTCACTCCCTCAGCCTGAGCCCTCATTCAAAAACCTCTTGTCTGATAATGTGTTGGTTTTCTCCTGAGAAAATTGACCAAAATGGGTTCATTTTGACATACCTACTGCTTTGTGTGCTAAAGCGAGCCGTATGCCTCTACATGTTCGCCAGGAGAGGCATCTGCCAGGCCTCCCGCCCAGAGATGGCTTTTTGTCATGATTTACTGAAGGCCTTCACCCTGGGCCGCCAACTTAGAGCTTGAGAAATGCCTGGGCGTCTCGGGAAGGCTAATCGCTGCTGATGCGTGTATTGAAAGTCTAATTATTTGGTTGTAAATCACGTCATTTCGCTCAGCAGCATTTACATCGAGACGTTTGTTCACAATAACTTGGCGTGTGTGTCTTTGGCTTGTCACTGTGAAGGCTGCTTTGGAAGCTGTGGGCGGGATGCAGGTGTTGGCCGCATGGGCCTCCTAAGCTCCTTTATCCCAGCACCCTTGACTCTTAGCACATCTCAGCTAGAAGGAGCCTCCATGCCCACTGCCGCACGCCTCACACAGTTGGAGAACCCAGTCACACAGTGAGATGCACTCACGTCCTGGTCCCCTGGCTCAGAAAGCCCCGATAGCCTTGCACGGTGACTGGGCAAGTTGCTTCTCCCTCAGGCCCTTGTTCTTCTCATCTGTGCAGTGGGTATCTTGCATACAATGCCAGCCCTCCCAGCTTCCTTGGGAGGCCACACATTAGTCCAGTCATGGACCAAGGGAGCATTTAAGGTCTTCTCAGCCGTGCCAGAGGCAGGCCAGGCCCTGTGTGAGTGGGCTCTGCCTGGGCTTTGCCTGGGCTCTGGGTAATTGGACCACAGATGTGGACTGTTGAAATACTTGCTGCCGTGAAGCCACATCTCTCACAGTGTTGGGGCAGTGTCTGAAGGGAGGTACCCCAGGTCCAGGCTACAGCTCTCCATGCATTTGGGATTCTTGGCTTTCCGCTAAAATAGCAGGGGCCTCTCTTTGCTGAATGCTGTACTGAAACAGTGGCCTATTTTTCTTCAGAGAGATTTCCACCCCCTTTGTCTACCACACATTGAGGGAGAACGGGGTCATGTGTCTGCCTGGCAGGCAGGCACCCACTCCAGCTCTGTGAAGATTCAATGGACTTGTGTTCAGTCTCACTTCTCGCCTCAGTGGCTGCATACTCCCAGGTCAGTCACTTGAGCCCTCTGACTCTGCTTCCCCACCTGCAATCTGTAGGCCCATCTCTTGATGTTGCTGTGAGGAGGTACATAGAGCACTTGGCAGCACGTCCCCAGGTGGTAAGATGGGTAATGCTGTGCTTCTCGAATCTTCCAGCACTGTGTTGCTGAAGTGGCTGTATCTTGCTCGCAGGGGTGAGGAGGAGAATTTCTTTAGAGGCATAGACCTAGCAAAATGTCACACTCCCCTGGAGGTCAAAGAGGCGGCAGGAGGAGAGCAAAAGCTATGTCATAAAGGCACTGCTTTCAAGAGGCAGAATCTCCGTCCTCGGGTGGGGTTATAGCAGGAACTACCCATTTTGCAGGCTTGGTAGGTGACCACGGAGGTAGCTTGCTATGGTCACCCTCCAGGCTGGTTCTCTCACCCACATCACAGCAGGTTAGCATTAGAGCTGGGCCTGACTCCCTTCAATATGGCACAAACTTCCCTGTTGGCTTCTACCCCGTCGGAAGCAAGTACATGTCTGTAGGGGTGGAAGGGCCCTCCCCGATGCCAGGCATGGAGGCGACGCTCCCAGGGCTCAGAGTGTGAGCACTTGCTGCCCTGCTCACCAAGGCCAGGGGACCTGCGACACCTCCCTCCCCTGGGAATTATCTGGCAGCTGATGGTTGAGTGCACTTTAAATGCACAAGCTCATTCTGTCTCTCCTTCCACCGATCTGGCCCAGGAATCTTTGCACAGTGTAACATTTAAATGTTTAAAATGGCCCAACAGCATGGTGCCACATTCTTTGGGATAATAGAAAATAAAGTCATAAGAAAGAGTGGGGGGTAAAAAATACCAAAATGGCCCAACAAGAAGAAAAGATGCAGCCACTTAAGAGCCCGAGTAGGGAGGGGCAGGGCCAGCGCTCAAGAAGACCACGATTTTGCAAGGGAACTTGTCTCACATTCATGTTTTATTTAGGCCTGGGCAGGGGGCACTGGGCCCCCTGGAATAAGTCCTTTCCAAATCCTAAGGGAAAAGGGCTCTGGCGCATTCTTCCCTGTGGCCTCCCTGGGGGAGACTCTGATATGAAAAGCACGTGCCTGTGTACGCACCTCGCAGGGATGACCCTCTGGAAGCTCCCTAGTCCTTCCCATTTTGCCAGTTCTCACTGGCTCATCCTGGAACTGTTGTTGGCTGGAAAAAGCATCCACTGTGTCCAGCCTCAGAATGTGCAGCTTCTCCCTTTGCTGGGCCGCAGTCGGTGACAAGGTCGACCAGCCACCAGCCTGCCCTGAGGAGCTTATGTCTGGAGGCGAGGATGCATGGGGCCTCACTGCCCCGGCTCTGGGCAGACCCGGATGGATGGATGGATGGATGGGTGGGTGGGTGACGGCCACAGTGCCTCGGCTGTGTGCCAGGCGTGTGTGTGTGCCCAGAGGCCAGAGGGGGCTATGGCTCAGCCGGCTGAGAAACATCACAGTGGGCTTGCAGGATTCTCAGCCTCCAGTTCTCACCAAGCTGCGGGGAAGCCAGATCTTGGGGCAGAAAGAGGCCAGCGGGTGGCCGAGCAGAGGAAGATGAGGCTGTGGTGGGAGCTTCTGGGTCCTGAATGCCAGGCTTTGGAGTTCAGCAAACATAGGTTCAAATCCTAGCCCTACCATGTCCCATGAGATACAACCTTCCTGAGCCTCAGTTTCCCCATCTGTAAATAGTGATCATTCTAACAACTTAGCAGCTTTGCTCTGCAGTTTAAATGAGATAATATGTGGCAACAGCTCAGCTCAGAGCCCAGTACGCAGTAGGTGCTCTTGAAGTACTGGATGTCATTATATACGTTTTGGCCATGGGGAGCCTTGGATGGTTTCGACCTGAGGGCTAATGTTCTGAGGACATCTGGGTCAGGACAGCAGCTCCCTGCACACCTTTCAAGCTAAGGTAAACCAAAAATCCCCTCTGTGTCTGGAGTCCTGTAACTGGGTCCCACGCGTTAGTCCCAAAAGCCAATTTCCATCCTTCTCCCGCATAAATATTATATGCAAGTATTTTTAAGTCATTTCATCACGAAAAGAAGCGGTTTAACATAACTATTACTCAGGATTCTTCATGAAATATGCATCAAGCAATTAGGTCTAAAAGCGAGAGGTGAGGCGTCGTACCCTGCTCAGCGGCCGGCAGCTGCAGGCTGAGTAATGTTTTATTAAAGCCTGTGATTGCGCTGCGAGGTGGGGCCTGTTATTAGCCCTACGTGCCCGGCACGTTTGATAATCCTGATGATGAGGAGGTGCTTTTTGTGATGATAATGAGCCATCTGAACGCCTGTGACAGCTCCAGCACCCCGGCCTCTGCCAGCCTTACAAGACTCATTAGACAGGTCACCCACTAGAGACACCTCTCATTGTGACTTTGCCCTCGCAAGATGTCCTATCAAAGGAGACGGGGCTGATGCAGGAGCTTGGCAGGCACAGCAGCCTGTTGAAGCTCCCCGGGGGCAGTGTCCTCCCTGAACCATGATGGTGCTGAAGTGCGGAAGCCCACGCTGCCTTGAAGAAAGGTGGGAGGGGGTGTGGCCCGGAACCCGGCTTACCTGGCTCGGGATGCAGGGCTGGGGCTTTGGGCTCACCTGCAGCCTGCCTTGCCGTGCACCTTGGGCCAGGGTAGTATACTGTCTGGCCTCAGTTTCCTCCACAGTACCCCAGGGGAGTGAGAGGTGACCCCTAGACTGTTTGCAGCTCAGAATACGTGCTGTCTGGAGCAGCCACACATCCCTGGGCATACTCCTTGCCTGATGGACCCCTCTGTTCTCCATAGAAATGCTCATGCTTCCTTTGCTCATGCTCTCCTCTCCTTTTGTGTGAAGGTGGGAGTCACTGAAGCCACTCCTGGCAGCTGCTTTTAAATCTTCACCTGTTAGGTGACATCTCCCTCATGGGGCCCTTAACCAATGAGAATGTATTGTCACAGCATGTCTCCTGGCTGTGTGTGGACAAGGCGTCACCTGACCCTTGCATTGGTCGAGGATTGGCAGATAGTCTCGGGACCTCAGACCCCTGGGGGGTGGTCCTGGGGGCTCCACCAATCAGAACATGTCATTCCCAATCCCCAGCACAGCCTCTTGTGTGGGTGCCACACATTGTCTTTTACTCCCAGCCCCTCTGCTGTCTCTGACCTGCTGTCAGCCCTGCACCATGGGCGCTGTGGAGGCGGAAGATCATTGTGGAAGGGATGTTTGCTCAGGGTCTGACGCCTCTCACCCACCCCCCTGCCTGGCTTCACATGGAGCACTGAGGGTTACATGAGGCCCTCTCTTAGGTCTGGGGAGTGCTGAGGTCAGGAGCACTGACTCTGGGCATCAGCTGCTGATGATCACTGTGTGATCTTGGGCCGGACACCTCCCCTGTCTGCTCCTCGGTGCTTAAGGACATAGAGCCTGGCCTATAGGAAGCATTGTCCCTGAAGGCAATCCTGGCCGATGCCCCAGCGAAAGCAGGACTGGGGATGAGGGCAGCGGTGGAGGGAATGTGTAAGGCTGCTTGCAGACCCCTTCTTGCAGGAACCCCTCAGCAGGTAGGCAGCAGATTATGTTTTGCACATGTGGAATCCAGGACCTAGGGCTGGAAGCACCCCCCGGGGTCATCTAGTCAGCCTCCCTGTGGATGCAGCGGGAGAAGGGACAGAGCCCAGCAAGGCACAAGGACAGCCTGAGGGCTAGGGAACCCACGGGGTGCAGTGCTTGAGCCCGGGAGGGTCAGCATGTGAGCGTGCCGTTCTCCCTCTGCCTGAGAATAGTCAGGCCTCAGACTGGGGGTTCATGGAGCCCAAGTGCTGGTCCCAGCTCTGCCTTGGTCTCTGAGCTTCATGACCAGCCTGCCCCATTGGCACAGCCTGGCTCAAGGTGGTAAACTTGTGGGTGCTTACACAGGCGAAATAGGAGTGTGTTGCGGGGGATAAACAGCAGGCTCAGACAGGCAGGAGGGACTTCCAGGGGACGTCTAGACTCTTCTCAGCCTGGCAGCTGCCCCAACTCACTATCTGTCAGCAGCCAAGGTACAGAGGACATTGTACCTTGGCCATTCTAAGCCCCTATCCTGTGAACAGAGGAGCTTTGCGTCTGTTTCAGACTCTGTCAGAGCCATTGCCGCCATCACTGTCCACATCCCTTGCCCGATGCTGTAGAACAAATTAATGTGAAATGTTACTTTCATCCATGTGAGTTACTCCCCTAACTTTGAAAATGAAACTGGCTCGCTCCCCTACAGCTTCATACCTGCACACTGGCAGACTCAGTTCCCGCCAGCGGCCATGACTGTCTGCCTGACACCTCCTCCACTCTGTCCCCCAGGCATAGATCTGTGAGAATCACAAAGCCTGCTAGTCCAGCACTCCAAAAACATAAGGCCACTCAGTGCATGCATGTAGAGGGGAATGATGTGCCCAGGGTCACACCCTCCTCCCTGCTGAGTGTCCCTGGCACCTGCAGCCCCTTCTTACCAGCCCTGCTCTCTCGCCCGCCCGCACCCATTCTCCAGGCGAAGCTGGGCATGTGGCTCTTAGAGCTCAGCTTTTTAACTCTTCTGCTGTTTTCTCAGCCACACAGTTTCAGTGTGTTATTTAAGCAATCACAGCCCTTTCCAAGCTGGCACAGATCTGTGGTCTCTTCGGCGTGGCGGGTAGGTGAGTCTTCACTGGAATGGAGTTTTACATTCTTCTTGTCATATACACGCCGTTTCCTTTCTGCAGCCTAAGCAAGTGCGCCGCCTGCTTCTCAGACGTGTCTAGGCAATTCTCCAGTGAAATGACCCTTTACTGAGGAGCAGAACTTGCCACAGGCTCTGTAATTAGAACATTGCCAGCCTTTAAAAAATCTTGATTTAAATTTCAGTTCTTTACAGGAATTATTCTCTCTTGAAATGTAATTGCTCTCCCAACGATTTCCGTTAAGCTGAGGGTGACATCTCTAAATACATTATTATAAGCAGACATATTGCTTAGTGCTCGCACTTCATTAAGCATTTGTTCTGTGCATATGAAAATGGTCCTGGAGCCCAAATTAAGATGTCAATAGAGCGGGCACTCGTAAGCTTGGGAAGCCCAGTCCTGACGGAAAGAGATGTGTTCAAGCCCTGAGAGCCCCTGTGGGAGTGACAGTGGCGAGGGGCGGAGCTGGAGTAGAAAGGCTGCAAACCTTCAAGTCTGCTTGGAGCTCAGGTTGGGGGAGTCTTCTAGAGGCCATGGAGATGGGGGCAGGTGATTTGTCAGAAGCTCCAGCTTTCTACCTGAGGGACAGACACCCGATAAAGTGGACTGTGCTTTGGAAAATCTAAAGCATCCACAGGTGTGGTGGCAGAATCATAGTGGAATCATAAAAGGTGTGGAACCGAGTGGGCAGGAAGACGGCAGCCTGGACCAAGGCAGGCTGGTGGAGGGGTGAGGGGTCCAGTGTGGCTGCAGCCCCAGCGAGAGCTGGGAGAGGTCTTCTGGGGCCAGGCAAATGCTGGTGGGAGGACCGTGGCCTTGGCTCTGTGTGAGCAGATGCAGGTGGGCTCCAAGGGCTGTGAGCACACAGGCTCTGCTCTCTGAGGAACCCACCCACTGCTTTTCCTTGAGCAGACTTCAGGAGGCTCCTCCCAGGCAAGTCTGAAGCCAAGCATGGTGGACATAGACTGGGCCCTGCTCCGTGGCATGCTCAGAGGAGCTGGGATGGTGGCTAAGTACCTGCAGTTCAGGAAGGCATGTGTGTCCTCAGTGCCACCAGATGAAGGAAGGAGCTCTGCCTGTGGGAGCCTGGAAGACCACCCAGCAGAGACAACACAGGCTGGACCTTGGGAGAGACAGGGTTTATGAAGAAGGGGAGGATGCAGAGGGCAGGTAGTACAGACTTTCTGCCCACTTTGCATTAGCTAAGCCGAGTCACATGGCTAACTGCCTGCAAGGGAGGCTGGGAAATGTAGTCCCTGGCTGGGTGACCCCTTCCCAGTGACAGTTTTCTACTACTGAAAGGGAAGAACAGATCACTTGCCATCCCTGCCACACAATTTCCTCCTCTGGAAACTGGGGGTAATGACCCCTGCCCTACCCACTTGTCATGGCATTGGGGATTTGAACACACTTTGCACCTGTCAGGCAAGGCTTAAACAGGGATATGCACTAGTAGTAGAAAGAGGGACTAAGTTTTGTTTTGTTTTTCTGAAGAAGCCCCTAGAATCATTCAGTGTTGGAATGCTCTCCTGTAGCCGTGGCAGCTGCTGCTGGTTCCAGGCCAGATGCCGGAATTGGGGGTGCACTTGGGTGCAGCTGCATTTCATCTGGTCTTGGGCCTTGGCCCTGGCATGGAGAGGTGCAGCTCCCAGCCACTTGATGGCTAGGATCCCTTCTGTCCCAGAGAGCTGAGGAGTCCCTTGGCCTCAGCCTGAGTGTCAGAGGGGTAGTTCTGATAACCTCTGTGTTTTGTTCACAGGAGCAACCAGGGTTTTATGCACATGAAACTGGCCAAAACCAAAGAGAAATACATTCTGGGTCAGAACAGCCCTCCATTCGACAGTGTCCCGGAAGTCATCCACTACTACACCACCAGAAAGCTACCCATCAAAGGGGCCGAGCACTTGTCCCTCCTCTACCCCGTGGCTGTGAGGACCCTGTGAGCGGACCAGACCTGCCCTGCTCTGTGACAGAGCCTGAGACTTGGAGGTGCCGGAGGCCCCCCACCAACCAGCCCGGCCACTGTTGCTGGCTATGTCATTTGTGTTGTGTGTATGGTACTAGCACACCACTGCATGTCTCTAGAATGCTGTTGCCACTTACGGGGGCTGGAGAAGGCCTGGAGAAAGACAGAGGGGCGGCCAACACACCACCCCAGCCCCCACCCCCACCCTCTCCTTGAGTTTCTGTGAATTAAAATATTTGCAAATCCAAAGAGATGCCTTCCAGGATGAACAAAGGCAGACCAGCTCCAAGGGGTGGGGGTAGGGTGGGGCGGGAGCTCCCTGGCTGACATCTCTTTGTTCTCCAGCTGTCGAATTCACACCTGTGTACGGGGCAAAGTTTTCCCACAGGGGCCCCCAACGGATGCTGGGAGCCAAATGCTGGTGCTTTGAGAGCCCTGGAGGCCCTGGCGTTCCGCCCCCGCTGGTGTGTATGTATGTGTCTGTGTGAGTGTGCGTGTGAGTACAGATGTGAGAATGTGGTCATACACAGATGGGTAAGCCCGCTGATCTACTTGTAGTCACTCAGTGTAATCATTAGGCGATCTTCAAGAAATCATTGTGCAGTCAAAAAGAAGATTCAATTATTTATGAATAGGGTATGTAAATAAAATAGTCATTTAATATATAGCCTTATCCTTTTTTGATATACTGCAGAGGGTCTCTGAGGGGTCAGTGCTTGTCTACTGGTTTCACTCCCAGAGCAAGGTGTGTCTCCTCTGGGCTTACTGCTGTGGCAGGCCCCAGGGAGGGGAGGGAGGCCGAGGCCTCAGCTCCAGCCCTCAGCAGCTCTGGACACCAGAGCCATCTGCTCTGGCAACTGGGCTGAGGCAGTCGGTAGCACTCTGGGAGTCAACGCAGAGCTCAGAGTTCAGGCTTCAGCAGTGGACACAGGAGCCTCCAGTGTTGATCAAACAACCGGTCTTTCCCTCCTGCAGTGGGATGTCTGTGTTGACACCCCCCCAACCCCCGGACACAGCACCCAGCTGGCTACAAAGGGCTCTGTCCCCACTATCTGTCAGCACCATCTGGGAGGTATTTAACATGTAGGGAAAGGGAGACAGAGAAGGAACGTCATCTGCCCAAAGCCACACAGCTCACTAGCAGCAGAGCGGTTCTACAGCCAGTGCTCTTTTGTTGGTTCTGCATGGCCTTGCTGTCACTCTGCCCATGGAGGAGGCAGAATCCTGACCCCCCAGGGACATTGAGCCCTCAGTGGTCCACACTGCTTCCACACACAAGAACACCCACAAACACACACACACCCTCTCTTGCTGG
Organism: Rhinopithecus roxellana; assembly: GCF_007565055.1. NCBI lineage: Eukaryota > Metazoa > Chordata > Mammalia > Primates > Cercopithecidae > Rhinopithecus > Rhinopithecus roxellana. The sequence continues at coordinate 20,906,499 of NC_044564.1, forward strand.
CCGCAGCAGGGTCCTTCCACACAGGCCAGGCAGCCCCGATGAGGCTACGAGTTTCTCAGCTCTCCTGCTTTTTCCACCCAGCCAGCAGCATGAAGGTGTGGCTGCCCTCTCCTGAAGGAGATACCACGGTTCCAGAGCCTTCGCCAGGCACCAGCTGGTCTGAACGAACTGGAAGTTTGGCGACTGTCATCCCTGGCCCACCTGGGCAGAGCACAAGGGGCCGAGTTTGAACGTCATCAGCAGGTTCAGACATCAGCGCTGCTCATGTCTTTAGAGACTGTTTGGAGGTGATTCCAGCTCACTGTTGAGCTGCAAAGGCACAGGAGGACTTGCCAAGGCCGCGTGTTGAGCTGGGACAGAGCCCTGCCCCTTTAGGTAGCTGCACAGACTTCAGCAGTTTGTGCAAAGCCCTGCCCTTGGTGACCTGTCTTTAGTGACCAGCCGCCTCTTGGGTCGTCCTCCTGGGCTCTGTCTGGCAGTCCATGCAGCCCAGCCCTCATGGAGACCATGCTGGCTGTGGCCTGGGTCTAGTCTCTTAAAGAAGCCAATCCTTTCCTTGCCTGTTTGGCGTTTCCTAAAGTATCCCTCAATGAGGGAGGAAGGCGGGGATACCCTGGAAGGATTCATGCTTTCCTTTCGGGGAGTGGGAGGGTAGGTGGGAAATGACAAGATGAGTGAAGCGTTGGCACTTGTCCAAACAGAGGAGCCTGGACCCCAAGGCTTATCCTCAGAGGAGGTCCATGAGAGGCTGAGGAAGTGGGGGGGACAACCCTCCAGCAGGGGAGGAGGGTGAGACTTCTCACCCTGGCAAGTTCAGGTCCAGCCACTTCCTGAGGCTGCTGGGTGGGGCTGCACCTCATGGTCCTTCTCTGTGGACAGTCTTCCCGGGCAGATCGCTCCTCAGGAAAGGCTCTGGGAGGGTCTCAGTGGAAGCTGGCAGCTGTGCCATCTGGCCCTGACGTGGCCTCTTAGGGTATTCCTGGGACCCTCCCTCTGTCCCCGACCTTCATCCTCCTGAAGTTTCCCTGGGAGGCCCAACCTTCCGAGCCCCTCAGGGACAGAGGCCAGCAGAGGAACCAGCTTACAGGATGGGAGCTGCTGAAAAGAATTTTTTTCCCTTAATTTTATGAACCTCTCCCTCTTCTTCCTCTAATTGTGACCGTTTCCTCTGTCAGCCTGTATTCATGTTTTCTTGGACATCTAACAATTGAAACAGCTTTTCCCTTTCAGAAACACTTGCATTCAGGTTACTGGCGTTGGTTTGGTTTTTGTTTTGGGTTTTTTTTTTTTTTTTTTTTATCTGCTGCCAATTAATGGGGGAAAAAATTGAGCTGGATTTCTTGAGAGAAAAGAAAAGCTCCTGCCACACAACGTCGCGCCCTCGGCATTTTGTCTGAGAACCTCCAGCACTAGCGGCTGTTTCTGTATCTCCCTTCTTTGCTGGCTTTATTATTGACCATAATGCCTGACCACTTGAGTAGCTCTGTCCTTGAGCGCTGAGGAGTCAAGGGCCCTTCTGGCAGTCCCCCAAACAGGATGGCGCCCGCAGAAAGAAAGGAGGCTTTGTAGGGGAAGAGGGCCCCACTGCCTGCCAGTCCCGTCCTGAAGTCAGAATGGCCCAGGCTGACACGCTCTCCTTGACAGAGGCTCACAGCGCAGCCCTTCGCAGGAAAGGGGTGCAAAGGCTCCAAGCCTTCAGGAGGCAGGCCCTGTCCTCACAGGGCGGCTGCGGGCCAGGGCGCCTCTGTGGCCTGAGTGTGAGCAGGAGGGAAACCTGAAGCACCTTCCCACAAGGCATCCAGTCCACAGGGTGGAGCCCACAGGCTTGCTCTGCCTATTTCCAGAACCAGCGGCCCGCTTTGTAAGATTTTGAACATGAAGTTCCAGTAGCTCCCCAGACGCTCTCTCAGAAGTGGTGATGTCATTGACCAAGGGCCTGGCAAGGACCAGCAGCCAGGGTCACCATTTGCTCTTGCAGCCCTCGGGACAGTGCAGGTAGAAGCCCTGCCAGCAGAGCAGGCTGGCATTTGGTGTTGGCCCACAGACACCTGTGAAGGGTCCTGGCTGAATCAGGCAGCTGTCCAGCCAACTGTCTCTCCACCCTTTCGGAATTGGTGATCAGCGAAGCCCAAATTCGGCAAGCTGTCCGGAGGGAGTCCGGGGCCCCCAGTCTTAGATGTGGGCGCACCTCCCAGAACCCCACAGGGACCTGTTCACAGGCGCCCTCAGGACACAGATGCCCCTCAGCCCTTCCACCTCCCTCCTTAGGGCTGTTTGCGTCCCTGCCAGGAGGCTCAAACCAGCCACCTACTTCTGAAGTCTCTTGTAACATTCCAATTCTATGTGACACACTGTATAATGATGAATATTTAATGTGAAGCTCTTAATATACTACAAGTGTCTTGTTTACCATTGGTCTTTTTTTTTTTTTCTTTCTTTCTTTCTTTAAGATAGGGTCTTGCTATGTTTCCCAGGCTGGGATGCAGTGGCACAATCTCCACTCACTGCAACTTTTGCCTTCCAGGTTCTAGTGATCCTCCTACCTCAGCCTCCCACATAGCTGAGACTACAGGCATGCACCACCACGCCCAGCTAATTTTTCCATTTTTATTAGAGGTGGGGTTGTGCCATGTTGACCAGCCTACTGGTCTCAAACTCCTGGGCTTAAGGGATCCTCCCACCTTGGCCTCCCAAAGTGCTGAGATTAAGGCGGGTGCCCGGCCACACAATGTCTCATTTAAATGCACCTCCTTAGGCATGCATGATTTTTGTTTGTTTTTTAATGCAGCCATGTGCCCCGGGAATCTAGCTGAGCTCTTGCCATCAGCTTCCAAAGGTGGATTGTTAAAGGTAAAAGCAACCTTTCTGCTTCCTAATTATGAGGAAGAAAGAGGCCTAATGAGCTCAATGGAAATAAATGAATTTGTTCAGCAGACATTCCTTGAGTACCTACTGGTCCTCAGGTCTGGTGGATACAGGGGTGAATGGGACTCAGCCCCTACCCTCAAGAAGTTTCCAGTATGTAAAAACAGCCCAAGGAGCTGTAGGATCCCAGATGAGAGAGAATTGAATCTGTCTGCAGCAGTCAGGGAAAAGTTGGGCCCTGGGATATGGTAGGAGTTCAGCAGGGAGCCTGGCAGGGTGGACAGTCTGTGCAGAGGTAACAGGGTGGTAGAATCATCAGAGTGAGTCCATCAGAGCCTGATGTGGTGCAGCCTGCCTTGAGGGGAGGTGGCCAGACTCCTGGGACTCCAGAGGCCTCATCCCGCAGAGGCAAATGAACAGGGCAGGGCAGGGAGGATCTCCCCAAAGACGGGGAGATGCTGGCCACCTGTTTCCTAGAGGAGCTGAATTCTTAAGGAGAGAAGGGCAGGACATGAGTCTTGGCACAAAATCTGCCAGTTTGCCTGCCACCATCGTCATGATGCCACCATGATGACAGCATTAGGCAGCCCAGGTCCACCGGGAAGGTCTGCGCCCAAGCCCCTCCTCACCTACACCTGAGGGGGCACAGCTTTCCCCAGCATGTTGGGGACCTGCTCTGGAGTGATTCCCCGCCCCACCCCCACATCCCCACAGGAACTTACCTGCCACTCTCCTCCCTCCTTTCCTTCTCCTTTTCAAGAATGTGACTGTCTGTCTCCCCTGCTGCCCCCCTTCCTCCCCAACTCCCCAGGACTCTTGGGCTTTGGTTCACCTCTTCTCCCTCTCTCCCCCACCTCCCCGACACATCTCAGTGTCCCCAAATCCACACCTCTGACTGTCAGACTCCCTCAGAGCATTGACACCAACACCCCCATGTCCCAACATACGCACACACACACACACGCCTGGGGAACGCCTGTGCTCGGTCCTGGTGACAGAAAACATTCATGAGCTTGGTCAGGACCAAGTGGTCACAGGCAATGCCAGTGCTCAGCCACCAGGAATTTCCTGAAGGGAGGGAGGAAAGGTCACCTCTAGACTGTGTTATGTGTGGTGGTGGGTGGTGGTGGTGGTGGGTATTTCTCTTTCAGTTCAATTTAAAACACGTTGAGCATGAAACAGACGGGACAAGCTGGTGACCAGGAGCAGGAGACTGAGCACAGGAAACCCCTTCCTCATCAGAGTCCACAGGAAGCGGTGGGCTGTCAGATGCCTTCATCCCTGCACAGAGAGCCACCAGGGTGGGCCAGAAATGGAGGCCCAGACAGGGACAGAGGCACGCTCAAGGCCACACAGCAAGTCCCTCTCCACATGCCTTGGGGTGCTTGAGGGCGACCAGCTCCAAGGGTCACCTTGGCCAGTGCAGCTCTGGGAAGACTAGAGTAGGGCTGGAGGATTCTTCTCAGACAGATTTAATGAGCCATTTCTTTCCTCATTGACTCCCCGGGTGGGAGCATCCCAGGCCTGTAGTGACTGGTGTCATCTCTGGCTTGGGAGACGGTTTCCAAAGCCTGATCATACCAGGATGGCAGGAAGTCACCAGTGTGGCTCTAGTGCCCTCGTGTGGTTTTCTTTAGTATTGCAGCCAGTCCCAGGGAGCAGAAATGCCGCCTCCAAGTCACCATGTCGGTTACGGAAGGAGAAACTGAGGCCCAGAAAAGGAAGAGGCGGGCATGTAAACAGATAAATGGCAGGCAGTGCAGAGTGATGAATGATGGGTGCTCCAGCAGAAGGGACAGTAGAAGTGGCATCTGAGCCAGGCCTCACCTACAAGAAGCAGGGGCATCCTAGGCAGAGAAAACAACTTCAGCAAGAGCTGGGAGGCTCCCTCTGACTCCCGATCCAGGCTTTTCCCACTGCAGTCTACTCTAAAGCCGCATCCATTCATGCCCACTGGGAAGGGAGGTCAGGCCAAATCAGAGAGGCTCAGTACAGAACAATTTTATGCAATATTATTTCAAAGTTACTGACTTCCAATTATAAAATTAACATGTACTTTGTGGCCTGGCACAGTGGTTCACATATGTAATCCCAGCACTTTGGGAGGCCAAGGCAGGCGGATCACTTGAGGTCAGGAGTTCAAGACCAGCCTGGCCAACATGGCAAAACGCCGTCTCCACTAAAATACAAAAATTAGCCATGGTGGCTGGTGTCCATAATCCCAGCTACTCAGGAGGCTGAGGCCAGAGAATCGCTTGACCCCAGAAGGCAGAGGTTGCAGTGAGCCAAGACTGCACCACTGCACTCCAGCCTGGGCAACAGAGCAAGACTCCATCTCAAAAAAAAGAAAAAAAAAATACAGTTTGTGCTTGTGGCCAGGCACGGTGGCTCACACCTGTAATCCCAACTCTTTGGGAGGCTGAGGCAGGCGGATCACTTAAGGCCAGGAGTTCAAGACCAGCCTGGCCAACATGGCAAAACCCCATCTCTACTAAAAGTACAAAAATCAGCCTGGTGTGGTGACAGGCACCTGTAGTCCCAGTTACTTGGCAGGCTGAGGTAGGAGAATCGCTTGAACCCGGGAGGCAGAGGAGCCAAGATCAGGCCACTGCACTCCAGCCTGGGTGACAGAGCAAGACTCTGTCTCAAAAAAAAAAAAAAGTATTAGTAATGGAAATTTGTATTTCAGGAAAATATAAAGAAGAAAATAAAAATTACCCGAAACTCGAAGAACAGTACATTCACGTTCTGAAGTATCGCCTCAGTCTTTTTTTCTATGCACGTATATAATTATTTTAAATAAAATCGGGCTCAAGCCATGCTTACATAGTTCTATAGCCTCCATCTTCTGCTTAACATAGTGTCATGTCCCTTTTCTTTCTGTTATTAAATCTCCTACAATATGATCTTTTTTTTATAGCTGTATGGTATTTTCTACCTTAATTTTTTTTTTTTTCAGAAAGAGTTTCACTCTTGTCGCCCAGGCCGGAGTGCAATGGCATGATCTCAGCTCACTGCAACCTCTGCCTCCTGGGTTCAAGCGATTCTCCTGTCCTAGCTTCCCAAGTAGCTGGGATTACCGGCACCCACCACCATGCCCAGCTAATTTTTGTATTTTTAGTAGAGATGGGATTTCACCATGTTGGCCAGGCTAGTCTGGAACTCCTGACCTCAAATGATCCACCTGCCTTGGCCTCCCAAAGTGCTGGGATTACAGGCGTGAGCCACCACACCCGGCCTCTACCTTAATTTAACTTATTCCAATTTTTGTATAACCAGCTCTGCAGGGAATTGTTCAGAAATCTTTATCTATATTTCTGGGTTTTTGTAAGGAGAAATTCATAGATGGGGCATTATGAGGTCAAAGGCTAGGTACATCTTCAAGACTTCCTGTCCTCCAGAGAGGCATCAGTTCCTCTTCTGCTGCTATGTCCGGGAGTGCCCCCACAGAAAAGCTGTTCTGTTACCTTTAAAGACTTTTAGCAACTTGGACCTTGCCTAGAACATGAGGCACACTATAAGTAGTTTTTCTTCATCAGGGACAGCATGAGTTCAGGCTACCCATGGGGTTGGACAGGAGACGGGGTTCTGCATGTAGGGTGAGTAGTTGTCCCTCTAAGAGAAGCTTTTCAGGGTACAGGACTCTGAGGGCTAACACCAGGATGGTCCCAGCAAGCTGGAACAGTTGTCCTATTACCCCAGGGGCAAGTCCCTTACTTCCCATTCAGTAGACCCTCCCTCTGCCCCTGTGAGAGAACCAGGGTCTGGGACTGGAGCTGGGGCTGGGGAAACCCAGAGAAGCTCAGAAGGAGCCCTGCCCTCCTCGGGTCCAGGACGCAGGTGAGCAGAGAAACAGCCATCACCCAGGGGGAACCCAGTCTAATTCTATCCCTTTCCAGCTGTGCAACCTGGGTAAACTGCAAAAGCTTCCACTTCTGCTGCTGCAAAGTAACACAAAACCAGCAGCCTCACAGGGTTGCTGCAAAGATTACACACAGTGTTGAATGACTGCCCTTAGCAAGGCTTAGCGTTGTCAACCTTCAGAGGTCAGCTAGGATGAGAACAAGGTGTGATGGCAGAGGCCAGTGTAGCCGCAGGATTTCAAAGCAAAGAGGGACTAGGGTGCCAGAAAGGCTTCCTGTGGGAGGCAAGAAGTGGAGTCTATTTTATAAACAAAAAATGCTCCAGCCCCACTGGACATCTCCTGAAGTTAGGACCACAGCTCTTAAGATCCTCTTCCTCTCCAGCTGGATGTCCCAGAGCAGTGCTCACAGAGTTCTCTCCATCCCCTCGCTCAGCATCCTCTAACATTCCATCTTTCTCTGTTGTTTACATTAATTCTAACACACTATAATTATTATCTAAATAATAAGCATCTGTTGGCCAGGAGCGGTGGCTCATACCTGTAATCCCAACACTTTGGGAGGCCGAGGCGGATGTATCACATGAGGTCAGGAGTTTGAGACCAGCCTGGCCAACATGGCGAAACCCCATCTCTACTAAAAATAGAAAAATTAGCCAGGTGTGGTGGCAGATGCCTGTAATCCCAGCTACTTGGGAGGCTGAGACAGGAGAATCGCTTGAACCCGGGAGATGGAGGTTGTGGTAAGTCGAGATGGGGCCATTGTACTCCAACCTGGGCAACAAGAGCAAAATTCCGTCTCAAAAAAAAAAAAAAAAAAAAAAGCCAGGCGTGGTGGCATGCACCTGTAATCCCAGCCACTTGGGAGGCTGAGGCAGAAGAATTGCTTAAAACTGGGAGGCGGAGGTTGCAGTAAGCTGACATGGCACCACTGCACTCCAGCCGCGGCAACAGAAAAAAAAAATTTGTTGTGTTTACTATTTAAATAATTACATTTCTTATGTCAATATTAAACCTATTTATTGTCTTTATTGTTTAAATGTTAAATCTGTGCAGCAGCTTTATTCTTTAAATATTAAACAGGTATTGTATTCATTATATACTGCTTGTCTCCACCCACTAGAACAGAACCAGAATGCAGACTCCACACAAGCAGGGATCTAGGACAGTTTCTGGCATACAGTAGGTGCTCAATAAGTATTTGTTAGCTGAAGTAACAGTGATAAAAGATCCTATCTGCGGCGGGTTTACTCTATGTGTGCCTCACATTGTGCTTGCATTGGTCTCCCACAATGGGAGCCCTGCTATGCAGATGAGAAACTGAAGTTCAGGCCTGGTATGGTGGCTCATGTCTGTAATCCAAGTACTTTAGGAGGCCGAGGAGGGAGGAGCACTTGAGTTCAGGAGTTCAAGACCAGGCTGGGCAACATGGAGAAAACCCATTTCTACAAAAAAATATAAAAATTAGCCAGGTGTCCTACTGCACACCTGTAGTCCCAGCTACTTGGGAGGCTAAGGTGGGAAGATCATTTGAGCCCATGAGGTGGAGACTGCAGTGAACTGAGATCTTGCCACTGCACTTCAGCCTGGGCAACACAGGGAGGCCCTGTCTCAAAATAAACAAACAGGCTGGGCATGGTGGCTCACATCTGTAATCCCAGCATTTTGGGAGGCCAAGGCGGATGGATCACTTGAGGTCAGGAGTTCGAGACCAGCCTGGCTAATGTGGTGAAACCCCCCCCCCGCCCCCCGTCTACCAAAAATACAAAAATTAGGCCGGGCGCGGTGGCTCAAGCCTATAATCCCAGCACTTTGGGAGGCCGAGACGGGCGGATCACGAGGTCAGGAGATCGAGACCATCCTGGCTAACACAGTGAAACCCCGTCTCTACTAAAAAAATACAAAAAAAAAACTAGCCGGGCGTGGTGGCGGGCACCTGTAGTCCCAGCTACTCGGGAGGCTGAGGCAGGAGAATGGCATAAACCCGGGAGGCGGAGCTTGCAGTGAGCTGAGATCCGGCCACTGCACTCCAGCCTAGGCGACAGAGCGAGACTCCTTCTCAAAAAAAAAAAAAAAAATACAAAAATTAGCCAGGCGTGGTTGCAGGTGCCTGTAGTCCCAGCTACCTGGGAGACTGAGGCAGGAGAAGTGCTTGAACCCAGGAGGTGGAGGTTGCAGTGGGCAGAGATTTTGCCACTGCACTCCAGCCTGGGCAACTGAGCGAGACTCCGTCTCAAAAAATAAAACAAAATAAAAATAAAAAATAAACAAAAGAAGTAAAAAAAAGAATCAGAAAAGAAAAAAGAAACTGAGGTTCAGAAAGTTGAAGCGATGCTAGGAAACGCAGAAGTTGGATTTAGTGGTGGAGGCTCAGAGGGAGGTCACAGCCTGGAGGTGAATGGGATCTAGAGAGAAATTCCATGGTCCCTTCTGCCCCAAGAACGAGAGACAAGGGTGGCATTTTGAGTCCTTGAACGCCACTGCTCCTCCACACCTGAAGGAGAATGAGCTTCCATCACACTGGATCTGCCATCGGGGGAACCTCCCTCAGGGTCTTGGAACATGGTCACCAGGAAGGACCCTCTTCCTATAGATGGAGATACTGAGGCTGGTGGGGGGCTCCCCAGTGACATCACTAGGAAGTGGTGGATCAAGGATGCAAACCCAAGTATTCTGACCTTGCAGCATACTACATCGAGTTCAAAGTTTCCCAGCTTGCCTGACCTAAGGTTTACACACGGTTCTTACAAAAATACAAATTCCTAGGACTTCTGCTTGGAGATTTTCACTCAGGAGGTCTTGGGTCAGCCCTGGAAGCTGATATTTTTCACAAGTTCCCCATGGGTGTCTTATGATGAGGGAGCTCAGGAGATACTCCCGTGGGGTCAAGGCCAGGCTCCCCACCACCCTGCAGCTCACTATCAACCTGGGCCATTGAACAAGTGCCAGGAAAGAGGAAAGCATCAATCATCACACTGCGCCTCTGTGGCTAGCTCCATCCCCTGAAACAATAGGAGTGGCAGAGTCCCAGCCTCATCTCTCACTAGGTACGTAACTCAGATAGGTCATGGGACTTCTTTGAGGACACAAAGTATGTGAAAATCAAAGGAAATGACATATTGTGTGACTGCTTGGGAAACCCACACAGTATTGTGCAACTGCTTCTTGTTTCATTGACTTGGCCCTTGGTAGGTAAAAATGTGTTTGTATTTCACAAGTATGTGTCACTCAGACAACAAGGAAGGTGTCCCTGATCTTACCCAGAGGTCACCAACCTTTCTGAGCTCTGAGATTTGTCAGGGGGCATAAACTTTGCCTGTTGGTGTGCTGGGAGAAAAAGCTGGGGTACAGAAATCATGTTAGGGAGAAAGCCACCTGGTGTCTTCCTTCTTATACACTTTTTCTCATCCCATGCGTTTTCTGGAACCTACCTTGTTTGAATCCTAGTTTTCCTTTACGGATCACCTTTTCCAAGTAGCCTTCCCTTATTGCAGCTGGTACAACTTCCCTATCCTATTAACACTCATAGCACTTGGTACGTGCAGATCTCAAGAATGCTGATCATTTTTCCTTAGAACTGTTTCCCCTCTGAGCTGCAGGCTCATTCATTTACATATTCCTGAGCCCTGCAGGATCCTGTGTTTCAAACCACAGGTCACTATTACGGGTCAGGATGTCAATTTAAAGCTATAATTTCCCGAAGTTGCCTGAGAAGAATCAGCCGGAGCTAGTGTTAAATATGCACAGGGCAACTGGCCTCTCTCCTGGTGATTCTGATTTAGTCTGTCTTGGAACTGATTTTATATATATATATCTCATATGTATCTATCTATGTCTATAGTATATATACACGTATAACATGTATGTATCATATGTGTATATATTGTGTATGATACATGTATCACATGTGTATATGATAAATGTATATGTGTGTGAGCGATACATGTATCATGTGTGATGCATGTATCATGTGTATGATACATGTATCATATATGTGTATATATGATATATATGTGTGTGTTGGGTTTTTTTGAGACAGGGTCTGTCACCCAGGCTGGAGTGCAGTGGTATGATCACAGCTCACTGCAGCCTCAACCTCCCAGACTTAAGCAATCCTCCCACCTCAGCCTCCCAGGTAGCTGGGACTACAGATGTGTGCCACCACGCCTGGCTAATTATGTTATTGTTTATAGACAGGGTCTCACTGTGTTGCCCACACTGATCTCAAACTCAAGTGATCCTCCTGCCTCAGCCTCCCAAAGTTCTGGGATTACAGGCCTGAGACACTATGCCCAGCCTGGTGATCTATTTTTTAACCAGACTTCTAGGACCTAGGATCTAGGTCAACGCTTTTCGATCTGTAATGTGCACACAGCACACCTGCTGAACTTGTTAAATACCAATCCTGGTTTCCCGGGGACAGAATTCTGCATTTCTAACAAACTTCTGGGTGACACAATGCTGGTGCTGTGAGTGTACGGCCCATAGGTAGTTTGCCCAAATTCAAGAGATTCTTATCATCAGGCACATTGGGGAAGCAAGTATTGAGTGCTATTGTTCTCAACCTCAGCACACCTGGGAAGCTTTTAAACTATACTAAGGTTCAGGTCCCCCTGCAAACCAATTAAATCAGAACCTCTGGGGCAGGGGAGTGGGGCGGGGAGGGGGGGGTGTTGTTTTGTTGTCAAAGCTTCCCAGATGATTCTAATGTGAAGCAGGGCTAAGAATCACTGATTCACTGGGTCCCCACCAGTATTAAAATAAATGAATGAATAAATTGAAGAGAACAAACCATCTCACAGGCTTGCAGGGTAAACCCTGGGTCTCCATTATATGTTATAAATACAGATGCACGTGAGTTGCTGAATCACAGCAGGTTTGGACATGAGTGAAGCAGAAAGGGAGAAGGTCCTAGAGTTCACAGACCAGTCATGGGGACAAACCCCAAGGACATGGGGTGGGGACCAGGGAGGGTGGGGCTGACAGCACTGAGGGGCTCTGCAGCAGGAGGCAGTGAGGTCAGATGGGGCAGCAGTGACCAGAAGCCTCTGAACTGAGCCATGCAGGAGGAGCAGGACATTGTCATGAAGCAAGCAAGACCTTTTAGGCACAGAGGACAAAAAATACGCAAGCATGCGGCGGGGGGCGCGAAAAGAATGCAGCAAGTTCAGGGAAGGGAACACTAAGTGGCTGACTGGCCCTTGGCCATTTGGTACTGGGGGTGTGAAGGGGAGGGGCAGAGATAGGCAGGGGCCTGATTGCAGGGGCCTAGGAAATGTGAGCTGAAGAGAAAGGAAGGTCAATGACCCCTTGTTAGGGAATGACCTCAGGTGATCTTCTCTGGGCAGAGCCACTCAGTTTCTGAGACTCCACTGACAGCTTGCATAATAAGGCTGTTTTCATGCACCTAAGAGCCTATGAAGTCTGAGGGCACCAGACAACTTCTTAAGAAAGCATTTTGAGAGAAGGAGTGGAGGGTGATTAAGCAAAGATCCACCAGCAACCTTCCTATGGCTCTTCCCCCAAGAACCCAGGCCCTCCCTTCCAACAGCTCTGCTCTCCACCCGCATTTCATTTCAGCAAACATCTCTTAGGTACCCTTTTTGCCAAGCACTGAGTGGGAGAGCCAGGAAAAATCCAGACAGCTCTGCCCTCATGAGCTGGCGGTGGGAAAGATCACATTTTCATGAGTGACTACAACATAGGACAGGACATCAGAAGCGCCCCAAACTTTGAGCCATGGGAAGGCAGGGGCAAGAACAGTCAATTTTGCCTGAGATGATCAGGGAAGGCTGCTAGGGGGAAGCAAGAGGCAACCATTGGAGATTTTTAAGCTGGGGGATGACATGATCACAGCTGGGTTAGAGGATATCTGGCAGCTGACCTAGTGGCTGGAGGTATGGAATGCAGCAATGGGTGGATGAGGACAGAAATGAAGGGCTAACTTTAAGATGGATCTGGAATCCAAAAATAGAGGGTTTTCATCCCCAACATTCATATGCCCAAGAAGAGCCAATGAAGGGCCTGGGGGTTTCTGACAAGGAACAGAGAGCTGGAGGCGCAGAGGCCTGTGCTGTGACCTGCAGCATAAAAGAAGCAGACTGGCTCAGCTCCAGACCTGAGCTTTCCCGTTAGCCTGGGATTTTCTGAGTCTGGTGTGCCCCAATTGTGTGTTTCAGTCTTTTCCTTCTTGTTCAGGTTTTACCACAGGAGAATAACCTCTCCATTCTAATCTGAAATTAATTATTTATGCTTATGAACACTCTGGATGCCTGCCTGGTTTATTTATTTTTCGAATAATACATCTGAATAGGCATTCACACAAGACAGGGCAAACATAATTTTGAGGCAAAGACCCTTTCCAACTGTTGCCCGATTAATTGTTCTAAGCCATTGTGTAGCTTTATCCTTATCCTGTGGAGTCCAAAATTTATCCCTCGCATACTAATTAGATGGCAGGTGCCTGTGTCTGACAGTCAAGATTCGCACTATCCAGCCCCACCACCTGACCCTTACAATCTTATCTCCTGCTGCTATGAGTTTCTCCACTGGGCCAAACTCCACCCATCCACCCTCCAAGGCCCAGTTCAAACGTCTACTCTGTGAAGCCATCTCTGGATCTCCCTCGAGGGGGGAGGGCCCCCCATGCTTCTGAATTTCCACTCTTTTATTTTTGTATCCTTCATCAGACGCTAAGCTCCCCAGGACCTTGCACGCAGTAGGTTCCTCAATGGAGCGTTTGCTGGAATAGGGGAGCGTGGTCTCCAGCTTCCCGAGAGGCAGCTAAGCACGGCAGCCAAAGCGGAGCTGGGCAAAGACCAGACCCGCTTTTGGAGTGTCTACAAAGTGCTCTCGGGGGAAGGGGGTACGCGGCGAACGTCGCCCACCCGGAGCCGATCCCCCCAAGAACGCTTCACTCGGGTGGGGTTACTGCTTGGGCTCTCCCCAAGCACAGTGCACACACTTCACACATCCACAAGAAACCCCTCTCCCCTCAGACCAACCGTTCCGTTTCCTTCAACGCCTCCCATCTGTTGTGTGCGTTCCAGTTTCCAACTCAGAGTCAGAACCCTCATTTTCAGAGTCTCCTACAACAGCCCGGGGACGCATACAAGGCATGGGTAACTTTTCAGACGGGGATTTGGGGCTCAGGGTCCAGCGACTCGTCCAAGGTCACTCTCAAGAAGTATGAGGGCCATGACTTTGACCCAGGCCTTCTAACTCCCCGGGCAGCGCTCCTTCCAAGCCCTCCGCAAGCGGTCTGAGCTTCGAAGGAAAAAGAGTTAAAACGTTTAAAAGTGATCCGTATGTTCCAAAGCACGCACAAAGTGTGTTCTGTGAACTGCGGAATGGGTTGCTGATAAAAGGTCCCTCTGAAGGTTTGAAGATACCCAACAAGGCTCCACAGAGGACACTTTGGAGTCTTCCGCGAAGGCGCTAGCCCCCTAAAACCGACAATGCCCCTAAAACCGACAATGCCCAGACGCCCCCTGCAGGCAGCTCGCTAGAGAACGCGCGTTGGCTGTTTCTGGCACGCTGAGGCCACCGTACGGCATTAAGGGTGAAGCATCGAGGCTAGCGGAGCCCTCAACCTGACAGGTGTGCTGGCGTGGCCCTCTACCTGCCCCGCCGCGGCGGCCTGCGGCCAGGAAAAGTAGGCTGGCGACATCTGGCGGGCCGCGGGCCGAGGGAGAGGAGGCGGAGCGGCGTCTCCCTCACGTGACCCCAACGGCGCCTAGCGCGTCGCGCTGCGCCCCAGCCCCTGGGTCGGTCACGGTCTGCGCCTGCGCGGGCCCCGGCTCGCTATCTGTCCTGCGGGACGCGGGTGGCGATGGGTGAGTACGGGGCGGGCGTGGGGAAGCACCGGGCTCCCGTAGCAAGAGGTTGGAGGGAGGGGAAATGCGTCGAAGGGCCCGTTGGGGTAGCCTGCCGCCCTGGGGGCCCATCCCCGTCTTCTGCGCGCTCCAGCTGCACTGGCCCGGCCCCTGCGGGCCCCACCCAGGCGGCGCGTACTGAATCAGTTCTGAGCCTCCTCGGCTCCCAGCTTCCCGCCTGCCGCGGGTGTTTGTCCGGCTGCTGGGCGACCTTTCCTGCGGAGGCGCTGTCCCTTCATTCGGGCGCGCCCCGGGCTGGGGAGGCACCTCCCTAGTACACAGGAACCGCAGGGGTGGGGAGGAGCCGGGCGCTACCTGCACCCAGGGGAAAGCGGGGCTGGCACCGCGCAAGGGCCCTTGCCTCCCGGGAGACGGATTTCTGCCTCACCTCGGGACCCCTGGCTGTAGAGTGTCAGAGACAGAAGAGGACTTAGTGATCTTGTCCAACCCCCTCCCCGCTTTTCACAGGTTGGGGAAACGGACGCCTGGAGAACGGTAAGTTCAGCTACATAACCTGGCAGTGCTTGTTCTGCGACACCATGTTGCATCGCGTTGTAGGAAGCTCACTTGTACAAGGATTTTCGGTGACGATGGTGGTGGTGGTGTTAGCCTCCATCCATTGTTTGGTGTTCAGTTTAGCTAGACGGAGTATGTCAGCACCTCAGCTTTCTGCATAACCTTTGTTTTGCATCTCACAGCTCTACCTAGCTGATCTTAATTCCCACCTTCTGTTTCTCTCTACTTGTAATCTGTGAAACAGAAGCCCTTGAAATGTATAGTGACCTTGCCATTTTGAGCCTCCTCTGCCCGTGCTTTGAAAGGATTCCATAGGATCAAAAGATGCTAGGACTCTTGAGGTCCCATAGTGGTTCAGAGCACAGGTTACCGCTTCGGAACTGGAGTCACCCTTAGCGCATCTCAGGGGAAAATAAGCTAGGAGTTGACTTGTCTGATCTCTCGATTGGTAAATGAAAGCAAACTCAGATTAGTGGATTTTAAAATCAGATATTGCTTTGTCTTTGTATTGGCAAGATAGTGTCATAACTAGGACTAGACCCAGGCTGATCTTGTTCTGAATGCTGACTCAGACCTGCTGACTAGTGGAAATTCACATCCTTTGAGAATTGGAGTCACCCTCTCCCCAGTTTTTGCAGAGACCTTTGTATTGGGATCATATCTGGATCATGCCGATCCATGTAGGCTGTACATTACAATAAGGTTTTAGACTTTACACTGTTTTCTTAGTCACAGAAGCTTGACACTTGTAGTTGCTTGAAAGTCAAGTTCATTAACTGCTCCCTTATGATGAGATAGTTTTACGTAGCACACAAGCGTGAAGTTATGGTAAATAAATTTTGCAGTAAATTGCAAAGAATTATCCACATTAATGAATAAAAGTATAAAAATCAATTTAGCAAAGAAATTTAACCATGTTCACAGTATAGGTAAACATGCAAAATTCTAAACTGCACTACCAAATAATGCTGTGCACATTATCCTTCTATTGCTAAATTAAGAACCTGTTCACACCATCCTGGTGTGTAGGATTAAACTAGAGAAAAAGCTTTAAATCTGTGAAGTCCGAGAGAGTTTCATAACATTTTTTCTCCCCATCTAGGCCTATTTTTTAAATCTGAGAATCTTAACATACAGTAATGTTCTTAAAATAGTTTGATATGGTGGTCAATAAATGGTTAACTTCTGTTAGCTGTAATTTTCCGCTTGTTTAATACAGTCCCCATTCTCAGAGTCATAAATAAACTAACCTTTATTTGCAAAATTTCAGAAAGTAATACAAGTAACATTCCAATAAAAGTGAACATGGACAAGATATTTATTGTTGTTCATGTATGCAAATAACTTGGCTTGTACTGTCAAGGAGCATATGTAAACAACTTGTAGGTGGTAACTTTAGAATATAAAATATTTCGTGTGCTCAGTATGTAAAAATAAAATGGTTTTGACATTCATAAATTGTCACAATATCATGTAATCATGTACATTAATCTAAATATTCTTGTTGATTTAACATTGTTTAATTTTGAAACTGAAGAAGTGCAAAGCATTACATGGGTATCAGGCTTTTCTAGACTAAGTGTTAGGACTTCAAATATTGATTAATCTTAGCTTGTAAGTGTACTACTAAGAGTTTTTAACTCATGCCTATCAGCTGAAACAGTAAAAAGTAAGGATGTAGTAGACTAGTAATTATCAAACTCAATACCCCGACAAATTTCAGTGTCTAGAACCGTATCTTGAAGTTAATCCTATTAAGCCCCAAAACTGCGTATATTAAGAAAGGGAGAGGAGAGAGGGAACAGATGATATTCTGGAACCTTTTTTTTTTTTTCCTTTTAATCCTATTTTTACTGTGAATAACAGCACTAAACTGACTAACTGAAGATTTTGGGACACTTATAAGCAAGTAAAGACGAAATGCTAGCTCTCGTAAGTAGTAGGAAGAGTTTTGCTCAAAGGAAAGTACATAGCCTTAAACAGTCAAGTTGTGAAACAAAGGATAGAAATAGTTGTCCCACTTAAGAATTACAAGAAAAAAAGCCGGGCACGGTGGCTCACACCTTTAATCCCAGCACTTTGGGAGGCCAAGGCAGTTTGGATCACTTGAGCTCAGGAGTTCAAGACCAATCTAGCCAACATAGTGAAACCCCGTCACCACTAAAAATACAGAAATTAGCCAAGTGCAGTGGCGCACCTGTAATCCCAGCTACTTGGGAGGCTGAGGCAGGAGAATCACTTGAACCTGGGAGGCAGAGGTTGCAGTGAGTCAGGATCGTGCTACTGCACTCCAGCCTGGGCGACATAATGAGACTCAGTCTCAAAAAAACAAGCAAACAAACAAAAAAACAGTACAAGAAAATAAACCCAGACCAAGTAGGAGAAAGATAATAAAGAGGAAAAGCAATTTAAAAATGTTTAAACCGCTGGGTGCAGTGGCTCACACCTGTAACCCCAGCACTTTGGGAGGCCGAGGCAGGTGGATCACCTGAGGTCAGGGGTTCGAGACCAGCCTGACCAGTGTAGTGAAACCCTGTCTCTACTCAAAATAGAAAAATTACCAATGCGTGGTGGTGTGCACCCATAGTCCTAGCTATTTGAGGGGCTGAGACTGGAGAATCACTTGAACCCGGGAGGCAGAGGTTGCAGTGAGCCGAGATTGCGCCCCTGCACTCCAACCTGGGCAACAGAGTGAGACTCTGTCTCAAAAAAAAAAAAAAAAAAAAAAAAAAAAATTTTTTTTAAACTAGGTGGGCATGGTGGCTGATGCCCTTTGGGAGGCCAAGGACAGCAGATGGCGTGAGCCCAAGGAGTTTGAGACTAGCCTGGGCAACGTGGCGAAACCCTGTCTCTACAGAACATACAAAAATTAGCTGGGCTTGGTGGTGTGGGCCTGGGGTCCCAGGTACTCAGATGGCTGAGGAGAAAGGATTGCTTGAGCCCAGGAGGTCAAGGCTGCAGTGAGTACACAGAGCTGTGAGGTAGCCACTGCACTTCAGCTCAGGCGACAGAGCGAAACTCTGTCTCAAAAAAAAACAAAACAAAACTGAGAAATAGTAAAATTGGTAATTCACAAGCTGCTACTTTGCTAGGAGCGGGAAGGTTATAAATTAGATAAACTGATAACTGCTCAAGAAAAACGGGAACATATGTACACAGGTTAGAAATAATTTTTTAAAACAGCAAGTGTTGCATGGGTGCAATGGCTTGTAAATCCCAGCATTTTGGGAGGCCAAGGCAGGAGGATCACTTGAGCCCAGGAGTTCAAGACCAGCCTGGGCAACATAGCGAGACCTCCTCTCTACTAAAAATTATTTTTAAAAGTTAGCCAAGCATGGTGGCATGCGCCTGTGGTCCTGGCTACTCAGGAGACTGAGGCCCGGAGGGTCCAGGCTGCAGTGAGCTGTGATCGTACCACCGTACTCCAGTCTGGGTGACAGAACAAGACCTTGTCATTTTCTTTTTCTTTTTTTCTTTTTGGATGGAGTCTCGCTCTGTCACCCAGGCTGGAGTGCAGTGGTGCAATCTTGGCTCACTGCATCCTCCACCTCGGGGGTTCAAGCGATTCTCCTGCCTCAGCCTCCCAAGTAGCTGGGACTACAGGTGCGTGCCACCATGCCTGGCGAACTTTTTGTATTTTTAGTAAAGGTGTGGTTTCACCATGTTAGCCAGGATGGTCTCAATCTCCTGACCTCATTCATGATCCGCCTGCCTCGGCCTCCCAAAGTGGTGGGATTATGGGCGTGAGCCACCACATGTGGCCAAGACCCTGTCTTTAAAAATAAAAATAGGCTAGGAGCAGTGGCTCATGCCTGTAATCCCAACACTTTGGGAGGCCAAGGCGGGTGGAACACTTGAGCCCAGGAGTTTGAGACCACTGTGGACAACATAGTGAGACTCTGTCTCTACAAAAAAAAAAAAAAAAAAAAAAAAAGGCTATATAAATTAAACCAGAATTTTTTTTTTTTTAAGGAAATCCAGTTATCAAAATTGACTCGAGAAGAGAGAACCTAACAGAACAATAACAATGGAAGAAATTGGGAACATTATCACAAAGCTGTCATCCTGCCAAACTCCAGGCTCAGGTGATGTCACAGGTGAATTCTTTTAAACTTCAAGGAACAGATCATTTTGATAAGGTTTAAATTGTTCTACAGTATGATGGGGGGGCGGGGAATCACATACTCTTCTTACAAAGCCAGTGGAACATTGACACTGGCACTTGATGTGAAGATAGTGTTAAAACTGGAAACTTATCTGAGTGCCAAGGCTTATGCCCATAATCCCAACACTTTGGGAGTCTGAGACAGAAGGATTGCTTGAGCCAAGGAGCTTCAGACCAGCATGGGCAACACAGAGTGACCCTTTCTCTACAAAAAAGTGAAAAATTAGCCAGGCATGGTGATGCACGTGTGTGGTCCCAGCTGGGAGAATTGCTTGAGTCTGGGAGCTTGAGGCTGCAGTGAGCCATGATTGTACCACTGCACCCCAGCCTGGGTGACAGAGGGAGACCCTGTCTTGTAAAAGAAGAAAAAAAAAAAGACAACATGATCTGTTATGAACAATAATATGAAATTTTAAAATATGACCAAATGGAAGTTAGCAGTATGATAAAAGAATATTTCACCACAGCCAAGTAGCATTTATCTACATATTACAAGGGTGAGTAATCACCAAGAAATACACTAATATAATACACCAAATGAATAAGTCAGAAAAGACTAATAAAATAGCTTGCCTTTGTTGAGTACCTACTGTACACTAGACTGTTCTCCCAGGCACTTTACATGTTATTAGCTCAGTTAATTGAGCTAGTCTATGAGGTAGTTAACAGCCGTGTTTTATAAAGAGAATAAGCTATAGAGTGACTTGTCAAAGGTCGCACAGTACGTGTGTGGTGGAGCTAGGATTTAAACTGAGGTAATTAGTAGGTTCCAGAGGCTCTACTCTTAAATATTACACTGGCTCTGTCTCCAGTGTTTGTATGATCATCTCAGGAGCTTCCTAAAAGCATTTGACCAAAGTTTAAGATAGACTTTTGAGTTATTGGTAGTGGGAAGGTGTGCAGGTGATTGAACTTCAGTACAATAATAATAAATGTATATTTCCTTCCCGTGTTTGAAAATTCTCTCAGTTTGACTTATCAGTTGACTATAAAAATGGAATCCTTTTTTATTTTATTTATTTATTTATTTTTGAGACGGAGTCTTGCTGTGTCGCCCAGACTGGAGTGCAGTGGTGCAATCTTGGCTCACTGCACCTTGCCTCCTGGGTTCAGGCAGTTCTCTTGCCTCAGCCTCCTGAGTAGCTGAGATTACAGATGCCCAGCTAAATTTTGTATTTTTAGTACAGATAGGGTTTCACCATGTTGGCCAGGCTGGTCTCGAACTTCTGACCTCAAGTGATCTGCCTGCTTCGGCCTCCCAAAGTGCTGGGATTACAGGTGTAAACTACCGCGCCTGGCCTGGAATCCATTTTTAATGGGAAGCACAATTTCATAGTTAATAGTTAGGGGCAGGAGCTGAAGTTATAATTGCAGCTCTGCTAATTCTTAGAATGAATATAGATTGAAGTTTTGGGGTTTTTGGCATAATTTGTGAGATGAAATTATGTGATAGCAGTAGGAAGGCCTCTTTCACTTCATGTTTACAGTACAGTCCTGCAGATGGGCGGGGGTCGATGATAAACAGGGAGGAGGGATACTTGAGTGGAAATAAATCTTATATGACTCAGCTGATCAGTGAACGTTTTTGTGTCTTGATGATTTGTTTCCCTGTGTAAACTTGAAAACTGCTAGGACCTGGATTATGAACACTGAGATGACAAGAACTTCCTGTTTAAAACCAAAAGCCAACTAATGATAATCCCTAGGAGAGTTCCCACAGGTGTCAAGAAAAATATAAGAACTATGATTATATATATATGTAATTATATGGGGATTATAATAATTATAATTTATTATAATCCTTTATTATAATTTAATTTTATTCAGGAAGTATTTGTCAGTTCAATAAGAAGAAAGAATTACACATGAAAGAGGCAAAATTTTTTGCAAGTGATCTTTTACATTGTGGAAACTGAAACAAATTCACCAAAAAACTGAGACATAGTAAGAATTCAGTAAGTTAGCTGGTTCTAACCTTAATACCCAAGAATTGTTCGTTTTTTCTTATGCAAACAAAAACTAGTTAGAACATTGATGGAAATAAATAGCCTATGAATAATAATAGGCAGGGCAAAGTGGCTCATGTCGGTAATCCCTCTTTGGGAGGCTGAGGCAGGAGGATCGCTTGAGCCCAGAAGTTGAAGACCAACCTGGGCAACATAGTGAAATCCCATCTCAAAAAGAAAAAGATTAAAAAATTTAAAACAAAATGTAATAGTAACCAAAAAGGTAAAATACATTGGTGTAAGAAATAAGATCTATGTGAAGAAAATTTTAATGCTTTAAGGTTTGCAAAAAGTTGTAAGTAAATAGGAAGATACCAAGTTCTTGCAAAGTTAACATTCAATTTTGAAAAGATGATCAGTATTTAAAATTAAAATAGACTTGTCATGTCATGTCTGTCATTCCCTCCAGACAATTAGTTAATGACCTCCTGCTGTACGTGGCCTTGATACCTTCTATGATTGTACTTATCTCCCTATAGTGGCCAGACTGGTCTTGAACTCCTGACTTCAAGTGATCCGCCCACCTCGGCCTCCCAAAGTACTGGGATTACAGGCGTGAGCCACTGTGCCCGGCTACCTGGCCTATTTTTACTATATATGCGTCATTTTGTGGATACATCTTCCACCATAAAACACCAGCAGGATTTTGGGGAAGAGTACACGGAAGTTTACCTGAGAAAAGTGAGAGGACCAGAAAAACTGTAATAATTCTCTTCGGAGGGGAAGCCCTACTAGATGATGAACTGTATTCTGATGCTGCAATAGGTTAAAACAGGTTAGGACTAGAGAAGAAATACTAGGCTCTTTGTGGAAAAGAATGGAGTGCAGAAATAAACGTGAGTGCCCATGGGTATTTAGATTATGCTGCGACTGGTGGAAACAAAGTTCATCAGTGATGTTGGCAGTCTCTTGTCTTTGCCTCACTTCTTGTACTGATATTCCAGAGAGATTACAGTGTACGTGATAAATGAAACCATAAAAATTATGGAAGGGCCTGTAATCTGAGCACTTTGGGAGGCCGAGGCTGGCAGGTCACTTGAGGCCACGAGTTTGAGACCAGTCTGGCCAATGTGGCAAAACCTTGTCTCTACTAAAAATATAAAAATTAGCAGGGCATGGTGGCACACACCTATCATCCCAGCTACTTGGGAGGCTGAGGGAGAAGAATCACTTGAACCAGAAAGGCAGAGGTTGCAGTGAGCTGAGATCACACCACTGCCCTCCATCCTAGATGATAGAGTGAGACTTTCAAAAAAAAAAAAAGTTGTGGAAGGAAGCCTGGATTACTTGTTTATAATTTTGGAGTAATGAAGACCTTCTGAGGAGAACATGAAATCTAGAAGTTGAGATATATTTAATATCCAAATTAAGAACTTTAGTGTATAAAAATGGTATAGACATGGAAAAATTATTTGCCACAATTTGACTAATATAACTAGATTCATTTTCTTCATATCCAAAAGGTATTTTACAAATCAGTAAGACAACCAAAGCGCCAGCAGAAAAATGGGCAACATATATGAAAATATAGAGTAAAGAAGTGGTCAGTAGAAATGAAAGATGCTGAATCATATTCAAAAATTTAAATGGCAGGCAAGGTGACTCACTCCTTGTTAATCCCAGCGCTTTGGGAAGCTGAGGCATGAGGATCACTTGAGGCTAGGGGTTGGAGACCAGGCTGGCTAACATAAGACCCCTTCTCTACAAAAGAAAAAGTGAAAAAAAAAACGGAATGTGGTGGTGTGTGCCTGTAGTTCCAGCTACTCAGGAGGCAGGAGGGTCATTTGAACCTAGGAGTTCAAGGTTATGGTAAACCTATGGTAAACCATGATTGTTCTACTGCATCCTAGCCTGGGCAACAGAATGAGATGTTGTCTCAAAAAAAAAAGTTTTTAATGGCAAAACAATTCACAGGGATTAGGTACAAGGTTGCCCATTGCTGCATTGTTTAAAGGCGAAATAGAAAAAAATACCCAAAGGAATAGTTCTACTATAAGGACACATGCCCATCCATGTTCACTGCAGCACTATTCACAGTAGCAAAGACATGGAATCAACCTAAATGCCCATCAGTAGTATACAGGATAAAGAAAACTTGGTACACATACACCATGGAATACTATGCAGCCATAAAAAGAACAAGATCGTGTCCTTTCCCGGAACATGAATGGAGCTGGAAGCCATTATTCTTAGCAAACTAACTCAGGAACAGAAAACCAAATACCACACGTTCTCACTTATAAGTGGAAGCTAAATGATGTGAACTCACGGACACATAGAGGGGAACAACACACACTGGGGCCTATAGGAGGGTGGAGGGTGGGAGGAGGGAGAGGATCAGGAAAAATAACTAATGGGTACTAGGCTTAATAACTGGGTGACAAAATAATCTGTACAACAAACCCCATGGCACAAGTTTATATAACAAACTTGCACGTGTACCTCTGAACTTAAAATAAAAGATTTTTTAAAAGGCCAGGCCAGTGGCTCATGCCTGCAATCCCAGCACTTTGGGAGGCCAAGGCAGATGGATCGCTTGAGGCCAGGAGTTCCAAGACCAGCCTGGCCAACATGTTGATACCGCGTCTTTACTAAAAATACAAAAATTAGCCAGGCATGGTGGCAGGCGCCTGTAATCCCAGCTACTTGGGAGGCTGAGGCAGGAGAATCACTTGAACCCAGGAGTTGGAGGTTGCAGTGAGCCGAGATCGTGCCACTGCATTCCAGCCTGGGCAGCAAAGCAAGACTCTGCCTCAAAAAAAAAAAAAAACAAGAAAAAAAGAAAAGGTGGGTGGGGGCAGGTTTAATTAGACCTTTCCTCTAGACACTTCTGGAAGGTCTTGGAATTAAAAACATACAGCTTTTATATACCCACTCACATACTTGGCAAGCTGAATTGTCCACAGACTTTTCCAAACCTTAATAATACAAAACAAAACTATAAAAAATATATAAAAAAAAGCAACCATAAACAGGAGATAGAATAAATTGTATGCAGTGCAGTCATTTCAGAGTACAGTGCAACCATTCTAAACACTGAGGTATCTCTGTGCTGATGTTAGATTCCAAAATGCATTGTTACACACCTCACTTTTTTCGCTTGGTAGTGTGTGTGTTTCTTTTGAAAATGATGAGTAGGTTGGAAGAGGGCAGGGAATAGGGGTGGGTGAAGGTGAACAGAGTCAGGCTGATTGCTGCAGAGTCCCTGACATTAGTTCAGGTGAGATGAGACCCGAGTAGGCCAGTGAGCCTGGAGGAGAGGCTTTCTGTATGTTTAATTGATTTCCAGCTTTTTTTCTCTATTCATTTAGGTAATACACATTTCTTTTGTGCATTTTTATTTAAATTTTTGTTGTTGTTGTTGTTACTGGATCTACAAACAGCCCAACTCCAAGGAATCTGGCATCTCTCAATGGAGCATACAGGTGACTTCATAATCTAACCGCATTAGTAACTGGCAAAATTGGAAGTAATTTCTCTCTGTTTAAATGGCAGTGAAACAAATTTTCAGAGCAGGTTTCTTCAACTGAACAAAATATTTTGAACCTTAGAGGTGGTATGGCTCTCCTGATCAGGGAGGAACTGTGAAAGGTTTGAGCTCTGACACTGCCCAGCTCTCTGGTTACAACCAAGTGACTTTCTTTGAGTGGGGAGAATACAGCCATAAGATAGTCACAGCCAGGCTTTTAACAGCAAATACTGAACACAAATGCTCAACAGTAAAGGACACAATGTGTAAGTGAAGATGTATCCACAGGATGAGACATACAGTTATTAAAAATAAAGAAGTGTTTAAGGTTCAGTGTAGGATTAATTTTGAATTTTTAGTGGTATTTAGATGGAAAGTAGACTCCTCGTATTACCTTCCTTAGGGTAGACTTTGGGCCTGCAGTGATAGTAGTCCTAACTTGCTGTTAGTTAAGAAGAGTTCATCTTTAGAAACATGACAGCAAAGCAACTCAAACTCCAAAGAGGCATTAGGCCATAGATTGCACAGACGTCTACATTTTCTTAATAATAGTCTACATTCTTAGAAAAGGACATACAGACTTAGTGTAACATACTTTAAGTAAAATAGTTTCTTTCATCTGCTTCACAAGAGAAAGCAAAATATTTTGGCCGGGCACAGTGACTTATACTTGTAATCCCAGCACCTTGAGAGGCTGAGGCGGTTGAATCACTTCAGCCCAGAAGCTCGAGACCAGCCTGGGCAACATGGTGAAACCCCATCTCTACAAAAAATACAAAAATTGGGCCGGGCGCTGTGGCCCACACCTGTAATCCTAGCACTTTGGGAGGCTGAGGCAGGCGAATCACCTGAGGTAAGGAGTTCAAGACCAGCCTGGCCAACACGGCAAAACTCCATCTCTGCTGAAAATACAAAAACTAGCCGGGCATGGGTGGTGCGCACCTGTAATCCTAGCTACTCAGGAGGCCGAGGCGGTAAAATCGCTTGAACCCAGGAGGCAGAGATTGCATTGAGCCAAGATTGTGCTACTATACTGCAGCCTGGGCGACAGAGTGAGACTCCATCCAAAAAAAAAAAAAAATTAACCACGTGTAGTGGCACGTGCCTGTAGTCCCAGGTAGTCAGGGGGCTGAGATGGGAGGATGGCTTGACCCCAGGAGGTTGAGGCTGCAGGTGAGCCAAGATTGCACCACGGCATTCCAGCCTGGGCAACAAAGTGAGACACTCTCAAAAAAAAGAAAAAGAAAATTTTATATATATATATCATGTAGTATTGTATATATATAATGTAGTATTGTTCAGAGGGTCTTGGGATTTTCCTGAGGGTCCTAACCTGCTTCTCTGTCCTCATCAGCTACCCATCCTTCTCCACCTACGTTGTGCCCCTGCAGGCACACACAGGTAACCTCCAAGAATGCAATGCCGATGCTCCTTTAGCCCAACACCTATGCCTTAGCCTGTGCTGCTCCATTGGCTAAAATGTGCTTCACCCTTATGTGCATAGTGATACTTATTCAGCTTTCAGAGTCGAGCCCAGGGGTCATGTTCTGCCTGTCATTCCTTCTAGACAGCTGATGAATGACCTCCTGCTCTACGGGGCCTTGATACCTTCCATGATTTCATTTATCTCCCTGTTGTCTAATTATTTGCATGTCTTATCTCCCCTGACGTAGGTACCTGACATACACGCGCTATTTAACTTTTACTTTCCATCTAAATACCACTAAAAATTCAAAATTAATCCTACACTGAACCTTAAACACTTCTTTATTTTTAATAACTGTATGTCTCATCCTGTGGATACATCTTCACTTACACATTGTGTCCTTTACTGTTGAGCATTTGTGTTCAGTATTTGCTGTTAAAAGCCTGGCTGTGACTATCTTATGGCTGAATCTCTGTGTACATGTTGTGTGAATTGTTTTCTTAATCTGCCGTCTCAGAAGGAAAATTATGGTTGTGTATGTGTTCCATATTCGTTACACATCGGTGGCTCTGGCAGATACATGCCCCTTAGGAACTAATGCTTTCTGATTCTTTCTGTGCCTCAGCTCTATGCTTTTTACTTTGAGAGTGATCATGGTTTTCCTTAACATCTTTTGTCCTGAATGTTGAGCAGTTCACCACAGCATGTGTGTAGTATGAGGAGGGAAAAAAAAACATAAAGAACTTGGCAATTTTTTGTTCCAACTGAAAGACCTAGACAGTTTTTTGTTGTTTTTATTATTTCCCATTGAAACCCTTAAATATGGTTTGGATTGCTTCCACCTCTTGGCTGTTGTGAATAGTACTTCTGTGAACGTGGGTGTGCAAGGTCTTTGAGGCTGCGCTTTCAATTCTTTTGGTTATATCCCCAGAAGTAGGATAGTAGGATTGTTGGATCGTATGTTCTTTTTTTTTTTTTTTTTTTTTTTTTAGCAGGGTATTACTCTTTCACCCAGGCTGGAACACAGTGACATGAACACAGCTTACTGCAGCCTCAACTTCCTGGGCTCAAGAGGTCCTTCTGCCTCCACCTTCCCAGTAGCTGGTACTGCAGGTGCACGCCACCATGCCCTGCGAATTTATTTTGATTTTTGTAGAGGCAGAGTCTCACCATGTTGCCCAGGCTGGGCACAAATGTGTGGCCTCATGCAATCCTCCCGCCTTGGTCTTCCAAAGTGCTGGGATGACAGATGTGAGCCACTGCGCCTGACTACTATTTTTAATTTTTAAATTACTGTTGTTATTTTTAGAAACAAGAGTCTTGCTCTGTTGCCCAGGCTAGAGTGCAGTGGTGCAATCATGGCTTACTGCAGCCTTGACCTCCCTGGCTCAACTGATCCTCCCACCTCAGCATCCCACATAGCTGGGGCTACAGGCATGTGCTACCATGCCCAGCTAATTTTCAACTTTTTTGTAGGCATGGGATCTCTCTATGTTGCCCACGCTGGTCTCAAGCTCCTGATTCAAGCAATCCTCCCTCCCCAGCCTCCCAAAGTGCTGGGATTACAGGCATGAGCCACCATGCCTGGCCAGTCTCTTACTGTTAAGGAATTAAAATGCAGTTAAAAAATATTCAGCCTCATATATATATTTCTAATATATAGAATTTTGTATGTATTTCTATTATATCTAAGATATAATACAATTGTCATGTTATCCCCCAAATAAAGGTGATCTCCAAGATCAGCACTGGAAGGTAGGAATTGTTCTGTATGACCCAACTATTTGGATCTGGATTTTTTTCAGGGAGGAGGAATCAGATTTAGATGACTGGCAAGGAAAGATCGTACATTTTACAGAAGGAGGTGTTTTATAGGGGTGGAACTTTGGCTTAGTTCCTATCATTTTCAGCAGTATCTAGTATAGCTACCTCTTATCTCAGGGCAGCCTCACAAAGTCATTGCCATCTGTGATATGGTAGCAGAGATATGAGCCCTGGAGTCAGTCAGACTTCATTTCAGAATGCTGACCCCACCAGTTACTAGCTGTGCCTTGAACAGAACAAAAGAGAATACTGGTTTTGTTCATTTGTAAAACTGGAAAAATAATACTTTATGGAGTTGTTTTGAGAATTCATATATGAAAATAGAGTGCATGGTACATACCTGCAGGCCCTCCTTGCGCCCATCATCCCACACCTCCACCTTCCAAGGTGCATGTTCAGTGTTCCTTACCTGTGTTCCCACAATGGTTGGTTATCATAGAAGCTGTCATATTGGTGTACTTGTCCACGTTGGCACATTCTATTAGTTTGTGAGTTCCTTATCTTTGAATCTCTAGCAACTTAGCAGAGGACCTAGTTCATAGTAGGTACCAAAGAAGTGTAAATATTAATAGAATGAATGCATGTCTTGCTGTTTTATTTCTCATGGGAGGAATGTGTGCCTATTTCAGCAGGACGATAGATACCGTTGTATAGTGTAGTCAGTAATTACGAAGTAGTCTAGTGGCTCTGAAAATTTTTGCTGTTAGGACTCCTTTATACTCTTAAAAATTATTGTGGGCCCCAAACAGCCTTTGTTTATGTGGACTGATATTCAGGGTCTTTAGGAATTTAAAATTAAAATATGAATTTTGAGGTAATGATAAACATATTAATCATTTGAGGTAATGATTACATGTTAACACATTTTCATGAAAAATAACATTCATGCCTCCCATTTTTTTCTAATGATTTTACAGTCATTAGAAAATATTTTACAGTTTTCTAAGCCTCTTGCATGTCTAATTTAAAAGACAGATGGAGTTTACTGTTTACTGCATTCAGTCTGTTGTGATAAGTCGTTTTGATTAAAGTATATGCAAAAAATCGAGCCTCACATAGATATGTAGTTTGAAAAAGGAAAACCTCCTGGACTCCCAAAAGGATCTCAGGGACTTCCAGGGGTCTTCTGAGAACGCTTGAAGAATCCCTGATCTAGTCTGAAAAGGAAAGTGTGGTGTCCAGATATTAGAGGATGGATTAGGGAGAAATCCCATGTGTTTAGCTCTCTATAAAACGGGTTTACCCGTTGTCATTTATTATTTATAGGTTAAAAAAAGTCCTTCATGAAAAAGAAAGATCTTAAGCAACATGATGGATTCAGAAGCTCATGAAAAGAGGCCACCAATACTAACATCTTCAAAACAAGATATATCACCTCATATTACAAATGTTGGTGAGATGAAGCATTACTTGTGTGGCTGCTGTGCAGCCTTCAACAATGTTGCAATCACATTTCCCATTCAGAAGGTCCTCTTTCGACAACAGCTGTATGGCATCAAAACACGGGATGCAATACTTCAGTTGAGAAGGGATGGATTTCGAAATTTGTATCGTGGAATCCTTCCCCCATTGATGCAGAAGACAACTACACTTGCACTTATGTTTGGTCTCTATGAAGATTTATCCTGCCTTCTCCACAAGCATGTCAGTGCTCCAGAGTTTGCAACCTGTGGCGTGGCGGCAGTGCTTGCAGGGACAACAGAAGCAATTTTCACTCCACTGGAAAGAGTCCAGACATTGCTTCAAGACCACAAGCATCATGACAAATTTACCAACACTTATCAGGCTTTCAAGGCACTGAAATGTCATGGAATTGGAGAGTATTATCGGGGCTTGGTGCCCATTCTTTTCCGGAATGGACTCAGCAATGTCTTGTTTTTTGGCCTTCGAGGTCCCATTAAGGAGCATCTGCCTACCGCGACGACTCACAGTGCTCATTTGGTCAATGATTTCATCTGTGGAGGTCTATTGGGTGCCATGTTGGGATTCTTGTTTTTTCCAATTAATGTTGTAAAAACTCGCATACAGTCTCAGATTGGTGGGGAATTTCAGTCTTTCCCCAAGGTTTTCCAAAAAATCTGGCTGGAACGGGACAGAAAACTGATAAATCTTTTCAGAGGTGCCCATCTGAATTACCATCGGTCCCTTATTTCTTGGGGCATAATCAATGCAACTTATGAGTTCTTGTTAAAGGTTATATGAAATATACCATCAGTTAAGTGCCATTTATCAACTGAATAGACCTTCTAAGAAGAATGCAGTTTGACCTCTTTCTTAATTGGCCGAATACAAGTTGGTGTCATGACTCCAGCACAGTGAGTTATGGGCAAAGCTGTTTTCCTTCAGCATCAACAAAACAGAATAAAAGGTTCCAGTAGGAAAATACAAGGTTTTTTGTTTTGTTTTGTTTTCTGTTTTGTTTTGTTTTGTTTTTTATCATTACCTAAGAGCTTTAGGCTAATTGCCTGGAAAATAGCTGTCCATCTGATGGCCTTTGACAGGGAACCTAATCCCCAAAATAGGATTCTTTTTCTGAAACCGGTCTTGAAGTCTCCTGCATTGAAACGTAAGTGGCTGTGACCGGCCAGAGAGAAGGTCCTCAGGGGCCAGGGGCTCGTCAGGCTTCCTTTGTTACTCCATTGCTTGTTTCTCTGCCCTCAGGAGCAGCTGCAGAGGACCTTCTTCATTAGGCTCAAGCATATGACAAAGGGGCAGAACAGAGAAGACAAACAGCTTGTTAGGTATAGGCTTTTCATGATAAATTGCTTGTATTATTTTTGAAACTAAGCACCTATTGGATAGTCATTATACTGTCTCTGTTTAGATATGGTAGATCAGGGAGCTATGAAAGTTCCCATTTTGCTTTCTAGGTTTGAAAGTTTTCTGTTTTGATTCTGACTGTGACCTTCAACCCTTCCAAAATGTCCCTATAATTTCACTTATTTCATTGCCAAAAGATGAAGGGACTTAAATTTTGTTATACGTGTTCCATCTTGTTAACAAGTTTTCATTTTGTGTATAGATCAAATTCTGTTTAGCTTGGTTCCTTTCAATTATTGGTGCCATCTCAGCAAAGGTCTGTGGTTAGTTTTCGCCTTGAGTAGGAGTTGGTCATATTCAAACATCCTGTTCTCTTAAAACTCTCCTTTTAAAAAATAAACACTTCCATAACATTTTGTTTTGGAAGTCTATTAATGGAATCCTACTTATTTCCCCCTAGTTTCTAAATGTTACAGAGGGGAAAAGACTCAGGATAGTTTTAACCCCACAGTGTTCGCTGTCTTTTATTTACTCTTGGAAATGGAGACTCCATTAGGGTTTTGACATTTTGGGAACCCCGTTTTACCATTGTGTCAGTAAAACAGTAAGATAATTTGAGAGCATACAATCTAAATAAAGACATTTGAAGAGTTAGTTTGAATTCTAAAAGTAGGTAATAGCCAAATAGCATTCTCATCCCTTAACAGACGAAAACTTTGTCAAAGGAATTAGAAAATGTGAAAATATTTTTTCCAGATGAAACTCATATGCCACTTCCAATTGACTAATGAAATATAAGAGACAGACTGAAAAAGTGGATTATGAATCTTAAAACCTTTTCTGTAAATATTATGTAGCTAAAGATTGATTTCCAGCATCTGACATGACGGTAGGTTTCTTGTTAACCAGTTTTTCTTCTTTCTGGGTAATTACATGTGAATATATGCACATACTGACCAAAATAAAATCAGGGCCGCAACTTGGTAGTTTACTGAAAGTTCCTGGGCAAATAGTCCATAAAAGCTGTTTACCTCTAAATGCACTATGGCTGGTTAAATACAGTGAACATCCTTCTTCCAGCTGTAAAGGATGAAGTGTATTAAGCATTGGCCAGGCAGTAATAAAGCTAAATAGCCCTACAGCAGCTCTGTCTGACAATGTTGTGCTGGATATTGCAGTTTGCTTTCAAGGTGCAGATGTAAGGATTTAAAAATAATAATAATTTGGCACCAAATAAATATGAGTAGTGTCCTTTGGCCTATTAAATAGAGTCAGGATTTGAAGGGAATTGAGTTTGAGAAATGAATAAATAAAGGCACCTTGGTGCCCGACCCCCTCATTCATGTGTGTGACTCTGTCAGTAGGTGTGTCCAGCTCCTCAGCCCAGGCAGGTGGGTTAGCCTGGGAATAGACACCATTGGGCCTTTGGTTTTGTTGGGCTTCCTTTTGACTTTACACTCCATACAGGTGGTAGAAATCTGAGTTCTAAAGCACTTTTGTGAAATACAAGCTAAGTGAGAATTCTAAGGAACATGCTTTGGTTTCTGCTGTCTCAAATAAGTGGCGTTTAAAAACAATTATTAATAAATATTTTTAATGGTTTTAACTCAGTATTTTTTTTTTTTAATTTCTTTGTCACTCTTTACAGCTTTTGAAGACCAAACTGCAAATACATTACCAGGGATGGTTTTGTGTTGTCCTATAGGCTTCTTAAATTTGACAAAAAAATTTAGCAGAACTTGTAACCAACAGCTTTGAACTTGAAGTCAAAATGTGTTGTTAATAAAAGATTCTAACTATTGCTTTTACCTTCAGTGTGAAGTAGTGTGGTAACAACTTTGAAAAGGGAGGCCAGGCATGGTGGCCCATGCCTGTAATCCCAGCACTTTGGGAGGCCAAGGCGGGTGGATCACTTGAGGTCAGGAGTTTGAGAACAGCCTGGCCAACACGGCGAAACCCTATCTCTACTAAAAATACAAAAAATTAGCCGGGTATGGTGGCACCCGCCTGTGATCCCAGCTACTCGGGAGGCTGAGGCAGAAGAATCGCTTGAACCTGGGAGGTGGAGGTTGCAGTGTGCCGAGATTGCACCACTGCACTCCAGCCTGGACGACAGAGCAAGACTCTGTCTCAAAAAAAAAAAAAAATTGAAAAGACAAACATGATTGAATATCTGAAAAGCTTTAAAAGTGGCCTTTCTGTTACGTATGTGGCACAAATGGCTCATGAGTGCAGGACACTTACGGTCTTGTGTCCTATACTTCATGTGTGATGCCACCAGAAATGTTACGGATTCTGTATTGAACACACTGAGAGTGGTATGAGCCCTCAGGACTGCACCACAGAGTAAACACAACCTTAATATGTTGATGAATATGTGTGTCTTTCTTGTTTCATTTGTGGTTGGGGACAAAATCGATGTCTTTGTCTAAATAGTCGATATTCATCGTAACGTGGTTGGCTGTATAATCACCGGCTATATTGTGAACTGTGCAATAAAACAGAATCGTGTGTATATAATTACCTTTGGATACCTGAAATTCCCAAGCTCGATTACAATGTAATACTCAGTATAAGGCTGTGCAAACATGTAAGGGAATAATGGTGGTCGATGGGATATATGAAATGGGATCTAGAGGGCTTCGAGTGAAGCCAATCATGTTGAACTAACACTGTTTCAGTGTAGATGAAGTAGAGTGAGGCGTATGCAGTCATAAAATGAAGGGTGGACAGGAGATTACATTTGAAGAAAGGGTAAGCACTCAGACTTGGTTTCTTTTAAATTAAAATATTTCTTTTATCATGTGCAAATGCATATCAAAAACTTGAATAGGTATTCTCTTGAAATTTGAGGATTTTTAGTTTTTAATGCTGTCTTTGCTTAATATTAAATATGCGTTGCCCAGGTTGTGTGGGAGTCTCTAAATGTTTCCTCTTGAAGGTTCATTACTGAAAGTGGTTAAGCGCACAATGCTATTTTTGATAGTTTGAGTTTTATGACCGTATGAGTTTAAATGAAATATGTTAAATGTTTCAGAGTTAACACTTTTTTTTTGATAATTTGGAATAAAGTTTGTTTTTTAAGCTCACTCTTTTTGGTCTTCTCTTATGGTTGAGTAGTTCCTTAATACTAGCATGTTCCTTTTTTGTGGCATTAATAGATTAAGCTGTTAGTCTTTTTATTGAGAAAACAGCATACTACCTTGACTTTTAGCAACTTAACCTGGGGATGTGGCAGGTAAAACATTCCTTTGTCTATCCATCTTATTTGGTCAAGAGGGTTTCATGTAAGTTTTTTTTCAGGTAGTTTAACTGCAAAACTTTTTTTTTTTTTTTTTTTTTTTTTTTTTTTTTGACAGAGTTTCTGTTGCCCAGGCTGGAGTGTAGTTGCATGATCATGGCTCACTGTAGCCTTGACTTCCTGGGCTCAAGTGATCCTTCCGCCTCAGCATCCTGAGTAGCTGGGACTACAGGCACGTGCCACCAAATCCAGCTAATTTTTGTAGAGATGAGGTTTCACCATGTTGCCCAGGCTGGTCTTGAACTCCTGGGCTCAAGCAGTCTGCCCACCTTGGCCTCCCAAAGGTCTGGGATTACAGGCGTGAGCCACCGTACCCCGCCACACATTTTATTTCTTAACGGTCTTTCTCATATAATAAACTTCCCTACTGAGTTTAAACTTTCTTGGTTTAGCTTCTCAGTACTTTCTGTTGTAATAGAGTACCCTCATGTAATGTTTACTCCCAAGTTAAATAGTCTGGGTGTTTGTCCTTTTCAGTTTTGTTTTTTTTTTTTAATACCTACTTTTGCTTTCAGAGCTGGAAATCCATCATAAAGAGAAAGTGCAATATCCTGAACTTGTAAATTTAGATTTCATAAAAAGGGTGTTTAATCATCATATCATCTGGTGAAATCTTCTAACCCACCCATAGCAGCCTCTGTAGAATTCTAGCAGCCACTGTAGAGTTCTAGACCTCCAGAGCGAGGAGTAGGTGTGACCAGGAATGGCCCTGGGGAATCTCTGCTTAGCTACAGAGCTCTCCCAATCCCCAAGAGACTGGCTTCCATCTTAAATCTTTTTATGTATTTATTTATTTACTTATTTATTTAGAGATGGGGCTTCGCTCTTGTTGACCAGGCTGGAGTGCAATGGCGTGATCTTGGCTCACTGCAACCTCCGACCCCAGGGTTCAAGCGATTCTCCTGCCTCAGCCTCCCAAGTAGCTGGGATTTCAGGCATGCGCAACCACGCCTGGCTAATTTTATATTTTTAATAGAGACGGGGTTTCTCCATGTTGGTCAGGCTGGTCTCGAACTCCCGACCTCAGGTGATCTGCCTGCCTCGGCCTCCCAAAGTGCTGGGATTATAGGCATGAGCCACCGCGCCCGGCTGCCTTAAATCTATCTGACATTCCCAACTAGGAAATTTTTTCTCCAAATGATTGTATCTGATTTTAAAGTAGAAATTGAAGGTAAAATAGGATTTATCTCAGTTCTTATCTCCCTTCAATCTATTCTTCATATTGTCAATATATATATATTTTAAAGAGATGGTCTCTGTCACCCAGGCTGGAGTGCAGTGGTGATATCTCGGCTCACTGCAACCTCCACCTCCTGTGTTCAAGCAGTTCTCCTGCCTCAGCCTCCTGAGTAGCTGGGATTGCAAGCATCCGCCACCACACCTGGCTAAATTTTTATTTTTTCAGGAGACAGGGTTTTGCACCGGGCTGATCTCACACTCCTGACCTCAAGTGATCCACCTGCCTTGGCCTCCCAAAGTGCTGGGATTACAGGTATGAGCCACCATGCCCGGCCGTCAGTAATTTTTTAAAATGTCACTTCAATAAATGCCTTTCCTCTGTCATAAAGACCAGACACCTTGCTGTGGCCTACAGGAGACAGGATGATCCAGCCCTTGCCTCCCTTGCTCTCATCTCTAGCTAAAACTGCACTGCTGTCTCTGCACTCCAGCCACTGGCACTTCCTGATTACTTGGGGCATGCTGTACTCATCTTGCTCCCAGCTTCTGCCCATGTAGGTGCCCTCTGCCCTCAGCACTACCTTTCTCTACTTCGTTTATAGACTGCTGTCCTTCAGATCTTGCTTGAAATGTCACTTCCTTGGGGAAGCTGGCTTACACTCGCAGGACTCGGTTAGGTTCTCCTGTCAGGCTCTTCCTGTGTCACCGTGTTTCTGTTTTTCACAGCACTTAGCTGTTTTAATTACGTTGTGAATAGTTTTTGTTTGGATCTTGGAAATCATGTATTCACTAGTACATTTTATTTGTGTTCTCTAATTTTAAATTTTTTCATCTTGCTTGATTTTTCTGCAGCTAAATTAGAAATCTGTAGTTTTCCCCCTAAAAAATGCAATGATGTTCTTTATGTGATTTTCTTGTCACCTTTCTTCCAAGAAATCCATGTGCTCAAAGTGCTTCCTTGCAGTTTGCCCCATAATAAGTCATTGTTTAATCCAAAGATCTGAGCAGCAAACTGAGCTGATCCTTCTGGAGAAAGTATGGTTGAACAGTCGAGACCACTGGGTAGTCGAAGAGGAAACCACATATCCTGAACTCCTCAGTCTGGTGTGAGGGGAGGACAGCAGATAACTGGATGTGCAGTGTTCCCAAACATCACTGATCTCAAACCATTGCTTCTGCCTGCCACTGCCACAAATACAGTACGACTGCCACCCCTTCATACTCAGCTTTAATCCTCAGAGTTTCATCTGGTCCTTTATGTGCAGATGTTACTCGAAGTCCACATGGAATGCCAAAATTTGCACAGGCCTTGATTTTTTTCATGGTGACTAAGGTCAGAAGTAGAACCCATCAGTACTATAACACTGCACTGACTTTCTGATTTCAAAAGCAACTCTAATCTCTACAACCCATGCAAAGTTTTTCTGTACCATTTGGAACCCTTCAGGAGTTACACTGAAGCCTTGATATGACTGTTTATCTTTCGGCCCGAAGTGGTGGCTCACGCCTGTAATCCCAGCTCTTTGGGAGGCTAAGGCAGGAGGATTGCTTGAGCCTGGGCAACATGGCAAGACTCTGTCTCTCTTTTTTTTTAATAACATTTTTAAAAGGATAATTAAAAGACTGTCTTTCTATATTGGCTTTGATCTCCTGATGGTCACTGTCTCTAGGAATCATTATCAATAACATCAGTGAGAACAATTTCTTTGCTGGTCACATCAACACCAAATTCATTCTTCATATCAACCAGTGTACAGTTCTGGGGGGCAACCAGGATGTCTCCAGTATTTCAAAACAGCCTATGTGGCATGACTCATCATATCCACTTCAGTTTTACACCAAGTGCAGCAAAGCCAAATTTTGCTGCAGTTAGCTGTTCCCTAGACCACTGTGGGTCATGATTGGCATCATCCTTGAAAAACATCTCCATTTTAGGTGGGTAAAACTCATATCCTTCCTTGGCACCAGGATTTCTTTTGAGTAAAGAACCAGTTGCTATTCTTCTGCAAACCGTTCAATTGGAATTATTTCACACTGGGGCACAATGAAAGCTGTCTCACATTTTCTGGTGAAAGCAGTTTTAATACCTGCTTCCTGTAACAACAGAAAAATGCAACTGGTAATTTTATTTGAGGTTGCAACTTTTCCTTCCAGGTGATTCTGACTGCATTTCCTGCTGTCATCTGGCCCTTAGACTGCAGGAGGACTTTTCCTGGCCTATTTAACAAACAATTCGTAGACCTCTTTTGTTTTACCTTCACACAGTTTTTTAGCAATGTTCAGTACCTCAGCCATCACCGTTATCCTGAGTGGGATGAGAGTTGCACCCATGCTGAGAGGCAGAAATCTCTGTTGTGAATATTTGATACCTCTTGCTTTATTTATATATTTATTGACACAGATTCTCACTCTCACCTAGGCTGGAGTGCATTGGTGCAGTCTTGGCCCACTGCAGCCTCAGCCTCCCAGGCTCAAGCGATCCTCCCATCTCTTGCCAGTACCTGGGACCACAGGTTTGTGCCACCACACCCAGCTAAAGTTTGTATTTTTTTGTAGAGACAGAGTTTCACTATGTTGCCTAGGCTGGTCTCAAACTTCTGAGCTTAAGTGATCCGCCCACCTCAGCCTCCCAAAGTGCTGGGATTATAGGTGTGAGCCACCGTGCCTGGCCCTGTTGCCTCTTTAAAAAGCTAGTCCTGGCAGGGCACAGTGGCTCACGCCTGCAATCTCACCATTTTGGGTGGCCAAGACAGGAGGATCTCTTGAACCCAGGAGTTTGAGAATTCAAGTCCAGCCTGGGCAATATAGTAAGACCTTGTCTCAAAAAAAAAAAAAAAAAAAAAAAAAAAACCAAGAATGATGGGACACATGGATATTCAGTATCAGAGCATTCTGGAATATCCTATGAAATGACCAAATGAAGGTCAGCTTTCATTTGTTAATGGGTCATGGAGGTCATTTAAGGAAAAGGTACTTTTTACAATACATCTCAAAGTACTGAATTGTTTTCACTTGGGCTGCTGTAACAAAGTACCATAGACTGGATGACTTAAATCAGGGTTCCCCAACCCCCTGGGCCATGGACAGGTACCCATCTGTTCAGAGCCAGGCCACACAGCAGGAGGTGAGCAGTGGGTTAGCGAGCAGCCTGAGCTCTGCCTCCTGACAGATCAGTGGCGGCATTAGATTCTCATTGGAATGCAAACCCTATTGTGAACTGCAAACGCTAGAGATCTAGATTGTATACTCCTTATGAAAATCTAATGCCTGATGATCTGAGGTGGAACAGTTTCATCCCAAAACCATCGCCTCGCTCCACCTATCTGTGGAAATACTGTCTTCCATAAAACCAGCCCCTGGTGCCAAAAAGGTTGGGGACCACTGGCTTACACAACATTTATTTTTCACAGTTCTGGAGGTTGGGAAGTCCAAGATAAGGAGCCGGCAGATTTGGTTCCTGGTGAGGGCCCTCTCTCTGGTTTGCAGAGGGCTGTCTTCTTGCTATCTCCTCACATAACGGAGAGAAAGTTCTATAAATTAGTTATCTTTATAAGATTACTAATCCCATCATGGGGCACCTCTCTCATGACTTCTCTAACCCTAATTACCACCCACAGGCCTCACTTACATACACTATCACATTGGAAGTTAGGGCTTCAATATATGCGTTCAGTCCACAACATAAGCTGCATGATTGATGAGACTGTTCTTTATTCTCCTTTAGTTTCCAAACACTGCCAGCGATCCCTTACTCTGAGAAATGTCTAGCCAATTTGAGCTAAAACACTTGTGCGTGAGTCAGGATTCAGAGGTACAGACACTCCATTTTTCTTATCCTTCCTGTCACTGTTTCTGAATTGTGGAACTCAGTTGAATGAAATGGACTAGGAAAAGCAAGAAGAAAGTATTGCTTAGAATAGTTTGTGGTGGGCCCCTGCTTTGTTACTGTTAGAAGCACCTTTAAGGCAGTGACTGTTTACACTGTTTTAGGGCAGCTCACCTCTATAGCTGCTCTGCCTTTCATCAACAGAAACAAACTCAGTTCAGGTACTCTTTATTAAGCAATTCCTTCCTTCTGATGTACACTAAAAAATGCATTTAGTTACACAAGGTGCTATTTGTTTCAGATAATATGAAGAAAAATAAACTATTTCTCTTTCAAGGGTCATCATATCTATAATAGGTGGTTTATAGTAAGTAGCTTTCTCGGTTCCTTGGGCAAAAGAAGCTTCAGAATTTTTCTTAACCCTCTCAGTTTTCTGGGGAAAGTGTGGCTAAACAAATTTCCAGGTTTTCTCGGGCTTCCCCTCCTCACTAAATAACAATGATAGAGTTCTGAGATGGACCAAGAATAGGAAAAAGTGGGTACAGATGGAAACTGAGGATCTTTCATTTGTAATCTGTGTGTAAAATATGGAAGTAAAGAGTAAAAAAAATTAGGAGATGAGGGCCTCAGTTTGAAGATACAGTTGATTTGGTTTTTGGTAGAGATAGGGTCTTGCTGTGTTGCCTAGGCTGGTCTCAAACTCCTGGCCTCAAGTGATCCTCCTGCCTCGGCCTCCCAAAGTGCTGGGATTATAGGCCTGAGCCACCATGCCCAACCAGCAATAGGTTTTATATACCTTGAGAATGTTAAAGGGGAGTCCAAGAAGATTAAAGTTTTGCTGTTGCTATCTAGAGCTCTTGAAAGCTTCTGTCACTTGTAATCAAAGAACAGGAGTGCATGTTGTTTGTGTTTGGGAGCAATACCACACCTATTTGAGTCTATTTCAACTCACACTAGAGGAAAGCAGAATCCCCAATAATTTAAATTTGTGCCTTTTACAGTTTTTTCCTCATTTTATTTAGCGAATTTGTATTACACCTACTCAGTATTGTAAAACTGCCATTTCAGGACAAATCATTTTGAGTTAAGAGGTTCTAAAATTATGGAAAAAAAGAGCATTGGCTGCCCCAGACAAGTTCCAAAGTAAAAATGTAAATATCCCTTGATTGCTCCATTACCTCCCAGGCTGGATTAGGCCCCTTATGTGCCGAGTGATAACTGTTTCTTGCCTGTCTCTAACTGCATGTTTGTACTGTATCTCCCAGGACAGTGTGATCTCCTTGAGGGCAGGGTCTGTTTTTCAGATTTCTGTATCCACAGATTAGAGGTTCTCATAATAAATATATTTAATGAAGTAATGAATCTGATATCTGATATTTTCTTTATCAATTATTCTCCTTGTTTCAGAAACACTTTTAATTTCTTAAGAATTTCTTTTAGAAATCATCAAGGGGAATACATAATGGATAATTTCACTTATATGAAGTTCTAGAAGAGGAAAATCTATAGCAGGAAAAAAAAGAACAGTGGTTCCCTCTAGGAGGATGGGGGCAGAAGTTCACCTGGAGGAGGTAGGAGAGAACTTGCTGGGATGGTGCTCGTGGTCTATATGTTGACAGGAGTTTGGGTTACACAGATGTATACATTTATATAAATTTAATGTAGAGTTAATCTGTGTACTTCATTGTATGTAAATTTTATAATAACAACAAAAAAAATTTTAAACTCTAGTCAATGATGTGCATGTGAGGACTTTTAGAAGGATGAGTACAGGTGTCAGCAATCTAAAATGCATCAAAAAATAAGATGGATTAGGCTGGGCGCAGTGGCTCACACCTGTAAATCCCAGCACTTGGAGGCCGAGACAGGTGGATCACTTGAGGTCAGGAATTCGAGACCAGGCTGGCCAACGTGGTGAAACCCCATCTCTACTAAAAATACAAAAATTAGCCAGGCATGATGGTGGGTGCCTATAATCGCAGCTACTTGGGAGGCCGAATCAGGAGAATCACTTGAACCTGGGAGACAGAGGTTGCAGTGAGCCGAGATTAGACCACTACACTCCAGCCTGGGTGACAGAGAGAGACTCCGTCTCAAAAAAAAAAAAAAAAATTAAGATGGACTGATGGATAGAGTTAGTTAAGGAATAAAATAAGTAAAATATTAATGGTAAAACCTTGGTAAACAATGTTCACTGTAAAATTCTTTTAACTTTCCTGTTTGGATATTTTCATAATAAAATGTTGCGAAAAAACATTAGGGGATTTATCATTGTTGCTGAATACTTGAGAAACTCAGTTTAACTCTTTTAGTGTGCTATTCCTAGATTGCTATGAAGTTATAAGATACCACTGAAATACTTGCTAGAAGGGAATACAAGCCTGTGGCCTAGAAATTTGCTTGTCTTCCCCA
Source organism: Rhinopithecus roxellana (assembly GCF_007565055.1). Taxonomy (NCBI): domain Eukaryota; kingdom Metazoa; phylum Chordata; class Mammalia; order Primates; family Cercopithecidae; genus Rhinopithecus; species Rhinopithecus roxellana. The sequence continues at coordinate 20,947,984 of NC_044564.1, forward strand.
CTAATGATAATACGGCAGTTCCCTCCCACTCAGGTCTGGACTATCCCCGCGCCCACCCCCCCCCCTCCCCCCCCCGATTGTGACAGGGCTGGTGGCTAAAACAGAGGCTAATCTTTCAAACATTCTTTCCTGCCAGGCGTGGTGGCTCCCGCCTGTAATCCCAGCACTTTGGGAGGCCGAGGCGGCTGGTGAGGTCAGGAGAGCAAAACCATCCTGGGTAACATGGTGAAATCCCGCCTCTACTAAAAATACAAAAAAATTAGCCGGGTGAGGCCGGGCGCGGTGGCTCAAGCCTGTAATCCCAGCACTTTGGGAGGCCGAGACGGGCGGATCACGAGGTCAGGAGATCGAGACCATCCTGGCTAACATGGTGAAACCCCGTCTCTACTAAAAAAACACAAAAGCTAGCCGGGCGAGGTGGCTGGCGCCTGTAGTCCCAGCTACTCGGGAGGCTGAGGCAGGAGAATGGCGTAAACCCGGGAGGCGGAGCTTGCAGTGAGCTGAGATCCGGCCACTGCACTCCAGCCTGGGCGACAGAGCGAGACTCCGTCTCAAAAAAAAAAAAAAAAAAAAAAAAAAAATTAGCCGGGTGAGGTAGTGGGCGCCTGTAGTCCCAGCTACTCAGGAGGCTGAGGCAGGAGAATGGCGTGAACCCAGGAGGCGGAGCTTGCGGTGAGCCGAGATCCTGCCACTGCACTCCAACCTAGGTGACAGAGCGAGACTCCATCCCCCCCCAAAAAAAAATCTTTCCTAAGACTGCCCAGCGATAAGGGTAAGTCTACCCACCTCCTGACTAGCAGGGACCAGGCTAACCAGGAAAATTATGATTTTCCTGCAATACACTGCAACTTTCAATAAATGCCAGGAAATCTTTCTTTTAAGTACATACATTTATTAAGTATGCAAGAAAAAAACCATTTAGGTAATAACTGCTTAAGAATAGATGCAACATGTCCAGAACAAATCTGATGCTCTGTATTTTAACTTTTTTATTTTATTTTTTTCTTTTTCTTATTTAACTTTAAAAAAAAAAAAAATCACAGTTAAACTTGGATCCTTCATTTTACCCCAACAAAAACTAACTTTTTATAGAGAAGGACTTTAACAAGTAATGTCAACAAGGCATTCTAAAATACTCATAATTTAAACAACTTGCAAGGAGACAACTATTTTTTTTGAGACAGGGTCTTGCTCTGTCACCCAGGCTGTAGTGCAGTGGCGCAATCTCAGCTTACTGCAACCTCTACCTCCCAGGTTCAAGTGATTCTCCTACTTCAGCCTCCTGAGTAGCTAGGACTACAGGCATGTACCACCATGCCCGGTTAATTTTTTGTATTTTTAGTAGAGACAGGGTTTTGCCATGTTGGCCAGGCTGGTCTCGAACTCCTGACCTCAGGTGATCTGCCTGCCTCAGCCTCCCAAAGTACTGGGATTATAGGCGTAAGCTACTGCACCCGGCTCCCCGGAAACAACTATTTAAAAAAACAAAACAAAACTTTTTTTTAAGGCTAAAAAGTGTTTTGAGTTGTGTATGCCCTGCTTAAAGTTTCAGTTGTTCCTTTTCTGGATTTATTGCTATTGTTAGCAACAGTTGCAGCTATTTACAGTTCATACCAGGGAGTGTATATTTCTGTAGCTGCTCTCTCATTTTGAGTTAAAAGATAAGCTACACAGCACCAGGTCTGTTCCTGAGAAGGTAAGAAATCTTAGCTTAGTTAACTGCCCAGTAATGTAAATATCATGTTTTTGTTTTGTTTTGTTTTGTTTTTTGAGACGGAGTTTCGCTCTTGTTGCCCAGGCTGGAGTGCAATGGCGCGATCTCAGCTCTCTGCAACTTCCACCCCTCAGGTTCAAACAATTCTGCCTCAGCCTCCCAAGTAGCTGGGATTACAGGCATGTGCCACTACACCCGGCTAATTTTTGTACTTTTAGCAGAGACGGGGTTTCAACATTTTGACCAGGCTGGTCTCGAACTCCTGACCTCAGGTGATCCGCCTGCCTTGGCCTCTCAGAGTGCTAGGATTACAGGCATGAGCCACTGCACCCGGCCAATATCATGTTTTAATCAGGGAAGTCTTAGCTCCAGTTCAAGAAGTGCAAACCTGACAATGTACTGACAATGATGTAGCTGAAGGGACATATTATTGTTCTTCTATACTGGCCTCAAAAAGGTAGGAGGTTCTCTAAATGGACTTCTGTTATCTACACAGAGATCCATGGCACTGTTATCCATGGAAGATCTAAACCTTAACTGCATTTTCTGTATCAGTGGTTCTCCAACTGTGGTCCCTAAGATCTACAGCATCAGTGGAGGACTAACTAGAAATGCAAAACTAGGGCTCCCACTCCAGACCTACAGAATCAGAAACTCTGGATGTGGACCCAGCAATCTGTATTTTAACACATTTTCCAGGTGATTCTAATGCACGATAAAGTTTGAGCACCACTTTTTTTTTGTCCTCTGCCAAAAGGGAGGAGCCTGGAGGAGAACTCAGTGGACAGGCCCAGTGGTTGTTATACAAAAATTGGACTTTCCCAAGAGGGGATGAAATGGCATGAGGTAGGAGATAGCATGAAGTCTCTCCAAAGAATGAGAATGACACTCCCTGACTAGGACAAAGTCAGAGCTAATTTAATGCAGTGTTACAGCAGATGCTTCTAACAGTTGGTGAGAGGACAATGATAAAGCTCCCAAGAGTGTCTGCCTGTTGTCTTGAGTTCTCCTGTAGGGTGGGGGAGTCAGGGATAAGAACCTGATTCTAAGGCCTAAGATGGCAGTCTATTTCTGCCCAGTATCCTCACTGGGACACACTGCCAAATAGAGATGATGCATAGTTTCCTTATCCTAGACACCAGATCACCACTGATGACTGATAACGTCTCTGTTAATACATCTACCTTTACCCCATCAGGAACCAGGCAATCCTATAATTATCCCACTATCGTGGAAAAAAAAATATGTGATTGAAGCCACACAGATCAAGAGAAAAACTTTTAAGATTTTGGCTCTGGAAGCAATAAACCTTAAGTTTTAAGCTTGCTTATCTTTGTCCTTTAATAATATCGTGGATTTTTTTTTCAGCCTGGTATGTAGTTTTTGCGATGCAGCAACCAAGTGTACATCATGTTGCATAAATGTACATGTGTCATGATTTAAATACCTGTTTCAAGTTGATATCCTAAATAGTTATTAGCTTTTATTTGTTTATTTATTTATTTATTTATTTTTTTTGAGACGGAGTCTTGCTCTGTCGCCCTGGCTGGAGTGCAGTGGCCGGATCTCAGCTCACTGCAAGCTCCGCCTCCCGGGTTCACGCCATTCTCCTGCCTCAGCCTCCCAAGTAGCTGGGACTACAGGCGCCCGCCAGGTCGCCCGGCTAGTTTTTTGTATTTTTAGTAGAGACGGGGTTTCACCATGTTAGCCAGGATGGTCTTGATCTCCTGACCTCGTGATCTGCCCGTCTCGGCCTCCCAAAGTGCTGGGATTACAGGCTTGAGCCACCGCACCCGGCTAGCTTTTATTTATTTAGTTAGTTTTGAGACAGGGTCTCACTCTGTCACCCAGGCTGGAGTGCAGTGGCATGATCAAGGCTCACTGCTGCCTCAACCTCTTAGGCTCAGGTGATCCGCCTACCTCACTGCCCACCTCTCCCCCAAACTTCCCCAATAGCTGGAACTACAGGCTCGTGCCACCATGCCCAGCTAATTTTTTGTATTTTTTGTAGAGATGGGGTTTCACCACGTTGCCCAGGCTGTTCTCAAACTCCTGGACCCAAGCAGTCTGCCCGCCTTGGCCTCCTACAGTGCCAGGATTACAGGCATGAGCCACTGCATCCAGCATTATTTGTTTTAAAAGTAGCATATGACAGCTATAAACCACAACAGCTAAGCCCTAGTAGATAAAGGTCTGGGGAATAAAAGCACTTACGTGTTACAAGACAACTCTGAAAATGTTACTGGCCCTATACATGTAAGCAGAAGCTTTTCAACTTTTTCACAATGATATTAGAATAATTTTACCTAATTACAGAATACAGCTGCAATACATTTCTCTTACGGTATGACACCTGTATTCACAATGTTCTACATAGTTTGTAAGTATTATCTGAATTATCAAAGCTGTATAGCAACTGAAGTTAGGCTATGAAGTCAGACAGAACCAGGTAGGAGTCTGACTCTGAGACTTACTAGGTACATGACTTTAGGTAAACTAAGCCTCAGTTTCTTCCTCTGTAAAATGGGAATAACTGCACCCACTTCATAAGAATGCCTTAAGGATTAAATAGTGCCTGTGAAGCGCTAAGGCTAGTACCCAACACTAGCACACAGTAAGCAAACAGAACAATAGCCCCTAAAGATGTCTATATCCTTAATACTCAGAACTTGTATGTAATGGTAAGGGCAAGTGTTAGTTAAGGTTGTAAATGGAATTAAGTTTGCTAATCAGCTGGCCTTAAAATGGAGAGATTATCCTGCATTATGCAGTGGGCCCAGTGTAATCACAAAGGTCAGTGTAAGTGAAAGAGGGAGGCTAGAGAATAAATGTCAGTGTCAGAGAAAGAAAGCTATGTTTGGCTAGGCACGGTGGCTCACAACTGTAATCCCAGCACTTTGGGAGGCTGAGGCAGGAGGATCACTTGAGCCCAGGAGTTTGTGCCCAGTCTGGGCAACATAGTGAGATCCTATCTCTACAAAAATAAAAAAAAATTAAGTAAATTAAAAAAAAAAATGCTTTTCTGCTGGCTTTGAAGGAAGAAGGGGCAATGAACCAAGGAATGCAGGTGGCCTCTAGATGCTGGAAAAGGCAAGGAAATGAATTCTCCCCTTAAGCTCCCAGAGGAAACACAGCCCCACCAACACCTTGATTTTCGCCCAGTGAGATCCATTTCTGACCTCCAGAACTGTAACATACATTTTTGTTGTTTTAAATAACTGAGTTTATGGTAATTTGTTACAGCTGCAATAGAAAACAGATATACACTGTTGATTCATTATTATTAATGCATACCAAATAATTATTTCCCTTTCAATTAAAAATATATTTCTAAATAGCTCAAAATGTCAGTCATAGAGATAACAAAATAGTGATAATTAGTGCTATAGTTAGTTAAATTAGTTTGTCTGAATGATTAATTTCACAAAGTAATTTGAGTTCAAAGGGATTCACTCTTTTTTTAATCTCCAATGATTTACCAAAAAGTGTCCCATATATGATTATAATATTCTGGTGAATGAAAATAATCTGGTAAAATGAACCATCAATCACACTGCTAAGTAATACAACAAGAAAATGAAATTCTCGGGAACACTGAAAAATAGCATGTTCTAAGTGTATATAAGATTCAGTCACTGTAAACAGCTTGACAAAAGTAAAAATCTAAGAATGATGCTTCCTATTGATAAGAATACAATTTTCACTGAATAAAGAACTAATTTTTAAAACTCTACGAAACATATTCATACCAAATAAACTTGTAAATGGCTAGAACATTAGTGAACATATGTGAAAAATGCAATCTTAGTACATGTGTTTTTAGTGTAAAATGCCAATTCTACATTTTAGATAGTGGCCTTCCCAAGATGAAATGTCCATATACCAGCTGAGGCACAGTTTATCCCTGGAAGTACAGGAAGAAATTTAGAACTTTAATTTTTAAAAACTGTATCTTTTAAACTTTCAATTTTCCTCTGTGTATGTTTTATAATGTACTTAACAGATCAGTACAATAGTATACCCATCATTTATAGATAATCAGAATTTGGATCTTAATTTTTTTCTGATGGAGAGTGCATGATTGAAAAAGTCCGGAATATCAATAACAAGAATTACCAAGCCACTGCCTTTGTCATAGCCTTGTGCTTGATTTTGGTCTAAAAATGCACATATAGGGAGTTCAAACAAAAAAATCTCCAGCAATTACTAAATCAAGTTTGCCGTCAACCTTTTAAACAGGTTAGCCACACGCAAAGTGTGTCAAATGTTTCAAAGTAGCATTTATTTTTTAAAAAGCATGTTATGAGGTAGACTTATATCACATATTCACTGCATTTATAATATAAAGTTTTTTTATTAAAACCTTATATTTTTATGTAGGTATGTATATAGATAAAATAAACTCATCTACAACTCTAAGTTCATCCATTTGAAAGACTCAAAACAATTCAATTAAAAAGGTAAAAATTATAATTTTAGAAAGCTTTTGTAATTCTGAAATGAAGAACATTTGATCTGTCCAAAAATTTGTGGGAGCGAGGTGGTTTTAATTTTAGAAGTTATTTTACTAAATTATACATTTTATAGCTAATTCTCAATGAATGTGAATATCTTTATTAGAAGGTAGGTGAAAGATACTATAACTCTTTTATTATTTTGTACCCATCATGTCAAAATGATTACATCTAAGTAGGACCAGCTACATAACTTGTGAGCACAGTACAAAACAAAAATGCAGTGCCTTTGTTCAAAAAGTTGAGAATTTCAAGATGGCTATAGCAAACCATTAAAGTAAGCATGAGGCCTTTCAACTTTTTTTTTTTTTTTTTGAGACAATCTCAATCTCACTCTGTTGCCCAGGGTGGAGCGCAGTGATGTGCTCTCAGCTTACTGCAGTCTCAACTTCCTGGGCTCAGGTGATCCTCCCACCTCAGTTTCCCAGGTAGCTGGGACTATAGGTGCATGCCACCATGCCTGGCTAATTGTGTTTTCATTTTTTGTAGAAATGGGGTCTCATTATATTCCCCAGGCTGGTCTCAAACTCCTGGGCTCAAGCAATCTTCCTGCCTCGGCTTCCCAAAGTGCTGGGATTACAGGCGTGAGCCACTGCACCCGGCCTACATGGAATCTTTCTAAATATGGGGCACTATGTAACTGCACATGTGCAACCCCTTTAAAGCCAGCCCTGAATAGAAGTCTCTTGCAGCTACAGCTATGGAATACCAAGATGATAGTTATCTTTGTCCCTTGAGTTCCCAGTACTAAACTAGGCATATAATAGCGATTCAAATGTTTGTGGAATGAAAAACTGAGTCTTAACTTGCAGTTTTCCAGGTCAGTGAGAAATGTTTGGTTGCTTATGGTTAGAACAAATCTTACCCTGATGAATATAGTCTGTTAATAATAATAATAAATGATGGATTCCTCTATTACGGAATAATCTGCACACTGCATTCTGCTGGCTTCATGAGAGCTTGAAGCCACATATGGTGAAGGTTCATTTGATTAATTCAACAAATATTTATTGAATAACTACTCTGTGTCAAGTCCTGTACCAGGCACTGAGGATACAAGAATAAATAAAACAGTCTCTGCCCTCAAGGAGCTTACAGTCTAGCATAGGAACTTAAAACACCTCAGAACCTACTGAGAAGACTCTCTGGTTATCTAGTATATTATCTAGAATACTCCAAATTTCCTAAAAATGTGAATCTAAAATTTATCAGAAAACAGTTGGGCAATTGAAGATGCAGTGAAATTTAAAAGAAAATTCAAATATTCACCCTTTAATGTAAAAACCATGAAATCTAAATGAGGGAGAAACTTAAGAAAGCTGAAAATTCTACCTATTTTAAAGACTTTGGACCAAATTTAAACTTCAAAAATTATTTTATTATCTCTGGGTGACATTTTCATTTATAATGGCATTTATATACACATACATATAGGAGGTGTATGTGAGATATATTCCTTGGGGCTTTTGATAAAACCCGTATCTTTATCCCTAGTTCATTTACAACTAAAGAGAGCAGCATAATGGTAACTTTGAGATTTTCCTTTTGATAGTAATTTCCATTAACATTTGGGAGAAATTTTTAGGACATGATTTAGAATCATTTCTAGAATATAAATTTCAGTACAATCTTATTCTATAATGAGACAAAACTGTGTCTTTGTAACAATATGTGATAATTTAAGCCTATGTTTTTATGGTTATTGAAAAAGTTTAATGGCATCCAAAATACTCTTTTGTCTATCTGAATTTTTTTCCTGTACTCTTCTTCTTTTTTCTTAAAAGCATGATAGACCCCTCTGCAAATACAGAGCCTTTGTTGTTGCTTTGCTGTACTTTGGTACATTGCTGTTTATTCCTTAATCTAGCAGCATCCTTAGTTTGTAGTATATCTTACTTAGTTGCAACTAAAAAAAATTGGTAGCCTAGGCTTTAACTGGGAGTTTCTATTATCTAGAAGGTTACTAGGAACCTTTCAGAAAAGTGGAAAGCAACCAAAAGAGCTGTCTCAAAGACTGTGCCCCCCAGAGTTTTTCCAGCTCTTACTGTAGACACTCTGAACAGGCACAGTTATCTCAAGTCCAAGCTCATAACAGCATATTAGAAGAAAGTGGGGAGCCTGTGAGAGGCAGGCATATTGATAGTGTGGGAGGAGACATAGCAAATTACTTAGCAGATATTTAAAAATTTTTTAAATCCAACAGCAGTCTGAGGCAAATGATTCTGTATACCTCAGGGCTGAGAGAATCACTTTATAACATATTTGTTATAGCCCTTTACATTTTACGAAGTGTTTTACATACATCAGAGCTGGATACTTATAATAATACACTATGAATATAACTTTAACTTTTCATTATGAAAATGTGAATTATACTGAGCATGATGTTTAAGAAGAAGGCAGGAAGGTATACTAACATACCTGAAATACTCACATCAAAAATAATTACAAGTTTTAAATTTTGGCACTTAAGAGATATACATTAGCTATCCAAAAATTAATATGTACGGTTCCTTCAAGACCAACACGGGGTATCACTGAGTGAATTTTCACAGCACTCAGTGACTGCTGGTCATTAAATGGGGATGATTGTCATCAGTATAAGTATCACACTGTTTGTCCTGCTAAATGCAAGTTTAACAAGATACTTGTGGATGCCAGTACCACATATTCTGACAAATAAGGGAAACACTAGGCTTTTAAAAGATTCTCGGAGTGTTTTCCCTATATTGCACTTTCTAGATAACACAATTTTAACAATGATATAATGTGATCTTGGTTCTAGACACAGGATTGGGGAACACATGAATTACCTTTTTCTTGTTCCTCTTCTTAAAATTTTTAGTATAGTCTCAGAAATATAGCAAGGAGAAATAACAAAATATACATGTGCTTTGGGCTTCTGAGGAAAAAAGACCACCCACACACATTTTTAAAAGACTAAAATAGATGTCTCTTCTGCTTTAGCCATTTCATTTTCACAACTGAAAATAAGGAACTACTATATATTTGATGTCCCTAACTCATTAAACATAGCATTGCCATAAATGCACTGTTCTGCAGAAAACTTTTTAAAACAGGAGCACAATTTGTACTACATTTACTAACAATTATACTACATTACCAATTATGAATTATGAATAAAACTGAATAAAATTCAGAGTAAAAAACATCAGATTAGATTTTACTAATCTAAATTTACACTCAAGTGAGATGGGGCTTTGAAATGTTAAGAAGTAATTTCCTCCAATACTATAGCATTCCTGATGCCCTTTAATTCCTTGATTAATATTCCTTGATAACTTTTTGATCATCCCCATACCTCAGGGAGGACAAAGGTTCTTTTGAGTTTGCTGGCTGTTAATTTTTAATTCTCATCTGTGTGGCTCTGTTTTTTTCACAAGGCCATTTATCCTTCATTTTTCTTTTCTATTTTACAGCTGCTTATTCTGCTTGAAGTTTTTTAGTTAGGAAAGGCCAGAATGTGTGCCCTGAGTTTATGATAGTCTCATGAAAATTGTTAATCTTATAAATTTTTTTTACATGATACAAATGGTAAGCTAGCTCTATAATTAAAAAAAAAAAAAAAAAAAAAAAAAAAAAAAAAACTTCCAGAAGGTACTAAACAAATAACAGGCCAGCTTACCATACTTTACAAACTAAAGAGCACAATGGTAAAGCAGTAAGCACAGGCTTTGGAAAAAGAAACAAACCTGGGTTTGAATCCCAGTGCTGCCTCTCACTGCCTACTCCATGACTTAAGGCAAGTCATTTAATCTTTCTGACCCACTATTCCCTCCAAAGTAAACTGGGGCTCATTCCACCTACCCTGCAAGTTTTTGTGAGGGTTAGTAGTGAAGTCTGTACATTATTTGACACATGACAGGTACTCTGTAGTAGTTAAAGAATCATTGGCTGAATTTTGAGTTGGGCAACTTTGCTGGTCTAGCATGTGACATGGAACTCTTTCCAGAGTTGATACGATTTATGAAGTTTCTTTTGAATATCAATATGACCACTGTACTTGGTAGGTTATTTTTAAATAATAACATAGTTTGGGTGTTTTCACCTCCAAAACTAATTTTATTTTATTTTTATCTATTTCTTTTTTTTTTGAGGCAGAGTCTTGCTCTGTTGACCAGGCTAGAGTGCAGTAGTGCAATCTCGGCTCACTGCAACCTCTGCCTCCCAGGTTCATGAGATTCTCCTGCCTCAGCCTCCTGAGTAGCTGAGATTACAGGCGCCTGCCACCATGCTTGGCGATGATTTTTGTATTTTTGGTAGACACGGGGTTTCACCATGTTGGCCAGGCTGTTCTCAAACTCCTGACCTCAAGTGATCCACCCACCCCAGCCTCCCAAAGTGCTGGGATTACAGGCATGAGCCACCATGCCCAGCCTATTTTTATTTTTTGAGATAAGGTCTGGCTCTATTGCCCAGGGTGGAGTGCAATAGTGCGATCTGGGCTCACTGCAGCCTCCACCTTCCAGGCTCAAACCATCCTCCCACCTCAGCCTCCTGAGTAGCTGGGACTATAGGCATGTACCAACATGCCCATCTAATTTTTGTATTTTTGGTAGAGACGGGGTTTTGCCGTGTTGCCCAGACTGGTCTGGAACTCCTGGGCTCAAGCAATCCTCCCACCTTGGCCTCCCAAAGTCCTGGGATTACAGACGTGAGCCACTGTGCCCATCCCTATTTTCTTTAAAAAATATGTTTTTTACAAAACGTATGGCAAGTCTATGTATTTACTGTGCTTTGTGGTAATTTTCTCAATGACAAAAAATTTCCAGTTTTGTTAACATCCATGGTAAAATGATATAATTTCAAAAATTTGTTTTAGAGCCAAGATCCTTGTAACCTCTATAAATGTGTGTGAATAGTTAGTTGGCAGGTCCTACAAAGAAATGTCATTTTTATTCATGTATTTTGGGTTGTTTAAACATTTATGTAAGATTTAAAATACTTTTCTTCTTATGGCTAGAAGTCTCAGCTTCTACTCCCATGCCTGCCTTTTTAAAATCTATTGGCCAGTTTAAAGGTATTCACAATAATACAACTTATAGACAAAGTGTCCATAAGTCATTGTTTCTAACAGACAGCATAACACGGTAGAAATTGCCCTGAGCAAGGAATTAGAAGACTGGAATTCAAGTCCCAACTCTGCCACTAACTTTGCAGGATGACCTTAGGCAAGTCACGTCACTTCTCTCATTTGTCAGTTAATGCAAATGATTCCATTCTAAGTTATTTTCCACCTCTAAAATTACTTTCATTTACTATTATTATTTTTTAAATAATGAAAACACTTTCTGGGAATTGTCTTAAGCACCAAATGGGTAGAGAAGAATTTTTTTTTTTTTTTTTTTTTGAGATGGAGTCTCGCTCTGTCGCCCAGGCTGGAGTGCGGTGGCGCAATCTTGGCTCACTGCAACCTCCACCTCCCAGGTTCAAGCGATTCTCTTGCCTCAGCCTCCTGGGTAGCTGGGATTATAGGTGTACACCGCCACGCCCGGCTAATTTTTGTATTTTCAGTAGAGATGGGGTTTCACCATGTTGGTCAGGCTGGTCTCGAACTCCTGACCTCGTGATCTACCCACCTCGGCCTCCCAAAGTGCTGGGATTACAGGCATGAGCCACCATGCCTGGCCGGGTAGAGAAGAATTTACTGCTGATTAAGGTTATGTTTTTCAACCTGCAATCCAGAGACCCTCAGAATAAAGATTACTTGAGGTTCCTATGAAAAATGCAAATTCCTGTCTTTCCCCTGGCTGAATCAGAATCTCATAAGGTGAGGCTCAGGTTTCTGCATTTTTCACAAGCTCTGTAATGGTTACAATACACCCTAATGTTTGAGAACCAGTGGCCTAGAAAGAATGCAACCTAAGAGGGCAAGGCTAGTGCATAGCTTAAATTGCTCCAGCCTTTGGTAATCCCTTCTAAACACAGTGCCACCCATGTGGAGGAGACTGCAAGAAAGCTGTTATTCAAAGAAGAACAGTCAGCCTTGTGCTTGAGTCCTGCTTTATACTTATGTGTTTCATAAGAAAACACAAGGCAAGTCTTCATATCAGCACTTAGTCTTGATATCCAAGTCACTGACTACTGTACTTATGATAACAGCTTGAAGAGGACTGCAACTCTCCCCTCACTAATGGTGACAGAGTTGGCTTGTGACACCTGGCTCAGGGAAGAAAAATGAGTAAACCCCTACCTCTACTCTTGATTCCTCTTCCACCCCAATACTGTTAACACATCATCCTGTGTGATTCAAATAATCTGGCAAATGAAATACAGAAAAATCTAAGTCATATTGTTCTTATCACTCTATGACCAGATATTGTACTGATCTAATTTTAAAAATCCTTTTCTGTGCAATAGAAATAAAACTAAAGCCTATTCCGTCTCCGTTCCTTTCTAATGCTGTTGATAGGAACAAAATATCAAGTAAGGATACATGCTAGAGATGTTAAATTCATACAAGTAAAGTAAATTACAAAGAGAGGTGGTAATATTTGCTTCTAGAATTTCACAATAAAATCCCTCTCACCATGAAAATCTTTTTATAATTTTAACAGGAAACTTAAAAGACATTTTGTTGCAAGATTATCAATAATTATAAGAATAATGCCATTATCTGTGCTCAATATGGATAAACATAACAGCAACTTTAAAAGACCAAGTATACTCATAAGTGAAGATGAAATTTCTTTTTCAACAACCAATATGCCAATATCCAGCTTCTAGGTTTTATTCAATTCTAATGTCATGGGTTTCTCCTACTCCAATCAAAACTCCTGCCAAATGTCCACAAAATTGACACCAAAATCAACAAACACAAAGAAAGAGAGGGACAGGGAGAGGGAAAAGAGAGAAATAGTGAGGAAGAAAGGAACTTGACAAGAGCTACCATGCAAAATGACCAGAAGAACTGGAGTTCAGTGGCACAGATCAGCAGGAGCAGAGGAATGCTGAAAAAGATGATGCTGCATAGAGTCTAACTTGGAGATGCCTGTATGATGCTGGATGACCAAGTACTAAGGTCACAAGTGTGTTCATGGACCCATAAGAACCAGGATCTTGACCCAAACTTGTAAGATCTTCTAAAAAGAAAATACTTCATCTAAATTGAAGTAATTCCTAAGTCAAACACCAGAAGAGTTCCTTATTTGATGTAAGTTGTGCCTAAAACTTTGGCTGATACAAAGAAACCCGTCCACTAAGGCACCCTGAGGCAATCTGACAATGTGTTGGAGAGAACTTTGTTGTCAGTACCACATCATTATGAGAGTACAGAGAACGGATCACCCGCAAGGGACTGGCTTCTTTGGGCAAGCAGTCAACAAGTTCACTGCACTGTTTGTCAAATCCCAACAAGCGAATCCCATAGCCATGTGGGGAGGAAATCATTCGCCCATCGGGGCTGAAGCAAAGTTCTTTGATGTAACCCCTGCCTACATTGGCTTCTTCAATGTAATGAGTCAGTCGTAGAGAACAGCGAGGTGAGACAGGTCGCACTGGAGCTCCTTCTTGGAATTCATAGACACAAGTACACTAGGGGGAGAGAAGGGAGACAAACCAAGGTTACAGAGCCCAAATAGTGCTACAGATATTCCTTGTTTTTAAAAAGCTCAACAGATTGCCAAAGCCACAGAATTGTTACAAGAAATCACTCAGAATAATCCTATCCCCCTCCCAACTAACAAAACTTGTAGGCCCCGTACTTTCTTATCTTCATAAGCTAAGGTTATTCTGTGTTATGATGCTTTAAAGCCTTTTGTTCCCTGAGGCTGCCTGTGACTTCTGTAGTAATACATTCTCTTTTCTAAGGGCAACAACAATGTTGATATTTTAAAAATTCCTGGAGTACATCCAAGCCCTAGAGTATCTTACCTCTTCCCCTATACAATTCAAAGGCTCTTCTCTTCTCTCCTTTCAGTTGTGGCCTCTAGGACCAGTGAGATCCTTGGAAGACTCTTGCTTTCCAGAGTGATGAGAATCATAAAGTCATTTAACACCTTTCCCCCTAGTCATCAGTATAGTCCCTTCCTTTCCCAGAGTTTCCCCTGGTTTTTAAAAAAAGAAAATTATGATACTCAATTGGCTTAGTAAAATCTCACATTTAGCCAGCTTAGCTGAAACATTTCAGACCTATGTTTATTATACAAGGGTTTCTTTTTTTTTTCTTTGTGGGGGGAGGTGAGATGAAGGAGGCAAGATTTAAGAAGGTGGGCAAAATCTGAGCTGATGCTGGCCTTTAAAGTATGTCCCACCTTGTTCAACCCCAGCAGGAGAGGAATAAGAAGAGTTTGGAAGGGATAATTATACCATATGAAGCAAGAGAGGACAGAAACAGGAGAGTCGAGAAGCAGCATCTCTAGCAGTATGCCCTTGAAGGCAGAGACTGCAGTTAGTGATCGGCCTAAGGTCTGCACACACGGCAATGGCAATTTGTCCAATGAGCCCTGTTGAAGGTGGAGTGCTGCTGCCTGTACCTCCTCATCATCACTGTTGCTTGAGCACCGAAGAAGAGTGGCCCAGCCTTTTGGGTGCAGCTGTAAGGATGTGATGCAGTTTCCATGGTCACTCTCACCAAGAACTTCAGGGGTTACGACTTCAAGACTATTTCGTGGTGAAACTCCTGAGATACAAGAAAAGGAGGATGTGGAATTTGTATTATCAGAAAACTAAGGCAGTTCATCAAAGCTTTTATTTCTGGCAGCCACCTCCCATGCCATCATTCCTTAGTCTGCCCCTCATGCTACCATATGTGAAAGAGCATGGTACTCCCCAGTATATGGTGTGTGAGTTTTGGCAGGGTGAAAGTGTGGGGAAATGGTATAAATAGAACGAAAGAATCCAAGTTCCCACAGCAGTAATCATCGCCGACCTAAGGCTAAGGCATAGAAGCTGACTACGGGTTCTTAATCTCAGAAAGCTCTTTATTTAAGTAAGAACCAAAGTTGTGTGACATGAAAGGACTCTAGAAAGGTAAAAGGTAACAATTCTCATGTTATTGGACCTGGTGCTTTCTGGTCCAGAGAAGGAGATACCTGGAAGCCACGAGGATTGCCTTTAAGCAAATAAAAAGATCAGGACTTATGCCCCCGCAACAACAACACTATAAACAAAAAATAAAATTTTGGAAATGAGGAAGGACACCTCACATAAAGGCATGTCAAAACAAGGGATGGGAGACATTGCCAATCATACATCTTCCTGGTGATTCTACTATGCCTCCTCATTTCCTTCTGCCTAACACCCAATGAAAATGACTGCTGGAGTAAGGCACTGTTACTAATGGGAGTATGTTATATCCTTCAGGTGCATGAAAAACCACTTTCATAGACACTGTAAGGAAGCAACTTAGAAATTTAATAGGAAGGGAAATATTTCAACACTTCTCTGACTGCAGAAGGAGATACTTTGAAGGTAATGAGCTCCCTCTGTCAGATCCTTTGTGAATTGCTTGTCAAGCAGATGTGTTAACTTCTTTTTAAAGATTCCCTTTAGATTACTACATCATTAACAGAAACCTGTGAAGCTCTAAATTACACTGCTATAACAAAACTCTACTGAAATAACTATTTCACATGTGATTGAACTTTAACAATTTTAGAGAAAAACGCTTAAGAATTAATTTGGAAAACCTATAACAAAACCAGACAAAAAATGCATTCTAAGTAGGTGGTTTGCTAACTGTGCCCCTTGGGGTTCCTCAGGAGCTGGCAAAAGTGGGGAACCACGTGTGAGCTGAGGTGGAGATGGGGTGAGGAAGACTGGAGGGTCAAGAGCCTCCCTAATTTTTTTTGAACCAGAGCTACTTTGATTTTATTTGTGCTACATCTCTTAAGAATCCACAGCAGATTTCATGTCAAAAATAGAGTTCTAATGCTGAAATGCATTTGAAAGCCTCTGCTCTATACAGCTATTATATCTGCCAAAGGATGGTGTTAACATACTCTGACAACTGAAGATGCAGGATTTCCAACATTTAGAGCAACTTCACCTATAAGCCCCACCTTCTCCCATGTTTTCCCTCTCTTTCCACCCTCTCATTTTCCTCTTCTTTCCAGCCTTCTCATATATCATCTCTTCCCTCATTCTCAACTCTCTGTGGCATAGAACTGCTGTATATTTGTGTTTGTGTGTTTACCACTGGTCAATAACAAGCAAGCATGTTAACTATTCTTTTCTTCTTAAATTAAGTTTCTTTTTCTTGTGGATGGTGTAGTCAATCAATAAAGATTTTTCTCAATGATTATTAGAAGCCTTGACTTGTTTCCCATAGCACAAGTAGAAGGAGAACAGGAAGAATCTGCAAAAGATGTTTGTGTTACAAATCAAAGGAAAAATGTTATACTTCTGGGCATAAATCTTTACATTTAAGATGAGGAGCCTTTAACCTTAAAGTGAAATATCACAGACTTCAGTATCCAGAGGCAAGTGGATAGGCCATAGGTTAGGGTAGAAAGAGCTCTTAAACCATTCTACTGACATAAGTAGCCATGCAAGATAACCAGCATCTTCCAGGCAAAGCCACCCAGTGAAAACACAAATTAGAAGTCTGAGATTTAGTCTCTGCCCAAAATATGAAGGTAGAGAAATCTCTATTTCCAAAAGTGACTCAAAATGAAAAAAAAAAAAAAGCCGTATCTGGCTCCTAATAGTTCACAAAGAGAAGAACAAACAATAAATAATGTAAGAGCTTAGATGTGGATTAGTATGAAGAGGAATAGTATGTGGAATTTGTATAGGTAGAAACCATTTCAATTGGGGGGTGGAAGGTACAGGGCACAGCACCTAGTTCTGCCAGAATGGCTAGGAAAAAACTGGGAAATACAGAGTGGAGCCAGATGGTAGCTCACTTTATCCTACAAACCCTTTGAGGCTGTCAGGCATTGCATAGACAAATAAATGGCAGAGCAAAAAGTCTGAGGGTAGGCAGGTGACTTCCACAATTACCTGAAAATTCATGCCTTATATTTATACAGAACTTTCACATGCATAATCTCATTTAATTTTCACAACAATCTTGATTGAAATCTACATTTCTGGACTACTTCCTCTCCAAACTAGACCAAACTAAGTCCAGCTAATAAAACCAAAGCTCATATTCCATTAAGATTTAACTCAAGATATTCAACCCCAGAGACTCAGTTAGCTTTTTGAAGATGATGACTGAGGGATAAATCATCTCATCTCCATTGCTTTTATTTTTATGGATCAAAACTATAAAATTGATTTTAATCAATAATTAATCAGATTGGCAGAATCTGTTGTTACAAGATTATAAAATCCAACTTTTAACCTACCTTCTCTTTGAGAGGCTCGTGACATGTGTTTCTCAGAAGAATTAGAATCACTATGATGACAAGGTGAGCCAGAAACTCTAGGACCAGATGAACTTGATGAAGTGGTCAAATCTTAAAAATATAAAAAAATTCTGACAATAAACCTAGCATAACTCTGGTAGTGGCTCTTAACTTTTTAATTATTCTGCTCAAACCATAGTTTTAACATTTAAAAAAAATGGTCATATATAACTGGCCTATAAGACTGAGGAAGGCAAGACAGCTCTTTGAAGTGTTCTAAGATCTAGTCCCTTTCTGAATCTTTTATATCAAAGACTTGACTATGTGAAATAAAAATGAAAAACAAAATAATCATAGGAGCATCTTTGGATTCTCATCATTTCTGTACTAAAATGGAACCAAAAAATTCAATGAAAGTGAAAACTAAGCTCTTAAGCCTATTGTTTTTATATTAAAATAGGGTCCAAACATCAGGCCCATTACCAGAAACATGAAGAGATTCTTCTTTAAAGTATACCAAAAACTTCCATTATCATTATTGAAATTACGTGAATAGTCCTTTTTTTTTTTTTTTTGAGACAAGGATCTTGCTATGTTGCCCAGGCTGGACTCCTAATTCCTGGGTTCAAGTGATCCTCCCACCTCAGGCTCAGCATCCTGAGTAGCTGGGCCTACAGGCATGCACTACTGTGCCAAGTTTATGTGAATACTCTGAAATGTGACACAAAGTTTACATTGAAAAAAATAAAATGAGTATCAGGTAGTGGAGTCTGATATATTACTCCAAATAGCAATGTCTATTTCATCATCACATTTTGCTAGTGGTCCCATACCTATGTTAAGAATTCTTACTAGTCTAATATCCTGTGATGTTATTATCAGAATTACCGTTAGAAAACTGAAAACCTTGTTGGTTTTTGAGTTGAAATAGGCCAACTAGACATTCAAAATCACTATTTCTCACTAAGCTAGAGTTGCTTATCATGTTTAACTTAAAAGGCAAATTTGAATCTAAAAGGATTATACTCGTATATTTATGAAATCCCTTGTTTGCAAGTAAGTTGGTAAAACTTAAATTTCTAGTTTTAGCAATTACACCAGGCACTGCAGTACAATGATGTCTGTACTTTCCCAGAGGAATCTTCGGAAGTGGTCCTGTGCACATGGAGAAAGATTCCAACCTTTTTTTTCTTTTCTTTTCTTTTTTTTTTTTTTTTTGGACACAGGGTCTCTCTCTGTTGCCCAGGCTGGAGTGCAGTGGGGCGCAATCATGGCTCACTGCTGCCTCAACCTGCCAGGCTCAGGTGATCCTCCTGCCCCAGCTTCCCCAGTAGATGGGACTACAGATGCATGCTAGCGTATCTGGCTAATTTTTGTATTTTTCATACAGACAGGGTTTCACCATGTTGTGCAGGCTGCTCACAAACTCCCAGGCTCAAGCGATCCGCCCACCTCAGTCTCCCAAAGTGCTAGGATTACAAGCGTGAGCCACTGTGCCTGGCTAAATTTTTAAGTTATTTGTAGAGATTAGGTCTCCCTATGTTGCCCAGGCTACTCTGAACTCGTGGACTCAAGCGATCCTCCCACTTTGGCCTCCCAAAGTCATGGGATTACAGGTGTGAGCCCATGCACCTGGTCCCAACCATTCGAAGCTGCCTTTTAATAGCAATCTATTAGCATTCTATGTTCCAAATGCTTAAGTCTTTTTTCCCCTGGATTTTGTTTATAATGTAAATTATATTAATTTGTTTATAATGTAAACCACTCACCTCTTTCCCAAAGGTAGATGAAATATAGTCTTTTTTAAATCACATAATGTTGATAAAATACAATACTTAAGTTTTTCTGAACCCTAAATTCACTTAAGTCTAACAAAATCAGCAATGGGAGAAGAGACAGAGTTTTAGCAAGAGAGTGTTTAGAGAGTAATGAGATAAGATGGCACCAGCTATCTGTCTGGACATCTATAAGTCTAGGACACAGATAGACTTAAAACTAAAACTCTGTATTGACCATAACTTAATAAAAGCTCTGCTTGATTCCAGAAGGACTTAAGACCTTGTGCCATCACTAATTTTTGAGATAGTGATGATTTAAAATTACTGATGATAAGATCCTGTGGCTAGCATAAAGCTAAAAGAAAATACTTTAGGGTTGGCAGTTATTTCTCCTAGTCCATTTGTGATTCAGAGGTATATATGACTATGTCAGGGATACATACAAATCATTATACTTGCTTGGATAAAAACCCATCACTGAGCTTTCTAAAGAATGCCTTTTGTCTTCCCCTTTCCTGCTATCATTCTCGGAAAGGAAACATATATTATCTCTATGTTTGAGATTCTTGAGAAAAATCTTTTTGACCAAAAAAGAAAAGCTTACCTGAACTTGAAGTAGTTCTTCTTGCTCTTAAAATGGGATAGCTGCCTACTTCTAAAGACTTAGTTAAGTCAAGATCATGCAAAATTAAGAGATATCCAGAGGACGTTGAAATCAACATTTTGGAACAATCTGGTGTTAACCTCATTCGCATGAGAAAACGTGTGTGAAAGAATTTCTTATGTGGACACCCATCTTCTGTATACCTACAGGAGAAACCAAGCCAACAAAATCTAGAGTTATCATAAATATAATGGTTCAGTAATAATCATATTTTTGCCCTTCAAAATAAAATTTAGGGAGGATGAGGCGAGCTTGGTCAGTGGGCTCAAAGTTACAATTAGGAGGAATAAGTTCTAGGGTATTATATTGCACAATAGGGTGATGATGGTTAGTAGTAAGATACAGTATATTATAAAATAGCTAGAAGAGTGACTGTTACATGTCCTTACGGCAAAGGAATGATAAGTGCATGCTAATACTGATTTGCTCATTATACAGCATATATGTTTCAAGACATCAAATTGTACCCTATAAATGCGTACAGTTACAATGTGTCAATTAAAAACTATTTGAGGCCAGGCATGGTGGCTCATGCCTATAACCCCAGCACTTTGGGAGGCCAAGGCAGGAGGATTGCTTGAGCCTAGGAGTTCAAGACCATCCTGGGCAAGATGGTGACCCCATCTCTACAAAAATTTAAAAAATTAAAATAAATTAGCTGAGTGTGGTGGTGTGCACTCATAGTTCCAACCACTCAGGAGGCCGAGGTGGGAGGATCCCTTGAGCCTAGGAGTTTGAGGCTGCAGTGAGCTATGATCACACCACTGCACTGCAGCCTGGGTGACAGATAGATGCTATCTCTATTCAAAAAAAAAAAAATGGAAACTTCAAAAATGAGATGTCTTTCCAATAAATTTTATTTTATGTTAATAATTATTATTTAAAGTAATACATGTTGTTTTAATCAATTGTAGACTAATAATATTGTAATGATCATTAAATCCAGAAGAAATGTAACACTAATAGCCCTGTGGTTACAGAAAACAATTTTAAAAATTAATGTCAGTTTACATGCATATTTTTGATACCGATAAGAATGATCAGTAGGCTGGGGGTGGTGACTCACGCCTGTAATCCCAACACTTTGGGAGGCTGAGGCGGGAGGACAGATGGAGCCCAGGAGTTCAAGACCAACCTGGGCAACATAGCAAGACCCTGTCTCTACAAAAAATAAAAAATTAGCTGGAGACTGAGGTGGGAAGATGGTTTGAGCCTGGAATGTGGAGGGTGCAGTGAGCTATGACTGCGCCACTGCACACCAGCCTGAGCATATAACAGGATATAATTCTATGAGAAAATATAGTGAAAATGAGTACCAGAAGAAAAAGTTGTAAAACTTCCGGTTGTTAAAAAAAATATAATTTACAGTCAATGTATATTTAGATTTACATACATGCTTAATAATGTTTTTGCTCATCATTCCTTCCTTCATCTCCAACATTCCTTTTTGATCCTTTCTTTCTGAAGTGTATTCCTCAGAATTTTTTTTTTTTTTTTTTTTTTGAGATGGAGTTTTGCTCTTGTTGCCCAGGCTGGAGTGCAATGGTACTGTCTCAGCTCACTGCAACCTCCGCCTCCTGGGTTCAAGTGGTTCTCCTGCCTCAGCCTCCCAAGTAGCTGGGATTACAGGCACGTGCCACCACACCCATGCCTGGGATTACAGGCATGAACCACTGCGCCCGGCCAGAATTTTTTAAAGTTAGACTTTGTTGAGGTAAATTCTCTCATTTTTTATTGTTCTGAATTTTTTTTTTTTTTTTTAGACAGAGTTTCACTCTTATTGCCCAGGCTGAAGTGCAATGGCACAATCTTGGCTCACTGCGACCTCCGCCTCCCGCGTTTAAGCAATTCTCCTGCCTCAGCCTTTAAAAAAAGATAATTTTTTTAATGGTGTACATGATGTTTGAAATATGTACATATTGTGGAATGGCTAAATCAAGCTAATTATATATATATATATATATATATATATATATATATATATATATATATATAAAACCTCACATACCTAGCATTTATGATGATAACACTTAAAATCTACTTTTAACAAATTTCAGTTATATATAATAACAGTAAATTGTCATTAACAGTGGTCATCATGTTGTACAATATAAATCTCCCGAGTAGCTGGGATTACAGGCACCTGCCACCACATCCAGATAATTTTTCATATTTTTAGTAGAGACAGGGTTTCACCATGTTGGCCAGGCTGGTCTCAAACTACTGACCTCTGGTGATCCACCGCCTTGGCCTCCCAAAGTGCTAGGATTACAGGCGTGAGCACCATGCCCGGCCTGTTCCGAAAATCTTCATTTCACTCTTTTTTAAGAGACTGGGTCTTCCTCTGTTGCCCAGGCTGGGGTGCAATGGCACAATCGTAGCTCACTGTAACCTCAAATTCCCAGGCTCAAGGGATCTTCCCACTTCAGCCTTCCAAGTAGCTGGAACTACAGATGTGCACCACCATTCCTGGCTCATTTTTAAATTTTCTGAAGAGATGGGGTCTTGCTATGTTGCCCAGGCTAGTCTTGAACTCCTGGTCTCAAGTGATCCTCCCACTTGAGAGCCACTATGCCCAGCTCAACTCATCTTATTGAATAAAGGTTTAGCTGAGCATATAATTTTAGGTCGTTGTTGCTTTCTGAATATTTAGGATAATTTTCCACAGAGTTCTATCTTTCATTGTTACTATTTGTGAGTCTGCTATTAGTCTGACTGTTACTTTGAGTAATTTATCTTTTTTCCTCCCCTCTGGTTAATCTTCTCTCTGTCTTTAGACATATTTGCATATGTCTAAATTACATATGAAATTTACATACACTGCAATTTCACTGGTATATGTAAATTTGGATTTTTTTTATTTATCTTTATTGGGATTCGTTTGACTTTCCAAGTCTTAAGATTCATATTATTCATATATGCTGAAAGTTTCTCAGGCATTATTCCAATATTGTCTATCATTGATTTTCTCTCTTCTTTTGGAACTCCAAATATATGTATGAAACATTCATGTTTGACTCTCCTTTTCTTATAACTTGCTCCTTTATATTTTCTATCTTTTCATTTCCATATGTTATATTCGGGGTAACTTTTCAATATCTATTTTCACATATATATATATATATATATATATATATATATATATTTTTTTTTTTTTTTTTTTTTTTTTTTTTTTTTTTTGAGACAGAGTCTCACTCTGTCGCCCAATGCAGTGGCATGATCTTGGCTCACTGCAACCTCCACCTCCCAGGTTCAAGCGATTCTCCTGCCTCAGCCTCCCAAGTAACTGGGATTACAAGCACCTGCCACCACACCCAGCTAATTTTTGTATTTTTAGTAAAGACGGGGTTTTACCATGTTGGCCAGGCTGATCTCAAACTCCTGACCTCAAGTGATCCACCTGCCTTGGCTTCCCAAAGTGCTGGGATTACAGGCATGAGCCACTGTGCCCAGGCAGTTTATGCCCTTTATTTTAAAATTTGCTTGTTGGCTAGGTGCAGTGGCTCATGCCTGTAATCCCAGCACTTTGGGAGGCCAAGGTGGGAGGATCACTTGAGCCAGGAGTTAAGAGACCAGCATGGGCAACATAATGAGACGCTGTCTCTATGAAAAAATATAAAAGTAGCCAGGCAGAGTATCACACACCTGGAGTCCCAGGTACTTGAGAGGCTGAGGTAGGAGGATGGCTTGAGCCCAGGAGGTCAAGGCTGTCGCCCAGGCTGGAGTGCAGTGGCACAATCTCGGTTCACTGCAGCCTCCTCTTCCCAGGTTCAAGTAATTCTCCTGCCTTAGCCTCCCGAGTAGCTGGGATTACAGGTGTGCGGCACCACACCCGGCCAATCTTTGTATTTTTAGTACAGACAGGGTTTCACCATGTTGGCCAGGCTGCTCTCGAACTCCTGACCTCAAGTGATGCACCCACCTTGGCCTCCCAAAATGCTGGAATTACAGGTGTGAGCCACCATGCCAGGCCTAAAAAGATAAATTTTTTTAATGGTGTACATGATGTTTGAAATATGTATATATTGTGGAATGGCCAAATCAAGCTAATTTATATATATATATATATAGAACCTCACATACTTAGCATGTATGATAACACTTAAAATCTACTTTTAATAAATTTCAATTATATATAATAACAGTAAATTGTCATTAACAGTGGTCGTGATTTTGTACAATGTAAATCTCTTGAACTTATTCCTCCTAATTGAAATGTATTTTCAAAATTTCCCTCCACTGTACTCCACCTACCTGTCCCCAGTCCCTGGTAACCACCATTCTACTATCTGCTTCTATGAGTTTTTGACTTTTTTAGATTCTACATGTAAGTGATATTTGTCTTTCTGAGCCTGGCTTATTTTGCTTAATATAATGTCCTCCAGGCTCATTCATGTTGTTGCAAATGACAAATTTTCCTTCTTTTTAAAGGCTGAATAGTATTTTGTTGTGTATATTACAACATTTTAAATCCATTCATTCACTGATGGACGTTTAGGTTAACTCCATATCTTGGCTACTGTGAATAGTGCTGCAGTGAACATGGGAATGCAGATATCTTTTCGACATAGTAATTTAATTTCCTTTGGATATATACCTAGTAGAAGGATTGTTGGATTTATATGGCAGTTCTATTTTTAAGTTTTTGAGGAACCTCCCTACTCTCTTCCATAATTTATATCTAATGACCTTTGTTAACTCTTACTAATTCTGGTAATTTATCTGAGAAATTCCTAAGATTTTCTATATAGATCAAGGATTAGAAAACTTTGGCCTATGGGCCAAATTTGGCCCACTTACTGGTTTTATTTATTTTATGTTTTAAAGACAGGGTGTCAATCTGTTGCCCAGGCTAGAGTGCAGTGGTGCGATCATGGCTCACTGCAACATTGAACTCCAGGGCTCGGGGTCCTCCTGTCTCACCCTCCTGAGTACCTGGGACTACAGGTGCACACGGCCACACCTGGCTAATGTTTTAAGTTTTTTGTTGTTGTTGAGACGGAGTCTTGCACTGTTGCCCAGGCTGGAATGCAGTGGTGCAATCTCGGCTCACTGCAACCTCTGCCTCTCAGGTTCAAGCAATTCTTCTGCCTTAGCCTCCCGAGTAGCTGGGATTAAAGGCACCCGCCACCACACCCAGCTAATTTTTTTGTATTTTTAGTAGAGACGGGGTTTCACTATGTTGATCAGGCTGGTCTTGAACTCCTGACCTTGTGATCCGCCTGCCTCAGCCTCCCAAGTGCTGGGATTACAGGCGTGAGCCACCGCACCTGGCCATGTTTTAAAATTTTTTTGGAGATGAGGTCTCACTATGTTGCTCAGGCTGGTCTCAAACTCCTGGGCTTACGCAATCCTCCCACCTTGGCCTCCCAAAGTGATGGGATTATAGGCAGGAGCCACTGTGCCTGACCACTGCCTGGTTTTATAAAGAAAGTTTTTATGAACGCAGCCACATGTATTCATTTACGTACATCTATGACGGCTCAGAGACCATGTAGTATACAAAGCCTAAAATATGTACTACCTGGTCCTTTATAGAAATAGTTTGCCAACCCCTGATATATCATCTATGAATAATATTGTTTTCTTCTTTCCAATCCATATATAATTGTTTTCTTCCTTCTTTTATTGCACCAACTAGTACGCTCCCCCGCTTCACCCACCCCATGACACTGATGAATAGTAGTGGTAACAGTGAGCAAGTTCTTCTTCCAGATTTTAGGGAGAAAACTTCTTAAGGTTCACCATTTTAAAATGTGCTGTAATTTTTTAGTATATACTTTTGGTAAATTTCCTTCTATCTCTAGTTAATTAATGATTCAGGAGTTTCATTGAGGTATAACTTACATGCCATAAAACTCACTCATTTTAGGTGTAAATTAAGTAATTATTTATTTATTTTTATTATGTATTTATTATTTATTTATTTATTTATTTTTGAGACAGAGTCTCGCTCTGTTGTCCAGGCTGGAGTATAGTGGCACAATCTTGGCTCACTGGAACCTCTGCCTTCCAGATTCAAGCAATTCTCCTGCCTTAGCCTCCCGAGTAGCTGGGATTACAGGCGCCCACCACCATGCCCTGCTAATTTTTGTATTTTTAGTAGAGACGGGGTTTCACCATGTTGGCCAGGGTGGTCTCAAACTCTTGACCTCAGGTGATCCACCCACCTCGGCCTCCCAAAGTGCTGGGATTACAGGCGTGAGCCACCACGCCAGGCCGCAATTAAGTAATTTTTTAGTAAATTTACAGAGTTGTGCAATCATCAACACAATCCAGTTTCAGAACATTTTCATCACCTTAAGAGATTCCTCCTGCCCATTAGCAATCATTTTCTGTTCCCATTCCAGCTCCAGGCAACCACTAATCAACTTTCTATCTCTATAGATTTACCTATTCTGGATATTTCATATAAATAGAATCGTACAGTAAGTAGTCTTTTGCAAATTGGCTTTTTTCACCCAGCATACTATTTTGAGGTTCATCCATGTCATAGCATGTATCAATTCTTTGTTTTCATTGCCAAATAGTATTCTGTTGCATACATATACCACATTTTGTTTATCTAGTCACCACTTGCTGGATATTTGGATTGGTTCCATTTTTTGCTTATTATGAGTGCTACTATAAACATTCATGTATAAGTCTTTGTGTGGCCATATATGTTCATTTCTCTTGAGTAGATATCTAGGAGTGGAATTGGTGGATCATATGGTAACTCCATGTTTAACATTTTATGAAACTGCCGAATTGTTTTCTAAAGTGGCTATTCCATTTTACATTCCCACCAGCAATGTGGGTTTCAGCAATGAGGGTTCCAGTTTCCCCACATTCTTGCCAATACTTGTTATTAATTAATAATATGGAGTCTTCCAATCCATGAACATGGACTATCTCCCCATTTATTTACAACTTCTTATATTCCCTTTAGCAATGTTTTATAGTTTTCAGTGTGCAAATCTCATACCTCCTTTGTTGAATTTATTCCTATGTATTTTACCCTTTTTGATGCTATTGTGAATGAAATTATTTTCTTCATTCAATTTTGGATTGTTCGTTGCTTATAAGTAGAAATACAATTGATTGTATATCTTGTGAATTTACTAAACTTGTTTATTAGGTCTAGTGGATTTCTTGGTAGATTCCTTACTATTTTCTATATACAGAAACATACCTCCTGCACTTCTTCCTTTTCGTCTTTTTTTTTTTTTTTTTTTTCCTTTTTGTGGAGAACGGGGTCTCGCTGTATTACCCAGGCAGGTCTCGAACTCCTGGGCTCAAGCTATCCTCCCGCCTCTGCCTCCCTGAGAGCTGGGATTACAGACGTGAGCCACCGCGCCCAACCACTTCTTCCTTTTCAATCTGAATGCCTTTTCTTCTTTCTTTTTTTACCTGATTGCACCTCCAGTGCAATGTTGTACCTCCAGTATAATTTCAAATAAAAGTGGTGAGAGCCTTGCTTCCAGTCTTAGGGGGAATGCATTCAGTCTTTCAATGTTAAGCAAGATTCTTAGCTGTTGAATACATTCCCTTTTATGCCTAGTTTTATCACAAAGAGATTTTGTCAAGTGCTTTTCTGTCTTGATGATCATATGGGTTTTGAACTTTATTAGTATGATGTATTACATTAACTGATTTTGGGAGTTAAACCAACCCTGTATTCCTGGGATAAATTCTACTTGGTGATGACATAAAAATGTTTATATATATTGTTAGATTTGCTAATATTTTGTTGAGGATTTTTCCATCAGTTTTTTTTTTTTAAGGAATATTTGTGGCTTCTATTCTCTTTTTTTTTTTTTTTTTTTTTTTTTTTGAGACGGAGTTTTGCTCTTGTCCCCCAGGCTGGAGTGCAATGGTGTGATCTTGGCTCACTGCAACTTCCACCTTTTGGGTTCATGGGATTCTCCTGCCTCAGCCTCCTGAGTAGCTGGGATTACAGGCATGCACCAGCACACCCAGCTAATTTTTGTATTTTTAGTAGAGATGGGGTTTCACCATGTTGGCCAGGCTGGTCTTGAACTCCTGACCTCAAGTGATCAGCCTGCCTTGGCCTCTCAAAATGCTAGGATTACAAGCATGAGCCACCACACCCAGCCCTGTAGTTTCTATTTGTATGGTGTCTGTCTGGTTTTAGTATCAGGATAATACTAGATTCAAAGAATGAGTTGGAAAGTATCCTGTCTCCTCTATATTCTGTAAGAGTTTGTGAATGATTGTTATTATTTACTATGTAAATATTTGGTAGAATTAATCAGTGAAGCCATTTGATTCTGGGTTTTTCACTGTGGGATTATTTTTAAATTACCAATTTAAAATTGGTTAGGCCAGTCACAGTGGCTCACACCTGTAGTCTCAGCACTTTGGGAGGCCAAGGCGGGCAGATCACTGAGGTCAGGAGTTTGAGATCAGCCTGACCAACATGGTGAAACCCTGTCTCTACTAAAAATACAAAAGTTAGCCGGGGTGGTGGCGGACGCCTGTAATCCCAGCTACTTAGGAGGCTGAGGCAGGAGGATCACTTGAACCCGGGAAGCAGAGGTTGCAATGACTCCATCTTAAAAAAATAAAAAAAATTTATAAATTGGATTTATTTACTTGCTGTAGGTCTATGAGTCCATAGATTTTCTATTTATTTTAAGTCAGTTTCAGTAATTTGTGACTCCCTAGGTGTCTACCTGTTCATCTATGTTGCCTAATTTGTTTTTATAAAGTTGCTCATAGTACTTCTTATTAATCCTTTTAATTTCTGTAAGGTTGGTTATGATGTCTCCTCTCTTTTGTTTTTAATTATGACTGAATGTTGAATCTTATTCCTCATTTGAAACAATCATACAAATTTACCCATTTTATCTGTTAATGGGGATAATTATATTAATACAATTTCTATTGATAAACCATCTTTTCATTCCTTGAGTAAGCCCAACTTGGTCATAATATTTACTATAATGTAGGGTTCAATTTCCTTGCATTTAGAATATTTGTATTTATATTCATATTACAGATTTGCCTTTCTTTTTTTTAATATTATCTTTGTTAAGTTCAAGTATCATGGTCATACTAGTTTTATACATGATGTAAGAATTCCCTTTTTCAGTAATCTGATCAGTTTAATAAAATTAGAATGTTCTCTTATTTGCAGTATTTGGTAGAAGTCACCTGTAAAACGGACAGAACTGCTCTTTTATTAGTACTGTAGGTAGGTTTTAATTCATTTTTTCCCTTTCTTTAATGGCTGTGGCAGAGGTGATATTCAGAATATTTAAATAACAAGCACTGCACGAACACTTGCCAGTCAGAATAGATGCAGATGGCTGTGCTGGAACAGGGTCCTGGAATCGCCATATTGTGTAACGGGGGCTTTTGCTACTGAATCATGGGAAGGTTTTGAGGGAGGTATCTCTAGAAGAGGGGCCTGGGTAGTCAGAGGGTGTCAGAGGGTAACTCAGGGCACTGCCTATTTACAAATTAGTATGGAAGAAGTTCAATCTTTTAACAATGCTTCAGCTGAACCAGTACATATTGGCTAAATATTAGTCCTAGTAATAGTTGTATTTCAGGTTTTCTATTTCTTCCTTTGCCAGTTTTGCTAAGGTGTATTTTTTAGTAAACTGCCTATTTCATCAAAGTTTTCAAGTATATAGGGAATAAAGCTCATCTATCATCTTATTCTATATTGTTGTCTCCTTTTTTGTTGCTGATATTAGTTATTTTTGTCTTTTTTCTCTTGATGAATCTTGCCAGAGAATTGCCTATTCAATTAGCTTTTTTAAAAGAGCAGGCTTTTAAAAATCCTCTATTATATTTTCATTTTTAACATCATCAGTTTTGTGCTTTTACACTTATCATTTCCATACATCTACTTTCATTGGATTTATCCTTTTACTTTTTTCCAGTTTTTTGAGTAAGATGCTTAGTTCATTAGTTTTCAACCTGTCTTCAGTATGATCTCTTCTTTGATTCATAAATTATTTAAAAGCAAGTTTATAAGTCTCTAAACATGAGAATTTTTAATTAATAACTAAATGATACTAAGAACAGGGAAAATGGTTTGTGTGATAATAGTTCTTGGGTACCAGCTGAAACCTACTTTGTAGTTCAGTACATGCTCAATTTTTGTACCTGTTCTAAGTTTGCTTCAGAGGATATTTTTACTAGTTGTTGGGAGCGGAATTCTAAATATGTGTAATACATCAAGCTTATTAATAATATTTAAATCTTCCACAGCCTTATCCATTTTTCTTTGTTTGTTGTTGTTGTTTAGACAGAATCTCACTCTGTCACCCAGGCTGGCTTACTGCAACCTCCGCCTCCCAGGTTCAAGCGATTCTGCCTCAGTCTCCCAAGTAGCTGGGATTACAGGTGTGTGCCACTAGGCCCTGCTAATTTTTGTGTTTTAGTTGTTGTTGTTGTTGTTGTTATTGTTTTGAGACAGAGTCTCACTCTGTGGCCCAGGCTGGAGTACAGTGGCACAATCTCGGCTCACTGCAACCTCCACCTCTTGGGTTCAAGTGATTCTCCTGCCTCAGCCTCCCAAGTAGCTGGGATTACAGGCGCCAGCCACCACGCCTGGCTAATTTTTGTATTTTTAGTAGAGATGGGGTTTTGCCATGCTGGCCAGGCTGGTCTTGAACCCCTGACCTCAGGTGATCCACCCACCTCGGCCTTCCAAAGTGCTGGGATTACAGGTGTGAGCCACCACACCTGGCCTAATTTTTGTATTCTTAGTAGAGACAGAGTTTCACCATGTTGGCCAGGCTGGTTTCCTGACCTCAAGTCATCCACCCACCTCAGCCTCCCAAAGTGCTGGGATTACAGGCGTGAGCCACCACGCCCGGCCCATTTTTGTCTAATCTATTAGTAAATGAGAGAATGCTGTTAATATTTTCCACTGAGATAGAGATTTCTCACTTTTTTCTTGTTCTCTCCACTTTTGCTTTTTATATTTTTATGGTATGTTTTTAGGTGCATACAAGCTTTTATATTTTAGTGAAATTAATCTTTTGTTATAGTACCTTTTTATCAATAATGCTTTTTGCCTTAAACTTTATTTTGTCTGCTATTAATGTAGCTACAATTGTTTTGTCTTTGATGTATAATTCTGTTTGTTTTTTCTCATCCTTTTCCTTTCAACTTTTCTGGGTATGTTTTAACTGTGTCCCTTACAAAGAAAATACAGCTCTGTTTTATTTTTAATCTAATCTAACACTGTCTATTTTTAACTGGACAGTTTAGTCCATATATGTTTATCACAATTATTAATATTTGGATTGAAGCTTAGGTTATCTGCCTACCAGTTTTATGCTTTGTGAAATAACAAAAAATATTTTTCCTGAAATTAAGGAAATTTATTTTATAAGCCAGTTTTCATCATGAACTATACAACTTGGTCTCCTTCCTGTATAATTTTCTCCAACATTTTTAGTTGCAGTATATGACTAGTTTTGTGCTTCTTAACTTATCTTTTCTTTTAAATAATTCTCTTTTTTCCTTCCCTTCTCTGCTTCTATGGGATTCATCATGTTTTATTAGTTTTTTACCCTCTGCTAATTTGGAAGTTATCATTTATGTTTCTATTCAAATTTTATTTCTAAATTTTAGTAAACAAATTCATTTAGTAGGTATGCTTGTCTTTGTCTAAAGATAACCAATAGTTTTGTCTTCCACTCAAAAGAGTATGGGTAGCTACAAATCTCTAAGAATAGCCCCTCTCTTTTTACATATGACCTCTAAAAAGAATATTCCAAAAATGATGGCCACACACAGTGGCTCATGCCTGTAATCCTTGTACTTTGGGAGCTGAGGCAGGAGGATCACTTGAGCCCAGGAGTTCAAGACCAGCCTGGGCAGCATAGGGAGACCCCGTCTCTACAAAAATTAAAAAATTCGGTGGGCATGGTGGCACATGCCTATAGTCCTAGCTACTCAGGAGTCTGAGGCAGGAGGATCACTTAAGCCTAGGAGATCCAGGCTGCAGTGAGCTGTGACCGCACCACTGCACTACAGCCTGGGTGACAATGCGAGACCCTGTCTCAAAACAACAACAAAAACAAATACACACAGGAATGATCATGGTGTGTTTACTGTATTATCATTTCACCATGGCTAGCAAAGCAGGCATGTTTCAATTATTTTTCAAACTTCAACTCTTTAAGTATCAATTTCTTTAAAAGGAGACATTTTGTTGGAATGTTTCACAACAGAGGCATAACTGGCATTTTAGGTGGGACAACTAGTCCACTCTGCACACTGACCTGTGTACTGCAGGATGTTTAGAAACTCTGGTCCTTGCCGACTAAATGCTAGTAGATAGCTCTTTTCCCCCATAGTGACAACCAAAACTGCCCCATGCTTTATTTCTAAACATTCCCTTTGAGATCAGTACCACTCCAAATGAGAACTACTCTTTTAATGCATGAAAACAAAGAACAAAAATTACAAAATAAATATATGTAGAATTGAAGGAAGAAAAAGTGAGAAACAGTTTAGTTTCGCAGGAGAAATAACAAAAATATTTTTCCTTAAATTCAGAAAACTCTTTTTATAAGCCAGTTTTCATCATTAACTATACTACTTGGTCTCCTTCCTGTATCATTTTCTCCTAAAATTTTCAGTTGCAGTATATGAGTAAGTACAATTAACGATATCATCACTTTTTGGTTGTTTTTCCTAAAGCCAGTTTCTTTCTTGAGGCTAGGACAGAACACTGAATTTGTTCACCATCTTTAAAAAAATGTTTTTGTTCATAATCCTAACATGGTCTCCTATTCACAAACCTGTTAGTGTCCCAAATAATGACATTTCCATCAAATCCTGATGTTACTAAGAGTCTTGTATTAGTATCATATTCGATGTTCTTCACCCAGCTAGTGTGACCATGTAAAGTGCATACTTTGGTGTTCAATTTTCTCAGATCCCATAGTGCTATTGTAGTGTCATCAGAGCAGGTAGCAAACAGCCGGTTATCAAGAAATCTATAAAAGCAGAAAAACAAAACCCTGGTTCATTTAATCTCTTTTTAAAGGAAAATTGATTTGAGAAACAGTCACTATATTACCTAGTCAAGAAAGAAAGAAAAAAAGGACTACATACTCACTATATAAACCCAATGACTCTGATATACTATAAAAAGTATACTTTGCATAATTACAGAGCCAGGATACTATGATTTAATGACAGTCACATTGCAATTGGATCCATTTGCTTTAAATTACTGATTTTTATTTGAAATTGGAAATGGGGTAAGTGTTTGGAAAACAGTGACAGAAGGGAAAAAAAGAACTTCAGAATCTCTATAGGAAACAAAAATGATGAGAGAGAATTTAATAGGAGATAGAGGAAGTTTTGAAGATTTGATTGCCGAGGGACACATTACACGTAATCAAAATCATGAGAAATATTTGCTCTGCCTTGAACATCTTTTTCTATTTAGAACACATTTACACACAAAAATTGATGTAAAAATTGCCATTTTTAAAAATCTTTTAACTCAAAGGTATTTCCCAAATAATCTTTTAGCAACATTTTATTAGGACCAGTCAAGATTACAAAATAAGACTTAAAATACTATATAATTCACACTTTTTATTATTTTACACTAACTTCTCAATCCTTAGTGAGAATATATTTAATACAAATGCTTAAAAAATAAACTACTATTCACACTTGAATTTTTGTTTAACATTAGGATGCTTTCTGTAATACATGCTGTTATCCTAATCTCTTACCGAAGAAATGAATTCTGGTGCTTCTTCCAAGATAAATTTACATATAATTGTCAGAAATCAACCTCAATATCCACAAATACCATAACGACTCTCCTAAAATTGATCATGGTTTTCAAATACCAGGCGTTTACACAGGTTGTTTCTGCTACCTGAAACAAGCTTCCTCCTGCCCCTGGATCTGGCTAATTCTTGCTTTCTTTTTAATACCATCATGTGTCGCTTAATGATGGAATACATTCTGAGAAATGTGTCCTTAGGTGATTTTGTTGTTGTGTGAACATCATAGAATGAACTTACACAAACCTAGATGGAACACACTGAGGTTATATGGTATATATGGTATGTAGCCTATCACTCATAGGCTACAAATGTGCACAGCATGTTACCGTACTAAATACTGTAGGCAACTGTAAGACAATTGTAAGTATTTGTATATTGAAAGATAGAAAAAAATACAGTGAAAGTACTGTATAAAAGATTTAAAATGTTACACCTGTATAGGGCACTTACCATGAATGGAGCTTGCAGGAGTGGGAGTTGCTCTGGGTGGGTCAGTGAGTGAGGGGTGAGTCAGTGTGAAGGCCTAGGGCATTACTGTCCATTACTGTAGACATTATAAACACTGTACACTTAGGCTACACTAAATTTATTTAAAACTTTTTCTTCAGTAATAAATTAACCTTAGATTACTATAACTTTTTTTACTTAATGAATTTTTAATTTTTTAAACTTTTGACTCTTTTGTAATAACAGCTTAAACACAAACACATTGTACAACTGTACAAAACTATGTTCTTTCTTTATATCCTTATTTTATAAACTTTTTTCTATTAAAATGTTTACTTTTTAAACTTTTTTGTTAAAAACAAAGACACACATTAGCCTAGCCCTACACAGGGTAAAAATCATCAGTATCACTGTCTTTCACCTCCACATCTTGCCCCACT
The DNA here is from genome assembly GCF_007565055.1 of Rhinopithecus roxellana. Taxonomy (NCBI): domain Eukaryota; kingdom Metazoa; phylum Chordata; class Mammalia; order Primates; family Cercopithecidae; genus Rhinopithecus; species Rhinopithecus roxellana. Next base: position 20,982,643 of record NC_044564.1, read on the forward strand.
GGGCAATAACAGGAACAGAGCTGTCATCTCCTGATAACAATGGCTTCTTCTGGAATACCTCCTGAAGAACCTCCCTAAGGCTGTTTTACAGTTTACTTTTTTTTTTTTAAAGTAGGAGTACATTCTAAAATAACAATAAAAAGTATAACACAGTATTAGGCAATAGGAATTTTTCAGCTCCATTATAATCTTCTGGAACCACTGTTGTATATGATGTCACTCACTGAAATGTTGTTATGTGGCATATAACTATATTCAGCTGTTATCCCCTCCAGGAAGCCTTTCCTGTTTAACCAGTCTGGTAGACCTACCAATTCTCTGAGCTCCCAAAGCATTCTGGGAGTTTCTATCATAATACTTAATATTATACTGTTGGTGAAACCCCGTCTCTACTAAAAATACAAAAAATTAGCCGGGCGTGGTGGCGAGCGCCTGTAATCCCAGCCACTGGGAGGCTGAGGCAGGAGAATGGTGTGAACCCAGGAGGCAGAGCTTGCAGTGAGCCCAGATGGCACCACTGCACTCCTGCCTGGGCAACAGGGTGAGACTCCATCTCAAAAAAAAAAAAAAATTATATTGTAAGGAACAACTTTACTATAAACTCCTTGAAGGCAGAAGGAACCTGTCTGCCTCGGGTCATGGTTAGATCTGCAGTATATAATACACATGGTGCCAGACACATACACACTCAACAAATACTTATAAAATAAACGAAAGAGGAGTTCACTGCCTAGCAGAAAAGACAATGTAACTACATAATTACACAAAATAATTGTGTGGAATAAGCAAAGAGGGTGGTTGGGAAAGATTTCATGATGTTATCATTTGAACTGAATAAAAGATGAGCAGGAACTCCCTAAGTGGCCGGGGGTAAGCAAAGGTACACAGGCATGTAAGCGGATGGTGCCCTCTGAGAAGCAGTGTTAGGAATGCTGTGTATGGGAAAGTAGAGATGACTAGGGAGTACATTATGGATTTATTCTATGGTGATTCCCAGTAACTTTTTTAATTATAAAATACATTTCTTGGCCAGGCGTGGTTGCTCATGCCTATAATCCCAACACTTCGGAAGGCCAAGATGGATGGATCGCTTGAGCTCAGGAGTTTGAGACCAGCCTGGGCAACATGACAAAACCCCATCTCTTATTTTAAAAATAACAATAACAAAAAAACATTTCTTTTTTTTTTTTTTTTTTTTGAGACGGAGTCTGGCGCTCTGTCGCCCAGGCTGGAGTGCAGTGGCCGGATCTCAGCTCACTGCAAGCTTCGCCTCCTGGGTTTACGCCATTCTCCTGCCTCAGCCTCCCGAGTAGCTGGGACTACAGGCGCCCGCCACCTCGCCTGGCTAGTGTTTTTGTATTTTTTAGTAGAGACGGGGTTTCACCATGTTAGCCAGGATGGTCTCGATCTCCTGACCTCGTGATCCGCCCGTCTCGGCCTCCCAAAGTGCTGGGATTACAGGCTTGAGCCACCGCGCCCGGCCAACAAAAAACATTTCTATTGAAAATATTTTTAATGAAAAATAAATCCATCACCAAAAATAACCAGTTTATTGATGTTTAGCTTAATTTCTATGTTTTAAACCTAATATTATCTCAAAAACATATTGCCATGTTATTAAAGATTTATTGACAAAATCATTTTTAATGGCTGAATAGTGTTCACTGTATGAAGAAACTGAAATCTTTTTTCTTTTCTTTAAAAAATTTTTTTTTTTGGAGACAGAGTCACGCTCTATCCCCCAGGTGCGCACTGCAACCTCTACCTCCTGGATTCAAGTGATTCTCATGCCTTAGCTTCCAGAGTAGCTGGGATTACAGGCACCCGCCACGACGCCCGGCTAATTTTTGTATTTTTAGTAGAGATGGGTTTCGTCAGGTTGGCCAGGCTGGTCACAAATTCCTGACCTCAGGTGATCCACCTGCCTCAGCCTCCCAAAGTGCTGGGATTACAGGCATGAGCTACCGTGCCCGGCTTCTTTTTAAAATGAATATGCAATTTTTGGGTGTTTGGATTGCTTACAATTTTTTACTACTAAAAAACACTAAGATGAGCATACTTACAGCCAAATATTAATCACATCCCTATTTATGTCTCTAAGTATATTCCCAGAAAAACATATTGCTAAGTAAAATGGGATTTGTTTGTAATGTAAGTTTTTTTAAATATAGCCAAATTGTCCTCCAGAAAAACATACCAATATGAGTTCCATCAGCAGTTAGGAGAGTGTCCACTTTTCCAAATCCTTGCCACATAGGTCTTTAAAAAAACTTTCTCCTAAGTGCTAGGAAAAAATATCATCTTGTTTTAAGTTGAAACTTTTATTTTTAGTAAAGTTGAAACTTTTTCACATTTATTAGAAAGATATATTTCTTTGCTGTTCATGTTCCTTGCTGATTTTACAACTGCAATATTATTTTAATTACTGTGTTGTAAAAAAAATCTTTAAAGATAATATATCAGTTTTTCAAATACTGTGCATTGTATATATTTTCCACATATTTCTTTTATATGGTTTACGTTTTCTCACCATATCAAAATTTTAATTTTTTTTTTTCTTGAGACAAGGTCTTGCTCTGTTGCCCAGGCTGGAGTGCAGTGATGATTAAGGCTCACCACAGCCTTGACCTCCCAGACTCAAGCAACCCTCCTTGTCTCAGTCTCCTAAGTAGCTGGGACTATGGGCACAAGCCACCATGCCCAGCTAATCAAAATTTTAATTCTTATATTGTCAAGTCCATTTTTCCCTTATAGGTTTACCTTTACTGATAATGTGTTGTTGTTGTTGTTGTTTTGAGACTGAGTTTAGCTGCTGTTGCCCAGGCTGGAGTGCAATGGCGTGATCTCAGCTCACTGCAATCTCCGCCTCCCGGGTTCAAGCGATTCTCCTGCTTGAGCCTCCTGAGTAGCTGAGATTACAGGCGCCCGCCACCACGCCCAGGTAATCTTTTTTTGGGCGGGGCGGAGTCTCACTCTTGTCTCCCAGGCTGGAGTGCAGTGGCGCGATCTCGGCTCACTGCAACCTCCACCTTCCGGGTTCATGCCATTCTCCTGCTTCAGCCTCCCAAGTAGCTGAGATTACAGGCGCCCGCCATCACGCCCGCCTAATTTTTGTATTTTCAGTAGAGACGGGGTTTCACCATTTTGGCCAGGCTGGTCTCAAACTTCGGGCATCAAATGATCTATCTCCCTGCCTCAGCCTCCCAAAGTGCTGGGATTACAGGAATGAGCCACCACGCCCGGTTCCTGCTAATTTTCTTTACATTTTTAGTAGAGACAGGGTTTCAACATGTTGGCCAAGCTGGTTTTGAACTCCTGACCTCAACTGATCTGCCCCTTCGACCTCCCAAAGTGCTAGGATTACAGGTGTGAACCACTGCACTCAGCCCTGATGATGCTTTCTAAAGTAAAACTAGTTAAATGACTTCCATACTTGACAGAAATTACGTGACTGAGACTGGGCACAGTGGCTCTCACCCATAATCCCAGCACTTTGGGAGGCCGAGGCCAGCTGATCACTTGAATTCAAGAGTTTTGAGACAAGCCTGGGCAACATGGTGAGAACTCATCTCTACGAAAAATACAAAAATTAGCCAGGTGTGGTGGCACGCACCTGTAGTCCCATCTGCTCAGGAGGCTGAGGCAAGAGAATTGCTTGAGCTAGGGAGGCAGAGGTTGCAGTGAGTCGAGATAGCACCACTGCACTCCACCCTGGGTGACATGAGTGAAACGCTGTCTCAAAAAAAAAAAAAAAAAAAAAAAATTACATGATTGAGAAAAATACATGCAAAAAATATTTTCTAAAAGACTACTGGAAAGTTAAAGTTTTAAAATAAATTGAGCATACTCATACTTTTGAAAAGTTTTTTAAAAATAACAAAGATATTTTATTCAGTCTACAGAAAATACTTAATGCACGGATGGATTTAAAACCCCAATGGGGTTATATTGCTGCAGGCCACAGTGGTCTGAGAGTCTTAAGGAAGAGAGATTATTAGAATGAGAGTTTCAGAAAGGTCTCTGAACTAGCTAGATTTCCAGACTGTTGGACTTTCATAAAAAATAAAAAGGGGGACTAGCTTTTTAATTTTTGTTAATAAGGTCATTTAAAAAACGATAATTGTTGCATGAAAGGATATTTTAATACCAAAAGTATAGAAAAATATAAAGTTGGAATAAAAGTGAATAATTTTGAAATGAATAAGTTTAATGAGAAATTTAATACTCTGACTTTAATTGGCTCATTTTCACCTCAAAATATTACTTGTTAAAAACTTTGCGGCCAGGCGCGGTGGCTCAAGCCTGTAATCCCAGCACTTTGGGAGGCCGAGACGGGCGGATCACAAGGTCAGGAGATCGAGACCATCCTGGCGAACACAGTGAAACCCCGTCTCTACTAAAAATACAAAAAACTAGCCGGGTGAGGTGGCGGGCGCCTGTAGTCCCAGCTACTTGGGAGGCTGAGGCAGGAAAATGGCGGGAACCCGGGAGGCGAAGCTTGCAGTGAGCTGAGATCCGGCCACTGCACTCCAGCCTGAGCGACAGAGCAAGACTCCGCCTCAAAAAAAAAAAAAAAAAAAAAACTTTGATATTGGAAGTTGCTGTTTAGTAAAATATAAATTTGAAAAACGATGGCTGGGCACAGTGGCTCACGCCTGTTAATTCCAGCACTTTGGGAGGCCAACAAGAGTGGATCTCCTGAGCTCGAGTTTGAGACTAGACTGGGCAACATGATGTAACCCGTGTCTACTAAAAATACAAAAACTAGCCAGGTGTGATGATGCATGCCTGTAATATCAGCTACTTGGGAGGCTGACGCAGGAGAATCGCTTGAGCTGGCAGGGCGGAGGCTGCAGTGAGCCGAGATCGTGCCACTGCACTCCAGCCTGGGCAACAAAGCAAACAAAAAAAACTTTGGTATTGGAAAATCACTGATAAAGAGAAAAAATAAATGTAGAATATTAAGAATGTACACTAGGAGATAAATTAAAGCATCCAGAACAATTTTTATCCCAAAATCAACAGATGCAAAGAATGTAGCATTAGACAAATCCTTGGATATGTGGGCCTCGTCCTCTCAAAATAAAACTTAGTCTAGCTTAATAAGTTAATAATTGTAAAATATTTATAACTCCACAGACTCCAATAAATAGGAGAAAACCCTTCAAACACACTGAAATCTATGTCTCTGAATCACAGAACTCCAAATGTCCCCATCAAACCCCAACATACATGACTGTAACAGCTATGGGTAAGATGATATCTGGACAAATTCACGGTCTTCATTGTCAGAGGATATGGTAAAGGATAAAAGAAACTGAAAGTGAATTCTATTAAAACAGGTACCATTTCATTGTATAAATGAAAGTGTTGTTGAGTCTATATCTTAAAAAAATATTAAACAAAAACTCATGAAAATAAACATTTTCCTGTTTATTTAACTACAGATGATCCCCAACTTATAATTGTTCAACTAACAATTTTTTGACTTTATGATGTTTATCTGGGTATTAAATGCATTTTGACTTCCAGTTGGGAGATAATCCCATCAGAAGTTGAAGAGTATCTGCATATGCAAATTCTCAGAACAAGAATAAATTAAATGTTTGGCATTTTTTACATAATCTTCCCAATGAAATTATGATAGCAGAATATGACATCCTTACTTCATATTTGAATTTGTAGTATCAAAAAGAGGGTCATTGCAGCTCACGCCTGTAGTCCCAACACTTTGGGAGGCTGAGCCAGGTGGATTGCTTGAGGTCAGGAGTTCAAGACCAGCCCCGGCAGCATAGAGAAACCCTGTCTCTACAAAAGATTAGCCAAGCCTGTAGTCCCAGCTATTGAGAGGCTGAGGCAGGAGAACTGCTTGAGCCCAGGAGGCGGAAGTTGCACTGAGCCATGATCGTGCCACTGCACACCAGCCTAGCCTGGGTAACAGAGCAAGACCCTGTCTCAAAACAAAACAAAACAAAACCCAAAACAGAGAGTCATTTCTATATAAACATTCAAGGGCCTCATCAATTTTCCCAAGAGCCTTTTTCCTTAGTCCTGTGAGATATTCACATAATGCTTTGAGGTCTCTATCGTGTCATAATTGATGTCATTTTCTTTTATCAAATTGATCACTACTCTAACTCTATGATATCATTATCTGCCAGTGATTTTATATTACTTGACCAGTTCTCTAACATAATTTTCAGGGTTTTGCAAAATTCTACATCCTTTGTAAGATAAGAAATTTCATGTTCCCACTGACGCAGCCCTACATTTGCATTATATAGTTTGACATTTAACAATAAGCAGCAAACCAACAAAGACAGTGGGAGGGAGAAATAGATCCTGGGATACATTTAAATGGGTATTAATTTTTTTTTTTGAGACGGAGTCTCGCTCTTGTTGCCCAGGCTAGCGTGCAATGGCATGATCTCAGCTCACTGCAGCCTCTACCTCCTGGGTTCAAGCGATTCTCATGCCTCAGCCTCCCGAGTAGCTGGGATTACAGGCGTCCACCACCATGCCCTGCTAATTTTTGTATTTTTAGTAGAGATGGGCTTTCAACATGTTGGCCAGCATGGTCTCGAACTCCTGACTTCAGGTGATCTGCCCACCTTGGCCTCAAAGTGCTGGGATTACAGACGTGAGCTACCTAAATGGGTACTAATTATTATTTTTTTTTTTCAGATGGAGTTTTGCTCTTGTTGCCCAGGCTGGAGTGCAATGGCGCGATCTTGGCTCACTGCAATCTCCACCTCCCGGGTTCAAGCGATTCTCCTGCCTCAGCCTCCTGAGTAGCTGGGATTACAGGTGCCCGCCACCATGCCCGGCTAAATGGGTACTAATTTTTTAAATGTAATATCACTAAATAAATATTCTTATGATGACCTCAGGGCTTCTCCCTGCAACTTCATAATTGGGGGGACCTATATCTTTTTTTTTTTTTTTTTTTTTTGAGATGGAGTCTCGCTCTGTCACCCAGGCTGGAGTGTAGTGGCATGATCTTGGGTCACTGCAACCTCCGCCTCCCGGGTTCAAGCAATTATCTGCCTCAGCCTCCCGAGTAGCTGGGAGTACAGGTGCCCGCCATCAGACCCGGCTAATGATTATTAAATGAGCTCTGAATCCATATACAGATCCCTCAGGAATGAGAAGTAAGCCTGTATAATGGTTTAAGTATTTAAATTATAGACTTGTCCCACTACTTTCCCAAAATATGAACAGAAAATATTCTCCATAACTATCAATGTTTTTATTTTTTTATTTTACAAGATAATAAGCAAACTACAAAACTAAGAAATGAACTAGAAGATATTACCAAGTATGTACAAAATGACTATCTAGAACCAAACCAGAAAATGCATGCCCGTATCTCTGAACAATACAGTGAGGTGATCTAATGGAACTGAGTATGAATTCCAGCTCTACCACTTACTATATCTAAGAACTTGGGCAAATCTCTTTATTTGAGTTATAGTTTCTTTATTCCTTAAATAGCTACAATATCTGTCTCACAGAGGGATACTGTAAGGATTAAGTAATGTATAAAAAGTGCTTCACAGAAGGTTTGACACATAGAAAGCATTCAAACAATGGAAGTTAGTATTATTAATAAATAATGCACATTTAAGCTCATGCACCGAAGACTCTTCAGATTCTCACTCAAAACTCTTTTTTTTTTTTTTTTTTTTTTTCCCTGAGACAGAGTCTTGCTCTATTGCCCAGGCTGGAGTGCAGTGTTGCGATCTCGGTTCACTGCAACCTCTGCCTCCTGGGTCCAAGCGAGTCTCTTGCCTCCCGAGTAGCTGGGACTACAGGCATGTGCCACCACGCCCAGCTAATTTTTGTATTTTTAGTAGAGACTGGGTTTCACCATGTTAGCCAGGCTGGTCTGGAACTCCTGACCTCAGGCAATCTGCCCACTTCGGCCTCCCAAAATGCTGGGGTTACAGGCGTGAGCCACTGCACCCAGCCAAAACTCTTAAGTTATGTATACATGTAAACGAGCTTCAAAATCGATTTCTCTAATCAACAGATCAGAAGAAGCAGATTCAAATTTGTAGGTATGAGTTGCTATGGCAGGCACACTAGCAGCAGCAAATGAAGGCTAACATTGATAAAGAATACATTCTAATAGCAGATTAGTCAAAGGTCGTTTTGAGTAAAGGCAAACAACTTTGCACAAGTCTTATCTTTCTGAGATAAGAAATTTTTAAATTATAAAATATTAGCAACATAGAGAAAACTATGAAAAATGTAACAAACATCTGGGATACCACTCAGCTTTATCAACTTTAACATTTTATCTTTCACATATTTTTGAACATTACAAACACAGTTGAAGTGCCTTGTATATCCCTCCCCAATCCCTTCCCTTCTCTTCCTCCCCAGGGGGAACCACTATCCAAAATTTGTTGTTATTCTGATATAAATTTTTAATACCATGAATTCATATGTATATAACCATAAACACTTTATAGTATTGTTTTGCATTCAGTTTTTTCTCTGTAAATGTTGAATAAGCACCCACCATATGCTAGGCATAATTCTAGATGCTGGAATAGAGCACAGAACAAATACATGCCCTCACCAAGCTTATGTTTGTAATGTTTTCAAATTTTATGTAAATGGTATCACACTATAAAGCTCATTCTACATTTTTCTTTTCTACTTCAACTTTAAATTTCTGAGATGTGTAGCAGATGCTGATGCTTTTAGTTCATTTATCTTAACTGATGTATAGTATTTCATTATATAAATACACCAGAATTTATCTATTAATTTCCTCTTGATAGACATTCAAGTTGTTTCCAACTTCTGTCTATTACAAACAATGCTATAATGAATCTTCTTTATACACCTCCATGTCTACATTTGCATTAATTTCTTTCTTCTTCTTCTTTATTCTTTTTTTAAGAGACAGGGTCTTGCTCTGTCACCCAGACCGGAATGCAGTGGTGCAATCATGGCTCCCTAAAGCCTCGAACTCCTGGGCTCAAGCAATCCTCCTAAGCTTTCCAAGTAGTTGGGACTATAGGCACATGCAACCACACCTGGCTAATTTTTAAATTTTTTGTAGAGACGGAGTCTCACTATGTTGCCCAGGCTGGTCTTGAACTTCTGCCCTCCAGTGATTCTCCCACCTCAGCCTCCCAAAATGCTTGGATTACAGGTATGAGCCACCATGCCCAGCCTGCATTAATTATTTAAAAAAACATTAATCTTCAACTTTACCATATATGGCTAAACTGCCCTTCAAAATAATGTTACAAATTTATACTTCATCAGTAATATCTAAGAGTGCCTATTTCTCAACATTTTGCTGCCAAGAGAAATACCAAGTATTTTTCTGCCAATTCTTGGTATTTATTGTTATTTTTATTTGCACATCCATAATAAATAAGCTTGAACATCTTTCTGTAGTTATTGCTCATTATAGTTTTTTATTTTTTATTTTTTTTGAGACAGAGTTTTGCTCTTGTTGCCCAGGGTGGAGTGCAATGGCGCTGTCTCGGCTCACTGTAACCTCCGCTTCCCGGGTTCAAGCGATTCTCCTGCCTCAGCCTCCCGAGTAGCTGGGACTACAGGCATGCGCCACTATGCCTGGCTAATTTTTGTATTTTTAGTAGAGACAGGGTTTCTCCATGTTGGTCAGGCTGATCTCAAACTCCCAACCTCAGGTGAACCGCCCACCTTGGCCTCCCAAAGTGCTGGGATTACAGGCGTGAGCCACAGTGCCCGGCCTGTTCATTGTAGTTTATCTTACGTGATTCTCTGCCACTTTTGCTAAAAGATAATATATATTATTATCTTATATACGAATACTTTTTTGGTTATGTACATTGAAAGTAACTTCTCCCACCAATTATAGCCTATCTTCTCACATTGTTATGATGCATTTGGTTACAATGAAGTTTAAAATTTTTATGCAGTTGAACTGATCAATCCTTAATGATTTATGCTTTTTGTATCTAAAAAACATCCTTTCTTACACTTAGAACACAAGTATAATCTATACTTTCTCCTAAAACTTTAAAGGTTTGCTTTTATAATTAGATCTTTAATATAACTGGAAGTTATTTTCACTTATGGTGTGAAGTAGAGATCTAATTTTATTCTATTTTTTCATATATATAGCCAAACCTCTCTTTTCCATTTCCACCCCCCACTGATTCATAATGCCCCTGCTATCATATACAACATTTTTATAGATACATAGGTCTGTTTCTGGGATACTCCACTATCACTTAATCTACTCCTGTTTTAAGACTACATACTGTAGGCATGCACCACCATGCCTGGCTCTTGCTGTTCTATATAAGTTTTAAAATCAAATTTTATGAAAAACTCTGTTGGTATTTTAACTAAAACTACACATGGAATACTATGCAGCCATCAAAAAGGATGAGTTTGTGTCCTTTGTAGGGATATGGATGCAGCTGGAAACCATCATTCTTAGCAAACTATCACAAGAACAGAAAACCAAACACCGCATGTTCTCGCTTATAGGTGGGAACTGAACAATGAGATCACCTGGATTCGGGAAGGGGAACATCACACACCGGGGCCTATCGTGGGGAGCGGGGAGGGGGGAGGGATTGCATTGGGAGTTATACCTGATGTAAATGACGAGTTCATGGGTGCTGACGAGTTGATGGGTGCAGCACACCAACACGGCACAAGTATACATATGTAACAAACCTGCATGTTATGCACATGTACCCTAGAACTTAAAGTATAATAAAAAAAAAAAAAAAGAAAAAAAAAAATAATAAAATCAAATTTTATGAAAAACTCTGTTGGTATTTTAACTAAAACTACACTGAATTTATAGAATAATTTGGGGAGAATCAACTTCTTTATGATACTGACTTTTTGCATCCAGAAAAGATTTGAATTTGTTTGGTTTCCTTTTTTTTTTTTTTTTTTCTTTTTTTCTGAGAGGGGGTTTTGCTATTTTGCTCAGGCTGGCCATGAACTCCTGGGCTGAGCCTTGGCCTCCCAAGTATCTGGGACTACAGGTGTGTGCTACTGCACCTGGCAGACTTACATTTGCTTTTACAAGTACATGACAGCGCTTCCAACCTGAATCCAATTGAAAATTGTTGGCTGGAGATTTTGAACCATACAGTAGTGTGAATTTGGGTCCCACACATGCATGAGTGCTGGATTGTGGTTAAATATTCAGAGGAGGGCCAGGCACAGTGGCTCATGCCTGTAATTCCAGCACTTAGGGAGGCTGAGGTGGGAGGATCACTTGAGGTCAGCAGTGTCAGGCCAGCCTGGGCAACACAGCAAGACCCTATCTCTACAAAAAGAAAAGGTATTGTGGTATTTGGGTGTATGTTTTATTTGCATAAATGATAATGATAGTGTATTACATATTCTGCTTCTTACTATTTCTTCTCTCTAAAAAACTACTAGGTTCTAAAATCTCATACATGTGGCACAGGCATATCTAATCTGGGTTCCCGTTGCCTGGTGTCATGTGCCACATTTCACCTGTGCATTCTCTCATTGATGGTGGGCACTCAGCTGGCTCCAGTGCTCTCCCACATACATACACCACACCAAACAACCTCAAACCTGTGGGCTCTTGTGGATCCTGTGAGAATGTCTCTGGACTGTATACTCAGTAGCATAACTGCTGGGTCATAGCGTTAATAGCCCCAGATCCTTCCAGAAAGGCGGTAGCATCCACACCCCATCAGCCATCATGATACAGAACCCATCCATGCCAACATTTGGCTTATCCAGCTTTTAAATTTTTGCAGTCCAATAGGTGTAAAGTGGCATTTTGTTCTAATTCTCATTTGTGTGATTATTAATAACTTTAAGCTTCTCTTTACATGCATAATAGCTGTAGGGGTTTCCTTTCTATCAATTGTTCGTCCATATCCTTTGCCCATTTTTCTTCTGGGGTTGCCCTCCTGATTTTTATTTGCAGGAATCCTTTGTATATTCTGGGTATTAGTCCCTTGTCAGCTTTTAACATTGAAATACCTTTTCTCATTTGTTCAGCTATGCATTAACTCTGTTCATATTGCCTTTTTTTTTTTTTTTTAAGAAATATTCCACTTTTTAAAACTTTTTTCTTTTTCTTTTTCTTTTTTTTAAGACGGAGTCTTGCTCTGTCACTCAGGCTGGTGTGCAGTGACACGATCTCAGCTCACTATAGCCGCCACCTTCTGGGTTCCAGCGATTTTCCTGCCTCATCCTCCAGGTAGCTGAGACTACAGGCACTCACCACCAAGTCCGGCTTTTTTTTTTTTTTTTTTTTTTTCTATTTTTGTAGACACAGGGTTTCACTATGTTGGCCAGGCTGGTCTCAAACTCCTGACTTCAGGTGATCCACCTGCCTCTGCCTCCCAAAGTGCTAGGATTACAGGCATGAGCCACTGTGCCCAGCCACTTTTTAAAATTTTTAAGTTCAGGGGTACATGTGTAGGTTTGTTATATAGCTAAACTTGTATCATAGAGGTTTGCTGTACAGATTATTTTGTCACTCAGGTATTAAGCCTATAGTACTCATTAGTTATTTTACCTGATCCTCTCCCTCCTCCCACCCTCCACTCTCTGGAAGGCCCCAGTGTCTGTTGTTCCCCTCTTTGTGTCCATGTTTTCTCATCATCTGGCTCCTACTTCTAAGTAAGAACATGCAGTATTTGGTTTTCTGTTCCTGCATTAGTTTGCTAAAGATAATGGCCTCCAGCTTTACCCATGTTCCTGCAAAGGACATAATCTCATTCTTTTTTACAGTTGCTTAGTATTCCATGGTGTATATGTACCACATTTTCTTTATCCAGTTTGCCATTGATGGGCATTTAGGTTGATTCCATGTCTTTGCTATTGTGAATACTGCTGCAATGAACATATGCATGCATGTGTCTTTATTCCCTTGGGTATATACCCAGTAATGGGACTGCTGGGTCGAATGGTAGTTGTTTTTAGGTCTTTGAGGAACCAACACACTATTTTCCACAATGGTTGAAGTAATTTACACTCTCACCAACAGTGTATAAGTGTTCCTTTTTCTCCGTAAGCTCGCCAACATCTGTATTTTTTTTTTTGACTTTTTAATAACAGCCATTTGTTCAGGATATTTTTAAATCTTCTACTGCCTAATTTTTATCTGCTTGATTTATCAGTTTTAGACAGAACTGTATTAAAATATCTCACTATAATTGTAGACTTCTAATTCTTTATAATTCTATTTTTGCTTTGTGTATTTTAAGGCTATATTTAAGATGCATTCAAGTTCATAATTATTTTATCTTCTTGGTAGACTTTTCCTTTTATTAATGTGTACTGTTTCATTTTATCTTTATTAAAGGCCTTGGTCTTTCATCTGTCTGATATTGACAATTTCTCTCAGTTTTCTTTTCCCATTTCTCAGTGGTTTTATTTTTGGTATTGCTAAACATCTATTGATAGATCAACAGATAAATCATTTTGTTTTTTATTCAAATTATTGACTCTTAATAAAGACAATTAATCTATTTATATGACTTTGAACTACTCATATATTTGGAACTTTTTCTACTTCTTGTTTTCTGTATTCTATTTATCATCCTTTTTCTTTACTTAATTTTTTTTTTACCTTTTTTTTTTTTTTTTTTTTGAGGCAGAGTCTCTCTCTATTGCCCGGACTGGAGTGCAGTGGCCAGATCTCAGCTCACTGCAAGATCCACTTCCCAGGTTTACACCATTCTCCTGCCTCAGCCTCCCGAGTAGCTGGGACTACAGGCACCCGCCACCTCACCCGGCTAGTTTTTGTATTTTTAGTAGAGACGGGGTTTCACCGTGTTAGCCAGGATGGTCTCGATCTCCTGACCTCGTGATCCGCCCGTCTCGGCCTCCCAAAGTGCTGGGATTACAGGCTTGAGCCACCGCGCCCGGCTTTTTTTTACTTTTTTAAACTCTCCTGTCTTTTACTGAAGTGATTAAGTTTCCAGTATTCTCTTTTGCCCTTCTGCAGCTTTGAGAGCGATAATGGTTTGTATTTCCATTATTTTAGTTAAATCTTTTCAGTTTTTTCATCGCATATATTTAATTATACAGTTTTCTAGAAGAGTCTGAATTACTTACTATTTTTATCTTCCTCTCAAACATGAAGAGGGCCTTAACATATTATACCTTTCCACTTAACAAAACTCTCCTATGCATACAACCTATTTGTTGTTACTGTCTAGAACCACACTGTCCAATTTGGTAATGTAGCCACTACCTGCATCTGCTTTTGAGTCCTTGATAGGCAGGCAGTCTGAATTAAGATGTGCTCTAATGACTGGGTGCAGTGCCTGACGCCTATAATCCCAGCACTTTGGGAGGCTGAGGCAGGTGGATCATTTGAGGTCTTGAGTTCAACACCAGCCTGGTCAATGTGGTAAAACCCCATCTCTACTAAAAATAGGAAAATTAGCTGAGTGTGGTGGCACATGCCTGTAATCCCAGCTACTCGGGAGGCTGAGGCAGGTGTATCATTTGAGGTCAGGAATTCGAGACCAGCCTGGCCAACGTGGTGAAACCCCATCTCTACTAAAAATACAAAAATCAGCTGAGTGTGGTGGCACATGCCTGTAATCCCAGCTACCCGGGAGGCTGAGACATGAGAATTGCTTCAGTGCAGGAGACAGAGGTTGCGGTGAGCCGAGATCATGCCACTGCACTCTAGCCTGGGCAACATAGCGAGACTCTGTCTCAAAAAAAAAAAAAAGAAAGATGTGCTCTAAGTATAAAATACAAACTAGATTTTGGATTTTGAAGACTTAGCATGAAAAAAATGAAAGTAAAATAGCTCAATAATTTTTATATTGATTACATGTTGAAATGATAGTATTTTGGACATACTGGGTTAAATAAATTATTAGAAATAATTTCACCTCTTTTTTCTTTTCTAATGTGACTACCATAAAATTAAAAATTACATATGTGACTAGCATTACATTTTTATTGGATAGTGCTAATCTAGAGTTTTAGTTTTTATTTTGTTTTACATGTATCCCCCCCCAAAAAAAACTCATGAATTCTTTTCTTTATGTTAATAACAGTTAACATTTTACCTAATAAAAATTCTTTAGTTTGGATTAACAGTTTCCCTGGACATAACATGGTACTGAACATTATTTTGCCTTTATACTGAAGATATTAATATTACTCCTTTTCCTCCTGATATCAACTATTGCTAATGAGAAACCTGTTTCTCTAACTATTGTACTTCTGTGGGTAATCTGGCTTCTAACTTTGGTGGCTTCTAAGATTTTCTCTTGATTTTTGGTATTCTAGAGTTTCACCACAACCTGTCTAGATGTGGATTCATGTTTTATTTAAACTGCTTACACTATAAAGTTCGCTTTTGATTTGATGCCTCAGGCCCTTCAGTGCTAAAAATTCTCAGCCATTGTTATCTTCAAAAATTAGTTTTCTACCAATATTTTTCTATAACTCTATATACACTGTAATCTCTCAATTAATCCTGTCTTTCAACTACTTTTTCATATTCTAACCTTTTTTATGTGTTCTGTGTGAATTTTTAGTGCTATATTCTAACTCATTAATTAATTTATCAGTGGTGTAAAAGGTAAAGTTCATCCCATCTATTGAGTTTTTTATATACCAGCTACATAATTTCTTTTTCTTTCTTTTTATAAAGATAAGAGTCTTGCTCTGTCTCACCTAGCCTGACAGCAGTGGTGCAATCATAGCTCACTGCAGCCTTGAACTCCTGGGCTTAAGTGATCCTCCTGCCTCAGTCTCTCAAGCTGCTGGGATTACAGGTGCAAGACACCAAGCCCAGCTTGACTTTTTTTTTTTAATAATTTATTTTTCCATAAGTTATTGGAATACAGGTGGTATTTGGTTACATGAGTAAGTTCTTTAGTGGGGATTTGTGAGACCCTGGTGCACCCATCACCCAAGCAGTATACACTGCACCATATCTGTTGTCTTTTATATCTTGCCCAACCCCCCACTCTTCCCCTCAAGTCTCCAAAGTCTATTGTATCATTCTTATGCCTTTATGTCCTCATAGCTTAGGTCCCACTAATCAGTGGAAACTTGTGATGTTTGGTTTTCCATTTCTGAGCTACTTCATTTAAAATAATAGTCTCCAGTCTCATCCAGGTCATTGCAAATGCTGTTAACTCATTCTTTTTTATGGCTGAGTAGTATTCCACCATGTATATATATACCACAGTTTCTTTATCCACTCATTGATTAACGGGCATTTGGGTTGGTTCTATGATTTTGCTATTGTGACTTGTGCTGCTATAAACGTGTGTATAAGGAACTTTTTCAAATAATGACTTCTTTTCCTCTGGGTAGATACCCAGGAGTGAAATTGCTGGATCAAATGGTAGTTTTACTTTTAGTTCTTTACGGAATCTCCCCACTGTTTTCCATAGTGGCTGTACTAGTTTACATTCCCACCAGCATTGTAGAAGTGTTCCCTGATCACTGCATCCCCACCAACATCTACTGTTTTTTGATTCTTTGATTACGGCCATTCTCACAGGAGTAAGGTGGTATCGCATTGTGGTTTTGATTTGCATTTCCCTGATCATTGGTGATGTTGAACATTTTTTCCTATGTTTGTTGGCCATATGAAGAATTCTTCTTCTAAGAAATGTCTGTTCATTTCCTTAGCCCACTTTTTGATGGGATTCATTGTTTTTTTTTCTTACTCATTTGAGTCTGTTGTAGATTCTGGATATTAGCCCTTTGTCAGATGTATAGATTGTGAAGATTTTCTCCCACTCTGTGGATTGTCTGTTTACTTTGCCAACTGTTCCTTTCGCCATGCAAAAGCTCTTTAGTTTAATTAGGTCCCAGTTATTTATCTTTATTTTTATTGCAATTGCTTTTGGAGTTTTGGTCATGAAATCCTTGCCTAAGCCAAGTCTAGAAGGGTTTTTTCAATGTTATCTTCTAGAATTTTTATAGTTTCAGGTCTTAGGTTTAAGTCCTTAATCCATCTTGAGTTGATTTTTGTATGAAGTGAGAGATGAGAATCCAGTTACATTCTCCTACATGTGGCTAGCCAGTTATCCCAGCACCCTTTGTTGAAAAGGGTGTCCTTTCCCCACCTTACGTTTTTGTTTGCTTTGTCAAAGATCAGTTAGCTGTAAATATTTAGGTTTATTTCTGGGCAGCCTGACATTTTTAATTTCTAAGAGTTCTAGCTAGTTCTTTACTACATTGACTTTTTCTTGTTCAATCTCTTTTGTTTGTTTCAGTCTTTAAGCTTTCTTTAATTGGAAAGTATCTCTTAATTTATTTCTCTGAGCATCCTAAAAAGGCTTCAAAGTTTCTCCCAATCATTGGAATACCAGGCAGCTGTTAATAAGAATAAGGTAATCCCATGGGTATTAATATCAAATGATCTCTAAACATGTTATTAAGTGAAAAGGCAAGGTAAATAACATGTGTAAACGCTACCATTTATATAAAAATGTACATATGTGTGAGTGTGTATGTATATATATACATGTTTGTATATGCAACAATTATCTAGAAAAGACAGCAAGAAATGGGTAACAGTGGTTGCCTCTGGGGCGGGAAACTGGGTGGCTAGGTGAAAGAGGTGGAGATAGACTTACTTTTCACTGTTTACCCTTTTTTTTTTTTTTTTTTTTTTTTTTTTTTTTTTTTTTTTTGAGACGGAGTCTTGCTCTGCCGCCCAGGCTGGAGTGCAGTGGCCGGCTCTCAGCTCACTGCAAGCTCCGCCTCCCGGGTTCACGCCATTCTCCTGCCTCAGCCTCCCGAGTAGCTGGGACTACAGGCGCCCGCCATCTCGCCCGGCTAGTTTTTTGTGTTTTTTTAGTAGACACGGGGTTTCACCGTATTAGCCAGGATGGTCTCGATCTCCTGACCTCATGATCCGCCCGTCTCGGCCTCCCAAAGTGCTGGGATTACAAGCTTGAGCCACCGCGCCCGGCCTGTTTACCCTTTTTGTACCTTTGAATTTTGTACTACATGCATCTATTACCTAGTCAAAAATAAATACATAACATAATTTATTTTTAAAAATAAATACATAACATAATTTATTTTTAAAAATAAAGTATTTGTTGAACTGCTCCATAAAATTAATTTCATCCAGAGAAATTAATGTTTTTGGTGGTTGATTTTGTTATGATGTTAACATTATATGTCTTTATAAATTTTAGAATTTTAGTTACAGGTTTCTTTTTTTTTTTTTTTTTTTTGAGACGGAGTCTTGCTCTGCCACCCAGGCTGGAGTGCAGTGGCCGGATCTCAGCTCACTGCAAGCTGCGCCTCCCGGGTTTACGCCATTCTCCTGCCTCAGCCTCCCGAGTAGCTGGGACTACAGGCGCACGCCTCGTCGCCCGGCTAGTTTTTTGTATTTTTAAGTAGAGACAGGGTTTCACCGTATTAGCCAGGATGGTCTCGATCTCCTGACCTTGTGATCCGCCCGTCTCGGCCTCCCAAAGTGCTGGGATTACAGGCTCGAGCCACCGCGCCCAGCCCTATAGGTTTCTTTTGAGTAGAAAAGGTTTTTAATTTCTCTCTCCTCCTATTTAATGGTTTCAGAGTTGCTCCCACTTGGCCATCTGGGCCCCCAGTCCACAACTAGGCTTTACAATGACATTTCGGCTCCAGTTTAATAATGATATTGGAAATATCATACATACACATTCAGTTACTGACTCAGCAAGTGGCTTCATTCAATAGCTATTGATGAGGCTGTGTCTTTATCAGCTAAACCTATAGTCTCTGGTAGTGAATAGCTTTTTTCTCTTTTCAGCCTCTCATAAATAAGACGTATATTTTAACCAAACCCGGGCTTCATGTAGTGATTCTGGCGCTGGTTCCTGCCTCGCATGAAACACTTAAGCACTTTTTAATCCTTTTACCTGACAGGAGCAAAACTACTAGATATCAGTGCTAGACCGAAAGCCAGCTGATCTGTGGTTTCAGCCCTATTTAAAACTTGGTGTCCGTGTTTCATTTCTGGCCCACAAAGATGTTTATGTTGTTCAGAATCTGGCTATATTTTTTGTGCCATTTAACTTATTGTTCTATGTGTTTGGAGCATAGGAGTTACATCACAACACCCAGTATGTTACTTTGGCTAGTAATTTCCATATTTCTTTTTTGAGAAAATTAAAAGTAATAATTATAAAAGTAATATCTCATTACATAGAAAAAATAGAAAATTACTCATAATCCATCCATTCTAACTACTGTTAGAATTTTAAAATATTTCCTTTTAATCTTTTTCTCCTGTATCATCTCCTATTTGTATAATTCGTATAACAATTTTAAACTGTGTCATGCCAAGCATTTGTCTGTGTTGCTATGTAGTCTCTATGACCATCATTTTAATAGCTGAATACTAATCACCAAACTACTCAATTATAATTCACTTCCCACATTATTAAAAATTAAGGAGCTTCCAATGATGCTACAAAGAAGTTGTCTATGCATGTACTTTTTCCTCTTAACAGTCTGTATTTGGAGGGTAGAGGGGTGGAAGTGAGAGGTGCTAAGCAATGGGACTGCCATCATTCTACACAGATGATTAGCACAAAGGCATTACAGGACTAGCATAATACATGGCTGAGGTTCATAATGATGACCCTAATATATGAAAAGGTAAAATTATATAGAAGTTAAAAATGTATTTCAGAAACATTCCAAACCAACATAACTAAGAGTAAGTTTTGTAATTAAAGGATTAGTTTTACAAGGAATTAGATTCACAGTTCACAATGTGAATCATCTAGCACTGCTGGATAAGGCATCACACATTTTCATCTTCACTAACTTCCAAAACAGAACATTTTGGGCCACACTGATAAAGTTCACTTTTTCACTATAATACTAACCTGATATTATTTACACAGTCTTCATGAGCTTCAGAAAGTGTTTTTATGTGCTTTGAAGATATAGGGTCAAAAAGCAGAACTTCAGTTTGTTCACAAGCAACTGTCAACACTGACCTGAAAGCAAATGACACATTTATCTTGTTTAGTTTTCTAGCATTCACTGGTTATTGATGTTCACTCATTTATAATGACACAAGCTATAGGTAAATAACTTTTTTTTTGCCCATGTTAGCAAATGTTTAAAAGATTGATACTGTCTGTGGTTGGCAATAGTAGTAGGAAATGGTACTCTCATACATTATGGTGGAGTATAATCTGGTACAGCTTATGTTTGGACAGCACCTCTATAAAGTATCAGAATTTAAAATGGGCATATGTTTTGACTCAGCAATTTTTTCTGGTAATTTAATCTAGAGAACTAATCACTTACAAATACAAAGAGACATATGCTTCATTGTAAAATGGAGAAATTTCAAGTATCTTCAATGTACATGACAGAGGGAATGACTGATTATACAAGCCATAGTACACAATACTTTGAAATACTGTAGAGAAGTTAAAAAGAAAGGGGTGGCTTTATATGAATATGAAAGAACTCAAAAACATATTTTTAAATAAAAAAGGTGGTTGCCAAAAAATATGCATTGATGAGACAACTTAGGGGAAAAATCATATACAACCAAATTATATATTTCTTTATCACTATCAATAAAATGCACTGGAAAATAGCTGGCATATAACCTATCAGACCAGTTAAACATAGTCAAACTTATCAGTCTTTTCATTCATGGTTTTTTAGGTTTGTCTCTTGTTTCAGGCCTTCCCCACTGCAAAGTTATATTTTTATAAAACTTGTATAAACCTCATTTTGATTTGTGAAAGTCTATTGTACTTTATTTTAATTAAGTATTAGTTTTTTGTGGGTGCTGCTCTTTCAGATTCATTTCATTTCTGGCAAATGAAATCCTGAGTATTTTATACAACTAAGATGAACGTACATAAGATAGAATTTTAAATAGCCAAAAACTTTTCTATTAGGAACAAACTTTTTAGGTAAAGTGGGAGATTAAAAAACAACTATTAAATTGAAATCTTGGCTGGGAGCAGTGGTTCACGCCTGTAATCCCAGCACTTTGGGAGGCCAAGGTGGGCGGATCACAAGGTCAGGAGTTCGAGACCAGCCTGGCCAACATAGTGAAACCCTGTCACTAGTAAAAATTCAAAAAAAGTTAGTCGGGCGTGGTGGTGGGCACCTGTAGTCCCAGCTACTTGGGAGGCTGAGGCAGAAGGATCACTTGAACCCAGGAGGTGGAGGTTGCAGTGAGCCAAAATCATGCTACTGTGCTCCAGCCTAAGTGACAGAGTAAGACTCTGTCTCAAAAAAAAAAAAAGTTGAAATCTTTTCTATATTTAGTAATCATGGACTTGTCTGCATAAACCCTTTTTTAAGACATTTGAACTTCAAAGTTTAATAATATCTGAAATTTTTTATGCTAGTCATTGGGAGTAAAAATATTCAAATTAATATTTGTAATTTTTGAAGACATATAAATAGCTATTTCTTTTTGTAAGTCAGAAGAACCCTGAAATGAAATTTTTCCCTTTTGTGCATAAGTAGTGAATCAATGATTCTGGGAGACTTTTTTTTTTTTTTTTTTTGGTAGAAATGGGATCGCACTACCGTTGCTCAGGCTGGTCTCAAATTCCTGGCCTCAAGTGATCCTCCCACATCAGCCTCCCAAAACTCTGGGATTACAGGCGTGAGCCACCAGTCCCAGACTCTGGGAGATTCTTTTTTTCTGAGACAAAGTCTTGCTCTGTCACCCAGGCTGAAGTGCAGTGGCATGATCTCAGTTCACTGCAACCTCTGCCTCCCTGGGTCAAGCGATTCTCCTACCTCAGCCTCCTGAGTAACTGGGATTACAGGCACTCGCCACCATACCCGACTAAGTTTTGTATTTTTAATGGAGACAGGGTTTCACCATGTTGCCCTGGGTGGTCTCAAACCTCAAGTGATCCTCCTGCCTCAGCCTTCCAAAGTGCTGGCATTATAGATGGGAGCCACCATACAAAGCCAACCTCTGGGAGATTCTTAATCTTGAACATTGTATAAAAGGGATCTATAAAACTGTTATTGTTTTGTTTGAATCAAATTATAGTATATTTTTGTACATGGTATGATATGTATCTTTTAAAAGATACATATTTGTTTAAAAGATACATATTGCTTTGTTTATTGCTGGTATATAATTTGTCCCAATATCAAGGCTGATCTTATTTACATTGGTTTGTAATGCCATCTTTACTACATACAAGTTTTGTTCTTGGACTCTATATTGGTATTCTGTGCAACACCACACTATCTTAATTTCTACAAGGTTTATGGTATATTTGTTACGTGGCAAAGCAAGACTCCTTCATTTGCTTTACAAACACTTTTTCTTGGCTAATACTATGCTTTCTCTTCAAGTAAATTTTATATATACCATGTCAAGTTCTGCTAAAATATTTTGTTGAAATTTTATTGAAATGCACTGACTTTACAGATTACTTGGGTAGAATTTACATGATATAAGTTTGATTTACCTTATACAGTAGTATGCACATTTTCCCACACATTAAAGATTTTCTTAGAGTATCTGAGCAAATCTTGGACCTTTGACCATCCTTATACACTTAGAATCAACGTATCAATTTATGTGTACACACACACACACACACACTAGGTGCAGATGTTAATTGAGATTATATTGAATCTATTAATACCAAAAAGTTGTGTTGTTTTTTTTTGAGACGGAGTTTTGCTCTTGTTGCCCAAGCTGCAGTGCAGTGGCATGATCTCAGCTCACTGCAACCTCTGCCTCCTGGGTTCAAGCCATTCTCCTGCCTCAGCCTCCCAAGTAGCTGGGATTACAGGCGTGTGCCACCATGCCCAGCTAATTTTTTGTATTTTTAGTAGAAATGGGGTTTCACCATGTTAGCCAGGCTGGTCTCGAACTCCTTACCTCAGGTGATCCACCCACCTCGGCCTCCCAAAGTGCTGGGATTACAGGCATGAACCACCGCGCCTGGCCCAAAAAGTTGTAACGGAACTGCTATCTTGACAATATGGAATCTTCCAATCCATGAACTTAATATATCTCCATTTATTTAAATCTTCTGTAATTCTCTCAATAAAATTGTATAGTTTCCTCCATATAGCCCATACCTACCTTCTGTTGAACTTATTTCTGGGAACTTGATTTTTTAAAAATATATTTGAATAAATGTTCTTTTAAACTTTTTGCTGATGCTGGACACAGGGGCTTATTCTTGTTATTCCAGAATTTTGGGAGACCAAGGAGGAAAGATTACTTGAGCTCAGGAGTTTGAGACCAGCCTGTGCAACACAGTGAGACCTCGTCTCTACAAAAAATTTAAAAATTAGCCAGGCATGGTGGTGCACACCTGTAGTCCCAGCTATTTGGGTGACTGAGGTGGGAGGATCAGCTGAGTCAGGGAGGTTGAGGATATAGTGAGCTATGATCATGCCACTGCACTCCTGCCTGGCTGACCGAGACCCTGTCTCAAAAAAAAAATTTTTTTTGGCTTTGCTTATTGCTGGTATACAGAAATGTAACTGATTTTTTAATACTGATTATTTATCCATCAATCGTACTATTCTATTATTGGGGGGTTTTGGTTGATAATAATACCATCTAAAAATAATTGCTTTGTTCTTCCTTTTTGTGTTTGTTTTTTGTTTGTTTGTTTGTTTGTTTGTTTTGGAGACGGCGTTCCATGCTTTTTGCCCAGGCTGGAGTGCAATGGCATGATCTCAGCTCACTGCAACCTCTGCCTCCCGGGTTCAAGTGATTCTCCTGCCACAGCCTCCCGAGTAGCTGGGACTACAGGCGTGTGCCACAATGCCCAGCTAATTTTTGTATTATTAGTAGAGACAGGGTTTCACCATGTTGGCCAGGCTGGTCTCGAACTGCTGACCTCAGGTGATCCACCCGCCTCAGCCTCCCAAAGTGCTGGGATTACAGGCGTAAGCCAACATGCCCAGCCTGTTCTTCTTTTTTAAAAACCTGTTTCCTTCTCTTTTTCCTTGTTATACTGACTAGGACTTTCAGAACAATGTTGAATAGAAATGTTAATAGCAGGCATTCATCTTTTTCCTGATCTTTAAGAATATATTCAACATTTCATCATTAAGTACAATGTTTGCTGTAGGTTTTTTGGGCAGATTCCTACTACTAGATTAAGGAAAGTTCTGTTTCAATTTTGCTAAGCTTTCTTTTCATGAATATATGTCAAACTGTGTAAGAGATTTTTCAGCATTTATTGAGATATTCCTATATTTTTCCTTTAATATATATATATATATATATATATATTTTTTTTTTTTTTTTTTTTTTTTTTTTTTTTTTGAGACGGAGTCTCGCTCTGTCACCCGGGCTGGAGTGCAGTGGCCGGATCTCAGCTCACTGCAAGCTCCGCCTCCCGGGTTTAGGCCATTCTCCTGCCTCAGCCTCCCCAGTAGCTGGGACTACAGGCGCCTGCCATCTCGCCCGGCTAGTTTTTTGTATTTTTTAGTAGAGACGGGGTTTCACCGTGTTAGCCAGGATGGTCTCGATCTCCTGACCTTGTGATCCGCCCGTCTCGGCCTCCCAAAGTGCTGGGATTACAGGCTTGAGCCACCGCGCCCGGCCTCCTTTAATATATTAATGTAGTTGTTTACATTACTTTACTTTCTAATTTCAAATCAGTCTTTTATTTTTACCTCATTGCTAGATTCAGTTGGCTAATATTTTGTTTATGATTTTTCTATCTTTATTCTTCAGTGAAATTGCATGGTAATTTTGCTTTCTTGTGCTATTCATGTCAGATTTTGGTATAACGTGTATGCTAACATCATAGAATGAGTTAAGACTGGCCCTTGTTATTTTTTACACCGGAATAGTTTATGTAAATTGGGATTATTTATTTCTTGTAAATTTGGTAGTACTAGTCTGTAAAGCCATCTAGACCTAACTACTGATGCGGTATTATTGGTTACGGTACTACTTTTCTTTCTAATCTTTTACTAATGTCAGTTTTGGTAATTTCTACTTTTCTAGGAATTAGCCTATTTCATTGAACTTTAGAATTTTATTGGCATGAGATTGTTCACAATATCTTCTGTTTCTATTTTTAAACTTTAATGACCAGACACAGGGGCTCTCACCTATAATTCCAGCACTTTGGGTGGCTGAGGCAGGAGGATCACTTGAGCCCAGGAGTTTGAGACCAGCCTGGCAACATCGCAAGACCCTGTCTCTTAAAAAAAAAAAAAAAAAAAATTGAAGGCTGGGCATGGTGGCTCATGCCTATAACCCCAGCACTTTGGGAGGCCAAAGCAGGCAGATCACAAGGTCAGGAGTTTGAGACCAGGCTGGCCAACATGGTGAAACCCCATCTCTACTAAAAATACAAAAAAAAAAAAAGCTGGCTTGGTGGCACACACCTGTAATTTCAGCTACTTGGGAGGCTGAGGCAGGAGAATCGCTTGAACCTGGGAGGCGGAGGTTACAGTAACCGGAGATCGTGCCATTGCACTTCAGCCTGGGTGACAGAGTGAGACTCTGTCTCAAAAAAAAAAAGAAAAGAAAAGAAAAAAAGATAGTGACAGTTTCAAAGTGCTTCAATTGCACTCTGATCTCTATTCCTTGTTTTTACCTTCTTTGGGTATAATTTGTTGTTCTGTTTCAACGTTCTTGAGATGGATGCTTACTTAGCTTATTGACTTTCAGCCTTTCTTCTTTTCTAATACCTGCATTTAGGGATCTAAGATTTTCCTCTATACATGGCTTTAGCTGCAATTGCACAAATTTTGATAGTGTTTTCATCATTCAGTTTCAACTATTTTATAATTTATACTGTGATTTCTTCTTTGACTCACAAGTTATTTAAAAGAGCATTTCCAAAAATAAAGAGATTTTCTAGTTATTTATTTCCTGAATTTTCACTGAAAAACAAACTGCTCAATCTCAGTGCTTGGAAATTGTATGAATTTGCTTTTTGTGTTGTCTGATATTAACACAGCACACCAACTTTCATTTAGCTAATGCTAGCACTGGTATGCCTTGACATCCTTTTACTTTAAAACTTTGTGTATCCTTACATTTCAGGTATGTCTTTTGTAAGCAGTTTTCAAAAATCTGATCTGACAACCATCTCAAATTACATTTAATGTAGCTAGTAGCAATCTTTGAGTTGAAATCTGTCACCTTACAATTTACTTTCCATTTGTCCTGTCTGTTCTATGTCCCTTTTCAGTTGCTTTAAACATTTTTTTGGCCAGGCACATTGGCCCATGCCTGTAATCTTAGTGTTTTAGGAGTCCAAGGCGGGAGGATAGCTTGTGGTCATGAGTTGGAGATCAGCCTGCACAACACATGGAGACCCTATCTTTATAAAAAAATAAAATGGCCAGGCATAGTGGCTTATGGCTGCAGTCCTAGCTGCCCAGGAGAAGGCGGGAGGATTGCTTGAGCCCAGGAGTTGGAGGTTGCCATGAGCTGTGACAGCACCAATGAACTCCAGCCTGGGCAACAGTGCAATAACCCATCTCTAAGAATATGTATTTGCTATTGATATCTCCCCATACACTATGTAGTATGTTAAATATATTCTTTTACTATTCTTTTGCCGAATATCTAAAGAGCTAACGTCATGCATCAACTTTTTAAAGTGAAGTACAAAATTATTACTTCCTGGATGATGCAAGAACCTTAGCTCAGTTCACCTTCCTTTAACCCTTCCTAATATTTAATTTTTTAGGTATAATTATATATAAATTTAATACTCTACTAAAAGTTCTCATCGTTTTATACCATTCCCAGCCTGGACAACAAACTGAGACCCCTTGTCTCTACAAAAAATAAAAAAATTAACCAGGCATGCGGGCGTGTGCCTGTGGTCCCAACTACACAAACGGCAGAAGCAAGAGGATTACTTGAGCCCGGGAAGTCAAGGCTGCAGTGAGCAGTGTTCATGCCACTGCACTCCAGCTTGGATGACAGAGAAAGACTCTGTCTAAAAAAAAGAAAAAAAAAGTTAACATTCATTTTGATTTACAAGCATATTTACTTTTTATTCTTTTCATTATTTCCTGTACCTCTGGTCTTCCACCTTTTTCCTTCCTCCTAAAGAATAATTTTGTTATCTGTTTCTGTGTAGACCTGATACTGGCAAATTATCTCAATATTTGTCTGGAAATATCTTTGTCTCTTGACTTTCATTGTTTCTGCAATGAAATTAGCTGTCTTTTTGAGCCTCCTTTGAAAGTAATCCATCTCTTTCCTTTAGCTCCTTCTTTCCTTTAGCTGCTTTTAAGATTGTCTTTGTGCATGTATATGTTTTATTTTGGTTTTAACAGCTTTACGCTTGTAGCTAAGTGTGGCTTTATCTTTCTTTTTTTTCTTTTTTTTTTCTTTTTTTGTTTGTTTGTTTGTTTGTTTGTTTTCGAAGCAGTTGGAAGGGATTTTTGTATTTGTTTTTAAAGCAGTTGGGGCCGGGCGCGGTGGCTCAAGCCTGTAATCCCAGCACTTTGGGAGGCCGAGACAGGCGGATCACGAGGTCAGGAGATCGAGATCATCCTGGCTAACATGGTGAAACCCCGTCTCTACTAAAAAATACAAAAAAAGGCCGGGCACGGTGGCTCAAGCCTGTAATCCCAGCACTTTGGGAGGCCGAGACGGGCGGTTCACGAGGTCAGGAGATCGAGACCATCCTGGCTAACACGGTGAAACCCCGTCTCTACTAAAAATACAAAAAAAACTAGCCGGGCGAGGTGGCGGGCGCCTGTAGTCCCAGCTACTCGGGAGGCTGAGGCAGGAGAATGGCCTAAACCCGGGAGGTGGAGCTTGCAGCGAGCTGAGATCCAGCCACCGCACTCCAGCCTGGGCCACAGAGCGAGACTCCGTCTCAAAAAAAAAAAAAAAAAAAAAAAGCAGTTGGAAGGGTTTTTTTTGTTTTTGAAGCAGTTGTTTCAGAAGGTTTGGAGTGCGGTGGCGCTGGAAAGAAGTGGCGCAATCCCAGCTCACTGCAGCCTCAACCTCCCAGATTCAAGTGGTCCTCCTTCTTCAGCCTCCTGAGTAGCTGGAATCACAGGCGCATGCCAGCACACCCGGCTAATTGTTTTGTTTTTTTTTTTTTTTTTGTATTTTTTTGTAGAGTCAGGGTTTTCCTGTGTTGGCCGGGCTGGTCTCAAACTCCCAAGCTCAAGAGATCCAACCACCTCAGCCTCCGCAAGTGCTGGGATTACACGGGTGCACCACCATGCCTGGCCTGCTTTTTTTGTCTGTCTCTCGCTTGAGATGGATAGCCCTTCTTTAACCTACAATGTGTTTTGTTAATTTTTAAAACTTATCCATTATCTGTTCAAATATTGATTTATCTCCATTCTCTTTAATATCTTTCTAAACTCCATTTATATTTATAAGATCTTTTCTCTGTATTTTACGACATATCTCAGTCTGTGTCCCATTTTGGTAAATCTGAGCTTTATTCTGTATATTTTTTTCTCATCTATTCTCAAATTCACAAATCCTTCAGCTGTGTCCAGTTTGCTGTTAAACCATCTAGAGTTTTTATCAGTTACTGTACTTTTTAGTTCTAGGGTTTTATTTTTATAGCTTCTAGTTCTTTGCTAAATTTCTCCATCTAATAATTCCTTGAACATATTAAATAGTTTTAATGTCAGATCTCCTGTGGGTCTATTTCTATTGTTTGCTGATTTTCTTGGCTTTTCAGACAACGAATCTCCTTGTACGAGTGCTCGTCACTGTATACAAAAATTACAGGGATAATTTAAAGCACTGGATGATATATTATCTTTTTTTTAAATTTCTTTAGAGACAGGGTCTTGCTCTGTCACCCAGGCTGAAGTGTAGTGGTGTGATTATAGCTCACTGTAACCTCAGACACCTGGGCTTAAACAATCCTCCCACCTCTGCCTCCAGAGTAGCTAGGATGGCCGGTGCATTTTTAAATTTTAAACATTGCCCAGCTAATTTTTAAATTTTTTGCAGAGATGGGATCTCTGGCTGTGTTGCTCGGACTGGTCTCCAACTCCTGGCCTCAATCAATTTTCCCTCCTCAGCCTCCCAAAGAACTCGGATTAAAGGTGTAAGACAGGGCACTCAGCTGCATATTTTCTTCTTGCATAGAAGATTCCTATTTAATTATGGCAAGTAAGCTAGAGTACAGATGCCGGCAATCTGAGGTCTTCTTAATCTACGTAGGGAATGAGATGATTTGAAGCTGACCTTTAGTCCCTATGCGTACTGTCTATTCTTGATTCACCCTTAGTCCTAGGGTATACTGGGTGGGGGGAGACGAGTTTCCATGCCAAACCTAAATTGCGATTCTTATAATCTCATCTATCCCACCCATAAGTCCATTTGAAATACCATTCAGAGGCCAGGCGCAGTGGCTCACGCCTATAATCCCAGCACTTTGGGAGGCCGAGGCGGGCGGATCACCTGAGGTCGGGAGGTCGAGACCAGCCTGACCAACATGGAGAAAGCCCATCTCTACTAAAAATACAAAAATCAGCTGGGCATGGTGGCGGGCACCTGTAATCCCAGCTAATCCGGAGGCTGAGGCAGGAGAATCGCTTGAACCCGGGAGGTGGAAGTTGCCATGAGCCGAGATCACCCCATTGCCCTCCAGCCTGGGCAACAAGACTGAAACTCCGTCTCCAAAAAAAAAAAAAAAAAAAAAAGAAAAAGAAAAAAGAAATACCATTCAGCCTCATTGCTGCTGCTGCTGCTTTTGAGATTGACAGATGCCTCTCAGAAAAGTGAGCTCAAATGCTGGGCTCACATCACTGGCTTTCCTATTTTGTAGAACTTGACCCTGCAATATCTTCATTGCCCTGATAATGCTCTAATCTCCTCAAACATAAGCTTTCTATATCTTACATTAAATATTTAATATTTCCTCTAGCTTTTCTGATTATTCTCAGTTGGAAGTTTGGTCCAAACCATCTACCTCTTGCATATAAAATTGTCCCCCCAACTTGTTTGTTTTGCTCTCGTTGCCCAGTCTGGAGTATAGTGTTGCAATCTCGGCACACTGCAACCTCCGTCCGCCTCCCAGGTTCAAGCAATTCTCCTGCCTCAGCCTCCCGAGTGGCTGGGATTACAGATGTTTGCCACTATGCCCAGCTAATTTTTTTTGTATTTTTAGTAGAGACGGAGTTTCACCATGTTGGCCAAGCCGGTCTCAAACTCCTGACCTCAGGTGATCCAGCCGCCTCGGCCTAAAAAGTGCTGGGATTACAGGCAGGGGCCACCGCGCCTGGCTGTCCCGCCCCCCACTACCTTTTTTTTTTTTTTTTTTTTTGAGACCGAGTTTCGCTCTTGTCACCCAGGCTGGAGTGAAGTAGGGCAATCTCGGCTCACTGCAACCTCTACCTCCTGGGTTCAAGCGATTCTCCTGCCTCAGCCTCCCAAGTAGCTGGGATTATAGGCACCCACCACCATGCCTGGCTAATTTTTGTATTTTTAGTAGAGTCAGGGCTTCGCCATTGGAGCCAGGCTGGTCTGGAACTCCTGACCTCAGGTGATCCACCCGCCTTGGCCTCCCAAAGTGCTAGGATTACAGGTGTGAGCCACAGTGGCGACCTGTGTCCCCCTTTTTATTCTGAATATTGTCTGTGCATTTTCTCAGTATCATGAATGTTTTTCATTTTTATAAGTGTTTTCAAAGACAAAACTTTGTCCCTATTCAGTATTTCTATTGGTTTTTAAATTTCACTAATTTCCATCTTTTTTTTACTGTATTTCCTTCTGCTCTCTTTAGATTGATTTTCCTATTATTTGGAGATAACTTTGCTATTCTCTTTCTTGAGATGAATACTCTTAGCTCATTAATTTTCCTTGTCTTCCTTTCAGTTTATTAAAGACTATAATTTTCCTACTAAGTACAGCTTTGCTTGTATCCCACAAGTTTTGAGACATATGATTTCATTATCATTTCGTTCTGAACATTTCTAATTTCCATTATAATTTCCCCTTTGACCCATGAATTTATCAAATTTTTTGAAAATGTATGAGACTTTTCTAGTTTTTTTTGTGTGTGGTTTTTTTGAGACAGAGTCTCATTTTGTCACCCAGGCTAGAATGCAGTGGCAACCTCAAACTCCCAAGCTTGAGCAGTCCTCCTGCCTCAGCTTCCTGGGTAGCTAGGACTACAAGCACATGCCACCACACCAGGCTAATTTTTAAACTTTTGTAGAGACAGTCTCTCTTCCTTGCCCAGGCTGGTCTTGAACTCCTGGCAGATCCTCCCACCTCAGTCTTCCGAAGTGCTGGGATTACAAGTGGGAGCCACTGTGCCAGGCCTCTGGTTATCTTTTTAATTATACTTGTCTCTTGACTAACAAAAATATATTATAATATATTTTTATATAATATATTATATGCTTTATATAATATATATAATATTTTTCTTGAGACGGTCTCATTCTGTCACCCAGGCTGGAGTACAGTGGCATGATTTTGGTTCACTGCAGCCTCTGCTTCCGGGGTTCAAGTGATCCTCCCACCTCAGCCTCCCGAGTAGCTGAGACTATAGGCATGAGCCACCACAACTGGCTAATTTTTGTATTTTTTGTAGGGATGGTCTTGAACTCCCAGGCTCAAGTGATCCAACTGCCTCAGCCTCCCAAAGTGCTGGTAACACAGGTATGAACCACCATGCCAGCTAGTTATCTTTTTATTTACTTCTAGTGATCACATTGTAGTGAGAAACTGTATTCGGTATGATACTAATCTTTTGAAACTTGTGGTCTCATGTGAAAATTTTATAAATGTTCCTTTTGTGTTTGAAAAAAATAAGGATGAAGCAGCTGTTACGTACAGTTAAGTGTGATATTCAAAAAGGTTAAAAATTCAGGCCAGGCACAGTGGTTCACACTTATAATCCCAGCTCTTTGGGAGGCTGAGGTGGGTGGGTCACCTGAGGTCAGGAGTTCAAGACCAGCCTGACCAACGTGGTGAAACCCCATCCCTACTAAAAATACAAAATTAGCCAAGCGTGGTGGTGCATGCCTATAATCCCGGCTACTTGGGAAGCTGAGGCAGGAGAATTGCTTGAACCCGAGAGCTGGAGGTTGCAGGGAGCCAAGATTGCGCCATTGCACTCTAGCCTGGATGACAAGAGTGAAACTCTGTCTCCAAAAAAAAAAAAAGAATATTCAATGGTAATATAAATTAACATGAATAAAATTTAAAAACATTTTCTAAATAAACCTATATAGATTAAAATGCTCACCAAGTGATAACCATTGTAGCTTAAATTGTTCATTAAATAATTCTACTAATTTTCAATCATTTATTAATTTTTCGAAATTGTAGCCATAATCTTTTATTTGACACAGATGCCCTTGTCTGAACCATGAATTGACATAGGAAACTAGATAAAGCCCTTCTAAGAATGTCCACATTAAATTTATAGTCATTAAGTAACTTGTAGTCATGATAACATTTTAAAAAATCACTCTTTTTAAAAATTTTTTGTAGAGACAAGGTCTCCCTATGTTGCCCCAGCTGGTCTCGAACTCGAGCTGAAGCAATCCTCCACCTTCAGCCTCCCAAAGTGCTAGGATTACAGGCGTGAGCGGCCATACCTGGCCTAAAAAAAAGAAATCACTCTTAACATCAACAGAATTATTTATGGGAGCTGAATCCTCTTTTTGGCTTTTGCTGAAGTAACAATAAGTATATTTAAAAATGTTTTTAGCCCTTCAAATGCTTGCTGTTAGTTTCATGTATTCAATATTTGTTTAAATGTATTAATAACTGTCACAAAAATAATTTATTGATATACTTAATTATATTAAACCTAATCCCTCAGTCCAGGTGAGAGGTAATGTAACATGGCAGTTAAGAGCATACACCAGGGTACAGAACCTTCATTTAATAAACTTTCTGCTTTTTAATTCCCCCAACTACATTTGTCTGGTAGAGAGAAAAAGATGTACTTTGGTAGTCATTTTCATTTATAACGTGAGGGTCATTAATGCCTACTGTAGGCAGGTATTCATTGGATGTTGGCACACTTATCCTATCTAAATAATAGGGAAATTAAACAAGAATGATAAAACTAAGGATGTGCATCCCAGAAGTTATTCATCCATAAACCATCCCCATAGGCCCCCATCATCTGCTGTAGATTCTATCCTGCCATGGGAGTGTATACTGTGCCAAGAGAATTAATATATTTTGATGATAACTGCAGTAGTACAATACTATTACTCTCATTTGACTGCTCTCTTCTTTCTGGATCTCCCAAGGCTGCAGTTCCCAAAGGGGCCATGTGAGAGTGACATGAGAAAAGTAGGCAACCCTACTCTTAGGAAAGCCAGATGGTCACTGGGCCTATGGATTTTTTTTGTATGTTGGAGGGTGCCAGGCATGGGTCAGGAATAATTAGAATGGATGCTGCCCTATAGTTCTCCAGTGAGATGTTTGTTGACAGCCTCTTGCTGTCCCAGTTCTTAACTCTTTAGTTGCTATATAATTGGTTACTATAGGAAGTCCCAAGGAAGGCGATGAAGCATTAAGATGACACTTAACAGGCTTGGGGCAGTAACTATTCAACCACTATGGACATATCAATATTTTAACAACCGTTATAGCTGAACCAGTATCAGCTGAATAGCAGGCCTGAAGGTAGTCTATAAATGCCATTAAGAGTAAGATTTTAAGAGGTACTGTTCTTTTATTTATTTATTTATTTATTTATTTATTTATTTATTTTATTTTATTTTTTGCAAGACAGGGTCTCTGTTGCCCAGGCTGGAGTGCAGAGGCACAATCCTGGCTCACTGCAGCCTCCACCTTCCGAGCTCAAATGATCCTCCTGCCTCAGCCACCTGAGTAGCTGGGACAAAGGGGCACATCACCACAACCAGCTAATTTTTGTACTTTTTGTACAGACAGGGTCTCCCTATGTTGCCCAGGCTGGTCTCAAACTCCTGGGCTCAAGCAATCCGCCTGCCTTGGCCTCCCAAAATGCTGGGATTATAGGCGTGAGCCACTGCACCAAGCTACTCTTTGTCTTTTAATTAGAATATTTAGTACCTTATAGTTATTGTAACTAGTAATGTTTGGATTTATTTTCAGCTATTCTTTGTGCTTTTTATTTATTATACCTTGTCTTTTTTTATTTTCCTTTCTTGCCTTCTTTTGGAATTTTTTTTCTCATTCCGTACTTTTTCTCGTACTAGTCTGGAAATTATAATCTTTCTTGTCTTTTGGTTCCTTGAAAATTTTAAATACCTATTAAAGCCTAAAGTTCACATATATAATTATCCCCCCAAAAACATAAAAACTTAGAATATCACCTCATCCTTTATTTTTATTTTACTTTGAGACAGAGTCTCGCTCTGTCACCCAGGCTGGAGTGCGGTGATGTGATCTCCACTCACTGCAACCTCTGCCTTCCAGGTTCAAGCAATTCTCCTGCCTCAGCCTCCCAAGTAGCTGAGTTTACAGGCACATGCCACCAAGCCTGGCTAATTTTTTTGTGTTTTTAGTAGAGACAGGGTTTCACCAGGTTGGCCAGGCTGGTCTCACACTCCTGACCTCAAGTGATCTGCCCGCCTCGGCCTCCCAAAGTACTGGGATTACAGGCATAAGCCACCACACTCGGCCTCACTTCATAATTTATATGCTATTATTGTCTTCTATTTTTGTTCCATCTCTGTTAATCCCAAAAGACATTATCAGATTAACATGTACATATATATTTAACACTTTTTGTTCTTCATTCCTGCTGGCTTCTCAGACCTTCCGTTTGAAAACAATTTCCTTCTCTCTGAACTTAGAATTCCTTTATTGAAGGTCTGCTGGCAAGCTTACTCAGCTTTGCTTGTCTGAATATGTATTTATTTCATCTTTGTTCTTGGCAAGGACAAAGAACCTGTGTTTGCTGGGTATAAATCTAGACTGAGGTTTTTTTCCTGGCATATTGAAAATAATTACCACTGTCTCTAGATTTATATTATGGTTGATGACTAATTGGCTATCACTCTCATAGTTACTCCTTTGAGGCCTTTTTTCTCTTTTTTTTTTTTTTTTTTTTTTTTTTAGACAGAATTTTGCTCGTTTCCCAGGCTGGAGTGCAGTGGCGCGGTCTCAGCTCACTGCAACCTCCACCTCCCAGGTTCAAGTGATTCTCCTGCCTCAGCCTCCTGAGTAGCTGGGATTACAGGCATGCACCACCATGCCCAGCTAGTTTTGTATTTTTAGTAGAGACAGGGTTTCTCCATGTTGGTCAGGCTGGTCTCGAACTCCTGACCTCAGGTGATCCACCCACCTTGGCCTCCCAAAGTGCTGGGATTATAGGCGTAATAATCCCAGCCCCTTTTTACTCTATCTTGTAAGATTTTATATTTATTGTCCCACAGTTTCACTATAATAGATCTAGAAAAAATTCTTGCTTGGGTTTGTTGGGCTTCTTAAATCATGGCTTGGTGCCATTCTTCAATTCTGGAAAGTTCTCAGCTATTACGTCTTCAAATAGTCCCCCTTATACCATATGATATGCTTATATGGTATAAGCGTGCCCTATATAGTTAGCCAGAGTTCCTGAAGAAACTGGGGCTATTTTCTTTAGGAACTCTGGCTAACTATATGGTACGCTTTTTCTCTCTATGCTCTATGTTACTAAATCTTTTCATATTTTCAATCTCTGTGTTTTCCAGGTCTGTATTCTAGTTAGTTTCTTTGCTTCTATTTTCCAATATGTGAATTATCTCTACAGCTGTGCCTAATGTGCTCTCATGGAGGACAGCTTGACAGGGTCTGACATACTATAATTTATTAACATTATCAATTTTACTTTTTCAAAATGTCATTTTAGGTGATACACTTATTTTGACAATGTTTCTATCACTTAAAACATTTTTTGAATTCTTTAGAAAATACCTTCTAGTCCTTTTATCTTTTTTATTGCCAAATTCCTTATATTCTGGTCTCTATTAAATTCATAATTTTAATTTTTATATTCTGTGTCACCGCCTCCTTCTCTGTATTGAGAAGTCCTTGTAGGTAACAGTGGTTAAGCTACCCGGTAAGCTGATTTAACTCATATTTAACTGAAGGATATGAGAAATTATCTCCTTTAACACAGATATGTCATCTATCTGTAAAATTACTTTCAGTCCTGCACAAATGTAGGGCATACTAGATGAAGTAAGAAGACTGAAAAATTAAAACACTGAAGTATTTCCACTCATCACCCTGATAAAGATGAAAAAGAATGGCAGTATGCAGTGTTGCCAAGGGTATGAGGAGACAGGCTCTTCCATATGTGTCTAGAATGTAGGGATCAGTATATAGTAATGAGAATTAGTATGATCTTTGCAGAGGGCAATTTAACAATAGGTATAAAAATCTTCATAACAATAACTCATTCTAGGGATTTATCCTAAAGATATAAATACAAAATATTTGTTCAAAGAGGTTTTATTTAAACTAATGAAAAATGTTAAATAATGTTGTAGAAATATATTTATTAACATAAGCAGTTCACAATATACTGTAAGGAAAAAAGCAAGCTACAAAACAGTGATTCCATGTTTATATTAAAATAAACATACACAAAAATTTCCTTAGATATCCATTTAATCTCTGGGATCATAAGCGATGTTTAGGGTATTTTTTGCTCATTTATTG
The DNA here is from genome assembly GCF_007565055.1 of Rhinopithecus roxellana. Taxonomy (NCBI): domain Eukaryota; kingdom Metazoa; phylum Chordata; class Mammalia; order Primates; family Cercopithecidae; genus Rhinopithecus; species Rhinopithecus roxellana. The sequence continues at coordinate 21,019,205 of NC_044564.1, forward strand.
TCTAGGTTTTACACAATGAGCATATATGTTAATTGTGTAATTTAAAATTATTGAATTAAGTGCAAGAGTTCCTAACCACCTTTTACAAAACTGTTATGAGAAAATGCATTCTAGATTCAAACAAAACCTTTAAGCAATATATCCCTTATTCTAACAGCTCTAAAATCTGTTCTTCTCATTATACTCCCACCTAAAATCCCACATCCAAAAAGTAGAAATAGCTACCTCTGAATTCCTGAAAGTATCAGTAGGAGGCTGGGAGGAAAGGGGCTGGGATATGAAGAGAGAAACTCAGTATTTGAGAACAGACTGTTAGTGTTTTGAGGGAAACTTTAGGAATAAGGCTTGGCTGAAGGAAGGAGGCTGCGAGGTTCCATGAATAAGTTTCAGCAAAGTAGTTTATTCTCTCACCAGTTTTCCACCTTATTCAGGTGTGCATCCACTACTACATGCTCCAACAAATTGCTGTTGAGATCCCAGAGATCCCAGCACCACATGTGATTAGGAAGCACTTGCATCATTGAAATGGAAGAGAGTCTACTTGCTCACAGTAATTCCTGCTTCTATTCCTTTGCTCCTTCCTTAGCAACTTTAGGTCTTTCTTCAGTAAACTTTTTTTGCTTTGTAAACCTATTTTTTTAACCTTCTGTAACATGACATGCTGCCCTTCTACGACCTTTGACATACCAATCATCTCTATTTGAAATACTTCTATCCCCTTCC